>NW_026138090.1:1345000-2545000 GCF_025592945.1 Manacus candei
CAAAATGAGACTACTCAAGTGATCTAGAGCTGTCTCTGGGTATGTTTAGATGCTTGTACTCCAGTTAGACACCCCATTTGGCTGTCTCCTGTCATCTGTTGGGGCACAGATATAGAGGATACTTCATTTTGGTGGCAAAGCTGATTTAAGAAACCCCTGCCTCTTGCCCCAGCACTGCACTGTGAATTTATGAACCCTCATAAATTGTGCCAGCTTGAACTTTTTAGGAGTTGCCCTATACACAGGAGCAGCAAAGGGATCTGAGTCAAAAAGGCACCAAATCCTGTTGGTAGTTGCAGAGCTTCCCTTCCAGGCCAGCTCCAAGCTGCTGCAATACAGAAGAAAATCAGGCCAAGCAAACCATCTGCTCTGGTGGTTCAAGTAAACTCATCTCAGTTGCTACTCTGATGGGCTAAATGTGATTGATGGGCTATAAGGTGTCCTCAAAATGTGAATCATAGAACCATAGAATAGTTTGGGTTAGAAGAGACCTTAAAGATCATCTAGTGCCAACACCCCGGCCATGCAGAGTGAGTGGGATGTGTTCAAAGGGCTGGTTTGCACAGCTGAGATGTTCTGAATGAGAGGAGGGGAAAAGGGAAGCTGAAACCTGCCTCTTTCTGCCTTTCAACACAGCTGGGCACAGACCTGAAAGCCACTGTCACCTGCCCCTCTGGTTTACACAGCCAGGGTGAGAGGGGCAAGTGATGTTTGAGCCTCAGCTCCAAGCCAAGCACAGCCAGCCAACAGTGCCACAGGCCCTGTAAAGTGGGAAAATATTCCCACTCATTCAGAGTGAGACATTGAACACCTCATGATAACACAGCTAAAGCACTTATTGAAAATAGAAAAGGATTACCTGGACAATTACTCCTTGGAGTATTCTGCAATACAAAGTCCTGACTGATACAAAAATTGGTGTTGACTTCTTGCTTATGAATATAATCTGGAACTGATTGTCAAATGTGCCAGGCCTTGTAAAAATGGGTAATTCAGCAAGAATAAGGTCTAGCTACTATTCAATCAGCAGGGATCATTGCTGCTGGCAGCATGAATAAAGTCTGCTCCAAGTATCAGTTAAAGAAGTTTCCTCAAGAGATCTTGTTTTCAGGAGCAATTTCTTCATCATCAGATGAGAAATAAAACCAGATGAATAATTTACATGAGCATCACCCTGGAAAGGGCAGTTTCATGTACCCCCCCCCTACATCTTAGCACAATAACCACCTGCAAACCTGCCACTGCCCTCTCCTCATCCCCACCATCATGCTGGGGCCCTGGGGGTACAAAACACCTGAGTGGTTTTGAGGCATGTGAGTTGAAGAAAACAATGTCGTGTTGCTATAAAAAAAAAAAAAAGATATTCATGTTTTTATGACTTTTTTTCTGACATGGGCCATGAATGAACTTCCTGCAGCTGGAACAGACTTCCTTCATCTCAGAGCTGCCCAGGATGGGTCAGGGGAAGATGTCCTGGAAGAGGCTATTTCTCTACACGGGTTGTGAAAGCTGCCAAGAGATATCTCAAAAGGGGACACCTAGAGCCAGGTGAGGTGGATCCCACCCAAGATTAGCTTGTATAGAGATTTTTCGTCCTACGATTGTACCAGGACTGCACCAAGGGCATCCAAGGCCGTGGCTGATCCCGAGCCAGCAGCTTTTCACAGCTAAGTGCCCTTGAAGTGAGGAAGCCTTGAAAAACGTGTCCTCCCCCAGGTCTATTTTGAAATCAGAGCCCAGCCACAGCACAGGCTGCTCAGTGTAAGCAGGTACCTGTGTTGCATGTCACACATCCCAGCTGGATGCACATGGGAAAGGATTGATGTGCAGATAGTTGTCATTGCAATGGGCTGGACAATTCCCAGTGCTCCAAAACACTTTTTTTTTTTTTTTTTTTGGTGACAAAAACTGATTTGTGTTTTCGAGGCAGAACAATTATAAGGACTTTAATAACTTTTTATAACTGTACTGGAACAGTTTTGCCACAAACCCTGTTCCTCCTATAACACCTGCAGGTTTTTCTGGGGCAAAAAATATCCCATTTCCCTTGTAATTCCTGTTTTCTCAAATACATGTCATTCTTCTTACCTTCCTCCAGATTCCAGCATTTATACATCTTTGGGCAATATCAAAACAGGGCTGAACCCAGCAACTACTCCAAATTTTCTATAAAACACTCCAGATCACCTCCCAGAACAAGATGTGCTTCATTGCAACACCATTTTTCCTATCAACTCACATTTTGCCTGCAGCCCTTTTACATCTTCTGATTCTCTTTCCAGCCAGATATGCCACTTTCTGCCTCCCTTCTTCCCTACCACTCATTGCATCTCCTTCTGTTGACTTTGGAAACCTTCAGTTTAATTAAACAATTTCTAATTCTCATGAATGTTTGCAGACTCCTTTATCTTGATATCCCTGATCATCTCCTAAGGGTTAATTTAACTCACCTAACTTCAGATGCCACTGAACTGCTCCTGATGCAGCAGCAAACAGCTTTTGGAGCAGCTGGTGGGGGTTTGTCCGGAGGTGGTGCTCCTGCAGAACTCGTGGGAGCTGTATATTCCCTTGTTATTTACTGGGGCAGCAAGACAAACCTTCCCCAGTTCAAAATACATCCACTCCTCCTCTCAGAGTAGCATATAAAACTCTCTTGACATGATTTACTCTTGTCAAATTCACATTGGCTGTGTTTTATTACCTTGTTGTCCTCTAGGTGCTTATAAACTGATAGTTTGATAATTTTTAACAGTATCTTCCTGGCTACCAGAATACTATTGGGTCTCTGATTCCCTGTACTCTCATTCCTCTCCTTCTCACACCCAGGCACAGTGTTTGCCCTTCTCCACTCCTCCTGTGACAATTCCTGAGGTGCCAGGCTTTACCCTTCCCACTTCACAGCTGCTCTTGCTTAGGTTCCTTCAGGCCCTTAAAATACATCAGTCTTGATTCCTCTCACCTTTAAAACTGTTCTTGCCCTGCACTATCTCTGCTCCTTTAAAGTTAATTTCACTTGCTAATCCTTTTCTGAAGGGTGAAAAAAAGAAAGAGTAGGTATTCTGTGGTTTCCTTTATTTGGTTTTCCATTCTATTTTAGATGGTGGAATATTATATTAATCATATTATATTATAGAGTATTATTCTTATAGAAAATTCATGGACTTAATCCATCCTTCATTTTCCTCTTGCTTTCATGAATAGCCTGGATTGGTTTTTACATTCATTATTGCTTGAAATCGATTTGACATCTTGGCTTTTCTAATTTTGGGCTTATGCACATGGACTAATATTTAAACTAATTTTTCTTAGGAATTTTTTTCTTTAATGATTCCTTTATTAGATTCTACTTCTTCCGTAAGTGCTTACTTGGTTTGTTTTTCTTATTTTTGCTGGGTGTTTTTCAAACCATAGAAATATAGAATGGTTTGGGTTGGAAGAGATCTTAAAGATCATCTAGTTCCAACCCCCCCTGCCATGGGCAGGGACACCTTCCACTATCCCAGGTTGCTCCAAGCCCTGTCCAACCTGGCCTTCAACACTTCTAGGGATGGGGCAGCCACAGCTTCTCTGGGCAACCTGTGCCAGGGCCTCACCAACCTCACAGGAAAAAATTTTTCCTGATATCCAATTCAATCCTGCTCTCTGTCAATTTGAAACCATTCCTCCTTGCCCTGTCACTCCAGGCCCTTGTCCCAAGTCCCTCTCCAGCTCTCTTGGAGCCCCTTTAGGCCCTGGAAGGGGCTCTCAGATCTCCCCAGAACCTTCTCTTCTCCAGGTTGAACAATCTGCCCTCGCAGAGCTTTGGAGGGGCTTACCCTGAACACATGAGGGAGCACATTCACTCTATGAACTTTTCCTGCTCAGAAAACAGCTTTGCATCAACACATTCTAAAATCCACAGCCCCAAAGGAAAATTTCCCTGAGGAAAATAATTCGGTGAGCTGTGGCAGGTGGGGGTACTGATAAAGAATGTGGATTCAGCTGCCTGTGTGGCTGCAGTTTGCTCTGTTCACAAGCACTTTGGGCAGATACCCACTTTTTATACTGGATATAAACTGGATCCAGTGCCTCTCTGTGCACCTGAGAAGAGATGGAAAACCCTGGGGAAAAAAAAAAAAAACAACAACAGGGAGCCAGTTGTGGGGCATCTTAATTGCCAAATTAATATGGAAGAATTTAGTAGCCAGAGCTCCCAGACTCCACCTCAGATACAGCTGAGCCTTAAGGACTTTTTTCATGGCTTCAGAAAATCCAAATATTTTGAAGTGCAAGTCGTGCTTTTGATAAAGCAAAGCTGTGGTTTCACGGGGCAGTGTGGAGCAGGATATCTCCCTCTTCCTGCATGGAGGGGTGAAATCAAGTGGGTTCTGTTTATTGCCCTCTTACAGCCTGAGTGTTTTCACACATGTGAGGCTCTGTAAACCTATCAGCACCTGGAAATGAGGCTTCAGATAACTTTGTCCTGCTGATAAAACAGCTGGGAGGAGTCACCATTAATTGAGCTGGAAGAAAGGGGAGGGGGACCACTGGCTCAGAGGGAGCCTTTGGAAAACTTCTTTTGGGCAAGTCTCTGATGCATCATAGCATCTCTTACAGATAATTTGCTGGTTATTCATAGAAATTGAAATTTTGTTTAAAAAGTATCAGTCTTGTTTAAATGTCTTTTTTTTCACCTTTATTTTCACCAATTGCTGTGCTGTTCCTGGGAAATAGAGTCCAAGGCAGTTCCCAAGAGAAAAATTATCATCCAGCAATTCTTGAAAATGGTTCTTTAGCAGCAGCCTAGGAAATCTGAGAAAATGCAAAAAGTTAGAGCCTGAGTAAATCTGTGTATTTGCTTAATAGATACTTCCACATACAGTGTGTTCAACTGGCTTATATAAGAGTATCAACTTTAATATTTGATTTAGAGTTTAATATAAAGGCAACTGAGTGCAAAACACAATCAGATTTACTAACTCAGGGGAATGAACCTTTTTATGAAACTAACAATTACACATATAAAATCAGCTGAAAATGAGTTAGTGAGATGAAACTTCCACCTTCCTGACTGAACTCGTGATTAAACCATGATTAAAGTCAGTGAGCTAAATGAACATCTATCAACCTGAAATTCAATTCACACTTGAAAAAAAAAAAAGGGAGGGACTGTTTTTCATGAAGGTTATTTCAGTGATGTGGAGTCGGCACATTGGTACCAGGGGATTGGTATCACATTAGTTGGCTCAGTTGAGGGGCTGGGGAAATTCAGTGCAGGCAGCTGGAGAAGGAACAAGCCTGGCACTAATGACCAACTCAGGACAGGAGATTCCTAAGCTCATGTATAGCACAATTCCCTCCTGTGTTGTAAACTGGACCTACTTGGGAAGCAGGCCAGCTCCCATGATTTTCTTGTCTCATTTACCACTGTTTTTAAGGCCATTGCTCAGAGTCATGTGCTATGATGAGATTTGCAGCCTCTTTGGTTTTGTAACTAAACACAAGCTCCCACCCTTCAAAATCAGGGAGGAAAACTCCAGTGCATGACCTTAGTGGTCCCTAAAATGGCCTCAGGTACATTGTAAAGAGAGAAAAAATGAAACCTGCCCTCTGGGGAGGGAGCTGTAAAGAGGGGTGGGAGCCACAACACACAGAATAGCAAAAAAAAACCAGGTTTAAGGCTGCAGTTTGAGAACCTGATCCCATCAGCAGACCCAAAATCCCACTGGGATTCCCCCAAACTCAGCACTCAAAACCCTGCTGGGACCCTCTCCAGTCTGGTGACCCAAACTTCACCAGGACCTCTGTACCCCAAATCCACTGTGACTTCCCAAACCCAACACACTCATCCCTGCCAGAACCCCTCAACTTCACACCCCAATCTTGACCATAATCCTCATCAACCCTCCCCAGCCAAGCATTCAAAACCTTGGCAGGACCTCTCCAGCCAGGGCAACCCAAACCCTGCTGGAACTTCCTCATCTTGGCACCCGAAACACTTCTGGGACTCCCTCATCCCAGCATCTGAAACCCCATCAGGGTCCCTATCCACCCTTCCCTGTCCAACACTCCTTTCCTCATCAGGACTTCTCTAACCCAGCACTCCAAACCTCAGCACAATTTCCCCAACCCAGCACCCCAGTCCCCAACAGAACCCCCATCTCCATCTCTTTTCTCATCCTCATTCACATTCACAGCTCTGTCTCCCTCTACATCCCTGTCTTTGCCTCCATTTCCATTCTGATTCCCACCTTCATCTCCATCCCATCTCCAACTTCATCCACATCCACATCCACATCCCCACCCTCATCCTAATGCCCATCCCCATCCCTGTTTCCATCTCCATCTCTGTCCCCATCCTCATCCCTATCCCGTCCCCATGCCTGCCTGTCTCCATCTCTGTTCCCCATGCAACCCCATCTCCAGCTCCTTTCATGTCCACATCCTTATCCTCATCTTCAACCCCATTCCTGTCTCCATCCCCATTTCTATTCCCATCCCCATCTCCTTCTCCATCTTCATCCTCATTCCCATCCCTGTCTCTGTCTCCATCTCTGTCCCCACTGCATCCTCATCTCCAACCCTTCCACATATCCGTCCTTATCTGCATCTTGATACCAGTTCCCGTCTCCATCCCCAACCCCATCTCCGTCTGTCTTCTTCTCCATCCTCATCCCCATCCCTGGCTCCATCTCTGTCCCCACTACATCCCCACCTCCAACCCCTTCAACATCCCCATCCTTATCCCTGTATTCATGCTCGTTCTCATTTCCATCTTCAACCCTATCTGGTCCTTGTCCCCGTCCCCCCTCCAACTCCGCCACCGTCCCCAACTCTCTCCCCGCTCCCATCCCAACCCCTCCCCATTCCCGTTCTCCTCCCTGCCCCGCCCCGAGTGCTGCCGACGGGGCGGTCCAGGGGGCGGGGGCGGCTCGGGGCCGCCTTTGTGCGCGGCGGGGCCGGAGTTGGGACAATTCCGCTCTGCTCCGCTCCATCCCATCCCACTCCATTCCACCCCATCCCACCCCGCCGTGCCATGGCCGCCCCCCGCCCGGCGCACGGCTGCGGCAGCGGGGCTCTGCTGGGGCGCTTCGGGGTGCTGCTGCAGGCGCTGCTGGCTCTCTGCGCCTTCAGCACCCTCATGCGTGAGTACCGGGGGGCTCGGGGGCACCCCCTGCCCGCGGGGGGACCGGGGGGCACCCGCGGTGCCTCGGCGATGCTCGGGGGGGTGGGCGCCCGTTCGCTTAAAAACACCCAAGTTTTGTGTCTTAGCTCCCGTGGGATTGCGGGTGGATGTTCCCGAGCCGGCAGTTGCAGCGCCAGATGCTCCGTCTTAAAAAAAAACTCCCGTCCCCAGCCCTAATCTGATGGTAATGAAGCACCGCGAGCGTGCGGCGATAATCTGCTAAAATTGGCCGCGCTTGTGCGAGCCAGTGCTCAGTCACTTAGAAAATTTTAATGAAGGGTAAAAACTATTGGTGTAACCGCGGGAGTTGCTGGGGAGGGGCTGACCAAAACGGGGCGGGTGTCCCGTACGGCGCTGCTGGGTGAGGGTGATTTAATTGCGTTGCGATGCTGTTTTGTTGAGTTTTGCTTCAGCTGCGAAGTTTCCGGGCTTGAGAGGCTGGGGAAGGAGTTTACGGAGAGAACGTGTTTTGCTGGTTGCTGCGAAGCGGGGTAGTGAGAGAAAACAGCTGAGGAGGGAGAAAAATCACGCGGGTTGTGATTTCTAGGAGCAGAGGGAACGGCCTCCAGTTGCACTAGAGAAGATTTAAGTTGGATGTTAGGAAAAACTTCTTCCCCGAAAGGGGAGTTGGAACAGGCTACCCAGGGCAGTGGGGGAGTCACCGTCCCTGGAGAGATTTAAAAGGCATGTAGATGTGGCACTTAGAGATGTGGTTCACTGGTGGACTTAGCAGTGCTGGGTTAATGATTGGACTCGATGATCTTGGAGGTCTTTTCCAACCTCAGTGATTCTGTGATCCTGTGAAAAGGGGGGGAACATTAATGCTGAAAGAGCCGAGAAAATTTATTCTTGTTTTGTGCTGCAGCTGCGTTTTGCTCAGAGCAATGTGTGTGTTGCTACTTCTAAGGGTTAAGTGGTTTAACACAAGTTGAAAAACACGCCAGAACTCGATCTGGTTTTCTTGTTTGAAAGCCTGTGGTGACAGGGAACTGAAACTTTCAACTTCTCTGGCTAAGTAGCTGCAGATTTTGAGGTTCTCTTGCCCTTCTCTGCCTTCTGGAAACCACTTTCAAAGGCTCCAGCGCTGCGGTTAACGCCGGGCTGCCAGAGAAAACTGCAACATGTTCTTCCCAGCGATAACTGATACCGTTTTCCAGCTGGAGAAGCCCAGTTGCAACATGTCACTGCTTGTGTTTCACCAAATATTGACAGTAAGAAGAGATTGGTCTCTTTTTCTGTTCCTGTTCCCCTTGGTGATACGTGCATATGGGTTAATTGTCCTGTAAACTCCATGGGGTGTCTCATAAAATCAAGGACACCGGTAAATCATGTCAAAATAACCTCTGTGGGTGAGGCTACATAACCCCTTCTAGCAAATCATCAGCCCTGGGCTAACTGCTGTCCTCCCCCTGGTGCAAGGGCTGGTATTTCCTTGAACATTAACAACATCTTGGTTAATGAGGAGAAACCGAAAGCTGATTCTGCGGTTTTGTTGTGAATCAGCTCAGTGCCTAAAGCTGTGGAGGAACTGCTGGCTGGGACCCCAAAAGCAGATGTGTTTACAACGCTGGGATCCCAACCACAGCACCTCCTCTGGCTGCAGCTGGGCTGGTGGTCCCTAATCCACCCCAGCTGGGTCTTATCTGTGCCCCTGTCACACACCCCCAGCCGGAGGCTTTCTTGGATCTAGTCTTGGGCTGTTTCTGTGCTGACTCCTAACCCATGATGGTTGTACTGGGCTTCCCAATGGCTTTATGTTGGGCAACAACTTGCAGCTTTTGGGCTATTCCTGTGGCTCTGTCAGTTGGAAGCCTTCTGGGAAGGAGAAGGCTCCAGTCTTTGGGAGGTATAGAAGCATCTTGAGCCGAGTAAAAGGGTTCCTGGGAACTCGATTGCACCTCCACTACATCCAGCCCAGCATCAAGTCGGGCAGTCCCAGCTGGATGACTGCATCATCCAGAACTTGGGATGCTGCTGTCACTGGGGACAGCCCTTCTTTGATACTGCTTCCTTCAGTACTGTGGCATTCCTGGGTGTGTGTTTCTGTTGTGTTTATGACTGATTTCTGCTTTACTGGCATGTTACCGGCCAGCTTGCTCACACCTACAGGTCAGTGAGTGGAAACAAGGTCAATGAGGGTGGGAAGGCATTGGAACAGGTTGCCCAGAGAAGCTGTGGCTGCCCCATCCCTGGAAGTGTTTAAGGCCAGGTAGGATGGGGCTTGGAGCAACTTGGACTAGTGGAAGGCTGGAATTAGATGGTCTTCAAAGTCCCTTCCCAGGCAAACCATGCTATGAAATTCCTGTCCATACCCAAGCCAGTGCCTTTTCCATTCCTTCTGTGTTAAAGCAGCAGCTCAGCTACAGGAGGACCTGAATTTGAATAAATAAGACTTCCAAATGCTGTGGCTACTGTTCAGAGCACTTGGAAACACCTAGAAAAACTCAGACTAAAAATAAATGTGGTGCTCTGCGAAGTTTTGCAGATGTTTGTGCAGGGAGTGTGCTCAGAGTACTCATGATGTGGGTCCCAAGCATGGCCATTGCAGGAAGGGTAAATTTTTATGTTTTTTTTGCCAGAAGAGTTTGTGTCCTTGAATTTGTTTCTTGGAGCTGTGGACAGGTTTTTCTCCTGCCAACCTGATAGGAAAACCTAACAAAGGAGGAAGTTAGACTTGAGTGATTGAATGGGACGAGTGGGGTGGTTGCAGTGGGGTATGTGAAATGGGTCCTTTATGTGGTAAAAACAGAACCCAGAAATAAATCCTAGGGAGCCAGGAAAGCTATTTAGTAGGTTTATATCAGTCTGTCAACTACCAAGAGCAGCAGTGATGACAGAGTTCATTTCAGCCTACAAACACACTCTTGCTTTTCCAGCAAGAAGGTCTTTAAGGTTATAGTCAAGCCTAATTCCAGTGTGGTCCAAGGCTTGCTCTGGTTGCAGCTTTGCTGCATTTGGTAATCAAATGGCAATGAGGTGTTACCCTTCCCACCTGCCTGGAGTGGCTTTGGAGGCCCTTTGGCTGTAAGGACACTTGCTGGGAGAACTGAAACACTGACACTTGAAAGCAGAGGCAGTGAAGTTTAGCAGCTGCACAGTTGTGGCAATCTGGATTCCTGTGCAAGAGCTTCCCCTTGGGGAGGTCATGACACTGAGGAGTGTGGATAGTTGTGCAATCCCATCTGAAGTAGTTTGTAATGCTTTGCCACGAGCATTGCTCAGCTGAGTGGAAGAAGCAGCGTTGCAGTTACCTCAGCTGCAGAGGCTGGGTGTGATTTTTGAGGGCTGGGTTCCTACAGTTGCTGCTATTTGTTTAAAATTTTATTTAGGAAGGGGCTGTACACTAGCAAAAGTTGTCCAGGTTTGCACACTGGACAGCAAAATCCTTTGAAATCAGGGGAGATATTCTGCATGAATTATAGCCTTTTTTGTGAATTAAGTGGAGTACACAATTAACAGATTTTGGGAATTCCAATTTACAATTCTATTGTGAATGGAAAAAGTTTTCTTTGGAGCTGGTATACTTACTTTCTACCCCACCACAAACAGCATGCAGGACATGTAAGAACATTTATTTTTCTTCCAAATATCTGTCTTCCTGAAACTGTCTTGGCAACCCTCTGAGCTCCAGAATGAGGTTTATTAGAACTTGTGCTGTAGGTGTGAAAATAGACTTAGTTCTGGGAGAGTGTTTACGCTGCCAGGCAAGGAGAGCTGCACTGTACTGAGCTCAACAGTCCACTTCTCACAGCGAAATTTGAATTTCAGCTTGTCCTTTGAAAATTTCTTGATCCTGCCTCATGTGACAGCAATGCCCCTCTATCTCCTCCTGCACATCATTGCTGGGTAAACTCTTAGTCTAAACAGGCAGAGCTGTTGGCAGTAGGGACCCTGGTGCTGACCCCCCAGGCAGGACTTGCTGATGGAGATGCTCTGTTAAGACCTGGGATGGTGTTTTATCCAAGTACCTTGTCCTGAGACAGGACCACAAAATAGCAGTTTGCCAGACTTCCTGTGAAAGGAGGAGTGGTAGAAAACAGTTGTTAAAGAATATCAGAAGTATCCCCTTGCTCTGTGGTCTGTGTTTCCCTGGTCTCTGTGGACTGACCAACTAACCTTACAGTGCATTTTTCTCCTGTATGATGGGCAATTGGTTAGTGAAAATGGGAGACAGCATCCTTGGGTATGGGATTGTCTGAAATTCGAGTGGAAGCTGTGGTACTCATTTCTACCAGATTCTTAAGTCACCTCTTGGGACTTTTTATAGTAGGCCCTGTAGTGATAAGACGAGGGGTAATGGTTTTAAACTGGAAGATTAGAGTAAATATAGTAGGAATTTTTTTACAGTGGGAGTGCTGAAACACAGAAACAGGTTGCCCAGTGAGGTGGTGGATGCCCCATCCCTGGAAACATTCACATGGTCAGGTTGGATGGGTCTCTGAGCGACTTGATGTAGTGGAAAGTGTACCTGCCCATGGCAGGGGGGGTTGGACTAGATGACCTTTAAAGGACCCTTCCAACACAAACCATTCTGTGATCCTGCCCCAGTGCTAAGTTCAGGCTTGTTGTTGCACATAGCTTGAATTGCTACACTGTTTCTGTGCTTCAAAAGTATCCTGAGTGCTTTCTGGTTTGTGTTTTGATTTTACACTGAAAATATCTCATAATAGTGGGTGGAAGTGTGAGCCCGTGTCAGGAAAGAGAAGAAATAAATGATAGAACACTTGATCTGTCCAGACTCCCATTCTGTTTTGAAATAAATCTGCTCAGGACACAACAGCACTACAGGCTTGTTGTGCCCAAGACAGGCTCTGCTGACTTTGCTTCCTCTTACACAAACGTGTAATTGTGTGTGATTTTGGTTGTTCTCACACATATGTATTTAAATTCCAGCTTCGCCCCTGTAAGTGCTTTTCCCTCTTGGGAAGAGCAAAACCCCAGAGGTTAACTGTGTCTCTGGCAGAGCTTTGCTGCCTGTGGTAGCCAGTTTACATGTAGGTTTGTGGGTTAAGCACCAAGCTGCACATGGCAGGACTCTCAGTACGTTTTTCTTCTGCTTCAGTACATCCGAAAACTGGCTGAGCTTGAAAACACGTGTTGTGCTTTGTAGGCTGGAAGGTCTGTGCAGCCCTCAGTGTGCTTCATTAAGCTGCACACAGCTTTCCACAGGGCTTTTGAATTTCAGCTGCTGATTACACTGACCCCTTCCTGGCCGTCACCTTTTGAACAGCTAAACCCTGTGGCTGAGCAGGGGCTGGGAGGTTCCTGGTTCCTGAAGGAACAAGTGGGTTAGGTGAGCTGAGAAATGAGCTGGCAGAGTGGGCAGTGGAGAACCTTGCTGAGTTGGTTCTGTGGTGAGCAGTTGATGTTGTTGGGTGACTTAACTCTACAAGGAACTTTACAGGGAAACTAGTCTTCTGTAGCTAAGAGATGTAGCAAGTAAAGCTTTAAGGAGTCTGTTAAATTTCCAGCTGTTTTTTTTAACAGGATTTGTCAGAAAGCTGTATGGCAGGTAGATTTTCGTGATTAAAGCTGGAGTTGGATAAAATGCTATCTTGAACATTAAAAGGGGGTTGAAGCTAGGTCCCTTCCAACCCAAACCATCCGTGGTTCTATGATAACTAACTGTCCAGTTGCATCACTTCATTCTTCAGGTGTTTTCTTGTAATGATCTCGGATCTTCTGGTCTTAACTTTATTCTTTCCTTTTCTTAACTCCATTTTTCAAGGGACTGATTTGAAATGTAGTGGTACTTTAAAGAAGAGAATCACTACTGCCTCCCCCAGGGCATTCTGCATTTGATTTGGACTCCATCCCCAATCCAGGTCTCCTACAAGATCTATTGTGTCATCAAATAACATGCTCTGTTAGTAATAATAATTAATCTGCAAAGCATGACTAATGTTTGTTATCTCACAGCTTTGGTTTGTGACACCTGGTAACTGGTTGTGATGACAGCTCTAAAGATCTGCACAGAAATAAGGCACAAAGGGTAGAACTTAAAACTGAGAACCACGCCAAAGTACTCTGTTGCCTTCATTTGGACAGTTGGACTCTCCAGAAGAATGAATGTTCCAGCTGAGGCTTCTGAGCAACCTGGTCTAGTGGAAGGGGTCCCTGCCCATGGCAGGTGTGGTTGGAACTAGATGGTCTTTAAGGACCCTTCCAATCCCAACCATTTGATGATTCTGTGAAACATAACCTCCATTTCTATTCCTTCCCAAGAGTATCCCCTCTGCCAGTTTTGCTACAGGCTCTTATGTTCTTGTAGCACTGGTACAAGGGTGTTTGGGAGGGAATGACTGAATACACCTTGTGCAGATCAGGGGATGTAAGTCAGTAGCAGTCAGTCTCCTTAAACCACTGAGAGGTGTTTTGAGGAGGAGAACCAGGACTTTTGCTGCTCCCTGAACTGATGGGAGAGTGCCTGTTTCACACTTAGCTGGGCAGCAGCACCTTGGCTGCTCTCAGCAAACAGTGTCTGCTGCTTCCTCCCATTGTGTCTTGTGTGGAGCTGTCTGAGGAGCTGCAGGCTCAGCCTAAGAATAGTGCAGACCCCAGGGTTTTGGCTCTGCATCCTGCATGTTGGCTTCTTTCCTGCCTGGGGTTGGAAAAAGCCTGGGAAAGGGTGTGTCCTGCAAAATGGGTTAAAATGTGTTGTTGGAGACTGTACTGCCTATAAATAACACGGAGGTGGGGCAGGGGAAGAGCTTCTGTTTCCTCCCTGGTACAGTAGCTCCGAGTCCTCTTCTGCACAGGCCAGAAATAAAGTCCTGACCCTCTTGCTAGTGGGATGTGGCCCTGGACATGGGCTTTACAACAGGCAATTTAGCTAATCCCTGTCTTAAAGCATCTTAAATGCCTCTTCTGGGCATTTCAGCCTTTATTTTTGTTGGATCTTTCACAATTTAAGTCTCTTAATGCTTCTAACTACTTCTAGTATCAAGTTCACTTTTGGTATCCATCCCCTGGGGCCTGTTGCTGAGCTTTGTGGGGTCAGGCCTGCATCCCTTTAAATCAGATCCCAAAAGCCTGGTCTGTTGAGTCAACATCTCCCTTCCAAACCTCAACTTTTGAATCCTGTGGTTGATTGCAGTAAGATTTACCAAGGAGGTGGTCTGACTCTCAGCCAAGCATGTCTAACCACCTCCTAAGGAAGTAAACTTTCCCTTATAATTTTGTAGAAACCTGACTTGGTAGCCTGTTTTGCTAATCTGCAGCTGGTTGATTCTGCAGTTAACTGCCTAAATTAGGGGTTTTATTTCCAATAGGGATGAAAGGCACCTGTGCTGATGCACAAATCAGCAGTAGGTCTACCTGAATGCAATGTAGGGTCAGTGGGGGATGCAGGGGTGATGCTCCACCATGAATGGGGTGAGGAACAGCACAAGGAAATTGGATGGTTGTTGCTGTCCTTGTCTTAGTTATAATTGGAGAATTTGTGTTTAAAACCAAAAGTAAACTGTGGGACATTGGTTGCTCCAAGCTCAGGCAACTTCAGGGTAGTTTTATGTGTCTAGGGCAGGCAAAGCTCTCTGTTCCCTTTCTACTGCATCTAGAGAACACCATAATAAATGTTTACCTCTATATTACCCTGGGAAAGGAGTGAGAGTAGCTGTCACTGAGCTTTTACCTTCTAGTTTTCTAACTGTTTACAGATCTATATTGAAGACTCCTCCCAAATTTTTTTGACATTTCACTGGTTCTTACTGAGTTGTCAGCTTCCACCCAGCCTGGTGGTTCTGAGGGGACTTCAAGCCTGTATGATCTTTATTGTCCTTGACTGAAGAGGAAGGGCTGGGGAGTATTTTGTTTCCTACCCTACCCTTTCTCAGCTGTGGGCAGGGTATGTCTCTCAAATTGTCACTCATCTTCCTTCCCTTTTGGTTGAACTTCACAGCTTTTTGTCTGCAGTGACTGGAGCCAAGGAGGGGTGGAGTGTGGTAACTTGTGAGGACAGACCCTCAAGAAAGCAGGCTTTCATCTCAGTGGTGATGGCAGCTGTTTAGTGTCTGAGTGGCTCCTGTTCAATGGGATAGACCTGGATCCTCTTCTCCTGACTCTTAGAGAATTTTAGAATCACAGAATGGTTGGAAGGGACGTTAAAAGTCATCCATTTCTGCCATGGGAAGGGACACCTTCTGCTAGACCAGGTTGCTCAGAGCCCCATTCAACCTGCCTTTCAGCACTTCCAGGGATGGAGCATCCACAGCTTCTCTGGGCAACCTGTGCCAGTGCCTCACCACCCTCATAATGAAGAATTTCTTCCCAAGATGTGCAGTAATGTTACTTCCTTGCATGAGCCAGCTTGCTTTGCACATGGACAAAGCTGAGAAGGGAAGTAGAGTTAAAATAATCTATGCTGTTGCTGGGAGCACTGTTGGAAAGACAAATTCCTCCTGTCTTCTGGTGTAGACCCAGTACACACTATTCTCATTTTCAGTCGAATTGCGAGGGGGTTCTCTCCCATCCTGTATAGCTCTGTGTGCACTAAACTCAATTTTTAATTGGTTTAAAGTGTTTCAAAAATTTTGGTTGGTTGTGGGTGCTAGAATTTAAATATCACATATGTCTTGTTTGCTTGATGCAGGCACAACTTCTCTTGGATCAATCCACCCTTAAGGTTTATTTTATCTGAGCTGTGGTAGCAAACCCATGCCTACAGCTGGTGGAAAACTGAGTTGACCCCAGTGAGTGGAGACATGTTTTTGAAGAGCAAAGGAGACTTCATCCTTTTTCCAGTGTCAGTCAGCTGAGCCTGTGTCTGTGCCTGCTGTGGCTTGGCTCCCTGCAGGCCTTGGAAAAGAGGAGTGTGATGCCTTGCAGTCACTGCTCAGCCTGTTGCTCCAGAACCTTTCTGTGCTCCCTCATCTCCTTGAGCTTTCTAAGACCTGATGCTGCTTTAGTGTGGATTTAACATCACCCCTAAACACTGGGTCACAGCTACCAAATGACTCTGCTCCCTGTTAAGCTCTGGTAATCTTGGCTGGATTTCTGGTTTAATTTGGAGACAGCCTGCTGCAGCTCTGCACAGTAAATGCCCTATTAAGCAGTTAATTATTTCTCTATAATACTAGCTTTTATCTTTAATACAACAGTTTTACTGTCTCTGATAATTACACAGTCTCAGATAACTCTCTTAAATCTAATGAGGCATGACAAGCTGTGTTCAACAAGGCACCACACCATTAACTTCTTACCTCTTACTTGTCATCTTATCACACTGAATTACTGTATTTTGAGCCTGAGTGGCTGTGGATACATAACATGTCACTTCTCATTAAGAAAATAATGAAAATCATCCCTGGTGCTCTCGTGGCCAAGTTAGTGGTCAGCTGGTGGTCTGAAGACCCTTCCAACACCTACTCTGCAGCATCATGGTCTTTGCCCATGAACTGAGGGTTGGTGCATGGGTCTCATGGTAGGGGTAGATGAAATTCAAGAGGCCCTTTGAAGGGCATTGGAGATGGTAGACCTTGTCTGCACTGATGGAAGTCATTGCTGCAGGGATATCTTGTGGTAGGATTCAGCTGGATGAGGGAAAACAGGCTTTTTTTCAGGACAGGGGTAGGACACAGATTGCTGCAGCAATGCCTGGTATAACTTAATTCATGCTTTGTTACTCATTAATGGCAATAACTGATCAGGCCACTGGAATGCTGGTTTTCTGTGGATTTGAGAGTGGCACCAAAACCTCTGCATGTGCTTGACTGAAATGCTGAGGTTAGGGAGATTGTAGAACCATGGAATGGTTTGATTTGGAAGGGACCTTAATGATCATTTCGTTCCAACCCCTTGCCATGGGCAGGGACACCTTCAACTAGTTCAGATTGTTCCAAGCCCTGTCCAACCTGACCTTGAACACTTCCAGGTATGGGGCACTACAGCTTCTCTGGGCAACCTGTACCAGTGCCTCACCACCCTCACAGGACAAAACTTTGTCCTAATATCTAGTCTAAATATCTCTTCTTTTAGTTTAAAACAGTTCCTCATTGTCCTGTTACTATCATCTTTTTGTTTATTGCCCTGCCACCTTGCCAGGAAAGGTAGTACAAAGCTGCCCTTTTGAAATGTCAAGGCTCCTGTCAGGGAAGTCCCTGCATCCTCCCAGATTGAACCAGGAAGGCATTTCCCAGGGGAATGAGCCCAGGCTGTCCCTTGGGGCAGGTGATGTGGCTTCAGCCAGCAGCTTGAGTGCTCCAATACAGCTGGAGTGAACAGAGCAGTAACCTGACCTTGTGTGTTTTCAAGGAAGAGTTACTTCAGATATCTCATTCAGAGCCTGTGGTTGGTGGTAGTGGAGCCATGTGTCTCAGACTGCTGCTCCACAGTGGTAGCCAGTGGGCATGCAAAATATCGTGTAATGGAAGTATTATTTTACTATTAGCTGGCACAAGCTTGGAGCCATGCAGGCTCACAGGTTTTGGGGGCTGGCACTTCATGCTGGAGATGTGTGGGAGGTTCTGCTTCCTCAGAGATCCTCTGGTCCTGTTAACTGCAAGGAAGAGATTGCCTTAGTGCACTGCTGAGGCTCAAAACCTTACCAGGTTTTTGGGCTATGTCATTTCACTATCACTATCATGATTTCAAGTTGCCTGGAAAAATTATTGGGGCTGATAGGTAGTGGTGAACCCTCTCTAGTTTCCCTTAGGTCACTACCCATGGCATGGGAATGCTGTTGCTGAGGGATGCCAGAAGCACACGTGGATCTTCAAACACCTCTGCTGTTCATCCTCCTGACCCGTGGGTGCATGTCTTGCCTCTTGGTTAGTTTGCATCAAGTCACAGAATGGAATCATTAAGGTTGGAAGAGCCCTCCAAGGTTGAGCTCATCCATTAACCCAGCACTGCCAGGTCCACCACTGAACCATGTCTCTGAGCACCACATCTGCTTTCGAGCACTTGCAGGGACAGTGATTCCCCCACTACCCTGGGAAGGTCCTTTGGCTTTTCTCAGCTTCAGACTGGCAAATTCTGAGGGTCCTTTAGGATTTTTTTGACTGCTATTGTAGTGAAGGTGGGTGCAGGTTGCACATGTGTATCAGCTCAGCTCTGCTGGTTAATGGAACCTCTCTAATTCTCTTTGCAGTAAAACGATTTAAGGAACCAAAGGCAGAGAGGCGTCCCTGGAGGATATGGTGAGATTTTTTCAGTTGAAGTTTGAAAAGACCATATATATAATATTGTTTTCTCTTATATTAACAATCTTCTAGGCCTGCTCTACACTTAGTTGTAAAATGAAATGTTCTGCTGCTGCTTCCCAAGGAAATCTCCATAAAGTAGCTGGTGCTCCCTAGAAATAAAATTCCCTGCCCAGCTCTTTCAGAAGAGCTTGTTTTACTGTAGGTGACTGAACCAAGGGTTATGGTCCCCTCCAGCCTGCTGACACACCCGCACCTGGGCTGTCTCCCAGACAGGGTCAAATTTTGTTCTTAAATTCAGTTAATCCCTTTGGTGTCCCCTGACCCAGCTCAGACATAGACCAGCAGCAGGTTTGGCTGTGTGCTGATGTGAGGTAGCTGGGAATTGCTGTTGGCTTCAGACACCTCTACAAAGCACCTCTGTATCACAGGATTTAGGGGCTGCTGAGAGGTGTGGGTGGGATCAGCACATGGTCAGGCTGGCTTGGCAGCAGGAGCTACCAACCAATGTGATGAGAAACCTGCCAGTCACCTCAGTTTGGTTCTGTATCTAAAATAATTTCAGAATTCAATCCAGTTCTCTGTGTACAGGTGCAAAACTTGTAAGTAGCTGAACACCTTCCCTGCACCTACTGCTGGCTGGAAAAGCTGAGGCTGAGCTGGAGGGTGAACTGCCCTTTGCTGCAGGGTAAAGCTCAGCAGCAGATCTGCTGAACTGCTGTGTGCTGAAGCGGGATTTATTTTTTAAGTATTTGGAGTTGGCCAAACAGCTGTTTTTACAGCACATATAACCTCTTGGGCATCAGGAATGCATCCTGGAGGAAAGCAGATCCATGTGGGCCCTTCACTGTGTGACTGCTCTGCTGCTGGTGCTTCAGGGCACAGGTCTCTTTGCCTTTTTGTTTTCTCCAGGTTTTATGATACCTCCAAGCAAGCAATAGGTGCCCTCTTCATCCACTTTGCCAATGTTTTCCTGTCAGATCTCACTGAAGAGGACCCTTGCTCTCTGTAAGTACACAGGGCACTTGCATTCATGCCCTATATCTGTCAAAGGAAGAAGAAGCATATTGGGAAGGATCATACACGGTGGAAACCTTGGGATAAACCCTGCTGAGCTTATTTTTGGGGTCTGGGTTGTCTGTTTTGCAGTCTGCTGGTCCTGCTTGGGGGATTTCTAAGCCAGACTTCAGACTTAAAGTAGAAGTGTCACCTTTACTTCAGCCACTTTGCAGCTATAAATTTCGTTTCAGATTTAACCTCATCTCATTTTGAGAAACTCCTCTAGGCTTCAAAATGCTGCTGAAAACCTTCTGGTCTGTCTCCTTTTTATGTATTAAAGTGCTGCACCTTGATGTGTTTCTTTAAGCAGACACAAGTTTGGCTGGGGCTACATAAAACCTCTAAAATGATGTATTGTTTTTTTAAACAGACACTTTTAAAAGAAACCTTTTCATGCTTATGCTGTGCCCTTTGGGTGTGTTGTTTATTTTTAATGTGTGTTTTATGTTTCCCTGTGCTGCCTGGCTTGTCATCCTGAACCAGGCAGCTTAAAAGCCTCCAGCCCTGTCCCTGGACTTTGAGGCTCATACACTACATGTCCTGCCCAGTGTAAACCACCAGAGCCTCATGTTTGTATTGAATACTCTGATTTCAGCAGCTGGAAACTGTAAAAAGCTAGTCTGAGCCTTTGGATGTAGAAAAACTTAATGTTGTGTGCTCAAAGTGCATATCAAAAGCAGATTGTTGTTTTCAGTTTCTTGATTCAGAGGCAGTATTGAGTTCTGGAAAAGGAAATGTTCATTCCTGTAGCTCTGTGCTTGGCATTTTCTTCATGCTGCAGAAATCTGGCAGAAAAATATTGCAATAATGGAAAACTGCACAAAAAACATTAGCCTCAGATTTACTTTTTTTCCCCCTCTGGTGTTCATTAAAATACCAAGTGCTGGGTTAGATCTTGAACCCTCCAAATCCCCAGAAGGTCCATGTGGGTCTCCTGCCTCTGGTGCTCTGTCCAGTGTTGCTTAAACAACCAAAGCTGCCAAGCAAACGTGTCAAGCCCAAATATCCTGGTAGGGATGAGTTCAGCTCCTGGATCTGCAGTGGAGACCCTGAACTCAAGGCTTTTGGGGACCTCAGGGTGGCTGCTGCTGAGCCAGGGCTCATCACCTCTCCCAAAACCTGCCTCTGTCTGTGTTTCTGCTTGTAGGAGCCTCTTGCAGCTGCTCAGTAAAATGGACATTTTGCCCCTTCTGCTGCCCGGTTTGTAGAGCAGCTGTGGTGTCCAAAAAGCTGCCATTTTCTTGTATGAAATTCCAGAACAGTTTTGTTTCCCCTGAAGCTTGGGATTTTGTTCTAATAAGAAAAAAAAGATGCTGCAAATGGATAGCATCCTATTTTGAGGGTAACTTTTAAGCAGGTCTAGCCCAGGAAGTATTTAATGCTATATGAATAAATGGAGAATGCCAGAGAGCTGGTGGAGCCTGCTCCCTTCTCTCCTAAACAGGCTTTTAAACTAGAAAATTGCTGGTAAGGCTATAGGAAAAATCCAATAACGGAGAAAGGAAGGAAGGTTTGACAGTTAAGTGCAGTTATTGAAACTCTTGGGGGTTTTTATTGATTCCCATACTGAAATTAAATATTTTGAATAAGACTTAAGAACGCAACTGAAACCTGAATTTCCTTCTGCTTTTAGGTACCTTATTAATTTCATCCTTGATGCCACGCTGGGGATGCTGCTGATCTGGCTGGGTGTGAAAGTTGTCTCCTGGATCGTGCAGAACAAGAAATACACCTACTTGGTCTTTGGAGAGTATGGTAGGTGTCAGCTGCTCCACACAAAGGTGACTGGGTTGTGTTCCCAGCTGGGAATGGGGAGAAGAAAATGTCAGGAACTACATTTTGGGGCTAAAACATGTGAGCCTTCTGTTACCCCTTCTCCAAGGAGCTCCTAGAGTGTGGTGTTAAATGCTGGGACATCACTAGGTCGTGGGTAACTCTTGCCTTGCCAAGCACACTTTTGACTGTAGCAGGTTGGTGATGAAAGGCTGAATGTTTCCTTGAGTGGATAATATATCCCAGGACATGCATAGGATAAATTAAGATGTTTGGGGGTAGTAGTGGTGACTTTTGTGGGGTTCTTTCATGGGTTTTCCCCCTGCCTCTCCTTTCAAAACGTGGAGTTGTCCTTGCATTTCCCTTGAGCTGTAATAGGCATCAGCCAGGCACAGTGTGGCCCCAAAACTGAGTTCCTGAGTCTGGCCTCTCTCTTCTTAAATTCCTGCCTCGAGATGGAGAAGTATCAGAAAAGCTCCTCTCAGTCAGCCCCACTAGAGGGTAGCAGTTCCCTTCTGAAAGAGCAGAGCCAGCTTCCAGGAAGGCGTAGCTTCTCTGGCTTCAGGAAAGAGAAAAATTAACCCTTTGTAACTGTTTTACATTACGTCTAATATACAAATGAATTCAGGCTTGTATGAATAAGATGTATTTTCTCATGTGAATTGCATTCTCACCTTAATAGTCTGTTCTGAAGTTAGTCTTGTTCCTTTGTATTTTTAGTAGCTGGTTTGATAACTGAGCTGGTGAAACTTGGATCAGACTAGGATTAGGTTGGAGGCCCTACTGACTTGTGAATTTAGGCCCACAGTCAGCACATGTAAATGGATCATGGCAGAGGGTGAAGGGAATGGTTGGGTTTGTGAGGTAGCAGAAGCAGCTACAGACTGGGAACGAGATGACAACAGATGAGTTGAAATGATAAGATGTGGCAGGGGCAATTCTCAAACCTGAGAATGGCTTTAAATGCTTCGTTGATCTCCAGAGCAGGTTCAGCATCCTGACAGCAGGCATTTGGTGGGGACTATCTGTTTTTATTTTCCCTAATGGTTCCTCCTTATAGTAAAGTCACTCAGATGAGGCAGCAGAAGAATCCAGATATTCTTGGTTCAGGGACTGGCATTTTCCCCCTTTTGAGCAACAAGGGCTGGAAACCCAACCACAGCCATCCCAGGGCACAGCTCAAGCTCCACGTACCACGTCTGCAGTTGAGCAGCAGCAAGGAAACATTAAAAGTGTATTGGCAGAGCAGTGATGAACTTCTGTTGAGCTGCAGCTGGCCCCTCATTAGGGCTGGCTTAGACTACAGAAACTGCTCATTCCTCTGAGAAAATCTTGCTTTCATTAGTAGAAAATAAGTTTCTGCTGTTGCTTGAATTTGGTTCTTGGAGTGGGGGATTAAATGTCTCATCCACCAAATGGAGTTTTTGGTGCAGGTCTCTGGCCAGAGTGAACACAATGGAAAAATTAGGTAGGAGCCAAGTGGCATGTCCAGGGCAGTCCTGTTGCAGGGCTGGGGAAGGAGAACACTGCTATTCTCATCTCGGATGTTAAGTAACTTCCAAACCAGTTTGGAAGATGCTTGTAAACTTTGTACGCTTTGATTCAGGCTCCAGGAACATGATTCATTTTCTGGCCTAATTGCTGTACCAGACTCGACGTTGCTTCCTCAGTTCCCCTGAGAAGCAAAAGTGTCTCTTGCAGTCCTGCAGAGGAGGAAGGGCAGAAAGCCAGGGAAGCACCAAATCCGTGTTGCAAACAGCAGTCAGTGCCATTTCTCTAAACATCAGGAGAGAATGGTTGTGTCTTTGGTCAGTACAGCCAGGACCCATCTTCCTGCATCAGCTTGGGCCAAAAAAAAAATCTGTTGTAGCTCCATCCTTCCAGCTTGTGTGCAGACCACTGCAGATATCCTGAGGTTTGGGCTCCAGCAGCCCCTCCTGCTCTGTTTGGTTGGTACACCTACCTCCACAGCCCCAGGAGGTTCTCCCTGTGTGACTGCAAGAGCTTAATGGAGAAGCAAAAAAAAAAAAAAATGGGGAGGGAAAGCACCCAAATCCACACTGCTATTTCAAGCATCCAGCTGCCCAGAATTGTTTAGAAAAATCAATTACTTCCATATTTCTAAAAACCCAGAAACAGTCATTGTGAGATCAACCTCTCTTGTACTTGAGCTCGTGGCCAAACACTGCTGCAGCCAGGAATGACCTGTTTTATAGCTAGTGCAGAGTCAAAGGCTCCTGTATGTTTGTGTTCTTCCATCTTTGCCCAAAAGCTCTTCATTACTCTCTGAGCTGCTTCTCAGCACAGGAAATTGCATTTTAAAAGGTACTGCCTCTTCTAAGGTTGCTTGGCTCCTAAGATCAAAGACTGGAGAGGTGTATTCTTGGTACAAGTGAGCTTTGGGAAATGGTTGCCTTGCATATACTCAAAGCTACAAAGTCCCATCCCTGGAAGCATTCAAGACCAGGTTGGATGGGGCTCTGAGCAACCTGGTCTAGTGGGAGGTGTCCCTGCCCATGGCAGGGGGATTGGAACTGGATGATATTTTTAAGGTTCTTTCCAACCCAAACCATTCTGTGATGATTCTGTGGAACTCCACAAATACTCTGTGCACTATTGCTGTAGCAGGTCATGGCTGTAGGTGCTCTTCCTGTAGAGAACCTCTACAGGGAGGAGAACAAAGCAGAGTTTAAGCTTCAAAGGATGTGAGAAGTGGATACCAGAGGTCTTGGAGGTGCTGCTGGGCCTATACAGACTGAGCTGGGCCTATACAGACTGCTGGCTGTAGTCAGGGTGTGCAGATCAAGCCTGATTCAGTTTTGTGCCTTGCCTCCGACCTGTTCCAGCCTTCTCCTTCCCCCATTCCCATGGCAGTGAGCAGCTTCCTAGAGGGAACCTCTGGATGGCTGCAGTGTCCTGGTATTTTAGTTGTCTAATAACTCTCAAGCATTACTTTAAAAATACTCCAGTATTTTTTTAAAGTAAGTAAACGTTGTGAATTTGCATTGAGAGAGAGTTTTTGCAATGCGCAAGTAAATTTTTCTAGAGGAGCATTAAGAAATGAGGGGGATAAAAAGAGAGTGTTCTTACTGGACAGTGCCTCTCTGGGTGCCCATCTGGATGTTGACTTGTATGGGACTGTGGTTGTGGTCACTTAGCTGAGCCTGATGCTTTGTGCTCATTCAGAGTCTGGAAATGGAAAGACATGTTGCTCGGAGGCCTTTAAAGTCTGTTTAGTGGCTTGTTGAACTCTGCTGGTCAAACTTAGCTCTAGGAGAATATGCTCTGTGCCAGCTGCTGAGTTTAACTGAGGACCTGTGTAGGCTGCTTTTGGCCCTGTGGTGATGTTGTACAAAATTTCCATAACACATATTCCCACGTCCTGGAGCAGCCAAGGGAGCTGGCTGCTAATGCTTGAGGAAATACAGCTGAAAATAGCTCCAACCTGAGAGGCTGTCCTGTCCTCAGCCTGCTTGGCCTTTCCACCCCTAAGACCAGGGGTGGAAAAGTAAGGAAAGGACTGAGGATCATCCTCAAATGATAAGAGTGTGTGGTCAGGTCCCTTGCTCTGAGCAGGGGTGCAAAGCTTTGGAACTCCTGGATTTTGATGGCAGCAGCAGTGTTTACCCCACTGCAGCAACAGTATCTCTACAGACCAGTGATTCCACTGGTGTGACACTGCAAACTGGGGACAGATTCCAACTCCCTTTTTCCAGTTCAGCACTGCAGCAGGTTACCCAGAGGAGTTGTGGATGCCCCATCCCTGGAAGTGCTGAAAGCCAGGCTGGATGGGGCTCTGAGCAACCTGGTCTAGTGGAAGGTGTCCCTGCCCTGGGGTGCCTTCCAACCCACACCATTCTATGATTCAGTCGTTTTGGTTCAGATGCAAAACTTGCCAGAGAGGGTCTGTGGTGCCCACCAGACCTGTCTGGGTGTTCTGATGCATCAGGTGCCCATCTCTGAAAGTCTTTTCTTACCCTCCAAGTGAGCACTTCATGCAATTCAGATATTTCCTGCTGTTTCTTACTTGCCTCTGTACTTGGCACTGACAGTTAGATCCCTTGGTTTTGGAGGTACTATCTGAGTATCTCTTTAAAAGTTTTTACTGACTTTTTCTGTCCCCATGTTGCCACCCAGTACAACTTTCAGTGCTTTTAAATGTTTGCCTTTCCTCAAAACCCCTGAACCCTCTGCTTTGGCTGTGGTTAAGCTTTTTGCTACCTGCTCCATGCACACACAGTCCCCAAAAGACTGTAAATAAAGCTGTCTGGCAGTAACATGTGGGCTGTGCTGACAGCTTGGTGCATTAGGCAGCTGGATTAAAACTAATCCTGTTGTGTGGTAACAGCTCAAATACCTCAAGCAGTGCTGCTTTTGCTCTGCCAGCAGTTGGGCTCCCACGCACAAGTGGAATATATGAAACATGTCTGTGTGAGGTTCCTGCAGGCTCCAGTGGTCCTTGGGCTGCTCCAAGAAAGTCTTGCTGATGGTGGGGAGCACCAGCAAGGTTCTGGAGGAGGAGAGTCAAAATTCAGCATGTGCATCCTTTGGGATGAAGGTGAAGGAGGATATTAATTTCTCTCAGGGTGGGAGATGGTTGTAAGGAGGTTTTAGCAAAGGGTGTTCATTAAGCTAAAAGGAGAGGCTTGTGACAGACTCAGTGTCTATCCATGGTCCTACCTTCCAGCTAGGACCAGGGACAAGAAGCTGAGAGGGCTCAAAGAGAGTGTGATACATATAATCTCCTAACAGGTATGATGTGGAGCCTGCAAAGATGCTTTGGACCAGTTCCCCACTCTCGTACAAGGAAAAGGAAACTCTGAACACAGTGAGAAGGAAGACATCTATTTTATTTTAATTTATTTTTTAGCCTCCAGGTAGCAGATTCGTTTTTGCTGGCTGGCAGTGTGGTCTGGCAGAAAGTCTTGTACAAAGAATCCTTTCCCATCCACAGAGCAGGGTGCTTCTGGACAATGCTTCATCCATTAAAGACATCAAGTTGTATCTGAGGATGCCTCTGACTACCTTGCTGTAGGAAGCCAGCACCTACATGAGGTGTGTGGTCAGCTGGGATCAGCTCAACTCTTCCAGCCTTGCTTCCTTACTGTGGAAGGAGGAGGTGTGTCCGTGTGTCTTGTGGGCTTGTCCAGGGACCACACCAAAGGCTCCGTTTTCCCTGATGAGATGCCAGAAAATATTAACTTTCATGTTCCTGGCATCATTCAGAGTTAGATGCACTAATGGTGAGTTAGGCCTGGATGATGGACTTTGAGGTGGATCAATGTTCCTGGGATGACTCCAAACCTGCTGTAGTAAGAAGGAGACATTTCATTCCAGGGTGAAGAGAAAACAACCCACTGTCTCTTTATAGCTAAAGTTCTTGCAGCCCTTGGGCCATGCTACTGTTTCATTTTCATCTGTCTTGAGTTATCTTGGTACAGAGCAGCCTCCTGTCCTTGGAAGACCAAGATGCAGTAAAAACTTCGGAGGCAATGTCTCATCTCCCTGTCAAGGGTGGAATTTAAGTCCTGTCTAAATCTGTTCTCCAGGATGAGTTGCTCTGTGGAAGTCTCTCATCCCATAGTCCAAAACCAAAGCTCAGAATGGAAAAGGAGAAGGAACAGTTGGATTTGGTGATCTTAGAGGTCTTTTTCAACCTAAATGATTCTATGACTGTAGGAAAAGGTTGCAAAACAGTGACAATTTTGAGCTGCGGAAGGTGATAGAGCAGGTGGCCAAATCTGGCCTCTGTGTGGGTCTGTTTCCATATCCTTCCACTGGACATGTAAGCAGTGCTGATGTCCAGCTGTGGAGAAGACTCACAGCATCTTCTAGAGGTGATGCAGAAAAGGCCAGAGCGAGAAATATGAATATTTGAAGCTCTGGAAGGATGCATGTAGCTTTGACAAGGTGGGATGTGGTGGGTAAGGGATGCAGACCTGTTCTGTTTGGTAGTGCAGGCTCACTGTACCAGTTACACTTGGCCAGTAAAGGTGGCCTAACTGGGGCAGACCTTTGGTCCTGGAGAACTGGGGTTCACACGGAGGGATCTCACACAGTAAAAACTGTTCTTCAGCAAAGAAGGTTTTCTGAAGGAAACCTCAAGAAAACTCACAAACAATTTGGTGGCTTTCTTGTGAACTGAAAATGAAGGGAAAGTTTTCTGGGGTGAGAGGCTGTTAATCTTGACTACACAGGCAAGTCCATGCCTAGGGTGGGTTAAGAAGCAGGTTGTCTTTTGTAGTGTCTTGTGTATCAACCTGCTTAGCCAAAACCTGCCTCAGGCTGTCTAGTGCACAGTATGCAAACTTAAGAACCACAGTCCACTGTTGGGATGATGGATGGTAGTGACCTCCTATCCCCGAAAGGGTGTGAGGGGGCAGGTATTGAGGAGAGATCTCAAACTCACCGCTGCTTTTTGGGCAAGCTCAGGTGACAGAGGGAGCTGTTCCACAAGTGCCAGTGCAGAAGAGCAGACTTGCAAAGGCTGCTGTGGCTGTTAGTCCTGTCCCCCCACAGGGGACACAGCACAGCTGACAACACAGAGCAAAAGGGAAAGAGTTCAAATGCGGGAAGGACACAATAGATGTGCTTGTTTTCCTGATTTGTTTGTACTTGGAGCTCTAGTGGGTGATGGCAGTGTCGGGGTTTGTGGGAGAATTGGTTGGCCTTGGGGTATGGGGCAAAAAGGTTCGCTGTACCTGTGCCAAAGGCAGCCAGGCACCCATGTCTGTCAGGAGAGGATTTCAGGAGGATCAAAGCCTCTCTCACACCGGCCTTTGGCTGCCAGCTGCCTGTAACACTGCTCCCATCTCCTCACAGACCACCCATTAAGCTGTTGCCGGCCAGGGAGCGGAGACGTGTGCTTTCCAAAATCCTCTGTGGGCTCTGCTGGTTGTCCTTGCACGTAACCTTCCTATCTCCCTCTTCCTGCCCTCCCTCTGTGCGGTTGCCTGCTGATTTGGCTCTCTCTGCTTGCTGTCCTCATCTCTGCACCCTTGGCCTCCCTCTGCTCTCCTTTGCTTCGTGGCTTGAGCAGTTAAAAAGTTAGGCTGTGAAGTGATCCTTTGGAGATCTCCGGCATGGGGGCACTGCCTGGAGGACTCTACTTTCTGGCTGTAACTTTGCAACAAGGCAGATATTTTGGTACACTGGTAACAAATGACAAAATATACATGTAAACCTGTTCTGCACTTGCTGGGAAGCAGATCCCCATAGTGCTGGTGTTTGGTTGGATGCCAGCTCTTACTAAATCCTGGTATGTGCTGCTGGTTTTTATAGCCAGAGATTTGCATAGTGGTGTGGATAAATGCAACGTGCTGGTGTGGTCTTCCCCTACCACATCTCAAAGAGAATTGTGCTGTAGAAAAATGGGGCAGAGCTCCCAAGACTGCTTCCATCTGACCATGTTGAGCGTTGGCATCTCGGTGCCAACTGCACAGGTTCCTTTGAGCAGATGGAATTCCAAATTCCGGCCTGATTATGCTGGAAACAAGTGTTGCCAGGGGTTATCTTTATTTTTAAGTGGTAAGAGGAAATGCTGCAGGTTTCCTAAGGCAGATACTGCGGCTCAGTTTTGCAGACCTGAGATATTCTGAGGAGCCTGGGAAGATGATAAGCTGCTGGCAGGGCTCTTACAGGGAGCTGAAGCAAGCACATGTAATAGATATGGTACCATTATTGTTGTTAACAATACAAATATGCTTTTCCTTATTACTTGGTGAGTACCCCATTGGAAACATTCATATTTAATTAACATTGATTCTTTTTGAGTGAGTTGCTTTAAAACCTGGGGCGATGGAGCCCCTGTCTCTTGCTCAGACAGTATCACATAACCAGCCCTTCACTTCATCAGCAAAATAAAATAATTCTGTTCAGGACTGAAAAGTTATGCTTCTTGTTGTGAAAATGGTGACCTGAAACTTTCAAGCTATTCCTGGTGACTCTGTGGGTAAGGCTTGGGAGGGAGCAAATTGCCAAATGATTTATTTCATTTTTACTTTATTTTATAGAGGAGTGTACAGATTACTGACTGGTCCTTGTAGAGGGGAGAGTCAGTCCAGCAATGGCTTGTCTTGGGGATTGCTGTTGGGATTAGCTTTAATTCAGAAGGGTTTATCAATCTGCCATTCTGGTCAAAATGCTGCAGGATTTTGTGAGCTACTCCCATGTGGTAGGGAGAAGAGTGAGGGAAGAGTCAGGGAGACCCAACTCTGTGGACTTTTCTAGACTTGTTGATATGAACATAAAGGAAATCTTTGTTCCTTGTGAAAGGCAAGCAAGGAAAGGGGCAAAGCAAATTACTAATGCCCCAAGGCAACACATGCTTCTAAAGAACAATTTGAATAGGATGCTGATGTTTCTGAGCTTTCAGGCTTTCCCTGTATAAAGGATTTAGGTGGTCTGTGCTTTGAGGAGATGCAAAGCAGGCCTTCCTCCCCTCAAATCCCTGTATCCATCCAGATAAACACCCTGGGGAGAATATTGGGAATGCCCATCAGTGACTGAAGGAGAGGAAAAAACCATGCATCTTCAAGGCTGTGAAGGAGATAATATTTTTTTAATCCAAATCAAGATACATAAAAGTTGATTTAGTTGTCTTAGAGTTACCAGGAATGGCTTTTCCATTCAGCACTTATGGAAAGCCCACACTGTGGCCCTTGAGCACCCAGGAGGTCTGCAAGTAATGTAGTTTCTGGATAACCACAGGGAATTTCAGGTGTTCAGGCAGAGCCAGAGCTGTGTTTCTCTCCTTTTACAGAAACTTCTCTTTTATGATACGTGTAGGGCTCTTGCTGCAGCAAAACCATTGATCTGGGAAGGACAGGGAATGGGAGAGGAGATGCAAGGCAAGGGTTTTTGGTGGTGGTTTTCTCTCCTTGGTGGATTTCAGAGGCAGGTTGGTGGAAAGGAGAGCAGGACAGGAGACAGATAAATACACGTAGTATTAACATCTTCTGGGTATGTAGGTAGGACTTTTTGAGGCATGTCTGAAATTTGATACTTGCTTGCCCTTCAGAGGTCTGGTTAATTGTCATCTCCATTTCTGAATCAGGCCTAAAAGGGGTAGAAAAAGAGAATCAGCCTCTAGAACAGAAGGCCAGTGGTGGTAGTGGTGCATGTTGTGTCTTGTGATGGAGATCTCTCTTGCTTACAGTCAAGTTTGCTAAATTTTCTCTAATACAAATCAGATTTACCTTTTTTTTTTTTTTTTCCAACAACTAGAAAGATTTGAACTTGTATCTTGGTAAGTTTTGGTCTTCAGTGGAGTAGTGGCTTGTAGACCCAGCAGTGACACCAAACCCTTCTACCTCAGGCATGTGCTTCTACAACTATAGGTAGAAATTCTCACCACTGATTTTAAATTTGGTATTGACTATTTGTCTTCCTGCAAAACTTGCAGTATGGAAACACTTCCCTATCCCTAAAATCAGCTCAGGTGTCAAGGATGAGGCAGCTTTTCTGCAAGGCTGTCTCTTCCTGTCCTCTGATGCAGATTTAATGTGTTGTTTTTCCAGGTGACCCTCCACAGGCTGCTGCCTGGATTGGCCAGTGTATTCTCTACTTGCTGATAATGGTTTTTGAGAAGACTGTGATTAGCCTTGTCTTGCTTATCCCTGGTTGGACAAAGGTAAGCTGTATTTTTCTAGCCCCAGCTGTTGTGGTTTGCCTCTTGTCAGCTTTGCCTGATTCCCATTATCATAGGCCTTTAATCCTTAGGACTTGTTGACAACCCTCTGTAATAATTAGCTATTACTTAAGTTTTGGGAAACGTGACTTTCATAATGGTTTGGCTTGTGGTACATTCTCTTGCTGGTCAAAAGCTTGTGGAATAAGATGATGCTTTAATTTTCTTTCCCCTTCTTGGAAGGATGGAGTGGGCTGGGCTGGCAGCTGAGCTACTTCAGTTCTGCCAGAGGATTTCTACATTATCCTGTCAAGTCAGTCCATGTGGTGTTTTGTGATCCTGTGCCTAAACTAAGGGGACTCTTAGAGATTGATTTGTAAAGTCTTCACGTAACATGATGTGCTTCTCCCCTCAGCTACTCCCATATGGTAGTTGATGCAATGGTAGTTGTGTTGATCACGAATTTCTCTTTTAAAAATATGATAGGCTGTGACAAGTAGGTGTGATGGGTGTAAAACCCAATTCTCGGAGTCAGTGGGTAACTCCAGTTTGGAGTACACTTACACATGGTGCCTGGTACCTCACAGGCTGATGTGACTTGACTGAAGGGTTACAGCAGTCTGGGAACACTTATCTGTTCCAGTTCAGGGCTTGTCCTTCAAACCCAGTAGCCTACAGTGATTACACTTGGATGTGAACATGTTCAGTAGCACACACTGCTGGATCCAGAGATGCTGCTGGAATCCTCTCCATGATTATCTTATGTGGCTGGTGTCCTTGTTCTGTAGCTAGGTTCCAAAGAGCCAAGGGAAGTCCCACCAGTTGTCATGGATAGTTACACTGAAAGACTCACAGTACTTATTTCTGTACAAAATCATGTGTTTGGCAGCTGGGCTAAGGGAATATCCCATGGAGTCTTTCTAAGAGCAGCACTGAAGCTAAAGTTGCAGAGCCCTGGCTGGGAGACTGCTGGTGGAAGAAGGCAGTCAATATAATGTTCAGATAATGCTTCTAAATTGTTTTCTCCTCTGCAGCTTCAGCAGATCCTCCTGGGTTATATCCCAAACCCCCAGCTGGAGCTCGTCCTGGTGATGCTTGTTGTGCCTTTCATAGTCAATGTAAGTGGTGCCCCTGCAAGCACTGGGTGGGCTGGTTTGGAAATCAGGGTCCACTCCCAAGGGGAGTGTGCACAGGGACTGGCTTGGGGACAGCCTTGAAGGGGCTGGGATGGGGTGGATGGAAGTGGAAACAAGTATATCTATCACTACTGCCCTGCCATGGTCTATGTTCACAATTTCTGTCCCTCTGTCTAACCTGCTGGGTGGCTGATTCTTCACCTCTTTGAATAACCCTGGAGCTTGTTAGCTGAAGGCTCATCTCAGCAGCAAACTACAGGCACAGGGATCCCCACAAACCCTTTAAGCTCCTTGTGACCTGAGTAACCTGCCAATCCATCCACTTGGCTGGACTTCAGCTTGTGTTACAGCAAGTCAAAGTGTTCAGGTGACACAGAACTTTTGTTCTTCTCGGAACTAGTTTGGCAAAACCTCTTGAAAGCTCAACTTTTTCATGGTTCCCCTGATTGTGGGTAATCATTGATGTTAGACAGTTCCTGCTAAGATGGGAAATGAGAACAAGGTATTAACACTCAGAGGCTCCCTGGACAGGTAATGACTCAGACTCTGAGCTCATACCATGAACATTGCAATGGATGCACCATTGCAAAAGTTGGGGTTTCCAGCCTCTCTCCAGCACTCCAGGCTGCATTTCCTGATTTGAAAGCAGATTCTGGTTTTCAAAGAACTGACGAGGGACTGGTGCAGGCAGATGAACCTTGAATGAAGCTTGGTTCATTGGTTATTTTCTGGTGGAAACTTGGCCTATTGTGGTCTGTTTTCCTCTGGGTCTTCAACAACTATGGAATCAGTAGGATTTGTATAAGGGACCTCAGGTATTTGGCTCATCCAACCTCCATGGACTGAATTGATGCAGTGTTAGTTTAGATATGAGATTGATCAAGGCTGGATATCTGGAGAAACCAAAAGGAGAAGAAATATCTGTGATTGAAAGACTTTGTATTTTGGTCTTAGCAATCTATTCATGTAACTTCTTTCTCCCCAAGGCCATTATGTTCTGGGTTGTGGACAGCTTGATCATGAGGAAACATAAGCAGAAGGACACCCTAGACATCAATGGATCCATAGAAACTCCTCGGGTTAGGAGGACAGAGGAATCTCAGGTAAGAGCAAGGATGCAAACCTGTGTTTGAGACCAAACTGCAAACTTGTGGGGTGGTCTGTGTGCTTTACAGAGACAGTACAATGTGCCATCGTGTTCTCCAGACCTGGGGTGGTGCTTCATGAATGAGGGTGATGACCTTGTGAAGTCAAATGAACTCTTGTCTAACCATTAGCAGTGTCACAGCCCGTGAAGTTTTGCTGAAATATTGCCCTGAGTGATGACAGTATCTTGGGGGGGCGAAGGAGCTGACTCTTACACTGACCTGTGTGGGCAGACTGAAACTGGTGTGTATCTCTACACTGTCACTCTCAACTTCCCCATATTTAGTTGTAATTAATCTTGACTGAGAAAAGGGCTTGCTTTCCTCACTGTAATTGATAGCATCCTTTTTTTTTAGAGGACAAGGCCTAGTCAGGAATCCTGGTTTTGTCAGCATCTGGTATTTTTTCAGCCAGATGGTGGTCCATTAGCTGGAGGAAGCTGTATTTTGTGTAGTCTGAGCTTGACACTCCAAAGTTGTGGTGGGGGAGGAAATGCTGCAGTTCCAGCAGACTTTGCTCTTGTTAATGATGTGTGGTTTGGTGGGTAGGTGGTGTCGGCTTCTTACTGACTTTTGGACAGAGACCGCTGTGTTAGTCCCTGGGATGAATTCCCTTCCTTCCCCTGGCACCCAGACCTGGTTTCAGTGTGTTCTGTGCATGACTCCTGATATCCTGCAGCTCGCTGGCGAGACTTAGGGAGATAAGATAATTCCTGGCAATCTCGGACTGGCTCCTGGAGTAGCTTCTGCAGAGGAATTTAGGACGAACAGAAATAGCTCTTGCTCTCTGAGAGCTCTTTCATAAAGAATGCCTCAGCTCTTGTGCTGATGGGTGGGTGGGACAGTTACTGGTGACAATGCAGCACACACAGAGGTAATACTGTTTTCACAGTGTGCTTGGCAGCCTGCACAGCAGCCAAGGCTTCTCTGTCCCAAGGGTGTAGTGGGGAAGTGGCCACTGCTCATGAGGATGCAGTGTCAGAGGAATCCTCCCTCTGGCAGGGAGGGCAGGCAGATGTGAGCAGCTGTTGAGACAAGTGAGTCACTTCTCCTGGCCCTGCCTCCAGATAAACAGTTACAGCCTGGCGAGGTCACTGTTGGTAAAGACTTGCTGTGCTGCCTGGATGTGCTGGTGGGTTCCTGAAGGTTTAAGATCAGTTAAAATCACACCAGCTCAGAAGCAAAGGTAAGGAGGTGACATCTCTAGTTGAGACGCCAACATCCTTTCCTGCCTTTCGAACCTAAACTTGCTGCATTTAGTCCCATTTTAGTGGCTGCTGTGGATACACAGAGGGTGTTGCAATTACTAGTCCTTCATGGAAATGGAGCTGGATCTCTGCCTTGTTCCACTGGGGCGGGGGGCAAGAGTTTTGTGACCTCCAGCTCAGTTTTGGATAACCCATAGGGGAGATTGTGTTTATTTCCAGAAGCTAGGAAAGACTCTTCTGGCAGCTCAGCCGAGACAGGTTGTTTCAAGTTGACAGAAACAGTTCTGACTCTCTTTCAAAGGCTTTTCTGATCTTCTGAGTACGTGACTACTTTTGTCAGGCAAATTTTTGCTGAGATCTTCAATGTCCAGGTTATTTGTCCATCCCGAAACCCTCTGATCCGTCACTGCAGTGGAGCTGCCAAGGGGACCATTTTTTTACCTGAGGCAGTCTGCAGGGATTGCTTCCTCTCTGCTCAGGCATGTTCCTGTGCCTCTGGCCTGACAAATAGTTTGGGCAGAGGAGGAAGTTAGTGAAGAAATACAGCAGTGGGTGACCTGTTTTCCAGCTCTTTCTTGGCACTGGGCCTTGAGGTATAGCCATAGACTCGTGCTTCATGTGTCAGCTTCTTAAGCTGTGAATTAAAGATCATCTTGGCTGGCTGAGCCCTGCACCTGGATTGACTGGAATTTAGGCTTGAAAGCAGAAAATGAGCATTTGCTGGGCTTGTTGCTGCTAATAACCTGTTTCAGTGAGGGAATTTCTCCTCTCCCTGCTGCCCAGTGGAGGAGGAAGGGGGGCTGAGCAGTGTCTGTGTGTGGGGCAGGGCTGGCTGAGGGTCATGTGTCCCATGGTTTATCAGGGTTCATCAGAGCTGTCTCTCAGCAGGCGCCACCAGCTCCCCATCACGCTGCAGGCTTGAATTTCAGCCCTCTGCCTGTCTCACCAATGGAGTGTCATTATTTTCACTCCAACCAGCAGTTTGTGTTTGCAAAAGGAGGGGTGGGGAGATAGGAAGGAGAAAAGTGGGGGCTGAAGTTAACCTGTTAAAAACCCACACTGAGTATTTTCTGTAGGGAGAGCAGGAAAACTCAGCTTTGTCCTTGGCTTGGTTGACCAGCTGGGCAGCAGGAAGAAACCCACCAACCAGCAGTCCTGCCTCTGGTGTAACTTACTGACTCTGTGGCTGCAGAGCAGAACAGAGAAGTGGCAGCCTCTGCTGGGCTTTAAGGCTGCTCTGGTGAGCCAGAGGGTGGGCTCTTTCTTATAGCAGAGCAAATGCTGAGTTGGTTTTTTTTGCACTGAAACCCTGAAAGGGACAAATTCCCTCCTGTGGTTGGAAGAGTTTCATCTTCCTTTCTTACTTCCATGTCAGTCTTAAGCTTTGCGTTGTTTCAGACTTGTGCCCTGCCTGTAAATGTTCATGGAGTCCTTCTTTTGCCTTCTTGTGGGATAGAAAAATACCTTTCTTGAGTGCCAGTCTGCATCCAGTGCTGTTCAGGCTTAGGAAATGCATTTCACCTGCAAGGCCCTTGTTTCTACTTTGTATGTGTCCTGCCCTTGACCCAAGTCTCTTTTCCCTTGCCCTTGCAAGTCCCAATAAACTTTAGATCTTATCAGGGATTTCTTTGTTTCCTCAACTCAGGAAAACAAGTCAGTTTTAATAATGTTTTATTTGATCTTTTTTGAGTTTGTTTTTTTTTTCTTTGTTGTTGGTTCTTTTTTTTTCCCCAAGGGAGGTGGATGAGTTTCTGTTCCTTTCCTGAAGGCTTACATTTTCAGAGAGCCTTAAAGCAAAAGTCTAATACTTTAAGTTTGGGAGGAAAGCTAATACTAATACATGGGGACCTGCCTTTGGTCAGCATGGAGCTCAGCACTTGTCCTGATTCCCTTCATAGGAGCTGTGACTTCTGGTATTCACTAGACTGCAGATGCTGATAAATGCCAATACAATGCTGCTTGCTTATAAGTATTGAAGAATATTTCAAGAGCAAGTTTGATTTGGCTGTTGCTCAGCTGAGCTGATTTTTAATTAGCTCAAACTCGTGGTGAACTCAGGTACCTGATCCTTACAGGGAAGATAAATAAAGGTGGGCATAGAGTTGCCTTTGGAAGGAAACCATCCCACCTGCCAGTCCTGCTGAGTTGTTGCAACTCATCTTAGCTCAGATCCTCTAAGGAGGATGGTGGGATGGATGGTCCCTACTCTGGGCATTGGAATAGACTGCCCAGGGAAGTGGTGGAGTCACCATCTCTGTAGGTGTTCAGAAGGCTGGTGGGTGGGGCACTTGGGGATGTGGTTTAGTGGTAGACTTGGCAGTGCTGGGTTAATGGTTGGGTCTTTTCCAACCCTGGTGGTTCTGTGATTCTACACCAGGCTGGTAGAACTTTGGGCAAACAGGTTTCCATGGTTAGTGGGCAAGTGGTCCCAGAGCTGCTTTGTTTTACAGCCTGTGCCACAGTTCCTCTCTTCTTCTGCCACTAAGGTGGTTTGGTTATCCAAAAGGATGGAGTACTAAACCAGTAGCATACTGGTATGCAGTACTGAACCAGTGGGCAGCATCTTCTCCTGGCCAGGAGGGCTTGGCAGCATGTGTGGGCAGCCCTGTTTCAGTAGTGTGACCCATGTTTTGGGAGCTGCTGGCTGCCTGGTGTGGGGAGAAATATGGGAGGTATTTGGGGACTGCTGAGTGAGACAGCAGCACATTGTCTCAGGACTGGGACACCACAGCCCATTCCCAGCTGTGCCATGGACCTGCTGTGATCCTGACCTGGACACATCTGCAGGGGAAGAGCCTCGTCCAGGTTGTGCTGAAGACTCCCAAATTGGATTTAGGCTTGAAAATTACATCTGAGGGGATGTCCTGTGACTGTCACAGCGATGAGGTGCCGTCTTGTCATGATGCTTTCCCAGGGAATTGTGGAAAGGTTACTGGAGGCTGTTGGCTCGTGCAGCTTCCTGCAAGTGTATAGTGGGCAGACCTGAAGGGGTCTGAGTGCACAACACTCAGTGCCTGCTCCATCTCCATCCATGCTTGGCTGCAAGGAGTTTTGAGTTTTCCACTGAAACCCACCCAAATCACCAGTTCATTAGGCCCCTCGACCAGCCTGTTGCAGCCTGTCAGTTCAGTGAGCTTATGATGCTGTGTGTGACTAATTACCCACCCATTTTCTCAGGTTCAACAGCACCACAGTATTAATATGATAAACAGGAAATCTTCACGTGAGAGAGATGGAAACTTTCCAGTGTGTGTGTCTTGAACTAAAAAACAATTCCTTGAGACCAGTGGAGGGGGGAACAACAAGAGAGCTTAATCCTGTCTACTGCTGTCCTTTGAGTGCCTGACTGAGGATAACAACATGGGATGGAGAGGCTGGAGTGTGCGTGAGGGTGGGGAGGAGGAAACCTTCCCCTGCGGCTCTTCTGCTCCTTTGAAGTCACTGACTCATTGGAGTTTTGTGTTTCCTGTTTAGTGGTTTTGTTGCTGTGGTGACTGGCCCTGTGGTGCTGCCTGAGTGCTGAGGAGTGGAGGGCACGTGAATTCACAGCTGTGCATGGGGATAGACAGAGATAAGAGTAATTCCCCCATGCTCCTGGTTTTGCCCGAGGAATATTGGGCTCTGGGACTGGTTGAGCTGTTGGGGATGTTCTGTGTGCGGGCAGAAAGCCAATTTACCATCCCTTGTGCCTTTGAGCTGGAAGGCTGTTCAGTCAGGCACAGCGTTTGAGGAAAGGAGAAAGGGGTAGGATAGGGTTGAGCAAACAGCCTGGTCTGGAGCATGAGTCTGATGAGGAGAAGCTGAAGGAACTGGAGGTGGTGTAGCCTGGAGTAAAGGAGTCCCGGGGGGCCCTTATTCCTTTCTATAACAACCCTAAAACAGGTTGTATCCAGGTGAGGGTCAGTCTCTTATCCCATGAAACAAGTGATAGGACAAGAAGGAACAGCCTCAAATTGCACCAGAGGAGGTTTAGATTGGATATTAGGGAAAATTTCTTTACTGAAAGGATGGTCAGGCACTGGAACAGACTGCCCAGGAAAGTGATGGAATCACCATCCCTGGAAGTGTTCAGAAAACGTGTAGATGTGATGCTCAGGGCCTGTACTCAGCGCTGGTGAGGCCACACCTCAAGTGCTGTGTCCAGTTCTGGGCCCTCAGTTCAGGAAGGACATTGAGGGGCTGGAGCAGGTCCAGAGGAGAGCAACAAGGCTGATGAAGGGACTCAAGCACAAGTCCTATGAGGAGAGGCTGAGGGAGCTGGGGATGTTTAGCCTGGAGAAGAGGAGGCTCAGGGGAGACCTCCTCACTCTCTACAACTCCCTGACAGGAGGTTGTAGCCAGGTGGGGGTTGGTCTCTTCTCCCAGGCAGCTATCAGCAAGACAAGAGGGCATGGTCTTAAGCTCTGTCAGGGGAGATTAGGTTGGATATTAGGAAGAAGTTCTTTACAGAGAGGGTAATCAGGCATTGGAATGGGCTGCCCAGGGAAGTGGTGTATTCTCCGTCCCTGGAGGTTTTTAAGAGACTGGATGTGGCACTTAGTGCCATAGTCTAGTAACCACGGTGGTAGTGGATCAAGGGTTGGACTTGATGATCTCAGAGATCCCTTCCAACCCGGCTGATTCTATGATTTTGTGGTTTAGTAGTGGACTCAGCAGTCCTGGGTTAAGGGTTGGACTCAGTCTTGGAGGTCTTTTTCAACCTTGATGATTCAATGATTCTAATCAGTCAAGCCATGAATGTTACCCATGCAAACTGCTGGCTGGTGTTGGGTTTCAGCTCTTCTGCAGTCAGTGCAGCCACTGCCTGAGTAAAATCCAGCCTTTCTCCTCTCCCAGATGATGTGGCTGGAAGATGCCTGCACATGGCTTCATCTGCATCATGCAGACACTCTGGGCTGGTGGCAGTTGGCTCAAAACAGCCCGTGGTAGCTTCAAGTGTGGAATTGGCTCCTGAGAGTGAGGTGTCCCTGGGGGCAAAGGGCAGCCTTCTGGTCCTGCAGCAAACTGAGCTTTCTTACCTGGAGAGGTACCTGTGAGAGGGGTCAGTGCTCTGTTTTGGCTCCCACAGTCCAGACTGGGCCAGGAGCCTCTGTGCCAGGTAGAAATAAGGTGCTACCAGGTTGAGGACATCACTTCTAAGCTTGCTGGCCATGGCTGAAGCTAACCCTCTAGCTCTGCTTGCTCTTCTAGCTGAGCTCTGGAGATGACGAGCAGCTAGGGGCCTGGGAAAAGGTCTACATGTGGTACAGCTGTTCACAAAATATGTGGCCTTGGTTTTTTACATCTCCACTGAGGCTGTAGCCTGGCCTGAACATCCGTGTCTATGTGTGAGTCCTGTCCCATAGGGAACAGAGCCTTTAGCTGCCTGTTCTGCTGTTCAGGAGGGGTTGGGTCACCACATCATCATGGTGTCTGTGCCCAGATCTTTTTGTCTGTTGTTGGAAAGATGGTCTGGATGACCCTGAGACCTTACCCATCTGCCAGAGAGGATTGGATCTGGCAGCAGACCCCTCCAGGGGTGCTTGATCCCTTCAGCAAGCAGCATTGAGAAGATCTGAGAACTTTTGCTCCATCAACATCTGTCTGTTCTCCTTTCTAGGTGTTGCTCTCTCCAGACATGGATTTTGATCAGTCTGAAAGCGACCAGGACACCTCAGGACTCCATGGAACCAACCAGAAGATGAAGCAGCCCAGCTATCAAGTGGTCATCTGACAACACTGGGACAAGGGAGGTGGAGGAAGGAGCAGCACTGTGATCCTTGGGCTGGCCAAGGAAGGGCAGGGTGGGGAATGCTAGTTGATCCCTGTGGATCTGCAGAGATCCTTTTGCCTGCCTCGTCTAGACCTGTCCTGCAGTTGTTTCTGGGATGTTATCCATGCATCCTGTACAGGCTTGAGCAGTATCTGCTTTCCCTGTGTTCCCCTAATCTGTACACACGCAGGCATGTTGAGGTTGGGGTATGAGTATGTACTTTTCCTGGCTGGCCAGCTGGGTGTGACTTTTTTTTTGTCAAGGCTAGAGAAAGAAATCAAGATTGTTTGCTTTTTTATAGAAAAAGAAAAAAAAGACTATTCTCTGCTACCTGAACTGTGACACTTTTTATATGCACAATACTCAAAAGAATTGGTTTGCAATATGTATTTAAATGTCTTGAATTGGGAAGATTGTCTCAGTGGATCTGATTATTTTTTACTGTTTTATAAGGAATACAATAAATATTTGACCTAAAATTGCCTCATAAATGAAATGACTTCATGTGCTCAATATTCTCTGCAAAACCCTAATGCTGTGCAGAGGAGGAAGGGGGGGGCTGTTGAAATCTTTCCTAACCAGGGAGGATTATCTTTCTGCAGCAGGGCTGTCCTAGTAAAGCTGCAGATGAAGAGCTGAGCCACAGTGCTTGGTTTCTGTGGATGAAACCAGCTGATTCAGTGGAAAGACCTGGTGCATCAACAGACCTGGATGTGGATCCCAGTTGCCACCTTACAAGTGAGTGTTTACTGAAAGTTGGCTCCTTTTTACCTGGTGTAAAATAAACATATGAAATCTCTGCAGGACCCGATTCAAACTGGATGTGCACTGTTAACTGAAGCCCCATTAGCCAGCCCTGATTTTCTGGAGGTAAGGGAATGGCCTTGGATAGGACTGCTGCAGGAGAAGACCCTGGGTCATCCCAGGTCTGGCACTTTTTGTTTCAAGTGTGAAGTGCAGGGCTTTGCCCTTCCTCTCCTGTTAATGTACTGTATTTGTCTGTAAACACAAAAATGCAAAACACTTTGCAGCTGTCCTGGGGAGGGAGTGAGCACAGAGCAGCTGCATAAGCCACCCCCAGGCTGGGTGCAGATACACAGCTGTGGTGAGACCCACACCGAGTCTGAAGGGTGGATATTCCTCAGAGCAGGGCCTGACCCAGGATCCACAGAACTGAACCTGCTATCCCTAGTTGAGCCATAGACAACTTTGCTTATTGCAAGGCAGTCCCCATAAGGGATGGGTGGGATTGATCTTTTATTTTCTCTTCTTCCTTTGCATTTGCCCAAGAAAACACTCCTTATTAAGGAGTAGAAATTAAAGGATTTGGGTTTTCTAACTTAGACGGATTTAGACTTTTAAAGGCTGAGCTCAAGCATGTGAAGATATTTGGTGGGGATTTTTTGGGGTTTGGTTTGTTGTTTTTTTTTTTTCCTTAACTTCAAAGTAGTTTAGAAGCCTTAGATGCAAATCAAAGCCTTGCATGCCCTTCAGTGAACTAGACATGCTTGGCTGCACTTGCAGCTGTGCAGCTTTATACTGTTTTTCTGGAAATTAAGTTCTTTTTGTTTTTCTTTCTTAATGAAGGGTCAAAATCCTTCTTTTGCTGGCACATCAAAAGGTTTTTGGAACACATGGCACACAGCCCTCTGAATAGATCATTTATATTGCTTAGTGAAATTGGTTTCACAGTGCAACTTCTGCTTGTCTGGGGAGTTCTGCACTGCTAAGGGCTGGAGTAAGTCCTGTGCTGTGTCAGGTCTTGACTGGAAATAGATTAAAACAGCTTCCCTATTTGAAAGTTGCTCTGTTTTGAGGTGTACTGGTATTTGGGGATTTGTTCTTGCTATAGGGCTGCACAGTGCAATGCTGCAGCACATGGAGAGTGCAGATTTGGCCACAGCCAAGTCCTTGTCCTAAAATAGAGGTGAGTGACATGATCTTCATCTTAGTTCAGGCTGCCTGAGAAAGTTCACAGTAGGCAATAGCAAGGAAGATGGGAAAGGTGGTCCCTCTCAAGCACTGTGTAGTCACTGCTGTTTCAGCAACCCTAAGTTCAGGAGCCCTGTTCCTTTCTCTGAAATGATGGTGTGCAGTTGTTTCCATTGCACTGCAGAGTGGTTGCTCAGCCTCATTCTTGAGCTGTCTGAGCAATGTGCAATCTGTGGCTGTGTCACTGCAAAACCAAGTGCTCTGTGACACTGTTGGAGATGAGAACAAATGCATGTCTGTATGTGCAGCGGGAGCACAAACTGTTTTCCCATGTCCTAGGCTACTGTATTTAAAGGCTGGATCAGTCTATGTGGTTAAATTCTTACTTTACTTCACCCAACACACTTGTTGCTTTCTGCCAAGTATATGGAGGCTGAAAAACATCATTGACCTCTAATTTTCCATTGAAATTACTTTGGCTCCCAACCTATTGTGAGTGATTCTTTCAGCCATCTGGAAACACGAGCCTGTCCAGCAGCATAAAACATACATAACCTCAGCTTCAGAATTCTTTTGTCTTTGCCAAATGAAAGCGTCACTGCAGCATTCACTGTAAAATATTTATTGTGAAATGGATAACTGGAGCCTTAATTAGAACTTGAGTATATTGCTCCAGGTGCTTCAGATTGCTGAGAAGTTGGACTTGATCATTGTTATCTTCAGGCCCTGAAAGAAATATGTTTCCTTGGCAGGAGGAGGAGGAGGAGGAAAGATGCACCTGAATCATTAACAATAAGTGTGTGTGTGTGTGTATATATATATTATATACATATCTATATACAGGAGAGGAGAGCCCAAGCCAGCTGCTCCCCTTATCAATACGACTGAACAGCAAAATGTGGGAGGAGAGGAAAGATTTCAAAGAAATCTCTTTTCAGTAAGGACAGTATGAAGACACCTGCTGAACCCTGGACTGTATAGAAATTCATTGCCACTATCCTGTTCTCCCCTGCCAGTGGAATGGGAGGTTGGTTGGATATGGGCTGTAGGTGATCTTCCTGCTGTCTTCTTGGGTGGAAAAGTCAACTTCACAGATGTTCTTTCTCATCTCATTTCTGGCCCATGAGCCCACTGCAGAGCATTAAACATCTTTCATTATTCCACACTCAGGACTGTGCTGAAGGTCTTGCCTTCGATTCTCCCTTGCAGGAGAGTTATTTCTCAAAATAGCAGGGCCCAAAGCAGTAGTTTTTTTCCTTTATGTTTTGTTCCAAAGTACGAGCCTTGGCCTGAGTTTTGTACTGTAAGGATCTTCCAGAGTGCAATTAAATCTTGCTGGTTGCTTTTGGCTGTTTCCCTCTTCCAGGCAGGACATGGTGTGAATAAGAAACCACGCTTGCCACCTGCTCTGCTGCCACGGTCTAGTAGCACTAACTAGTTGCTCAAGCAACTGGAAAATCACCACCCCACCCCCAGCAGCTGGATCTCCTACAGCAACACTAGGGTTTAATTGTTAAATATGCAAAAAAATCAGTCAAGATTGAATCTATTTCTGCAGGTCTCTGGCAACTCTGTTTTCTCCTAACACATGGATATAATTTAATTTCTGGAGCTGCTTCTACACCCTCCCTCCTTCCTTTCAGTTCTGGAAAGGCAGAGCATACATAAGCTCAGTTTGGCCTTGCCATGTAAATGTCTTTGTGGTTGTCAAGTCCTCTTTGGACAAGTTCTCTACTAGAATGCCCCTGTGACTGATCTATAGCATTGCTCAGTGATGCCTCACTTTAAAATAGACCACAGGCTTGCAGTTTGGGTCTGGAGGTTTCTTTGCAGAGCAGCACCACCTGCAGTGGGGGTGGCTGGCAGACCCTTCTGTAACCTCCTGCTGCCAAATTCCTGCTGCGTGCAAATTCCTGCAGCGTAAGGGAGGAGAAAGGAGCCAGGGATGAATTTTTTTTTTTACAATTTGGAATAAATAAAGACTTCCTCCATGATTAGAAAAGCAGCTAGAAACATCTAGTCTAAATTGAAGAGTCTGCTTTTGTAGGCTCATAGGCTGTTGTGGGTTCTGGTTCATCATCCCTTGGAGAATGTAAATCTTTGCTAAACAGAAGTGATGAGATGCTCAAGGACGTGGCAGGTCTGTTGGAAGCTCATGGTGGAACTTTGTTTCTCTCTGAGGGTGTCAAGACTCAAGAAATCACTAATCCTGCAATGATATTTAAACTGAATTACGTTGAATTAGCTGCTCCATGGAATGGGAGCCTGTTGCTGCTGAAGACTGGAGGTGCTTTTTAAGCACTCAGGCTGTGCCCTGAGACAGCAATAAACCACATGAAGGTTTTCACCACTGTTTTAAGAGTCTGTAGTGATTCAGGGAAACTTATGCTCAGTGATAAATCCAGACCTCCTCCCAATAACCAGGAAAGCAATACCCTCCTGTGGCCTGTTGATTTAAGGCTTTGGTTTTGTTACCTGTTTCATGCTAGGGAGTCACTGCAGATGAATATCCACCCACCTCTTCTCTCTCTCTCTTCTTTCCCTGTGGACCAAGGTTGGAGCAGGTGCTCCAAGTCACTTCTGTGCAAAGCATATCACCTCAATAGGCACTGTGCTGTATGACCTCTGCCTCTCATGGGGTGACTCACCAGCCTCTTGGGTGAATTGCACAGATCCCTGCATGGGTTTACTCAAAGGTCAGCAGCTCTCTGCTCTGTCCAATATGAGTGCTGGCCCATTTCTCCCTCCCTTCCCACTGGGAGATCACCAGTCATGCCTTTAACCATGTCCTCAACCCTCCCCCCCAACCTCCTTGTTCTTCAGGAATTTGATGAACAGTGTTCATCTAGCATGAAAAAGAGACAGCTGATTTCCAAGGGCAAAGTCCTTAGTTTCTTTGGCACCAAATAGTAAAGAAATATTCATTAAGTGGCCTACTAGAGGCTTCAGAAGGGACCTGCTGTCACACATCCTGCTGCAATGCATTGTTAGGACTGGTCTTAAAGGCTGTTAGTTGTCCCAAAGCTGGTCCCTGTGTCGAAAGGGTGAGAAGCCAAATAGTCCTTATAGCTCCCATCAATCAGTTTGTCTGCATTGTTTTTGGCAAACCAGCATTCAACCTCCTGCTGGCCATTGTAGATCCTCCTCTGCTTCCACACCACAGGAATGAGCCGTCCCTTCACCTTCAGGGTATTTGTAGGGTTTGGCTTTAATGCTTCAGTGTGATTCTGACCAACCTGCTGATGACTTGCGTTTAGAGATTCCTGAAGAAGTTTAACTTCGTGGTTCAAGAACTGACCTGCGAGGCAAGATAAAATAAGAGTCCATGACTGGCTGATTTGTGCCCGTTGTGGTTTGGTGGTTTGTTCTTTCAGTAGGCTGTGTTTGAGGATTCTTAGCAAATGGGGTTCTAAAGGGCTTCTCCACAACAGCAGGATGAATCTAGTTCCTGTGATTCTTTTCTAAATCCCACAAACATAAAGGTTAGAATAAACCCCTTTTTCTTTCACTTGTCAAGATATATTGCCTGAGCTAAATAGATTTTTTAGCTGCTAGTAGTAAGTGCCCTTCTGTGGGACATGGTTGCTAGAGGTTAATAACCCATGCAGTGCCCATCAGCAAGCAGGAATATCTAGGCCTGAAGCTCCAACTTCTCTTCCCTTGCCTTCTTGGCAAGAGTGTGGATTTAGAGGTTTGTGCATGAAAGTGGCCTGAATCCAAAACCTCACTCCTGAGGGATCATCTCCCGCTTTACCTGGGGGGACCTGAGAGGCACAGAAACTGTGGCATCAGTCTTGGAGTTCTGGGCCTGTACATGACCATAAATATCAATACATCTTGTTGGCTGAAAGAACCCAACCATCTGGTCATTCTCTGAGCGTATGTGAAGCCTAGTTTCTGAAAAATATAGGGATGGCTCATTTCCCTTACGTTTGAAAGAAAGGGGCCACAAGAAGTTCTTCTGGAATATTTGGTTTCTGTCTCTGTATTGGGAGCATCGAGCATGTGTGTTCTAAGAACAGCTCTATCAAACAATCATAAAAAGAGTAGAAAAGTAAAAAACAGGCACAGCCATATAGGTGGATAGTGGGAGATAGATCATACAGGAAAAGATGGGGAGAAGAGCTGGGGATACCAAAATAGAGAAGCTGTTTGAGAGTGGATGTAAAAGTCTCACCTGGGAACTTAATCCCCACCTTGTTCACCTTGTTCCTTACCCTCTGTCTCTCTTTGGAAGGACCATTTTTGTCTGGTTTACAGCTCTGGACCTGAGAACCTGTCACCTACCCAGTAGCCCGTGGGAGTCAGAAGAGAGGCCTTTGCTGTTGGAGATGTAGAACCCCAGGTGGTTCCTCTGGTACGGGGCCGGCTTCTTGTAGCGGTGGATGAGGATGACAAAGCTGATGGTGTCTCGTATCGTCACGGTGACGTTGGAGTTGGCAGAGATGGACACCTCGAGGCTCCTGCTTCTCACGACAGCACTCCGACCACAGGACAGGACGAGCCTTTCCCCGTCATCCAGGATGATCCTTCTGGGTGTGATCTCCAGGTAGGATCTCTCTGGCTTGTTGCTGAGGATGGTGATGGTGCTGAAGTAAGTCCGATGCTTCTTGTGGCCATTGGGTGGTGCAGGAGCTCCAATCAGTTGCCCATTCACGGTGACACCTTGCAGGAAAATAATCAATAAATGAAAGCTGGAACCAAAATAGGTCTGATATCTCAAAACAAAAGCCCTGAGACCAAGAACATGCAGATTCACCACCTCGTGCTCAGTTATTTCACTTACCAGTATTCAGAAGAGCATAACCAGTCTGTTATAAAATTATTACCACATACAGAGCACATGAATTTACCCAAGCTCAGAAATACTGGCCTTCCCTGGAAACAGGTGCCCCCAGGCCCATTAATCCTAACACAGTGTACACAGTGCTACCAGAAGAACCACTCTTGAGTGATCCAAGGTGCAGATCCCACAGAGTCAAATAAAGCCTTGATGTCCACAGGAAGATTCCCAACCATGATTTTTTTGATTTGCTGTCCATCAGATAGTATCTCACTTCCCACAGGCCTCTGAACAGCTACTGGACAGTAACAATAAAGGAGGAGGCTTGTTGCTAACCCAAGCCAGACCCAACCCATCAACACCGAGATATCTCCACATCCCCTCATTCCTGGTGGGATCTCTCATTTCTATCTTTAAAGACTCAACTTGCAAGTGCTACAGAGTCTGTTTTCCTCAAGCTCATTCTGCATTTGAGCCACAGAAGCATTCAAGCAGTAGCATAAACAATCTGTGAAAGAAGATGAAGGGAAACATTGCCAAGAACTGGATCTTGCTCACTAAGGCAGGCCTGGACACAGAAATATGGAGGTTAGACCACTGCCACACAGAACAGAATTCTTATAACTTTGTTGTGGTGTTTTGTAAAACCAGTCTGTGAATTGTCTCCGGTTTTGACACTCCTTTCTCCCACTGTTGCCCTGCTCAGGACATAATCTGATTATTAGCTGCCCTGCTTAGAATTCCAGATCGGATCAGACCACAGTTTGGGCCCCTGAGGATCAGACTGGCTTGGGCAAAGCAGATCCTGAATCATGTGGGTTTTCTCGAGGCTGTCATGACTCAGTAACCAGTTTGGTCATTTCTTTACTGAAGCAGCCTCGGTGCTCAGTGAGTCTGTTAAGGTACTTTGCTCTGTCCTACACCAAGCAGTACTGTAAAGAGCAAACTTTCAATAACAGAGCAATTTTGGTGAATCCAAGTCTTTTATTTGCATGTTGTGACTTTGTAACTAGAGGACCGATGAAATTGCACCATCAAAGACACTTTTCCTGATTTCCTGTCCCTTTCTTGCCCAGGAAGCACCTTGGTGCTTAGTCTTACTGCTGGAGAGCTGGCCTTGCACTTCAGTTTTTCCCCCACAAGCAACTGCTGGACTTGGCTGCTCACCAGATTCCTTGTGATCAGAGACCAGCCGGAGAATGTCCCCTGGTTCTCCGTCAATATTGAAGCAGACAGAGAACTTGCTGGAGGGAAAGTCAATGACAAAGTGAGGGTCTCCATCCGCTGAGAAAGACATGGAAAAAATGTGAGAGGCTTACACAGAACTGCAACATCCGAGATCGTAACAAGACTGCTTTTTCAAGTGTGTTTGTCCCTGTTTTTTTCCAAGACCTTCTGGTTTGTTGTTTTTAGAGGGTCAGATGGAGTTTGCCAGGAAATGCCAAGTTTCGCTTTGTTGTTCCCAAAGATTGTTTTGTTTTGTTTCTCACAGAAGAGGTTGGTTTTTAAATGAAAACTCAAACCCCAAAACAATCTGGATGAAAATCAGCATACTTTCTTCCTGGAATATAATTTCAGTGATTTATGGGAGTTATCATGCAGGTGTTTTAAACTCCTCTTTATTTTCTTGGCAGGCTACATCCCCCACAGCATGAAAATTTTCTAACCAAAGACTGATGGGTGCACCTCACACTGAACCCTCCCAGACCTCAATGTCAGATTAGAGCAGTCAACAGCAGATATTGATCCCACAATCATAATTTTTCAACAATCCTTCACCCCTCATCAACTACCATATAGGTGTCATTAATAAAACAAGACAAAAACCTTATTTTTTAAACTAAATTTGACCTTATCGAGTGAAATTCAAGTAAAAATTCTTGATCTGGACTTCTTCTTCAATGTTTAATGTATGAAAAGAATGTAAAGTAGAGGTGCAGAACCAAGAGGAAAATAATAATATACTATAGAATATTCTTTTTTTTCCCCCTTTAGCAACATTTTTAATGTCTCAGCAACATTACTTTATAAAATGTTTTTGACTAGATCTAGTACAAAGGGAATGTGTTTCCTGTTCTCCCCTAATCTACAGAAGTCTCAGACATGAGAATCAATTGTTGCAGATCATCTGCCTTGCTATGTTTGTTCACTCTCTGTATTTTGGTTTTGTTTTCATTTTCCTCCCTACCCTGTTGGTCTAGCAAACAGGATTTTGGCTGTTCCTTGGGATGGTTATACTACAGTGCCATGCATCTGAGGTTTCCATAAGTCAACCACTATTATTTTGCACTATTAAAGGCATAGAAACAAGCACTGACCTGAAGTTTTGGAAATTTTAATTCTTTGTTTATCTTGTACTTGTTTATCTTGCTCTCTGCGTATACCTAGAAGTGGGGGAAGGAAGGCTGTTATGATTATTTTTTCAACAGCAGAAAGAGTCATAGTATAAAAGTGTTTTCAAAATATTAAATCAGGGACATTATGGGGCATTTAAGCTTCATTTAGAACACAAATTTTTCTTCAATAGTTTCTAGAGCAACAAATGCTTCAAGGGGATGAGTCAGGTGCCTAAAAGGTTTACTTAAGTTTACCCAGCTCACAATTAGCAAAATTGATATGAAAATCTCAGCTTTACCCCTCAGTTCATTGGTGGGGATCATCCCTGTGCCAAAGTCAGCCATGAGACGTCGCCTATGCAAAAAGATTTCTTACCAGCACAAGGGTATTTTTCTCTCGTACCTGGTGGTGCTCTGTGTCCCTGCAAGCTCTGCAGCTTCTCCCCGATTCCATCAGTAGAAGGTCTGATAAACTCCTCCTGAGGTGGTTCTGAATGGAGCCCAGCCTCTCTCATCTTCAGCACGGTGAAGGGAGTAACAAAATTGTAAGCCAGGGCCATGGATTTGGCTTTCTCCATCAAATGGTCTTTTTCCTGACTGTCATCACTCTTCAACCGGGAGTTAAGCAATTCCTTGATGGTGAGGTAACTCCACGCCCTCTCGATGTAATTTTTGTCACCCTTGCTGTCTTCCAGGCCGGGGACACCTCTGATGTCATTCCTGCTCGGCAGGTCAATGGCCACATCTGTTTTGAGGAGGATGTACTTCTTGGAGTTGCTGGCAGTCACCTCCACGTGGAGCTTGTCTGAGGTGCGGTTGATGAGTTTGCCGGCGATTATAATCTCAGAGCCATTGAAGTAGTTGGGGAAGAAGTTCTGGGTGACCTGCTCCACGTCATCCTCAGGGTAATCAACACGGATGTCAGAGAGGAGAGGTGTTCCTATTTCATCATAGAACCTTAAACCAAGACACATTTCTCACTGTCAGTACCATTCATCCAAGTGTATAAACACGCTCCTGTACATGGTCAAGGATGCAGTCAGGTTATCTACTATGGCTCCTAAGACACTCAGGGGCAGTTAGAGCTACCAGACATCAAATTTAACTATCACATCCACTGTAACTGGGCCCAGAGAAACAGGGGAGTCTCCACCCTTAGAGATTTTCAAAAATCTTTGGCTGAGTGGACAGAGACCTGAGAAACCTCACCTAAATTTGAAGTTAGCTCTTCTCTGAGCAGGAGGTTGGATTACAGGATATCCAGAGGTTCCTTTCAAATAAAATGATTCTCCGCCTCATTTTAGTTTTCAGTGTTCCTTAGGCATCTAAACAAAATCTCCTAAGTATGCTCAGAAGGATCCCAGCATGGCCTGGCAGTCACTTCCCTTCCACTATGATTCCAGGTCTCTGCAGAGGTATTTGTGACCACTTCAGTTTGCTTAAGAAGACTTGTCCATTGAAAGTAACTTCTTGGCTCATGAGGCTCACAGAAAGCACCCCAGTTATTAAAAAATGCACTTCGAAGAGATGCTGTTACCCACAATTTTTTAGTGATATTATGTTTGGTATGCCAGAGCCAGAAACTGTAAGACCAAAATGTTAAGTCCCCCAAAGCTGGAGAGACTCTAAAGCTTCTGTATCTCTGGAAGACCCCACTAATGCCATATTTTCCATTTAAGCGCCAGACTGCTCATCTCTTGGCAAGTCATTTGAGTTTAATTTGGTAAATAAACAAAGAGTTGGCCTCGGCCCTTTTTTTAGTTCAAGCTGCATTTATTTTACACATCTGGTTAAACAGATTGTCTGGAAGCTAAAGTCACACTTTGTGCTTTATTCTCTCTCCAAGGGAACCCAGAGCCTGAATTGCTTGACTTTGTTTTAAAGTCTGCCTGAGAACTCGGTGTCTTTGATGCAGAGACATCGCCAGATTTAAAAACACAAGTGAATTAAACCTGAGAACTCTCTTGAGAAGTATCTTCCAGGTTGTAACAAATGGTGGAGAGATACAACCTGTCTCACAGTAAGATTCAAGGAAGTATCTGTATAAAAATACAATTCACTGGCCACAAAAATCAGAAATTATGTTGGCACCCATGGAGCTTTTCCCTCCAACAGAGGTTTGAATTGGCCTCCAGCAGTGACTGTGCTTTTCTGTATAAATTTGGCACCTGATGCCAAATGGCTCTGCTGTTTATCAGATAGAAGTGTTTGAACAAGTACCTTCTATGCTGGGTTACCGCAGCCCAGTCAATCAGAAACTCCTTTATTTGACAGGGAATGCCACTTGCTATCCAAAATACATGTTCTGAGGAGGAAATCACATGGGTGGAGTGGCAGATGGATCTACAGAATTTGGTTTAAAATGAACCCTTGTCCACACATAACCACCAGAGAAAGCAAAGCTCTAGTGGAAGCTGCGTGGTCTCATTGCTCCAGATGAATTAGGCACAAGATAGGACAGAGGTCTCTGCTCTGTGTCTGGGTTTGGTTTCTGAAGTTCAAAACACTAACAGTTTGGGAGTGAAAGCCAAACATTTTTGTTTGGAAATGCTGACACACTGCCTGACATTTTAGTCAGAGCTGTGGTTCAGGTATCTTTCTGCTGTTCCTCACAGGGGTCTCCCCTTGGACTACAGCTCCTCGATCACAGAAGAGGAGCATGATCTCTGGTCCTGCTGGATAATGAGGATTACAGGAAACTTACAAGGAGTTGGGTCATAAAGAATGAGGGAATTAAGTGACTTTATGATCACCCCAGGAGTGACCTTTATGTGTTGTTCAAAGCTGAATATTTTGGAGTTCGGGTAAAAGGTTATAATTTTCAAATAATAAAGAAATAATTTTCTGCCCCAAGTTGGGATCTTCATTCCTGATCCACTTCATGCTGTTTATGTTGTCAGTTTGAAGTGAGCAATGCAACCTTTCCTCCAACCATCTACCTGTGGAGAATTGGCCCTCATGCCTCTCAGTTCTCCAGGTTTACATACCCAAAACAATGATCTGAATTAAAGAAACAAATGCCTTGTTCTCAGGGGCTGGGAAGCTCCAGTACAACTGAAGGGATGTGCTAGGAAGGAGACAATTTCTCGGTAGGCATCCTCCGTATCTGAGCATAATCAGCCTCTCCCTAACAGAGTTGAGCCTGAGGGAAACTCTCATTTCTTGCTATCCCTCCTAAGGGGATTTTCCATCCCAAAACCCTTGCCAGAGGACCCAATGCAGACATAAGCTCAGAGAGAGCACAACGAACCCTTTGAGGTGGCTGGCTGCATCCTCATCCTCCTGGAAATGCCTCGTCATTCCGCAGTTCTCCAGTGCCATCCTCTCCAGCAGCTTGTGGTCCACGTCGTTGCCAATGCCGATGGTGAAAAGGCAGAATTTGTCACGGACGGCGTCCTTGGTGTTGCTGAGGATTTTGGATGACTGTGTTTCCCCAACAGTTGGCCTCCCATCCGTGAGGAAGATGATCAGAGAGACGCTCCTGGCATCGATGTCGTTCTGAGCAATGTAGTCGTTGAGCAGCTTTGCACCAGTCTGGAGAGCTCCATTAATATTAGTCCCTAGGAAGGCACCAAAATTATTAGGTCATTTCTCCTTCTAAGAGTGGTGAGAATAATTTCCCTAAGCTCCCTTTATTGTGGTGGCAGCATCTCTGTACATCAGGATGTTTCTCTTCTCCACATGAGGTTGCACTACCCCTTTAATTCAGCTCAGCTCTGTTACTCAGCACCAGTTTGGAACAGCTGTTTATGGTCTTATGAATTGAAATATGAATTTCAGTTCATCATGTGAAATCACTGTATCCTTGAATGCTCAATGTACAGAAACCAGCCACGGTAAACAGAGTCACAGCACATCCCATGCCTGGCTGGTACAAACAAATATGGTTAAACTTAATTATGGGATTCTCCCAGATGACATCCGAACTAGGAAAACAAGTTCTTCTTGCTTTGTCTGAAGGGCACAGTATTTGGAGACAGGGAAAACGCCTTCAAATGGGAAAACAAGTGGTTGGGTTTGTTCTTTGCACCCCAGGGGATACAAAGTTTAAAGGGAAGAGAAATGGCTTGGTTAGCTGAGGAGTGTGATTGCACAAAACAACTGGCTAGCGAAGAATAGAGCTGCCTGAAGTGGGGAGGGAGGGACAAAACAGAAAGTAAATGAGGAAACAGATGTATATTAGAAGAATAGCCATGAAAATGATCCAAGCCTACTGTGTACTCAAAAAAAAGCAAGAAAAATGAGTACAGTATCCCTTTTCTCCATGTATTTCTTGTGCGAGTCAATTGGTTGTGGGAGCTTTGCAGGTGAAATGGATTAAAAGCCAAAAAACAACAGACTCCTGGGAGTCAAGAAGGGGAGATCTAGAAAGGTTATTAGCAAGGCTATGCCAGCAGGTCTGACCATGCAAGACATACCTGGAAACTTAGTGTGCACAGCCCCAGTGACTGCAGAAACGGGAAAGGGGCAACGACTTCTGAAAAGTCCTCCAAATCCTGACTGTGTCTTTTGCAAAATGGTTTTGAAGCAAAAACCTGCACCTGAGTATCCTAACACTCGCTCAGTCCCCATCCAGATCCAAAATTTCAGAAAGAATTTTTTCCCCAAACCAAAACCATTCCATGTAGCAGAGCATGTCATTTCAAACTCAGTCATATCACAGAGCTATCAAGCACTGAAAACTGCCTTTTGCCACGTGATCAGGTATTTAGCAGCAGTATTTCCCCCCCCATTTCTCTGATGTATGAGTACACAGGAGTGTAACCACACCACGTTCAGTGTGAGTGTGATCTGTGAGCTCGAGTGTGTTCATGTTCACTGGGAGATACCTGAGCAACAGCACCTTTATAGGGAAAATGCAGAGTTAGCCAAAACTAAAGTACCACTGGCCTGTGGTGGAGAATCACTGCACCTTCCTGTTGAACCAGAGTTAATCATTTCCCTTTACTTTTGTTCTCTGGCAGGTTCGTGGGCAAACTCAGCTGGTTCCTGCACAGCTCTTTTGGCACTTCAGGAGTAAAAGGCTTTGTTCTCTGAGTTTAGTCCCACTCTTGGTAATTGTTTAACTGGGCAGGTCCCTCAACCGCTTCCTAAACTCTTCCTCTCACAACACAAACAGCACGGCCAACCATCCTGTTTGCTACGTTTTTCCATCAGAGGGTTTCCTTTGCTAGGAGTGGTCACTGCTCAGGGTCAGCCATCAGAAGGCCCTACCTGACCTCCAGCCAGGTGGGACTGCTGGCACGGGGAAGGGTTGTTGGATTACAAACTTCGTTATAGTTTTTTTACGCTACTGTCCGTAGCCTCGCAGGAGACCTCGGAATCAAATCAAAAATCATGCCTGCACTCTGCCACTGTTCTGGGGTCTCCTCCTCTTCCCTCAGGCAACAAGACACAAGCAAAATGGGACAAGAAATTCTTAAACATCATTTTGGCTGCTCCTTGGTAGAGACAAGAGGACAGTACTAGGTGAGACACTAAGTACTGCAGAAGGCAATTCCACAGTCCCTGTTGGGTACTCCGTCCCTGGAGTTTCCAGCCCAGACAAAACCGTGTGCCTGATTTTACACAGGCTTTCAGAAAGTGCACAAGTACTGGCCCTGTGTATCCTTCACCAGGATATGTGTTTTTTTTCCTGTGTCCTCAAGAGATAACCTTGGAAGCTTTCCCAATTCAAGGGTCTCATCAGATAAAAAAGAGAATGGAGTCCACTTGGCTTTAATAAGTATATAGAATCATAGAATAATTTGGGTTGGAAGGTCATTTAGTCCCACACCCCTGCAGTGGCAGGATCTGAGGAAACCTTCCCATCATGTGCATTAATAAAGAGCACATAACCTCTGTCACATAACCCTGAGTGGAGGTGCAGAAGGGATCCCCTGGTCCTATGACCTAAATCCCAATGTCTGTTTATTACTCCATGCTACAGGACCACACTGACCACTCTCCGTTCTCCTGTAGCTAATGGATAACAACATTAATCCTGTTCATATCTGGATCTTACCTCCAGTAGGTGACATGTTATGAATGTACTTTTTGGCATCTCTGATGTTGTTTGGAGTAACCGGCACCAGCCGGTCCTGCTGCCACACCTTTATCCGGTTGGAAAAGCCAATGATGTTGAAGTGGTCTTCAGGCCTTAGGTCCTGGAGGATTGTGAAGAGAGCTTCTTTGGTCTAGAAAGAGAAAGAAAAGAGACCAGTAGACACAACTGTCAGTGTTTTAGTGGGCAAGAAGTGAATTTTAAGACATTTACTGAACTTACAGATATTTCTACGCTGCCAGTTGAATGGCGAAGGAAACTGGGATGTCCTTCCCTGTCTCAAGGCCTGATATCTGTGGTGCCAGATGCTAGGCCAATATGAGATGAAAAAACAACTCTTGCCCAAAAGGTATTGCAAAGCTGTGAAGCACATGTAGACCTAACTAAGCTTTAAAACCACGCAAGACAATTAGAATAAAAGTGACTGGGAGAACCATGTTCTGTATTAAGGGATAGTGATTAATAATGACTAATAACAGAAACTCATTAGAGCTTGTCTAAAGCCCTCTAGACTTGCAGTAAGCTGCAAATGGCATATAGTTAAAACAGGTTGCTTATAAGTTGAAATATCTCTAAATATGTCAAGGATGCACATGCTCTGTTCATAATTAGGGTACTGATTGCTATATATGTACTCTAATGAATAGTTTCAGCAAGTAATAAATGCTTAAGGTAATATATTCAGATGGATTAGATAGAAAAAGAAGCCCTGACCAGCATTGCAGATTCTACCTAAGCCAAGAGGAAAAGTGCAGAGTTGTCCAGTTCTCCCCAGTGTAACCAGCTTTGATTCAGCAGCCATGCAGCTGTGTTCACATGGAGACAGACCTCAGCTTAGTAAGACTGAGAGAAGATGCCCAAAAGCAGTCTCTGTCCATGCAAACATGCCCTATATTTGGATGCAAAACACAAGGGAGGAATATGAGGCAATATCTCTAAGTAGAGGGATCAGCAGATTCTCGGCTCAGCCCCTTCTTGGCCACCATTAAGCCTTTTGAATTCCAAGGAAAGCTCTGCAGGAAATAATATGGTGGGCTCACCAGCATTTAAAGTTTTCTCTCATGCCTGTCAGGAAAATATGTGAAGGGCTTGTCCAGAAAAAATAGAAAACTAATCAGCAGTGCTGGAAATCAGATATTTCTAGGCCTGATGTTTCTATGTAAAGACAGTTTGGAAAGGAACTCAAAGGCCCGATCAGGCTGTGTCATCAGCATCCCTCTGGATTCTGCATGGAAGATGATGATGCAATGATGCAACTGCAAACAAACCTAATCCTCACAGCTGGTGACTTGGCTTCCAGTCCCTCTGAAGTTAAGGGGAATATTTCCCATAGCTTCAAACATTCTGGAGCCAGGTCTGGAGTCCCTCCCTGCCTGTTTCTGTCCTCTGTACAAACCATTTTCCTCCATAGGGATCTAAGGATTCATCCCTCTATTTGCTTAGCTGGAACATCCCTCCACGTCCCACTGCCCTTTCACAGATCAGGATACTGAAGCAAATGCTGGTGGAAGTGGCTCCTTCAAAGAGAAGGAGAAAAGCCCACTAGATTCACATCATGAGGTGCACCAAACAAACCTTCACAAAGATGAATACCTGCCCCAAAAATGGGTGCTGTCTCCAGTCTAACAGTCCAGAGAGAGTTGGCTAAGATGGGCTAAATAGCAGTTATTTGAAAAAAAAGGGAAAGTTTTATGCCCTCTCACCTCCTCTCTTAAAACAACCTTTGTGTTGTAAAAATGCATTAGATAATACACAAACATCACCTTTCAGAGGGACCTTCAAACACTCACAGTCCCATTTTACAAAGAGAAAAAGCAAGGCACATATTACTTTAGTAATTGTGTCAAGGTCAAAAATTGAGGGCTTTCCAAAACTTGGGGTTTCCAGCTCTCAGTGCAGTCAGCCAAACCACCTCATACACGTGTAGAAAGGCAAAGCAGCAATCACACAGTGGAGGAAAGGACTCTTGGATTTATTCCATGTTAACAAGTTTAGGCCATGCATTTGTCCCTCAAAAAATGGATTAAAGCAGAAGGTGAAAATGGAGAACCTTCTATCCTGTGTGAGTGTGATCAGGCCTACATGCCAACTTCTGCTGAATGAAATTTGGGCAGGGCGTTAAAGCAAGGAACAATGAGACCACAACAGCTCCCTATGTACAACACCCCCCCTCTTCTCCCACCAAGGGAGGCAAAGGAGAGAAACAGAGGTGCCTGGAAGCAATGATTTAGAGGAAACCCCCCCAAATCTCATTATCTATATTGCAGCTCTGATTCTAATTAACACTGCTTGACCTTTCCCATTACAAAAACCCTCTTTTCTGCTTTTTTTGCAATTCTGTCAAATTGCACTTTTCTCAAAGGGATTTATTGAGCCCAAAAAGCTCTGCTGTTTATGAGAACAAGGCAAGAAGAAAAATAATCTTGCTTTGGCCTACTTGCAGAGAGGCTGCATCTCACTTCCTAGTGCTCACAAATTCCTTTTGACATGCTTGCCTGTGTTCAGCCAAAAGAAAATGAAAAGAAATGGTGAAACAACACAGAGTAGCAGCATAGTTTGATGTACACAGCATCCAAGCTAGAATTGCAAACAGGATCAGGAGGGAACTGGAACAGACATTCCTAGAAACCCCAGCACTTCCACATACCCTCATACAGGGGCCAAATGTGGGGTTGGTACCACCTCTCTCTCCCCTTCTTTCATTCTCTCTTTCCTTTTCGTCTCATTTTTGTCACAGTTAAGTCATCTCCATAGAATTGGTGTCAGTTTTTCCCTGGAAAAACTTGTGTCATATTTCAATGGACATGCACTGACAGCCTGGATTCTGGCATCTCTATCCTCTGCTTGCCTCAGCAACTTCAATAAAAAAAATCTTTAAATTTATGTAATATGCATACAAACATATGTACAAGTATGTCTGTGCACACATGGTTTTACTCCAAAGCAAACAGAGTGAGGGAGGCCATATGGCTCATTCTTCTGTAGTTTTTACTTCATCCCCAGTAAAAATAAAGGGTGGGATTCAGCTTTCCCAACTCAGCCATCAGAAAGCTGGGTATCACTTCTAATCCTGCTGTAGGCAGGGGAATTCACCTCCAGAGAATAATCCATCCCATCTGTTTTGGACAGGTTTTAGGATGGGCTGAGTCACTGTCTGGAAGTGTCGGTCTCCAAGCATTGCCTCCAAGAGCCTGAGTGGCTCAACACAGAGAAGGTGGGACTCGCCTCAAGACCTAATCCTGCCCACTCCTGAGCATTATATTGCTCACTGGACCCAAAAGGAGCTGAACTGGCTCTCCAGCTGTCTCAGAGTGCTTTGAATTCCCTGGCTCCTCCTGTTTCCATCTCTCCTCCCAGCCCATAAGGACTCCCAGGTATATCCCAAAGACTGCAGTCCTCACAGGGTGGTAACATCACACTTTGCTACCAATATTGCTCACCCACAGATGGTTTATGAGAGAGACGTGACTTCCCTCGGGAGTGCTGGATATGATTCAGGAGCTGGTAGGCAAAACTGACTTTTAATAAGGAGAATATCTTGGTAAAAGTGCACTGCCTGAAATCTTTAAGTTTGCAGCCATGACTGATTGCAGTGTCCAGCCCTCTCCTCCTGCCTCCACCAGACCCCAGCCTAGGATTTGCAAAGCTCTTCGTGCAGACTGTGCCTGGCAGCAGCTCCAGTCAGGACACGGCAGCAGGTTTCTCGTTCTGGCCTTGTAAGGCCACAGCTGGAATTTCTCCTGGCTCCGAGGAGGCAAGGGCTGAGGCTGCCGTGGGATTCCCAAGCTGCTCTGCTGCCGATGGGGTCCTTGCACTTCCACTCCCCCCTGGCCCCAGTGAGTCATCCCACTGAAACTCCTGCCAAAGAGGCAGAAAATTAACCATTTCTTCCCTGCTGTGGGCCAGGTTGTTCCTCCACGGCTGTGCATATGACACTGGTTCATTTTGGAGATAAGCTGGGCACAGATCTAACCCAAGTACGCTGAGGAAAACAAGTTTAGGGGTCTAGTGCCCTTGTGCCAGGTGCTGCAAGGGGAAATACTTCTCCAAACGTGTTTGCCTGCAGGGTGGAGTAAGGATTAAAAAAGAAGATGGTAAGAAGTAACAATACAGAACTGCTGAATAAAAATCCATTTTTGCCAGTTGGGGACGGTTTGTAGCAGTCAGAGTCAAGTTTTAAATGAGGATTTAAAAGAGGATGACTTGATGGGGCAAGATTCCCATATTTCCCTCAAATTAGCACAGATGAAATTGAGTTAAGAGGTGGAGACTGAGTTGCTGCTGCGTTTGAGCTGAGAAACCAGGCTGGTGAATGAGCTGTCAGCTCGGCTGAGATCTAGGGAGAGAAACAACCGCCTCCAGGGCTACAAAATATCATCACAAAACCTGGAGCAGAACAACCCTGGTCCCCCAGCTGGGGACAGGTGATGGTCACAGTTCATGTCTGTGCTTCATGGATGAAGAGAAGCTGAAGATGAGCTCACACCACCCAAACAACTGATGTGCAAACGGTGTCTACTCAAGCCTACAAGGTCAGAGACAAGCCAGCTCCCAGTCACCATGCTGGGCTTTGTTGTCACCTCCACACCAACACCTGGACATGGAACACAACTGCTGCTTTTCTGGTTCAGGCTTGCTAAGGGCCCTGCATCACAGCCAAGAAGATTTGGGATTGTACAACCCCCAACAGGAAGAGCAGAACTCCCTCAGCTACCCTCTGGTTTGTCTGTGATTTGTCACATTTGTACCTGGCCCTTGGATTTAGCTCTGACAGACCTCACTTTGCTTGAACAGAAAGCATGAGAAGTTACACACTACCATGGGAGAGCTGAGAGCCTTCAGCCCTTTCTTGAGTCAAAGATCTGCTTCAGAGACATCTGGGATGATGTCAGACCATCTGGGCACCTTTTAGGAGGAATCTGAGTCCTGGTGACATTTCTCTCACAGTCTCTTGTTTGTTTGGGGAGCAGGGTGAGGGTGAAGCCTGGATACCCTGAAAGCTGTGCAGCTCAAAGGGAGACAATATGTGGTTGTTAGAGGCTGTGGTGCTGCCAGACATTGGCCCTGCTACGAAGCAAGGGGAGGATTCAAACACCTCATTAAAATGCATATCCCAGGCCCACATAGTCACACTTTCCATTGCCTGGGAGCACTTGTGAGTGTTTCATCCATCCGCCCTCGCAACAGCTGGGCAGCGAGACATCAGCACCAGTGGCACAGCCCTTTCCAGCTTCAGCCAGCACCAGGGAGCCACGAGGGCTTGAGATCAGCCAGCCTAAAGAGCATGGCCAGCAGAGAGGAAAGCATTCCCAGCCATAGCCTTTGGAAAACAGTACCCATCGACTCAAAGAGATGCTTGAGCACAGCCTGCAGGTAGCAGACCTGGGACCTCCTGCATCTGTGTGCCAAACGATCCCACAACTAGAGGACAAATTTCAGCAGCCTTTTCTTTGTGCTTCCAGATCCTCTGTGGGAGACCATATTTGACAAGAAAGGAGCTAAGGCACAAGATGTAAGCTCAAAGGGAATTAGGAATTCATAGATCTGTCCAGTTACTTGTCTGAGAGTGCAACAGTGCAGGGAAGGGCTCAGAAACAGGATCTCCTGCAGCAAGAAGGAGAAGAGTACAAGCGAATATGTTGCTTGGCAAAACATTGCAAGGAAGCACAGGGAGAAAAAATAGAAGAGCTCCTTCCTCCCCTTCAAGATCCTTTGTGTTTTGGTTCGTATCTTTCCCTTTCCAAACATGCACAGGCATCTGATAGAGGTCCAGAGCTGTTTTTATCTAAGCTACAACAGCCATATTTCATCAAATCTTGCCCTGCTATGTCAGAGGGAGTAGTATTGTGGCTTAAGGAAAGGCAGGCATCACAGTCACACCTGAAATGGTGCTGCCATGGTCAGACTAGGTACTGCTGTAGATTTGGTTTGGGTCCAGAGCCGAGGGGAAGGCAGTGGGAGCACCAGTGCCATGTTACAGGGAGCAGCCAAAGTACAGAGAGAGCAAAGGTTTGAGCAGTGTCATTCCTTCTGAGGTTTGAAGCCACATTGTGTGAGTTTTGCTTTCCTCTATGTCCCACTTTCCTCTCTGCCCACACGATGCAGGTCACATGTCAGTTGGCAGTAACAGGGACTTTTGTACCCAAAAGAGGGTGTAATGCAGAAGTGTGTCCTTGGATTGTTTTACCTTCCCTCATCCCCCTCTCAGAGAGGGCAGTTTGCCCTTTCTTCCTCTGCAGGGAAGGTTGTGCAGTTCAGGGAACTGCAACTACCCCTCTCCCTGTCAATGTATCTTTGTGCTTTCTCCCTGGAAGACACAAATAGCGTAACCAAGGAAAACTCCTTCGCAATTCTGGACAACAAGCATTTTGTTTTACACTGAGACTGGCCTGTGATGGGAGAGAGCTTGAATGTAGAGCTCTGGACAATAAAGATCTGTCTCCAGTCCATGACCCAGTCTCTCATGCCTGAACATCACAGATCCCTTGCTAATAACCTGAACATTGCTGATTCCCTATATGGCCTTAGGAAAAGTTGCTTTGTAGTTTTTCAGTCTGCAAAAGAAATACTCCATCATTTAGAAGAATGTTTCTGTTGCCTTTTCTGAAAGAGATTTTCCACTTAACATTGAGTAAAACAGCTCCACATTTGTCCAGAACACTTCAGCAGTGAATTTCTGCTCAGCGGAACATAGAAGTGTCTTTAAGGGTGTGATCAGCTGGGGTAACTCACTTCTCTAGCACCTAACAGCAGGGTGAGGATAACACATGAAAAACTGATCTGGTGATCAAAAGTTGATCTGATTTCTCAGAAACCGGAGTCCCATGAGCCTGGAGGGCAGAGTAGATGCTCAGTCTTTGCAATCTCACTGCAGCACTGAGTGTTATATAAAATAAATGCCTGTACAAAGATTTAATGAGGTATGTTCTAATCAGCAAAAAACATCCTTACTTCAAATCCCTATCAGCAGTGCAGTATGGATTACAGTTGGAGCAGTAAACATTGCTGTACACTAAATAAGTCAAAGGGAAAAGCCTAAGGGCTGTCCCAGAGTGCTATACTGAAATAACCCCACTGGAAACAATGGGGCTGCCCAAGCAGACAGCCAGCCTGACACAGCAGTGTCTGAAGGCCACATTCTTGTCTTGTGCTGTGCTTTTAAGTGGAATCAGATCCCATATTATGCCAGTCTGACACTCAAACCCCCACCCCATCAGCATGACAAAAAATTTCCATGGAGCTGGCAGCAAGAAGGTTGGCACCAAGGGAAAAGTGCCCCATGCCCTCAATGCAGAGCTTGACATCTCTCCCTCTGCCCATCCTCAGAAGATGGAGTTAGTCCCAGGGCACAGAAACTGTTCCAGCAACTGGGGAGTTTCATTCTCTGTCACACAAATCAGCCCCAACACAGTGCTGGGAAGAGTTGACATGCCCAAGAGCTGCCCACAGCACATCCCCTCAGTTTCAGCAATCACTGGCTGCTGTGTTACACAGCAGGAAATGAGCTGAGACACAGGTCACTGTACCCTTTACATTGATTATCCTCCATTCCTCATCACATACCCACTCTCACAGAGTGGGTGTCTCAGCAGCCAAAAGCCTGCCAGGTTGGAAGCTTTCTAGCCCCTACTTTTACAAGAGCATCCTGGTAATGGAACAAAGGAGAATGACTTTAAACTGAAAGAGGGCAGGGTTAGATTGGACATAAGGAATAAATTCTTCCCTGTGAGGGTGGTGAGGTTGCCCAGAGAAGCTTTGGCTGCCCCATCCCTGGAAGTGTTCAAGACCAGGTGGATGGGGCTTGGAGCAACCTTGTCTAGAGGAAGGTGTCCCTGCCCATGGCAGGGGGTTCAGGGGGTTTGAAATTAAATGGTCTTTAAGGTCCCTTCCAATCAAACCATTCTAGGATTCTAAGACCTCTGGTGAATGGGGGATGGTGATGACGGTTTGTTGCTTGGAGCAAAGACCCAGCATTTTTGCTCAGGTTTAACATTAAGCAATGCAAGAGCACTAAGTTGTTCCTTTAAAAAACAAATTTACCAGTGCTCTGCAACAGGACTCTCACAGTCCTCCAACACCTGCTCCCCTTCGAATTTTCCCTATTTCCAAACCCCCTGAGCATCTCCACTCCCTTCTGCACATCTCTGCCTCCAACACTTCCCCTGCCCACTTCCATCCTAAGCCACTGCCTCAGACGTGAGAAGAATCCAATTCTTTGTCCAAAACCCTGCAGAGAAGAGAGCAGATGTTTTGGAGATGACATCACTACATCAGGGGTAACTATCCAAGCAAAAGCTCTCTCCTCATGACACAATATCGTATCCCTCATTCCTGAGGGACCTCGAATTACATCATGTGGACCTCAGAGTCAGAAGTGCCTGTGAACACTGTTTGATGGTTTCATACAACAATATATCATGGAAGACCTCACTCCAGCAGGCTTCTACACAAGGTCCCACAAGCTCTTCTGAGCTTCAGCTGCTCTCCACAGTCAGAAACAGACTGTCCCAGTTGAGCAATGTGTAGGACACACCCTGCTTTGGGGTGAAGGGGTATTTGCTTGGAAATAGCAGTGTTGCTGCAAGCAGTGCTAATCTAATAGTTTAAGTCTTGGCAAAGAACTGGTGTCTTTTAGACTTGGGGGATCTTTGTACAGCTGTAAGTCCAGATATGAGCTTGCCAGCTAAGGAGACAAGACTCTGCAAAGAGACAAGCACAGACAAAGAAAATAACCTACCTAAATCCAAATAACAGATCCATGATGAAAACACAAATACCAGCCAGGTCTGGCTTCCAGGTGTTGCACCAACAACTGGGAAAAAAAAACTAATTCCAGCTTGGAGAGGACTACTAAAGAAAGATCTTTCACTTCACAGACTTTTATGCATTTGCCAGAGCCTTGAGGATACCAACAGGCTTTAATGGCTCTGCCCAGCCCCACCTGGGGCCTCCACTCACACTCCTGGCCATTTAAGCTCCAGCCTGAGCCCTCAGTCTCTTTGAGTCTGAGATCAAGAGCTGTGCTGTAGCTGTCTCTAGCTGTTACAGCTCTGCCTGGCCATAGAGCTCAATGATCCTGACCCACGGACTGACTTTCCAGCTTGATTTAGCCCCTCACCTGTCTGATTGTCACTTGGCTGTGTGTGACACTTCCATAGCATCTGTTTTCAGTTCAACCCTTTGATGAACTCAGCAAAGGTCCAATTAAAATCTTTGGGAGAGCTCTCAGTGGCTTCACAGCTTTCCAATTCAAGCAGCATTTCCACTCCAACTTCTTCACTTGCCTTTTGCAGCTTATTTACTCTGAACCCAATTAAAGGACTTGCTATTTATAGGTGGGCTGGGGTCTTTCTGGGAAATTCTGTCTCTGCTTTTACTGCCTCAGCCTGGAGCAGGTCAGCTGGGGCGTGTTGGCTGTTAGTCCTGAGACCAGAAGCAGGTGCTCCTTGTCCTGAATACCCAAGGGCATCTTGCTCTGAAGGTTACTGGTTTCTCTGTATGACCCTGTCATTATTTAATAGTTTTAGCATCAGACAGATTATTTTGCTGCATGACAAGTACTTACTCTTCTCTGGGATTTTGAGTAATTAAAGTCTATATGGATCTGACATCTTATTTACTGTAGTAGCTCTTATATTCCATATTCACATCTCCAGAGAGGACTGATATAATGCTGCTGTTGTGTATTCCTAAGTAGGAAGCAGCTGCACGGAGTTGGTGCTGGAAACACTTTGCATTCTCTCAGGTTGTTGCTCTCCAACAGAAGTGGAAAAGCTGACAAAACTTTCCCCTTTACAGTAGCTTTAAACTCTCTAAAGGCTGTAATTAGAATTAGCATTTTTTCCGAAGTTCCCTGGTGATTTAAGGTAGTTCTCCTGGGCAGCAGTCATTATTTGGGCTAATAGTCAACAGCCAGCTTTGCAGCAACCAGCACAAGTCAGTGGAGTGAGTTTGGAAGGAAAATATCGAGCGTTCATGTGCTTGTCTGCTCCCTCACCACCCTGAGAGTACTCGGGGCGGGGGGGGGAGGGTCAGTGTGCTGAGACACAGAGGTTTGGGGATATGTGTTTATAAGACACCTGGGCATTCAGAATGGCTCAGGCACTGTGGGTGATTCAAGGTACAGTGTCCCTTGGATGGACACAGGCGAATAAAGTGAAGCACTTGCAAATCCCCCGCAGGTCCCAGTTTCAGCTGAGTTCCTCCCCGAGCAATTAACCTCAGAGAAAATTACAGTCTGGCAAGGCACCATTGACAAGTTGCCAGACTTGAGGTGTAGCCAACTGCTCAACTGAGTGTGTGGCATTTATTGCCTGTGGGAAAGGTGAAGTGAAATGAATCCGTGGTTGAAACCACTGTGTTACTATATGCCTGCAAAGTACCTGCAAATCCATCCTCTTGTGGACACATTCATAGCTTGGAACATGCTAGTTTTATAATACTGCACTGCACTTTTTCACCATGTTTAGTAAAGCTGGGCATAGTCATGGTAATCACAAGGTGGTGAACCTATAACTGGCCCCTCTTTCTCCTGGTTATACCAATGTAAAAATGCTATGTCCTCTTCTACCTGGCCAAATGTACCATAAAATCAGCAGGGCAGACTGCTCAAAGGGCAAATCATTTTGCTTCTCAGTAAACCCTGCAGATATAACCTGTTCCCCAGGCTCCCTTGGCTGTTGAAAGCAACTATTCCACACAGAGCTTGTTGCCTCCTTGCAAATGAAGGAACAAAGCTCACGGGCATAAAACCAGTATTTTCCTTGACAGTGGGACAGCTGTTATGATGTACAAAGCCTTGAACACGTGAAGAATGTTTTTATCATCATGTTTGGGAGTTTTCTCTTCCTGAACTTTATTCCCTGCCAGTGCAAGAAGGTGACTGTCACAAGGGCCCAGATTCTCAGTGGCCTTTGACTGCTGCAACACCTCTGAGTCTGCTGGACATCACCAGAGTTCAGAGGCTGTGAAACTGAGGAGAAAAATCTTCCCTTAAAAGCTGATATATCAGTGATGTGAGTGGGATGCCTCAAGGGTCTTAATCATGGAAACCAATCTCACACTGGGTTGAGGTGTAGGAGGGGGCTAGGACTAGGGAACTGGATTTTTGGGGCTCTCAAACCATGACATCCATAGAATCCTTAAAGTTAGAAACAACCTCTAAGATCATCAGGTACAAACATTAATCCACCACTGCCAAGTTCACCACTAAACCATGTCCCCAAGTGCCACATCCACGTGCTTTTTGAACACTTCCAATGATTTGATTCAAGTTGATCAACCAGTCTCACTGTATGTGTTTGCAGCTGGGTCTGGACATCTGATGCTTCAAACACTGAGGTATCTTAGGGAGAAAGGGATGGCACAAACAGGCAAAAATTCATGTTGGAAAAGGAAAAATCTTGAGAGAGGAAATGAGAAATGACTCACAATTAGATTGTGGGAACTGCAGGATGCCTGAAATCCTGGCCACACTTGAGTCACTTTGCCATTTATTTCATGAAGGCAGGTGACAGGGGAGTACAAAATTTCCTCAAGTTACTACAGAACAGGGTGCCAAGCAGAAGTTTCTTATCCTTGCTTATACAACCCTAAAAACTGTCCTTTGCCATAGTCACTGCAGCTGACCTGAAGGAGCAGTTGATACAATTACTGACTGTATTTTTAGCTGATCTTGCATGTGACTCAGTAGAGAGAAATGAGGAAAGACAGTCCCATGGGAATTCCCAGCTCTCCACACACCACTATAGATCACCACAGCTGTGAGAGTCCAAGAGAAAAGACAAAAAGGAGGCATTTCCTCTGCTCAGATGTTTCTGTAATTTAATAAACATCTTAATAACAACAAAAATAGGGTAAAAAGAACACTGAGCAGACACAGACCGTGGCTGCAACTAATTGTGTTTTCCTAGAGTACCAAAAGAGCTTTATTTTTCTGCCAGTCCTCCATTTTGGTATTTTCTTGATTAATCTGTGAGGTTTTTATAATTTGGGTCATAACTCCATAAAGTTCTATTTTTTGGAGCAGTTGGAATCAGAGGAATGTAAGTGCTTCCTGCACCATAATGTACTACTGGTTCTCCATAGAAAGTGTATACTGAGATAACAGGCAAGAAGTTGGGTACATCCTCATCAAAGGTTCTGAATAGACACTTCTGGCTCAAGAGGAACCTCTTTGTAGCTAACCCACCTGAGATTCATGCAGGTTTAGCACTAGGAGCTGGCTAGGCTACCAAGTAGACCTTCAAGGGTTAATGGCCACGTTGTTTCTAGTAGGTGTAATGAAAAGAAACAAAAATATGCTCAGGAGAAGAATAAAAGCTTTCACAGTGCAAGGATAATCTGCTGACCCAAGGCACTACTTGTATTGCTCACAAAAGCACCAAAGCCCTTTGGAGTCTTAATCTCCCTGGTTCAGCTCTGGACCACTGACTGCTTTCAGCATGAAGGACTGGGTGCATTTGTGCAAGTGTCTGTCTGTTCTGAGAGGCAAGGTGGACATTTTGCAGCAGAAGGATAACAAAAAGCCAAGAGGCAGGCTCTGTCCATGGGACTTTGTACAGATTCAGAGGCATCTTGATTCAAGACCTCACTCAGCAGAGGACTAGACATGTTTAACAACTCTCTGCTACTGCAGTCACTCCAGAAGATAATTAGGACCCACAGAATCCATATTCTGTTTTATCTCACAGTGGAGATAATTTGATTTAATAGGGAACACATTTTCTAAATTAAGATTTGTGATCACCAATGAAAACAGATAGTAAAGTTTTTAGCAGAGACAGAAAGGCATATGTACCCCCCATGTCCTGTTCAAAGGCAGAGAAGTGTCAGAGATTGAGCATGGTCTGTGTTTGTCAAAGACATTTGTGCTAGTGTTGGTGGCCAAAAAACCCCAACAAACAAAGTTCACAAATAACCACACTTTCCAGAAATATCACCATGTTCCAGGGGGGCAACCAAGGAGGTGCTCAAGACAGTCTGGATGGGGCTCTGAGCAACCTGGTCTAGTGGAAGGTGTCCCTGCCCATGGCAGAGGGTTGGAACTGGATGATCCTTAAGGTCCCTTCCAACCCAAACCATTCTGTGATTCTGTGATTCTATGAACCTTAATGAACAATTAAAGCTCCTTAACTGATCAAGATACAAGTACAAACCCTTGATCTTCAGCTATTTGTACAGTTACAACATCATACTGTCCAAACAAGTGAAACTGCCCCATACTGGAGTCAGCCTGTGTGGAAAGTGTCACTTTCCACTGTCATCAATTAGGTGATACAAGAAAGAAGAAGATAAAAATGTGACCATCAACCAGAAAGAAGACCACTAACTTCTCCTTATCTCACGCCTGTGGGACAAGTCTTCAAATTGAAGGAAATAATACTAACCCAACCAGGACCCTTCTCCTTTTCTGCACAGGTACTCAAGATGGAAACTGGAGTAACCCCTGAAGGTGAGTGCAGCCCTGAGATACATCTGTCCATTCAGAATGGAATTGAAGAATTAATTCATCTCTGCTTCTGTTTTACACTGACAATACTGTGTTGAGAGACAGATAGTGTATTCCCCCAGGCATGGTGCCATTCCAAGCCAACTACCTGGCTCCTGAAACTGGAGATTCTTTTCATCTGTCCAACTCAAAGAACTGAAGAAACAAAAACATTGAGGCACCAGCCTGAACCCTCCACGTTAAAGGTCAGTTTTAAGCATTGGTGATGAGCCCTTCAGCTTGGTGTGTTGGCTCATGCTCAGATCTGTGCCCTGCAATAATATCTGTGATCTGTGCTGGAAGAGTCAAATTCTCAAACAGGACAAATTCACTTTTCTTTCAGCAGAACCCTTTGAGTTGTACACTGGTAAGGGTTTTGCCAAGCTGATTTGAAGACAGCAATGTCTACTCTCTGCTGTTAGATTGGATACTAAATAGTCTACTAAATGCACTTTGCTGGGAATTCTCACTAACCTGCATCTCCTCTGTCTGCTCAGAACAGAAGGTTGCCCAGGACAACCTTATCTGTAACATCCTAGCTCAGTTTTGTCAGCACTGAGCTTTAAGAGTGATTAAATCTTCTGCACTTCTTGTTCCCATCCCATTCCCTCTACCATGATCATTTCCCATTGCAGGCAAATCATCTCACCTCGAGGTGTCCATTCAGAGCCACCTCTCACTTCAGACACAGCAAACATTTTGCAGAAGGAAAACAGTGAGACAAAGTCTGAACCAACCTTTGCAACCCCACAGCCAAACAGTCCATAATAAACACAAACCTCACCTGTTTCAGCTTTGTTCCCACCATGGAAGCACTGCTGTCGAGCACAAACACAACGTTCTTGGGCAGAGGAGGGAGATCTGTGGGGGCGAAGTAGTGCACGAAATACCCATTAAGAATCTGTGGAAGAGCAAGGAAGTCGGGAATCAAAGGCAGATCACGATGCAATGTTCCACACACATCATTATGGGATATTTGGCTGGGCACACCTGATCCTGCTTTGGAGGATCTGAGTGTTCCTTGGTATCCCTCTTAATTCTGGTCCCCTGATTATCCAGCCTACTGGAGCACTCCACTTTTCTTTCCATGGTGGACGTAGGGGTTTCCTTCCAAATACAATAAGGATATAACATATGTAGGCAGAGATCAGAACCACAATATTCACTTGGGGAACTGGCCTTGTATCCAGATATATATACAGCCTATTTCTACTGAGAAACTGAGAAGCAGATACAAAAAAGAAACTCAATTAAATAGATATCTGTGATTTTTTAGATCCATCTCGTGGCTGCCGATTGACTGGTTTTATTTTGAGTAGTTCTTACAAGATGGAGAAGTAGCCTTCACTTAGAAAACATTTTCTAGGAATTTGGAGCATGCAAGACAATTGGACTATCTCAGGTGTAGTTAATAAAACAGAAAAGATGAGTCCTGTATACAGTACCTGAACATCCCCAACACTCAGCTCCCTGTTGACATCATATCTAATTATGAAGTCTCCCAAAATTCCGTTTCGGGCTATCCTGGTTTGCTCGACAACACTGGGATTGAAAGTAACTTTAGCTAAAGTTTTGGTGTGTCCAACTACAGTAGAAGGAGGAGGAGACACATCACCTGTTGAGATAAAATTACAATATTAAAGGTTTTCCCGTTGTCTCAATAGATGTCAAAGCACAGCACACGTGGTATTGCCATGGAGTCAGGTCAACCAGGACAGTTACATGCTGAGATTAAAGATTCAGCTCACCAGTGATAAAAGAAGAACTTAATAATCTCTCTTCTCTAATTCTAAAGTGAAAACAGCATTGCAGTGCCATCAGGGCTATAAATGTTTAGGCAAAATTCCCGTGCTCAGTTCTGTTTGGAGGTCACTGAACTCAAGGGCCAGACATTTTCTGTATGGCTGTTCATGGCTTTCTGTCAATAACGAACACACAGCTTCAGACACGTACGTGCTGTTCATTCCAGCCAACTCCAGACATCCAGAATGCAGGTCCTACACCTGAGATCCTACCAGTCAGCACAAGTATGATTCATTTGACCTGCTTAAACATTTCCTCCAGGATTAGATTAATCACGCTGCAGATTTCTCCCTATTGACTATAAAGAGTTCTTGAGGTACTGTGGGCATGTGAGGTGGGATTGATCCGACTGATCCCTTATGTGTAATGTCTACATTTTAACAAGTCATCTTAGCTGCCTTTATGTTCAACAAAAGTTATCATTATAGTTGCTACAATTTCTCAGACTGAGATAAAATCCAGCACATGCCAGTGTGGTCACCCAAACTGCATCCCTGAGATGTAACTCTCCCTAATCTCCAAAAACCCTTCCTGAGCCAATGAAAAGGGATGTGCCTGGCAGAGGACATCTCAGACAAAGACAATAATTTAGGGCTGAGTCACCCTGCAGGAAACCTCTCCTTGTCTTGTTAGATGTGTTCATTTTCTAAAACTGAGGGATGTGGAGATTCCTTGTTGTGTCTCTGTGCAGGCAAAATCTCACCTTACTCTCTTTCGGTGTACCAACTGTTCATTCCCTCTGAACTCCATTGTGACCCTTATATGACACTGGCCAAAAGTCAAATTTGGCCCTGAACTTCCCCAGATTTTGAGTTCTTTCCCCCTTAACCCAACTAGGAATTGAAAGCACCAAAATAGATTCTCAGCTGATGTTGTTCTTCGGTGCTTCAGCTCTCACAGTGATTATTCCAACACTCCTCCGAGGCACAGAAGTTCTATTATATCTGCTCATGTGCTGGTTAAATTGGTGGGAATGAGCTGCTTAGTTGTGAGGGGAGGTCTCAAATCTTTGCCAAAGGGGGTCCAGGAAGTCTGTGGTAAGGCAGGGAAAATAAGGGATGGGTGAGAATCAGTTCCAGTTTAGGTGTTCACAATGCAAATACCTACATCTAAGCTTATTTTCTAGGCTCCCACTATGCAAAGATCAGGTAAGTAAAGATCAGGTCAAGAGTGTCAGGGATTAGGGTATGATACATCTGGCCAGCCACATACGTATGCTTTAGGATAATTTTAATTATGTGCTATAGCTCATTAACAATAGTGATCCCAATGACAAGGTACAGGCAGCTCCTCTCCAGGGGTTTCTATAATTCTGTTTACATAATGAGAAGTGCCCTTTGTAAAGGGCTTTGAGCAGCATTAGAGAAAGGCAATGTGACATCTGTATGCAACACTGAACACAACCTCACATCCAGATCCCCACAGTGATTTACAAAATCAGAAATGTGTGATTATGACCATTTAACAAGCAGAAAAATGAGGCATGGGGTGGTTACCTAACTCACCAGACTTCCCACAGGTCGAAGACCATGGAAATGCCAGGACTAGAGTTCTTGAGGGTTTACAAAATGATTAGTCAAATCTGTGACTTTTACTCTAAAGTTCTATGTACAATCTAGGCTCCTCTGGGCAAAGGAATGAAAGCAAGATTCATAAATCAATAGCATTCTAGGATGTTACTTCAATTATGACTTGGCTTTACTTTATGGTTGTCCTGTGAGTGCATTTGAATAGACAAGGCACAAGACTGTACCAGTGAGACAGGGAAGGGTTTTATCATAGACCCAGTTTTACACAAATAAATTGTAGTTGGAGCACCTGGAATATGAAACAAACTCCCCAACAAAAGACTTGACCAAGGAGACTGAATGACAGATAGTACTTAATTTCAGTAAAGTTAAGAATTGACTCTGCATCATTTCTCCTACTGTGTCAATTCCAATCCATCCATCCTGATGGAAACAGAGAGAGATACTCATCCAATACATCGAAATCATTTAAGGACACTAGTGTTGGATCTTAAAGGAGGCTTATAAAATGATTATGAAGAGCTTTGACATTTTTTTCTAAAACCTGTGTCCAGTTCAGATTTCTCCTGACACAGAAAAGTCATAAATCAATATCTCTGTAAGATTTTACCTCTGTCTTGATTTGATTTTACTTTTATAGCTGCCCTTTCATCTCATAAATCAAGAGATCCAATATGTTTTTAATACACAGTGCATCAGATTTGCTTGTATTGGCCTCCCTGGATTTTCCATCTGTCTCCTATCGCTTCCAAAATCCCATTTAACTACCAGTGTGTGAGAAATGCCCAGACTTCATATAAATGGCTTAACAGTTCATTTATGTTTTCTGATCTGAGGGTTTTACATTATTTCTCCTCAGCTGCTGAAAGGAAAACTTTGTTGTGGGTTAGGTTGCTTGGCTGTATCACGGCAGGGTCAGTGAGAGTCAGTCCCATGCTGGAAACAGAAGCTCCCTTCTTATTCCTACTGCAAATACACATCTGTGGCCTTTGGACAGCTCTTCTGTGTTTCTCTGCCACAAGTACAATGATGGGTGAGGACAATTTGCTGTGCCACAACAGCATGAGTTCCAGTCTTACCATTTCTATGGACCATCAGAAATTAGATGAGTTTGGTAGCAACTCCATGGCTCAGTTTCCCCTCTGTTAAGTAGGCATAATCACATTTATCCAGTGATCACAATTATAATCATGTGTATCCAGTTTTGTAAAGCAATGTGGAATCTGGATGGATCATCTGGATCACATTGCACCCTTTTATTACTCCTTGAAACACTCCGTGGAGGTGATAAATACCATCCCTTGTAATACAGGCAGTGCTTTAGGAATCTTTGGAGAGGAATTTTCCAAGGCTGCCTCATTTAGCCATTGCAAGTGAGAAGACTTGCTGAGGAATCTCTCCCATCTTCTCTTCATATCCACTCATCTCCACCCCCAGGAGAGAGATCAAAAAACAAAAAACGGTATGCTAGAAAGAGTCCAAAATATATTTATACATACATATATACATACATATGTATATGTATATGTACACACACACACACATATATATATAATTAATTTTTTTTTCCTGTATAATAACAGCAATCATGTCTGGAAGGCAAGTTATCTAATTCATCCCATGTTCCCAGACTGAATCCCTTCCTACTTAGTTTTATGTCAAGGTCAGGAAACACTCTAGACCTCCAGTAATGGAAACTCAGTGCCTGCCCTTGCCAGTCCATTCCAGAGCTTCACTTTGTTCACTGTTAGACATTTTCAATGTCTAACTTACATTTTTCCTTCTGGATCATAAACCCATGACTTCTTACTGACATAGAAAGCACAATAACCTTTTCCTCCTTGCAGCAACCTTTTATACATTTGAATACAGTTCTTATGTCTTCCCCCAGGTTTCTTTTTTAGGCAGCACTTGATAGCTGGATCACAAATACTCTCCTCTGTTTTTTGGCCTTGTTCTTCTTAAACAAGTGACAGAGAGAGGAAAATTATGAGATATTTCAGAGTCCAGAGCATGGATGAGCTCCAAAGTCTTGAGCTGATCTGCGCTCACACTGAAGTAGTTAGTAGGGCCTCCAGAAAAACTTTCCACCAAATTCAGCTAAAGAAATAAGCAGAGCAGGAAAAAACATTTTTCACAGGAAACTGTCGTCCTCACAGGATGAACAGTTAAATCTAAATTATTTTGGAGACTGGCAGGATCAGGATTAGAACTCAAATGCAAAGTTCATTCTCTGCTAACACATGGAAATTTCCAGATAGCTGTGATAAGAAATAAAAACCTTTCTGAGACCTTTAACTTCGGAAAGAAACAGTCATTCTCGAGCAGCCCAGTGTCTCCTGCCCAAATCCATGACTAGTCCTCCCACTGCTACACTGGAGGAAAAGGATGAGGACAGCATCCCTGAGAATGCTGAGTAGGACATCACTCAGAAAACGGCTCTGTTCTGAGGTCACCAGAGAAGGTCAGGATCATTGGCCTCAATGTCTCCTGTTTTGGGGTCTGTGTGTGACAGAAGACGACACCTGCAACATGCCAAAAGATCCTTTTCCAAAACTCACATGCCTAATACCTTCCTTTGGGAAAAATACGAATCCCAGATGGAGCCACGTGCGCATGAGTTTCTGTCAAAGGAAATATCCCAGAAAGACCTGTCATCACTTTGTTTTCTCTCCATATTCAGAGAGGACTTATGCAGGATTTTCCAAGAACCTCTGTTAAGAGCAGAGCACAGCTTTACTTTTCATATATCCCTGGAATTCTCTGGAGCCACGTCCAATCATCGTATCTTTTGCCCCTACAACCAAAACCAGGCAGAATTGGGCTATTTTTTTTCCACTATGCTTCCTGCATGGTGCATTGGCTCTATGGATAGCTTGTGGAAAGCACCACAGATGTAAGAAGATTGGTCCGTGAAATAAAGGCAGATCAGCCATTCCTCCACTTTTGGTCACCTAAACAATTGTTATTACTTTTTCATTAGTTTTTCTAACAACACTTATGGCCACAACAAGTTGTCATTTCAGTTATGAACATCCATCACTGCTGGTGCTCATCATTTGATAAGTCCAAAGCCAAACTTATTTGATTTTTAACTTAATTTGCCTATCCTACACTGGATCCTCAGGACCTGTACTCAGAACCAGCATAATAAAAAGCATTTCTTACCCAGGTCAGTCAGAGTCAAATGTACCTAAATGACTTGGGAAAGCTACATCCCATCCTGAATAGTGGCTTCACATTGGTTTGAACATATTACTCAAAACATCATTTAACTGATGGCTGATGGCTCAATACATTTTTCACCCAATACTCTCAAGGTAATTTATTAATACTTATCAAAATCTCATATTTTATCGTTAACTGTGAGATAAGAGAGACATGTTTGTAGACATAGGAAATTGAGGAAGAGAGTTTTCATGACATATTCAAACTCAAACCAGTCAGGCAGTACCATTTTCCAATGTTCAGGCCTCCATTCCTTATTTGCCCTTTTTTTTTTTTAAGTCACAGCCTCTAAATTTGGGTACCACAGGTAACACAGCATAGCAGCTTTTGATGTGGCATCTTTTGCTGGCCACCTACTTATTAGATTGCTTCCATGCTCTCCAATCAAGGGGTACAGAATATTTTTAAGCCACAGGAATCCAAGAAGAGACCAGACGATGTCTTTTTCCTCGTTTACTCACAGTTTGCAGCCTGTCTGCCAAGCAGCCACTCTTTAAATGTAAGACCTGCAGTTCACCTTTATGCAACTTGTCTTTCACTTCAGAACCCACAGCCTTCCCTTGAGGTCTCATTGGATGAGCAGTTCTTATACTCTGGGGTCTTTAGGTGCCACAGGAGCCAGGAGGATTTGCAGGGAGGATCTAATGACTCAGGTGGTTTGCTTTTTGGATCCAGCTTGAGAGACGACAGCTGGCTGGAATACAGTGGGTTTCCAAGTAAAATGCTCCTTGCCTTGGCCTTGCCCTCCCTAAGTGTGTTCTTGTGGTTTCCATTTGTGTTCAGAAAGAAAGGAAGTTCCTGTTGTCTGCTCCAAGTGCGATTGAGCTTGTTGGCCAGAAGACATCACAAGCAATAAATCCCTCCTATCCAAAACAATCTATCCTTCTCTGTGACCTATATGAGACCCTTCTGACATCCTCTGCCAATTCTTTTTTCGGTCTGGCTGCTGGTAACCCTGTACACTCTGACTGGCACTCCCTGAGCACTGGTGAAGGCTTGAGCTGGCAGACACACAACCCACTCCTGACTGCCCATGGTGGATCCCAAAAAAATGCTTTCAGCATTTCAATGGCTTCTATAGCAGCGATTTCACCAACAGCTCAGGGTGATTCTAGACAGAAAGGACCTGTAATTGAAATCTGAGCACGGATAAAGCACAGGGAATCAGCTTCAGCTGCATTGCCCATCCTGCAATGGGACATCTATTTTACATACATTTTACTGGCTAGGAAGAATCCTAGAGCTTGGGCCCATTTTTGTATGAGCTGTTTGAAATCTGAAGCACGGTGCCAAGAAGGATCAGTGCTCCCAGATTGCCATTTGGACAGCAGGTTACGTGAGTTTTCCCTGTATGTCATTTCCATACAGGAATTTCCATACAGCACTGGACCAACAGCATGTCTGCTCTGTTTAGTTCTGTCTCTAACCTTGATCAATGCCAGATGTTTTGCAGGAAACCACATTCCACAGTGCAGTCTGATATTCCCCGATAGGTGAAAAAGGCTCCCTACCCCTCCTGATGAGGAGCAGGGCACATTCATCACACGGCACGTGGATGTACGACACAGAGGTTAATTGAGGCTTGACCTGAAGTCAGTCCAAGTCACTGAGAGCCTTGATTTCAATGTGATTTGGATTAAATCAGTAGGTTCCCACTGAGCAGCCAGTTTAACTCCAGTTCATATGCTTTAGAATCCTCACCTGGCAGACATGAACAGCTCCTCTGATTTTGCTGGTGCTGCACCACTTGGAGTAACTGAGGATCCAGGCCAACAACACTCTACATCCTGCTTCCAGACTCACTCTCTTGTTTTGGTGGTTTTTGTCAACACATAGCAATCACAATATCCTGTGTCCCTCACTGTTGGTTTACACCAGAAAAATTACCTTTACACTGTCTGAACAGTGAGTAGGGACAGTTGGGGGTTATAGGAGATACTCAGATCACCCTGAGTGCTTTGGCAAAACATGGATTTTCCTCTTGGAACTTCCCATATTCTAAAGTGCAGGATTTCCTATCTGCCTTGGCATGGATGGATGGAAAAAACAATTCACTTAAAATAAACAGTTCCCAGGAGATGTGGAGCCAGAGAAGGGACTGCCCCAATGCTGAGCACAAGGCCTGAAGGCCCAGTTCAAAGCTCTTAAAAGACAATAGCAAAAAAAAAAAGTCCTATTGAGATGAATGGGATCAGCCCTGTATTCATTAAGCTTCAAAGTTCTCACATGCTTGTGCAGAGATACCACACAGACACAATCATCCACAGAAAATAGATTCAGCTCTGCCAGGCCACTCCTTGCGAAGTGATTAGGGCCCCACAAGTAACAAAACTATGGGCTATAAAATCCCTCCTTACCTTCAGCTTTCCCATTGCCTTTCTGCTTGCTGTTTCGGAGGGGAGGCACTTCCAGTGACACTATTCCTGAGTTCTCCAGGATGTTCACCTCCACTCGCAACCTCCCCACCAGCTGCTGGGGCCGGATGCTCACCGTGTACTCGTATTTTCCCAGTCTTCTTTGCAAAAGTTCTTCATAGTGCAGTACAAACCTGGCCTGCATCTTGCGAGGAATGAACACAGAAGCTCTGAATGTCTCGTAGCCATTCTCCCTGGAAGGAAAATCCAAAGACACCTTCACAGCCCATACACGTGACACGTTACCTCCTCCAGTGAATGACGAATCTGGACTTTGTTGGTTCAATAATAATATTTCTTCTCACTGAACATGTGAAACCAGCAAGAAAGAAAACACTGTAATGCTTCACAAAGATTTGGGCACGTATGAGGCTTCCACAGACGGAAAGGTCTTAAAAGACAAGATGACTTCTTATGGGGAGGAATATGACTGATATGTGTAACAGGTAGAAAGGCCAGAGGAAAGGTTGTCTCTTTCACAGAATATCTGAGTTGGAAGGTATGCACAAGGATCATCAAGTCCAGCTCTTAAGCGCATTCACCTCCCATGCAGGGATCAAATCCACAACGTTGGTGTTATTATCACTATGCTCTAACCAACTGAGATTTGCAAGACCTATATTTCATAGAATTACAGAATATTTTGAGTGGGAAGGGAACTTTAAAAATCATCTAGTTCAACCCTCCTGCAATGAGTAGGAACATCTTCAAGCAGATCACACTGCTCATAGTTCCATCCAACCTGTCCTTGACTGTTTCCAGGGATGGGGCATCCACCACCTCTCTGGGAAACCTGTTTTTTAAATGTATTAATGCATTTAATTCTTGACTTCGCCACTGCTGACACACTGCCATTAAGATAGCAAAGTATAAATGAATCCTTCTTCCCTAATAGTGTGGTTTATAGCTACAAACTCAGTGGGGAGAAATAGGACCCTTAAGAAAATTCCAGCAGTGGACATTTCTCTAAAAGAATTCTTCCAGCTGACCAGAGTGTGCCAGCAAGTCTCACAGCATAAAACTGTCATCTTTCTGTTCTTTAGTGGTGCAACCATGACTGGTAGTAATTGCCTATACAAGAGGGTGCAACACAAGAGAAATCTAGTGTTTACTCTTCTCTCTTTCAGGTTCTGCCAGTCTGTGTCTGGATACTGAGACAGCATCCTTTGGTAAAGGTTCAGGACAGATTTTTCCTACCACAAATTTGTCTAGTCACTCTTTGAACCCATATCAAATTTAGCATCTACAATTTCCAGTTGCGAGAAACACAATTTATGGGAGGAATACTTTAATTTGTATGGTTTAAACCTGCCATCCACTCAATTGAATTTCTCTAGTTTTTCTATGGAAGAGAGAAAATAAAGATTCCTTAATTTTTTTTCTACATGTTACTCATTAGTAACAGATCTCTCTCTCCCTCTCCACAGCTAAACATTTTTCTGGTCTGAAAATCATGGCCTATTTAGCTGTTTCTGAATATGTGCTGATGTTGGAATAGTGCTACTATCCCAGATAACTGGGAATACCGCAGGATTTTCCAGAGCAGCAAAAGCCAAAAATCTCTTTGCGAGACGTTTGGGGGAATTTGGGCACCTGGGAAAACAGCCCACAGTGCTGCTCATGTGTGTTCAGGTGAACACACAGGCTTTTGGATCACTAAAGGGATGGGGTTTTCTACCAGTGCTTGGCTGAGAGGACTAAACACAGTCAAGCACTGAGAACAGGGCAAGTAAACAGGACTGCAAAGGGCTTCCTGTGGTTCTACCACTGACTAACTTCATGGTATTGAAATTGTAACTCATGGAATTTCTGTGTACTCCCTCCTGCTTAAGCCATAACCACCAGTAGGGATTGCAATGGCCACATCCAGCTTATTCTGGGTTTTGGGGGGTGGATGGCAACAGTTTGGCAAGGGCTGTCTGGAACAGTGACCCAGATGTCTTGCTGGAATGCAAATATCACTAACTTATTTTATAATTAGTGGGCAGCCCAGGGCCTGTTGAGCTCTCCTGAGCACCAGGATGTCCCCCTGGGTAGGAGACACCTCCTAAGGTTACTCCTCAAGGCTGAGAGTACCCTTGCTTCAAGAGATTCTTGGTAAGTGATTAATTGCATCCCAAACTTTGAAATCTTAAGTGCTGTAAAGGACTGATTGCACATTTATAATCCTTTAGACATAAATCACTGACCAAGTCTGGGACTAGGAGTGGATCCAGCCACACCTGGGCTCCTCTCTGAGAAGGAGTTCAGAAAGAAAAGGAGTTCTTTCTGAACTTCATGGTTCAATGGGAGGATCTCCCTGACAGTTCTGTCTGACCCTGCTCTCTATGCAGTAAATAATCAAGCGTACCGTGCCACTGAATCTTGTTGAACCACCATCACATTTATCATTGAACTTTGTTAACTTACTGCTTTATATAAATAAGGTGCATTGCTGCTTCTATCTTGAAGCAAAGCAGGTGACTCCATCCACGACAGCACCTTCATTTTCCTACCTGCCATTCAGGAAGTAACAAGAAATCTTTCCCTCAGTAGAACATCCTGAAGCATCCTGGAGGTGAAAATGTTGTGTGACAGGGTGAGAAAAGGCCACGTGCAGTTTTACATGACTTGGAGTGTGGGAATGACACCAGGCGCTGCAGATAACATTCTGTTTAGCTGCCTCTCCCTATAAATCCATGCATGGGGATGCCAAAGCAGCCAAGACAGAGATGGCAGGAGAGTATATAACTTTCCAGAACACAGCCAAATGCACAACACTTACCTTCCATCTGTGGGGCTGGAAGGTTTCTTATCCCTTGTTTTGTCATCGCTGCTGTTTTTCTTTTCTTTCCCTGTGACCTCTCCGTAGTAAGTCTTGTTGCCGATGCTCCTGGAGAGACCAGAGGTGTCAGCATGATCACTCTGCACCCATGTACAGTGACAGCTCCACAGATTGCTGTAGATGAGTTCACAGACTGTGCACAGTGAACAGTCTACGTGTGCTGCTGGTGTAACTCTCCTGGAGTCACTCGAGTCGCTGAGTCAGAAGCTGACTTAGAAGTTCCCTGGCTGGTAATACCAGCACAGTACATTTTTAGCCCAGGAGTTTGCCTCTCCAAAATGCCAGTCTGGTAGGTAATCTCTGAAGCGTAAGGATGCAGCAGAAAGCAAAACAATTGCCAAGAATCCCAACAAGAACTTTTTATGTTTGTTCTGGGATCCACCATCTGTGTGAAGGCACATGGAGATATTCAGGATGGCTGCTCTCAAGAAGCTACCTCTCTGACTAAGTGTTTCTCCCTTGGAATGAGTTACAGAGCAATGCAGTCCACAAGGAAACAACCCTTAACATGTATTTTGTGTGGCCAACAGCAAAAGTCTGTTATTCCTCCTACTCAGTCCAAAAGCCTCTCTAAAACAATGAGTCTCCTATCTGCTATGGTCAGATCTGAAGCTGTGGCTTCAATATCTACCCACAGAGAGGATCTGAGCATGACCAAACCAAACACATTTTTGATACAAGAGCTTAATTTATTCCTTAATAAGTCATTTCAGTATGAACTTGGTTGCCCTCTACATGACTTATTATCCACAGAGAATTCCTGGCACCTCCAGCAGCCGATGAACCTGTTTGATGGTTGGAGTTGATTCCTGCTCCACTGACACTGTAGAGTAACAAGAACAATGGAACAAGAAGTTTCTTAGGCACCTGAGTCAGTCAGGGAAGATAATTATCATGTGCCAGTGTTGCTGAAACTTTAGCTTGAAAGGTTTCTGTGGTCTTGGAGAGATTTTTCTGGTTCAGATCAGAGACAGAGGAGGAGAAGGAAGCTGTTAAAAGACACTCAGATGGGAAATAGAATAGTTTCCTTCCACATTTACACTGAGGACTTGAATTTAGTATCCTGTAATCCAAGGGACTTACTCTGTGTTTTGGGGCCATGCCCAATCTCAGGTGGAGTGTAAAGTGTGTGTGTGTTTCTATTTTCCCCAAAGAAATGCAAAAAGGCCTTGATACAGTCCTGCTGAAGACTTGCTAGCTTTGGAAATCCCAGAGAACCATGTGTGGGATGGGAGAACCATTGCCCACCCAGCTGCCAGCATTACTTACTCACATGGTAAAGTTGGAGATGAAGGCTGCAGCTGGGATCTGCATCTCAAACACGGCTTCCCGTGCCTCGGATCCGCTGTTCACCATCGTGCAGGACACCGTGGTGAAGGCATAGCGGGAAATGATTGTGGATCTCACGTTGAACTCAGACATCCGAGGCCTGGTTTCCTGTGGGGATCAAAAGGTTAACACTGGCAGCTGGATAACACACCCCTTCAGTGTTTCAATGGATTTAACGCTTAATATGCTCAAGCAAATTCCCGCCCTTTGAGTATCAGACACCTCTGCCAAAACCAGTTGACAACAGGCAAGGTGGGCTTGCCCTCAGCATTTCAGATGAGCTTTGAAAGGTAAACCAGGGACATGGCACTGCCTTTGTTCATGCACAGAGGCCACAGTCGTTCTCCAAAGCTTGGGAAGATTCTGAGAGCTCTGATTATGCCAGCCTGTATGTTGTGAAACACACTGATAAAATCCATCTGTGTCCTAAACTGCAGCTTTCAACTCTGACTGCGTGAGAGGAATAGGATTAGTCCCTTACGGCCTGGGAAGAAAAGACCAAAATATATTCCCACGGGGTCCAGAACTGTGTCACAGAACCTGGCCTCTGTAGTGTGCACAAGAGCAGATGGAAGGTTTCCTGAAAGGCTGAGATCACTGTGTGTGAAGCAGCATCTTCAAATTCATACAGTCAGATCCATAAGTTGTGTAAGCAGAAAAACTGCTGTCAATGGAGTCAACCGAGTCCTCCTCTGCTGAGAATCCATGCTGGAAGTCTCAGCCAATAGATAGAAGAGACTTAATAAAAAACACTGACACTGTGACATCTCAAGCAAAGTATTTTAAGCTTTTTAGCCCACACTGGATTTCTTCCAGCAGAGAAGCAGCAGAGACAGCAATGAATGACACACGATGTAGCAATGGAAGCTAAAAGCCAATTTCTGCTTCTTGGGAATGTGTTTTCGTGCACAAGTCTAGGGTTGGAGCATTTCTCCAGTCTAATGTGTTTTTTCTGACAGCAACATCTCCATGGAGCTCAAATGTTTTCTTCCTGGAAGACTTCAGTGTATTTAACTGTAAGCAGCCCTTACAAAAAAAACCCCTGTGCGTTGACTTAAACAATCAAAGACCAAACCTCCAAAAGCAGAAGGGAGCTAAAGGGTAAAATACACTGCAAATACAGAGGAACTTCACTTAGCCAAATACAAAGAGACTCTTCCTACTGAGGTTGATAAAAAGTCATAGTCACGTAAGACTTGTGAGGACAAGAACGTGCTCTTCAGCTGCATGGCCAGACCTTTTTTCAGAACAAAAATAATTTTGGCAAATGGCTCAAGAAAGGGAGCAAGTGTTTGTATGAGTATGAAACAAGCACATTTCTTCAGTAGCTGATGGCATCAGAAGTGATTGAGCATCCAATTAACCAAGCTGCCAGGCTAGTGAATTCCAGGCAAATGGAAGAATGAGAATCCACTGGAAACAACCACAAAATTGCCAGCAGACTTGGCATAAAGCCCCTTCTGCCTACACTTTCAAGGCTTGGAAAGACTGAAAAACTTGTCTCAGATGAACCCAATCATGATGGATATCTTTAACAGCTGGAGAATATGTGATGAGCTCTGTGTCCATGATCATCCTGCTCAGTTCACATGGAGCACATAGACAAGAGATTAGGACTTCCAGGGTGGGATTTGTCTCACTGATTTCAGGCAGCTCAGTGTGATGCATTTAGACTGGAACACCCCTGCTCAGATCTAATGTCCCACCCTCAGGCCATTGGTGGCTTTTACTCAATTGCTGATGATTAGAACTAGATCCTGCTGTTCTTAGGACGTTCCCTGATGTTATAGGCATGTCTTTCCACCCTCATTATCCTGAAGCTGGAGAGGATGGGGAGTTTTGATTGGAAGTAGGCTTGTAGGAATGTTTTCACATACAATGAGGGGATGCTTCATTCAGTCTTCTACACCCCTAATTGCCTGTGGCATAGCAAGAGATACAGAGGATTTAATAACAGTAGAAATAGGAAGAATCTGAAAGTACAGCAAATTCTTTGGTTTCAGACCTTCTGCATCCACTCCTGTGTGCTGCTGTCAGTCATAAGCTGTGGGTTCAGACATGGATGACAGCTCAGCAGCAAAAGAAGATCAAGACCTTTGCCTTTCACTTGAGATACAAGGGGTTCTGCAGTGACATGCAGTGAATGCACTCAAACTGCAGAAAGTCTTTTGAATGTGGCAGAGAACATGAACTTGCCCTTGTTATGACAACAGCACGAGAATGGTTCTGTTGGGTGAGAACAAAAGCAGTTCTAACCCTGTAGCCTGTCACTGGCAGAGACCAAGAGTATGTGCTTAGAGTATAAAATCAGCTCAACCTGCACTAATTCTACTCAGAAATATTCTCTCTGTTTTCAGTAATCTGTGGCTGAAGGAACTCCTGAGTCAAGGGTGATATTTTTGTGCTTTATAAACCTTTATGGATTTATTTTCTATTATTTTACACAGCTGCTTTTTCAATCCATGTAAAATTTTAGCATCTGCAACATCTTGTAGCAAGGAGTTCCACAGCTTAAGAATATTTTATATGAAAACCCACATCATTTAGGGTTTTTTTTGCTAAATCTACTCTTTGCTGGCTTCAGCAAAGAGTCATAGAATCACAGAATGGTTAGAGTTGGAAAGGACCTCAAAGACCATCTTATTCCAACCCCCCTGCCGTGGGCACGGGCACCTTCCACTAGACCAGGTTGCTCAAAGCCCCATCCAGCCTGGCCTTGAACTCTTCCAGGGATGGGGCATGTCTCTATCCCACTGAACAACTCCAGTTCTGACACCCTCACAGACTGAGGAATGGCAAAAACAAATGAAATGAACACCCTTCCCTTTTCCTGGTGGACAGGAGTTGCTGTTAGAGGGATCAAATGCTGAATAAGGGCATCACATACAACTGAGGATGAGAGATCTGGTTCATCTTCCCATCCCTGCAAGGGATCTGCTATTCCTTGTATATAGAGAATATAAACGGTGGGGGCAGAGGCAGCTTCCAAACAGGTTGCTCAGTCAGGCTTGGCGGGCAGCCCAAGTTCCACTCTGTGATTCCTGTGCATTCCCTGGAGCTCTTGCACAATCCATCAGTGCCTGATGCTCTGACTTACAGCTGTGCAAATGCCTGTTTGTTTTCTGCCCTTTTTATCGAGGCCTTCAGAAGATGAGAGGCAGCACAAAGGAAAAAAAAAAAAAGCAAAACAAACCATTTGTTTAATATTATTATTACTGTGATTTATCATCCCTATTAAAAACAAAGTGAGGGAATGCCAAGGCAGCAGATTCACTGCTATGAGGCAGGTTGGCTGGATGCTTTATGGAGGTGTCCTGGTTATTATGATGAACTGGGAGCTGAAATTTTTTTGCCAAACAAATTGTTTTATGCTTGTTTACATCAAATGTTTGGAAAGACAGAAAAGAGCTGAAGATAAATGAAACCCATTCCATAATTTTGCCTTTATCAGTTGCTTTCATCAAAACAAACTGCCCGTGTCTCAGATTAGAAGTAATAAACTGGTAATAAGTCTGAGAGGTGTTTTCCTCTAGGCTGCTGATTCTAATCTGTCAAAGATCAAAGGCACTAGAAGCTATTAAGGTGATGGTTGTTCAGTGTGAAATGAGTTTCACCAGTTCTCAACTGGGAGGTCCCCAGAAAAGCCAGAAAAATAACTGGCTGTGAACAGCAATTCCACTGACTGCCTCACTACAGCTAACTCTTAGATTCCCATGCTGAAAGAAGGATATTGGCTTCCTTGTTTTCTTCCTTTCCTCAATAGATTTTGACGAACAGCAGAGATCTCCAAATTTCAAAGCAAACTCTGCCTTTCTCTCGAAATTCAGTGAGATTTCATCAGGCTTTTGTTCAGTGTGTGGTTAAGGTTTGTAACATTAGATGTTCTTTCTCCAAGTGTGAGGGTGAAAAGACGGATTGGGAAGCATTAGAAGAACCTGTACCTGTTGCACTGATCAAAATGAAAAGATTTCTTTTGCCTCTTAGAATCTCATTCTACCGATTCTACCATCACCCGCTGACATCCTGGGCACAGGGATGCACACACAGACACATACAGGGAAAGTGTGATTGCCCTGAGGTAAAATAAAGACAGGGTGTGATACGTACCAGCCTCTGCAGGAATTTGGCCTGTCTTGGGACACGGCGAGCGACCTGCAAAGAGTTAAGGGAGTTAGTGGAGCCTTCTCAGCTTACAGTAGACATGGCACTTGTTTGAACCCAGACACGGGGGTGTGCAACTGATCACCCATGGCCAGGTTCAAATGCTCCTCTGGTTAAAATTAAAACCTGAGCCTCTTCCACATTAACAGACCCATTGATCAAAGCTCAAGCAGTGGAATGCAGCTCTCTCAGGCAAGGAGGTACGGGGTGTTTTGAAAATGGTACTTGGCAAGAGACCTCCTTTATGTGATGACAGGAACCTCAGCCTTTAGCCCTGGCCCTGGGTGATGTGTCTCAGCTCTGGAAGTGTATTCCCTTATGGCTTCCTATGGAGTCACACAAAGCCTCTGTGTCTTTGCCTCTTTGCATGGTATATGGCACACTTCAGTCCCTGGAAGTATTGAAGGCCAGGCTGGATGGGGCTCTGAGCAGCCTGCTTCAGGAGAAGGTGTCCCTGCCCATGGGAAGGGTTTGGAACTAGATGACCTTTAAGGTCCCTTCCAACCCAAATCATTCCACGATTCTATGATTAGTTTAAATTAATATTAAAGCTTCAGGTCTATTAATATTACCTCAAGAGCAGATCTGTTGCCTTAATACTCTCCACAGGTGCTGTGGATTTATTATGCAGTGACAGAAAAGCACTCTTTATGTGCAAAAAGGGAATAAAGATATTTAAACTGAGACACAGACCTTATTATAAAATGAAGTACTTCACTTATGACAGTACAATCATATCACTGCATCACCCTCCACAACTCCTCTGACTTCCCTGCACATGGTGTCTCAGCTCAGCAACATCTCCAAATCAAATCTCTCCCCAAAGCAGAGAGTACAAGTCTCTTGTCAACGAGGGAAGCCAAGGACCTTCTTAAAATGTCAGTGGAACTCCAGAGAGCAGAGGAATGCGATGATATCTTTTTACCTGATTTGCCCTTTCTGTTGATTTACACTGAAATAACATCAGCCCTTGCCAAAGAGATGATTTTATGTCTGTTTATATCATGCCTTGAAAAGCTCAGGAAAGCCCAGTGGGGAAATTAAAGTCTCATCCACTAGAATCCTTATTATTTCCTGCTGCATTATTTAAGCCAACATCTTGTAAAATTAGAACCAAGGGAAAACAGCTCCCTTGGGAAATTGTCAATGGAGAGGAGAATTATCTGCACTTTAAATTTTGGAATAAACTTTCTGTCTGGGTCTGTTATATCAGGGAAGTAAAGCCCCTCAGGAGCCTACTGTGCCAGGCTGCAGAGTCTCCATCACTGTAGGTTCTTCAGAACAAGCCAGATAAATGCCTGTGAAGTTGGTCCTGCTTGGAGCAGGGGCAGGGATGGAGAACCAATAGTCCTCAGTACTCTTTTACTAAAGGTTTACCTTTTGAAACAAATCCACCTTGTTCTGCATGGTATGGTCACAGTAATATTTAATAACTAATTGGTGAAACTGGAACCTTGGTTACTGGTTTTATCTTTGCCCACCACACACCCACCAGAACCTTAGTTACTGGTTTTATCTTTGCCCACCCACATGTTTGCTTGCTTATTTGCACAAGAAGGCTTTGTATGACTTGGCCCCTTCAAGAGGTACCTTCTTGGCGATAACAAATGGACATCAGTGAGGAGCTAAGGAGCCCCAGATAGCAGTATCCTGTTTGGATAGGGCTTCATGACTGCTGCCAAAGCACTGGTGCAGGGTTTATGATCAGTCCATCGGACTGTGCTAATCAGGCAGCTTCACTAACACCATCTAACTGGAACAATTTCCCAATTACCATCAACCTTTAGCTTTACAGCCTTCCAAAACATTCATTAAAGACAAGTAATTGCTGGTAGTGACCCCATAACTTGTTGCCATCTGCTAGTCCTAGCATAGAATATGTAATACAAGCTGTGCAATGGATTTGTTTATAGTGTTGTATCTTGACCTAGGGGAGTACCTGCCTCTTCTTAATCTGGCTCAGGTGTTCAGTGAAGACAGACAGATGCCTTCTTCTAGACCTGGCTGTCCCAGGGGACTAGATCACCACTATCACTGCTGTTCTGGTGGGAGTTACTGCTGCCCTTGCTCTGCCAGCAACATAGCTCCTGCGAAAACAAGAAGCCTCAAGCAACATCAGCCACGTTATTTCAACACTGTGAGCCAGTCGTTGAGCTTTGCAACTGATTTTCCCCCTAAAGCAGGTATGTGAGTGTTTCCAGGTCCCACTCCACTGGCAGCACACTGGTGGAGATATTCTCTCCCACTTGGACGGGTGGGTCTGTAAGACAGTGTTGGTTTGTGGCTGAATTCCCCAAAAAGGAATATGTGTTCATAGTAATCAGGATTTACAACAAAGTTGCTCAGGTCCTCGTAGTGGAGAGAGCTGAACATTTCTGGGGAGAGATTCTTCCCATTCCAGGTGGGACGAGCAAGTGAATAGCCAGCTCTGAGACAGGTACAGGTATATATATGGAAAGTCTCATTCTTCCCACTTTTCCCTACTGCATGGCAGAAGATGCCAAATACAGGGAAATACTGACACTTTAAACACACTGGAGTATCCCACCTGACCTCCAGCAAGGCACAGGTATTCCACAGGTCCTGTCAGACCCACATGGGTGTCTCAGATGCTACAGAGCCTCTCTCAGATCTGATCAAATTTGGATAACAGATTGATGCCTTAAGTGACCCAAAGTCACGAGTGGTATCTGTTACAGACCTGAAGGATGTGAACACAGACCTGAAGCTCAGCCTTTTATAGAATCATAGAATGGTTTGTATTGGAAGGGACCTTAAATGTCATCTAGTTCCAAGCCACCTACTATGGGCAGGGACACCTTCCACTAGAAATGGATCACAGCCTCCCAAACCACCACCCAAACTCCCTTGCTAACTTGCAAAAAGTTCATTGCCCTTTCAGCACCATTTCCTCAGACAATCTAAGCCACAGAATAACACAACATAACAGCCCTCACTTGTAGAATAATGGATTTGTTTTCATTGTCAATAAGCATTTTAGAAGCTGAAATTTGTACAATTTGTTTCATCCAGCGCGAGTTAAAAATCCAGTACAGTAAAACCATAGGCAGAAAAACTTTCCTTCGAGCCTGAAATACTCTGAATTACTCAGACTGGCGTGTGGCCAGGACACTGCGTTAACTCCCTTGTCCCTGTGAAATGCCTCGTTAGCACAGCCGTGGGGATGTCGGAGTGAGCCCATCCCCTGGCTGTGGCACCCACTGCGGGAGGGTGATCTCCTGGCTTAGCACCTCCAGCACCTCCGACAACTTCCATGCTCCTTAAGAGCAGCCTCCCACGGAGCTGACCCGCAGGGACAGGTGGAATAAATGTGTTTTTATCAGACTGCCCTACATCTCGACGCTGATGGTTAAGAAGGGACAAGCCAAGCCCCGGCCACCTGCTGCTCCCGGACAACCACCGCCTTAAAACCTACCTGCTCCACGATGCTGGAGTCTGCCAGCAGCTGCTCCTCCAGATACCTGGCCATCAGCTCCGAGTCGGGCTGCCCCGCCGAGGTGGGGAAGCCCCAGCAGAGCCACAACCAAAGGATCATGTTGGAGGGGAGCGCCGGGGGGCTCCTGCCCCGCAGGTGAGAGGAGAAGCCCCGCTGCCGCCGCTGCTGCGCTGCCGGACCGGCTGCGGGGAGGCTGACAGGACACAACGACCCACCCTCTTCTCCTCCTTCCCGGCTCGGGACCGGCCCCTTTTCCACTTAGGGCGCTGCAGGGAATCCTTTCAGGGTTTCTATCCCTCAGCCAGGGGTCCCGTGAGCAGGAGGCACCGCCGTGCCCGTCTCGATGCCACTCTCACCCATCTTGCCCCATGCAGCAGAAAGGGGCGATGCTGGGGCTCCCTGAGGTGCTACCACTTGTCATTTTGGCACCAGCAGCACCCCGTGGTGGCCCTCAGCAAGGGGAAGGCTGAGGGGACATTTCCTACACCTGGCTGGGTGCTGAGGAAGGGACAAGGTGGTGCCCAGTGCCTCCAACCCACCCCCTTAGGGAGTACAACCACAGGATGTGCTTCAAGGCTGGGGCTTTCCCAAGGGGGGGGTGGCAAAACCCTCTGTGAAGGAAAAGCTTCTCCTGCTCCCCATCTGGAGAGCGCTGGTTGGTTCAGGAAAGCTGCTCCAAGGGCAGGGCAGAGCCCTCTCCACACCCTCACCCTGGCACCCTACTGGGTATCCAGGTGCCTCCCCTTGGGAAAGATGGCCAAGAGCCCTATGTTCGCCCCTCTTTCTTTCCTATGCAAACTCCATTTCTCAGCTGAGCAAAGCTGAGGTGCTTTTTCAGGTCCTGCTCTTCTTCTCTCCATTTCCCAGAGCCTTTTTCTCCCAGACCAACCCTGGGGTGAAGGTGGAACCTGCAGGGTTCTACCTGGCAGCTGCCAGGGACATTCCTGCCAGCTGGCACTGACTGGGCACTGTGTCATCCCCAGGCATTTAGAAACTTGTATCTGCAACATCCACCTCACCCTAAATTTGCTACTTTGTTTATCTATGCCAGCAGTAACTTCTCAAATCCAGCAGAACCAAATTTCCTCTCTTTTGGTTTGATTGCCCTTTTTTTTTTTTTTTTTATTTTATATTTGGCAGGTGCAAGGTACTGCACGCACAAACCTGGCATGACTTAACCACTGTATTTTCTTTTTCCTTTCCAGCTCTGACTCATCAGGGACTGAAGCCGTTGTGGTTCATCTCCCAGCCATGGCAGTGACAGTCCAATGAGTGGCTCAATGTCTCTCTGGCCCTGCTGTCCTCCAAATCTAGCATGTGTTTTGTAGGAGCAGGAATGTGCTTGCCCCCCTTGCAGAAGGGATGAGGGAAGCTGAAGATGGAGCAAAGGGAATGGCAGCACGGTCAACACCTTGGGAACTCCCTGTTAGTAAATTGATGGCTCAGGCTTAGGCTGAGCCTAAGTGACACCATGTTCACACACAAGCCCCTTCTGGCATTGCCAGTAGGAGGGAAACAGTCAAGTGCCTGGCCAGTCCCTTTCCCACTGGAACCAGTCCACCACTTGCAGGTACAAAGGCCTCTGGAGTAGCCACATCCCCAGTGGGAGTTGCTGAGCAGCACTGCAGAAATGATAAAGGACTGATGTGGCTGGAGAAGAGGAGATGGTGGAAGAAAGCCAGAGAGAGGTGGTGGCAGGATACTTCAGGCCTCCAGAGACACCCTAGATGTTACTCTACTGTCCTGATCCCTGCCAGGAGACAGCTGAGGCACTGTCTTCATCTCCTCAGCATTTCAAAGTGAGATGGAAGAGGTCTCAACCATCCTCTTGGGAATCAGTGAAGACTGAAAGCTGGTTCAAGTTGAGGCCTTTTTTAAGGACGTGTAAAAAATGGTTTGAAGTATTTTTCATCTGGTTCCAGTTTGTTTCAGCTCCTGCATGTCTTGTCTGGCTCAGAGAGAGAAGTACACTGGAACAGCATGGCAAGTAGGGCTGCAGCCTCCTGTGCCCTCACTGGTGACATTGGGTTGGGCTGCTCCTTGGCCTGCCCTGTCCGTGTTTCACTACCCTGGGACACAGATGAATAAGAATCTTGCAGTGTATGCTTAGAAATGCTGGAAACAGGCATTTAAACCATGATTTTCCTACTGTTCTGGAAAACCTAGAGGAAACCAAGGCACCTCTGTAAAAGCAAGTCAAAACTAGCCCTAAAAGTAACATTAGTTTCTGGCCAGTTTGAAATAACCATTACACAGTCAAGAGGCATTTGGAATAACATCCAAATTTCACCAGCTGTTCCTCTTTGCCTCCTGACCAGCATTCACCTACTCTGCTTCTCCTGCTGCAGAGGTGAGGAGCTGAGGGCCAGAGTGAACCCAAACAGTGAGACCACCTGAAGATGCTGTGATAGAGCTGATCCTGAGCACACCTGGGGAAAGGAGGACGTTCAAGCCAGAACAGGATCCTCGAGCAGGTACAGGATAACCAACGGGCATGAGAGAGAGAGCTGGGAAAGGCACTGCCCTTCCTGAAGGGATTAGGAGCAGCCAATACTGCTTATGTTCCCCTCAGCAAGGGCACGTGAGGACACAGCACGTAGCTAAGTAAGACTGAGGTGTGTTTTAATGTGAGTTTTGGTGAGTGAACATTCAGCCTGGGGTCTTGATTGTTCACATTATCCCCTCTTCTGCCTCCTTGGAATACAGACTCCTGATTTCAGGGGCAAACATGGCAGGCACTGTGCTGGGGATGCCCCTGGAGTCCAGGACAAGCAGTTACTCAGGTGTGTTCACATCAGACATGTTTGAGGCTGACTTTTGCCGACTTAGCAGGATGAGCAGCTGTTCTTTGGATGGGGGGGCTCAGCAAATTAAATTGCCTGGCAGGCCTGGGGCCAGCACGAGCAGAGACACCAGGGAGAGGCATGATCCAACAGCTGGGCTTCCACACACATTTCCCCTGGAACAGATCATATTAAATCAAGGAATCTCTCTGTGTTGACACACAAACACAGGTGATGCTGACCTCATGGAGGGGCAGCTATGTTAACTGCCCAACTAGAAATATCTGAACCATGAACTAAATCTACCCAAAGCACTAACAAACTACAGTTTTGTGGCATTCAAAGCCAGCAATTGGATAAAGAAATTGGCAAGAATCCCAAAGGGTTACACAGGTGCAGTCTTAGACAAATGTCCACAGGTAAAATTAATTACCATGGAGTTCAGTGAATTGCGTTCCATATTTTTCTTCAGGTCTGAATCTAAGCAATCTCCACTGAAACATCTGGATAGGACCTGATGGTCCCCAGTTCTGACACTACTGAATGGTGCCTGTTTTCCTGAAAGAATCATAGAATGGTTTGGGTTGGAAGAGTAAAGATTATTTACTTCCAACCCCCCTGCCATAAACAGGGATGCCACCCAGTAGATGAGGGTGCCCAGGACCCCATCCAACCTGGACTTGCACACTTTCAGGGATGGGGCATCCACAGCTTCTCTGGACAACCCATACCAGTGCCTCACCACCCTCTGCATAAAGAATTTCTTCCCAATATCTAATCTAAATCTCTCCTGTTTTAGTTTAAAACCATTCCCCCTTTTCCTGTCACTTTCTGCCCATGTAAAAAGTCAGTCTGCCTCTTTTTTATAAGCTCCCTCTAAATACTGAAAGGCTGCAATAAGGTGTCTCCAGAGCCTTTTCTTCTCCAGGTTGAACATTCCCAGCTCTCCCAGCCTCTGTCCATAGCAGAGGGGCTCCAGCCCTTGCAGAATCTTTGTGGCCTTCTCTGGACTTGCTCCAACAGGTCCACATTTTCTTTGTGCTGAGGACTTTAAAATTGGATGTAGTACTCCAGGTAGGGTCCCATAAGGGCAGAGAAGAGTATAAAGGTATTTTCTGGAGTCCCAGTGGCTGCTGATCTCCTGTTGCCATTAATTGTGCACACCTTGGCCCAGCAGAGCATTCCAGAACTTCCAAATCTGATGTTATTCCGGTGAAAAATTCCCAAAGTCTCTGACAAAGGTACCTTGGTGATGGCAATGTCTGACTCTGTCTGGGGGACACCTTGAAGAGGTCAGACAGGCAGGTTACTGAGTCCTTGGTACATCTCTGATGAAGGGCAGTACAAAGAGAAGAAAGTTGAAACAACAAGAAACCCTTTTCTGTATGTCCATATACCATTTCTCACACTGACTGGTGTGTGGTGGGATGAATGTCAGGGCAGCAGCACCCTGGAAAAGTGTGTTGCCTTGCAGGTACTGCCTGTTCTTACCTGGATCAGTGGAAATTTCCAGATATGAAGTTTAAGATGGGAAAGCGAAGCCGGCTATCTCATAAGACACAGAAATGGTGACATTTCTCCTTGGGTGCAAGGCAAGTTAACACAATTTAATTATTATGAAGGACAGAAATGCCCATCAGTAACTCCAGGTGGTTCAGGGAGGACAGTGCATGAAAAATCCCAGAGGAATCCCAGTCATGGGCAGACAGTTCATGAAAGAACCCAATGGACACATAGCACAAAACATCCTACTGAGCTCCTGTTCTCCCCATGAAATTCTGAGGAGGTTCACAGAAACTAATGGTAAAGGCTCTGAGCATCCTCAGTTCTTATATTTTCTGTACCGTCTTGGGAAATTTCATCTTTTTGGACTCTTTTGAACAATATATTTGAGCAGTTCGTGCCATCTAGTGGTCACACTGATTTTCCAGTCTTGGAATTTTTACAGGAAAAAAAATCAAGCCATACACAGTGGTTGTGGAGGACTGAAATAAAGGATTACAAAATCAATTTTTGAAACAAATTTTGTTCTAAAGGGACTTTTTCATCTCTTCAGAGCATCAGTGCTTTCCTTCCCCGTCCAGGGGCCCAGATAACTCCAGAACAGCTTCAAGTTTCTGATGAGAAAAGACTGGTCACTCTAAACTAAGGACATATGTGTGAACAGAACTCAGCTTACACACAAAATTCAAGCCATACTAGATGCCATCAACATAGCAAAGACTGGGTGCTCCCTCCTGCTGCTCCTGCAGCCCTGGAGAAGCCCTTTCATAGCCAAAGCTCCCATGGCACTCATAGAGGGTTTTCCTGAGCTAGTTTTAAGGTGGATTGTGTCACAAATAGTGTAGCCAGCAGGACGAGGGATTGTCTCCCTGTGCTTGGCAGTGGTGAAGCTGCAGCTTGAATCTTGTGTTAAGTTTTGGGCCCCTCATGACAAAAAAGTCATTGAGGTGCTGGAGCAAGTCCAGAGAAGCGAATGGAGCTGGGAAAGGGTCTGGAGCACAAGTCTGATGAGGAGTAGCTGAGGGGGCTGGGGGGGCTCAGCCTGGAGAAAAGGAGGTTTAGGGAGGACCTTCTCAGTTTCTACAACTCCCTGACAGGAGAGTGGAGCCAGGTGGAGATCTATCTCTTCTCCCGAGTAAAAAGTGACAGGATGAGAGGAAATGGCTCCAAGTTGCACCAGAGGAGGTTTAGGCTGAATAATATGGAAAATTTCTTCACCAAAAGTGGGGTCAAGCACTGTAACAGGCTGCCCAGGAACCTCCCTGAAGGTAACTAAAAAATATGTAGATGTGGCAGCTGGGGACAGAGTTTAGTGGTGGCCCTGGCAGTGCTGGGTTGATGGTTGGACTCAATGACCTTAGGGGTCTTTTACAACCTAATTGATTCTATGGTTCTAAAATGAGTGTCATTCAAAGGCTGTGTGCTAGTTTGAATTCAGCCTACAGGCTCCTAAGTTTCCTGGCAAAACTGGAGCTATGTTGTCTCCAAGTTCAAGCTCCAGGATTGCTCAAATAAATTGTGGGAGAGAGCAAATAAGGACTAATTATTCAATACCTCTTCCATCATAACATCTGTGAAACAGTATATGGAGCTATCATAAATATAAAATAATAAAATTTTGTCTGCTGTTTTGTCCCTGGGTTCACACAGTAATTCAGTCTTTTCCTTTGAAGTTGCTCAGATGACTGCAAATATCCTTTTTTCCTGGAAGAATGGAAGAGACAGCCATGTCCTCTTGCCAGAAGCCTGCTTCCTCCCTTCTTTCCCCCCTTTGCTTTGCTGTCTTATTTTGTTCCATCTCTTGAAGCACCCAAAGAGCCAGAGAGGCCAAAAACCAGTTTCAAAAGCATCCAGGGGCTTTGGCATGCCCAGGGTACAACGTGCATCTGAAAATATCATCAGATGTTTTCACATGCTAATTTTGAAAAACTAGAACTGTTCCATCAGCAGCCACGATGCTTTCACAGCAGAATGGAAAAAAAAAGGGTGTTTGTGTGGGTCAGGATCCAACCCAAAGGTCCCTGCCAACCCCTGTGGGTTGGCTGGGTGGGAGGACCCCTGGAGAAGCACAGCGTTGCTGCCTCCATCGTGCTGAGAACCAGTCTGCACCTCGCTTACTACAAACAAACAAGCCAAGAGAGACTCCTTGCTGAGATCTTTTGAAGTTTTGGATGCCCCAAGGTCTGTGCCTAGCAGGAAGTTAGTCAAACATCACGGGAAGCTACAAAAGCAAGGAGTGAGCCTATCCAGGCCGGAGCTGTTATCGAGGGCAGGGGCGACTGAAGACACTATTTGGATAACCCTTGCTCAGGCACCACTGCTCGGACTTGTGTTGCAAGGCAAATATTTACCTATGGCCTAAACAAAGTCAGAACTTTGTTCAAAATACTGCATAACTTGAGCTGTTTCCTTGAACTTGTCTCAGAGAAGGGAAGGACTTGTGTCTGGTACCTGCGCGGGCCGTTCTTAGGAGACAAGCTGGAGGAAAATGAAGGATCTGATCTGCTTCCTGGTTTTGTTCCTCGTTTCTGGAGTAGGAAGCTTTGATCTTGTCATCGATGAAATCCCAGATGTGAGTATTCAAAGGCAGGGCCTAGATCTCCCTTCCTTGCTGAAGTCCAGATGGAAGCTGCAGTGGGAGCAGAAGTCACTGCTTCGCCTCTCTGCTTGTGCCTCATGGATTCTCCTCTACTTTTATCTGTAACTGGGATTGTTCTGATAATTGATTTTCGCCTGTCATTCATAGTGTTGCTTTTTTAATATTACTGAAGTGTATGAGCACAACTCCAACTTTCTTTTCAAGCGGGTTTTGTATTTTTACTCCAATGTTACCTTTTCTGGTGGTTTTAACCTTTAAACATGCAACTGCACTTCTATAATCAGACCTTCAGCATATTTTATATCCTGTTTCCATGGAATAAACAGAAAAAAACACCTAGACAGCTTTGGGGACAGGGTGTCCTGTATGGACCACTATGAACTTCAGCAAAGGTTCATATGGAATCGAGTTTTTGTTAACAGTAATTCAAATATGAAGACCCTGTTGACTGTACATTCCTCAGCAGAGGGATGAGATAGTTTATAGAAGAGCTTAATTGGGTTAATACAATGATGAACAGAAGTAGTTATTAGCTTTGTCTCCAAAACTGAGTCCAAACCTAAACCCCTGGACTCAAGTGAACTTAGATTTGGGTATCTACACCAGTTTCCACGTTGCTGTGTTACATTATTTCTGTGAAGTCAGCAGGGATGATGTGAAGCTTTCTTTTCCTTTGCAGGACTAATAAAAATCCCTACTGAGCTGCGATATATTATTTTTCTTTCTTCTTACAGCACTTTTCATGACACAGCAACAATTTTTTTTTTGGAGTTTTTAATTCTGAGGAAAAATATTCCAGACCTGCAGTCCTTTCTAACCATAGATGCCATATCAGTTTAACGTCAATGTGCTTAGATAATTTAAGTTAATTTTGTGGAAACCTTTGTGTGTATATCATCATGTAAGCTGGAAAGGAACTCATGTACTGGAACTTACTTTATTGCCATAAATTAAACTCACAACAAAATTTAATTAAGAGTATTGCTGTGGTGTAAGACCTACACTTCTAATTGAATCAGAATAGCTTTGCATTTGGAAAAGACCTGATGTTCTTTTGCTGTCAACAGAATAAGTTTAGCTCTTAGGTGTATTAGTGTAAAACCAGAGACAATTTCTACTGGTCTGAGCAGAAATTCTCAGAAGTCCTCTGACCTTGTTGATTTAAGCTAGATCAGAGTCTGAAATGCTGTAAGTCACCATGGCTAGACCCATCCTAACGATAATCATCTGCCTCTTGCTCTTTATGGTCATTTCATGTTAAATGTTACTCCTTGTTTTAGAAGGAAAGGCCATAAAACGATGGTAAAGGTCATGATCTCATCAGAATTTATAGAGCTGGTTGGCCTCTGAGGGAAATTGAATGTGTGAGGTTGAAGGATTTTGTCTGAGATGGTTTGTGCATCTGCTCCTCACTTGCACCAAGGGGAGGTTAATTCCCTTTGGAACTCTACTAAAGAGCTAATCAATAATAAATCAAGTGATAAGTCAAACACCAAGGCTGCAGCAACAACTTTTTCTTTCTTCCTCTTTTTCCTTTAGGAAGTGGAAAACTTGATCGACCTAGAAATTGATGGATTTCCTTCAAGCTCCAAGACGAGAAATGGCAGGTACCAGGTACAGTACTCAGAAATGCTTCCAGAAAAGAGAATCAAGAATACCTGGGAGCTCCTTCCAGGAGGCTTGTTCCATGTCAAGGGTTGTGAGTGTGCAATCAGGTGGGACCAGCAGGTCCTTATAGGCATTGAGACTTCCATATTTCTTATTGGAACTGCTACTATTCTTTAAGCACAGCAAGGCTTTGTTTCATACCTGTTCCTAAGGAACATAGTTTGGATGATAAGCAATGGAGATGCTTGTCTAACTTCATGTGTGGTGAAAATCCCATTGATACTGGTGAGGCTTTTCCATGAGAAAACAGAGGAGGACTTCAGACACTGGCAGCGTGGACTGAAACCTTTCAGTCCTGCAGGTAGTAAGTTCATTTAACTCTGGTAAAAAATGTGACACTGTGCTCCAGTGCAACATAGTGTCACCTGGGTGATGAGCTGGTGGAGACTGAGACCAGGAAAGAAAATTTGTTTCCAGACCACTGATGGGATGCAGATTGTTATAGTCTGTCAGCTTGGGAAACAGAAACATTTGAAACAGCATTGCAGGACTTTTCCTGTGTTTTACGCAGTAGAAATTAATGAAATAATCATGAAATCAGTTGTTTGAAGGTATTGACTTTTATTACATTGCATGAAAGAAATGATGATCAGAGTGGACCTTGTCCTCCACCAAGCTCTGGTGCTGCCTTTCTTTAGCTTGTTCAATATAGGGAAAACAAAAGATCCTCTTGAGTGAAGTTGGATTTCCCAGAATCTTTGAAGTTACACACAGGCAAACCTGATTCTTCTTTATGCTGAGGCTTTTCCAAAGGAGCTTCACACAGAGTGTAAATGGAACTTATTGACACCTGAAGACCCCAATTACAGTGGCAGAAAGTGGCAGACTTTAACATGCATATGAGTCAAGCCCACTCACATTTGCCAGGCCAGTATTTAAGTAATTTAATCATGATCCAAGGAGAAATCATCTCTAGCTGCACTTCTTCAGGGCGTCATCTCTTCCCAACATGTCTGTATTAATGCCATATGTATTATGTTGCCTCTTTTCCCAAAAATTCCAGATACACACAGGTATAGACATATGCATGCAGTAATTTGCAATTCTACTAGTGGTTTTATTACAACAGTTATTGCTTACATTCCCATATAGAACTAAGAACCTTTATATTAGTTGAGTCACAATAAAATACAATCAATGAGATTAAATTGAACTATGCAAAAAATATCTCAAGACATCAGCTCTTGACCAGCAGCAAGCACACAGTTATTTACTGTTTATCACTAGAAGAAGGTTGTCTCCCAAATTTTTGTTTCATAATTATGTTTTTCTATGATGAGGTAGACTCAGCAAAGTCACTAGCCCATGGGCAACAGGACAAGAGAGCTCCTCTGCAGACCCTATTGATTATCTCTAAACAGACAGAATTAGTTTTTAGGTCTAGATCAGGTATTCTGGCGAAAAATATTTGTTCCTGAGTAATTCCAAAAATGCTGTGTCTCAGGTATGTGGATGGTCCTCGTGACCACAGCAGCAGAGTGTCCCATGGGCTGGATGCAGGTGACCTTGTGAACCTCTGTGTGGTGGTGCAGAGGTGTTATCTCTGTTTTAGAGATAGATAATGGAGCTTGTGTCTAGACTGTGAGGCAGGATGTTCTTCCCCTGTGTTGGTCCTGATATCTGGCTGTTGAGAATCAGGTGAAATCACATCTATTTCCTCAGTGCTCTGCCTGCCTGGTTTCCTCCCCAAGAGAACCATCACAGGAAGGAAAAATGGAGAGAGAGGTTGGAATCACAGAATGGTTTAGGTTGGAAGGGGCCTCAAAAACCATCTAGTTCCAAGTCCTCTGCCATAGGCAGGGACATCTTCCACTATACCAGACTGCTTGGAGTCCCAGCCAGCCTGACCTTGAACACTTCCAGATCTCATCTTCCTTTTAGTTTCTTAAGTTAATTTCTGTCTAATGTAGCAGAATATCTCTGAATCTGCTTTCCTTATTTTACCAGGTAGCTGGAATATTCATGCACAGTGATTTGAACAAAGATCAGTGTGAGGGGCTAAATACCCATAAACCTGCACAGGTGTCAGGAGAAGACAGCTCCCAGTACCTGAAGACAGGGCCTGGTATCTGTCAGACCAGATCCTTCAGACAGTTCCTGAGGAACTTGTTGTCTCCATCCTAATTAGCAATTTGAGACACACTAGATATGGCACAAGATCCTCTTTTTGTCCAGTGCCATCATCAGCAGGTCTGGATGTGGTTTAAATGATCAGCCATGAATCCTCACACCAGAAGTAGCACGAATTTCATGTGCCACAGAGGCCCATGTTCTCAGCAACAACATCAGCACTCAGATTTGAGGGGTTGGTATCTTCAAGGCAAGGTTGGATGGGGCTTGGGGCAACCTGGTCTAGTGAAAGGTGTCCCTCCCTTCCAACCCACATTATTCTGTGACTCTGTGTTTCTACGATTCTAGGATTCAGGAATCTGAAGATGTAGGGTACAGCTCTGTCCTCCTGACCTGTTGGAGTGGCTGGCCTCTGCAGCCTCTGAGATCCTAAGGGGTGTGGTTGGCCCACCCCATGTCTGGCCTCTAACAACAGCTGTGGGAGTCACCATGTGTGCAAGGGATAAACTCCTGTCCCCATCAGCACCTCCCTCTTCTCTTCCACCCATAAAAATCAATCAGGAAGGAAACCTGGACATATTGAAAGCTTTAAGCATCGTTCCTAAAGCGGGTCAGGAATCCTAAGCTAAGAACTAGAAAGGTACCCCAATAAATAAAATCCTCTCTGTGCTAAGGTCTTAACCTTTATCTTTTCAAAATTAAATTTGTTTCAGTGAAGGTTGGTTTAATCTTAATTTGTATTCCAACTGGTGATGCTCCCTATGCCAATAGTATGTGTGGGGAAATACATACCATGAGCAGTCACTCTTCATGGTCTGGTTCTTTATCAGATGTGAAGGTCCATCACACTGTACAGGGAAATTTATGGGGTGTTAGGATGGACTGAGCAAGGATCAGTCCATTGGGCTTTGCAGAGGGTTCTGAGAGCCATAAACTTCCAGATCTTGAAATCCCAGTCTGAATGGTTCAGGTAGAGCTTGTATAGCTAGAAAATAAAAACCTGCATTTGTTCTCAGGCAGGTGAAAGTCATGTCTCTCTATCTGGCTTTAAAGGATCCTTAAAATCTTCTCCTTAAAATGATCTTATTATGACATCATCATCTCTTATACAACACAAGATTTCTCTACAAACACTATATTAATTAGCATCAGGTGAACTTAATAACTGTAGGTCAAGCTTTATGTGCACCATGTGACTAATGCCATTTCCATGAGCATCTGCTGTGGTTTTGTGTCCTCTTGGATTCGGGTGCTACTGAAACTTTAGTTGAGATCTGTATATTTTGGTGTGTTTTTATAATTTAGCCATAGACATCTGAACTAGTCTCCCTAAATTTTTGTTGCAATCTGTGGAGCTGAATGGCTCAGCTCTGTTGCCTGCAGGTATGGATCTGTGTCCAAGACACCTTTCTGGGCATCAGATACCATGGAAAACCTACAGGAGCCTCATGATCTGCTGGATCTCAAGATGACAGCCAGGATAGTGTCCTTGGGCACTGCCAGCAGCACTGGGTGCCCACTCCTCTAATCCCTACAGCCAGCATGGTTTGGGGTAGGACTCATTCAACCAAACCAGAGCATTTATTTTCAGATGAGGGATATCACACCACTGACCTTGAAAAGCTGAGCTTGCCTAATTGTGATGAAAACACCAACGTAGATCTCTACATCAAGCAATTGCATCTCCCCCTAGAACTTGGTGAGCCAAATCCCACCCCAGGATTGTTCGTGGGAGTTTTTTTAGGGAATTAAACAGAATTATTCAAATGGCCACAAGATGTCACCACCTCTTCATAGAAATTTCCAAACGGAAGGGTTCATTAGGCAGGGGGAAAGAACACAACCATTAATGGGCAATTTCAGATCTTCTAAGCAGTGCATACATAACTAACTTTCATATGGACAAGAATATAAATGTAATATCAATTATACAAAAAGTTTTGTAATACATACACGTTGTGTATAATACATAAATATTCTGTAATATAAGTGAAAATGAGTTAAAATTATCTAGAGTTTGAGGTTTTTCCACTTTTCCTAAAAATAAAAAAAAAAAAAAAAGAAGAATTTTTCTGTTAATAGATCAGGTGTCAGAGCATGACTTTCTGCCAGCATATTTTGCTTTCAGGAAGAACGTTTTTGTTCTATGTTTTCTATTAAAAAAAAAAAATAAAATAAAAGACTGAGGAAGAGAGATGTCCTGGTTTTGAGAGGCTCTGAGTCACAGCTGGGAGATTGCGTGTTCCAACATTTCATGTATAAATGCATAAAATAAGACAAAAGGAATATTGACACTAAATCAGAGAACTCAAAACAATTCTCATTCATGTCCAGAGAAGGGCAGTGAAACTGGGGAAGGGTCTGAAGCACAAGTCGGATGAGGAGCAGCTGAGGCAGTTGGGGGGGCTCAGCCTGGAGAAAAGGAGGCTCGGGAAGGACCTTCTCACTCTCTACAACTCCCTGACAGGAGCTTGTAGCCAGATGGGGGTCAGTCCCTTCTCCCGGGTAATAAGTGACAGGACAAGAGGAAATGGCTTCGAGTTGCACCAGTGGAGGATTAGATTGGATATTAAAGAAAACTTCTTCACTGAAAGGGTTGTCAAGCACTGGAACAAGCTTCCCATGGAAGTGGTGGAATCACTGTCTCTGGAAGTATTCAAAAAAGTGTGCAGACGTGGTGCTTGGAGACATGGTTTGTTGCTGGGCCTGGGAGTGTTCGGTTAATGGTTGGACTCGCTTATCTCAGAGGTCTTTCAGCCTTAATGATTCCGTGATTCTCTGTGATTCCGCAATTCATATTCTTAGAAAACAGCTTTTAGACACTCTGATCCCTGTTTTGAAACAGCCAGTCTGTGTTCTCAGCTTTGCTAAAATACCTCCTCCATCTTTTCCTTTTCCAGAGAAGCACATCTGACTGGGGGTACGTTGGAGATCTGGTGAGTGTTTTTCTTCCTCTGCGGGAAATAATACGGAACAAAGTGATTTTCTAGTTAACCATTTTTTTGGAAATCAATCCTTCTGTTTGTTCAGTTCCTTGTTTTTACTGCCAGTTGGGTATTAACCTATTTTCTTTAAACAGAGCACTGTTTGCACAATGCTGTTGATACATCTGCTCTTGGAGGGAGAAGGGTATGGTAAATATGAAGAAATAAGCATCAAAAGTGATTAGACAATGTCTTAATAGACCAGTTTAATACTGGTCTCCCAGTGCTGTGATTTAACCATTTACAACACTAGGTCAGTAACCAATGCTTCAGGTATCCTTTGTTTAGGACTTTTGTTGAAAATGTGAGCTCTCTCCTTCTCAATATATGATGTTGAGGATTACTGCATAGCTTTCCATGCTGCATTGCATCAATAGAGTGATTCCAAGGACTGGTTGCATGGTGAAAAGCAAGGAAAACATTCCCTCTTTCAGCTGAAGTGTTATAATGAACTATATTCACATGAGTATCCTGCCAAAATTGCCAGGTAAAATATGGAGATATCTGGAACTTGAACTCATGTCCCACCTAGCTGCCATTTTTAACAGCAATTAAAAAATAGGTACTGAGACTATAGTAAAAAAAGGTTGATATTGCCCTCAAGGGCATTTTTTCTATTGATGTCCTAAATTAATAGAGTAATTTTGTCAATTGCAGGTGGAGGACGACGACAAGATAGGTCTGTACAGCTACAAAGTTCAATCCACCATAACATCTCGGCTGGCCAACACGATGATCCAAGCCAAAATGGTGAATAATGCAAAACGGCCCCAGCCCATAGTGTTTGATGTGCAAGTCCCCAAAGGAGCTTTTATTGACAACTTTACTATGTAAGTAGTGGGCAGGTATCACCCTTGTGCCCTGGCAGTGTTCAGTGGGGCGGGAAGGAAGTATTTGCAAAAGCAAAACACCTCACTATTTTACTGGTTCATTGTAATATTAGCAGGCCTTCTCAAAGAAAAAAGACCCATGTCATCAGTCTGTTTGTCTGTCCAGCTCTTCCTCCCCAGTAGTTGTTGGACCGTTGGGCAATATCAATAAAATTGGACACGAAGTCTCAAATGGAATAAGCTTCCACATGTCTTGTGCAAGTTGGCATCAGATCAAATGAGAGACTCCCAAATTAGAGCCTTCACTGAACAGAAACTATCCTGGTTCATTATTAATTCAGAGAGGCAGCAGCCAGCTTGCTGGTCAGAGACGTGTCCTGATCCATGTTCCAAACCAGCCATGGCACCAGTAACTTCCTGCCCTGCCCAAAGCATGGGGAAAGTGTGAAGCAGGTGGAGGAGAACAGGTCATCCTCAGAGCACAATGGTGCTCTGAAATAAAAAAAAAACAGGTAGGGAAAAAGATAGAGATCTAGTGAAAATCAGATTTCATTACTTTGAGGTTAAATAAGAACCTTCTTATTTCATTTCCCACCAGCTTAGATTTCACTGATGTGAAGTGAAGAAACAGTCGATTGTAAAGTTGTTTTTTTTCAATCTGACTGTGCTTCTCTCTCCTAGGGATATCAATGGGATAACATTTACCAGCCATATTCGAGAAAAATCTGAAGCCAGAAGAATGTACTCCCAAGCAAAAGCCAAAGGCAAAGCTGCTGGAATAGTCAGGTATAAACACTTTGGCATATGGATTTTGCACTGGACTTGTTAACAGGAGAAGTGAGGTGACCCATCCCAGGAGGAGATAGATGAGAGGGAATCCCAGGAAGGAAAATTCTTACTTGGAGCAGCTCTGATATTTAATTGTCATGGAATTAAACTGTCTGCTTCCATCTTGCTAAATCATACCTTGCTAAGAGACCACTGCAGCTCCCTGATATAGGCCACAGTTAGAATCAGACTCAGCAAATGCATCAATCTAAACCAAAATGCAGAGAAGCTTTCTTTCTCCTTGTATTTCCTCAAAATAACCCCACAGCTGACTTTTCAGGAGCAATGCCTTGGATATGGAAAACTTCCAAACCGAAGTGAATGTGCCCCCGGGAATGAAGATCCAGTTCCAGCTTCACTACCACGAAATGATTCGAAGGAGACTGAGCTCCTACGAGCACCTCATCTCTGTGAAGCCAGGACGCCTGGCCAAGCACATGGAGGTAAAGCAGAGCTGCTGTGTGGAGGCAGAACCCCACAGATGAACCCTTGCTGAGAAAGCAGCCATGGCTCCTATGAGCCCCATAGCAGGACACTTCATCTGTAGATCAGGGAGATGTCCCTCCCCGTGGCAGGGGGGTTGGAACTAAATGATCTTTAAGGTCCCTTCCAACCCGATTCTATGATTCTATGACTCTAAGAGAAATCATCTTCTGGTCATAGAGGGACAGTCTTTCAGAGATCATCAGCTCTCATAGGACACCGTCTCATGAAGCTGGGATTATTGTGAAAAGCACAGTTCCAGATAAATATCAATATTGTTTGTTTTCCTTCAGTCAAGGCAAATTCACACAAGCACATATATATATCAAAGCTTGTTTGCAAGTGGTTCTAATGTGAGTCAGTCATGATTCAGGAGATGCCCAACTGTGCTAGTAGGAGAGGAGGCAGGACACATTTGCTCCTCACTAGACCAGGTTGCCCAAAGCCCCATCCAATCTGGCCTTGAACACTCCCAGGGATGGGGCATCCACAGCATCCCTGGGCAACACATTCCAGTATCTCACCACCCCCACAGTAAAGAATTTCTTTTGTATAACTAACCTAAATTTCCCCTCTTTCAGTTTGAACCCATTACTCCTTGTCCTGCCACTACAGTTCCTGATGGGGAATCCTTCTTCCACTTCCCTGTAGCCCCTTCAGATACTGGAAGGTTGTTGTGAGGTCTCCACAAAACTTTCTCTTCTGCAGGCTGAACAGCCCCAACTTTTTCAGCCTGTCTTCGTAGGGCAGGTGCTCCAGTCTCATTATCAACTTCATGGCCCTCCTCTGGACTTGCTCCAGCAGTTCCATGTCCTTCTTGTGTTGGGAACACCAGAACTATGTGCAGTATTGTTACTTATTCTTACTCGGTCTTAATCTTACCCTCTTTCTTACACTCATCCAGAGGTCTCCTCTGTCCTCCACCAACAGACACAGGATGCAGGGCTTGTTGGACATTTCCATCTGACCGTTCTTTGTTCCCATTTCATAAATGTTTTCTTCAGCTTTCCATGGTTTCAGCACAAACTGTATACGAAAGTTTGCTGCTCACATTTCCTTGGTGCAGGCTGTGATCTGCTTCAAGCTGTCCAAAGGCTTGAGTTAGTCGTCCTGGAAAGGATGTGTTCTGCCTCCTGGTTTTCTGATTAACTATTCAGAAACACAACCAGAAAAAAGGCCTTATCTCAGGCTGACAGGATAAAAAAATCTATTTTCGAAATCACCTTGGCCATCCAAACAAAAGAAAAAGTACTCTCTGTACTGTCAATAGCATGAGTAGATGGGGAGAGAACTCATCACAGAGAGTTCCTACTAGCTTCCTAACCCAAAGTAGCACTGAGGCAGAGCCACTCTGTGTTTCCTTTGTGCCTTTTCACCCAGATTCTTTCTGTTCTTTGGACACTTTCATTTTACCTTTCCTCCATGGTCAATTTTAAGAACTGTGTGGATCCCCGCCATGAATGGGGTTGGCCCTACTGGGACATTCTCAAGGGGAACCCACCCCCTTGCTGGAGTTTGTCTGTGGAGAGTTCCCAAGATCCTGGTTCCACACTGGCACTGCTCCGTGCTGAATGTCCTCCCTTCCTGCCTTTAGGTGGACGTTCGCATTATTGAGCCGCAGGGACTTCGCTATGTCCACGTTCCCAACTCACTTGGAGATCATTTTGATGGAATCACCACCATCTCCAAGGGAGAGAAAAAGGTAACCAGTCACAGACTGGAAATAGTATGAAAGCTTCACTTTTTCCACCTGGCCCTATGCGGTGCCAGCATTTTTTTTTTGTACCTGCTGGGAGCGTGCAAAAATATGGCAAAAGTCTGTCTTTACTTCCATAATTATCTTCCAGGCAGTATTGTTTCTTGGTATACAGGCTCAAATTTATGTCTCTTTCACCCACATTCCCAGTTTAGCAAATTATTTCAGAGGTACTATGGGGCTGTATTATGTCTTACCTTCTCAGGAAATTTCAAGTTATCCAGTTAAAACAGAGGGAAAAAAAACATAAAGTCTGTGTGACTAAAACACATGACTAATTAAAATGTTTCCTAGTGCTCAATTTACAGACAAAAGAGCTCCTGTGTTTTTTGGGGGAAAAAAAATCTATTAAAAACAGTTAAAATCTATTAAAAATATTGATAAAATGACTGATAGTTTCAACCAGGAAAATGTTAAATAAGTCGATGCGTTACTTACTAGAAATGGTTTGCACAGCTCTAATTGAAATATTTGCTGCTCTAGACTGGTCATGTTATTTGCATCATAATTGCTACTACTGAATCAACATGTCCAGGCAAACCTTGGTGCTGTTTTTCTTTGGAGTCCATTTTCCACTTAAGCTGAGAGTGCAAATAACGAAAACAGAAAAGCGTTCAGCGAAATTCAGGTGTTCCATGAAGAGCTGGACTCTTTGCGTTTTCGACCGTCCACCTTTCACACATCACCTGATTGACTGATGATCTCTTCTCATTTCAAGGCTCATGTTTCCTTCAAGCCAACGATGGCCCAACAACGAAAATGCCCCACGTGCTCCTCCACAGCAGTGGACGGAAACTTTGTGGTGCAATACGACGTGAACAGAGAGACCACGGGTGGGGAACTGGAAGTGAGTGTTGCTGTTCCACTGGGGAGAGAGATCTGGGAGTACAAGAATTGCTGTCATTAAGCAAATTGTGCTAAACTTCATCCTTCAGGAGAATAAGCACGAGAACAAGCTCTGTATCCAATTAAAAGAACAGAGAGATTTTAAGTGGGTAGAATGGATTTATTTAATTTATGACTAAGACATGGGCTTACATATAGTCAGGAGCAGACTCCTGTCATGTCCAAAATCCAGTGTCTTTATACCTAACAGCACTCTGGTGATTTAATGTTGAATCAGAGTCATTGGATGTTGTACCAATACATCACAAGGAGACAACCAGAACATCACTATTTTTATGTTAACATGAAGCTGAGTTATGAGGTTGAATTATTACAGGCAGAACAGTCTTTTTTTTAAAATGTTTTTCATTTCTCCCTGTGCTAGTGCATGGCAGTAGTCTGAGAATCAGACTTTAATTCATGAAAAGTAAAGACTGTGGAGTATAAATGGTGTAAGGCTGCAGAGACTTGCAGAGCTGAAAGTTAGAATTGGCCAATAAAGAAGAATGGTAAAAGAAAATAGGGAAAAATAATTGGCTCTTTAAGAAAATAAGAATTTTCTACTCTCTTGCTGTCTTGAGTTTCCTGAAATCTTTTCTATAGCTCACTTCACTGTGATATTTTTATTTTATTTTGCAGATTTTTAATGGATATTTCATTCACTTCTTTGCTCCAGAAAATCTTGATCCACTGCCCAAAAACATTTTATTTGTTATAGATGTCAGTGGCTCGATGTGGGGACTGAAAATGAAACAAGTAAGTGTTTGACCTCTATTGCAAAATGAGCCTCCTGCCAACTTTTCCCATGTGCTTTACCGTGCAATCCTGTAACACACTGGCACACAAAACACCAGTTTAATTCTTTATTCTTTACTCCACTGAAAATCTCAGTGAATCTGGAGCATATTTGGTGAATCAAAGACTCCACAATTTTACTTTTTATTTGTAATACACCTTCTATGTTGCAAGGAAGAGGTGGTGCCATCATAATTCAGATTTTAGCTCCAAATTAAAATTTTAATTGACATCACAAAACATTTTGCAAAGGTTCTGACCCCTTTTTCTCTAATCTTCCCTATTGAATCTTGGGAAAGTCTCAGTGGGGGTACTACATCCCTGCTTTCAAAATGTGGACAAATTGTTGACAGCCCTCTGAAGAACAGTAAGAATTCTTTAGACAACATAACCCATAGAGGGGGAAAGAAATATGAAAAATAAGAACCTTTCATCTGCAAAAGGAAATACTTGGAGAGACATAATCAGCCTCCAAACATGCAAACAATTGTTCTAAAAGGGAAAATCATCAACTGACAATCATGCCCACCCAGGGTAGAATAAGATGGAATCAGATGGATCTACAGCAGGAGAGATTTATATTATATATTAGGAAAAACCCTGTAGTTCTGAAAGAGGAGTTCAGGAGATTGCATATCTTGTGTCACTGAAGGGTTTTAAGGACTGACTAGACAAACATCAGCCGGGGATGATTCAAGTATATTTGAATTTGCTTTGGAGCATGATAGTGAGTCTTGGCAGATTGCTTCCATGGGGAAATCAGTGCTGCAAAACTGGGATACACATCTTCAAAAAGATGTTACCCAGCCTGAAACAACTGCATTGCAGACAGAGCTAAAACTCCTGAGCTGATCTGAGCAGTTGTTCTCTCCTGAACCTCCAGCGCTGTTCCCTCTCACTTCACTCAGGGGTACCAGAAGTTTAGCAAGGCTGGGTTGAGTCACATGAGCCTAATCTTCCTAGTTGCATTTTTCCTGTGTTTCTTTGGTGGAAAGTCCAACTTTATGCAAGAAGTGTAAAAAAAAGGGAGATATTTGGACAGCAAATTCCATTTTGGATTTCAGTGCTCACATGGCTATTTCTCAGAGGCAACCCTTTGCCTGCAGTCACGAGTTAAGAAGATGCTTTTAGCAACAGGAAATGCAAACTTACCTTCTCTCAAATTTCTCCTCAGACCATCGAGGCCATGAAGGCAATCCTGAGTGAGCTCCGTGCTGCTGACCAGTTCTCCCTCATCGACTTCAACCACAACGTCCGATGCTGGAGAGACAATCTGGTCTCAGCCACCCCGGCGCAGGTTGAAGATGCCAAGAAGTACATCCAGACAATCCATCCCAATGGGGGTATGGGGTTTTGATTGCAAGGTGCTCGTGGAAGTTAGAGATCACAGGAATGGGTACCTCAGGCAGCCTTCAGATTGGTAGAGTATTCCTAACAAAAAGTCTGATTCCCAAGGTAGGAAAAGCATGCCTTGGGATTAAATGAGAGCAAGAATTGCATTTTATTGTGCTAGGGGATGGGATGGCATTTCCTTTTACTGAAAGAGGTAGGACAGATAGACCACAGACCGTAGAACAGCTGCCTTTAGTCATTAGGTCCTACCTCCACCCTCATAGATCCCAAAGTTCTTTGAAAGGTCAAGTCCATCCCATGCCTTTGTAGGATGCCATCATAAGTAGCCCAACTCCAGGTTCCCCACTGGCTCTAAATTGTAGACTAGACCCTGACTGATGGAGATCCATGTGGCAGCAAAGAAACAAAGGGCGATTGATATGTTAGAAACCACAGAAGCACCTGAGAATGGTCATGTGGGAATTAGGGCTTCTCCCCCCAAAATGGTGGGATCAGTAGCCCAACTGAAGTGCACCTCAGTTTGGTAACAAACAGGAGTAGTTGGAAGTTTTCACTGGCAACATGAAGTTACAGACTTGTCCAAAATCACATCTGTGTTGGGAACAGAAAACCATGCTGTCTGACTTTGTTACCCCATAAGAATCAAGAGGTAAGCTTAGACACCTGCTCCCATCCAGAAAAGCCAGTTTTAATGCAGCATTTTATTGTCATCTCTGGATTCACTGATTTTTTTCTTTCTTGACAAAGAAAATACCTATTCTCTGACTGTTCAGCCATCAGATTCCTGTTACCCTCACACTGATTTCTTCCTCTGCCCCTTCCGTGCCACAAATCAAACCTTTAGATAAACTCAGCAAACATACACCTCTTCTCGTCCAAGGAATGGGCTGATGGCCAGAAAAGAAAGTTTCTTCATGCTGTCATTCAATCACCTGCCTGCAAACCCACTAACTCTCCCCACAGCAAATACTTTCCAACGCCTCAAACATTCCCCCTGGAATTAGTGAGGGGGAATGGGAGGGCCCACATGAAGATGACAGCCTGGGATGATACAGGGAGCCAGAATGCAGGCAGGTGTACCATAAGCATCACAGAGGAGGGGTTTTGCTGCCTTGATCTCAGGTCTTGTCCGTGTTAATTCCACTATAATCTTAGAACTGATCTGGACTCAATAAGAATCAAACTCGTTTTCTTCACTCTGTCTTTGACAGGCACAAATATCAACGAAGCTCTTCTCCGAGCCACTTTCATCCTGAATGAAGCCCAAAATTTAGGCATGTTGGACCCTAACTCAGTCTCCATGATCGTTTTGGTGTCTGATGGAGACCCGACAGTAGGTAAGGATCCTGCTTTGGGTGGGAAGAAAGGCTGGTGGGATTTGCCTGAGAAAATGCATCAGGTACCAAAAAAAAAGAGTCCAAACAAATTGTCTTCGGTGAAAACAATTTGTTGATCTCCATCCAGGAGAAGCTCAAATGTTGCTGCAGGCACTGCAAAATGGAAATTTGGCATTGTTGTCTAGATTTCCCTAATATTAAGAGAGAGCCAGAGACACTGGAAGAGCACGAATGTGCTCACCTTGAAGGAGACTCCTCTCTTGCTCAGGGATTCCCCTCTCTGTGTCTCCAAGGTGAGCTGAAGCTGACGACGATCCAGAAGAATGTGAAGCAGAGCATAAAGGATGAATTCTCTCTCTTCTGCCTCGGGATTGGGTTTGATGTGGATTACGATTTCCTGCAGAGAATCGCAACCGACAACCGTGGCATGGCCCAGAGGATTTTTGGAAATCAGGAGACTTCTGCCCAAATGAAGGTGTGTTTCTGACCCACTGCCTCTGAAATTCCCCTGTCCTGTTCACAGCTGTGGAGCTGGGTAATTTCACTGAAAAGAGAGTCACAAAAAGCATAATTTCTCCTGGAGAGTCCTGCAAGATGTGAATTGTATTTCAGCTTAAGTGCTCCTAGCTACGGTTATTGTAGTATCTATAGTACATCCTTTACTTCCCTTTGTAGGATTAATATTTTATAAAACAGCTTTAACTATTAAAAAAAATATTTTTCTGAATTAAAATGAAGGCCTGAATTTTACTTTAGGCCATTTCAGCACTAATAAAAGGCCTGGATATAAACACAAAATGACAATCCAGACCTTGCCAGTGTAAGAAAAAGCTCAATTCAAGGAGGCTCTGACTCCAAGTCTGTGAGCAACAACTGCTGCTGACCAAACTCTGACATCCTTATACTGTTACTATCCAGTGATTTCACCATGTATACAGGCTTCTCATACTTCCTTCCCACACAGGTGTGCCAGGACACACTACCTGGTGTTCTGCCAAACAGAACAGCCCTGAGAACACATATCCTGTCTATGAGACAGCCCCCACGCACAGCACTGCATGGGTACCTCTTTTCTCTCTCTGGTCCCATGTGCTAAGCCCAAATGTGCACACATCCCAGTTCACATCAGCCAGGTACAACAGGGTCAGAAAGGGGTACACAGTCCACAGCACAGAAGTGAGTAAAAAGGAGATATAAGTCTATATTTTGACAAGAATTAGATGGGAAGCAGCTGTGTGTCTTACCTGAGAGCTGACCAACCTGAGAGTGGATTCAGGCCCATGCACACCTGTGCTCAAGCCGTTTAGGTCTAGGAAAAGCACAGCCCATGAGCTTCTGATCATCCTTAGACTTTCACAAGACTTGGACCAGATATTCTTGCTGTACCCCCTTACAAGTGTACTAAGGTGTAAGTATGAAGAAGTCTGCAAACTCTGAGACAAGGAGAGTCCCTCTTGCTCATTAGGGCTACAGGTTTTGTCACCTGCTGTCCTTTCAGTAAGAGTGGCACGTGTGGGAGGGTCACTTTAGGTACAACAAACTCACTCCTCTGTCTCCTTCCATCTCAGAATTTCTACAACCAGGTCTCCACCCCACTCCTGAAGAAGATTCAGTTCAACTACCCCCAGGAGTCAGTGTCAGATGTCACCCAGAGCAGCTTCCACAACTACTTTGGTGGCTCAGAGATTGTAGTAGCTGGGAAGGTGGACTCAGAAAACCTGCAGCACTTGGAGAGCGTCGTCACAGCAACTGCAGTGAGTGAAGGTGTCCCTGGGATACCTGCTCGGAGAATTTGGGGTGGTTCACTCACTCATGTGTACAGGCTCCCTGCTGAAGGTTATTGCCAGTGGAGTGGGTTTTTCCACTTAGGTTTTGAGTGGGAGTGTGAGAAAACTCATGGGGGGTTTGTCCAACAGTGTTTCACAAAAGCTTCAGGTACAGCCAGGAATAGTCAGGACCTGCACCCTGTAGCCTGCCAGAGGAACTTCCTTCTGATTTTTGTACCATCAAGATTCAAACCAGACTAAGACTATGGATTTTCCTTCATGCTTTGTAAAGATGTAGGGAAGATCCCCTAAGGCAGCTCCTTTCATGCCTGAACCTCCCACTATTGGGGAGTTCAAGCTGATGGATCTACAAATGTCTGAAGTCTTAGCACTGCCCTTTGGTGTTCTGCCTGGATGAGACTTTCCCCATGTTTTCAGGGCTGCTCTTCCCGGTGGACTGGGATGGAGTGGGTATTCTACTATATCCAGATTCTTCTTTTTGAAGAGGAGCTGAAATATCTGCACTCATATAGAGCTTAGGAGTTGTCATTTGTTAGTTGCAGGGAAAAAAAAATCAAGCATCTTCAACATTCTTTCCTGCCAAAACACAGTGCAGTCCAAGGGTCTGTGGGAGAAAGTAGAGTTTGGTTCCTGTTCTTCAGTGGAATTAGATGTGAAAAAGCCTGAGGGGAGGATTACAAAGCTCTGTTAAGAGCCCCTACTTTTGGCATGTGGTAGTACCCTCTTTGGATACTGTTAACAGCTTCCTAAACTACTTAATCCACTGTCACAAAAGTGTCTTTAACAGAAGACTGTTACATCTTCCCTCCCCATGGTAGCCAAGCAAACTGGCTCTGGGACTTTCTCACCTAGAAGCGTCCATGGGCAGAACCAGAATGGGTCCTTAACCCCAACCATGCTAAGAGGGGAGTTCAAAAGCACCTCATTCTCCTGGCTCACCTGCCCTTACCTTTATCTCTCATTGGCTGCATAGGCAAACGCAGAGCTGGTCATGGAAACACTGAAAGATGTTGAGGAACTGGATGGGTTCATGAAGAAAGACAGATACGCCGATCCTGAGTTCACCAGGAAGCTGTGGGCCTATCTGACTGTCAACCAGATGATGGCAGAGAGGTGAGGAGAGGTGTGGTCAGACAGACCTGGCTGTGGGGCTGAGGAATTGATTACAGAGCCTGAGTGAAAGCCACGAAGCAGTTTAGTATCAATCCCCTCTGAAGCAAAAACAAGTCTCCTACTGAGACCAGCAGATGGACTGGGCTTCTTTGAGCCCAAGCCAAAGCCCACAGAAGCCAAAACCAGTCTCCTTATGGAGAGTGCATTCACACAGGCCCTCAGCCTTTCCCTCTCACAACACCTCCCAGTTTGGCTCTATGACCACTCCATGGTGGAATTGCCATAGCAGCTGCCCTCTGGAGCTGCTAACCAAGCCTTCTGCTTCTTTTCCCACCCAGAAACGCAGCCCCCACTGCAGCTTTGAAGAGGAACATCACCAAATCCATCCTACAGATGTCTCTGGACCATCATATCGTCACCCCCTTCACAGCCATGCTGATAGAGAACGCCGAAAAGGATGAGATAATGCTGGCAGACCAACCCAAGGACCCCAGGAAGGGCTGCTGCTCAGGTCAGTGTCTCACTCTGCACATTACTGTGTTACTCATTTTGGCTTTGTTCTGGCATTGGAAGAACAGCTGTGTTCATTGTTCACACCAGGTGTTTCCACTTAAAGGATAATCTGTATTTTCAGTGAAAGCTGACCAAATCTTCAGCCACTTTGAGAGCATCTTGCTACACAGGTGCTCCTCAGAGCCATTGGCTTCAGTGAGGACTGACTGTGCAGTGATGATTTTTCCAATAAGTGCACAATTTCACAGATTGAACATCTTCTCACTGGGACACACACCTCTAGTTCCCTGCCCTGAAGCTGTAGAATTGACTTAACCATATTTTATCACCACTTTTAAACTGAGTTGCTGTAACAACTGAGTCCCTCATTAATTAAACTTCTGGATTTAAATCCATTATTTCAATACATGTTCCAAAGACCTTGTTATTTACAGCAACCTTACATCCAGCCAAATGATGTGGAGCTGGCTTGTTCTAGTATTATACACCAGAGTCAATCTCACAGCAGTGGCTCTTGACATCCCTGGATGTCCAGTGCATCCAGAGTCATCCCTGCACAGCCATGTGCTTCCAATGAAATTCAACAGCAGCTGTTTTGCACCTTCATCAGTCAGTGATTTGGAAAAGCACAGCTGTGGTTGTCAGGAAAACACCACCAGTGTTACAGAACCACTGAGAGTAGGAGATTAACCCCTTGAACAACTGATTCTGTTGATTGAAAACCTATTCATAAATGTGAGAATTCATAGTTGGTTTGAAGGAAGGAAATAACCCACATTACACCAACAGACAGCATCATCCATCTGGCATTTCACACTGGACGGGATTGTCACTGAAATTCCGAGCACATGTCCTGCATGCTCAGCTCCCGTGCTTCTGGATAACTATAAAAATGTTCTGGCTCAATTACATGGGGTTCTTATGTCTGTCAATTGTTATATTTAGATTCATTTACTGTTCTTGTCTACAGCTGAGACCAAAAGAGAAATTAAGTGTTACTTATACTGCCTACTCCAGCTGACAGCCACCAAACAGTCCAGCCCAGAAATAGCATGTATTGCATTCACATGTAATCAACTCATTATACACGGCACCAGCTGACTAATTCAGAGCATAATTTTCTTGATTTAGATGATACAGAGGATTTAAGTGATTTTGATAGGAGATCTCATGTCTCTGTGTTTAATGGAACAGTCAAAACTTCACAGCACTGAAAGCAGGGTCGAGGTATCCATGGATTTCAGGGGCAGTGGGACAAGACTCTTGAACCTTAGCAGAGGGTAGAGCTTGTAAAAATAATATCAAAGTAAATCTGTGCTAAGGATTGTGCAACACATGGGTTGTACCAAAAAGCTGACGTGTGTAAGGCATGGAATGGGTAATCTGAAATAGAATTTACTGTCTGTCGTTATACAACTCCAACCAGAGCAGCACTGTGTACCTTCACGGACAGAGACTGTGTTTTACAGTGAAATCTCTCACTTTTCAAAGGATTGACAAGACAGACTTGTTGCAAAACTGGACTGTCAATGGGACAGCTTCTCCACACATAAGAGTCTGTGAAATTAATATGACCTGGGAACTCAGAAGTTTTTTGTCCAGTTTTTCGTTCCTGTCCCATCTGGATTGACTTCACACGTAACTGCCTGTGTAAAAGCAGCCTCTGGTCTGAGGGATCAGAGGATTAGGGATACAAGGAAGAAGATGCTGACAGAGATATAGAAGATTCAGCTGTGCACTTTTTTGTCCTTCTGTTGTCCCTCGGCTCTTGTTTCCCCTTATTCCTCTTCACAGCAGTCAATATCAGCCAAGGTGTCAAAACAAATTGATCATTTAAGATCATGTTGCTTTATGAACTAAGTGGGAGAGACGGGACACTTTCTCCTGCTTCCATCATGGCAAAGGGAGATAGAGTTCAAGTAGAAGGGAAGTAGAAAGGATGTTATATTAAATCCTTACACTTCTTTGCAACCTTTATGTATGTGGGACATCCCAGGGCATGCAGGAAGAGTCCTACTTTTTGTCAAACTCAGGCCCCAAGCCAGCAAAGCTTTTACCACATGCTAAATTTTTAAAAGTCAGCTTTTTATTTGGCAAAACACTTAGGCCCTTGCACTGAGGGCTTTGATAAAGGGAGGGCTGCTCACATAAATAAGGATTAAAAAGTCAGGCTCCATTTTTCACCGATAGCTTATGGTTTGTTCAGCTGCCCTGGTAAGTCATAATCCACTGGTGGAGATACTGGAGTAAGTCCATCTTGGCTTCATTACACAAATCTGTCTGTTGTAAATGGTGTGGAAACCTGCTTTACATTGATATAAAGACATCAGGCTCTGATCTACTGCAATGTTCTAAAAATTACACTATTAATATGTCAGCACTTACAGAACCCTAATTATGGCTGTCATCTGACAGGTACTCTAGGATTAACTCCAAATGCACCTAATAACAACAAAGGTATCCCAGCCTGGGCCAATGTCACAGCTGTGCCAGTCAGCTACATGCCTGAGCAAAGGAGTCCTCCTGTGTCCTCTCTGAGCATCAACCAAGGTAAATATACAATATTTCTCCTCAAAGAAACACCAGACAGCAACACCCATCACCTAACAACTCATCACCATCACTGAAAGTGTTCCAGGCCAGATTGGACAGTGATTTGAGCAACCTGGTCTAGTGGAAGGCATTTCTGCCCCTGGCAGGCAGGTCTTTCAGGTCTCTTCCAAACCAAGCTTTTTCTTTATAAAATCAAGCTCTTTCTCTATAAAATATGCAGCAATTTTGGCTTTGAATTGATGAACCTGTAAAAAATACACTGTAAGTTGCAAGGATGAAACTATTTTGGATCCTAATAGTGTCTAAAGCATCTCAGTGACCCCATGTGCTGCTGTGTGCTTCCCTGAGGCTGGGGCTGCTCCCTCAGCTTAACTTCAGCTTCTCTGCAGTAGCAAAGCCAGTGCACAGTTACTGCCATTGTAAAATGACAGATGAAAGCTATTGTAAAGTTACTGCTGCTGTAAATGACAGATGAATGTTCTGTGTTAGATAAAAATCTCCGAGTGCACTGATGACTGATGGATCCTGTTAATTCTTGGGCCTTTGCCACAGTTTAGTGCCTACTTAAACAAGCCAGCTGTGAGAACCACTGCCTATAAACACGGTGTAACTGCAATAACTCTGTGTGAAACATGTGTATTTACGTGGTGATCAAACAAAGAGCTCTCAAACTCCTTCTCAGCACAGCTCAAGGGTTAAACTGAGAGTTTAGATAGTGAAGAAAGTGCTTGGAAAAGAAGATGAGTAAGGCAACATTACCTGTCCAACTTATACGAGCATTTTGCACTGGGAGTTCTTTTTGTTCCTTGAAATGTTGATCAGAACAGGCCTTGGCATCAAGTTGAGGAAGATCAAGCAGTTGGTGAGAATAAGGAAAAATGTTTAAGGGCTTTATTCAAGAGACTCTATATATTCAAGATATTCAAGACATTCAAAAGCTCCTTAGAGGGTACCTACTCCACGGCTTCCTGTGAAGACATTCCTGGTCAAGGGTCTGGGATCTGTTTAGTCCACTAGGAAGAGTTAAATACTTCCAAAAGACGAGGAAAACCAGCAAATCAAAGGAAACTGGCCTGTTTCACTGTGCGTCTGAGTGGTGACAGGGAGATGTAGGTAGGCAGGGTGTATCTTTACCCAGCATCAAAATGATGATGTGGACTTGTAACATGTCTAAGAGCTTCTTAATTTGAGAAATGGATGTCCTGGGAGTATGTCATTTCTGGAAACAGGCTGGTCAAGGGGAGGCTGGATATTAGTTTTGAGCAGAGCTGTCACCCAAAACCTGCTTTTTGTGCCCTAGGACCTATCCTGGACCTAGACCTCAAAGATATGTGCCTGTCTGGTGTCTAACTGGGTCCTTGGTCCCACCTGGAGGCTGGTTTCCATCATGGAGAAATAAAATTCTGCTTCTAAAACTCCAGGTTGAGCCTTCCCTTAAATAGGGAAAATATATGAGGAGGAAATGTCTGAGGGGCTTTTGTGAGGAGCATCTGAGACCTTCCTTAGCTACTTTAGGAGTGGAAAGGTCCTTTGTCCTCCTGTGAGGAATCCCAAAAAGTGCTTCAAAATCCCCTGAGCAAAGTGTCTCAGCCTCTGTGTCCCTGCCCTGGCCAGGTGCTGACCTGCTTCTCACACTTGTCTGCTTTCTGTGTTTCAGTTGACAACGACCCACATTTTATCATCCACCTGCCCAAGAGCCAAAGGAACATCTGCTTCAATATCGACTCAGAGCCTGGGAAGATCCTAAGCTTGGTTTCTGATCCTGGTACCGGTAAGGGAGTAAAACATGTTTTATTTTACCGCACAGATTTCTTGTCTGGGGTCTGAAAGATATTCTGAGGGAGCAGGGGAATTGTCTACAGGGGGGGGCTGTGCTGACAGGACTGTGGTCAGAGGCTCTGGTTATTTTCTTCCATATCTGGAGTTTGAGCTTTGCAGTACAAGAAAGATGTTAACAAACTGGATCAAATTAAGTGGTGCCAACCAAGGTGATTACGTGGCTGGAGTGGAGGGCACAGAGGGAGAGGCTGAGACAGCTGAATTTGATAAAGCTTGTGAAAAGAAGAGCCACGGGGAGTCTTGTTGCTGTTCTCAACCACCTAAGGAGAAGGTGGAGCATGGCACATCTCCAAGATGCACAGCTAAAGGATAAGAGGCTACAGAAATGAGCTGCAACAGGTGAAATTCAGAGTAGGAGTGAGGATGGCCAAACACTGGGAAAGGAGCCAAGATCATAGAATCATTTAGTTTGGAAAAGACCATAAAGATCATTGAGTCTAACCATTAACCCAGCACTGTCATGTTCATCGCTGAACCATGTTCCCAAGTGCCACATGCACATGTTTTTTTGAACATTTCCAGGGATGGTGACTCCAACATTTCCCTAGGAAACCTATTCCAATACCTGACCACCCTTTCAGTGAAGAAATTTTTTCTAATATCCAATTTAAACCTTTCCTGGCACAACTTTAACCTGTTTGCTCTTGTCCTATATGAAAAGCAATGAGTATTTGGGGGCCGGTGAAGCTAGGCTAGATTTTGGTACCATTCCTCCACTGCCCTTTCTGCTCCATGCTTTTCATAGAGTGAGGGACTGAAGGGTTTATGAATCAGCTCATACTCCCAGCAAGACCTAACAGCAATTCCCAGCAGATTATTTTGCTAAGGCGTGAACAGTAGCATCAGGAGGCGGTTTAATAAATAATTCTCTTCTCTTAGCTGGCAAAATGAGAAAAACACGGAGTCAGAGGAGTTCCTGTTTCTGTTGATCCCGTGGTGCTTCCTCTTGAGATCAGAACTCCAGGTCTCTAGGCAGTGCTCCAAGATTCAAGATTCCTTCTCTTCTGTTGACAGGAGTTGTGGTCAATGGGCAGCTCGTCGGGGCCAAGAAAATGGAGAATAAGAAACTCAACACATACTTTGGCAAAATTGGTTTTTATTTCAAAAACAAAGGACTGAAAGTGGAGATCACCACAGAAACTATAACGCTGAAAGATGGATCTCATGCCATCACACTGACCTGGTCTGACACGGGGCACATCCTTAGGAAACAGTAAGTTGAGCAGCAGTTTTTACCTGCTCACACAAGCACATAATGCTATTTGAGATACCTTCAGGGTTCCTGCCATGACATGACTCACAACACCAGGAGACCTTCACCTGCAGATTAACAGTGTTGGACATGTTAGACACCCTACAACACTGTTTAGGTGATGGGATCACCTCCAAAATCTCCATTCATTGTAGTAGGAGCTTAAATTTGTAGGGCAAGATTTGGTTGCTTAAACACTGGCATGAAGTGTCTGTCTTATTAGGCACTGTCCTGCCAGACCTCTGGGTACCAGTCTAAAGGCTCTGATGGATTCTCTGGCATATCTGCCACCTCTGTGGGTGTTCTGGATACCTGAGAGCATCTCAAGGGGTCTGAGAGCCTTTGTTTGAGCAGCTGAACTGAGCCTGTCCTTTGGTTCCTCTCTACCAGGCTTCTCGTTTCTGTGAAGAAGGAAAGCAACGTTACCATCACTGTGGGGCAGGAGATGTCCTTCATGGTTCTGCTGCACCGTGTGTGGAAGAAACACCCAGTGAATGTTGATTTCCTGGGAATCTACATTCCCCCTGAAAACCAGTTCTCTTCTTCAGCCCATGGGCTGATAGGTAAGGGCTGGGGGTCAGCTAATGGGAGCAGCAGTGCACTAGGAAGGGGTTTTTCTAGGTCTTTGAGTGGATTTCAAAATCCTGGGTTGGAAGGGACCCACAAGGATAACTGAGTCCAACTCTTGCACAGGACAAACCCAAGAATCACACCATGTGCCTGACAGCATTGTCCAAATGCAGGCTTGGTGCCATACCCCTTCCTTGAGAAGCTTATTCTGGTGCCCAGCCACCCTCTGCACGAAGAACCTTTTCCTAATATCCAAAAACCTTAGCACAAAAACCTCTCCTGGTACATCTTCATGCCGTTAATTTGTTGGTGTCTGTATCCCAATGGGGAAGATGTGAAAATTATTCAAGAAGAGAATGGGGAAAATTTCAATGTCCTGAAATGCCCAAGGACACTGTAGAACATCAGGGACCAGGAGATTATTCTTTGTCCCAAGTGGAGAGGATGTTTTCAGAACAGACTTAACTAGACTTGGTGACACTGTGACAGGGCTTTCCCCATCTGGCTAAACTGCTGTGAGCTGAAAATAAAAAGACCTAAACAAACCCCTCAAACCTTCCTTCTGAGAAGATTTCTGTGCAAACACCTGTAATTCAGCTCTCCCCTGAATGACAGCCCTTTCTGGCAGTGGCATAAAACAAAAGCATAGGCTCAGTTCATTGGGAAAATCAGCCCTATAAGCCATGGACCCACTCAAGGCTCCTTTTAAAGTGTGGGAATCCTGAGGAACAGAGGAGATTGTTTTCCCAAATAGTTTTTGCAGCTCCAGTCTGCTTTCTTAGAACAAGAAAGCAGTTGGCTTAGCAGCAGAGCTCTTTATTCTCCTGGTGTGGGTGATCCCATAGCACTGGAGACACAGTGCTCTGTGATCCATGAGGGGTTTTCCTGCTGGAACTAGTCTGATTTTCCAAAAAGGCCCAGCAGTAGCTGACATGGAGCCTCAAAGATCTCAAATTAAAAAGGTCCTAAAGCCTTAAAAGATCAGGATGCACAAAGAGTTTTAAACCTCTCTCTGATCAGGTCAGTTTGCCTCTGAACCAGAAGTGTCCATCCACCACCAAACACCTGGGCAACCTCCAGAGAAACCACAAGCCATTATGGAAGTGAAGGGCAACAAGTTCACTGTCACCAGGTAGGAATCACGTGCTTTATTGCTCTCTAAATCTGCTTTTTAAGGATGCCAGTCTGCAGGCTTATTGAGTCTCAAGGATCTTGGGGGGAAAATCCCTGTTTTCTCTCTGCTAATAATCTGGGTTTAGCAGTTGTTAAAACACTTGAAACAAGTTGGTTCTTTCGTATTTCACAGAATCATTAAGATTGGAAAAGCCCTCTAAGATCATCAAGTCCAACTGTTAACCCAACACAGGTCTGCCACTAAAATCATGTCTCTAAGCACCACAGCTACATGTTTTTTTTGAACACTTCCCTGTGCAGCCTGTTCCAATGATTGACAACGCTTTCAGTGAAGAAATTTTTCCTAATAGCTGGTCTAAACCTCCCCTGGTGCAGTTTGAGACCATTTCCTCTTGTCCTATTGCTTATTACCTGGGAGAAGAGCCTGATCCCCACCTGGCTCCGCCCTCCTGTCAGGGAGTTGTAGAGATCAGGAGGGTCCCCTCGAGCCTCCTGTTCTCCTGGTTGAGCCCCCCCCCACCTCTCTCAGCTGCTCCTCACAGGATCTGTGCTCCAGACCCTTCCCCAGCTCCATTGCCCTTCTCTGGACATGCTCCAGCAACAAAATGTCTTTCTTGGAGTGAGGGGTCCAAAACTGAACACAAGATTTGAGCATGAACTATTCTGTCCTTAGAGCTGCCCAGCACCTGACTTTGGACAGTCTGTCTGTGTGTAAGTGCCTGGAATCCCCACAAGGCCCACGAGGTCATAGAACTGTAAAATTAATTGCCTTCTGTGGTTGTTTCCACTTTTTGCTGGTGGAAGACACACAGTTCACCACTTAGGCTGAACAGTGCCATGACTGAGCAGGATTATCAATGTCTTCTTGTCTCCTTGCCATGCTGTGACTCTCATTTTGGGTGTCCTCTCCCTCCCAGGGGTGTGCAGAAGGACTACAGGACAGACCGTGTGCTTGGGACCGACGTGCCGTGCTGGTTTGTGCACAACAGCGGGAAAGGGTTCATAGACGGCCACTACAGAGATTACCTCGTCCCCCACCTCTACAGCTTCATGAAGAGACCCTGAATGCTCCACCACAAAGCCAGTTTAGCACAAAAAAAAGTCTTATCTGCTCCTTCATGCCCAAACAACTCCTCTGAACAGCAGCTGTCAGCCTGTCATGCCACATCGACTGGAGGCGACTCCACCACTGTTTGCTTTGTAACTGCTCAGTGTTTCAAAGCCCTGTAACTCCCTTTTCTGCTAAGAAATGAAATCTGTAATAAAGTGACATGCTGGGTTGTAGGAGGTGTTGTATGACTTAATGGGTTGTAAACTCCACTAAAAATTTCAAGTGTTCCGTAAAATCCATTTCATAGTGGAGCTGTAACAGTGTTGTGGCTCCTGGAGTGTAGGTAACACTCAACCAGGTTTAATAGTTATTTAATACTTTAATTTAAGCAGGTTTAATATACCTTTGTGTTTTCAGACTGCTGGGAAAATATAAGTTCATACCATGCTAGACTGGGCAAAAAGGAGGTGCATGAAGTAAAGGAAATTTGAAAGAAAAGGAACATGGGTTCTGGAATGGGTATCATGAGGAGGCTCCTGGATTTAAGGATGAGTTAACCAGTGGTGAAGGATGCCCTTGAAAAAACTGATGCTGCTATATTGCAGAAAAATTATTTAGACCAGTTAGACAGCCTCCAGCCTGTTTTTTGTGAGAATTTCAAGACCAGAAATGCACAGATACAAATCCATGAAAGCAAAAAATGTTCAGACTATAAAAATAATCATCAATACTAAAAGTTTTCCTTCTGGTGGGCTTCACTGCCAGAGGATTGCTTGTTCTTCAGGAGCATTTAGCAATGAATGAGATCAGTAGTGGAACAAATATGCCTGTCTGTGTACTGAGAGCTGGATTTAAAACTCTTCTTTTCTGGTAACCTTAGAAAAAAAACATTGGCCATATCCTTTTCAGCAGCCCTAATCCAGGAAAGGGACTCAAGCAGCCTCCTTGCCCTTCTGAACTTTGGTTTCCTTCACTTAGGCTCTCTAAGCTGGCATGGGATCTTTGTTGCAGCTGTGTCAGGAGTGAGAGGATCAATATGGTTTTAAAGTCTCTTCAAAGTTACTCTCAGAACTGTCAGCAACTTCTTGCAAACCATTTATCACTTCTTTGAACTCATCCATCATCTTTGGCCTCTCCAACATCCCCTAGCAGCCAGTGCCCCAGTTTAACAAGGCTCTAGGTGAGGAGAGGAAAAACCCCTGAGTGTGTTTTTAAATCCCCAAATCAGTAACTCCACCGTTTCCTAGCCTGTATGTGAACACAGTGAGTAACCATTCTCTGATCTTCTCCACACAATTTATGACTTGTCTACTATATTCACTCTAATTTGTCAGGTTCCAGAATGTCAAGTGTAATTATTTTCAGTGATACAGAAGCTCTTCTGTTCATCATTCTCCTACACATCTCCTCTCCCTCAGTACCTGTCTTTTGAGAAAGGGCAGAGCTGTTCACACAGGTTGTACAAAGAGCCTGAATTTACAAACAAGTGTATTTTCTGCCTCCAGTTCTCATAACTCTCCATTCTTCATGCCCAGGAACCCTGAAAAGCCACCTGATGTCCTGTGTGAGGTTGGTTTGGGCTACTTCAGACAGCAGCTGTTTCATTAAACCTCTAGAGACTTCCAGCTTCCTGTAGGGTCCCCTGGAAACCACAAATCAACAAGACAGTGACCTTCCGAGGCAAGGAAAGGGAAGAGGTTCCAGAGTCACACAACCTTCAGACTGGACCTTCAGGTGATGGGTTTTATTTTGTTCAGGACAACCTGCATCTTTTTTCACCCAAATAATGTGGTGCACCGACCATGCACTTTGCTGTGCTCCTTGGTGGATTTAAACCAAGAGCTGCCTCACACATTTGAAAGGCTGATAAGAAAGACACTGGCCTAAGAAAAGGTTTATGTTTATTCCTGAAGTGCCTTAGAAATTAAACACTGTATAAAATGTGACTTTTTAAAAAAATAAAACAAGTAATGTTGTATCATTTAGCACAAATAATGTTACTCATGTAGCAGAGCAACAATAGAAGCATGAACAAAGGAAAAGGCTCTGGAAAACCAGGAGAGCAACCATCAGCTCCTACATGCACATGCTTTACCTGGCATCCTAGAAACCCCACAGGTAACATCCATGGAGTAACTCCATACAGAGTCCATATGGAGATAAACTGCATATTAATATTATCAGGAACCCTGACAAACATGTTGGAGCAATGACTTGCATTCCACTACCACCTGTGTGCTAATCAAAAATAAACTGGTGACAGCATTTAATAAACCAGACCATTCTCGCAGCATCCAGGGAATAATCTCTTGCAGCACTGGTACCTTCCTGCTATTCTCCCAATCCCTTCCCTTGTTCCTACAGCCAGAGCTCCGTTTTGGCTGTGGATTGAGAAGGGTGTTGTTTAAAGTCCACTGGCTCCAACACACTCTGCCTACCTGTAGCTAATTCTCTCTTCTGGACCTGCTCACAGACTTCAGTAAATAAAATACTCCAGCTTGCAGCTCTCTCCTATATTTTACAACAGGAAATTGAAGTAAATATTATAACTTTGATATAGAATCAGATGAAAAATCTCCACTGATAGTATTTCCACAAACATTTTATGTAACAAATCCATAGCTATCTTTAAATAGATCAAGTTTGCTTCTGTTAATTTCTATATACAATATAAATACACACACAATTAAAACCCTGACATGGTAGAGTCTTGTGTCTGCCTGAAAGTTGTCAGAAAGATGGTTTTGGGAACCAAAATCTTCTCTGATCCATGATTAGCACCTCAGGCGAGCTTGGAAACATCTTCATACTGGATATCTTCGACCCGGCGTCCTTTTAAAGGTCCCTGGAGAATGACAGAGTAGAAGAAATAAGGTCACAATATAAAAGTATTTGATTCTTGAATTCTCAATGGAGAATTTATAGTAAGAGAGCTAAAGGGGGTCTGTTCATGACACAATATTCCCTGTTCCATTATTTTCAACCTGACCAGAGGATGTGACAGGGCCTTGACACTGTCCCAGAAATCCTTTCACTTTCAGGACAGTTTTTGTGTCAGTTAAAGTCCTTGCAATTTTGGGGCAAACATTATCAGCTGTTTTGAGTTAATTCACTGCTATGAATTTATAAGTAGTAAAAGATTTAATTTTGAATACAAACTCATATATAAAGAAACCTAAAAAACTGTTCTCCCTACAATCAGTGAGAAAATCTTCACAGACTTCACTGGTTTCCAGGAGTAGTTTCACCCATTTTTAATCTACATTTCAGAGTTCATGAAGGAAGAGGAAACATCAACACCTACAAGTGTCAGAGCTACAGAAAAATAACCTTTGCTTTCTGAGACCAACATTAACACGATCCTTAGGTCCAGTCAAAGCTCCTTCTATCATTGAGGCATCTGCACAGTCTTTTCCCAAGCAAATTCTCCAGAATCCAATCTGGGCTGAGTTTCTGCAGCCCTTCTTTGAATGGGATCTAACAGGGTCTCCCTCTTGCAAAGGCATGTCTAAGAAGTTTGACTTTTTGAGCCTCTCTGCTTTATCAATGAGTTTAAACATTTGTTTTGCAGAGGGGAACAAAGAAGGAGCCACACAGACATGATCACATGGCCTGATTTTAGCTCAGAGAAAAGTGATACATAAAAAACCCCAAACAAACAAATAAGCCTGAAACAAAAAACCCAAACATAATTGCTAACCATGAACAAGACAACAACTCAGCACATAAAGCCCCGTGTTCAGGTTGGAAAAGGCAGGACAAGATTCACCTCCTCCTTGCTTATTTCACATTTTTTACCTTCCCACAAAATAGTACAACAGCCATGTTCAAAATAAACATACAAAATATTTTCCAAGTCTCTTTCAAGTTCAAAATTTGCTAAAATCAGCATCCTGGCATCTTTTTAAAGGCAAACAGCAGAGAATTAGTCTGTGACGGGGGATATGTGGCTGTTTTCCTACTGGTTGGGAATATTTGGGGGGTGACCACAGCACTTTGCACACCATTAATCCCACCTGTAAGACAGGATTAAGGATAACATGGTTCTTTGTAAAAGCTCTCCATGTACAGATGGAAAGATCTACACAAATGAGAGCTTGCAGTGTTTGATACTTACAGAGTCAATGGTTATTGTCACTGAGAACCTCTTTTCATTGATGGATTCCAAGATGCCTTCATTTCCCCTGTACCCACCATTTAATACCATCACTTTCTTGCCTGAAATAAAAATAGGAAAAGAGTTACACAACTTCTTCTATGTGTTGTGTCCAACTCCACTGACAGCTGAGAGAGAGGTTTCTCCCAGCAGCTTCAGGAAGCTTCAGCTTTGTCTCACAGCTTTGTCTCACAGCCTCCCCATTTCCAAAGGGCACCTCAGTGTGAATCCCAAAATCCTACACCCTGTTTTCCTGTATGCTGACAGTGCTCTGCTTACTGCTGCCCTCAGATGCTCCACACAAGCAGTAGTGTGTACCCACCGAAGAAACACCAGTGACCCAGACAGGAGGCGAGGTCAGCTTTGCTAAGTATCCCCTGTTATTCCAGGCATGACTTTGGAGGGAAGTTACAGGATAAACATGACCAAGGGCTCTGCAGGGTTCCCAGATGTTCCTCCTGGCAGCTGAAGAGAGATGCTTTCATCTCTTCAACTGAACTGCTGGTCTTCTCAGAAAAGACTCCAATTCTGACAGAAAAGGACTGCGAAGACTGGAAGTGATCTTTAAAGGTTGTCTACTCCAACCCCTCTGCAATGATCTGAGACATCTTCAACGAGACCAGGTTGCTCAGAGCCCCCTCCAACCTGGCCTTGAATGTCTCCAGGGATGGGGCATCCATAGCTTCCCTGGGTTTAAGATGAGGGTTTCACCACCCTCATCTTAAAAAAATTCATCCTTATACCTAGCCTAAATCTACTCTCTTTTAGTTTAAAGCCATTACCATTTGGCCACTGTCCTGTTGCTACAGGCCCTGCTAAAAAGTTTGTTCCCATCTTTCTTATAATCTCCCTTTAAGTACGGGAAGGGCCTCTAAGGTCTTCCCAGAGCCTTCTCTTTTCCAGGTTGAACAACCCCAGCTCTCTCAGCCTGTCTTCTCAGGAGAGGTTATGGTACTTTCAGGTGGGGGAATTATAATTAGGCTGAGAACACAAGCAAACAGCCATACCTGGTGCAGGTATTACAGTTTCTAGATGTGTCTGATCAAGCTTCAGTTTGTCTCCAGAGTCAATCACCTTCACGACCGCCGTGTATTTGTCAATCACTTCCTGTTGTGAAAGCCAGAGGCCAGTCAGAGAAATAAAACATTTTTCTCTAAATTTACATTTCAAAGTTAACAAACTTGGCATCACAAGTCTGCAATTCTACATTGTCAACAGCAGCAGGGCCTTCTGGGCTGTGCCAAAAGTCTCCAGCTTCCACAAACTGCTGATTGGCCCCACCCTGAAGTCAAGGTCAGATTAAAAGGGCTCCTCTTGAGCATCAATGCCTGGTCTAATTGGTCACTAATTCTGTAAGCCCTGTCTGAAGGTATTATCAAACTTTGGGTCAGCTACTTTAGCTAGTCTCTTAAAGATACAGAGTAAAATAGAGGCTTCTTTTCCCCATGGGAGGCTAAGCTGGCTTGAAACTACACTGGGATCCTATCTCTTAATAAGGCAAAATGTTACTGATCATCCCCATGCCTGGCATAAACCATGTTCCACTTCTCCTATCCAGAGCTCAGTGGAAGCCAAGCCATTGGGACACACAAGTCCTCCCAGATATCCACCCAAGAAGCTGTAATTTTCAGCTCTGTGCCCTCTAGTCAATCATTCAAAACACATCTAGGTGTAACTTTTGGGGCTCTTGCCAGAGACTGTTGAGCCTTGGACTACCTAATACACATCATTTCACTGGCAGTGGCTAAAAGAAAGGTAAGATTACCAGCCTGGAGATTTTGCATGCAAATGAGATCCTGCAAAGCTTAAATATCAGTGCAAAAGTGACTAGTTTCAGCCTAAAATCCAACTGCACTGCTCTTGGTTGGATGTGTCAATAGGGACAAACCACACAGGATAAAACAACACTTAAAAAAGAATCTCTGAGAAAATGACATTAAACCAATTCAGAGGTTCCCTCCCTGCCCAGAATAAGTCCTAATACAGGTAAGGTGACATTTCAGCCCCTAACAGTGTTGACTTCAGGCTGAACAACCTGCACAATGAAACAAAATTTCCAAAGTCACAGCAGAAAAGCCAAACTATCTCACCTTAACAACTGCCTTCTTCTTGTGATACTTCTCTCCAAGCTTTTTCGTTACAATTTTTACAATGATTTCCTGAGACATTTGAAAGGAGAGAAAAAATAAAATTAAATGCCAAAATATACAAACAACTCCACAGTCTAAACTAATTGTAAGTTCCAGTTGCCTGAGTCCAAGCCCAGACTAACTCAGCCTAACCCAGACTAACTCAGTGTAGGAAGCAGGGTTAGTAACAATGTGGCTTTCAGGAATCTGTCTTTATTCTCAAATTATTGTCTCAAAGTAGCATCTCTCAAGACTTTTTTGGGTTTTTTTTTACAATTACAATTACACTTGAATTCAGGATATAAAGTGACAGACCACAATGGGTCAAGAGCAGGAAAGGGAAAAGAAGAGTGATTTTAGTTTGGAATCTGCTTTTGGATCTCTACACAAATCAATAGTGGCTTTAGAGATGCAGAATTGACTGTATTTGCTCTCATAATAATTTTTAAGACCCTTACAGGCTGCAACCAGTAGTCTCTTCGAGCTGTTCTCTTCTTCTCCTCTTCAAGCTACAGAACAACAACAAATAATCACCATTTACTTCCTCATTCCACTGCAGCTTTCCCACGCATTTCAAAAGCTGAACCAATTCTCCAGCCCCACATCAGGTGGGTTATAAAAAAAATCCCCAAACCCTAAATTAGGGTAAGTTAGTGTGTACTTGCTGCATAAAAATCAATCTCGTGACAGCCAGGAACCCGTGATAAAATGATGGTGATCCATATTTTTTTTTGGTCAAGTGTTTCTAGATATTTTCTTCTCTTGCAAAATCTGTATTTTTTTACTTCCAATACCGCAGTCATCTGGGGAACAGGCACAGCTGAGCAGCAGAAACCAATTCTCATGGGGAAATGAAATTATTTTGCCTGGTAAGATGTGAAAGTCTGAATTCCACATGCACTGAAGGGCTGAGGTCACTTCAAAGGGACACCCTGGTAGAGTGGACACTGCCATAGGCATGGGGACACACAGACATGGATTCTACATGGTTATTACCTCCATGATCTCATCCAGTGCAGATTTCTTCTTCTTCTCTTTGGGCTGACTAGAGCTATGAGCTGATTCTTTTCTTTTAACTGCCCCCTCCACCATCTGCAGTGCATTCTGTCCAAGGACACTGCTGGAAGAGTAAGATGGTGTTTTCACAGCAGATCTTACAATCTTTCCTCTACCAAGACACATTTGAAGAACTGGTTGTGCAAAAAGGCCTAATCTGCCTAATTTCATTTGTGCCAGTCACCTTCCAGACCCTGCATGATCAGTTCCTCTAGAACTGATCTCCTTGGGGTGCAAACTCCATGTCCAGTCAGGGTTACTGCTGGCAGTCCAGCAGAATGGACACAACTTAATGATCAGTTCACCACTGCACAAGCTAAGAGTTGATTGAGAAGTTGAGTTCAATGGAGAAGACAAAAGCCAGTCTGTAAATAAGGTTTTCAAATTTGAAAGGACAAGTATGAGGCTTTAGAGAAGCCACCTGGACAGAGGAACTCTGAGACATGGCAGATGTCTAGAACTCCCTTCAGACAGAGATACTGAACCCATCTGGCAATGGGAGAAAACACACGGGAATCTGTAGAAACAAATGTTACCTTCACCATCATATTCAAAATAGGCAAACAGCCTAAAAGTTGGGAAAGAAAAGAACAACCAGCACAAAAAGTTACATATCGGGGAACATCCAGGTAAAGTGAGAACTGCCTACATGCAGCTTGAGTTCAGCCATTTTTATAAAAAACATTTGAATGCAGTAAAAAAAATTAGGTGTTATCTCATGCTGAAAGAAGAAGGTGGCTGTTGTGAGGTGACAGTAATGCAATATTAATATGGCCTCAGGACAAAATTGCATGTTCTGCCTGTGGTGAGAATGTTGGAGGCACTACCAAGGGAGGATACCCAGTGGGAATGAAGATACAGAAATCACAGTAGAAGCAACTTTGAGAGAAAAATTGCATTTCAGAGCAAGTCTGGATAAACATAGCAGAGTTTGAGAAGAAACAGCACATTAAATTACAAACCAAATAGCAAGTACTTAAAATAACATCTCATAAAGGGTAACATACAATTAAAACTTAACAGCTGCAGTGCCTATATTTAAGAAGACAAACATATCTAGCTATGAGGTAACTAAGAGATTCCTGGGTGTAAATAGTAAAACAAATCTTATTTAACATATTTATTAAGGATCCTGGGACAAAGAGTCAAGAGACCAACAACATTTTGGTGTTTGGGTGTGTCAACAATATGGAGGACTCAAGGAAGAGTTTGACACCAAATGGGATTGGTTTATCTTGAAAACCATGTTTTGAAAACCACAGCATTCAACAGCACATTATGTAAGCTCAGGTACTTTGGAAAAGTTCACTCTGATTGCCTTCTTTCTATTGAGAGCTGCTAAGAACAACAAAAGCAGAAAGGGGTCTGGCTACAAGCACAGGTGACAGTTACTAGTGTGGAGCAGCCATGAAAGAGTCAAATGCAATGAAAGCATCAAGACTGCCAAGCATCAGTGCCTAGAATAAGCCATGGTGATGTCCCATTGGCTGTATGCACAAATTCAGTCAGATCTCCTGTTCAAGATCCACTGAAACTGGAACAAGGACAAGGAAGGGGTATTCAGGGGGTAAGGGGAATGAGCAGTGTGCAGGCCTGGTTGTACAGCACAGTGAAGGCTGACAGGCCAAAACTTTTCTCTGCAAATACACTGAGAAAGCAAACACCAGAGAGAAAAAGAAGTATTAATTTTAAAGGCACATATCAACATGACAGCACCTGGTATGAACTGATCATGAACATTTACCTGGGAACTTACAAACAAGGTGCAAACTATCAGAGCAAACAGCTTCTGAAAGATCCTCCCCTGGGATTGCAGGGCTGGAGAAACCCCAACTGTGCACAGTGGAGGCTGTTCAGTGTGCTGACACTGGTACACTTGCAGCACTGCAGACAGGAGTCAGTGACCTTGACAGTGGCTTCTGCTCGTTCTTAAATTAGAATTATTTCTAATCTCACTTGTCCAACAGATGAGTTAAGCAGGGATTTGACGAGGTAAGTTACTGAGGGAACAAAGAAAGCCCAGGGCTCCCAGTCTGCTGAAGGGCAGTGGGCATCAGGAGCTGTACCCACAGTGGCAGTGGAAACTCCCAGCTTCTTGTCAGCCACAGGGACAAGGGAAGAAATGCCTCCCCTCTTACTTCCCTCCTCAGAAAGGCTCCAACCCCACCCAACTACCTGTATCCTCATGCTCTCCAAACTCCACCACCCACCAACTATGATCTTCTGGTTCCATTTCTGCACCACACTCAGGAAATACAAGTGCCAGGTTTCCACAGCTTGAGCTGTGAGCACAGAAGGTGGGAAGCAGGGAAGTCCTCCTGCATACTATGCAGGGGAACTGGATATCAAGCTGACCTCCACTGCTCCTCAGGAACAGCCAACAGCTGCAGAACACACCTGTACACTGACACAGGGAAGCAGCTTCCATACATGACTCTGAAGTGATGCCTGAATCACCACTTTGCCATTAAATGCTTATCCTAATTTTGCTTCCACACTACCATTACAAAATTTACAGACAAGTATCTCTCATATGCTATGAGTAAATTAGACTACTTGATACGTGATTTCACATTTAGCCAAATTTTAGCTCACTGAAACTATTCAAGGGAGTGTCTGCATTAAGTTTCAGACTCACCTTAATCACAATTTAGTGCTTAGGGATAATTTACAAGTTTTCCTCAAAGCCTGAAATCTGGATCTATTATTGCAAAGAACTGCTTTACTGTCTCATTTTCTGCCTGGCACATATCCCATCAGATACCTTATCTAAGAGCTGAGTGTGATGAGAGGAAAGCTTTCCTTTTACCTGCAACACATTTAATTACAATATTGCCTCACACGAAAAGATGTATGATCATCCAACAGTTCCACACACTGCTGTAAGTCAGTATTATTTGCATTATTGATCCCTTTTGTCCTGCATTGCTTGTGGTTATATGATGACAATTAAATTCAACAGCTTTAGAAAGATTTATTTCAGGTAGATTCAGCTGCTTAAACGATGACCAGAGGAAGAATTTTCTCCAATTAGACAAGGCAATTAAACCTTTTATGAATCAAAATTAACAAGTCAGGAATACCCATTCATAAAAGGCAGCTGGGACTAGATAGCATCACTTCAAGTGCTTTGGCTGGATCCCTTTTCCATCCTCCCTTGGAAGAACCTGTACCTGCCTTTTACTTTACAGGCATCTGCCATGAACCACATGAATTCAAGAAGGCTCCTCACAGCACACATTTAAGATACACCAATTCACCCATTTTAAATACAGAAGGAACCATGAAGTCATTTACTATCCAATTCTGAATAACAAGGCAGGATGAGATAAGAATCCAAATATTTCAGGATGAGACACATCTTCCTGCCCACACAAATATCAATGTCATGGAAGTGCTTTGCAACAATAAGAGTTCCCTTAAATTCTTTTCTCACCTTGTTTTAGAAGATGCTGCGATTGAAGTACTTGCTCCTTTGTTTAAATTAAATGTAACTAAAAAATAAAAAGACATTACTCTATTTCTATCTTTAAAAATAACTGCATTGAAGGATGTTACAATTTTTAATATCTGCAAACAGAAAAGATCATAAATTTGAAAATGTTTACTAATCTGTATTTTGGTTCAGCTTTTAAAATAAATTAAAACTTATACAAAAGAATACTCTGCATTTCCAAGTTCCTCTTTATAACTGATCTCAAAGCACTTTATTAGGCACTAAACAGGCCTCAAGTGCTCATCTCGCTTGAATCACAAAATCACCTTCAGTAGGTTCTAGAAAATTACATCTATCAAAATGTGATTACCTTTTTCTTCTTCATTTTCTCTGTTCAGTTCAGTATAGACAGGCATTTCCTACCAAAAAAATACAAAATACATTTCAAGATTCAAACAGAAAACTGAGCCCAGATATAATTTCTGGTGATCATTGATTAGCTCAGTGTTAAAGATTACTGCAAGGTTATCACAAATAACTGTAATATTCAATCTGGCTTGATTCATAAAAGATTATAAATTGAAACCATTACAGGCTCCTGTGCAAAATTCACTAATTAACACCCCTACAGAGATGCTGCCTAAACTTGCTCACCTCCAGGATGAAAGGAAAGTGGCCTTGCTGTAGCAGTTTCCTCTATCTGAACCAGCATGATCTGCCTGGTTTCTGGATAGACTGATAACTATCTGTTATCAGGAAATTCTGATATCTTTCCAAATTTTTAGCACTGGAGGCTCAGACCATTTAAATTTCAATTAGTTTTAAATTAAGAAGCACATAATTGTATACAATTAAATGTGATTTAAATGTACCTATCAATACCTAGGATCAAATTTGAGGTTCCAGCCCTGGGCAACAACATGTATGGAGGTCATGGAATGATGCCAAATAAACATCTCCCAAATAACCTCACCAGCACTATCAAAATAGAACTTTTCACTGTGTGAATTTGATCATGCCAGATTCCCCTGGTTGTTTATCTCAACCTCCCCAGTGTACAAGGTACTTGTTATCTGCAGCCCTCGAACTTGTGAAATACCATAAATGAAAACACGTCATGCTGGTTACCAGAGTGTTTACTCTCCCTTCCTAAATTCAAGAGTGGCTTCTGAACCACTAGTCATGTGAAGAACAGTAATTATTACTCCTTTAGTACTAAAACAAGTACTAAAGTAACTCCAAGTTAGGAAGCAAAGGAAATACCAGAGGAAGGATCCCAGCAGCACCGAATTCCCCATTAACTTAACCATGAGGAGTTTTGAGCAGAAGGTTCACACACAGTGCAATTTTCCTTACCAGTTCTTTCCCCTCCAAACCTCTTCTAACTTGTTGTTCAATGAACTTAGCAGTTTTCTCTTCATCATCAAGGTCCTGTTTCTTCTTCCTCTCTTGCTCTTGTTGCCTACGAATAGTCTCAGGGTCCCTGTCGATGTACTGAATGTACCAGCCTTTGGGAGTCTCATCAACCTTGCAAAGACCTAGAAAGTCAACACAAGATAAAATAAGATTAATTCCTACAATATCAAGATCATTTCAGTCCATGTTCACCATAACAATGCAGATACTTTACCAGAGACAATATACCCCTCACTGGACTGCAAAAATTGACTTTGAATTATCTGTACTATGTGTTTCTGCCCTCCAGCTACCCAGATCTATTTGGAAATAAGCCAGAGTTGTCATAAAGGGGATGAAGTGTTTTACAATACTTTCCTTATTGAAGAAAATATTTCCTGCCCACTGAAAACACAAATCTCTCATGTATAAACAACACATACTAATAGCATCATACTAAAGGAAATGTTCCAGTGCTGCGTTATTGTAACTGACTCTGGCTAGACTGACTTTCCAAACACTCCATGACCCGTGGATGTATCCTGTAGCACAGGGGCAACCAGAGCCAAAGTAAACTTTCTGTCACCCCACAGTGCCATTTAATCTCCCTTCCTTCCACTGAGCACAGAACTGCAGAGCTTAAGCTTTAACCCTTCCATGAGGCCAGCAATGAAAACGACTGCTTGCTTCTTGTCACCTCAAATATGGAAGGATTCTGCAGTCGTAAGGAGTGTTCTAGGTTTTCTTTCTAAATGGCAAATGTTGGAAGTTGATTCAGAATTTAGCAGTACCTCCAGCAAATGCTGACCAGCAGATGAAACAAGGAAAGACGCACGACTGACGTACTTATCGACATGGTTAGCAAAGAAAAACATTTGGAAATCTGTTAATGTATATACAGGAACAGAGAGGAAGAAAGAAAAAGGAAACAGAACTAACATAAATATTTACTGATCAATTACCAGCAATTCAATTACCCAATAATTTTAAGACTTCCCAGCCCCACTCACCTTCTCTCCCTAGCCATTTTGTGAAGTCAGTCAGTGTCTCCCACTGTGTGGCATTCATGTGGATGTGTTCTCGATGGCTGATGTATTCATTGTACACAATATTATTGTGGACTCTCTTTGTTCCTGAAATACGGAATTATCGTTATTAAATACAAGTGTGGAACCCAGGACAAACCAACCAAAATGCCTTGAACTGAACCAACAAAAGACATTAAAAACAAAGAGCAAAATATTTACCAAATCGCCTCCTGAGCAGTTCTAGGAAATCATTTCGGAACTCCCTTGGGGGGATAAAAAGAAAGGATTTTAGCAAAACTTTAACAAATATGAAGCAATTTTCTGCTGTCATTAACAAATAAACATCTGCATTATAAACCTGACTATTCTTTCGATCTGAGCATGATGAAATTTAGCCACATTTCCCCTCAGTAAGGCAGCATTAAATGCAGGATGTGTGCACAGAAAAACACAAAATGGTACATGCACACACCTGAAATCTCCAAGAGAATAACAGCTTCCCAAAGGGATAAAATGGAGCAAAGGAATCTCTACACTTCCTACTAATTGCCGGTATTTCGTTACCAGGCATCTTCCCAGGCTGACTGACACGGAACACAGGGCAGGACAAAGGGCAGATGGGGCAGATGGATCACTCATCTCCCTGCTAATTCCAGGGCTGGAGCACAAAGCCTCACTTCAGGCTCGTGCTGAAGACAACTCCAGTCATCCCAGTTGTCATGTAGGTCAGCTGGACAAAGGACTGGGAGAAGCTGTGGGACGTCAGTCACACCCCTGACTTGTTGTCTCTCTGTTATGGCTCCTTTAGCTCATGTTTAGTGTGGCAGTCACTCAGATGGAGCACAAAGGTGACATATTTGTAACACAGAGCAACTTTAAACAGGATTCAGACACGAGATAAAACTATCAAATTTGACTAAATACCATGGCTCCCGGAAATCTCTTACCTAAGTTCAAAAGTGGCATACTCTAAATTTTCAAATTGCCATTAAAAAAAGAGCTGACACTAAAATGTATCACAATAGAGTGTCTCCAATGGGACATTTTCTGGCCTTAGAGGTGTAGCTGTGCAGATTTGACACAGGTACAAAGACCTGGGTAAGAATATACAGAAAACTTACTCAGAGAAGTAATCCATGAACTGCTGAGGATTTTCAGAAGCCAGCAGCAATTGCCTCTGGTGGGACTCAGACATGCAATGACATTTGAAGCCATTCTATAAAGCAAAAATAAATCCTTTGCATGTCTTTGTCTCAGTTTGCAACACAGCTGAAGAAAATATTAAAAATAATGTTTTTATGAGTGAAATTTCTTGAAGGGTCCACAGAAAACACCTCAACTCAGCCTCAGCCTAGTGTGGGGTGGTTGTTCCTCCTGACCAGACAAGCCCTTACAAAAATATCAGCTTGTGAAGTAGTGAAGCTTTTTTTTTTGGCTTGTAGTCAATGGGAAGAGAACAAGATTTGAGATTTCTGAGTAAAAGGGAGAGAGGCACAGAAATAGGTGAAGAATGATAGAATTAAACATCCTCAGGATGCTCTACTTCCCTATGGCACATTACAGAGGCTATTTATGGAGAATGGAAAACTAAAATGCAATCCTCAAAGATGGGTCAGGGCCAACAGGCTTTCTCCAAAGTGGATGAGGTCTTCTCCCACTGGGGATCCCAATAGGATCGTCCCACGACCAGCAACTGGGAACCCACCAGGTCCCACCAATCTGCCCCCAAGAGACTGTGATCCATACAAGAGGCACTGAGGTCCCCCAAAGGAGAATAAGGGTCCTCTCCAGTGCTCCCCCAGAGCGCATCAGGGCTCCCCGTGCCCCCAGAAAGGGAAGCCAGGATGCTCCCTAGAAGGATCACACTCCACAGATGGGATCAGAGCACCCACAAGGAAACTGGGGACATTTCCAAAGGGAACCTGAGCCAGCCCTGTACCCCCCTCACTCCACTGGGAAACAAGGGAACCCACACGAAGGGCATGAGGCCCCACAATTCCTGAGGGAATTGCAGCCCCCTTGAAGGGGATCAGGAACTCCTACAACGGCAATTGCAGCTCTCCCAGTGTCCTCAACAGCATTAGGGACATTTACAAGGGAGACTGACAGGACAAGGGGGAACGGCTTTAAACTGAGAGAAGGCGGGGTTAGGTCGGATATTAGGAAGAAATTCCTCTCTGTGAGGGTGGTGAGGCCCTGGTACAGGTTGCCCAGAGGAGCCGTGGATGCCCCATCCTTGGAAGTGTTCAAGGCCAGGTTGGACGGGACTTGGAGCAACCTGGTCTAGTGGAAGGTGTCCCTGCCCATGGCAAGGAGTGGAACGAGATGATCTTTAAAGTCCCTCACAGCCTAAACCATCCTGTGATTCCATGAGATCAGAGCCGCCAGGAGGGCTGGAGGACCCCAACCGAGGGGTATCCCTGTTGTATTCCCAGGAGAACCGCCCCCCGCAAGGGGACTGCGGGTCCCTATTAAGGAGCCGGAGCCGCCCGTGCCACTCACGAAGGAGCGGCGCACCCGCAGTTACCTCATCGCGGCACTGCTTCTGGCACATCTGGCAGTACCAGCGCAGCTTCTGCAGCCCCTTGGACTTGATGCGGTTGGCGATCGCCTTGGGGCTGAGGAAATCCGACTTCCCCATGACGCTGACGCCGACCCCGATCCCGGCCCCTCGGCCTTTCCCTCTCCCGATCCCACCGCCCCGGAAATGGCGGCGGTGCCCTGGAAGCGGATCGCGGCGGGGCGGCGCAGGCGCGGTGCGGGCGCGCTGACCTTCAGCGGGGCTGTGGTGGAGGCGCCGCCATGTTCGCCCGGGGCGCCGCGGTCGTGCTGTTCCAGCCACAATGGTACCGGGACGGGCTGGTTCGGGCGCGGTGGGCAGGGGGGAGCTTGTCCCGCTGGTCGGGGAGGCTCTGAGGGGCGAGGGGGTGACGGCCCTCTCGGCTGTGGGGCGCCCCGGGACGGCGGGGTCGCGGCCCTGGGCAGCCCGTGAGGGGCTGTGGGCTCTGGGTGGGGGTGGCAGAGCTGGGACCGGGAGATGAGTGCAGGGATGGAGGATGAGATTCAGGAATGGAGGGTCCGTCCGGCGTGGGTGGGGGGCGAGGGGGAGCTCGGCGGGGGTGGGTATTTGGGACAGGCAAGAGTTAAAGGACGGGTCTGTGCACGGCAGGAGACCCAGCTCTGCTCAAGAAATGGTGCAGCCTCCTCCGCTTCGTTTTAGTCGTTTTGAAAAACTAGTTTCGCTATTGGAAGCTGCTTCTTTTTTTTTTTTTTTTTAATTTGCCCTTCCGATGCCCCCGTTTGCCTCCTGTCATTACCCAAGGCGATGGATAATTAATGAATTAAATCTCCTCCTGTGCTGGGCACAAGTGAGGCCACACCTCGAGGGCTGTGTCCAGTTCGGGAAGGACATTGAGGTGCTGGAGCGTGTCCAGAGAAGGGCAGTGGAGCTGGGGAAGGGTCTGGAGCACCCGTCGGATGAGGAGCAGCCGAGGGAACTGGGGGTGTTTAACCTGGATAAAGGAGTCTCAGGGGCGACCTTATCACTCTTTACAACTCCCTGACAGGAGGGTGCAGCCAGGTGGGGGTTGGTCTCTTCTCCCAGGGAACAAGTGACAGGATGAGAGGACATAGTCTTAACCTGCACCAGGGGAGGCTCAGTTTGGACACTGGGAGGAATTGCTTCACAGAAAGGGTGATTAAACTTTGGAATGGACTGCCCGGGGAGGTGGTGGACTCTCCATCCCTGGAGGTGTTTAAGGAAAGACTGGACGGGGCACTCAGTGCCGTGATCTATTTGACCTGATGTTGTTCAGTCATAGGTTGGGCTTGATGATCTTGGAGGTCTTTTCCAACCTAATTGATTCTGTGATTCTATGAAATTGTATAGATGGGGGAAGGAGGAAGGTGTGCATACAAACCACAGGTCAGAATGGCTTGTCCCAGCCAGAGATGCTTTTTAAGAGACAGAATATCTTGACTTTACAGCTCTGTGAAAGGGACCTGCCCTTGACAGGTGTTGGTTTGCAGGAGAACTAGTGAATTACCCTAATTTCTCCTGCATTCCTTTTTAGGGGCCAAGTCAGGAATATGGCAACGCTAAAAGACAGTAAGTACAGGTTTTGTTTGCTTTTCAGAGAGGGAAAGTGTTGCAGGAAAATCATGTGTTAAAATACAATTTTGATTAGCTTCTCTTGGGTAAATTGACTGATACACCATAACATTGGTATGTGGCCTCCAGCCCTTCTTCTGCTGAAGAAGTGTCCTTCAGAAAAGGCATTGCTTAAGGTGGTTTTGGCACTAATTTAGATGTCATTTCATAGTTTTACTCGAACATATTTTAAAAATAATTTTATCACATGTGCTAAATCAGATTTTTTCTCACCTTTGAGAATTAATTTAGTTTCTTTTATGCTTATTTCCTTGTGCTTTTATGCAGCATTTGGGGAAAAAATGTTGGCTGAATGGTTTAGTTTGATAATGGCTTCCGTAAGCCATTGCTCACAGATTTTTATGCAGGGATATTGCCTTGGAATTGTGCTTGTCTGTAGGATAACTTGTTTTGTTTTCTTTTTACATCAGTGTTTTTATGAATCTTATTTTGCCACAGCCTAAAGGGGGAAGGAAATTAACTCTGTGTCTTCATACTACGGGGTCTGCTTTTTGTTTGTTCCTTCCCCTTGTCGTCTGGGAAAGATGACAATATACCTCAAATGATGTGTTTGTGAAACAGGTAGATGTGGAAGCAAAGAGATAGTAAATAGACTTTATGCTGGGCTAAATGTTAAATAAATGCTCTATCTAGAGGAAAAAACATCTCTATTATAAAGATGAATTTGTGTTAGCCACATTCCTCCTCTTACTGCTTTCTCACTGCAAATACTGAGGGCTTTGGTGAGGTTTGTTTGTGCACTGTTTGTTTATTTATTTTTTTCTTCTTTGAGGAACATGGTGAAATATTTTTGGATGGCTGTTGCTGGCATTTTATTGTTTATTTTTGAGTCGTTATGCCCAGAACAGCCCGTGACCTTCCACTCTTAACTTTGTAGTCACCAGGCGTTTGAAGTCCATCAAGAACATCCAGAAAATCACCAAGTCCATGAAGATGGTTTCTGCAGCCAAATATGCACGAGCTGAGAGGGAGCTGAAGCCTGCAAGGATCTATGGAACAGGAGCTCTGGGTGAGAGAAAGCTCTTGCACTGTGGGATGTGGGAGCAGAAAAGGAGGTTTTCACGGTGGTGATAAAATGCTGAGACTTTTTAACCTTCCAGTAATTTATTTCCAAAAGAATTTTCATCTCTAGGCCACCTTTAGTATTCCATAAAGTAGTTTATGGAAAGTGGTTCAATTTTAAGAGTTCTAATCTGCAATTCATCATGATTTCCGATTGCTTTTTTAACTTTGTGTGGTGGCGTGGTTGTTTTTATTAGTCATAAAAGCACCACAGCTCAGAACTTCCAGGCTGAATCTGTCTGTTAATGGAATTGTGTCAAATCTCCGTAGCACCTACAGCTACTGCCACACCCTCTTGTGAACTCTTGTGCTGCACTTGGTTCTGGGGCACTGGACTGGCACCGTGAACTTCACTGTGTGATGACATTGATTGTGTGACATGTGGTCAGAGAAGGGGCTGGCTTTGAGTTGTTTCTTGCTCACCTCTGGTCTGATCATGTGCAAATTTGAATAATTGTGAGGGAGGTAAAATTTATCTATCTAAGATTTGCAGCCCCTTTAGAGCTGGTTTTAGTTAGAATAATGCAGAGGTGTTTTTTAAGATTTATTTGCTTCTTGGCACCCTTGAAAAACTTGACCATCCTTTTTGTTTTTTCTAGCTCTTTATGAGAAAGCAGAAATAAAGGCACCTGAGGACAAGAAGAAGCATCTCCTTATTGGTGTGTCCTCTGACCGAGGCCTGTGTGGTGCTATCCATACATCCATTGCTAAAACCTTGAAAAATGAGATTACCAACCTCTCAAATGCTGGGAAAGAAGTTATGGTGGTTGGAGTAGGTGACAAGATCAGAGGTCTGCTTCAGAGGTAAAAACTGAAACCATAGAAGGGTTTATTCTGGGGTTTTGATTTTTTTCTGTGGTAGAAGTTTCAAGACTGCTTAGAAAACTGTGTTGGCATTGGCAGGAAATTGCTTTATGGGAACTGTACTAAATTCAAGTTCTTTTAAAAGAAATCTGCAAATATCCTAAAAGGGGTTTAGATCATCTGGATATTTGTGAAACTGCTGCACAGCACTATTATATTTTTGAAATAAATGTCTGGCAACTGGCACTGTTACAAGTGTGTGTTTTAATAAGCTATCATAATTTAACTGAAAAATGGCAAAATGTCTCTCAGACCCTAATTCAAGAAAATATTTAGTTCTGAACATTCCTAATTTACAGTAGTAAGTCAGACTTGCTGCCTTGTTGTACTTTAGAGCATCCACACCTGTTCCAACACAGGTCTGTTGTTGTTGCAGGACACATGCCAACTATTTCCTGCTGACATTCAAAGAAGTGGGACGGAGACCTCCAAGCTTTGGAGATGCCTCAGCCATTGCTTTAGAGCTGTTGAACTCTGGGTATGAGTTCGATGAAGGCTCTGTCATCTACAATCGCTTCAGGTGAGATTGTCCTGAAACTGCACTGGAAAAATATTGGGTCGAAAGCTTTAAACAGCACGTTGGCCCAGTGAAGTGATATGAAAACTGACTGTGACTTGTCATCTTCACTTCTTGGTTTTGTTGTGTGTGATGAACTGTTGGTTTCCTTTTTTTTTTTCTAATAGCTGTAGTTGGAATTCCCTTTTGACTTGTGTGGTGGGTGCTGTTATATTTACAGTCAGCGTGTCATTATATCCATGTGGCATCCAAGATCTCTTCATGAGGACTATCACAGAATTTTGTGGCATTGGAAGACCAGAAGTTGTCTCTTCCAGTTTGATTTTAAGCACTCAATTTAGAGTTAGTTGAATTGAAGCCAACTATGCTGTTTTTGGGCAGGTCTGTCATCTCCTACAAGACCGATGAAAAACCAATCTTTTCCTTTGAAACTGTTGCTGGTTCTGGTAAGTAGGGAGCTAGAAACCACCAGTTATGTGCAGTGATTAATCACAGAAAAAGTGCTCTGAACATGGGAATATGGTATTAAAACACCTTAATTTGGTGCACGTATCATATTTTTAACAGATGGTTTTATCTTGGCCAAGATCAGTCCAAGTCTGACTTACCAAGGTGCTGCAGGACAGGGAGGTTAAAAAGAAAGGTCATATGAATTCTGCTTTGAAATTCTGTCTCAAGCAAGAATTGTGCATATGTAAACTCTGTCAGTTCCAATATTTTCAGCACTGAACAACCTAAGTTTGGAGTGACTTTGCATCACTCCATAAAAATACCCCAGAATGTTTCTGCAGCGTTGTATGGGAAGATTAAAAATAATACGGCAATAATGTATTTTATCCTGGCCAGAATCTGACCTTCCTAATGTTAAATAGAATTAAAACACATAAAATACTTAGCAAAATTATAAATAGCAGAGAGATTGTGAAAATACACGTAATATGTGGAGAAAATCCCACTGTGCTGCCCTAAGTATTGAAACAGCCCAGCCTCGTAGTCTTCCCCATGATAGTGTGTTATTTTGCTGGAAGTAGCTTGGATTTCTCTGAGTCTGCTCTTTCATCATTTGCAGAAAGCCTAAGTATCTACGATGACATTGATGCTGATGTGCTGAGGAACTACCAGGAATTCACACTAGCAAACATCCTCTACTACTCCCTGAAGGAATCCACCACCAGTGAGCAGAGCGCCAGGATGACCGCGATGGACAACGCCAGCAAGAATGCCTGTAAGTCACTCCCTGGCTTTCCCAGGACTTCAGTAGTGCAGCAGGAAAGTACTGCCCTCCTTTTGTGTAATTCCTTGCTTTCAAAATGATAATTCTTAATTCTATTTTGAGTCTTGGTTTTTTGAGCCAGTTCGACTTGGATTCTTTTCTGAATGCATGAACTGTATTTAGTCCCTGGAAAGAGGGATTGCTGTCAGTTACATGAGAAACAAGCCTGGGTAACTGGAAGTGAAATAACAGATTATTTAATAGGAATATAAAATACTAAACTAATCTTGTAATGGCCAGATATTCTTTGTGCTCCTCTCATGTGGCTGCTCTGAGGATTTCCTGAATTTTTATAAACCTGTAGCTGCTTGTGAGCCAATGTAATTCGTACTGCACCGATTTAAGGGTGAGGAAATGGAAACAATGGTTAAATACTTTACCACCTGTCATGCAGCAACTTGAGAATATACAAGTATTCCTTGGCAGGGTACTGGTGGCTGAGTGAAGCTGATGTGATGTGCCATTGGGCTACCTGGAACTGTAGGTATGGCTCTCTGCTGACTGCCTTAGCTTGAGAGAAAGGGGTGGTTACTTCTGTGCTTAAAAATAATTGGAAAAAAAAATAATTGAGAAAAATCTGTCTCCTTTTGCAGAACAACAGTAACTTGAAAGAAATACCAATGGAGTTAATTGACTGTGAAATCTAATTTCAAAGCAAATGATGCATGTTTATGTTACGTTACAATGAGCTATCTCATACCCTGGTATTTTCAAGTCTGCCAGCTGTTCTGCAGATGTTTGACTCTGGTGCCTCAAGCCAACTTCTCAGGTTACTAGGCTGTCTACAGGTAGTGTTACCTGTAGGGGAAAAATGTCAAGTGCACTAAGCCCCTTGATCATTTGCAAGGGTTTACAAGACTATTTGATATTCTGTTCATACAGCTTCTCTTTATCTGTGTTTGAATACTTATTATGTGTTTAAATTCCATTCCTGATTTTTTCTAGCCGAGATGATTGACAAACTGACCTTGACGTTCAACCGCACCCGTCAAGCCGTCATCACCAAGGAGCTTATTGAGATCATCTCTGGTGCTGCTGCTCTGTGAGTACCTGTGTGGATGGGAAATTGGACCTGTTGCAGTCATGTGGTGCTTGTGTGCCAGAAAATAGGGAGGATTAGGGCACGTAGGTCCTGAAACCAAAGGGAAGGCATTCCATGGCATGGCTCCCAAGCTTTTCAGCTTGCGCAGTGCTACTAACAAGAGCGAAGTTTGGCAGTTTTTTCTGAACAGAAAGAGTTAAAAAGCTGGTGAAATAGATCTTCAGCCTCAACACACATCCTTGTCTGGACAGGGTGGGGTTTTCCTCCTTTTTGACTTTCAGTGGATTTCCCCCCTCCTCAGTTCTACCTGAATGTTTCCTGCTTTGCCTGCTCAAACAGCCCAGTAGTGTTGGGTGGGGGAGAGCAACTGAAATGCTTTTGGATAAATCAAGTGTTCAGAAGCTGAGAGTTTGGAGGGTGGGTTTGGAAGGAGGAGGGAATTTCTGGAGTCTTTTGCTTCCAAATGTGTATTTTACTTAAGTTCAATGTTTTGCTTATTTCCCTGAAACTGAAGTTTTGTAGAGGTGTGTGCTGTGGGTTACAAACCGGTGGGTTTAAACCAGGGTTTGTAGCTGCATGTAGCTCATGTGTGTTACTGCAACAGTTAAAAGTTGGTGCTCTGTATGGAAATACGTGTGTCAATATCCTGTGTGTTTGCAGAATGTCTGGAATATGTATCATGTAGCAGTTACATGCTGTATTGTGCTCCTCACAATACATTTGTGGTCATAAAGCCGTGCATAGTTTTGCCTGAATTTGCATGAGTTGCTTCCTAACCTGCCTGTTCTGTTTTTTCTCGTAACACCATAACCAGGGATTAATCGGAAAAAGCGGTTCAGCCAAACCCAAGAGGTAAAGTTATGACATGGAAACTTCGTTGTGTCTTAAAATTAAGAATTAACACAGAAAATCTGAAGTCAAGTGAGGAAGTCGAAGTTCAGTGGTTTTGGTCAGAAACTTTTCTTCTTGAAGAGCTGAGAAACTGCACATTTCTAGTTTGAATCTGTCTGGATAAAGAGTTCTTAATTTTCACTAATTTTAAGGAAAATATGTCCATAGTAGCATGAACCCACATTTGATATAATTTTCTGTGGGGTTTTTTTTCTGGATTATTTGACTCATTAGCAATTACTGTTTGAATTTTTGTGTAGTGCCCTGACCTTATGCAATGACTTAAAAATATCCATATGTAAGATGTTCCTAAAGAGGTTTATGTAGCAAAATGAACATATTATATTCAAAATTTAAAATGGAAGGAAAAATATATTTGTTAAATAGTTTGGGGGAGAGTTAAGGCATATTAATGAGTTGAAGTATTCAAATTGGAGGAGATTAACAGTTTTAAATACATGAATAAATAAATGAAAGGGTTTTAATTTGCTTCAATTTTCCTTACAGGTGAGGAGGAGCTCTTCTGAGCCTGTGGCTTAACCTGCCTGTGTCTGTGTTAACAAGACTGCTTTGTTAACTTGTGAAGAAGTGGTAAAGCTCCAGAAACCTGTAAATTCTTACAATAAACGAACTCCATGAAACAGATCCTCTTGGTTGTCTGTGGAGCAAATGCTCTTGGTGTCTAAATATCTGGGTTGGACTTCGGTGTGCTCTGAGACTTCAGTTTTAGAAGGTTGTGCTCTACATCTTGTAATGTGTCTGGCATGCAGAACATATAACTGGCTGTTCCTTTGGAAGAGTGGAAGAGATTTCCTGTCTCCACCGTGTGTTTGAATGTGCTGGTTTGTCATTGTAGTGTGGGCTGAAGGAGGAGACTGGAATAACCTCTGCATTGCACAGTTGGAACAGGTCTCTCTCATTGGATACTGTGTTCCTACTATTTCTAGATGGTAATTTTCTAAAATGAACTGATCTGATTAGGTGAATCATTTCAGGGGTTAATTGGAATACACACTGTATATTCATGGTCAGTGTGTGTATAGAAATATATATCTCAGAAGATTGGAGCACCTCTGCTCTGGAGACAGACTGAGAGACTTGGGGTTGTTCAACCTGGAGAAAAAAAAAGGCTCTGAGGGGACCTCAGAGCCTCTTGCAGTGCCTAAGGGGGCTCCAAGAAAGCTGGAGAGGGACTTTGGACAAGGGCCTGGAGGGACAGGACAAGGGGAAATGGCTTTAAATTGACAGAGGGCAGGGTTAGATTTTATACTGGGAAGAAATTCTTGACTGTGAGAGTGATGATGCACTGGCACAGGTTGCCCAGAGAGGCTGGTACTGGTCCCAGGATGGATCCTTAAGGGACACCAGTCGACTGATGCCCTTCAGAACATGGAACTGTTGATCAAACCATGAGCTTCAGGAGTTTGTTCCTGGTCCAGCTCCTGCTCTTCTGGCTGCAGATGTGAGATGTGACTGACACAACAGACTGGGCTCTTCACTGACTGATCAACACGCTACTACTGGTCTAATAAATGAGAGTTAATTTGTGAACAAATCTACTTCTAATACTACACTGCTATTATTTACAATTTTGTCCTGCACACTGATTAGTTACACACAATTACTGAGTTACAGTTGAGCACTTGTGCTATTTGTATCTACACAATCGCCATTAAGAAGCAGCTCTGCTGCTCCTCCTTGCACCTCCCACACCACTCAGTTACTGTTACTTTTGTTTCTGGATCCTTTTTGCCACTATAGATTCATCCTTTCCCATCTTGTTAGTTTGTTTTATCTTCCCCCCAATTAAATAACTCACCCAGAAACACCTTTTCCTCATTGCTGCCAATTTGGCCACATCTATTCCCAAACCTGATGTTTCTACTGCCCAGGCAATCTTGGCCTTAAATGTAGTTCTTACATACCTGTCTGCATACGGGTGACCTTGCAAACACCTTTCAAGTGTCTCTGGAGCCCTTCCTTCTCCAGGCTCAACAATCCTAGCTCTCCTAGCCTGTTTCCATAGCAGAGGTGCTCCAGCCCTCGAGGCATCTTTGTGGCCTCCTCTGGACTGAGTCCAACAGGTCCATGTCCTTCCAGTGCTGAGGATCCCAGAACTGGATGCAGGACTGCAGGTGGGGTCAGAGGGCAAAGCAGAGGAGGAGAATCACCTCCCTCGACCTGCTGTCCGGTTATTTAATTAAAGGTTTTCACCAGAATCCTTAGGGTGGAGATGATCTGGAGATCATCGAGTCCAACTGCCCCTGTCAAAGCAGGGTCACCTGGAGCAGGTGACACATCCAGGAACACATCCAGGTGGGTTTGGAATGTCTCCAGAGAGGGAAACTCCACAACGTCCCTGGGCAGCCTGTTCTGATGCTCTGCCACCCTCAATGTGGGGAAATCCTTCCTCATGTTCTGATGGAACTTCTTGTATTTTGGTTCATGGCTGTTGCTCCTCCTGGGCACCACTGAGAAGAGTCTGGCACCGACCTCTTGACACCTGACCCTCAGATATTTGGGAGATATGGAGATATTTATATTCATTTATATTATATATTATATCTATTATATATTATATTTATATTCATGTGTTTATGATAAATATATTTTTATATTTATATTCACTTTAGATTAATTATAGATATCACAGAATCAAAGAATGGATTGGTTTGGGAGGGACCTTTAAAGCTCATCCAGTTCCAACCCCCTACCATGGGCAGGGACATCTTCCACTATCCCAGGTTGCTTCAAGCCCCGTCCAACCTGGTCTTGAACCCTTCCAGGGATGGGGCAGCCACAACCTCCCTGGGCAACCTGTGCCAGTGCCTCCCCACCCTCACAGTAAAGACTTTTTTCCTAATGTCCAATGTAAACCTTATCTCAGTTTGAAGCCATTCCCCCTTGCCCTGTCACTACATGCTCTTGTAAACTTGTCCCGTCTTTCCTGTAAGTTCCCTTAGGGAAGATTAAATTTAGAGCTATTGAGCTATTTACACACTCACACATTCATATTCTCCCGCCACCGGCTCGCCCCCTCAGCGCCGATTTTCGGGATTCCTCGGAGGCGTTTCCCGGCCGCGGCCCCGCCCCGCTCGATGCGCTCGGCGCTGGAGCGGCGCTGCCTGGCGGGCGCCAAGATGGCGGCGGCGGCGGCCGCGATGGCGGGCGGTGCGTGAGGAGCTCCCGCGGCCCCCGGCCCCGGCGGGATGTGCGAGACCTACTCCCGCTGGCTGCTGCGGGTGTCGGTGGCGCAGATCTGCCAGGCCCTCGGCTGGGACTCGGTGCAGGTCTCGGCCTGCGACCTCCTCACCGACGTGCTGCAGCGGTACCTGCAGGGGCTGGGCCGGGGCTGCCACCGCTACTGCGAGCTCTGTGAGTGCGGGACGGGGCAGGGGATGGGCAGGGAGGGGGGATGCGGCTGGACACGGCCCTGGGAGGACACTGGGGGTGGCCCTGCTTGAGCGGAGTCCGGACTGAGTGGGCTCCGTGAGCTCCTGCCAGCCCCGGCCATCCCGCCAAGGGAGCAGCGCTGGGGCTGCGGGACAGGACAGGAGCACGGGGGGATTTGGGATTGGGGCAAGGCAGGGGGGCTCGGGATTAGGGCGGTGCTGGGGGACAGGGTAGGACGGCACGGGAAGGTGGGGTTTGGGCAGGACAGGAGAGTGTGGGGTGGTGGGTTTGGGCAGGGTAGGAGAGCACAGGGATGTGGGCTATGGGCAGGGCGGGAGGACACGGGGAGGTGGGATTTAGGCAGGATAGGACCATACGGAGTGGTGGGATTTGGGCAAGGCAGGAGGGCACGGGAAGGTGGGATTTGGGCAGGACAGGAGGATGTGGAGGGGTGGGATTTGGGCAGGGTGGGAGGGTACGGGGAGGTGGTTTTGGGCAGCCCTGGGGCCCGTGGGGAGGGGGTCTGTGGGGGAAGGCCGTGGGGTATCAGTGGGGAGGTGAGGGAGGGCATCTGTGGGGTGTCAAGACAGTGCCAAGGGCTGGGGGTGCTTGGCAGGGAGGTGGGGGCTGTGGGGAGTTCAGGAGGGCATGGGGAGCTGGGATTTGGGCAGGTCTGCAGGGAGAGACTGGGGGAAGTTGTCTGTGGCAGGGAGGAGTGGGCCTGGGGGAGATCAGGCTGAAGAGGTAGTGCAGGGATCAGGCTGTGGGGCTGTGTAGGGAAGGTGGTCTGTTGGTCAGCAGGTGCGAGATGTGGGTATGGGGGATAGCCTGTGAGTCAGTGCTGAGGGCTGGGGGGAAGATGAAGGGGCTCTGTGCTGTGGAACAGTGCAGAGGACTGAGAGGATGGGGGAAGGCCATAGGGCAGTACTGGTACATGGGGTCCTTGCTGCCAGTGAGGGCTGTGGAGCAGTGGGTCTGGGCGTGGGCAAGGAGTTGGGATTGTGGGGCTGGAGTTGGAGGAAAACAAAGCTCAGTGGCAGTGGGTCTGGACTGTGAGGACATGGGGCTGCTGTCCCTCTCTCTCTGGTTACAGCATGCAGGGTGTTGGGGTGCAGTGTACAGGAGGGGGAGATATGGTTGTTGTCCCTACTGTTGGGGCTGTAGTGTTCTGGATCTAGAGGGAAGAAGGGGCAACCAGTCCCTTTGCCATGTAGGATATGCACATGGGAGGATATGGTGCTACTGCTGTGTTGTCCTGGCTCATCTTTGGGTCAGGGTCTGTGCCCCGTGGGCAAAGCTGAGGAGGCTGTGGGGGCCCACTGCAGATGGGGATCTGCGTAGGGTTCATGGTTCTGGCACAAAGGGAAGTGCTGAGGCTGGAGAGCACAGGGTTTGGACTCCCTGGTGCATGGGGAGGGAGAGATGTGGCTGGAAAGTCCTATTGCTGGGGCTGGAGTGCCCTAGGTTGGGAATATGTGTGAAAGGGGGGAGCTTGTGGGGCTGGAGGTGCACCTGTGCAAGGGGAGGTGTGAGGCTGTATGGCTGGGGATGCAGAGGTACTGTGCTGTGTAGGGTCAGGGATGACACAGAGCTGTGGTGCCTGATGTCAGGAATGCACGTGGTGCCTGATGTCAGGAATGCAGTGGGCAGGGACTGACATGTAGCAGGGCAGCATGGGGCCAGATACCTGAGGCTGGGGATGTGCCTGTACAGGGGGGAAGTGATGGTACTGTGGCTCTGGGAACTTGTGTATGGGGAATGTGGGAAGGCAGGGATGCACTGAGGTGTTTTTGGGGGAAATGGAGGTGTAGTGCACAGGATGTGGGAGCGTGACAGGGCTGCATGTGGGAGGTGTGGAGTATGTGTGTGCAGAAAGGGAGGGATGGGGCTGGGGATCATTTAGTGCACGTGGCATCATTTAGTGCACGTGGCATGAGGTGTGAATGCCCTCAGGTGGATGTAGTGGAAGAGGTTTGGCTGGGTATGTGGGGGACTGGATTTAGCCAATGCTGCCATTGAGGTTGTAGGGAAGGAGCTGGAAGGGATGGTGGGGGCAGGATTCCCAGGGCTTCACTGGATTTGGGGTGGAAGCGTGGAAGGGATGAGTTTACACCAAGTGGGAGTAGAGAAAGAAGAGAGGTCTGGGAGTGGGTGCGAGGACTGCTGGCTGGGTCCCACAGGAGTGTTTGTGGATGGGATGGGAAAGGGACAGTGAGTACCACTGCTGGGTCTGGGAGTGCAACAGAGTGCAGTTGTGTGTCCACTGGGGTTTTATGTGTCCTTGCAGAGCAGTGGAGGTATTGAGGGGCTGGATGTCCTGCTGGTACCTGCAGAACATGGGCTGGGGGAGGATGGGATGTCCAGTTGCTTGCTGGGTCAGTAATGCTGCCAGTGGGAATGAGAGGGTGGTAGGGATCTGCTGGGTGTGGGAATGCCAGGCTGGGGGTGCTGATGGGTCAGGGAGGGGTTGGGGAGGGAGCAGTCTGTGGGGAGAGGGAGGCTGTCAGGGTCACTGCCAGGTCTGAACAGAGGGAATGTCGTGGGGAATGCAGAGCAAGGCTGAGGCTGTCAGTGGGGTTGGAGGGTCACTGGTCTGTGTGTGTGGAGACTTTTGTTACCCTACATGTGGGGCAGGGAGGGTGTAACATGGCAGTGATGTGTTTGCAGAGATGGGGCTGCCAGTGCTCCTGCTGGATCTGTAAGTACTGAGGGGGAGATGAAGGAGGATCCCTGTAGTGGAGGGATTAGATGAACAAGAGTGCCCTGGAGAGGTGGGCACATGGAGAGACAGGGCTGCTTGTGTCTCCTGTGCCCAGAGGGACGTGTTCCCCCTTCCTTTGGCATCCTGGGGTGCTGTGGGGTTGTGGGCTGCTGCTGCTCCACATGTCATAGGTGGAGGGGGAACTCCTGGAGAGCCTCTGGGGCAGAGTTTGGAGCTGCTGCAGTTGGGTCTGGCAGTGGGAAAGGTGTTCAGAGCAATCATGAGTTGGAGCTGGGACAGATAAATGATTGCTCACCTCAAGTGCTGGCTGAGGAGAAGGTGACTCACTGATGGTGGATTTGGGGCTACCATGGCCACCACCAGTTCTGAGAATGTGCTGGGGGCAGCTGGAGGTTATGGGAGAGGTAACAAGGATATGGCAGCCCTGGAATGCACCAGTGGGAAAGTTTGCCAGCACTTCTGTCCCAGCTGTGGGAGTGTCACAGCTGTGGGTGGGAGGAGTATCAGAGGCATGTTTCTGTGCAAAAGTGAGTTTGGAAAGTGTGTAGAGCCAAGCTTGGTCAGAAGAGGAGCAGCCATGGCCTGAACATGCTGCTGCCTGTGGTCACGTTCCTTCTCTGCAGCAGAAGTTTTTGCTGCTCCAGGGATCCCTGGAAAAGCAAAGTGATGAGCTGAGTGTACTGGTACCTGGTTCTGACTCTGCTTCCACTTTTCAGGAATAATTGATATCAAGTCTGGCACTACCAGTGTAACCAAGCTTAGGGGGGACTTAGTAACAGTGCTGCAAACTGTTTGGATTTCAATTCTAGGTTGAATAGGTTTCCTTGTACAAGCTTTCCCCAAATTTGAGAGCGCGTTAGTCTGGAAATGGTACTGTGCAATATTGACCTGTGTCCCCCAGCAGCACAAATGTAGCTGCTGCACCTCTGTAGTTTGTATCTCAGTCCAAACAGAAATGCTCTGTAAAGTGATTAAAGGAGGCAACAGAGGGGGTTTGGGAGAATTGAGTTATGGGGTGAAAAAGGAGCTCACCTAGGCTTGGTCAGAGCTGTCCTTTGATAGGATCAGTACAGATGTTGAGGAAGATGCTTGTGGAAGAGATGAGTTGTTGGGTAGCATTGCCCCCAAGCTCAGCTGCCTCTGCCACAGGTGCTGCAGTGTTTCTAAGATTGGGAGGGAAAGATGAAGAGATGGTGAAAATGTCACTTTTTCCTTTTGGTGCTTAAGGATTGGAAGTGCATAGAGCTCAGTTGTCACTCTCTTGCTTTGGGTTTGCTTACTGAAAGTGGGGAAAGGCATTTTTTTCCCCTCTATGAATGGAGAAAAGTACAACAAGTATTACAATCTTTTGTTTGTTGCATTTTTATCCGGGTTTTTTTTTTTTGGAGGAGAAGGGAAATATGCTGTTTTCATGCCACTGATGTGGTATTTTTTGTATTACCTCTCTTAAAATGATCCCTGTATTTCTTTCTTTAAAAAGGTTTGTAAAAAGACATCTTAATACTCAGTTGACATCTCCCTGCTTTTTTCAGAATTGTTTCCATTTGCTCCTAAAATAAGTTCCTGCGCAAACCCAGCTCTGGATGAATGAGCTGAATTTTGCCATGGTTTTGCATAAGTAGAATTAATTAAATTCCAATTGTAGCATCTTTATTGTCAGTGTGTTATCTCGGAGTCAAACCAGTGGGGTTTGAGTTAGCAGGGTTGTCAGCTGAGGGACATAATCCTTGTGTTCCAAACTGAATGGATTTACTCTGACGTAGCTGAGGCTCTGTGGTATCGCTCTGAGGAGCGTGTCATCGCTGCTCACGTGTTTTCTCAGTTGCAGAAGAAAATGATGGCTCTCCCAGCTGTGTTAGATCTTTGTTCCAGCTGTTACATCCCATTAGGAGAGCTGCATTCAAGATTTTCATTACTTTTCTGCTGTTGTTTCTTTGCATTTGCAGTAGCTGTGGTTGATGGGAGCTTCTGTGGCTGCAAAAGGGAGGCAAAAGGATTTGCAAAGCGGGTTTTGAGATGGGTTTGATGCCGTGAAATGCTTCTGAATACTCTGGGGGGGTGGAGGAGAGGGTGAACTTACAGCGAGAAAATCAGGGTTTTCCTCTTATACTACACCATATTATGCTGCTCAAATTTGTGGAAAGCTTGTAAGAGAAAGCCTATTCAATATGCTGTAGGCTTCACACGTGTTTTTTTTATCCTAAAATTTAAGTAAAATATCTGAAAACCAGTGTTGGAGTATGTAATTAAGGTATTGGGTTACAAAACAAAGTATCATGGTATGGTTTCTAAGAGTTCAAATTGTTATCGTTGGGGTTTTTTTAAGCAGAGGTGAAAAGGGAAAAGTTCCCTGTTATGTGCCACTTGGTTTTGCACTTAAGTTCCACGTGGTTTGATAGAGGTGGTGGCAGAGCTGGTGCTTTGGGTTATTTCCTCTGGATTTTCTTGTGTATGTTGGGGTTTTTTATGCTGGGGAGCTGTCCAGTGGAGACAGACCAGTGTCTACTTTGTTTGCTCTGAATTTAGCTGATGCAGCTTGGCAGTGGGGTGGGGGGTTATAGACATGCAGAACATGTTGTGTTTTACCTCTTAACACATCCATGAGGGAGTTTGGTTCCCAGTGCGTTTGTGTGAGTGCTGTTCATGGGGGTGATGAGGAGGGGAGTCATGGTTTATGCCCCCAAAACCTGATTTTTGTATTACATTGCTCTAAAAAACAGCCAGATAGAAGCTACTTCACTTCACTGAGGGCACCTGGGCATATTTAAGCAGCACAGATCTAGATTATCTGCTGCTAAAACTAGATAATTAACTTTTTTGGATCTAGAAGTGGGTTTTCCAATACTCTTTCCTTCAGCTTTCAGTCTTGAGCCTGTGTTTGGATATACTGTGGTTTTATTTTTGTATTTTCTGCTGAAATTTGCTGACAGTGAGGAAATAAAGTTTGAAAGTTGGTCTTTGGCTTCTTATTGCTTGACTACTTTTTTGAAGATTATTTTTATGTAATCATAGAATCACAGAATATTTCGTGTTGGAAGGGACCCATAGGGATCATTGAGTCCAACTTCCTGCTCCTTGCAGGACTAAATACTAATTATATAGGCATATATACATAATATAGATAATATTACTATATTGAGATTAATATTAATAATACAACTGTGCATTTCTACTTAAAGACAGGTTCTGATCTGGTGAGCACAACATTATAACTAGAGGGAAAAATTACAGATCTTGCAAAATGTTTTGCCGAGATAGAACTGGCTCCAAACCTACTCCAGTGTCACTGCACAACCTCCTGTAAAGGAAAACTTTACTTAATTATAGCAAATTTCTTGGGAGAATGCAAACAGCAGACCAATATTTTCATTACCACAAGGGAGAGAATTGACCTGGCATTGGCAAAATTTTTATTTCTTTCTAATTAAATGTCAGATTTACCTCATATCTTTTTTTCATTTCTATTCTTTTTTTTTTTTCTTTTTTAGTCATTTCAGTCTTACCACTCTACAATAACAATCTCTATCAAAGTGTTGGATTTTGATGATCAGTTTAAAAGAGCTGATTCCCTCTGCTGGTGCTGAATGACTTGGTAACGAGTATCTACCCCAGGCCCATAACATTTGTTATAACAACTGTACTTCTTTATGTCCTAATAGCCTTAAATGTTGATGTTTTTAAACTAATTAACTTCTTGCTGGCCACTGATAAAGAGGGTGAACATGTTTTTTTGCTTGACATTTATGAGGTTACTGGGAGAAGGAGCAGACTCTGAGCAGCAATAGCAAGAAGATGCTTTTGCCTGACTGATAACTACATTAATAGCACTGTTTTTCCCACTTAAGTGCACTCAAGTAAGACATCTATACTTATTAAATAACCCACTGTGTATGCTCCTGGCTGTTTTTGTGGATGCTGGATGGAAGCAGTGTGTTGTCTCCCTGAAACAGTTATCCTGGAGTGACTGCTGGGTGTAGATACACATGTAGTTAATGTGTGGCAGGGTTGTGTGATGTGCTGGAGCACAAGGAATCTGTGATAGAGCCTGTAATTAAAATGCCAAGGAGCTCTACCTAATAATTTGCTGGTTAAAATAAAATTTTTTAAAATCTCTTTTATAGCAGCCATGAGGGGGAATGCTGAGCTATTTATAACCCGTGTACACATTGCATGGGTGGTGACTCAGTAATTTTTCTCACTATATTTGTTACAGAACTGTAGTTGCTTCCTTTGAGAAACCTGGCATGAAACTAAAAGCTCTTCTGCTCTGTGCTTACTCACTCGTTAAATTTTCACTGATTCATATGAACTTTGGGCCAGGAAGGAGGAGGTGATGGGAGTGAGTTTGACAAAAGGAAATCAGCTGTTCCTGAGACTGAATGAATTTAAGGAAAGTAAGATGGTTCCCACACCCCCTCACAGTGCCTTTGGATGTTGTAAGCAGTGGTCAGCTTGTTTGGTGGAGAAATTCTCCTGACTTCTGCAAAAATAACTAAATTTTAGTAGCTTCAAAAACTTTCTTTTCCCCAGAACCCAAAACCTCACCCGAAGGGGAGTTTAGTGCACCATCCTTGTTGTGTTTGATTTGGTTTTCCTTGTGGGCAGGTAGGTTCATCTGCAGGTGATGGTGAGCAGGGTTGAGGGCTGCATGACTTTCCACCCAAATACTCAGCTCTCCCTGGTACTGGAAGTGGTACTGGACTTCTTTGGGATCCGTTTTCTCACCCAGAGTTCATTCTCATGCTCAGGGAAGCTGACAGTATGGGAGCTGCAGGGGTGTTCCTACAGCTCTCTGGTGAGCTGTTTTGAGACCAAATGGTCTTAATTTAGCTCTGCTGCTGCCACAACTCTACCAATTATGGAGCACAGTTCCCATTCAGGGACATAGAGCAGCTTGAAAACTTGTGAGAGAGGTATTTTCTTAGTTCCCTGTTTGCAGGGGAAGGAAGAGAGTTGTAACTGGCTTGATGAGCTATTCCTGTGTCCTTCCACCTCTTCCCAGTCCTGAACAACAGATAGTGTTTAAAGTCTTGTGGTCTAAGGAACAGCAAGAGACTGGAAACCAAAGCTCTGAGGCTGCTTGTGATCTGGCACTGACTTGCTGTGTGACACTGGATTAATTATTTCATTGGGAGCCTTCAGCATCTGAATTTTTAAGCTGATATTTGAAGAATATTGAGATAAGTTCAGTAGGCACAGATTAAACTTTTTTGGGGCACCATTTACCTTCAGAAAAAAGCCTAAAACTGAATGAAACACCAGGAGAGAGTGTGTTACATGTTTGTCAGCATTCCCTTTCATGTGTCTGACTTCTGCTATTGTAGTGATTTTTTTTTTAAATTAAACTGGAGAGAGAAGAGGAATGCTAAACTGTTCGAATAAAGTGTAAAACCTTTATTTGATGAATCACCTGGCATTACATTTAATGCATTTTTGTGCTGTGTATATTTCCAATTGATTTTAAATTAAGTTTGATTTTAAATGCAGGTACAGATACAGACCTGAAACTTTTTTCAAACAGTTTTATCACCAAGGACACTCTGTCTTGAAAAGAAGGGTTAATTGCTCCATATTTTCATCCCTCTGACAGTTGCAGGTTTAAACATTTATTTATTTTTAACTTTTAATCAGTCTTATGGCTTGGCATTGTCTCTTTGGAGGCAAATGTCAAAGCTGTGGGAAAACTGAATCTTTTTCAGGTTTTTTTTTTTGTTACCTTTTGGACCCCCTTTCTAACACATGTAATTGTTTCTTGATAGGGTTGTGAAATATTTCCATGCTTCGGCTACACTTAGTAGTTGCTTCTCTGCCATGTGTTCTTAAAAAGCACTTGTAGGAAGAAGTCCTTTATAGCATTTATCAGTTGCTAGTCACGTCAGTACCCTGTTCTGGAGGTTGAAAAGATCACTTGCAGATCTAGGAAAAAACCTTTGAAAAGGTTTTCCCCAAGTTTTTCTTTTTACCTGTTTGTCAAACTTGTATCTGTTGAGTCTTGACACCTTTAAAATGGTTCAGTAAGTTTGCAGGGATCTTCGTAGCCTGAAGAGCATCTAAAAGTGACCATGCAAAATTTCTTCTCTGTGTCAATTATATACATTTAATTTTTAAAGGATAAAGCAGTCTTCCGTTTGCCTAATAACTATAGGATCTCATAACTCCTCCAGAGGGGTGATATCCTCCTGTAATTATGAGTTATGCAAGTCTCCACATTTCTCTGTCCCTGGAGTGCAGAGGAAACTGGTGTTACACTTGTAACAAATATTACAGAAACACAAACTCCGAGATGGTTCTGGTCATGCAGAGTTCACATTCTAAATACAGACGGGGATAACTTGCTCTGATCTTCCTTTTAGCTGTGGAAAGAATTAAAACACAAGCAACTTGCCCAGAGTCACACAAGAGGCCGGTGTTGGAGAGCTGAGAATCAAGCCCATAATCTGAGTATTATCCTTATCTTCGCTGCGAGACTAAGAAGGGAAATTCTAGAACGAAATTCTTATTCTCTAAATGTACCTGCAGGCGGGAGTTGGCCGGGAGTTTGAATTCATCCAGTGATGTGAGAACCAGCCTGCTCAGCTTCAAGATAAACCAAGAAGAGATTAGGTTAAAGGACAAACAAAAGAGCATCCCCCCCTGTTCTCCAAAGCTGGGGCTCCACAATAGCCATTGTGTTCCTTCAATAGGCACGGGCTGCTTTGCCATAATTACTTTTTAAAGTAAATCGCAGCTTATCATCATGTAGGGATGTAATATCTTCATAAGCCAACTCTGCAGAATTATAATCATTCAGTATCATTTTATGGAATTAAAAATCATGTTTGGGGTTTAAGGCATCTCTTTTTTTGTGTGTGTGTTGTTGTTACTGTGTGAAGTTAGGATGAGACTTGAAGCAGTGCCTTGGCTGCCAAAGCAGAAGGTGTCCAGTTCTCCCTCCGGAGGCCTTCAGAGGGATTTTCCTCTCTCAGGTCAGGGAAACTGAGGTACTTGGAGATCATATGAAATAAAGATCCCAACTACCTGGCAACTAAGGCTTTGCTGTGTGTTTTGTAAGGAAAAGAAGAATTTTTTTGCTGTAGAGTCAAACTTAAGTTGCACCCCAGGAACTTAATCCCTAAAGTTTAGTATAAAATATTGTTTTCTCATCAGACCAGTACTTAATATACCTCTTTTATCCAGGGGGTATATCTAACAAATAGGTGAAGTGGCTCATAGTCTTAAGAAGCCTGTAGATTTCATCTGGTGGAAAGATACTATATGAAGTATTCTTGTTATCAAGAGATACATGACACCTTTTTTTTTCCCCTTTGTAAACTACAGTCAGTTCAACAAAATGAGATTTTTTGTTTTCTAGGTTGAAAAATGACATTTGATCTGTTACATACTGATAAAGGGGCGTTTTCTGCATATTAAGGGCTTGTTTTGTTAATTTGAATTTACATTAAGAAATTGAAAACTGTTCTAAGTGGTATTGCACGATGTTAATTGGCTGTTGCCAGGTAAAGCTGCCTGTTGCTGCTCCCTCATTTTTGCTCCATTTGCTCCCTGAGGTGCAGTTCTTTTAATGGTATGATTTGAAACAGAGTCATATGGGTCAAAACCAAACACTTCTGAAAGTAAACCTGGTAGAGCTGTTGGGCAGTAATTTATGTCCCTTACTGGTGTTGAGCCATGGGACTGTAACCTCTAAGCACAGACAAATTTTTTTAATCTGAATTTTTGCAAAAATGTTGTTCTTCTGCTGGTTTTTTTCGTTCCAGATGGCCGCACAGATCCAATTTTGGATGACGTAGGTGATGCCTTCAAGCTTATGGGGGTTAACCTGCACGAGCTGGAAGATTACATCCACAACATCGAGCCTGTCACTTTTGCACATCAAATCCCTTCGTTTCCCGTCAGCAAGAACAATGTCCTGCAGTTTCCCCAGCCGGGAAGTAAGGATGCAGAGGAGAGGAAGGAGTACATCCCTGATTACCTGCCACCCATTGTCTCCTCTCAAGAAGGTGCGAAATTAATCCTTTGCTTTAAGTTTTGGGCCCTGTGTTTGCTCATTTCTGTGCATCCTCAAGCAGTGGCCCGGGAAGGACCCACGGGGTGTTTCACACGCACGATTGCAAAGCAGGTGGTGGTGCTGTGGCAAGTTCGTGTTCCACTCTTTTGCTTTCCTTCAAGATTACCTCATATCAAAAATTCACTGTGTTAATACCTGTTTCTGTAATGCATTTAAATTTTTTCAGGCGACAGAAACGAATGCTTTGCTTTACCTTTTCTGTGTCAGCCTCCCTCCCACACAAACTGCAAGAGCTTCTGTGATTTGGTAAAGGTAGAAGAAGGAAGGCTGGTGAGACTGGCAGAGCATTCTCTGCTCCTGACAGCTATTTGTTCTTCCTTAGAACAAATTTCACCAAAAAACCCCAAACCAAACAAACAGAAAAAACCTCATTTTCCAGTTAAATTCAGCTTTAAATACGGAAGTAAGAGTTGTTTAGAAGCATTGTATTTGCTCTTAATTCTCTTTGCTAACATTGATTAGGGTTTCATCATCACTGTTCCAGCTACTCCTTCCCTTTCTTTACCCACAGAAGCAAGGCTTGAGGAAACAGTGAAACCAACTATACTAAGGTTTGAGCTGCAATTTGCCTGAGAATTTTAACTGTGGCAGTGGAAAAAGCAAAACTATTTTCTTTATTTTTCAGCTGCATGACGCTTGATTGCTAATAAGATCTAAAGCTTTAAGAAACATGACCTAGTCTAACTTCCCCTTTGAACAGTGAACAGCACGCAACTGTACTTCGTATGGAAATAAATATATGTAAGGTTGTGGATTTCGTAGAAAAAAATTCCAAAAGAATATAATATGTTCTCCAAAAGAGTGTAAAGAACAGGTCCAATCTGCTTAAGGTATTTAATTTATAATTTTGTGGGGACAGAATGGATATCATGCTCCATTATGCATATTATTCTTTTTTAAGAACTAAGGTCTCAAAGTCTGCACATTGAAGTAGGTGTAAAAACTCTGCCCGAAGTAAAGATGAACATAAGTGACAACACCTTGTTGGGTAAGGAAATCCACTGCTGTGCTGCTACAGGGATTGCATGGGGCAGCATTCCAGGGATTTATCGAGCTGTAGGAAGTGTGTATTCAGGCTTTCAAGCATCCTCTTCATCTGGATGGCTGCAGTTGCTGTGTGCTCCAGTTAGACTAAGTGGAATTGTAGTCAGGAACAGGTATCTGAGTTATAAAGGCTGTCAGGTACAGTGGGTTTAGTGAACAAATTTACTCATTCCAGTAACAATGTGAGGACTTACTCATGCTGGTGAGTATTCTGAGGCTCTGTAGAACCTTACTTTTCTGTTTCCTTTAGCTACATTTTATAGATCAATAGTCTTTCAGTGTCTCTTGCCTTAATACAACCCAGGAAATGGAACTGCTGTTCAAAACATAAATGTTTCCTTAAATTGTGAAGGAGATCCTAAAGGCTCCCCCATGTGAAGTTTGTTCAGTGGATTGTTTTAAAATCTAATGATGAACTCTCTTAAACCAGGAAGAGGCAAACAAAATATAAATATCATATATGCAGACAACATTTATAAGAGAGGAGTACAAAGGAAGAGGACATTGAGAAGTGAATAGGGATTTTAGCACCCTGTTCTGGCTTCTTTCTTTAGCCTGATTTTTTGGGAGATAAACAAACACCATTCTGTCAGAGAAATCCAGCATCTTTGAAATGTAACGAGTTGCCCAACAGTGTTCCAGTTGGGGTTGTTGTTTTTTTTTTCATACTCTCAAATATGCAAGAAAAGTCAAATCTAGCAAGGCTCAAAGCAGCTGCAGAGAAATATCTGAACATGAGGTGGGAGAGATGAGTGTTCCAGACTCAACCTGGCAATACACTACAAACAAAGAGAGGCTAAAAATTGAAATGGGGACAGTTGTGCTTTTTTTTTTTTGTATATGTGACTTTTTATACTCTTTCTCTTGCAAGTTAGATCCAGGAGTTAGATTTTAGCAGTCCTTATAAATAATGTATGAATCCTCTTAACACCTGAAGCAAGAAGATATTATTTCCAAAGTTGGATGAGAACCAGGAAAACTTCTGATGCCTAAGGCTAGTGTATCAGAGGACGTATAGACACAACTTCAAAAAATGAATACAATATTTTTTTAAATGAAAATTTAAAGCAAGCATTAAATACAACTGCTGAATGCAGATTTGTTGTAGTCGATTTAAAACACAGTTGAGGGCATTTTAATTTTGAATTAAGTGTTTTCTGAAAATGCCATTTGTATTTTGTGCCCCACTGTTTGTTTTTGAAAGGAGTGAGATGAATCAAGAAACTCTGTTGTTTATGTTTTATTTTATGTTATTCCAAGTAAAATTTTGAAGAAAAACTTACTTTTGCAGGTTAAAGGAATGCATTTGAAAAATAAGAATTGCAGCAGCTGTTTAAACACTTTGCAATACTTCATAGAGTAGGAAGAAAACCATACTGCTGCTCATATTGTGCAGTCCATAACATTTGAGTTGCTTTGAGTAGGCAATAATTAGCAATGAAGGAAGGCTGTGCACATTGGAGTGTGTAAAGTAAATTATTCAGTCACTTAAAGGAATTGTCAGGAAGACTTGTTATGTCCCGTTTTGTATTGAAGCTCAGCTCATGTTGTAAATATTAATTTATTGATAGGATTCAGAAATTACTAGTGCTGATATATTTTAGTAGTAATGTAGCCATGACTTTAGTAAGAAAACGCTTTATTTATATCTTGTTAATTTAAAAACCAAACCAAAACAGTGTTCAGTCTGCACCGTGGCCAGTAGGTGTTGCTGCCCTCCTTCCCAAAAGTCCTTTAGTTCTGCACATGTAACCAGCTTCTTATTTCCACTTACTCTGGAACTGGTGGTGGTTCAGAGTATTCAGAGTCTGCCCAGCAGCCCAAGCAATGCCTTAATTATCTTTGCCAGAGAATCCATAAGAGCAGAAGGTCCTTCCAGTCTAAGAGGAGCCATTTCCTTCACATGTACTCAGTCTTAAGAAATGCTGAAAGAGCTTGGAGTGATTCCTGAAGATGTGGGAAAGGGAGGAAGGCAAATAAGTTTTCAAGATCTATAGTTTCTGTCAGTCAGAAATTCAGTTCAGTGGTACAAGTTTTGTTCCAAGAAGGCAGAAAATGTTCTTGCTTAAATATGGAGTGCAAGCACTAACCAAATGCTTGCACTGTGAGGATCTGCATATATAATTCTGTATATTATAAAACAATCTGACTCAGTATTGCCATGGAAAATGTTGGGGTTTTAGCAGTATTTTTACAAAGGACACTGAAGGGATAATTTTATGCCAATGTATCATGATGTTTGCTGTCTGCCTATTTTTAATTAGTCTCTTTTTGTTTTTTGAGTTAGTTTAGCACTGTTGTCACTAAAATGTCATGGTAAACTTGTAAGACAGATTAAAAAAGGAGAAAAAAATAAATTAGTTGCAAAACATGATGGTCATGCTTTATTTCTTGTGCTTTAATGCAAGGGAACATACATTTTGCAATAATAAATCAACTTCTTAGAATTTGTTGATTGCATTTGAAGCAAAACAGTACGTGCTGAAACTAGGCCAGCTGAGAAAGCCCAGATACTTTTCCATAGCTAATAATAATCACTATTACATTTTGTGATAATGTTGAGAGCCCTGAGTCCTGATGCCTTAAGAATATGTATCATTTTCCATGATTAAAACAAAGAAAGAGGAGGTATAAATCCTACCTGTGCCGTGGTGACCTTATTTTTAAGCTTCCTGGGATGAATTTCTGCCTGTGCTTGCTGCCTCTTGTTACTACTTCATTTTAAATAATAATAATAATGATTTATGTTTTTTTGAAATAACCACACTGTGTCAACTGCTCTCTTTTTCTGACTTTTTAAAGTCACAGGCAGCCCACCCCTGTTTTTCTGACCAGGAGACTGAAGAAAACATCTTTGTTTTGTGCAATACTGATCATAGCCTGTGGTATTTGTATTAGAGCCTTATTTCTCTCTTACACTGTAACTGTGCTGCAGCACATTAGCAGGATTTGAGGGAGAAGGCATGAGACTCTCTTCACACCAGTTTAGATATTTTGTGAGGAAAAGGGGTAGCTGTTAGGGAGTCACACTTCCTCTTCAGTTCCAGCTTCATTTTTTTCTGTCCTCTTCTGTCCTCCTATCACTTCACTCTCACTTCCCAGAGGTTCAGCTTCTTTCCCTTAAAGACGATCTGGAAACAAATGTCGTTTTTACCAGGCATGAAATGTTGTTGTCTTTCATTCCTGGTAATGTGGGCTCAACCACTGCCGTTGTATTTCTGATCATTGAGTCAGGACAAGTTCTTGGCACGGTTTACAAATTCAGATTTATTTGTAGCCTTTTCTGTCAGAGCATTTTATTTCCCTGTCAGATCAAAGCATAAAATTGCTGATCTTCTTACAGTCCTGCCTTTTCCCCTCTTTGCTGTTGATGTGATGTTAGGACCTGTTTCCTACCAAAACCTGATGCTTCCAGCCACCTGGAAGCGTGGAAACCCAGCTGTCAAATTACACATCATCTGAACACATCTCTAGTTTTTTCATGCTGAAAATCACATTCGAATTGATGAGAATTGGGGGGGGGTGGTGAAGCAAGGTGCTAATCAAAGCAACAGATTTTGTGTCTAGGATCTACTAGTGCTAGAACTGTAATTGTATAAAGCCTTAAGCATCAGGGTGACATAAAGCATTAGTGTCAAACTCCAGTGGGAGATAGATCAGATTTTAAAATTGCCACTGCCCCCTCAGTCTCGCAGTGCTTTCTGTGGCTGTGGTCCAGAACTGAATGTAGCAAGTCTTGGATCTCAGACCAATCTCGGTTTAACAAAGCTGATCCTCCTTTGTAAATCAGTGTGTGATGGGCTTTAGAAGGATCCTGGGATATCCACTTTCCCATTTCGGTAACACAGGTCTCACTGTTGCCGTTTTTAAGCCTTTCTGCCTTTCCCCAGATCTAGTTTAACCTCACAGACCAACTGCTCCTCGTTCCAGCAGCTGCACTGATGATTTAAAAGCAGCAATGATCTTTTCAACAGAGCTTTTCCAGTACACTTGGTTAGGAAACCACCCCTCCTCAACAAACAGGTACTGTGTAGTCACCAGTTTGGAGAGTTAAAGCCCTGCCAGACTGTGGAGGTTTTGCTCCTGGCTGCTCACTCTGCCTGGTTGCTGATATTCACAGGCATCCTTTAGCTGTCTTTGCAGTGTGCTCTGAGTTAGACTCTGATTGCTTTTGTGAGAATGAGCCTTCACATCTGCAGCAGCTCAGCAAGGGAGAGGCAACAGGAGAAACGGACAAAATGAGAAAAGCAGCCAAGCTTGAGATGCAGCCAGAAGAAAGGCATTGGGAAAGAGCCAATAGGAGAGGCAGGTTTCAAAGAAGAAAAGGAAAATAGGAGACAGGAACAAAAAAAAAGTGCACAGAAAATGTGCCTGGTTTAAATCTTGCCATTAGACAGAAAAATAACTTTTCTCGAAGGCGTGCTGATAAAGCTGTAATTGGGAAGACAACTGTATCTTTACCTTTTCTGAAGAAGTTGTATCATAATCAAAACCATAATTTCCAGTGAAATCCAGCAAGAAAGGATTTAATGAGGAAGTTTTTTTTTTTTAAATGGGAAGTTAAATAGACTTTCACTGAAGAGCTTCATTTAATTTGCAGCACTTGGGGGAAAAAAAAAAATCAATGTAATGATGTGCCGTAATAAAACTTTATTCGTGGCAGAAACCAAATCACATAGCTGGGATCCAGAGACTACAGAAACAGAGGAGACACTCTTTTATCTTCTCTAGGAGACTAGTACCTAACTTCTAATAATAATTCATGTCTTTGGGAAAAGAAACCCCTCAACTCTTGCTATTTTTTAAGAAACTTAATGGCAACTGAAAGGGGGGAATGGAGGAAATGGATTAAATGTGTTTGTTTTGATTTTTAGGGGAGGGCTTGTGATAGACTTTCATGGTTTTGTTTGTTGAGGTCTTTTTAAGTGTTATATCCTTTGAAATAAATAAACCAGCTGGAACCTGGCTGTACCTGAAGAAGCAAATCAGAAGATAAGTTTTATAAAGATACTGCCTCCGGTTTCTTTGCAAGTAATAGTGAGGAACTAGTAAAACTAACTAAAAAAATTCAGCATTGTGAAAATGTATTGCTTTAGCTTCTTTAGCTATCTGGCTTTATTTGCTGCATATAGCAAATGAAATGAAGGCATCATGACTTCAAGGGGATATCGTCCTTCTAAAACCTTCTCACAAAGATTTTTCTGGTTTTCAGACCTGTTTAGATAACTTACAAGTTGTTAGTGATTCTTAAGGATTCAAAAATAAAAACTGCAGAATGCAGAAGTTGACTGATAAAAGCCAGCCTTTTGCAGTAAATTATTTACATAGAATGGGAATGAAAGTCGTGGATCCTTTCGCTGCATTGTGATGTGCAAATTGCAATTTTGGTTAGAATAAAACCGGAGGAGAAAATGGGACTTTGTGATAAAAGGATTCTATTGTCTTGTGTATTTTGAACAGAAATGCTGTCATGATTTTAATTTCCTACTGATCCTTTTTCAGCAAAACTTTTGTCACTTGTCTTGACTCGTCACGTCAGATCAGTTTTTTCCCTTTTCTGACAATGTGTGACTTTGTTTAGCGCCTGCGTCGCTTCCTGCACTGTCTGCTGCTCCTGTGCTCGAGGATTTTATTTCAGCTGGATCATCAGACACCTTTGTGCCTTTGAAAGCATAAGTTTCAAATTAGGTTATCGTCTGATACCTGGGTGTTACTGTTCTCAGGCCTCTCAGACTTTCCCTGGCTGCCCTGAGTATTTTTGGGGACTTAAGGGAGGGAGGGGGAAATGGAAAGTCTGGCCACTGCTTAAAGCAGGAATAAAGAGAAGCACAACTGGCCTATTTTAAGGGCTGACCTTGTAACTTTATTATTTTTCAGTGTTTTCTTCATGCTGGAGCCTTTCCTGTTTTTCTTAATTCAAGTGGTTTTATTTCTTTCTCTGACTTCTGCCACCAAGGATTCTTTAACTTCATGAAAATGTCAGTGATTGCTAACAATTCCTGGCACTTAAAAAACAAATTAAAATTATTTTAGCTACTGGGATCAAAGCCACAAATTTGATTGTTACCCTCCTGCACAGGAGTTTGTGCCAGACTTTCAGAGAAACATCTTATAATTCAAGCAGTCCTTAATTTTGTACTGTATTTGAGAGGATATTTGGGAAGGACATGGAAATAGAACATATTAGGTTGAGACCTCTGATTTTGAGTCATGTGGCCTTAAGTTTCTCCAGCAAGGCAAGCATCTTCCTGCTGCTGATTAGCAGCTGTGACATTTTCATGGACACATGGAATGGTCCACACCTGGAATTCAGGAGCTGACCCTCCAGACAGTTGTTCTGAATAACGAAACTGCCCAGAGAACAGTTACTTGCGGGGTAACTTTTTTCGTTTAAACCCTTCTGAAGTGTCTGAAACATTTCTTTCCTCCTGTGAAAAATACCTGTGCTTGGAGCTGTTTGGGAATAGATATTGCATGGTGTTTATGTGCACATTTTCAAGCCTAACCTTGATCTCAGCATCAGAACAAGCCGTTGTCTAGACAAAGATCACGGGTGGATTACGGGACCCCGTATCTCTCTTGCATTAATCAGGTGAATGACTCATTGCAAACTTCTGCAGACAAGCAATGCGGTAGGGTCCAGGTTAAGACCAAGGAATTCTGCCTCCTAATTTTTAAAATTATGACTAAGAAAGCTCATTTGAATTATTTGTCTTTTGCCACACACAGATAAGCACTATAACTTTACCATACACCTCTTGACTACAGCGTCTTCTTAGAATGGTTGAAGTTGGAAGGGACCTTAGAGATCATCTTCTTCCAGTCTTCACCTTTGGTACATGTTCCTGTTTTCTCCAACTGTCAGCTAAAGGGAATATTAGTGAGTGGGTAAGTCATTAGGAAGGGATAACTTATTTTTGTGTGTAGGCAGTTCCATTTCATTCTGAAAGACTCTGAGAAATGTAAGGTTGGGTGGATAAGAGAGTTCAAATGAGAAGGCATTTGGAGACATGACCCCGGTTCATGTAGCCAGACGCTTGGATAATTAAAGTTCATCTTTAACTGTGTTTCTTTGGAATCTTTCATTTTTGTAATTGCACTCATTAGAAACATTAATGGTTTTCTGATGACTTGACAAGACGGTATTTTAATGTTTTTCTCTAGTTTGGATTCTGCTTCTTTGAACAGCTATGTATGGCATGACTGGGTAAAATGTAACCCTGTGTGCATGTTGTGTATAAATGTGCATTGTTTGGGTCGGTTAAGCAAAGCCTACCAGAGCATACCTGTGTTTTTGAGGAGCAATGTCAAACTTGAGCAGGGCTGGATCTGGCTTGCACTTAGCCCAAGGCTGGAAAACAGTGGGTCTTCAGGTGGTAATGCAGTAAGTCACAAATTTCTCTGGCTTGGTTTGAGATTAATGTTTCAATCATGGTTATAAGCAATGATGCCACGCTGCCAGGGGTGGTATTTTATATGGAGAGATAAATTGAAGTTCAACTCTGTGTGTGTGTGTTTAAAACAGGTCGATAACAACTTAAATGGCCTTTATTCTGGCCACTTTACAATCTGCAACATTAGGCTTAATTTATTTTCTTTGGTGAACTTGTTTGCCCTCTGCATTTGCACTGTTGATGTCTGCTGCTTTCCCATTCCAGAGTTGTGTTAAAGGAAGACTCTGTGTTTCATGTGTATTCCTACCGTTGGGATGGAGCATACTTTTCTTCAAACGTTATGAGCTCTTTTCCCTGAGGGGAGGAGGATGGTACTGATCCTGTGTGTCTGAGAGGTACAGCTTAACAGATTGGCCAAATAATCCATCCTGAATTGGAGAGTGAATAATTTTAATACCCCTTATCTCACATAGATTTTTGTGGATATTCATCTCAGCAAACGAACTTTGCATTTCTAAATATTTAGAGCAGCATGTTCGTTCAGGTACAGCATACTTGAATCTTAATATTCTCCAAGTTTCTCCACGTTTCTCCAGGTTTCTGTGCATGTGGGACTTTGGTTCCAGGCTTATTTAAACAAACATTTAGCGCTTGTGTGCGGACAACACTAATTGCGTCTGACAGTCACAACTGGGAATAACATGGAGGAAATAATAGTTCTTGACCAATCGCTAAAACACAGGAAGTCCTGGTGCCATAGGAAGGGAGAGAAACTCACTTTTCATTTCCTTTCGAGCCCAGTGTGTTCAGATTAACTTTAAAGGGAGCTGAGGTGCAGCTCTGAGGATTTAGGCTTCAATGGTGTGGTGCCTTCGTGTGGAGCCCGGCTCAGCAGGCAGTGCGGCACCAGCCAGGGGAGCTCTCACAGCTCAGCTGCTGGGGATCCTATTGCAAATTAAATATGAAACAAGGATGCATTTGGTTTTGCATGGGAAACTTTTAACACAGTCATTCAAGAGGCTTTCTCGGTGTTCTGAGTATTTTAAATCACAATACAGATGGAGGTGGTAGCTCATCTCCGAGCTTTCAGAAATAACTCATTTCTTTTGCTGTTTTAAAGAGAATTGGTGGATTTTTACCATTCTCACGTTCGATAGTTTTAATTTTCTGTATTACAGGCTTTACATTTTCAATTCAGCAAAGTTTGCTGTTATTCAGTTACCTTTTCTTGGGGGGGTGTATAAAATATCCTACAAACAAATATTTTCATTGTGCTCAAAACATGTTCATATATGCTCTGGGTTTTTTTTAAGATAAAAGATACAGTTAAAATCACATATCCTTGTACAGGGAAGTTGAGTTGGGATGTCTGGAGGTTTTTTAAGGACCTTTAGAATTACAAGTGAAAATCTATTTAGATTTTAGTGAGATTTAGCCATCCAAATATCCTCCTGTAGCATGAGACCTTAACTTTTTTTGCCAGAGTCCTTAAAACCATGATATAAAATCACACTGGTTGTGATGAGCTGGAAAAACAATGTTGAATTTTGTTGTTATGGTGTTGCTGTATAACTCACACTTACAAACTAGAGCATGTGAAGGGTTTATCACAACATTGCACTTATTCACATAATTCAGTATTTTTTTAGGACTCTTGGGGAAAGTAAACTTTGTGTGAATTAAAAAGTGATAAGTATCTTAGTGCTGATGTTGCAGGTAACAAGCTTCCCTTAGATGAGCTGATTTTCACGGAGTACAGCTCATGCATAGTATCTATTTAAAATTTAAGATGATTCAGGCTGAAACACTGAATTTGTTCAAAATCTCAGGGTAAACTTCATTTTTACAAAGGGCCCTCATTTTAAGGAGTTTTTCCTTCCCATATATGTGCCTTCAGTGAGCTCACTGGGCTGAGCTCCTTGCAGGTATATTTGGTCCATCTCTGGTGAGGTGAACTCCCATCACATCTCCTAGATCCCACACTATAATGTCACACAGATGGGATGCTGGGCTACAGCCGTGGTCCTAAAAACTAGCCCTGCTGCCTGGTCAAAGGCAAAATGCCCCCACTGGGGCATTTTGGGAATGGGAAGTGAAGAATGTCAGATGAAATTGGAGGTTGAATTTTGGATTATCAATTATCCACATGTCCTGTGTGTGGGATATGTGTCCTGTGCCCTGCCGTGGCAGGCTAAGATTTTCTTGGGTCGCAGGCTCAGCCAAGCAGGGTTGCTGCAGGACTCCTCACAGGAGACATCCAAGGCAATCCAATGAAGCAGGAAACAGTGCTGATGAGGAGGTGATATTTTACGAGAAGCTCGGTCTGCTGTTGAGCCTGGCATATTTCAAATGAGATGAAAAATTAAGTCCTTGCCACTTGTGGTGATTAAAGCCCCGGTGGCTCACTTTTCAAGAGCAGCATGTTAACCCTGCTGGCATGGATCCAGTTGGGTTATAGAGTTCTGCCAGCCTAAATGCCCTGAGCAGTTTCAAATTCGTGGAGGGGAAGCCGCTGGGCGCTGTTCTGTGCCACCAAATAGTCCCCACAGCCTCCCACCACGGGTCCTGCATTTCAGCAGCAATGGAAGTGATGATGAGCTGAGCCCAGGTCCCGTTCCCTGAAAGTATCCAGCAAGCATAGCTTTTTCTCTTTTAAGGGTAAATCCAGCAGTGCATGTGTGTTTCCTAGGTTAGCATGAGACCTGCATGGTAAATAAGTGCAGGGTTGTTATGCTCTCCCAGGACAGGGAGCAGAGCCCATCCTGGTATCAAATCTGTGTTTGCAGAGGAGAGAACTGTGTTTGATCCAAAGGTGCTTCCAGCACAGTGAAGAAACTGATACAAATAGAAGTGTTGATTCTTTTTATCTAAATAGTTTTCCTCCTTTCTCAAGTGTATGAGAGCTGCTTTTGTTCATAATACAGAGAATAATTTCCATGTGATATTTTTAGCAGTCAAGGTATAGAAAAGGTGGTGGACTTTTAGAGTGGTTAAATGCAAAGAGCCAAGCAGAGGGACAACTGGTTTTAATCTGCTGTGAGAGAGAGGTGTGGGATGTGGGAAGGTGCTGCTGGCAGTGCCACCAGGAGAATGGATGTTGGGGTTAAATAACTTACAGTAGGATTTCTGTAAAATAGAATCGTTCTTATCAGCCCTGGTGGAACGGCCAAGGCTTGTGCTGCTCTCAGACTCCAGTGTTACACACGTGCTTGTGCTGTGCTGTAGCTTCGGCCTTATCTAAATGGAAAACCCCTTCCAGCTTGAGAACAACTTAGCAACTTTTCAATATCAAAAAGAGCACATTATACACAACACATGTACAAGACTCAAAAGAACATGTATGCTGCCTAAAGTTTTTGGAGCCAGCCTGTGTGTGTGCTAATCTCCTGAGGGTTCATTGCTCCGAGCTTTTATCAGGAGCAAAGGGAGGCAGAGCCAGAGACTTCTGTGCACACTGCCTCTCCATCTGAAAGAACCAGCTCCTTTTTCCTTAGTTCAAGGCAATGCTCCCAGAAGTGTGTGTACATCATTCCTATCAATGCAGTCACAGGACTCTGACTTTCTTTTTAAGTGAAAATAAATGAAAATGTTTCCATTCCCTATTGTTAAGCAGCGGAGGAGGTTTCTGCTACAGTCTCATTGTCTTAGATCTGTTTCTTAGTGCAGCACATCTTTGCATTAAGCTGTTTTTACCTTTTAATGTCATTTAGAAGAGATGAAATTTATTGGTAGTATCTCAGGGGAAAGATTCTAGATGCTGGTTTTCTGAGGAAAAGCTTAGATATGAATTAAAAACCTGGTTGCTTCTGCTTGTCACAAGCTGACTGCAGGTCAAACTCCTCGGAGTTACTGCAGCCTCTACATGTCCAGTTTTGCAGTTTCTTTGCTGCCTTAATTGGTGTAAGTTTTGCCCTCCCAGATGATCTTTTCTGAAAGGGCAGGGAGATGAGGGAACAGGCGAGCTCCAGAGGGAGGGATCCCGGCAATAAGTCGTGTCCACTTAGTATCACATTAACAGGGAGAGAACACACCAGCGATCAGGTAACACCTAAACACTGTTCTCCAGAATTAGGTGACTTTGTTTCCTTACCTGCATTTAGTGTTCCAGCACCCCACAAAGGTCGGGGTTACTTTTTGAACAGCTGCATTAGTGCCATTCTTCCTCTGAATAGTCGTTCGTTTCTTTCTGTAGCGTTAAAAAGGAGCTGTAACCTTGTCATATTAATGAGCCAAAGCTTTGTTAAACCTGGAACCTCTCCTGGTCAGAGGTGGCATGGTACATGAGCATATTTAAGGCAACTCAATTTCTGTAAGAAACAGTGTGTGCAAGGAGAAGTCTTGCTTCCTTGTGCAAAGAGCTGGATTCCTAATTACAATGGAGTTGACGAAGAGTGACATTTGGCAAAAATCCAGAGCAATACTCAGCCTTGTTGCCTCCTGCTGCAGAGTGAGACACCTGAGCTGTCCTGTCATCACACCTGCTGATGTAATATAAAGAAAGTTGTATAAATACAAGTGGAGATTTTAAAGATTTTTTTTTTCCTCCCTCCTTTGCTTGAGAGCATATTATTGCTATACTTACCAAGGATTTAAATTTCTTTGATGTTAGCTCTCTATGTTGAGTTATATCACACCTACCTTCACTGTGCTGATGCAGTATCAAGGCTAAAACTATTTATTCAGCAAACCCAAGTCACTTCTCTCCAGTTTTTGTTTTGCCTTTCATGTGTATGTCTCATTTACAGCATACATAGCAAAATATGTGTTCTTTAAATAACAGCATGACCTGGTTACATATGGCAAAGGAAATAATACAAAGGAAAGATCTAGACTTTCCCTAATCTGAGTCCATATAGCATCTTATATTGCTATGTGTTATGTGGTTATAAAATGCATGGCACAAGTGGAATATTTAAGTTGGTTTATATATATATATATATATATATATATATATATAAAATATACAAATTAATAGCAAATTTTTAAAGTTTAGCATCACTAAAAGTCTAGTATTAATATTTATTGCCTTTTAATTAAAACTAATTAAATATGTTCATTTCTAAGTTTACTTCAAATTGCTTCCTAGCTCTTCTCACTATCACTGTGTCTTTTCTCACCCAAAAAAAAAACCAAAACAAAGGAACACATATCCAGAGAGAGGGATTGCTTGCACATCACACACAGGCTCTAGAATGGAAACTTCAGGAGGGAAGCCGAGAGGAGCCAGACGAGCACATGCAAGGAAAATTAAATGTTTCAGGACAATCTGAGCAGTGGGGATCAGATAACTACAGATACAGTGGTGTATCTCCTTGGAGGTTGGATTAGTAGTTACTCTGCAGTAATCTCTAGTAAAGAACAGGAGCTTAGTGTGTGATACACCTGGCACAGTTTGGAGCATGAGGTCCAGAGGTTCACTGCTAGAAATCCTTGGGAGACAAAAAAAGGAGAGACACCACAGTGCAGCCACAAGGTGACTGCTACAGATGCTGGAATTTGAGGGAAGTGGAAAATAACTAAAACACTAATCCACAGTGTTGAGTTGAACCAGAGCCATCAGGGCACACCAAACTGTTGACAATGTCAGCTTGGACTTCTGTATTCAGAGACTACATTTTTTTTCGCTCGATTTTCCTTGCTAGATCACCTGAGGAAGAGCAGGAATCCCTGCTGAGAAGCAGAATACATCAGTCCAGGTGGACTGCCATGTTAAAAGACTATACTAGGCTGCCATCTGAGCAAGGATTTGGGATACCTGAACACCACTGTCAGTTTAAACTGGTTTGCAGATGTCCTTTGTCCCTGCAAAACAAGGGATTTGGTCAGTGTTAGGAGTCTGTTAATGAGACAATTGTACAGAAAATCTATGTTCCACTGTTTTTTCACTTCATTGATCTTCTAGATATCATGGAAAATTAGATATTTTCCTCTTTCCTCTTCAAACTCGATGTTTTCCAAAAAAAAAAAAACAACCTGTGTTTTGCAAAAACACAGCTGTGGTTTTCCACCAGAGTTATCATATCTCATTTGCTGCTTAATGCAAATTCAATAATCATATTGGTTCAGACTTATGCACTGACTGCATCCGTGTTTTAACAGTAATATTTTACAAATCACTGCAGAAGTGCGTGGGCTGCACACCATTTTCAGAGGAATTTCCAGCTTGAAAGCATGGTGTTGTACTTTATATTAGCTAGAAAATCCCGAGGTGTAAAAGCCCAAAAGGTCTGTATCACTCTTCTCCCTTCAGATACCACACGTGCAAAAATTTTACAGCATCGTTCCAAGCCTCAAGTTGAGAGAAGTTATGACTTAAGGCTATTGGACATGTAGTTTTCAGACAGCTGCAAGTTCTGCTATTTTTAAACACTTCTTCACATGCAACAAAAGCTCTAGTTATTATGCACAATAATATATTCAATAAACTTTGATTTAAAACATTTTTTATATTTTAGCTGCGTTTTGCTCATAAGAAAAGGAGCATGGAAGGAAATATTACATGAACTCAAATACCTGAAGTCTTACAGCAACTTTCTCACAGAAATTCAGCTCCCAAGTGGAATCCAGACATAAGATGTTGTATTTCTAATAGATACAGTTGGTTTTGGGTATTTTCCCCCTGAGAAATACAAATGTTTGAGGCATAATTTAAAATGGAAATAACCTCGTAGCCTTCACCGTGGTGTCACTGTGTAATCTGCTACAGTTAAACCATTCAGGGAGATAAAATAGGTTCAGTGCAGCTATCAGACAGGATCTCACAGTCTTTCTATTTAAATGTGCTTCAGTCTTAATGCAAAGGGAGCACATATTTATATGCCTGTGATGTTACTGAAAGGGACTAAAGAGTCTAAATACTGTTGGTGCTCAGTGAGTTTTGGTTTCTCTGTTAACCCATGTTTTTGCAAACCTCATATACTCTTTCCCCCATCTCAACTATTACATGTATTACTTTGCTAAACTGGCATGTTTAGGGATGGGGTTTTTTTCCTCCCTTTAAGTTCAGTTTTTCCAGCATTTTAATTTTTCCTAAGCCCCTTCAAATTTGTGTGCCATTCTCCCAGCTGGAAGTGGAATCTGATTTTTACAAACAGTTCTGTGCTGTTTCTATGCAGTGTTGTGGATCTCTGTAAGACTGACCTAAATGCTAAATACCAAGACTGTCAAATGTGCTCCACCTTTTCTCTGCCCGTGCCTCTTATTAGTAGTTCCCACTCCTAAGTATTCCATGCTTCTCTACCTAATTAACAAGTTTCTTAAAATGCATTAAATATGTTTTTCCTGCATGCCAAGCAGCTTACATTGTTTTAAGCATAAGAGTTTATTTATGCATCTGTTTCTCAGAGCTGTCCTTCTCTGTAAACGTTTGTGCCGCACTTTTAGTGTTAACACTTTCTGACAAGTTCCATTCAGTGGGATCACCCTTGTTTTTGGAATATGCCACAATAAGAGAATGCCTGAATTATGTTATTTTGGTTCCTTCCTAGCCAGCTCTTTCCAGTTCTTCATTACCACTTTTCTGCATTCTTTTCAGCATGTTTAATTTTTTTTGTCCAAGACTTTTCAAGTAAGATTCTGTGATACTGTCAGATGTCGAACTTTAAAGCTTCTATTATAGTTTCCAGTTATCTATTATTTTTGTAGTTCTTTCAGAAGAATCTGAAAATTGATCAAGTTATCTTTTTTTTCCCCTGTCTAATCTTGTAGTGGGTTTTTTTTCCTTAATACATCCTAATTCTGTTGTGGGTGAAAGTGGTAGTTGTTCAGGTCATTCTTTTGAAGTGTGCTTATATTCTGGACTTACTGATAATATTAATTAGATACATGTAATAACAAGCAGCTTTAGTAATTAGTGAACTCCTGATAGAGACAGCACAATAGTTTGAGACATGAATTGTCTCAAGCAGCAAGACAAAATGATCCAAATGCTCTTCATTTCAGTGTCTAAGCAATGTTTCCTGCTATGTACATATTTCTCAGGTTTGGGATACAGACTGCGTGGTACCAACTGGCTGTTCATAATTCTGGAACTTGGTAGTGAGGGTTAAAAACTGAGGCTACTCAGAATGAAAAAAAGGCAAAGCGAAAATACAATATGATGGGTTTCCATCACTGAACAAGCTTTTCTTTTCTGCAATTTTTATTGCAGAAATGTGAAGTTATTAAGTGAGCAGAAGCAGCCGAAAATGGAAGCTGTTCAAGAAGTTCCAAAAAGTCAGCATAAAGTGCAGAGACAGAGAGAGGCTTTAAGTGTTTGCAGTTTGTATTTCCATCCCTGTTCTCCATCCTGGAAGCTTGCCCTGGGTTCGTACTGTGGACCAGCTGCACGTGGTAGCTGACACAGGGATGTGGCTGTAACCCGTGGCTGCCCTTACAGGGAAATATTTTTCTCTTAGAGTTCTTGCTAAAGAATAAAAAGCAAATAATTTTAAGTCTTTTCTCACTGGAGTTTAATTTTATTTCCCTAGTTTGTGTTTCTCTGAAAAGGCAAAAAGGTTTTCCTTGTGGAGCTGGACAGTGTAGGAGTCTTTGTTAGTTTTTCTGGCTGGTTTTACATCCAAACTCGACAGCTGCTGTGGCCCAGATTTCTTAGAGGCTTAAATGTTTACATCTCCTTAACATGAAAAAAGTTTTGATATGTATGTTGACACTGTTGCATCAGTGCTAACTGCATTTTTTTCCCATCAAATAACAGATTTACTATTATATCCAATTATTTCCCCCCATTAAACCTGCTTATCTTGGCTTACATACCCCTTATCCTAATTTTCAGTAAGAGTCATCAGTTTCTTTAGAGGTGAAGCCTGGTGTGAGATATTGAGGGTACAAGGACCAGAAATAACAAGGAAGAATGGCTGAAAATGCTTAAAGTTCAGTTTTACTGGGAATAAAATGTTAGGGCAGCAGATAGTTTTATTGTCTGGGTTTTTTTAATGAACAGCTGGCTTAATTTTTATAACAAACTTTTGGCCTGGTGGGTAAAAGGACAGCAGAATGTGAACATTTTTCCAGTGGAACAGGCTTTTAATCACCTCAATCAGATCCATACAATGAGCTTTCTGAAGCTCGGGTAGTGAGAATGCAGAAAGCTGGATGTGTCCAGCAAAGGTTGGTTTGACAAGCAGTGCTCAGGATCTTCCTGGGCATCTTCTCTTGCTGCTTTCACAGCGCTGAGCAGTGTGTTGTTAACAGTGTTTGTTACTGTTGTGTGTGAATCTAAAAGAACAAGTATAATATTAAGGTACCAAAAAGGTAAGATGTTCCCTCTAAGTGTCTCTTAGCAAAGTTCCCACAGTCACATTTAGCTTCCCCTCTTCAAGTTACTTCTTTGTATTTTTGGTGATTCTTCTCTGTTTTCTCAACTTTCAGATTTTGTTCTGAAGCTTTTGGAAATCTTTCAGAGGAGAGTGATGCAGTTTGGATTTGTTTGATAACCATCACTGTTTGGCAAGAGACTCCTACCTACATGCAAATTATTTACTCTCTGAAAAGAGTGTTTTTTGAGTTACATTTTTTCCTGAGTTTAGCTAACAATTTAATTTGAAAATAATATGCTCCTCTTGTTCCTTTTCATTAGATGTCCTGTTGTAGGTTTGACTTTTTTTGGAGGGAGGAGAGGTGAGATTTCAGTACATTTCAATAATTTTTAAATCCTCCAATTTATAGCATCTCCTTGTGCTAAAATTATATTCATAGAGAAAACTTTATTTCCCTTATTGACCAAAGTTTAAATGTGCTGACTCCATTAACTTTTACAGGAGTAATCCATGGGTAAAAGGTTCTCCATGTAGTGCTTAGTTAGTGATACACTGTTTTAGAAGATGTTTCTTGAATTTCTTTACTGAATTTTAATAAAAAAAGTCTGTCTGTAAGGTCAAATCTAACATTCTATCACTGATTTTCATTTTGTAGAAAATGCAACTGTAAAGAAATAGTTTGAGGCAATACATAAATCTATGGTAAAAGCATACATTTCCTCTTGGAAAAAAAATCTGCTTTGCATATTTAAACCTGAATTCACCACCATAATAAATATTAATTACAAAAGCTGCAACTGTACATTCCAGCTATTGGGATAGCTTAGCACACGGAAATGAAGGCATTCTTCCTCATTTTCATTGAGCAGAGAGCTAAATATCCTGACCAAATTCTAAAGAAACACTTTTAGGGCGGGAGGCAAGATTTCTGTGATTTGGGGAAGGCTGATTTGTAAAGTGCCTGTTGAGTGCTGTGACATCTGTGCCTTAGATATAATAAAGTGAGTGGGGCACATGGGGGAAGGTGGGTTTGCACTCTCCAGTTTTAGCTTGCTTTGACATCTGCACATCCACTCTGCCTTTCCATAGGAATCCATGGACAGATTGCTTCCTAGTAAAATATGGTTTCAGGGTTTTTGTCCCTGATTTAAAAAAAAAAAAAGGGAAAAAAAAGTGTGTTTGTTGAGGGGAAAAAAGAAAAAACTTGCTCCTGAAATGGGCTTACTCGTTCTATAAACAAATGGAATTTTCACAGGCAGTTTTCCAGTTTGTACGGGCAGCACTGATCATATGGAGGGTGCCAGGCACTCCTGCCTCCCATTTCCTCCCTTCTGACAGCTCCAGCCTTCCTTTTCTCCTAACTGTAGTGAGTGGCAGCAGATACTGGGGAAGGGAGAGAGAGCTGGAAACCTGGTGTCTTCTGAGATGAGTCTCAGAGATCAGAGGAAACTCTGGAAATTTACTGGCACTTAAACCCCAGGTGTCAAATTAACTTGGGTGCCTGATGTGTCCCTCTGTGGCATCTGAATTGAGAATTCCTGAAAATCTGGAATTCCAGATGAGTGAACAGGTAGATCTTCAGTAAGTTAGGGATGTATAGATTCATGTTCTCTTAGATTATTTGTTTGCTGTTTTGATTCCACTAACCTGCTTCAAATCTCTGTAGGAAAAGCAGGTGGTCTGATCTTCCCATTTTTAGCTTAAAAAAGTCCTCAGTTTAACACTTAGAGGTAGAAAATGTTTTTTGCCTTCATTGCTTGCTGGATCTCTAGCATTTTGCACACTGAACTGTCAAAGCTCTCACAATTCTTCATTATTGTGATTATTCAGAAGACTGTGCAATCATCTCCCAAGTTTTGTTTGCAAGGAGATGAGCTTATTCCAGGGAATTTTTGTGAATCGCAGCATGTTGGATTTTCTTAGAAATGCACACTGAATTTAAAAGTCTTCCTTTGGGGAATTAGAAGGAATAACTTAATGCAGTTAATCACTCCTGGCACTACCTCTCTAAAACAACTGCAAGGCAATGGATTGAGATTTTAGATTGTACAACTGTCCTGCAAAATTAACATTCCTTTTAGAAAACCAAAACCAAGGCACCTACAAGCAGGATATTGCTTTAAGGCTACAGATTTAAACAGGCTGCAAGTGGACCTTTAGGGTCCAACAGTAGCAGTAAATCTTCCATCATTTGCATTGTATTTTAAGTAAGCAAATTCCTAAACGTTTTTGTCTAGCTTGAACTCATGGTAATATTACACATCCTTGATATTGCATTATTAATATGTGCTTTTTTATTGTTGTTATTGCACTGATGTGGCTTAAAGCAATTTTATCACCTCCATTTAACCTTTGGTGTGCATCACTGTAAGTATATCTATTGATATATAAGTATATATACATATGCTGTAAGTATATATACTTATATATATACACCCTAGTATATATACTTATATATAATTAAATATATGGAGTGAGTGGGGGCTCACCTGCTGTGATCTGTGCAGGGTCTCTCTTGAGGGGGGAAGGTAGATTTGTAAAAATGAGTCTCACAACACAGATTTGAAAGTGAAGCAGTGTGTGAGGACGGGTGCCTGACTCCTCATCAAGACACACATTTGGTCTCAGCCCTTTCTACACTGCTGTGTTTAAGCAACTAATTTTTCAACACAGTTAAACAAAATATTCCAGCCTTGCTGACATAAAACAGAGGCCACAGGGAGGTAGAGCTGGGTGGAGAAAGCCCAGGGTTTGTCACAGCGTGTGGTAAATAAAAAGGCTGTCAGGGTTGAAAAGAACTTATATATTTCTTTGAAATTATAGCAACACTTTTGGTACTCTGAGCCCTGAAGGTTTATACTGAGTTTTAGCACCCTGATTTCAAGCCTTCGTGCTCAGTAAATATTGTGGAAATCGGTGTTTGTATCAAAGGCTGAGCGAACATCCCACTCATCCTCCAGCATCTCCAGCTAGATGAGTGTCTGATAGTTTACCACCTCTCAGGAGGCTTGTGAGGTGATGGAAAAGTTGCTGTGATCTTCAGGATGTGCAAAAAGACCCCACCTCAGGACTGCCAGCCTGCGTTTGTGTTTTACGCTGTTGTTCTCTGTCATTTGAAACCACTTAAATTTAAGATTTCTCAAGAACAGGGGAGTTTTTTTGAATTCCTGCTTTTAAAATGAAAGCAGGAAGATCCCCCAGTTTTATAAAAGGTATCACTGAGGTAGAAAGATGTGACTTTTAGCTGAGTCTGTGTTGGCCTCTCGCTCCTCTGAGTACCGAGGGAACGCAGAGTCTGCAGGGAAGAGGAGCCGAGTTTCAGGGAGCTGCTGGTAGGAAATAGACTTCTACAATTCATGGCCATTTTGGCATCGTGGGCTTCCTGCAGCTGTAAAATTATCTAAATTCTATGGCTACAATCTAATCTGAAATATCTACGTGCTTGTGGCTGCAGGTTTTTTTCGGGTGATAAACCATTTGCCGGTTAATCATTAGAGCTATTGAATAGCTCGTGAATTGGGGGAAAAGGCAAGGCTCAGACTTTCAAAATTGTGGTTCACTTGTGTTAGTGGAAATTCTTAAAACTTTGGTCAAAAGGAAAAAAAAACATATTAAAGTGGAAGCAAATAGCTCTTCTCTCTTTTTATTGTCCCGGATTAAGGTAGGAAAGCCGAGGGGTGATTTAAGAATAAAACAACTGTGTTTTCTTAAGAAAAAGGGAGCAGTGAGGGAGCTGCCAGGAATTTCTATGCTACACTTTTCAGTTGTGCTTAGATCCTTTGCCTCCCGTTTCTGTTTCCCCTTTCCCTTTTCCACTTGGCCATCTGAAACTGGAATTTTGAAAAATATCACTCCATCTCCCCTCGGTGCTTGGATGGCATTTAGTTTGCTGGTTTGTTGTCAGGAACCAGACAGCAATATTTTGGGATGTAGTTACCATCCAGAAAAAATTCCTATTGAAATGTATCGAATAATGAAACCAATTTTTTTAATTTGCTTTAGATTATTTTGAAGCCTGTTTGCTTTCAAAGGTGTTTTCAGTATCATACAGTTGTATCTGTCAGAATGCAAAAGCAACCTAAATTGAATCTTGGGAACAGCAGTGCTTTACTACAGTTCCTAAACAATTTAGTCTTTGGAAATATCCTTGTTAGATGGATCTTGTGAGTGAGACAGAAGTGATTCAGACCAAAGATGTTGCTTTTTGAACGTCTTTGAAATACGACTGTCTTCGAAATTATTAGTTGCAATATCCTTCTAAAACCCTCGCTGAATGCAGCGCTGCACTGGATATTTGACACAGTCATCCTGCAGAAAGTTGGCTTAATTGGTTTTTGTGAAGTGCCTAATTTTAGGTAGAAACGATCCCGAAATAGCGATGCCTGGTTGTGTGTCCTGGGTGGTGTTGGGATCACTAATCCCGCACTATTTCGGTGCCTCGGCAGAGGGCACTGTTGGAGCATTAAAGGCGCTTGAAAGGCTCATCTCCAGCTTTTCTTGATTTTTTTTTTGTTTTTGGAAAGTGTTTAATGTTCTCCATGTAATTAAATTCAGTTCCCTGTATAATTAGCAATGGAGCCTTATTCTTTGTGCCACTGCTGTGGATAGTATTATTTTTGTCTCTATTTGCCTTCAGTCAATGCAAAATATTGTTGCCTATCAAAAAGGTAGAAAGTTTTATTGCTGTCTCTCAAAACTAAGTGATATTTAAAGGTGGAAATAGAAAATTGTGGAGTTAGTTTCATTTAGTTGCTGAGAGTAAATTGGAAACCTCTAAAATTCCTGCTCGTGGCTCAGGAAGGAGCAGAGTAAATGTACCATAATAATTTTACCTTTGTATCCGAATGTGTATTACAGTATTTTTGAATTGTCAGTACTTGCAGGTTGTTAAAAATATATGTGAAACACATAATATTTAGTTATGTGTGAAACCTATTGATTTTATTTGGCAGATTTTTTTTTTCCTCTTTTATTTGTTTTCCTCTATCTTTACAAGAACTTGTCCTGCATTGGTGCTGTTTAGCATATTGAAATATTAATTAGAGTGATCAACCATGGTTATTTTTCATTAATTGCAAACGCAAAGTAATTACTGTGACCTAGAAATAGTTTCCTTGTCCAAATTCCTGTAAACACCCTATTTTTTTATAATCTATGATGACCAGCTACAAAACATTGTGTTACAAAGAAATAATTTTCTGAGATACTGGAGGACTTAACGCTGACGTTACATTAGAATGCTCCTACTGCTTGTAAAGGGAAGGTAGTTGGAAGATGGAGGTCTATTAATATTCTGATGTGTTTGGCTCTTAAATTGGCAAATACATGGAGAATTAATTACAAAAAGCATGTTGTAGTTTTCTTTCAGGAAGTGCCTCTTTGTCCGTAACTGGTTGAGTTACACGAACAACCTGGAGAAGTTTGCGTTAGAGATCGAGGGATACGCTCTGCCGCCGACTGGCAGGATCCTCCTGCCTTCATTTCAGAATCAACCACACAAGACATCTTTTCCAAAAATCTCTGTTGCCTTAGAAATAGTAGGGAATATTTTTTTTTTTCCCCCTAGTAGAAAATGTTAATTAAGTTATCGGCAGCCGAGCGCAGGCGGATTGTGAGGAAAGGAGCACCAAAGAGTTTGAAATGAAAGCCTTCGGTGCAGATCCCTATGGCTCTTTGCTTCCACGGGAAATCCCAGGGTTGGAGCCTGATCCTGACCTTGCTCCTGCTGTGGACCCTGAGCCTTGGTGGTGGTGCAGTGTCTGTCGGGACAGAGCCGGCAGTCCCGGGTCTGTGGCAGGGTCTGTCCCTGCCCGCAGCAGGGTGGGTTCATGTCTCAAGGCCAAGCCGCTGTCTGCAGCCACCGCTGGGATTGCGGCTGGAAACAGCAACTTGAAATAACAAAGGGAAAAGTTGGTTGGGTTCCTTCTTAGCACAGCTTTGACTTTCAAAAACAGAGGCAATTGCCTCCAAGTAAAAAGCTACTCAGTAATATTGCCGCGCAGCCCATCTGTGTCGTATATTTTCTAAGGGGATTAATACAGTGCCCAAGAAGACTCTAATTAAATATACATATTTGTTTTTTAAAGCTTTCACATGGGTTCTTATTTATTAGTGTCTCTTTACATCAGCTTGGTAGGGTAATACTCAGGCAAATTCCTGTTTTGTCTGAAGCATTAATACTGATGTTCTACTCCTGTATCATCCCTGTAGCTGTTATCTGTTGTATGTTTTCCCCACGAGAGGCTATCGCAGGTTTTTAGTCCAGACTGTTTGTATTCGACAAGGTCAAGATAAGTTTTATCTCTATAGATAAGTCAAGTGCATTAGGATCGATACAGTTACAGTAAAATACATTGGCAATATTTATTGCCAAGATCCTAATGAATTTTTAAAGCTTGGAAGACTCTCTTAGTGGGGTGAGGATGCCCTAAATGGTTGTTTGTGAAAGGACCTGTGCAATTATACAGTTAGGTACTTTTTGAAAATAAAATTTGTACAACTTTATGTTTTTTGACAGGATGGAGAAAGCTCCACCTCCCCCAAATCCCAACAGATTCTTAGGACACAGTCAAAATAAGTATTTATTTTCCATTCACTTGGATGTCTGTTTAGGGATTTATGAGGCTTATCCACAAGTTACCTGTTATGATTATAAAATTGCTCTATTTTTAGTACACTAACAGTTGGGGTTTTTTAATTTTACCTTCTGTTTTTTATTGACAAGATAATTGTCTTTGTTTTGGCTTTGACAGAGTGGCTTTGGCCAGTTTCATTCGTGATATAAATTTCCCTAGGTACATATTTATGCAGTTAAATCAATAAGTATTTCATAATCTCTCTAAATACTTATGTAACTTAATAATTCCAGCTATTATGATGCATCTACTTAAATGTGTATTTTATGTAGGGCCATTTAAAAATGCAAATTATAGGGATTATTTTCCTTCAGGCTTTGTATTTTTCTGTTGCATCAGATAGAGAGTAAGAAAATTAACCCACAAAAAATCCTGCTAAAGTAATAATGAAGATCTGCCTTCTATCTGGTAAAGATAATTTGTTGATAAGACCCCATGGCTCGCTTGAACTCGTTTTGCTTTCTCTGTTTTCTGCAGTTGATCTTTTAAGCCACACGACACAGCCATGCTAAGGCCTAAGTTAAGCAGAAAGTTTTCACCTTTGCCACAGTCACCTACTTCTGGGCCTTTTATTAATTTGTCATCTTTTGTAGGTCTGTTTTCTACCCCTCCTGGCTCCAGAGCACCCGAAGATTGCGTCTTTACATTGTTAATACTTTGAAATTCAAAATCGGGATGATAATACTGTGTTGGGGAGCTGCTGTGTAGCTTCTCCTCGTCTTTACCACGGAGGTTTGATACCTGACACTTTTAATTTAATTTAATTAGGGAGGCAGAACCCCATCTTGGTGTTCATTAAGGGGATTATTCATCAAAGTTATTGCTTCCTTGATGGAGAATAACAATATCACTCGCAATGGCTGCTGTTGCTCTCATAACTGTATTACTTTCTACCATTTTTCTCTCCAGGGTTTTGTACTTAGTCTCTTTATTTGAAAATTTTAAATTGAGGGAAGCGTAAACTTCTGGTATAGCAAATTCACCAGGGTCACATTTATTTTAGTGTAGTAGCTTTATGTCATGTAAATGCTTCGTGGAATTATTTTTTTTCTGCTTTTTATTGGTTCTCTGCGCTGTCTTTAAATATTTGTATTTCTTTCAAGCTCAACTGCACTTCGGCTCGGGGCCTGAGGTTTCTGGCTGCCTGTTTGCTGATGTAGCTGAACTCTGCCGTGCCGAAATCCTGCAGAGATCACTGTAGGGAGGGAGCCTCTCTGGAGCAGGGAGTCACCACGGGCTTTGCTGGAACAGAGTGGAAATCTAATGTAAAATTAATAAGGGGAGGGTGGGGGAGAGCAGACTGTTTGCAAAAGTTATCTTTTGTAACGCAGCCCTAATCAAATATTCAGAAAATGGCAGCTTTAAAAAATAGAACGATTGTCCTTTTAAAACATGACTAGTTTGGTTAATTTACCCCCAAGTATCCGGTGTCTGTGACTCTGAAAAACCCTTATCTACTAAGGGGGGAAAAAAGAGCATTGCAGAAAAGGTGACAAGTTTTCACCTCTTTCCTCAGAGAACATTTTAATTCCACTTTAATCAGCCTGCCAATAAAAGAGTACTTGGCTTTCAAGGGGAAACAAATCAAAATATGCATTTATCAGTCACGAGGCAGAATTCAATCGCTCACAACTGATGAACTCCAAAAGGAATGAAACTAGTACTATCATGCTGCCTTGGTGGTTTGCTTTGTACTATCAAAGAACTGGTACTATCTTTTCCTGCCACATCCACTGTTTGTCTGTCATCCCTAATTATGGCCTTTCAAAAGCAACGCTTCATAATTGCTGTTAATGATTAAAATAAAAAAAAAAATTTCGCATCTAGATAACCAAACTAGTGTTCTGCAGTGTGCAGATTTGTGTGTTCTGCAGCTGCCAAAATAACTTAAAAATAATGCAAAAAAAAAAAAATAGCCAAGAGATGAAGCAGAGGAAAGAGAAAGAGGTTGCCAAGTGGTGCTGTCAGCTTTATCGTACAGGGCTCCTGCAAAGGCACGTCACAGGCCTGTCTTATTAAAATAAAACTTTATTTTCCACTAGGAGAGGAGACTTGAGGTTCACGTTGCGCTGCACAGGTGGGCTCTCATTTCAGACTCCTCTCTGCCGCTCTGCTCCTGTTAGGAAAGAAGAGCCTGAAGTGGAAAGAAGGGTTTTTTTGTATCAAAGCTAACTTGGATGCTGTTTCACGTATGGGTGTTTCTGGGTTGCGGGAATTGGTTGCTCTGGGTTTTCTGCTTGTTTAGCGTGAGGCGAACACATTGCTCACTTTATTGATATTAAACAGAGTCGTCCTGATGGTTACAGTAGTTAGACTACAGCATTATACACAAAGCTGAATCTTTCTGGTGAGAGAAACTGCATTCTTCGGGCTTATCTTGCTCCCTGCGCTGGAATTTACATGCGTAACTACCGGTGCATCAAGATGAGTTTTTCGCCTTTGTGTGGTTTGCATCTCAATGAGGGTGGAGAGGTGCGGGCTGTTTAGCTTTCCTTCTCCCTGCCCTGAAAAATGGTTAAAACTCACCTCCTGCTTTATTTACACTTTGTTCCATCCGACTTCTCTTCTGCTGCTGAGGATTTATGAGGCCAGAAAGCAAGAGCCAAACTGCTCTTGTGTTTCGTTTCCTCCGTTCTTGCCCTTGTTTGATTTCTTGTTGATTTTTTTGCTCCCTGACTATGGACTCCTTTAGGGCCAGATCCTCAGCTCCCCTAACACAGCCCCATGCCTTGTTCAAATCCCTGCCTCGACTCCGGTGTCCTGGGATTGCAGCCTGAAACTGGTAGCGCAAAATACCAGTTTGATGTGCAAAAACACCAGGATCTGACCTCTAGTCTCTCCTTTTCCCCTTCCTGTGGTTCCACAGTATCTCACTTGTGTAGCCCGGGTCTGGGGAGCTCTCTGCTCTCCTCCATCCCACTGAGCTCCATCCTCTCTTCAGATCTCACCTCCTGACCTCCTTTTTTTTCCCCGGGAGTCGATTAGACAAAGGAGGTACGTTGTCATGTGGATGGGACATACAAATAAATTGCATTGTATTTTCTCTCTTTTGCCTTTGATTTTAATCTTGTGTTTCAAAAGCACATTGGGAGCAGTCGCAGGTAAAAGGAATATAAAGTAGAATTGTTGAAGTGCTTGTTTGGGTCATGAATTTGTGAAAATGAATGCGTTGCTTGAAAAGACAGGACAACTTGTGACACTCTAAAATTAAAAAGCAGGGAGACACAAGGTAGGAATGTTAAGGTGTGGAGAAACTTTCATCTCTTCTTCATTCAGCAGTGGTTACATCAGTCATAGTGTAGTAGGAGTAAAGGGGTTCCTGGGCTCAGCTATTCATTGCCAGGTTGCTTGTATTTAACTGGCGTGAAAACAAGTGTGTTTGATTTAAACTGTATGTTGCACTGGAAATGAAGTTTAAGAAAACCAAGTAGAACTGTAAATAATAATAAGTTTATAAAAATACTATAATGGCTGCAGATAAATGATTTAGGATTATAACCTGCTGTTGCTTAAATAAACAACTGACTTTACAAACAACAGACAGTACAGAAACCCCAAAGTTTTCAAAATAATCTTTATGTTTAAGTGAGAGCAAAGGAGAATTGTGAAGCTTTGCATGGAGCTTCTTACATTTCACACATGGTTTTGTCAGAAAGACCTTCACAGTCTTCACACTCATACATGTTGCTTGAATTCTTGCCCCTTTTATCCAGTTTCCCAATAATGTACTGCACTCAGGAAATATTTATATATTCACTCATTATTTCTCTGTTAGGTTAATTTACCCTAGGAGTAATCTGCTGAAGGTGGGAGTGTATTATAACTTGGAATATTATATATTCAGGCTACTAAGTTCTTAAAATGTTCATACTGCTGTGTGTAAATATAGATAGTTCTGTTTTCTGGAGAGCTGATCAGAAAAATTATAAACCCCTAGACAACACTAGGGCGGGAGTGTTACATGAAGGTGGGAGGAGGAGGTAAAGAATGAGTCAGAAACCAACAAGTTCTTCAGAATTTGGTAACCAGCATAAGTGAAAATAGGAGTCAGCAGGAGCTGGAACAACAAAAACCTCTAACTGCTTTTAAGAATCCAGTTGTAATATTGCGTCTGTATCCTGGGAGAGGATTTGGTTTGTTGTCCTGTGTGTGATGGGCAAATTCCAAGTGTATCACAGAAAAGTATGAAATGTCCTTTGGAGGGCAACTGTAGAGTATCCTATCCTCAAAAAAGTATTTTCCCTTACCTCTCCCTGTAAGGCTTGTGTGCTAAATGATAAGGACTTAGAAATTTTCTTCTTATTAGAGCTTTGACTGGTCTTATTAAGTATTTCAAATTATGTCCAAGTTTTTAACAAACTTCAGAGGTTTTTGGCAATAAATTTACTGGTACACTTTTATGAGGGGGGGAAACTAAAGATGCATTTTTATATTATTGTCTTTGGGAATCAAATACCTAATTTAGCTTTATCTTCTCTGTATCTCTACCTATGCAATCTTTCTTTTGTCCTTTTCTCTTTTAAGTAAGCATGTAAGATGACCAGATGCTCATGTCACAACTTTGGCCAGTGAGTTCTGCCCTTGCAGGTCTAATTAGCTGCCCTGTTTTATTGCTATATTATCTTGTTTGTCATGTAACAGCCACCTATTATTATTATTTTTTCCTGACCCTCCTATAAAGGAAAACCACAATAACTGAAGTGGCCTCTGATTTTGCAACCCTTTTGCTGGGTGTGTTTGTGTATGTTACTTTAGTATTTTCAAGCAATTTTTGTGACACTTCTCATGGCCAAATGTTGTTCTCTGTAAGATTAGTAGGAAATACCCCCCTTATTTCTTTGGGGGCAGATCCTGCTACTGTGCAAATTTATAACTTCAAAGATGGCAATAAATAGCTGGTCCTCGTCATCAGAGCAAAACCCACTTGGGGTGAAAGGTCAGAAAGATGTGGCAATGCTAAGAAATGTCTCGGAATGTCAGAATCAATTAAAATATTACTTTATTTAAATTACTGATTTCATGGCATTATTCTAATTCATGGAGCCTTTTAGAGCCATGAATTGTATTTGGAAATATTAGCACTAAAAAGCATTGGGTGCCTGAAAGCTGCAGGTTTGGGGGGTTTTATTACTGTTTTTTTTTAGGAGATGAGTAACTTGGAGTCCGTCTACTTTATGAAAGCAAAGATGTAAGGCACGAAGGAGAGGTTCAAGACCCTTTCTTTGCTGCTTTTTAATCTGCTGCAATTACTGTATATTCTTAAGCCTGTAAGTAAAAGAAGTTGGAAACTCAGCTATCCCTGAAAAAAAAAAAAAAAAATCCAACAACTTTGATGCCTTGGGTTTCAGCGAGAGACGCCCCCGGCATCGCCCGCGGTGTGGTGGTAACCTGAGGGTCAGGCGAACTTGAACTGCAGCTTTAGGGCTGGTCTTAACGTCTGTCAGGCTTTTCCTGTGAGCTGGTGCTCCCCGTGCTGCTCACCGGGGCTCACACGATGCTGCTGCTGCTGCTGCTGAGTTTTCCAGGCAGCTCCTTCCTGGTGCATTTGGCACGAAAGAGAAGAGGGATACATGTCATCCGCTGGCTTCGCCTTCTCCGGGCGGAAGGAGCTTTTACCTTCCCGTTTCACACTGCTGAGAACTTTTTCCTGAGCTGTTGTGATGGAAGTAATGCCATTTAGAGGGAAAGGTGTTTTGGCAATGCCACATTTGTCTTACAACAGGAGTTGGTAAGGGTCTCGTGTAGCTTGCTTTGACCACGGACTGAAAAACTTGATGCAACATTTCACATTTTATTCGATCCATGCTCACTTCAGTTTTTCATAAGTAACTACCAGCTCTTAGCCTCATTTTACAGGTTGTGGTGCTCTGTACTGCTTTAAAATATGATCTAGTCTTTGCAGAAATGGCTCTGTTATTCATTTACTAAACACATCCTTGGTTCAAAAAGTACTTTAAAAACTTTAAAAACTTGCTGACCTGGAGGGCAGACAAATTGTCTTTTAAGAATTTCCCCCAGTATTGCTATTTGGATTTACTTAAAACTTATATTAGGCAAGAAGACCAATAAAAAAATCAGAGTTTTGTGAAATAGGAGCTTCTAGGTTTGAGCATTACAAACTCAAGGAGCCATTTACACTTTGGATTTTAAAGTTGTGATGATGCACGAGGTGATTCAACCAGACTGAACCTGCAGTCAGTATTTATAGGGTTGGTTTTTTTAAGCCAGAGGAATCATTAAAACATTTACTTCAGCGTTCATTATAACAGGCAGTAGAGTTTTGTGTGGAGCCCAGGGTGTTTGGAATTTTGAATCTTGTTTTCCCCTCTAATATTGCCCATGTGCATCCCTTGCAGCAGGGAAATGCTTTCCCTGGCAGGGCACGCTAAAGAGCACTTACTGATAAGGAAAAGTGACAATGAACTTCAAAAAAACCAAAACAACAACAACAAACCCCCCTCAAAAAAACCCCAAACCCTAAAACACACAGTGTTTGGAAGCCTGACCTCTGCTAACCTGAGCCTCTGTTTCGGGGCATTTTGTTTGGTTTGGATGCCAAGGGGTGACTTGGGGTCTGTAGCAACACTAAATGAGCACCAAACCCCCTAAGTGAAAACTCCTCAGGGATTAAATCTTGATTATTGGAACAACTTGATTGTAGTCATGATTATTTTGTTCATCTTGATTTTTGAAACTTCTAGTGTGCTTAGAGCACGTTACATTGATAACCATGAGAACTAGAAAGTGTTTGTAATGACAGTCAGCATCACTTATGCAGTCTCACAGACCTGTACATAAAATTCAGGGAGAAATGCAAAATTCCTTTAAAAAAAAAAAAGAAAAAAAAGTAAAATTTAGAAAACTTCTAATATGCTCTTCTCTTTTTGTTTCTCCTCGGATATTTTCCTTAGTTTCTTGGATTAGGAAATTTAGGTAGGAGAACTATAAGCAGTTTGTATTTTAAATATTCTCCTGGACCACTCATGCCCTTCCAGGGATTTCTCAGAAGTAACAAGGGGACCCCCTCTGCATGGACAAAGCATTTAGTTATTTTTGGAGAAATTTCTCATTCCCAACAGGTGGAGCAGGAACAAGACATGGGCTTTCTGTTTCTTGCTGCCTTTTTGCTTGGAGGGGTGGGGAAGGACCAAGAAGGAGAGGGAGAGGAAGTATCTGATGGCTTAGGTGGTGGAAACAGGGAGTGAGGGTGTTTTATGCAACAGTTTGTTTAAATGAAAAGGAGAGAAACATCTGTGTCAAACTGGAGGAGCGGGAGCGCGGGGCAGCAGGACGTGAGAGTAGAAATCGCCTGTCTAAGTGCTGGGGTTGCAGGGTTGCTTAACATGCCAGAGATGTCAGGGAAATGCCAGTTGTGTTTGGACTGGTGTTTGTGTGTTTATTCCCTGCATTGTCAGATGCCTCTGTGGCTGAAGGAGTGCTGCTGCTGCAGGAGCTTCAGAGAGGTATGAAAAACATTCCTTCTAAAAATACTGGGAAGCTCCCTCCGCCCCCATTGTTTATTGGAAACTTTTCCCCGTCTTAAGATATTTGATTATGGTGTAATGCAGCTAATTTAAGCATCTGTTTATCACTGCCTGGCTAGACTGAATGTGAAATTTCAATTGAATTACCTCCCAAGAGAGCTTTGAGCTCTGAGGGTAAAACAAATCATTTTCTCTCCATTCCCCTGGGATTGTCAATAAAAAGAATTAATCTAAATAGTTTACATGCATTTTGAAATGTTGCATCTACTAGACTTGGGTTTGTTGTTAGTGGAAAATTGCCAGTGTGAGTGGAATATGGGCTTTAACTTGACTATGGCAATGTTATAACATGATGGTGCAGGGCCTGGAAAGGCTACAGCTGGGAAGGCATTTGCATTCAATTCATATTTGATCAATAAATGTGTGTGCTTTATTTTAGAACAGAAGATAGCACATAAACCCGAGCTTACCACAGCCTCGGGCACAAGATGCCACCAGCCCAGCAGCTTAAAATCCTAGAATCATAGAATATCCTGACTTGGAAGGGACCTATCAGGATCATCGAGTCCAACTCCTGGCCCTGCACAGGACAGCCCCAGGAATCTCACCATGTGCCTGAGAGTGTTGTCCAAATGCTTCTTGAACTCAGACAGGCTTCGTGCTGTGACCACTGCCCTGGGGAGCCTGTTCCAGTGCCCGGCCAATCTCTGGGTGACGAACCTTTTCCTGATATCCAGCCTAAATCTCCCCTGACACAGCTTTATGCCATTCCCTCAGGTCCTAAGAGCTTCTCCAGCTGTTCCATTTGATGTGTTACCGTAAAGGGAATTATTGCTGTGGGCTGCTGGTGGGACACGGTGAGCCCCTCATCACCACCACAGCTTTATGTTCTCCTAAATATTTGTGTGCACACACTATTCAACATATTTCCACTTCCACGAGAAACAGTAGGTTTTCTGTTTTTAGTTGTCATCATGTCAACAAAGATCTGGGAGAGGGCAGAGTACAGGTTTTTCTTGCTCTGCAGACAACCTGGTTACTCACTTTACATCTTCTCTGCCATTTTGGTAGCATGAAGAGAGGAAATTTTCTTTCTAGTTTGCCTTACTGGATTGGAAGTGAAATCTGCTGCCATCCGCCTGTGGAAGACCTGCAGATCTGATCCCTAGATGCTTTTACCCTGGACTGGTGGTAAAAGCAGGTGGGCAGGTGCTGCCTTCAGTTGGGATGTGTGGACATGTCTATGAGCTGCAGGCAGCAGTCCACATGCTCATGGTGCCCCAGTGTCACCACGCTGCTTTCCCTGGAGGACAAACAAGTTCTCAGCTGATTTAGCTGGCTGAGAAAGAGCCTTAGACTCTCTTAGCATAAGTAACTGTGGGCTACATTTCTAGACACAAACAAGGACATAAAGATCAGGCTTCCTTATGGGAATATCCATAGTAGCCTTTGTGCCCATCACCTGACTCTCACCAGTGGAACATCACTGTGCCTTTCAGATCAGGTCTTCTGGCTTAGTTGGAGCTGCAGTATCCAGATTGAGAATAATTAGATATAAGGAAGGAATTCTTCACTGTCAGAGTGATGGGGCACTGGAACAGGTTGTCCAGAGAAGCTGTGGCTGCCCCATCCCTAGAAGTGTTCCAGGCCAGGTTGAACAGGGCTTGGAGCAACCTGGTCTAGTGGAGGTTGAAACTAGATGATCCCTTCCAACCCAAACCATTCTGTGATTCTGTGAATTTAATTCAACCAAGAAAACCACAATCCCAAGAGTCATAAAATTGGAAGGTGTCATGACAGTGTGAATACTTGTAGCCCAGCTATTGTATCCCACACCAGTGCACAGGTAACCTGCACAGTGAGCAGTGTAAAGGGAGGTGGATGGCAGAATTTGTTTTGCTGGCACCTCTTCTGTTGCCAGCAATTCCAGCTGAGAGTTAGAAGGTCCAGCTAGCAGTAGAGAGGTTCTTCACAGCAAACACCTTTACACCAAGTTGCCTTTTATGATACGGATATTATAAAATTTGCTTTTCTTTTTTAAAGAAAAACTTTAAATATGTTATAGGAGTGATAGCAGTTAGAATCAGGTACCTGTGCAGATTCTTTTGGAATGGAAATGTGTTCAGACCTGTAAGAGCCAGTCCAGGTGACCAGCTAAACCATGTCATCACCCTGGCACTCTTTCAGACTCTTCTCCTGGTTCTGATTTTATTGATGATGAAAAGCATCTCTTTATGTTAACCGAGATAATTTTAGATGCATTTGGGATGACAGTAAAAAATCAGAATCCAAAAACCACACAAACAGATGAAAGCTTAAAGAAATTTTAGAGTTCACTTGTTCATGAGTTTGGTGTTTCTGTGGTCTTTCTGATACTTGGTCATGTTTAATGCCAAAACCCAAGGAAGTTAAATGCCACGTGCAGAACCAGTATAACTATATGCAGTTATTCTGCAATCATCACAGGGAGGGTTTGAAGAGAGGGGCACCATATTGCTTGTTTACTTGTCAATATTTTCTTTAGTGTGGGGGATTGACTGTTTAAAAACCTTGTTTGCAGAAGCCAATAAAAGTTCCTCACAGATGGCAATGTCCTGGGAACTATTAGAGTTTTAACTTCCATCAGCGTTCATCATAAACAGCAAAAACATAATCGTGGTAAAAATAATTCTGGATTTTTATTCCAAAACAGTAGTAGACCAAAAGTCTGTGGGTAAGCTGAAGCTTTGGCCTGTGTTGTGAGATGCTAATAGTCCATATTTCCTTTCTGGCTCTAAATATGGAATGTTTTGACAGTTTAAGTATACTCTAAAGCGATTAATCCTGACAGGATTGATAGTAACTTAAGAAAAAAATTTTAAACCCCAAAACTGAAGTTTATCTTAATGAGTAGCTCACACTGTCAACAGCAAAGCCCTGTTACTGTGTGTAATAGGGTTTAGAGACTATCACGATGGGAAAGGACAGGTTTTATAATTTGAAAGTACACGACTAGAAGTAGAGGTATTCCCTTCTAGGGAGCCTCCAGCCCGAGATGCTTCACCTGTGCCTCTCTCACCTTGTTTGTAAACAATATTTAGAACAAATTTATTTTTGAGATCCTTGAACTAGAATGATCATCTTTTTAGGAGAGGCGTGCAAAGGTACCAGCTGCTTAAGATAAAATAGATACAAGAATTTGTGTAATGTTAAAAGCAGGCACCTACATGAGAACAATCTTGGAGGGTTTCCAGTTACAAATAAGTCCTGTGTCACAGAAAGTCAGAAGTCTCCCTTGAATGAAGATCATTACCCTCGGGGTGCATGTTGGTCACTCTTTAAAATTCTTATAAAAACAAAGAAATTAATTATCCAGTATAAAAACGGGGCATACGTCTCCTGGCAAACATTCAATTAACTTTTTAGTGCTTGGTCCTTAATGTTGTGTTTGACCACTCGAGCGTTGAGAACGACTTTCCTTTGAAAGGGAGCTGGGGTGGAACGTGGCATTGGGCTGGAGCTCTGCTCCAGTGGCCAGTTGGGGCTGGCCATCAACATTTTTCCCATGATCGTTGAGTGTGGAACTGGTTATATTTTACTTATGCATGTGAGATGTAATTTGCTTTGGGACAGGGTTGTTTGGGTTTTTGTTTCTTTTTTTTTTTTTTTGTAGGCTGGATGATGTTTTATTGAGAATATAATTTAACTAGTTTTGCAATCATAGACTGGTTTGCAGTGGTTGAGCATGAGCTACCAATTAAAAGCAACTGTATAATACTTCTAATTCCCATGACTAATGGGCTGAAAATATGGAGCTCTTTGACCTGGATCCAGTCCAAGCCAAAGATGAATTATGCCACATAGATCACATTCTCTACTGTTAAAATACCCAACAGTGCAAGTGTAAACCCCAAACTTTAGAAATACTGACTTCTGAACAATGAGCTGACATGATGACGAATATATTTTGAGAATAACATTTGAGAATAACACATGAGAAGAATTGAATAATTATGCTTTTGCTGAACTTTTAGCTATTTCTGTGTACATTGATATAATTTATAATCTCCTTTCATCATTAATTTCCTGCTGCTTTACTAACAAGTGATTATGTACTGAAACAATCAGAAGGAGAAGGTTCTCTTGGATTTTTATTGAGTATCTAGTGTCCTTTAGATTGTCAGTAAAAATCACACTGCTGCAAGTTTTTTTAACTGCATCCTGTAGAGATTCTCAAATTGATCTTTGATTGCCGTATGTGAATTATTGTTTTTTCTCAAAAGGATCACTAAAACTGTGAAATTTGGGGTTAAATCCAGTAATCTGAATAGTTCAGTTTTATTGCTCCCGTAGCAGAACAAAATTAAGTATCTCTGGGCTAAACTTAAGGCTGGTTGGGCTGCTGAGGGCTGTATAAATATGCAAGGGCCAGAGCTGATGTGACGGAAAGTGCTCTGCTCGTCAAACGAGGGAGTGATTGCGTGGCAGGGCAGTAGGAGTTCTCTTGGAAACAGGGGAAATTATCAGCCTACCAGGACAGAATGCAAAGGTCGATCTGCTGAATACAAATAAAGTATTGAGCACCAGGTTCTGCCTCATGGAGCTGGCGCTTTTGGAACCGCTGTGATAAATGCACTGATAAATTCGAGGGAATGAGTGCTATTGCAAAAGCCTGATGAAGGCTAGAAAGTGTCCAGCTAGTAGGAATTGCATTGCTTGGTCAGGCACAATGAAATTAAATAGAATTTGCTTTAGTGAAATTGCATCAAGGATGATTAAAGGTGCTGCTGGGAGAAGGTGGTGATCACCTTCCACTGAAGCCACTTCAGTGACTCCGTCGTTTACTCCTTACGTGTTTTGGGTTTATTCTCATTTTTTGTGCATTTCCTCTGACTTCGAAGCTCCTCTCCCTCTCCTGGTCCTTTCCACCATTGTGTTGTGCCCCTGCTCTGACCCTGGAGGTAACACCAGGCTGCTCCAGAGAGCAGGGAGCTCATCAGCACCATTCCTTGGGTCCATGGGTTTGCCCAAACACACCAAGTCCTGCACTCCCCCTTGCCGATACACAACCTTCTTCATTCCCCCGTTCTTTGATATTTATGGTTTGGGTCAAGATTTGGCCTTTTAGCTCCAGAAAGCTGATGTTCCCTCCTCACCTGGGTGAGATGGAGCCTTGCAGGTGGGAGCTGCTCCCTGCTCCAGCCACAGCTCCGCTGTCCGGATCCGCAGTCGGGATTCCTGTTGGTGTCTCATTCCCACCTAAATCCCCCACCAGTCTGATCCCGAGCTGCTAAAACCACCCCGGTGTTGTGTCACAGGCATCTCACCACAGTGGCTAAACTGCACCTTGGATGTTCCCTTGATGCAGAGTCTGCCCAAGAGTCTGAGTCTAACTCCCCTTGGTTTTGCTTTGATATTTTTGCCTTTTGCATCACTGTTTAGGGGCCTTTGGCCTCGTGGGTGTTGAACAATGAATGAATTGTAAGAGAATTCACAATCTTTCCTAAAGTACAATGGCAGAGCAGAGTCCAGTGGCTGCAGGCAGCACCAAGGTCTTGCTGTGCCCCACTGTGTTTGCTGAGAAACTCAGTGTGAAGTTTGAGTGACTTGAACTGGGTTTTGCCCCAGGTGGGCTGACAGTGTAACCAGTCTTTTAAGGTAAAACAAAACACATATGCACACAGAAATGCACACAGATATATATAACCACATGTCACATCCCCGTGTTACCAAGATGAGACAATCTTATGACTATTTTGTTTCCGTTTGACATTTAAACGATCCTCTGGCAGTGGGACCAGAGTTCTGTACTCTAAATAAGAGACACCTTTGAATTCATATAAGAACACTTTGGCACTCTAAGTGGAGCCTATTTCCTCAGTATATATATTTTCTTGAAAAATTTGTCATTTTACCTCTTCTGCTACTGGTTAATACTGGGCTAAGAATTGTGAGGAATATTTTTCCTGATTGCAGTTGTTGGAGCAGTGCATGTGCACAGCTATGTTCGGTCATTTATTCCCTCTTCATTTCTGTAGCAATTGTAGCATGAACTAATTATTTTCTCAGCTTGAGATGTGTTGGAGTTGCGTTTGATAACTGTTTATTTTCCACAAGAAGCTTTCATGAAGGAGTGACCCGAGTTTGGATGTGGGGTCCTCTGCTCTTGCTTCCTTCAAAGGCACAGGGAAGATTTGCCAGGGGGGGAGAAAAGGTTGGACAGGAAATCTGTGCACCTCTTTTATGCATGTATGAATACCCAGGTGTAAAGTTAATGCTATCACTAATGGGATTATCTTCCTCTCCATGTTGGCATGTCCCTTGGATTGCCCAGACAACATCAGGGTAGCCAAATGGAGCCACATAGTTTGGGGGAGGTGTGGGGAGAGAGAAGCAGAAGTGTTTTAGCAAAGAAATCGGCCCCCTATTCGGTTTAAACCACTTGTCTTTGCCTATCCCAGGAGCTGGGGCCACCAAAATTCCACCTTCTCTCTGCCATTGACTCCCTTCCAAAGGATTTGCTGTTGGCTGGTACGAAGGGACCTTAAATACACCACGGAGCTCAAAACTTGCACCAAAATGAAGCTGTATTAATAATAACGATAATAAAAGGGTTCCGGTTTCCTGCAGATTGAAATTGGCTCAGTAAATTTGACACCACATTGAGCTTCTGAGGTGATAATGCATCAGATTACACCATGTGGTTATTTTTCGTGGCATGTCAGTAAAATAGAAACTAATATTCTCTATTGGCATTTCAGAAGGTGTTTCTTCAGAGGGTGAAGCTTTCAGTGAGAACTGAAAGACTGTTACCGTAAATGTGACCATTCTGTGTATTTTTCATTTCAGGCAGCTGACTTCTATTATAGACAAAATGTTAACAGCTTAATATTTTGGTGTAGAGTTATAGACGGTGGAGTTTTAGAACGTAAATAGATGTTTTGTGTGGCAAAAAAATGTGAAATAGCCCTTGAAAGAGTTCATTATCTTCATATTTCCATAACTTTATTAGTTCTCTAACTTAGTGCTCCAGCAGTGTTTGCTGGGTACTTTGTGTCCACACAAAGGGGCAGTCTTGGGACATCAGACTTAGGATCTGATAATGTAGGAAGCAGTAAACAATGACCAGTTCTGAACAGTTTTAACTGTAACAGCTGGTTAAAAAACTTTGCAAGCTATTCTTGAACAGCAGATGAGGTTCTCAATTGCACTAATACTTTCCTTGAAAGGGATTTTGCTTTCTGTATAGAACTGCCCTTTTGTGGTAAACCAGAAAACGTGTTTTTTTCTTGTAGGGAAGAGTTTTTGCAGAAACCCATTTTCTGACCAACTTTAAAATAGCATCAGTCCTAAGGAAACTAAATGCTAAACTATCAACATTATGTGGGGTGTACTGAAAGCAGGAAAGGTCCTTGCTGTTTTATCCTCTGACCTTGCCCCAGAAGAGGAAGAAAATGAAATAAAATATAAGTGCCAGGGTATTTCTGAGTCCAAAGCTGTTATGACAGCTTTAACTGCTTCAGTGCTTTCCTGCCCTCTCTCTGGAACTGTGCTTGCTGGTCCCACTTGCAGCAGCAACCTAAAATGTGGGATGAGAGGAGGGGAAACAGGAGGAGATGATATTGGTTTTTCCCTGGAAAATGTGAGTTTTGCCAAACATGGATACAGCAAAAGCTTTTCATGGGAGAAAGCAGAGTTTCCATTTGGAAATGCTGCTGTAATGCTGCATGAAAGGCATTGCTGGGTCAACTCCTGTGCCTTCCCTTCCTGTCAGTGCTGTGAGATGGTTATGGTGGCTCCACTGGGTTTTCATCTTGTAGACAAAATCCAGCCTTGTGAGTCCATGTGGTTCCATGGTCCCTTTACACTTCCTTGAGCATATGTGCAACATCAGCATTTATTTATCTTAAAGCAAAACAATGTCAGAAGGTGTTTCGTTAATATAACAATGGACCTCTTTGCATTGCCCTATAAATGTTACCTCAGTACCAGGTATCATTCATCATATTTGCTGCTGCAATTCCAGGTATCATTCCCAGACGCTGCAGGAGAAGCTTAGGTCATTTTGTGGAACAAATCAGTGGCCAGACTGGTATTAGCACCTAAGATTTCTTCATTCCTTTCCTCTTACCTGACCTTAAAGAGCAGGATAATTTTGAAATAATTGGTGTTTTCTTAGGGTTTTTAATTTAAAAAAAAAAAAAATTGCATATTTTTCATTTTGGCAGTCACCTGGTCAGAGCTCTCAGTCCAAACAAGCAAAATCCAAGTCATAATTGATGAATAAACAACTTTGTTGATGTTTTAGTTACTGGGAATTTACCCAGTTCTCTAGCAATGGGCTACCATAGGTTGCCCTCTAATGGCTCTGGTATGTGGCTGTTCACCACATAAGTCAGATCAGAGCTGTGTCCTGCCCAGGAATGGAGATGGGAAAAATATCTTAGTGACACATACACCATAAAATTGGGTTTTCATGGTACTTGGAATGGTGAGAGTTATATGTCTATGTGGTTGGGACTTTTTTTTTCTGTAGTAGTAGAAGGCATCAATCAATTCCCAGAAGTTTGGGTTTGGGGATAACTCCAAGTGAAGTAATTTTTTTGTTATAGCATCCCCATGCTTGTCTGGCTCGTGCCAAAGCAACTGTGTCACTGTGGTGGAGGAATCCTGTTTCACAATGTATTTTTAATTCAGTAAAACTTTATTTGAAGGGCAGAAGGAGAACACTGGAATGCACTTCCTTATTATTAACCTCAAAGTCTCAGCTCTGTGAGCATTTTGATGGCGTGGAATGGTTCTTTCTGGCTCCAGAACAGTGGCTTGTCCCGGGTTTTAACCAGTTTTTAACTAATTCTAAATTCTGAATTTACAGGCTGCTTGTGGTGCTTATTTCTCACTTCACCAAACGATAGCTTTTCATGTAGCCTTCCAGACCTTCATCTCTAGTATAATGGGAATGCATTTTTGGAGCTCTCAGTGCATCAGAATTTGCCCCAGCTGTGTTTATTCCAGTGTGGGATTCTGTCCACGTGTGAGGACGTTCAGACAGAGCTGGTGCCTTCATTCCAATCTCACGTTACCCATTCAGATAAACTGTGTCTGATCAATAGCAGGTCGGTCCCTTCCTTAGACAGGAGGAAATCCAATGGAAAAATTGATTATTAACAGGATGCAGTAGAAATACAGAGACAGAAAAGGCAGAAAATCAGCCTTGGGTTTTATTTGACTGCATAGTTCGTAAAATGTCCACAAATTAAGTTATGTGCTTTGGTGGTAACGTAAATATGGATTTTGGTACACTGAACTCTGGGAATCTGATTTTGGCTGTGGAAGAGCTGTGCACAGAGCACAAAATATTGGGGATGGATAGAAGGGGATGTGCTGCCAGTATGGAGCACATATGAGTATATATGTTGCAATATATACTCAAAAATTAACCCAGAACAGAGTATTTTCTGCTACGAAGTGTATTTTCAGGCCTCCGTGTGGTTGCTTGACTATAATCTCTTTAACTTTTTTAATTTATATGGAGGCAGACTTAAGCTCTGACATTTAGGTCTATATATTAAAAAAAAATAAAATCAAAATTGCTCCTGTTGAGGAGTTTGTTTCAGGATCCACTTTAAATACATATCGGAATATTTACACTGGCTAACACAGATACAGAAGTTGTTTGGCGAGTGATTAGAAATAGGAATCAAAGATCCCTGTAAATCCATTGAGTAGACAGACAGACACCTCCAGGAAGGTGATTCGAAATGCTGGATATCTAAACTGCATGTCTAAAGGCAATTATATAAATACCTTGGATTCTCTCCTCTTTTCCTCCCCACCGTGTTCTTCCAACAGACATTTATACCAATCCATTAGGAGGAAAAAAAAGGCTGTTTCCTCCTTTGTTTCGCAGATGGTTTTGGCCTTAAACACAGCACGATCTGCAAAAATGCAATTATTTAAGTTTTCATGTTTAATGTGGCTCATCATTGCTAAATTGAAGAACCCAGGATTAAAAAAGAGCACGTAATGTGAATTAAATGGTGGTGGTGGCCAGCGAGTGTTTGTGTTACAGCAATAGTATCACAGGTTCATTTCCTTTGTATATCTTACTCTGGTTTTGCAAACTAGGATGGGGTTTTTCCAGCTTTTTCTGTATACTTTTTCAGAGCCTTTTGTTTCCAAAGATGTAAATTGAAAGAGATGCCATTTCCACGCAAAGAGATGAAATGTTTATTTTAAGAACACACAAGGACCCAGTTACAATATAACTTGTTGAATCCTCAATGCCAGACTGACTTTCCTTGGAAGATGAATGGGAATTTGGAAAGGACCCTGTCAAAGGATTTGGGCTTTCCAGTTACTCCTGTTAGCCAAAGCTTTGCTTCACGCTGCTGTTTTGTCTTTTAAGCATGCAGTAGCAACAGTTAAGAAAATAAAAAGTTTGCAGCGTTGGTACCTGTGGCGGGATATTTTCATGGTTGATGCACCATTTCAAAGCCTTCCCCTCCCCAAAACAAGGGAACAAGCACCCAAAACCCTCAATACAAGCAGAGAGAAGCAAAATGAGCAAAACCTCAGACGAGTTTTGGTTGGAGTTTTATTTTTTTTCCCCCATGCTGATGTTGGAGCTAATTTTTAGCTGGAGCAGCCTGTGACTGTGGGGACATGTGCCGAGTTCCTGGTGGGTTTACAGATGGGGATGGGATGCTGTGGATCATGGCTGTGACTTTTGGTGGCTGCGTGTCCCCAGCTGGGCTTTCCATCCCCAGGCACAGCAGAGATCGTCACCGCCTTGTCTGCACTTTCAGCTTGTGTAGAGGAGGGAACTGGTTGTTTAGAACAGGCTGCCGTGATTTTGTGGTGCCCTCATTCTCTGCCAAAGTTGTACAGAAGCAGGGAGTGAGGATATCCTCTGGAAATGCCTTTCCAGAGGCGTTTTTATACCTGCACATCAGTGTAAATAGGAAGAGCAATAAAACAAGGGGAAGGAGCAGTGTGAGGATCAGCTGAGCTACAGCAGCGACTTCTGAGGGTGCTTTAACCTTGTACATTTTACTTTCTTTTTGTCTGACTGTTGTATACATACCTGCAGACAGTGTGCTCTTAATAAAATTGAAAGTGGGAATTAAATGTTGTAATGGAGGGTGATGTGGCAAAGCCGAGAGTTTCTCGTGCAACTTTGCTTTCCTCTGATCTTTTATTCAGCGCTTAGAGGTGGAAGATCTGCAGTCCTTCTGCTGGCATATTTTTTAATCCTGGTATGCTTCTTGCACTCTGCTCTCCTGTTTGGATTTCTATACTTCTAACTGTTATGTGTACGGGCAAGGGTTCATAAATATATATGTTCCCTGACGGTTTCAGTTCCTGCATGCGTTAATGAATATATATCCCTCGATGGAGTTTCAGTTCTGCAGCAGACGCGATGGATTTCTCCCTCTTTATCAGTGGCACCATTAGTAGAGATAGAAATGGAAACTTTTTCAACTAAAACCAGCTGGGATATCACTGATCAAGATACAGTCTAACCCAGGAAAGTGGGGTGTAAGTAGTAATTGGAGCTGTAATGCAGTTGAAATGATGTTTTTCTTGCAGTTTGTTTTTAGGATATTTCATGACCTATTCATTCATTCATTCTCTGTCTCTCTTTTCTCTTAAAAATATAAATTTCTCAAAGCTGAAGATAAAGAGGGGTTTAGGGCTGCTGAAACAACAGATAGAAATAGCAGAAATAAAATTTTCTTCTTTCAGAAATATTTTAAAATATATTACAGGTTTGTAGAAGGGGAAATATGACACTCTAAGGAATTTTCAAATCCATGACATTTTTTTCCTTTAATGTGTTATACTTAGCATTGCTGTTTAAAAGAATGGAACAAGACTTCACAGGTTTGTGGTTTTTTTTAAAAAAAAAAAGCAACACCCTTCCCAAGACACTGGATTTACATTTTAAAAAGAAAACACTTTACAAAGACCCTGCCTTTAACTGTGCAGAAATGAGCATTTGATGATGAGTTTCAAAAGGAAGCAGATTAAGTGGTTCCCGAGTACTGTGGTGTATGGCACGTGTGTGGATTCAAGCAGCAAGTCAAAAAGACACAGAGAAAATATTGTCAGGGAACCGGCTTTGTTGGGTCTGTTTTGATGACAAAGATCTAATTTTGAATTAAATTAGAAATGCAGTTTACACCAGCAAATATCTTTCCTTTAAATTTAGAGTTCCTTCTCCTTTTCAGTACTTGTTCTCCATAACTAAGTTCCGGACTCAGCTGCGGAAACTAATTTACTTTCCTTTTAAAAACGTGTTTTAAAGACAAAACCTAAACTGTATTAAATATTTACATGTAACCAGGCACTGTAATTACCATGGTGGTTACATTATGTTTGTGAGAGGGAGGGGGGTGGTCATGCAACATCAAGAGGCAGCTGATATTTAGGAGACAACTTCTATCGTAGCGTGATCGCCGCGAGAATACTTTGAAGCAAGGAAATACTCTTTCCAATCAAATGCATTTCATTAGAAGATTCAGTCCTTGATCCTGCCTTAAAGTCCTCCTTTCTCAGTTGGCTGCATTGATGTCATTGGTTTTCACCACAGGTTAGCCCAGATATGACTCAGATTTTCCCAATTTCTACCCTCTGTGGTTCTTTCCATTCTCTCCTTCGTCCCAAGTAATTCTTCCCAGCATAAACCAGTCATTTTTATGCTGTTTGTAGGAAGGTGACATTAAAACAATGTTATAGCAGCCCCTAGTAAATGTGGAGTCCACGTGTATTGATTACATGGGATTAGTGAGATTAGTGACTGTGGATGTGTAGACACACAAAATTAGTTGTTGTACATCTCTGGCCAGTTGACCTCACTACTGACCAGTCTCCCTTTGGATTTTTATTGTTAAAAGTACCATAACAAATTCAGAAAATTCCTTTTTTATTAATCAGTATTCTGGAAAGAGAGGAAAGGTTCTCACCTTTTTTACTTAGTTTTTGAAAGATCTTCTGCAGTTCCTCCTGTGTAACACACCAAAGCCACATCATTCCTAGAGCAGTGTTTAAGCTCAGTGTATTGTGGCAGTGTATTACCCCAGCTGTTTGAAGGGGTGTGGAGCACCAAATTTGAGCTCGTGTAGTTCCTAATATATCAAACAATGCTGCTGCACAAAAAAGCTCTTTTCTTTAAAATGAAAAAAATTCTAGCAATCCATAAAGTGTTTCTGCCCCTTGGAAGTTTGACAGTAAAACTTGGCTGTGAACAGCTAGAAGAGATTTTAAAAGGTCTGAATCATTATTTCTTAAAGCTGAACTATAATCTTTATTTCTAAATACACACACAGCATCACAGTTGTGCTCCAGCTTTTAGTTTCACCCTAAAAAAATGCATTCATCTCCCATCAGACCAGGAAAACTGTTGCACAGGTATTTTGTATGTGCTCATTTGCAGACATAAACCATGCACACATATCTTGTTTTTATGCCGGGGGAATCCCAAAGCATCTGAAAAGTCACAGCTACACATGGCTACATAAAGACACAGACTCATCCCTTGTGAAAGGTAACAGGTAGATGATTCACAGCCCTTGGCCTAAACTTTGTTCTCCCACACAATAGCAGGAAGAACTTTGTCTCACACACCCCAGCGCTATGAAAATGGCAATAACAAATTTAACATCTGAGCAGAGTAAGAAAACTTGTTTGTTGGTCCCTTCACTCCTACATAGATGCATCAAGCCCCACAGCATTTATCTTAAAAGGATGAAAAGCAGGTTGGAAATCCCTCTAGGATTCCACACGAGGGTCTCTGAGCACTCCACAGCTGCAAGAAAATTAAACTTTTCAGCCCATCCCTTAGGATTGTGGAGGCAGCACCGCTCCTGGTGGAGGGAGAGGCTGGGACCGTGAGCTGCTGTTCCACCTACTCTGGTGAGAAGAAACAAGAGTTTTTTTTGGCCACAGGACACGCAGAACCATGAGACCAAATAATTGGCATTTAAAAGTATTGCCAGGATCCTATAAAATGGTGTTTTATTTTCTCATCGTTCGGGGGAGTTTATTTAATTCTTTTCAGCGGTGGCAGTGCTAAATGTACTAGTGTTACAAAAAACATAATAATACCTTGTTTTTATGGGGAGACGGAGCTCCAGAGGAAATGATAGTTTGATTTTGGGCATATTTTCTGCAGTAAACATTTTTGGCATTCCTTTTTTTTTTTTCTTTTTTAATACTTTATTTTTCCTGCTTGCTTTAATGCAGCATAACCTCCTCTAAATTTAGTGGGAAGTGTAAATGTATGTAATGCTTTTTCTGTGGTTAGAAAATACATGTAGCATTAAGTTATTAAAGCCTGACTTTAAACTATGTCTTGGGCTAATGATTTTACAGTATAATTGCTTTAGTTAATTTGAAGGCAGGTATACATACAGCTTATTCCATTTTGGCACTATAAAGTTTGCCATTGGTATTATACCTCATTTTTTATATGATTTACATAATTTGTGAAACAGATTTAATACTTTGTGTGTGAGCTAATTAGTTTCTGGTTTAGAGCCTTATTGTATGTTCATTGGGTTCTGAACACCTTTTACAGTAGCACAGAAGGTCATTGTTGGATCTAAATTCTTTGTAGAGCAATCAATCCCCTTTTAATAAAATAAGTTGCATAATTTTTAATGTAATTAAATTGGGTTACGCAGAATTGTTTTCAGCTGTAAATTTGTTGAATTGGAAGAAATGTGGTGGTGATGTGTTAATTACTGAGTCGTGCTCTTTCCCTTATTATGGTATACTTTGAGATTACTGGACTATACATGAGTGCAATTTTATATTCACCTCTGAGGAGCTTACGGGGTGTCCAGTGTTTCCTGGTAGAGGAGGAAAAAAAGAAAAGGAACATTTCTAATAGAATTTTAAAAACTTCCTGCATAACTTTCAGAAGATTCCATGTTAATATATCCCTAATATTTATTACTAATTGCCAGATGGCAGCAGTGCCAGTGCTTGCCAAGCACTGAGCTCTTGGGCAGGTGACAAGGACGAGGTGTGGTGGCTGAAATAAATGTCCCTTTTCCAGGGAAATTGAGCCTCTCCATGCACAATAAGCATCTTACAGTCACATCACACACCAGCCCAGAGAAGTTCTTTTCCTCTGGTATGTGATTTTTACATGAGGGCACATGCTGGCTGTTTTCCTCTCCAAGGAATTGTTTTCTTGGCTGCCGCCATCCCGTGTTTAACAGCACTGTGCAGCTTTAACGGCTCCCGGATTATTAGGAGTCTAAACAGTCTCCTGTATCCTTTGTGTCAAAATGAGTGAAGGCTTTGGAAATCATTTTGGGATTCACTGAGCAGGAAAAGGAGTTGCTTGAAAGAGTCAGACCCTGCAGAAAGACCGACTTCCCAAGTTAAAAGTGGACAGTAGAAATTCCCTTCCAAAAGTTTTCTGCATCCGTTCCCTGTGCTAACTCAGACTCTTTAACTTAATCAAATTATTTCTGTACACAGATTATTTCTGATTTGGGTTTTACTTGTCTGTTCCTACTTCTCTTTTCCCCTGGGTAGCTCTCACATGCGTGCTCAGGCTTTTTAACTTGGTAAAGTAGTTGCACTTAGTACAGAGATAAATTAAAGTTAATGAGACAGAACCAGAACACGGCACAGGTATTTCCCTTCCCTCTGTTTGTGTGCTGCTAGGAACTGGTTCCGGGATTTTTGTACTCTGTGTATAACCCTGATCTATTAAACATGTTTTGTGGGAGAAGCAAATATTACCAGTTGCTTCCGTGCTCTTCACTGGGGCGCATCTGATTTCATTTAGCAGCGCACGTGAAGTCTCTTACGCAGACACCACCATCGAGGGGGTTTGATTATTTATGGGAGCCTCTAACCAAGGCAGTGTTTTTCTGGTGTGTTTACATGTATACATAGATATAAAAAATAAAGAACAGGCAAAGCTGACTTTTTATTGTTGTATTTGCAGCCATTCTCGCTCAGCGCGGAGCTGTCAGACCTTTGCAATTACAATTATGCCAGTGGAAGCCTTTAAGGCATTTATTTCCGAGTGGGAATAGTGTTTCTCCTACTTTAAACAATTAGATGAAGTGTAATCTCACTTTCTTCCTGTGGAATGCCACACTTTTATTGCTATCATTTATCAGTAGCGAGATGTAAATAAGACGTAAGCTTAGGAGCCTGGCTCAAACAAAACCAGATTGTATTGATTCCTGTGTGGTACAGAATGAAACAGAAAATCATCTGACAGCCACTCAGTGCTCATCAAAGCAATTTTTAAAGAATAAAGGCTGAATATGTACAATATAAATTCCTTATCTTGTTTACTTGATGTACCCATGCAGTTCCAAAGTCAGAAACCTGATAGAAATCGTGGCTAATTGCGTGAGATAGTGCCCTTTATTTTCATTATGGGTTTAAAACATGAGATGTGGTGGCTTAGGCTAAAAGCAGCTTCAGAGTCTGCAGAAACTTTGGAAATCATAGAATATCCTGAGTTGAAAGGGACCCACAGAGATCATCGAGTCCCTGCACAGGACAGCCCCAAAAATCACACCGTGTGCCAACAATTTCTTGATGGACACCTGAAGATGGAGGGGAAAAAAAATAACAACCCCCCAAAACTTTCACATCACTGACAGCAAATGTAACGGAGTGAAAAACGGAGGTTTTGTCCATGTAGCAAGTTAATGATTTTCTTTTTTTTCTTTTTTTAGTTTTTAAAAAAGAGTTTCCCCATCCCCCTGCACCGCTCAGGAGACAAGACGGCTGCTGATTTCTTAAAACCTTAAAGTTAGCTGACCTCCTCGCTGAACCCGACTTTAATGTAAACATTTTCTTGAGATGGTTCGTGGCAGGGCCAGCAAATCTGGAGAATATTAGTGGCGCTGTGTTTGCGGGAAGCAGGAATCCCTTGGTAATTCTCGGGAGCTCTTTTCCAGGCCAAGGCAGCCTAAGACACAGTTGTGTTTTCAGTTTTGCAGGGTTCGTTGGTAGTGCCCTGTGTATCTTTTTAAAATGTAATTAGTAAAACACATAATTAGTTTTTGCTTTGAAGTTGAGTTTTTCTTCCTTGCTTTCGCCCCACCGAAACTCTTCATCTTCCCCCACCGTAGGTAAATAATTTGATAGCCTGATATTGGCGTCCATTCAGTCGTTGGCGCTTTGGCATTGGTGTAGGAATCTAAACAGAAGAGGGAAATTAGAGCAGGGCTTCCTCCAGATCACCTCTTTGCAGGAATATTAAGTTCCATTTAATGCTTAAGCAAAATGTGTGGCTGCTGTCTCGACCCCAGTATTTTGAAGAAAAGTTTTATGCTCCTTTGGGTGTTTGTTTGCGCTTCTTCTGTACAGTAGAAATTGGTTATGTCTCTGTCGTCATGTCAGGCATTTTGCAGGTAGAAACCTGGAGCTGAATTTCTAAATTTTCCTTACCTGTGTGCCTTTTTTTCCCCCCAAAGATATATTGCAGTTATCATAAGCTTGATCAGCTGCTGAAATAGGATATAAAACTTAGCACTTACTTCTTGCTTTTCAGCTTCACAGCACTTTTCACGCATTAACTGATCTCTCCAGTGTCCCAGTCTGCCCAGTACAACGTGCCCAGAGTAAGTGCACTGGTGGGCAGGAACCTGATGGATATCAGTCACTTGTCCTTATTACCCCCTAGCACATGTTATATTACACTAACTACAAAAATCTTAATTTTACTTAGGCAAAGAAAGCTGATTTGCCCATAAGAAACCTGTACCTGTACGGACAGTCTCTTTGATGTCACCGCGTGTTGTGTGTTAATTTGTTAATTGGCCTCAGTCTGTTTATCCATTTGGTGAAAAACTTGAGAGATTGGTGGGGAGAAACTCTATGTGTAGTTGATTCTTTTTTTTTTTTGTGGGAAAAAAACCCCAGCAAAAATTACTTTTTCATTTTGAAAGGAAACCTTAAAATTCAGCTATTAAAGTGTCTGAAATCCAGCTTTCACTTTCAGCGCAGGGCACACAGATGCAAGACTCTTTTTAGATCTTTCAGTTAAATTATTGAGCAAACTTGCAGAAAGGAGATGGGAAGAGGGGAAAAAGCGAAAGACTGCTTTTTTCCACTTCTATTATTTTTATTTTAATTTCAGCAGTATTTAAAAACTCCCATGAGCAGCACGAAACCGGTGCTTTCGTAGAGGTAGAGCAGAATCCAGGCAGAGCATCACCAATATTGGCTGGTTTTCTGAGATCAGCTGCATCAATTAATTGTTCTCTCACCCTTCTATACCAGCTTTCTCTAGTCATGGAATGCACTGTGCATTTTCTGGAGCAAGGATTCTCTTAATTTATCTTTTTTGGTGGTTGTAGGCTACATTGAGCACAGTGGACACTCTTTGGAGCATGTGCGACCTCCTGAACTATAAATAATAATGTAAAGGGTTTATGTTATTACATAATAATTTGACTGACATTTCTCTAAGCTTGTTTTTTCCAGGTTTTGATCACAGATATACTTAATTGGTGTTAAAATTGGCTGTTGTGTATGTTGGTTGTCGTGGCTTGTTTTATACCTCCTGCTTGCAGTTGTCCTGGTTTTACCGTCTTGAAAGATGGTTTCTATTTGGTTCCCTTAATGTTTGCCACAGTTTGTTTTAAAACCCACAAATTTAGCTGAAGTGTTTGTTTTTTTACTTAAGAATGTTAACTTTAGAAATAAAAGATTTCCTGTTTATCAGCAAAAGTGTTTCTTCCCACTTGCTGGCATGATTTCGGAGATGGATTTTTTTATTTCCTTCTCTTACGCTGCTTTTCTTTCTTGTGCTAAACATATTAAACCCTGAGCTATGATAAAGCTTATTTAACCCAAGTATACCTGCCTCACCTCAAATAAATGCAAAATAAATTGGGCAAAAGAAAGAGATAATATTTTTGAATCAGGACACAAACATCACTCTCTGTAAGATATTCATTGTACTGCAATAAATGGAGAAAATATATTGAATTTATGCACACATGATTGACTTTTCATACAGTGAACCCAGGTTAAACATCTTGAATATGGAATATGAATAGAGCTAACATTTTCATATGAAGCAATAATGAAAATTAACAGAGCTCTATTTCGACTGATAGCAAAGAACATTTGATACTCCAAGGCATAAAATGTGTTTAGTACTTGGGTTTTGTTAAGCTTGACAGAAGGCAGGAAACGGGACGGTACAACTGCTGCATAAAGGCTGCTTCTGTACCCGATGACAGGCTGGAGGATGGAGCTGGGGGAGAACAATAAGGGCACCCGCCCGCCCCTCATTCCCTACAGTAAGAGGAGAAGGCATTCATGGCGTCGTCTCTGGCAGGATCCGTCGGTGGGACGCGGGTTTTGTTCCCTGGCGCCAGGCTGCAGGCAGAGGAGGGGAGAGCAAAACTCCTTCCTGTGGATTTTACGGGGCCAATGCGCGTGGGTTTATTTTTTTATCTTGTTTTGTTCTGTAATGGCCCTGAGTGAAGTGGGGTTTATTCCAGGTAACAGGAAGGATATCCTGGTGTTTTCCTGTTTCACTGAGGTGCGGGGCTTGCAAGCAGCTGCAGCTGAAGAGTTACCAGCATTGCCTACTGTGGGTTCCTAACCATGGTGGTCCGTCCTTCTCCCTCATGTCAGCGTCTTCCAGTCAAGCTGCTCCGACACAGGATAACAAGCCTGTATTTCGAGGACTTTTTTCCTGCAGTGATTTCAATCCCTGATGAGTGTTACTTGTTGAGTCTGCGTGTGTGTTACCGTTTGATAGGCAGAAAAATCAGAAGTCAAAATACACAGGTCAGGCAAGAACTGCCTGAAACTTTCTTTATATTACCTTCCCTCTCACCCACTCCTTTCACTTCTAGCAGAAGCTCAAGTTGCTTTCCTCTTGCAGCCCTATAAATGCACTTGTTTCCTTAGTTGTAACCCTATAAATGCTCTTGTTTAACGTAGGCCGTGTTTCAAGAGTTGACCTCTTATTTGGTTTTAGTGCTTTAAATTAAAAGTTTAGAGGTACCTGAAAATCACCTTAAAAAAAAACTTGGCCTAACAATTGAGGTTTGACATCTGAGTCTCTCAGCTCCCGTGTACACACGAGGAAAACTTCCCTGAAGACTCACACAAGGCAGAAATTCGTCTGGTCAGCGAATACACAGCCCATAGAGCTCTGAAGGAAAGTTTGGCTCCCACTCAATTAAAATAAGTTTTTAATTGATCCTGTGCTAACCCAGAATGGGAGCTTTTTGCTTTCTTTCAGGGAGATGGAGACAAAAATAAGTGAACAAGAACACCTATCAGTTTCCAGGCTCCAAGTGTTTTCAGACTATATTTGTTGGAAGGGCTTTGTGATGCTTATGGTCGAAGCATCCTAATGATGATTTACATTAGCAGCTTAAATATATAGAACTGCCCACTGAAACTATAACTAAACTTCTAGTTAGATCCATTAGGACTGACCTAGAACATCTTGGAATTGTGTCTTTTAAATACAAATTTTGTATCAGCGTTCAGGAGAGTTAAAGAGCCACCGGAAGGGCGACTGCATCTGCACCAGCCTAAAAGTGACCTGTTTTACTGCTCTTCAGCAGCTTCAGCCAGTGGAAGTTGAAGGTCTCGGAACACTTACCTTTGCAGTGACTTTTCTGTTGTGTGGATCCTGTTAAATGAATTTTAAACAGGTTTCTCTGCACATCTTGCAAGTTTTATTATTGTGAATAGTCTTACTTCAAGAGCTCCTTGAATCTGTGTCAAGCCTTCAGCTGATCCAGCAAACAGGCTTCTTGTATCATTTAATCTCGGTTTGTTCACCTGTGAAATGGGTATTTTAACAGCTTAGTGTGATGTAATACTTTAAAAATACACTTAGTACACCAGTATATCCTGCAAATAAATAGAATATTATGTATAGAGGACTTGCTGTTGGGTGGTAGGACAGTGGTATATGCTAAATTTTCTGAACATGGCTGATGTAGAAGGGACAGTGTAGTTTTGGTTTTCAGCATTGTGTTTTAGTCCACCAAGAAGGATAATGTACCTCATTTAAAAAGTCCTTTTGAGATCCTGCACAGACTATTGGAGCTGTGCTTTCCTTGCTGTGCCACCTCACCTCAGGAGGAAGGTGAAGAACAGTTTTGCAATTAGTGGACTGGGATTTGGGAGACTGGGGTCAGACTTGCTTTGTGACCTTAGGTAGGTCACTTCCTTCATAAATCAGTATTATTACAGTAATATTTCCTGTCCTTCAGCTTAGGTATGTCTTCCATATTTGATTTGTAAACTGCTCTGACTGAGGTCTTTTCAGGTTAAGTCTGGACAGCATCTACCACAACAGAATTCTGTTGTTAGCTGAGGTCTCCAAGATGCTTCTTTAATAAAAGCAATCATAAATTCAGTGCTACTACTATATTACATCCTTCTTTTAAACATTGAGACATATGAGGTTGCATTTGTTAAGCTCAGAAAAATTCAGGTGAGGTTGGACATAGAATGTTCAAGTGTCATTGCATGACAGTGTTACCATTGCAATTTATTTTTTCACATGCACCATATCATTAAAACAGGAAAGGATGGAGCATGAGGTTGTGCACTCAGAGCAGTGGGTTGCTGGAGCTCCATCTGGCAAATCTGGATCTACAAAACTATAATACAGTAGTTTTGCTTGATATTTACATCCTAATAATTAATTTAGTCATTGATGTATAGTTTTATAGATACTTGTCATTGTGTATAAATGAGATTCTTGTGTCCTTGAATTTCATTCACTTGTAATATTATACTTTACATTTACATTGAATCTATATTTACATTGTACTTTACAGTCCAGAGGAGCATTTTAGAAGAACAGTAAGGTTTTAATCAGTGTATGTCATGTGAATGAACCTAGGTTAGTTTTGCTCTTCTGGCAACACATACACAACTAGCAGATCATCACTTGGGCCCATCCACAGTGTCAAAGCACTTCCAGTCTCTCAAGAGTTAGCAGGCATACCTGTTGCTGTCTTGGGATGGTTTTGCATTAAATTTGTTGGATGTTTAAAAAAAAAAAGCAAACATATATATACAAAAATAGGATTAATTTTGGCTGCACAGTTGCAGATTGTCTGTTCTGTGCTGACCAGAGTTGTGCCTTTCATCAAACCTTGCACAGACAGGGAAGTCCATGAGTAGAAAGTTGAGGTCCAGAGAATACTGCACCAGATCGTTTCTGCAGAGTCCAGTTTTGTCCATTTGTACTTGATAAGGAAGGGGGCAAAGATCCAAAAGCCTTGACTTGTTTAAGAAGGAAACCTCGTTTGTACTTGTGGAAGTGGGGCCGATTGGTTTGCTTAAATACCTGGTGTAAAACAGCTTCAGCCAATGCCAGGCTGAATGGGGCTCTGAGCAAGCTGGGCTAGAGGAAGGTGCCCCTGGCAGGGGGCTTGGAATGAGATGATCTTGAAGGCCCCTTCCAACCCATTCTAGGATTCTTCGACAATGGTGCCCCTCCATTTCACATTGCTTTGACAGCCACGTAAATTCTCACGTTATTTTATAATTTATTGAATAACAGGAGTGGATTCAGTGATACCATACATAGTTTTCACCAGAAATCTCCAAAGCACCATTAAGAGGGAGTACCCAAGTGTTTCCATCTCTGTCACCAGTGCAGTTACTTTCTTTTTGTCCTACTTTCCCATGATTGGAGCAGAAGTGAACAATGTGACCTAAACTTTTTTTGCTTAAAGGCTGTGACAGGCCGGACCTGATAAATTTTAGAGAGAGAAAGCTATAACCTTCTGAAACTGGGGGTTATAATTAAAATGTGTAGGCACCCTGAGTTACAGCTGTTGTGAGTGTTCCAGTTATCATAATAATTGAAGACCTTTTAATAATTTTATATGTTCTTTTTTAACTTGGCCTTGAGCTTAGGCAGGACTTCAGTTTCAAGATAATTTTCTTGTCCTCAAAAGTTAAATTGCTTTCTTTAATATAAAGCATACAGTAAGGAGTGCAATTGAAGAGCTGCATGCCTTCTGAACCTGCTCTTTCAGCATGAGACTCCACTTGTTTGAAGCAGATCTGGAGGAACAAACAGTCTTTTATTATTAGATGATAAATCCCTGATGCCATATCACTGTTTTGGCTTTCAACCTTATTGAACTTTCAAGAGAAATGCCTCTGTTTATAACATGAACTGCCCAGTAGCATCCAAGTATCTGTCACTGCACTATGGACTTGAATTTTTATGCAGTAAATTGTACTGTGCTGTGCTGTTTGTGGCATGTCTGGTGCTACACAGCTAAAGTCTGGCTCATACGCTGATGAAAAGCTGCAGAATGAGATGTGGGGGTTACCATTTTCATTATAGAATTTTGATTGCAAGTTAGAGCTTCTATTAATGTTTAATTAAGGGAGTTGGCAAATTAAGGTTGGTTCTTCTGAGTGCGTAAGAAATAAAAAATACTATTTTTGCTGAAAGTTATTAGTATTCTTAATCTTAATTTACTGAAGTTTGTTGGGCTTTTTTGTAAAACACTGCAAAATGTAAGTAAAGGGGACTTACAAGAAGGCTGGAGAGGGACTTTTCATGAAGGCATTCAGTGATAGGAAAAGGGGGAATGGCCTTAAGATGAAGGAGGGTAGATTTAGATTTGATATGAGGAAGAAATTCTTGGCTGTGAGGGTGGTGAGGCACTTGAACAAATTACCCAGAAAGGTTATGGACTCCTCATCCATGGAAGTGTTCAGGGCCAGGCTGGACATGGCTTGGAGCAACCTGGTCTAGTGGAAGGTGTCCCTGCCCATGGCAGGGGGTTGGAACTGGGTGATCTCTAAGGTCCCTTCCAACCCAAACCGTTTTGTAATTCTGTGATTCTAAGTAATGCTGTTGAGAATATGACCCTGAGTTCAAAAATACCTGTGCTTAAGACAAACCCCGTGTGCTTTAGAAACTACTATTTGCTCCCACATAGAAACCTCTCAGTGGTGATATCTCTCACATTTGACTTTGTTAAATGCAGAAAGACTCTTGAAAAGGAAAAGCAATTTGCATTTCTCTGTGTGTTTGGCAAATACGTGTTTGACTTTGAATTCACCATTCTCAAGTATCTTCTCCAGTCTCTAAAAATGGGGAAACTGAGGCAGGGCTCTGAATTTATTTTGCAGGCACCTTAGTTTAGAGGTAGCTGTAGTGAAGCAAAGATAAAAGTTGAATTGCACTGGCTCCTGGATCAGTGTATTAGGCAAGACTGCCTGTGTTTTTTGCTTCCAAATTTCCTTTGAGATACCCAGCACGTTGCTTCAGCAGGAATTTTTGCTTTTGACACAGCACTGGGATATTATGCCAAGAAACATTTTTATAATATTGATATCTTAGCCCACAGCACTGTATTTGTTTAATATTTGGTAAGGTCTCAGCTGCAACAACCAACTACCAAAAAGTTTCTTCTCATGGGAGCTTTCTACGGAGTTGTAGCACATGGTCAAGATCTGGTGTTCTGTAATGCCAAGAAGTGTCCTTAAAAGGCTTTATAAACCATGAGGCTTTAAGTGGTGTTTTCTACTGCAGAGTATCAAATTAATAGTCAACCATAATTTGGTTTTTAAGTTTGTCTGTTGAAAGAGTCCCAATTTGTATAGATAATATATTGTGTGTTCAAGTGAGTGCTCTGCTTTTGTACATTCCCTTCCATTAAGAAGATGAGACCTCGGATAACTCGGAGTTCCAGATAATGTGGAATCAAATATGTTAGTGAGTTGTACTGTAACAAATCCACACAATGACTATTTTATGTTTGAAGTGGAGGTGGTGTTTGGAGTGCCTGTAAATGCCTTGTTGGAAAAATCAATTCTGAGCATCCCCTTTCTCCACATTTTGCTTCATTTTCCCTGAATGTGTTTTGACACTGAAAGTTTCAGTGTCTCCACCTGCAGAGATTTACTCACTTGACTTTTTTGAGCTTACTCCAGAGTTACACCAGGGTGGCTGAAAACAACATGTGCTTTTGAAGGGCATTTTAACCAGTGCTTAATTACTTTATAGAATCATATAGTGTTAAGGTTGGAAAAGAACTTTAAGATCATCAAGTCCCACCATCATTCTACTGGTAAAACAACGTAAGAAAAGCATGCACAGGAGGCAGATGAAGAAGAAATTGAGCAACATATCTCACTTTTTGCTTCCTCAAGTCATCTAACTAGACCTCAAACTCCATATTTTTGGGAGACTTGCACCATGTAGAGCAGCGCTGGTAGGATTGACAGAGCTTGTTTTATTTGGGGCAGGCACAGGAAAAAATAAGGCTTCTTGGTACACTCAGAGTGCTCAAGGCACTTGGGGGAAAATATCAGTAATCCCCATTTGATAGAGGATGGGAGTCAGGCACGGAGCTGTGTCTTGTCAAGCACCACCGAGCCGGTCACTGCCGGAGCAGGGCCTTCAAATCTGCTTGAAATAGGAAAGTTGATGAGGGAGAGAGATATGGGAGGGCTCTTCCAACCCGCCGGGCCGAGGGAGAGGTTTTATAGAGAGATGTAACGTGTTCCTTAGTTTGATTTATTTTTTCCTTGCTAAGAAGAGTCTGCAGTAGTCCATGTTTGATAGTCTTTGCCCTGGGTGCACCAAGCTTTTGCATTTTCTGAAGGGATATATTGGTGGTATTGTGAAAATGTAACTGTGACCTATTTAGGCGGGTTGGAGTGGGGTACAAATCTCTGCACTAGGAAGAAGTATCATTTTCCAGCTGGGCAGAAAATCGCATTTATTCTGTAATAGAACACAAGAGCTCATTGAACACCGGAGTGGAGTGGCTGAGCCGTCGGCGCTCCACCGGGGGAATGAAGTCTCCACTTAAATATTCCATCAGATAGCAGAAATCCTGGGAGTCCGAAGAACAGAATTACTGGCTTCAGTAGATGACCAAAAAGTTGTTCTTTTTCTTGGGAGAGACTGCTCGGCTGCAGCAGGGGATTGTGTTCAGGGGAGCTGCAAGATGCTTTCTGTATGTGTTCTCCTTGCTAGTTGTCAAGGGCTGAAAATAAAGAGGAAAATATTATATATAAGTAACCTGGTCTGGCAGGGAGGTGACGTTAGAGATCCCGGCACATTTAAATGAGTCTTTCTTAGAAACAGGAACTTTTGGATCAAAGGCTTCTGTTTCTCAGAAAATTGACTATTTGACCTAAACACTCAGAAGTTGTAGGGGACTACCTGAAATTATTAGAGGTGTTGGTGTTAATGTTGCAGTCAGGATCAGACAGTTTGGAGGAGGAGGTGGGATCTCCTCTTAGATCAGTTGTTGTGGTCAGGAAAAAGGCAGAGGCACATAAGCCTCTCTCCTGGCAAATAGCTTGTGCATCCAAAACTACACCTGTTTTTGCCATCCCTCCTTACTAGTCTAATAGGAAATTGCTTCCCCTTATGAACCTAGAATTTGCCACTTTTCTTCAGGAAATACTCAAATATGAAGGATTTTTAAAATTTATTTAAAGAAACGTCACAAATTCATTCTGTAATAAAAATATTAACATGCAAGACAGTGAATTTGGGCAGTGTCACATCATTAGGTTTGTGCAGGTGCTCTGGGATGCTTCACAGTTGTTAAATTTCACAATGCAAGGTGGGCAAATCTTATCTCGGCCTCGTGCTGGTGACACAGCAGCCAACTTGTTGAATTCCCTTAAGTTATGGAAATATGTAGTGCAGGACCTAAACTCTGTATTACAAGTTTTGACATAACTCCTTTGCAACCAGTGGGGAACATATATTATTTTCTGCCCTTCAAAGCTGCTTTTCTGCAGAGATAACATTGGCAAGGATTGCTCCGAAGATAGGCGCTCACTCAGCGGAGGAACATTGCTGTATTACTCACAAAGATAAGGAGGTATTAAGAACTTCCATGGAGTTCTTACCAAAAATCAATTCTATCTTTTATAGTTCTCCAGAGATAATTCATCCCTCTCCCCATCCTAATCCGCACTGGCGGGGGGATGGAGGCAAGGAGAGGGTTGTGGCACAAAAAGTGGAGGTTACAGTCTCACAGCCCTTTTGTGATTTATTTTGAAATTAAAAATGATGCCTTTTCTGGATGGGCATCAGCCAAAAAGTGGTGGTCACTCCCGAATAATTCATAAGTGAATTGCAGGGAATTAAACTGCTCTGCCTGCCAGGAGAAACCAACAGTTTCATTGGCAGGAGGAGCTCATCTCTCCTAAGGAGAGATGCAAGATCATACTGCAGATGAACAAGGTATCTCCCCTAATCCAAGGGGTGAGAGATGGACTCTCTCCTTCTGACCATATTTAAAAATATGTGATTAGCCAGATCACACCTATTCTAAAGCAAAAGGTGAGCTGATGGGTTCAGTATTAGATTTCCAAACTCATCCTATAGTTTGAGTTTTCATCCCTGCCACCAATATTTTGCATGACAGTGACATAAGGAGTTTGTCATTTCTGAGCCCTGTTTGTTTTTATCTCTTCAGGATGAGACTCCTGATTTAGTAACCTGGTCTAGTGGAAGGTGTCCCTGCCCATGGCAAATGGATTGGAACAGGGTGATCTTTAAGGTCCCCTACAATCCAAACCATTCTATGATTCTGTGATTTTGGTTGTCTGTGTAAATTCTTTGCCATCTGTGGGTGAAGAGCCTGTAAAAATACGTGACCTTGCCCTGAGCAGGTTATCCCAGAATATCTGGTCTTGGTAACAGGAAATTGCCCAAACAGTGGCTTGGCAAAAATCTTAACTCCTGAGCAAGAATGAATTTAGACTTTTATTCTGAATTGAGTATCTTGTGTCTCTAAATACCTGCTATTCTTGAGCAGTCAGAGAGCTTGTTAATCATATTGCTTATGATAAATGACATTTTTTGCCACTCTGTCATTCAGCATGTCTGGTTTATGTCAAGGGTAATATTCTCTTGTGGTGGTGTAGAATATTGAAAATGGAAATAATATCTTTACAGTTCCTCAGGTGTCCAGACTAAAATTGTAACTTGTCTTTTCTCCTCCTGGTTCCTTATGCTTTTGACCATCACTGACTATTTTTTTTTTCCTTTTTAATTTGCAGAAGGCGTAGATACAAGTCCTGACAACACCTTTCCTACTTAGGGGATTAAGAAAGTGTTCTTGTTCTTGCTCGCAGATTTATGGTTAGATTTGTTTCTCCCTGTAAGGCACCTAGATTTTTTAAACAGTTTTCTGTGCAGATAACTGAGTAAATCTTAGATTTTTGTAGGAAGCCTTTAATAGCCAGAGCACAAGATGTTTATCCTGTGGTAGCAGACGTAACTTAGAAACCCATAAAGAATTTGTGGCAAAAGGAAGCAAATAGTTATTGTATTAAAATTCCTAATGCTTTATTTTTCTTGTTACTTCATCCCACAGTTCTGGAGGTCATTTTGGCTGAACTTAATGAGTTCCTGGGTGTACACAGAGCACACCAACCTTATGTGTTTATTTCTCTAGCTCAGAAATAGTAGGGGAGGGGAAGAAGATCCAAAATAAAACAAAAATCTCATGTCTGCCAGGGTCTTATTGAGTGCATGAAACAAACTCAGATCTTTTTCTGGATCTGAAGTTCTTTATTAAAGGCTCTTTAGCTCCCTACAAAAGAAGTGGTGGCAGGTCCTTTTTCTGCATTTCAGTGATATTTCTTTTTTGAGAGAGATTTTTAGACATTATCAGAAGTTCTGCTGTCTGTCTGGCAGCTGGGAGCAGTAACAGTTCTTGGTGGGAAAGGAGAGAGGAAAGGGTTTTCCTTTTCCCACTTTATTAGGGAATAATATGGTGTAAAAATAATCATAGGACCCACAAGGATCATTGAAGTCCAACTCCTGGAAGAGAGGGAAAGAAAAAAATTAGAAAGTGAATTGAGGAGTGATCTTTGCTGAGTCAAAGATGCCATTCAAGAAAAATAAATAAATCTCCTGCCCCAGCTGGAAAAAGAATCCTCTGTCCTTCTGCAAAGTCAGAGATCTGAATAAGTCTTCTCTGGAACTTTCTCCATCTGCAGCAAGAGGCTCAATTGGTACACAGGTGTCCGTATCTACCCTTGAGGGAAGATGAAGGAAGTCCCATCACACCTGAAACGATTCATAATTCATCCGAAATACAAAAAACAAAGTTAGCAACAGAAAGTGTATAGTTATAGTGTGATATACTGACCTTGAGTGTTGTGTTTCCATCATGTGTGTTCTGTCAGGTCAGGAGGGCTGATCCCCTGCTGTCTGTCAGGTTGCTGGGGGGAAGGTTTCTCTGCTGCAGCTGTGGGACGCTGCCAGGAGGAGCAGGGTGTTCTCATCCCTGTCTGCTCCTTTCTCCCCCTCTCCTTTGAGCTGGTTAACAATTTGATGAGAATAAATGTTGGTTTTTTGGGGGGAAGAAGGAGAGGAGAATTTTGGCTTGTCCTTCAGGTCTCTGACCTGATCTGCCCTGTGGTTGTACAGCCACTGGATGTTGTGGGACGAATGTGGACGAAGCCAGGGTAATGTGCAAAAACCATCTAAGAAAGTCTAAACTGTCAGTGCCTTGTGTCCCAAGCAACTTTGTCCTCTTAGGCATTATATTAGAAGCCAGAAGACCCCAGGAGATCGTAAGCTAATTCGTCTTGGCTGCAATGTGCCAGACGGATACATTCTCGTGGTTTGGCACAGTGACACTGAACTCACTATTTTAAGCAAGAGAATCTGTACCTTAGTGACCAAACTGGGATTGTTCAGCTATTCCTGCAAAGTTATATATCTAAAAGTTAGATATCTAAGCCCCTTCTGAAAGTAATGAATGCTGCATGAGAATATGAGGTGTAATTACTTTTTAATAACAGCTGAGCTACATCACATCTGAGCAGCTTCTTATTTGAGAGTATCTCGAGGCATTTTTTATTTTGCTGGATGTGCATAAGAAATGAAGCCCTGGTAGCTACACCTGGTAGTGACAGGTGTGAGACAGAAGAACTCAGGAGTGAAGAGACCCTCCCTAAATAAGACCTCGAGGACCGAAACTTGTACGATTGAGAATCATGTGATGGAAAAAAACCAGCAACCAATTGCTACCCGTGCACAGTCTGGCTTGTTTCACATCTCCTTTGACCATGTGTCCACAACATACTCTCTTGTCCCATCTTCCTTATTTTGCCCTGGAAATGCTTGTTCAGTGTAACTCCTCTTTATCTCCTCTTGCTGCTCTTGCTGCTTCTTACAAGTCCCGTGTTTCATGGGTTTCCTGGGTCTTTTGTCCTTTACCCTTTGCTTCAGTCTGCCCTTTGGCCACCAGTCACCTTCATGAAAGTATTCTGAGTGACATGAAAAGCAAATGTATTCTTCCCTCATCTAGTTTTCATCTTCCTGCTAAATGCTAGACAAAAAAACAGCTCAGAATGAGGGACAGGAAAAAGAAAAAATACCTGTAATACAGAAAAGCTAATATTTTCTGGATTTTGGAAGGGGCAGCTAATGAACTGTAGAATCACAGAATCATAGAATGGTTTGGGTTGGAAGGGACCTTAAAGATTATCTGGTTCCAATTCCCCTGCCTGGGCAGGGACACCTGCAATGAAGAGGTGGAAAAAAGAAAAATAAAAGGTTGAAAGAAAACAGAAAATCAAAACAAAAAGAAAAAACAAAGAAATGTGAAAGAAAACCTTCAGTGTTGTTTCTGTTCCCGATTTATCCAGGCAGTAGTGGGGGTGCAAGGCACTATTTACAAACCTAATTCAGGTCCCTGTGGATTTACGGTTTGAATTGGGAGGTGAGAGAAATTAACGGGGAAAACCTCCCTCATTTCGATTTATTTCTCTGTAATACACCCCAGAGCGTAGTTCATTCTGGGGAGAGGAGGGAACAGCAGGTTGTTGCTGCTAATAGGATTTGGGTCAATGCATAGGTAAATCTCTCCTCCACCCCACAAAACTCATGAAGACAGAGCTGGTAAAGGTCTGAGTTCATGCAACAGGGGTTTAGAAAGAGTGGCAACAAGAGGGGGTCAGATGGATAGCTGTAGATTAACTTTGCATCAGCTGTAAAGGCTTTTGTGACATTTCATGACTAAGAAAAGTTTGGTGTCTTGAGATAAAAAACTTCTCTTTAGTTTTTGGCTTTTGGGGGGTCCTTGGTGATCATCAGCTGGTGTCCCTGAGAATTTCAGTCCCCTCTCAGCGGGGAGTCACCTGGTAGTGAACCAGCCTGAGGTCTGTGGAAGGGGAAGGTTGCATGGGAATCCGACAACTCTGAAATGAAGGATTTCTATTTTTTTTATGTCCGAGTGGAAAGTTAATGTTACGTAAAACTGCCTACTGAAGCCAATTCCTTCACTAAATTTGTTTTCATTTGGTTTTTTTCATTCCTCCCGTGTGTCCAAGAAAAATATTACTTAGCTAAAAGGCATTAATTCAGTTTAAATCAGAGTATCAAGCCCTCTGAGTCTGGGACCGATGTGTGCACAAGTTTCTTGTTTAAATTAAGCCTGCTGGTTGCTGGCTTGTTTGTTTCTCCTGCTTTCCCTATATTCAGGATGCTTATCTCATAAACTGCTAGAAAAATAATGGCAGAGGACCATTTTTTTAAAATAATTTAGATGGAAAAGCAATATCCTGCAGAATTTCTATAATCAAGTATGTCCCCAATCCAACTTGTGCGGAAACTTGATCAAAATAGATCCTTAACTCCTAGTTAAGCCTAATTAGGATACAGAGTTCAATACAAAGCCACTTCTCATTTTCCTTTGCAATCAGCACATCATTTTTGTTTTGTTAAAGGACACAAGTTGCATCCCTTAGATAAACAGCTTGGGCAAGCTCTGCAAAACAATTAGTGCATCTTTCACATGGTCTAAACTTGATTGAATAATTACTCAAATAATGGTCAGTAATGGAATACATAGGGTTATCTCCTGGCTAATCCTCAGGTAATGGAGTTGGTGTATCTCTGATTTTTCTCTTAGCTGTTCCCAGTGAACAGGAGACTGAGACAAAAGTGATTATGGGAAGTGCAGGGAGTCACTGGAGGCCAGCAAGGAAAAGGAGGCCTTATCTTAAGCAATTAATCAAGAAAACTCCTATTGTGGGACAATTATTCAAAGCTAATTCTAAAATAGCTTTAGAGCCTGAGGTCCTGAAGGTTTTTTAGTGTTGGTTTTTGGTTTTGTTTTGTTTTAAGAATTTTGCCAAGGTCATTGGGAGCACTGGGGCAGCCCTTGCATCCAAATGAAGGCTATGGCATAAGAAAAGAGTTGAGAGTAAAGTGCAGCTTCACACAACATGGGCCTTGAGGTCCTTGTCAAAGCTGTAAAGTTTTATTTTTAAAAATGGGTTGGAATGTTTCTAAACAGAGACAATATTCTAAAACTTGCTTAATGCTTCCAAAAAAAATCATAGAATCACAGAATAGTTTGTGTTGGAAGGGACCTTAAAGACCATCTGGTTCCACCCCCTGCCATGGGCAGGGACACCTTCCACTAGACCAGGTTGTTCCAAGCCCCGTCCAACCTGGCCTTGAACAGTTCCAGGGATGGGGCAGCCACAGCTCCTCTGGACAACCTGTGCCAGGGCCTCACCACCCTCAGAGTAAAGAATTTCTGCCTTATATTCATTTTAAACCTACTCTTGTCAGTTTGAAGTCATTCCCCCTTGTTCTGTCACTCTTGTAAAAGAGGATCCTCTCTTTACATCCATTGCAAGTGATACCAAGAGAAGTATTATCACAGTCATTTCACCTCCATGCTTAGCTCTCCTAGTGTACCTGCAGGACTCTGATATCTTTGAATCTCTCTTTTATTCTTTTTCTCTGATGTTTTTCACTGCTTTTTGCTTAACTTAATTGTCCTAAAAAGTCTTGCAGCAACCGCAGACATGTAGGATTGTTTTGTGGCTGTGGCTTTGCAAAAGACCACGAGGTCTTTCCAGTTGTGTCCCCAAAAAGCCCTTGTACAGTGAGAGCATCTAACAGACTCCTGTGCTCTGTTTTCAGCCTCTGAGCTCCCTTGGAAGTGAGATTTATTTGAAGATGTTGCCGTGATCCATGAGGTCCTACGGAAAGAAGCCATACATTTTAGCAGCTGTCCCTGAAAAATTATAAGGTCACCGGAAAAAAAAAAAGCAGAGGTTTTAAATTGGATGCGGTTTAAATTTTCCTACGGCCTCCTGAATCGGGCTCCTTGCCGGGGAGGGAAGCTGCCCACAGAGTTATTGCTCAGCACAGTCACCCCGTGCTCCCGGAGCAGTGTTTTCCCAGCGGTGCTGACAGAGGCATTTTGAACCCACCGTGGCGTCTCAGGCCGTCCGATCCGGTGTCAGATGGCTCTGCGGTGCCGCCAGGGAAGTGCTGCTGGATGGGTGATTGCACTGCCCTGATTAGTTTTCTCTCTGCCTATGGGCACCTTTAGCAGGGCAGGGTTACAGGGGGAGCCAGGACACACATGTGCTCCTGTACGGAATGAAGCAGAGAGGCTGGAAGACAAAGAGAGTCACTAATTGGATTTGTAGCTGTAAGAAAAAAAGCTCTTAAAGTAAACATTTTCCTCTCTTTAAGTCTTTCCTTGGCTTCTTTCGTGAAGGCCGCCTGAAAGTATCTGTTTCGGGGGTGAACCCTTCCCAGCAAATTTAATTTTGAGGCTTGTCAAGCTTTATTAAAACCTTATCATCAGTGATTTCCTTCTCTGCTAGATCAAGAAGATTGTATTTGTTATGGGATTCGTATTGTAGCTCAAAATTCATCCCAGCAAATGGGGGGTTTCATATATGTACCAGGACACACCAGTGCCAGTTCAGACTGCTGAAATCCCGGGATGAGCATGGTCAGCACATCCTCCTGAAGGCTTTGGATGCTGTTCAGAGTCGTCAGCTGGAACTGCATTTGCGTTTCTGAGTTAGCAACTGTTAGAATAAACTCGTGGCTCTGCATGGCAAAAGCATTCCTAATTGCTGCTGGTATCCCTTAAACAAATGAGTGGATAGACCCATTCCCAAGAGCTGGGATATTTGGTAAACACTTCTGGGTATGGTGTGGCTACGTATAGTAAGACACAGGATGAACACATCTTTTTTTTACTTGGAAAATGTAGTAATTCCATTCTCATTAGTGAGAGCTTCCAGTCAATGGCAGGGCTTTTTTATTTATTTTTTTAATTAAATTTCACTGACTTGTCTTAATTCGTGCCACTGTGCATTGATGCCACAGATCAGAGTGTCACCTAGCAGAGTATACAGGCTTTTTCCAATTTAGTCTAGAGCACAAGACCTAGTTGACTTTTTTATACCTCTCAATTCGTCTATTGGAAACAAACTTCTCACTCCCCAAATCTTCCTCATTTTTATAAAATATTTTTTTAGTTGCTGGGAAAATACTTAATTTCCCTTTCTTACCCAATGAAGACAAAAAGATGGATGGAAGAGTCTCTAAATACGTGCCCTGTTTGTTGGGTTTGGTTTTTTTTTTTATAGTACCAGGACTAACCAAAGCACTTTGAAAAACACAGATACAGTTCTTGCCCTGAGCATCTTTATCATTTGGATTCAAACGTGCCCTTGCAATTGCAAGTGATGCACAAGAGGAGGAGGAGAGGAAAGGCAATTAATGGCCAAATGAGTTGTTGAACTGAAAAGTTATTTGAAGGTGATACAAACACTCAGAGCCTTTTTTATGGCAGCAAAGTTGCATCTTTGTCCTGCATAACCAGAGTGATGAAGGTCTTTAAGCTGCACTGAGCCAGAACTTCCTTCTGGGAATTCATTTCTGCAGAAGCTCCATCATGTGAACAAGAATGTAACAGATTAAGACCCAAAGTAGCCCAGGTTTCTTTTTGAGGAGTAAAGTGAGTCACAGGCAGACACAGGTAATTGTAGCTTATCCCAGACCTTGTCTGGCAGAGGAGTTCTCCCTCCATGTGGATTTTGTGCCACACCTGGCACAGAGATGTCTGTGTTTATCATCTGAACTTTGAGATGAGCTCATCTTTTGATAGGAGACCACTGTCTTCATATCCCCATTTCTTCCATGCCAAACATCTTCCCTGTGCTGATCAGTATTGCCACATCCTCCCCTCCCACCTCTGCCACAAAACCAGTAATGAGTTGGGTCACTAATGATCTCTGGACTGAAGGGCATGTTAGCTATTTATAGCAGCAATATAAATAGAAATATGCTTATTAGTACAATCTAAAATACCCCACCGTGCCATCGTGTCTGTCTCTTACTTGCTGTCTCTGGGACTCCTGAGGATGAGAAAAGTGACTCTTAAATTCTAGAACTTGGGCTCTAAACCACATTTCTGCTCTCACAGATGTGTTACAGAGACAGTAAAGCTTTTTTGAGTTTAAATTCTGAACTTTTGGGGAGAAAGAGTGAGGTCTGAAGTAATAAACTGAAAGAAATATGTGCTGTCTGTGGGACAGTTACGCCTTCCTATTACTCTGTTCTTTAGCTCCATTGCAAAATAAGATATTAATTAAACAATCACTGTATTTTCTCACTGCTAAATCCAAGTACCCAAATGCACGTGTAGGTTGAACATCAGTAGAGGACTAAAATTCTGCAATACCAGGTAAAAATTATTAGTATGGAAGAGGGACAGGTACCCCAGTGCAATAAATAACTAGTCTGTTCCTCTGCCAGGGGGTACAATAGTTGCTTCCTAAAATATTTGTAAAAGCCTGGGGGTTTTTAACCTAGGATTTTATTGAAGGTAGAAGAGTGTATTTTCTTATACAAGACCATAATATAGAAAAGGAAAAGCACTGTAAAATCCTTCCAGATGTTTATATGGGTTCAGTGTTTTTGTTTTTAGTAAGATTTGTGATACTTGAAAAGCTGGTTTGGAGAGCTCAGCCAGGAAGATTAGATACAGAGGTGCAAAGTGAAAAGGCTGACGGTCTGCTTTCCTTTTCTCAAGAAAAAATGCATATAAACCCCTCGTATTATACTTGGGAATTATTAGATACAGATAATATGATGTGGATTTTGAGTCTTCAGATCGTAAATTTGATCTTTGCAAGAGGAGCGGTGCAGAATCTGAGTTGTAACGGGAATTCTCATCCAGAAATACTCCTGGGAAGATTATTAAAATACTACAGGTACTGACATCGGCTACAAAGATCTACTTGTGCATATTTCTTTAAAGGGGGGGAAAAAACACCTTAATACACAGTATTACCATAGCCAGGCCCTATTATACTATTGTAATCATAGCTGAAGCAAGAACGGTGATTAACGATGGCAATTTATTGTATCTGACGAGGGGAGAAAATAGGAGATGTTGTCGTTATCATAAATCATATCATAAATAACCAAAGAGAAGCACTCAGAAAGCTTGTGTGGTGTCAGCAGCAAGCCCTTTCAGGCACGTTAGCCCAGGATGTAGCCATAGAAACCCCAAAGTCATATTGTTATCTTAGTCTTGCTGCAGTTATGTGATACAACAGTATTAACATATAGATTAGGCCATTTATAATACTAGGTGTCATTTCAGGTTGGCTTGCTTATATAGCAGTTTAGTTTTTTATTGTGCCGAATGTGAGGGAAACGCTGCATTTTTACAGGTCAGTATAGAGCCATTTATAATGTATGGGCTTCACACCTCTGTCAGTCTTGCTAATGTACTCTGTTATTGATTGGTTGTACTCTATGAATTGTCATTGCCTAATTACCTTGTCTTTGCTAATAATTTTATTTTTTAGAAGTCAAAATGCTCCTTTAAAGGGAAAACCTCTGTGCCTGCACGTGTGCTTCGGGATGAGTTCCCAGTTCTTTTAAGGATCGTACACCCCAGAGGGAGCAAAAAGTGAAATAAAAAGCATGGAGATTAATCCAAATTTTGTTCAGGGGTTTTCTCTCCCTGGCTCCGTGTTTTGGTCTAACAGTGGTGGGTTTCACATCACACTCTGCTCTGCAAATTTGAGGGAGAGACTCAGTCACAGATAATTCAGAGCAACACCAAAGTGACTGAGGCAAGGCTGACAGGGAGCTGGTTGGTTCTCACACATCCTCTTCCTGCAGATGCTTCTGGAGTTGTTTCTCCTCTCCATCCAGAGCTGCATCACAGCTCCAGGCACATCGCACTGCTGTGCATTCATATGTGTGTGATCTACAAAAACTGTTGAACCACTGTTAAAAAGTCAAAGCAAAAATGAATTCTCCCTCGTATTTAGATAGAAACACCTTTTTGCTTGCTGTAGCAGCACAGATTCAGGACTAATTTTGTCAGGTCAGAGAGAGATGGTGAGTGTAGCAGATAACAATCTGCCAATACTGTTTTTCTGTCCCCAGCAGGGATCTGGCTGTGCCATTCTAAGAATCCTATGTAATTTGGCTTCATAAAATTGCATTTTTTAAAAAATACTAGAATAGGACAGCCACTAGTTAAGTACTTAGAAGTGTTATTCTCATTGTATCTGTATCCTAAAGCAGCACTGGAAGCCCAAGTTTCACATTATACCCTTAGCCAAGATCTGATGCCCAGAGTGATGCTCAGCACCTCTCTCCTCTTCTTTCCAACACCCTTAGATTTGTGTGATCCCAAGGTGGGATTTTTACTTTGCCAACTGTACAGTAAAATACTTTGTCTTTGGTTTTTTTCTTCCACCCCCAGATGTATTTCCACCTGAGTCAACCCGTTAAGTCACTGCACTATGGGGAGGGGGCAAGATGATGGTATAAGAAAGGAGCTTCAGGACTTTCCTCTGACTTGTTCTAGCCCAAATGTTTGAGTAGTATCATGACAGACCAGATTAGTGATTTGAACTCAGACCAGTAGATAATCTTTCTTATTTTAGCCTTTTTTAGTTCCCCATTCTCCTGCACAAATGCTTGAACCACGACAAATGAAAGAATTGGACTGTTTCTTTTTAAAGGAACAAGGTGATGTAGAACTGCAGCTTTAGGAGTTGTGGTTTGTTTCTGGCAAACTATCAATACCCTGTTCTCATGCTCGCTGGCAGTGTCAGTGGAAATATTTGAGACACATGGAAGATGAGCTCCTTTGTGGTGCTCTCTTACCAGCTCTCTTCCCATAGGAAATGCCAACTGGAAAATGCCAGGGTTTGGTGATAGCTTGGTCGATCTTATACAGTAAAAGAGAAATCTGTTGGTTTATCACCTGTTTGGTAAACAGGTCACATCAGTGATCAGTTGCTTTCATAGGGCGGAGGAATTACAATTATAAATATACATATATACACAAGTATCTCTATAAAATCCAGTTTTTTAAGCTGCAAGTGTATTGCAGGTATCTTAGTGTCTTCATATTCCATTAGACTGTCAGGATATTGGCCTGTAGGATATCAGGATTGAATTTTGTCCCTCTTCCATTAATTTCCTTTATGGACTACAAGCACACTTTCTGTTTGTTTTGGGAAAAGCCCATTGTTATTACAAGTTAAAGAGATAAAACATATCATGGCGTAAGAAAAAAACCCTTTATTTTAAACAGAAATTGAAAGCCCCTGCTTATCAGGATATGATAGGGATGTAAGCTCTTGACTTAATGACTTAAAATTTCCAAAAAATTATCTTTGGCTTCATCCCACGCTTTAACTAGACCATAGGAAAATTATTCTGGAAGTCTGCAGGAAGTTTTTTTCCTTGTTTTTTTTTTTTTACTAAAAAGTTTCATATGTTGGGTGGGAGCTATCTCTTCCTTCCTTGCATTTGAGAGGCTGAGCTGGCTGTGTATAAAACCCCCAGCTTGATATCCATGCGCTCCTGAGGAGTGTATGCTTGGAAAGAAAGATGAGTTGAAGATTTCAGTGCAGGCCTTTCCACATTACTTCCTTTCCTGAGTCCTAATTTTCCTTAAAAACCCTGACTCTCCCAATTCCATACTTAGGGACTTGGTACCACGCAGTGCAAAAGAGCAGTGAGACTGATATGAACAGAAGTATGTGTGAAAGAATTCCGAGATCTGTTGGCACGCCTTGTTTGGCCACTTTGCATTCTGTTAGAACACAAAATGTTCAAGTCTAAAAAGAAAAGGGTTATGGAAGAAATTTAATTGTTGAAAATAGTCATGTATGAGTTGCGTGGAAACATCTGCTCTTTGTGAGTTGTATCCTCAGTGGGTTTGCTCTGATAGCTGATACTTTTTATCTGTCATACTACGGTTAATATCAAATACCAAATGCCAAAATCTTGCATTATTGTAATAACAAGAGTTGGCTTCCACAGGAATTGTTACCTCCCAGAGCTTTGTGCATTTAATATGTTAACTGTAGCATTGGAGGTAAGAGCTGCTGTTACTAAAATCAAGTTATTCTTTCTGCAGCAAGTGGTGTCCAGCTTTAGGCCAGCGTGTCTGACTCTGCTTCACCTTGTACCAAAGAAATACTGGTTTATTCTTAAATCTTCATGTCTTACCCAGATGGTTTTATCCTGTCACCACCCTGTGATGTAACAAAATATTAATCCAGTTCTCAGAAGAGAGACTGGAACTTTGCTTAAATTAAATATCAGCCAGCTGACAGGGTAGGTTTTTGGCAGGGCCAGGATATGAGCAGAGATCTTGTCTTTCCCAGTCTGTGCCATGTTCTCTAGGACACCAACTGACTCGAAGTGCTTATGGTGCTGTCTCTGAAGCTACCAAGTAAAAAGTCTGGTAATGACCAAGATGATGACAATTCTAATTTTATAGATGTATTTATATATAATAAGTTTTCTTGTTTGAAAAATGCTCACACGTAGGTGCCTCTCTCTTCAATCAGGTGAGTTTTGCATCTGTTTTTCCTGCCTTCACTATCATCTGACCTGTTGTTGTAAGAGCAATGTGTGCTGCCTCCTCTCTCAAGGCAGCCAGGAGAGCGTGACAGTGTGGTAAGGGTGATTGCACTTTTTTTCCTGCAATAAAGGCAGATTTTCTGTTCCTTTGTACCCTTGTATCAGTTTTAGGGACAAATAGTCCCTAAACTTGGACGTTCATTACTGAAGTGTTGAGTATTGCTGTCCTGAAACTGAGCTGCAGCCAAATTAAGCAGGTATAAATTCCATAAGCCTTTGGTTTTGGGGTCCCTGCTGTGCTACTGGAACATGATGTACCAAGAAATAGAGTTTGAGCTTCTTTAATGTTTTTTACTTAAAAAAGGTGCAGGAGTTTCAGTTTCTTGACTGAACTGTTCAGCTTAAGAAATTTTCCAGCATTTGAAGTGGTGACAGATCCCCACAGTTTTCATTTGGGATTCTAATGCTTTCTGTTCAGAAATCCCAAGGAGCTACATATTTATCAAGTTCAGCTTTTACAGCACCTCTGTGAGATGGAATTATCATCGTTTGTCAGATGGGAAGGCAGCAGGATGTAGTGTAACCTGCCCAAAATCATGCTGCAGACCCGTGTCAAGAGAGGAGTGGCTTCCTTCCTCCCTTAACTTCAAAATCATCCTTTCATGGAAGTGAACTTGCCTTCTCACATAGACACAAATGATGTTGTTACCCATTTAGGTTGGAAAAGCCCTCTAAGTTCATAGAGTACAGCCATCAACCCAGCACTGCCAAGGCCACCAATAGACCAAGTGCCACATCTACATGTTTTTTGAACACTTCCAGGGATGGTGATTCCACCACTTCTCTGGCTTATCCTAGTACTCTCAAGCAAGAATGCTGTCTTGATTTCTCACAAACAGCATGCTAACAGCTCTCAGCTTCTTTCATTTCAGTGATAGACAAATCCAGTGCTGAAATCATCCCTCCTCTATCCCGTGCATGGTCTGATCCCAGGCTCTGCACAAGGGGCAGGCTGACATCATAAACAATTGCTCTCCATGGCTTTAGTAATGTGAGCATTAATATTGATCCAGCACTGACTCCTCTAACGACCAGAAAAAAAAAGTATCTGTTATCTTGAGAAACCTCCCAAACAGCTCTAGTCTCCTTTCATTACAGCAGAGAGTTATGAGGGCAGATGGCCGAGGTGATATCCATTTGACCTGTAGATGCTAACTGGGGTTGGACCATTAATAAGGTGGCCGGAGATAGGGAGAAATGGCAGTGAAGAGAGTTAAAAAGCAATCCCCTGCACAAAGGATGGCACACCCAGAGGTGCCGGATAGGGAATGAGATGGACAAAGGTGAGAAAGTGGCTCATCACCAAGTCAGGCAGATCACACTTCAAACCTGATGTTTTCCCATATTTGGTTCCTGCTCTGGTGTGAATCCTTTGGGAGGAAAAAGAGCCGTAGGTCTTGAACCCAAGATAAAAATTTCACTTTCTCTAATTACCAACCCCCCCCTAAAAAGAAAAAAAAGTGCTTCATTGTTTTCTTCCACAGCCGCAGCTGTGGTGGCTCAGGTTTGAAAGCTGCTGCCTGGCAGAAAACCAGTCCTTGCTGAGGATCAGACCATGGCCTCGCTCCAAGAGAAATTTGGATTTCATTTGACCACGATAGGATTCCAGATTGTCATCTGAGCATGTCTGAAAAGTGGTGAATGTGTGTCAGTAGTTAAGTGCTCGTGAACTTCCTTAGTCCCTGGATTGTTCAGGACTGACCCAGGCAATTTTTTCCAGATGTTTTGGGGAATCCAAGTCCATATAAAAGGGATGGTAATGCTTCTGCTTCCTTACTAAGTTGTCTTTGTGGCTTGCAGGAATGTGCATGAAAGCTGGAGCCAAGACACCCCGATTTCTAGTCTCACCTCTACAAACTGCACTTTAACCTTTCCTGCCCTTCCCTGGCACCTCCACACAAGATCACAGAAGCTTCGTGGGCCCGCTGCAAACTTTACTTGGCCTTATTAGAAAAAAAATAAGCATCGCTCTTTTTTTATTGTACAAAACTCCGGTCCCTGTTCTCCAAACCTCCTCTGAAATTGTTTTTTCGCTTTTGATCCAGCAGCTGCTGGTATCCTGCAATCCTGAGTAGGTAAAACATGAGAAGCACCTTGGGATGGGAAGAAGTTATAAAAATATGAAATATTTCAGTGCCCTTCCGTGAGACACAGTGTAACAGAGAGGCTGTTAAAACGGACACCAGGCAGAAATCTTTAGCAAATAAATGTTCTGATTTTTCTAGTAAATGTAATTTTTTTAATGCAGCAGTTTCTCTTCCACTTTATTGACTCTTTTTATCCCTGTGGTTTTTGTATTAAAATGGTATATGTTGCTATCTCTAAAGTCTGCATGATCAAACCCTATCTTCCCTAATATTTGAATCTGACTACACTTTTCATCTTGCGGCTGAGGTAGAAGATTTCTCTAAATCCTGATTTTAAAGTATGGTGTTTGTTTTAAATTTTATCTCTCTTTTAAAAGAAAACAAACTCTCAGTGGTGAACTGGGTGGAATGGGGTTGGGAGGGAACTGCTGGGTAGCAACCAGTGCTGTGTGACATCTGATGAATGCTGATTCTTCATCCCCAAAACGCTTCTGAGCAGGCGAAGGCAGCTGATTTCTGCAGCAGCTTAAACGGGGATTGAAATGACTTCCATGATGGGGAAGCAGGTTTTTTCCCCCCATAGCAGGTGCAGGCTCAGTCTACAGTGATTTCTCAGTTATACTCTAACTTTGCAGTTTAAAACATTTAATGTCAGTGCCCAGCCAGGCAAAACCTAACTCCCTAACATTTCTGTTTTTCACGGAAGGCTAAGGCTTTATCCTCAGGCAAAGTCTTCTCTCTGGGATGGCTGCTGTAAATCCTCTGGGCCCTGGCGAAAGCCAGACTTGCTAGCTCATTTTACTTAATTTGTGATGCTGGCAAGATTTGTGCTGCAGCCCAGGGCTCTTGACTCAACTCCTCTAAATCAGAGCATTGACACATTACAGTAGAGAAACACCAGCACAGAAAACCTGAAAATAAACTCCTTGAAAAGAGATATTTCAGAAAGATGCTGCCTTCCAGAGCTTTAAACAGTGTTAGTGGAACGTTTCAAGTTTCTTGGTGTTTGCTTCTTTAAAACCACCTGTTCATTAAGAAGCTGGGCTTTAGCCACTGTCCTAATAAATGTTTTTTACTACATATTTCTTGTGAGAATCTTGGGGCACTTGATATCTTTCCTCAGAAACCCTGCTAGACAAAATGTCATGAGTTTTTGCAGCTGGGTAAACAGAGATGTGGGGTAAAGTGAAGTGAGGTTGTCTGTGCAGGAATGGTAACCAGCATAGGTGTAATGATGTAATTACTGCAAATATAAATGTGTCAGGTTAATGCCTGTGTAGACATTCTTATTCCGGACTAAGAATCCTTTTTCCTGCTCAGGTAATTCCATTTTGAAAGTAAGGAAGTGTATCCAAGAGGATAAAGTGCTTGGCTGTGGTTGGGGAGATCAGAGTTTCTCTTCTTAAACCTGTTGTGGATTTGCTGGGAGATCTCAAGTGAATTTTCTCCTTTCTCTGCACCATAACATCATGTGTGGGCCTGAAGATGGTGTTGTGTGTAGGGAAAAGAAAATAATTGCTGTTAAACAAAAAAAACAGAGCAATCACACAGGTGGTGTCCACACTGGCTTGGACCAGTTGGTGCCTGATGTCCACACTGTGCCGCTTTCAGGTTTATCTTGTTTTCACAAGCTGGTTTTTTGTCTCACAGCCCGAAATCTCACTTGCTCTGGAGCACGTTAGGTGTTTTCCTCTTTCATCTTGATTTCACTGCTGCAGGAAGCCAGCACACGCACTCCAGGGTTGCTCCATGATGCAAACAAAACAACAGTAAGGGGGTGGGGTGGGGAAATCCATTTCAAAGGCATGTTCCTGATCCAAACCAACACACACACACACACACACACACACACACACAGGATGCTGGGGTATTCCCATACAGTCATAACAGATAATGTCCATGTGCAGCAGCTCTTAAGATGGTATCAGAGACAGAACTTGGGAGGTTTAATGGGACTTTTAGTCCTCTGCTTTACCCTTTATACTGTACTGCTTCAGGAAAAACAAACCAGGTCCAGGAAGACATTTTCCTAGTGGTTAATCTGCAGTCAAAATTGTGAGATATATAGTCAAGACAGGCAATTCTGTTTAATTTTACTTCGATGCTTTGCGGTCCACTGTGTTACAGCAAAAAATGTTTCAGGCTCTCTCCCTTCATTTAAAAAGGAATGAGGAGTTAATCATGGCATTTCTGAGTAGAAGTGGCACTTTGGACCTGCTCCATGAGCTCTACCACCATTGGTGAGCTCTATCTGTGCTCATGGGTTTGATGTTGCACTGCCATGAGGGCACCTGCCAGTTCCAATGGTGGCTGATGTAAGACGGGAGATGCCACGTGTTCCTTCCAGGCAGACTAGTAAGAAGCTCTTAGGTGGCCAGTTATCTCTTATGGGCTGAGATGCATGTGAACATTTGCTCTGATGCTCGTTTGTCTCTGTAAAGCACATTTTAATTATCCTAATACTTTTTAAAATGTTCTTTGTTGCAGAAGAGGAAGAGGAACAGGTGCCTACCGATGGAGGTACATCTGCAGAGGCCATGCAGGTCCCACTGGAGGAAGAAGGAGATATGGAAGAGGATGAGGCAATTAATGATGAGAACTACTTGAGTAAGGGACCGTTAGAAAGTCCTGATGCCGAGGAATTCCCACCCATGAAACGGCCAAAACTATCTGTTTCCAAAGGGGACACCTTGGACGTAACTCTGGAACCACGTGAGCCTCTCAGCTCAATAAATACTCAAAAAGTACCACCAATGCTCTCCCCAGTTCATGTTCAGGACAGTACAGACTTAGCCCCTCCTTCACCAGAACCACCGATGTTGGCTCCCATTGCAAAATCCCAAGTGCCAACCCCCAAAACTTTAGAGGCAAAGCCGTTTGTACCCAAAACAAAGTCCAAAACAAGTTCTCCAGGACAGAAGACAAAATCACCTAAAACTACACCCTCACCAGTGGTAGCTGGAAGCCCCATACGTTCACCAAAAACTGGATCCAAAGAAAAGAAGTCACCGGGTCGCGCCAAGAGCCCAAAAAGTCCTAAAAGTCCAAAGGTTCCTGCTCATGTTCCACAACCGCCGGTGAAGGCTGAAATACCTAGTAGAACCCCTCTGGCTGCATTAAGTGACAAGATTGGAAAGGAAAACATTCAAGTGAAACAAGTACAGGCCCCACCTGAGCCTCCCCCCAAGCCAAATATTGACAACCAGGTGAAGAAAGCACCAGTAATGGACAAGACCATTGACGATTCCATCGATGCTGTGATTGCTCGTGCGTGTGCGGAACGAGAACCGGATCCCTTCGAGTTTTCCTCTGGCTCCGAATCAGAAGGGGAAATTTTTACCAGTCCTAAAAGACTTTCTATTTCAGAGACTACAACTCCTAAACCTTCTGTTTCTGCCAATAATGCAAATAAGGCAGGAGCAACTCCAGTACCTGCCTCAGGTGGGACTTCAAGTTCAGACATTTCATGGACAATGGATGACTCAATTGATGAGGTCATTCGGAAGGCAAATATGGGGACACCTTCTAATCCACCCTCCAACTTCACTTATTTCTCCTCTCCTTCTGCATCGCCACCAACTCCAGAACCTCTTCTCAAAGTCTATGAGGAGAAAACCAAGTTGGCTTCATCGACAGAAGTGAAAAAGAAATTGAAAAAGGAGCTGAAAACAAAAATGAAGAAGAAAGAAAAACAAAAAGAAAAAGACAAAGAGAAGAACAAGGAGAAAAATAAGGAGAAAGAAAAGAACAAGGAGAAGGATAAAGACAAAGAGGGAAACAAGGAAGCAAAGTTTCAGTGGAAGGAACTACTCAAAGAGGATGATCCTGATCCCTATAAATTCAAACTAAAGGACTTTGAGGATGCTGACACAAAAGTAAAGTTGAAAGATGGCAATACCAAAAAAGAGAGAGAGAAACATAAAGATAAAAAGAAAGAGAAGGAGAAAGGCAAAAAAGACAAGGATAAAAAAGACAAAGAAAAACTCAAAGATAAGGGTAAGGAAGATAAGATAAAGATGCCATCAGCACCTCTGGTGTTACCTCCCAAAGAAATGTCTGTGCCCTTGTTCAGCACACCATCTGCCATGAGGCTTCCCAGCATGTTACCTTCCTTGTCTCCAATGCTTCCTGAAAAACTGTTTGAGGACAAAGAGAAACCAAAAGAGAAAAAGAAAGACAAAAAAGAGAAGAAGAAAAAGAAAGAAAGGGAGAAGGACAAAGAAAAGGAAAAGAAGGAGAAGGAAAAGGAGAGGAAAGAAAGAGAAAAGAAAGAGAAAGAGAAGGAGAAACACAAACACGAAAAGGTAAGCTGGTTGGATGAGTTCAGATGGCACACTTGCTTGGAAAATCCACATGGATTCCTGTGTTTGCTGCTGAGCCTTGTCCAAGAGCTTTGAGGAGAAGTGGGATTACAGGTTTGGTGTCTTTTAAAAATAACAGCTCCAAGGAAGATGTCTGCCAAGAGTTTCAGGGATTGTCCCACCTTGTTGGAAAACAACACAGGAGAATTTCAATTCTGTGAATTTGAAATGTAAGATTGTCCTTCTGGTTTTCCTCAGCTTACTTTTCACCTGGAAAAGCTGGGGCTCAGGCTCAACAACAGCACACACACAACGAAGGGATGCGGTGCTGGGGTGCAGAAATTTTGTTCTGTAGACTTCCACTAGTAGGGCCAGCAGCCCTGTACCTTTCATATAAACTTTAAATTTTGTTCCTAAAAGTCTTCTTTCAAAGCCTGGAAATTCCCAGGTGGACAGAAATGAGGAGCAGACTGCCTTCAAGCAGATGAGTTCCCCACTTATCTCAGGTGCTCAGAAGAGCTGCTGAGTCCCCTCTTAGCCAGTCTGCCCCCTTGTTGCTCCAGTTTGTTTGAAGTAAGAAAACTGTTTTCAAATTATGGTCTAAATGTTCAAATGTCACCTTTCGTTTTGAGCCTTGTGCTTGAGAGAGAGAAGGCAAGAGCTAATTTTCAAGGGGTTTGAGATCCTTTCACTCCTGTAACTCTTTACTGATTTACATCAGCCAAAGATAATTTCTTCTTTCCAATATCACCTAATCTTGAGAATATATTTAATATTTAAGAAATGAAACCAGCATATTTGCATGTTATCAGATTTGAAATCCCATTAGAAGCAGCTCCCCTAATTCAGGATTTGCTCTAATTTTTTGTCACTTCACCTTATAATACTTATTAAATTGTTAATATTGAAAAGAAAGAAGAAAAGAAAGAGATTGTCTTCATATGTGATAACCTTGGATGCAGGATTTCCTAAATCTCTATCCTGAGCATTAGGAAACACTGTGTAAGTTCTGGTTTTACCAAGATGCTCTTTACATCCTCTTTTGATTGTGATTCTTGGTTTGTACAAGCTCAGATTTGGGACATTTCCCCCTTTCCTTTTTTGCCACTGTTATGTTTCCTGCTGGACTTGCAACAAAGTGCTGATTTCAAAACTTGATATATTTTTAAGTTGACAAATGTTTTTTTCCATGGAGAATCTGGTGATCTGGAGACCATTTGGGAGCTGTGGATGAGTTGGTGATCGACAGGGTGGTGGCCCAGTTGTGCATGATAATTTAATGTCTGGTTTTAGACTGCGACAACACGTTCACAGATTCCCCATTTTGTCTGTCTGTCTCTCATCACTGAGAGGTTTTGTCAGTATTTCACTGAGAATTTCTCCAGAGATTTCTTTTTAAGTTAAATGTGGGTGAATATGAAATAGAGGCAGTGAGTTGCTTCTTTTCCATGCATTCAGTTTTACATTTCTTCTTCAATTCTCTGTATCTAGTTTGCTTTGGAGTGATATAGCAGATACATAAACAAATACAAACTGGTAAAGCTTCGGTATAGACTGAACAGATAGATATATGTGGGGAAAAGGAGTTCAACACTAATAAAAACTTGGACAAATTAAATTGACAAAGCTACCCATTGCCCTGGCAAAAAGTCCCTGTCAAAAGATAAACTTTAAAGCTAGAATGCATGAAAGAGTCCCCAGATAGAATTAAAATTTAAACTGATTCTTGAGAGATAAGCTTTTTTTAAATCCACCTCTTTGCTGCAAGTCAGGATTTTAAAAATAAATTTCCCCTTTAAATCTCTTGAGCGATTTTCATTTTTTGCAAGGCCGCACTGCTGGTGTCCTGGAAAAATGGAGAGTTAGAGCTTTATCAGTTGGTGCCCTGAGGTATGTGGCAAAGAAGCTAAATCCTTGAAGATTAGCAAAAAAAATGCAGCACATGGCAATAAGGGGCTTATATGACTACTAGTATTAGTTCAGGTGAAAGAAGTATTGCTTATACATAAAACTGGACAAATCCACTGACAATGTATTTTTAGTTAGCTACAAAGGAGTCTTATATTGCTGGACTTTACCTCTTTGGTGATTTGGGAAGCTTAGTAATCCACTGTAAATGCTCTTCTGCTGGCCCCAATTCCCAGTATTGCTCCAGAATGCTGCTCTTTCGTTTTAACCCCTAAAAGTACATGTTTCCTTAATTTAGCTTTTAGATCACACAATGACTTATTTAGCCAGCAGTTGTGCTGCAAGAGCAAATGATCAAGTTACAGCTCGGACGTTTAATCTTCCACGGCGCGTCCGCTCCAGAGGCGTAAGCACAACCTGGAAGATGAGTTTGTGGGCTCGCTGCAGTTCCAGCTCATGATGGCCAGTAGAAAATATCACATTCCTATTTCTGGTGTTGCTACACTTAAACAAAAGAGTGACTCAGCTGTAACGTTCCCATTTTTGAGTCTTGGTATAGTTATTACCTAAGCGTGCATCCCATCCTGCTGGGGAGTTGAAGCTTTTTATCAAGTTTTTTTTCCCTGAGCTGCTGAAAGGGACAGAACAGCAAACAGAACTCTGCAAAAATGGCAGAAAGCAGAAGTTGAAGGCGTCATACTGGGAGTGTTTGGTGGTGGCACGAGGAAGAGCAGCTTTGGCACAGGGCTTGCCTGCAGCTCTGTGCTCCACAGGAGTATTGGGAGCTGCCCTCGGAGCCAGAAAAGGAGTCAGTGAGTTGGGGCACTGCCTTTCATGCTCTACCAAATTAAAAGCAAACAGTTGGAGCAGTTACACCCCACTTGTACTCCAGAGATTACCGGGCGTGCTGGAGGAGTGACTGAGCAGCTGCTGACCCAGTTTCAGCAAACCTTAATGTGCTGAGCTGGAAACTAAAGTAGTTGAGGAACTGCTTCATGAGAAATGGAGCCATCCTTGCATCATAGCAGGGCTTGCCAGAGCTGCCCCAAAGTCAGCTTCCCTCGCTCCTGAGTCAAAATCCTGACATGGATGTAGAGGAAGACCAAGCTAGGCAGGATATAACTGTGGATGCTCCTTAATTTACTCTCTACTTCAGTCATGCAAGCACAAACCCACATAGTAGAAAGATGCTTCCTATCCTCTTGCATCAAAGGATAAGATTTAGGATTGTGGTGGAGCCCTGTTTTCCGCTCCCAGCAGATTGGGATGTTGGTATCTGAGCATAAAGAAGTGGTTTATGTGCTTTTCTTCTGCCACATGAGCTCACACCACCATTGTTTAGAACATCTTGGTAGTATATAAATAATATATAAATAATAGTAGCAAGGACCTTTATAGATGGCGTGGGTGTCTCTCTGTGCTGTGTGCTGGAAACTAAAGCAGCAGTGCCTGTCTTAGGAAGTTCTGTATTCCAAACAGGCACTACAGAAGGAGGAGAAACCTACAGGAAAATGGGTAAGATAGTCTGCACAAAACCATGTGCCTGAGCCTCTGGTACCCAGGGTTCAGTTCCCTGTCTCTTTGGAGTGGACAGTGCTACAGGTTAAAAATGCTGGGAAAGCAGAGAAGAGACTCACCTGTGGAGGGTGGCAGTGAAATTGTTGCAGGCATTAGAAGCTTCAGGGTAAAAAAGGTCTTGCAACAGTCCAGGTGAATGACAAAAAATGTCAAAAAATGTAACAAAAAAATTGTGCTACATAAACAAAGGAGTAGAGAGGGGCCTGTGAAGTTGGCTAGTCCATATCCATGGAGAACTTTATTGGAGAGCACGGTTAACTGGATCAAAGCAGGAATACCACTCATGCTGTAGCCCTTCTCTCTCTGGAGCAGGCATCTCCTAGGGAGCAGCTCCATTTCTTTGGGCAAGGTGCATGGCACAGGACTTTGTCATTACCTTCCTCAATGTAAGTCCCAGTTGAGCCCTCCCACTCTGCCCTGCTGTCTCCTGCACTGCTTTCTGTGCCTTGAATTGATTGTTTTACCCTCCCTTTCTTTATGAAACCAGATATTTCCTCATGTTTCCGTTGAATGTTTGCATGATAGTTTTGTCTCTAAGTTCCTGGACCAGGCTCAGCTAAGTGGTTATTTTGTTAAATATGATGACACACATGCTCAAAACAAGATCAGTCTCTGTCTCTTTTGAGATATATATATATATATAAAATATATAATATATAATTTTATATATATATAGTGTATATACACATGTCTTGTATAGATATAAGTTGAGCAACTTATGTATGGAGAATCATTACAGTGTCCACACAGGTCTTGCAAAGCAGTAGCTCAGTGGGTATTTGTAATTTTGGCACATACTGGTTCCAAGAGTTCGAGGACATATTCAAGTGATCTAAACTCCACCAGATACTGAGGTTGGAAACCAAGCCATTTGAAAAATAGTCATTAAAACACTTGGCCTAATTGCATTAAAAGGCAGTGGTTGTTATCCCTGTGTGGATAGACACTTTCTTAAAGTATTCAGTGTTGGTGCTTGGGGTTTATTTGCTTCCTCTGTGTCTCCTTTTCATTCAAGAAGGTCATGGGACATTTATGATGAACCTGGGAAATAATGGAATTTAAATCTCATAAAAAAATTGCAAACACTGGTGGGTACCTGTCAAGCTTGAGTACTAAGGAGAAAGCATTTCATGTCATTGTTTAGAAACATAGTGGGGGGGTTTGTGTCTCTAGAAAAGTACTACATCAGGAAGACCTGTTAACAAAGTGTATAAGCAGGTGCAAATGCAGCTGAATTTCAAGTTGATTTTTTAGTTTTGAATTTATATTTGTGATTTGCTATGTCTGGGATTCTCAACAAACTAAGACCATCCATGCCACAGCACGAAGAGTGAGAGAGCAGTATGTCATAGTTTTATCTCATTAAGCTGATATACTCTGTTTGGTTAACTCCATCAGTGCTTTCTTGTAATTAATATATTTTGGTAGTCTGCTTGCAGTCTTTGATTGATGATTGTGTTCCCTTGTGCAGATAAAGGTGGAACCAGTTGTTCCGGCTCCATCACCGGTTATTCCTCGGCTGACATTAAGAGTGGGAGCAGGCCAAGACAAGATGTAAGTACGAATAAATCCATCTGTGAGGTGTGTGCTTACCACAGTTCATCCTCTGTCGCTTGTGGGAGCTCTTATTTTCAGTGGGAAATGCTTAAAAATTATGTGGCAAAATATATTCTTCAAGTGGGACCTTCCATCCATCCCAGTGTGTGTCCCACTCCACGTCTTTCTAGGGCATGGATTACAAGACTCCATCTAGACTTGTACGAAGGCTCCAGTGACATGTAGTGAGGTTTTTTTAATGGATGGTTATCCCTCATGTAACCTACAGCTAAGTTTCACAACACTCTTCAGCCAACAGTTGCTTTATGCTTTAAGGAATAACAGTTGGAATTCCTTTATCCGCGTCTGTTTTGTTATAACTGTTGATGATTATTCATGAGTGTACCTAACGCATTTCAAGTGTTGATTCATTAGCTCCCTAATTATTGGGTGCTGTTGTACAAATAATAGTTACTTTGTACTGGAGGAGTGTAAATAGGATGATCCCTATCCTGAGATCATCCAGCATAAACAGGTGGCTGGAGAGGCTGGGGAAACCGTGCGTCACCAGGCTTTTTAGGCTGGTCCTGTGTTGTATGTGAAGGGTTTCTTTTAGTCAGGTTTTTCATGTTGGTTTAATGGTGCAGAGCACACTTTCATGTCTGGTGGTAAACGTGAGCACCAAACTGTTCTTTCCATTCCTCATATTAAGGATTGCTAAGTTTCTCTTACAGAGCCATTGTGAACTACATCTCCAAATCATTCATTTTTCCGCTTTATGAAGTTAAATGGCATTTTTATGATTATTCTCTTTTTCTCTGCTGTCCTACTCTTCCCCATTAGGTAACTGTGGCTTTTACTGGTTTGAAGCTGCTAAGAGACTTAGTCTTTCCTTGGTTTCTGTGGGAGACCCACACCCCAAATATCAGGACTTTATCCTGTCTTCAACCATTTTTGCTTTCTTCCTTTCACAATATTTAAGTGTGATATAAAATTTCTTTGTACAGGTTGCTGTACAAAGCTCTAGCTTTCTCAGGCCCACTGTCTGTCCTGCTGTACATGATTTGAATGTGCATGGCTGGACAAACTGTGCCTTTAAAAGCCCACAAGCCCATATTCCTCCTTGAGGAGCTATGGATACTTTTAAATTCTGCTTTTGCAAGGACTGTACAGTATTTATATGGGGAAAATTACCTCATATTTTCAATGCAGAACTTCTAAATTAAAATTCTGAAGCCATATTTAGCACCAAAGAGAGTTGACTTTGCTTCCCATCTTATCTCACCCCAGACTTTCTCATACCCGCACACATTCTGACTTCTGACTCCATCTGTTTTCTATAAATCATGTGGGTACATCAGCAGCAGCCCTGCTAGTCAATAGTGGGTCAGAGATGCTGACACCTTGTTTCATAGCCTTTTGGGAAACTCCCTTCTATTCCAAATTCCTTTTTGCATCTTTAGTGGCACCTTGGTCCCTATCTGAGGACCTCAGGTGTTGTGATCCTTTACAAGTCACAGCCTAAAGTTTAAACCCAGATTTCAGTGTGGGAGGTACACAAAGCTGATTTAGCTCAAAGTTTCTAGACAAATTAGAGGAGAATTAGACACAAAGCTGAGATCTTCAGGGGCACAAGATTCCTGGTAGCAAATGCAGAAAGTGGTTGTGCTGCAGCTCTCAGCATAGAAGGGAAACTTCATCTTCTCCCCATGACACTCATCCTTGAGGTTGCTTTAGTCTGCATAACACCAAACAAGTTTTGATTAATTAGTATTCCGTCTCTACTTGCTTACTGTTTTCCCTTTTCTACCTTCAATATCTCCTCATGGCCCACCATGCTGGTATGCACAAGTTGTTCTGATGTGGGTTGGAACTAGATGATCTTTAAGGTCCCCTCCAACCCAAACCATTTTATGATTCCATGATTCTAGTGGCTGTATCAGCCAGTTGCACCTTCTGGCTAGTGTCAAACTAGGACTTCCAGATCTTTTAGGACGTTTTGTAGTTTTCCAAGGCAAAATCCAGGAAGAAATTTGCTGTTACACAAGTAAAAACAGTTTGTTCACATGGCTCTAGGAAGTGGTTTGTGTTGTGTGTCAATACAGCATCTATCGCGACAGGGCTCGCCGTGGAGCTGTCCTGCTTTAAGAAATACTTGTGCTTTCATCCTCAACAATTACTATTCAGCCTGAACTCAGAACATGTTTTAATTGTCACATGTTGTGATCATTATGAAAAGGATGGTGTGGCTCTGAGGCAATAGCTGTGCGTGCAGCTTGGACCTCTGAATACCAGAAGTCACTGCAATCTCTATTTAAAGTTATTGGTGGAAAAGACTATAGGATCATCATTCTCTTAAGTAACTCAGGCAGAAAGAAAAGCTTTTTGATGTGTTTTGGTAAGGGAAAGTTAAACTTATGTTTCATCTATGTTGGTAATGAAGTGTTGAATATCTGGTAATTATTGTGTAGAAATATTGTGTTTCCATTAGCCTGTCTCTGGAGTTTACTGGCATGAAATTGTTTGAGGATACTCTGAATCACCATGGAAAGGTATAAGGAAAGTTTTGGGGGATTCATAGAATTTGATGAGTAGAAACTAGATGGAGAAATTAGCGATTTCAATTATTTCAATTTCCTCTGTTAAAGAGCCATTTGGAGGCTTTTGGAAGTACTTAATTAAATGTTCAACTGGAAGTTGGTTGGTTTGGAGGAACTACATATAAAACATTGTCTTCAATGGAAGTACTTACAGATCTTGATGAGGCCACAGAAGCTTTCAGGTGTCTGAAGAAAAAGTGTCATATTGTTGGTGCATGGAGTGGAGATTCATGTCACACCACAAACACAACACAACAGCAACACAAGCTGACTAAATAACACAGCAGTGGTGAGGAAAATGCCTTTGCAGCGTAGTGAGCTGTTGGGGCTGCTCAACCTGGAGAAGAAAAGACTCCAGAGAGACCTTAGAGCACCTTCCAGTGCCTAAAGGGGCTCCAAGAGAGCTGGAGAGGGACTTTGGACAAGGGCCTGGAGTGACAGGACAAGGGGACGTGTCTTCAAACTGACAGAGAGCATGGATAGATTAAATCGTGGGAAGAAATTCTTTACTGTGAGGGTGTTGAGAAACTGGCACAGGTTGCCCAGAGGAGTTATGGATACCTCATCCCTGGAATTGTTCAAGGCCAGGTTGGACAGGGCTTGGAGCAACCTGGTTTAGGGGAAGGTGTCCCTGCCCATGGCAGGGGGTTGGAACTGGGTGGGCTTTAAGGTCTCTTCCAACCCAAACCATTCTGTGATTCTGTGATTTCACTTCTTGGCTGCTCTGCTTGGACCAATATACAAAGCAGTGATGGCAGTGGCAGAGAAGTGTCTTCCTTTCTTGTTTCTGAACATGAAATACTAAAATACATATTTCTCCTAGATTCGAAGTGATACCTGCATTTGAGCTTGTCTGGAGTGCAAATGTTCTTATAACTTACATCAGTTAAAAGAAACAGCTACTAATAATGTTGGGTTAATAGACATGAAAATGTACTATTGCTGGAGGATGGATAAACCAATATTGGAAAAACTGTTCTGCTTAAGAGATTTTTGGAAGTGTTTTAACTGCACAGTAAAACAAGAAGAAAGTAGATTATTATCAAAGCATTTCCATCTTAGTTGTAAACAATTACAGCAATACTTGCATGGATGCCACATTAGAAGAAATTTACTGGATTCCATTCTAATGCAATTAGAGCTAATTTTGTTCTTTAAATGAATAAAAGGTCAGCTAGTAAATCTAGTTTATCTCAAGTCCAGGCTTCAATAAATTGTTTTATTTAATTTGTTGTAAAAGATCTTATCCTTAATGGGCCTTGCTCTTATTGGTTTGCTAGGGTTCTAAAATATTTATGACCACCTTTTTAGATATGATTTGAATGATATGTTGGAAGGGTTTTTCACTGGGATTTTTTTTGCCATTCCAGTGTTATCAAGGTAGATTGCTAACTGAGTTAGTATAGGAAGGAACTAGAGATGCTATCTTTTTTTCAAAACAAAACAAACAAAACAAAAAACACAGCTAGTATAGACTTTTGAATTTTAAATGAACTGCAAATGATGAGTAGAATTTAATACTTTTATTCAACTGCACCATGGTTTCTTTTTGTCCAGTTATTTTTCCTAAGCACTATAATTTTTCATACACATAATTTTTTTTAAATCATATCTATTGATGAGGTGTTGACATTCCAACTACTACTACAGCTGACCAAAGTCAGCCAAAGTTCAGGCTGTAATTTTTGGTACTTTAGATAAATTTATTCTACATTTAAATACATTTAAAAAAAAAAGAAAACAACATGGCTGCTGACACTAATGCGAGACCACAAAGCAGAGTGCTACTCACTGGGGGCTGTTTCAGTGTTTCTGTGCCTTAAAAGCAGGAAACATGGGGTTTTTTGTGAAATCAGGTTTCCAGATTTACCTTAAAATTCCAGACTTTTGCTCCAGACTCATATCATAGCTTTGCCATCAGCAGAAAACCTGGAAACTAGACAGGAGAGGAGGAAAGACAGGTACTTTAACAGTATTTAACTTGTAAACCTGGCCTGCTGCTCTAATGAAGTTGCCCCTTGTCTCCTATATTTTTAAATGAGCAGATATGTGACTTTCTCCAAAAGCAAATCACACACTGACTTTCTCCAAAAACAAATCGCACACATGCTCAGATATCTATGGGTATGTGCCTATAAAAATGTATATTAAATAACCTGTGGATTGTGAAATAAAATCCTAAAAGGATTAAGGGATAGAAAAAATTTTGTTATCCAGATATTTAATTGATTCCACTAAAGCTTTGTATTGCTTGGGTAGGATATTATCAATCCAAGGCCAACTTATTTTCATGTGATACTCCCATGACAAAAGCCACCAGCACAGCCAGCTGACATCCTCTGTAGGGAATCTCAAAACCAAGGGGCAAGGTAGAGAAATTATTTTGTGACCATAGAGGTGACCTCTCTGTGTAATGTCAGGGACCCAGAAGCATATTTTTGGGGCTAAGAGGACAGGGGGACCTGGTTTATTACACCAAGTTTCTTGATTTTCCATCTAAACCAAAGATCTAAACAATAAGTGCTCATAGCACATCATTTTTATAAGTTGTTAAGATAGCCTGTGTCTGAAAAAAATGGAAGCCTGAAAGGAAATGCAGCTGGAGAACATCTCCTCATTGAAGCTGTAATGCACAGATGGACACAGTTTGGGTTTGGAATGACAGAATCACGTAACAGCTTGGGTTCAGAGGGTTCATAAAGACCTTCTTGTTCCACCTCCTGCCATGGGCAGGGACACCTTCCACTATCCCAGGCTGCTCCAAGCCCCATCCAGCTTGGCCTTGGACACTTCCAGGGATGGGGCAGCCACAGTTTCTCTGAGCAACCTGTGCCAGCGTCTCACCACCCTCACAGGGAAGAATTTCTTCCCCATATCCAACCTCACCCTGCCCTCTTTCAGTGCTATTTACTCAAGAATTTGTTATTTTAGGTGCAGCACAGTTGGGCAAACAGAATTGCAGTAAAACAGTTCTTCATATTTTTTGAAATCCTGTAAAATTTTATTATCTAACCTGCAGTACACAGAGAGCCACCACGTTGTATCGCAGGGTAATGTTCTCCAAAAAACATGCCTTAATGATGGATCCTTCTGTTTGCAACAATCTTAATCTACCAAAGACTTGAGCTGCAAACTCTTCAGAGATTGAATTTTTGTGGGAAAACTACACACACATATAATACAATCAGCCTTCAAAAAGGTCATGGCACCAAGGGTGGAAAGAAGAAGGTATTAGCAAATACATCACAATACTTTTTTATTGATCTGGTTGAAGACAATAAATTAGGGAGGGACCTTTTTGTTGTCCCCCAAAGCTCACTGGGGATCTGTAGTTGCTGCTGTAATGTGAATATGTGCTTTTTTAAAAACAGCTCAAGCTCTGTGTGAGTTGTGGAGAAAAGCTGGATATCCACGACTTCACTGCTAGTTTTAATTAAACTAGAATTCTGCCATGTGTAGTTTCCAAGAATGCATCTGGTTTCTTCTTTGGTGGATATTCAGGAGGTTTAATTTTTAATAGGGTTGTTCTCCTACAGGTAAATCAGAGGATGTGAAGAAACTTCTGAACTTTGGGTGCTATTAAGTGCTACTCAGACTTTGACAATTTAGATTCCTGACTTCATAGTGTTTGCCCACAACAGCTGAATAATGGGGTTCATTAGGCTCCCTGTGCTGGCACATCCAAACTGTTTGCCTCCAGCCTTGGCTCCCTGTGTGTGGCTGGGGAGGGAAGGATTGGCTTTTTATTGACTTGTCAAGCCCTAGGTTTGCATTACCAGCCAAGTAGCTCGTGACCCATTCCATTTATTTCACCGTTTTGTGGTGGGGAAATAGGTAAAGGAATCCTGCTGGAAGCCCCTCCCTCCGCACGTTTCCATGAATAAAGGCAGTGTTTGGAGCAGTTAAGGCACCGTGACCAAATCCTTGGAAAGACGTAATGCAAGCACAGCATGGGGCCATTGTGGGACACAGCTGTGGGCGGTGTGTGTTACCCTGCTTATTCAGCAGAGAGCTCTGGAGGAGAACTTACTGTGGAATCAAAGAGGAGGGAGGGGGGGAAAAAGTGATACTTCGGGGAGAAAAATGAAGGAGGGTAAACCACTGTTTGGGAGAATTAAACAGTGGGGTCTGGGCAGTGGAAGTCTGTGTTTATTGCTGTGCTAATGGGCTTCCCAGTTATTTCAGCAGAGAAGGACCGTGTTAACCATGTGTTGACAGAGCTAATGCTCTGGGTGTCAATCCAGGTTTCGTTGTAAAAGAGCGTGTAATGGTGAAATCATTTTTGATATGATCGACAGACCACCTAAGTGAGGAGGCACAGTAATGAAAAATGATCTTGCTCCTCTCCAAGGTGTGCTGAAGGAATTCCAGTGATCTTTACAGCTTTCATCAATCTTTGTGTGTGTATTTATAGACATACCAGCGTTTTTCTGTTTTGTAGTCTTTTAAATTGTAGGAGCTGGAGGACTGATTTTCGATGCCTTTTTAAATGCTGAATGTATTTTAATGAAGATATTGTCTCGGGTATGATTCATATCCCTTTCCCAATTGTTCTTTTTTAGTGTAACATATTGGTTCGAATCCTGCAGTAAAATCCACATGTGTGGTCCTGTATCCATCCAAAAGGCTCTTTCACTTGGTGGAGGTTCCCCAGCCTCTCCCTTGCTGCTTTTACATGAAAAAAAGGTGAAGAATACCATATCCCTTTTACCAAACCAAGTAAATGATCATTTTTGTTTATATTTCTAGAGGTGATTTAGCAGAGCTTTTTCTTCCTTGAGTGTGAATTAAATTTACAGCTTCAGATGTAGTCCTTAGCTTTTTTCCTCCCCCCCTCCTTTTTTTTTTAATTACTGAAGCCATCCCAACTAATTATTCATCCTGTTTATGGTAGGTAGTAGGCTGTGGCAAATTATTTTCATTTTGCTGCTGGCCACATTGGGTGATGACTCCAAAAGTGAATCCATAAAAAGGCTTGAGTCATTAGAAAACAAAACAACTTACTGTGAGATTCTTTGATTTTGCTGCTTATTGCTCAAGAGTAAAAAAAAAAAAAATTGTATACTGTATACTGCAATTAAAAAAAAAAATTACTTCAGGCAAGTTTAGACACATGAGGGAATTGGTTGTGTAAATGGCCATGGGCAACTGCCCTTCTGAAGCACAACAGAAACTGATCAAATATGTGTGAAAGATTAGAAATGCAGATGGGTATTCGTTTAAAAAATAGACTTTCCATAGAAGAGGACTGCAAGACAAAGGTGCTGATTTGTTCTTCTCTTTCACAGAGGTACTTCGTTTTATTCATTCTTTTATCGAAGTTTTTCAGCAAAAGTGAGGAAACTCTATAGACCCAAGGATTTGTGTTATACTTCCTGGGAGCTGCACATGAACAAGAAGACCATAAAGAAGTAGCCACAAAAGAACAGATGGTCCTACCTGAATTTAGTGAAGTTGTCCTGTGAGCAATTGATCTTTAGCTGTACAGAGTTTCGAGTTCAGGACTGACCACCTTACTTGCTTCTTTCAAAAACATGTCTCAGTAACAAGCTGAAAATTCCAGCTTTATAGAGACTGGCATAATTTCCTGGTAATTAGGAAAATTCATATACTACCCCAGTTCCCTTCAGAGATAGTAGATGTGGGTTTATGGGCAAGCTTCTAGATAGTGCATCCCATAACAGTTCCCAAAACAAATGACAGTAAAGAGCAGTTTGCAGGGAACACATAAGAGAAAGTTTGCAAAGAGCACATTGACATAAACATGTTTTACCAGCTTCTGGTTTTGCTGCTGAGAGCTCAGCAGAAGGGGATGATGCCAGGTGGTTTTCACATTGAAGATGTTTGTTATTGATGATAAGAGAAGAAAAAAATAAAAGAGATGAAAGATACTAAGACGCCACGCTACCAGCTCAGTTTTGTTTTGTCAGACTGGCAATGAACCATCCAGAGATGTAAGTCCAGAATGGTGAGAAAGAATGGGAGGGAGATTTAGGAGTCATCGACAGAAAGGTGCTTGTGGTTGTTGGGAGAAATACTCTGGTGTAACAGATACAGAGGGTGGAGGCCAAGGGCAGAACTCTGTTTCACTTAAAGTAATGGGAAAATAAACAGTATAAAACCTGCAATTCAATTTCAAGAGTAAACCAAAGGAGATAGCTCGAAATGTCAGCTTGACTGAAGACCTAATGGATTCAAAAGTGGTGTTTTCTGCCTGTTGGAATGGGGCACTTGCAGCAAAATGACTACAGAGTGAATTGTATGAATAGCTCCTTCCAAAGGAATGTTGGGAATAAGCATCATATCTCTATGAGAGAAGGACTGTTAGCAAAGAATTTAATGTGTCCAAGACAGAAGATTGTGGAGATGAAGTCAAAGTGAATTAAATGTTGTGGAGGATATTGAGCAAACAGGAAAAGAAGGAAAGAAGGATCATGGAAATGAAGGCACAGAGAAGATCACCGTTCTTTTGGAAGGAGTTATTCATACAGGATGCAACTGGTTTGATTTAATAATTTCATTTAAAATTTTGTCACGGGATAAGGTAGAACACTGATGCTTTTTGTTGGCAGAAAGGTTACAGGACCGTGTCGGTACAAATGAGGATCTGCTGATTGTCTGGAAAGAACTGGATCCCCTTGAATGGAAGGGAAAAATTATATTTAATTCAGTAAAAAATTGCAGTTAAGACTTTGCATTTGAAGTGTACTGATAAAAACTTCAGCCAGAAGAAAAGAGCTGATTTGTGTGTCACTACAGTAGGCGTTTAGTGGGCGAGGGATCATTAGTTGGTCATAGAATGACAGAGTTGCCAACGTGATACAAGTGTCACAATGGGATGCATTGCAAGAGATTTTAGCAGAGACAGGGGAAGTGTCCTATGAGAACCTGTGGATACTTCTTCTGAGATACTGTGTTCAGTTCTTTAAGGCAGCTTGTGTTCAGGAAGGATGAATTAGGCTGAAAGAATTGGTCCTGTTCAGCCTTGAGAAGAGAGAGCTGAGAGGGGACCTCATCAATTTGTGTCAGTATCCAAAGGGAGGTGTCAGAGGATGGATCCAGGCTCTGCTTGGTGGTGCCCAGCAGTAGGACAGGAGGCAACGGGCACAAACTGATGCCCAGGAAATTCCACTTGAACATGAGGAAGAACTTACTTCCTGTGCAGTGACAGAACACTGGAACAGATTGCTCACAGAGGATGTGGAGTCTCCCTCACTGGAGATATTCAAGAACTGTCTGGACACAGTCCTATGCCATGTGCTCTGGGGTGATTCTGCTTGAGCAGGGAGGTTGGACCAGATGACCCACTGAGGTCTCCTCCAACCTGACCCACTCTGTGTGAAATGGGAAGAGCAGGTGCAGAGCAGGGCTTGGAGCACTGTTAGGGAGGACACAGTGGAGTCTGTGTTAGGAGAGCAACTTTGTGTGTTTAGTCTGGCATGTGAAGAGGGGTTATGATTGCTGGCTACAAATACCTCAGGCAAGTAAACATTTTGGAGGGTGAAAGCAATTTAAGCTGAAGAACGATATTGGCACAAAAGCAAATGGGACTTAATTGACTATGAATGTAGGCTGGAAATTAGAAAAGGTTGCTGTGACACCAGAGCAGTGAGAGCCTGGAACAGGGTGATGGTGGGGACAAAAAGATTAACTGGTTTTAAGATGAAGCTCAGCAAACTTGTGAATGGGATTAGGTGATACAATGCCTGTGAAATCACTAGACTCACTTGCCCAGGAAGAGGTGTTTGTGGGGCTTTGCCACAGTGATAGAATTGTAGAATCATAGAATAATTTAGGTTATAAAAGACATCTAAGATCATCAAGTCCAACCATTAACCCAAGACTGCCAAGGCCACCACTAAACCTTGTCCCAAAGTGCCACATCTGCATGTCTTTTAAATCCCTACAGGGAAGGTGACCCCACCACTTCTCCTGGGCAACCTGTTCCAGGGCTTCACAACCCTTTTCATGAAGAAATTTTCCCTAATATCCAATGTAAACCTTCCTTGGTGCAACTTGAGGCCATTTCTGCTTGTCCTTTCCCTTGTTACTTTGGAAAAGAAGCCAATGCCCACCTCGCTACAAGCTCCTGTCAGGGACTTGTAGAGAGTGAGAAGGTCCCCCCTGACCTCCTTTTCTCCAGGCTGAGCCCCCCCTGCAGCTCCACTGAAATGGAGAATGGGCTGTGGAGCTCCATGTGCACCACTGAAGGTCAACATGCTTGCCTGGGGGAGACAGTGTCTACAAAAATGGGTGTTGGAATAAGTGCTCAAAGTTAATTTTCCTTGACAGAGAAGAATATCGCGTGGCAGGTGATGTTTTAAGTGCTGAAGTCTTCACTTGCAGAATTGCTTGGGGCTCTGCTGGAGGTTTGGTGCTTTTTGGCACTCAGACTCATGAGTTGGTCAGAGCGTGTACTTGTGGAGCTTCTGTTTGCCAACATGACTTGTTTGCACAGAGTAAAATATTCAGCAGGGCATAATACACAGCAACTAAATTTCCCTTTCTAAAAGTAATATGGGAATTAGCCTACATTACAGAGCTTAAATTACACTGATTCTCCTCCAGGGTTGGAATAAAATTTTCAAAATCACCTCTAATCTGTGAAGAATCTAAACCATATGGAAATCTTCCTAATTCCCTGAGGTGTTTTTGACACTCTTACCCATAGGTCTTAGAGTATTTAGGTTTTTTTCTGGTGCAACAACCTCAGTTCCAGATGTGAGATTTTTCAGTAATGAAATAGTTTCTAGCACCGAGGAATTTATATCAAGAAGGGAATATCAAAACTAATAGATAATATGATGATTAATAATCCAAGTGAATTGCACTAGTTTTAATTACGTCAGTGGAGTTGATGGTGTCATTTTCCTGCTTACAAAGGCCCCTTTAGCTCCTGCTCCTTGCTTAAAAATGGGTCATGGGTTCAGAAAAGAATTAGGACTTTTCAAATATTTTTTTTCCTTTGGGCAGAGAAACAGCTTCCCTGTAGCTCTGCCTCTGAGAAACAAAGATTACTGTGATTTTTTTACTACACCTTTCAGGGTACTGATACAGCATTTTTTTGGAGCTCATCACCCATAGCAATCATTCAACTCTGTGGCTCATATCCTATTTTTGAAAAGCCATTTCCTTTCCGTGCACATGTATTTTCTCTGTGTTTCTGTGAAGCAGTCAGTGGGGCTTTCAGCCATAAGGATCAGAATGGAATCAAATAAATTACTTCCAAAGATAGGAAACCATTTCACACCTTGGAGCTTCATTTTGCTCCAAATGTAGCATGTTACAGCTCATGCCACGTAGAACCAATTATAAACCAACTGACCTGTCATGACGCTTCAGACTTTGGTAGAATTTGCACTTTTCCTGCAAGCAGACACTTGAGTTTCATCCTGTTTGGGTTCAGATATGTGGCTGTAAATGGAGTGACTGCCCTGGAGTGATGACTAAAACGGGTCTTCATTCTGTCTACCATTATGAGTAGAGATATTAGGTTAAACTCTTGAAACAAATAAACTTCACTGAAGTTTGCTTTTCTTCCTTCTCCTCAATATAGTATTGGGCACAGTTTTAAAACAGCAGATAAGCACCGATTCTGTACTCTCGAGGTTGGTGAGGCACTGCCCAGAGAAGCTGTGGATGCCCCGTCCCTGGAAGTGTTCAAGGCCAGGTTGGATGGGGTTTTGAGCGACCTGATCTAGTGGAAGGTGTCCCTGCCCATGGCAGGGGGTTGGAACTGGATGGTCTTTAAGGTCCCTTCCAACCCAAACCATTCTGTGATTCTCTGATCTGGCTCTTCAACTGAGACCTGGATATTTCACCCTGTTGTGTGTTGCCTTGGACTTGACCCAGCTCAACCTTGATGTAGTTGAGCAGAACTGGCAATGAAAGATCATTAAGTTCTCATATAGGCTTGAAGTGCTGCTTGCACTGGAGCAGATTGGGAGGAATTAAAATATCTTAAAAATGCCATTGTCAGGAAGCTTCATGCTCTGCCCTTTAACAAAGAGGTTATAAAAAACCAACACAGAAAAATAGTATTCTTCATTGTAATCATGATATTTGAGGATTTTTCTGTCTTTCTGTCCTTCCACTTTAAATTTCATGTCCCTTAGGCTTTTCCCCTTTTTTTTATGTTTAGATATGTTTTCTTGGCTACTGCTGGGCACTGTGTGACAAATCAATATGTGCGTTCAGTGATCAATATGCTGAGGTTCTGTGAGCAGCACAGTTCCTGCTGGCATTTAAAAAGAAACCCAAAGTGAATTTAGGTTGGACACAACCAGATACAGATTACAATTAATGTGAACCAGTGTTTGCATTAATTCGGGGTTGATTTTTTTTTCAAAGGGGGTGGTAACCTTTAGTTATGGTTTATGGAGTCTCTTATTACCACATGTATTCCAAAGGTTTTCTCACACCCCTTTATTCCAGAGGAACTATTTTGATTCAAAACCAACTTTTAATTGACTTTTTATCTCTCGGTGTAGAATATGTTTGTGCTACATCACTAGGCAAGCAGCCTGCAGAGAAGTGCTGTTCTTGTCTCAGGACTCTTGAGTGTGTTGTTGTTGGTTGATGTTCATTTGTGTTTGATTTCTACAAAAAATACTCGCCCAGCCTCAGTTTTAGAGGGTTTGGGTTGGTGTGGGGAAGGAGGTGAAAGTTTGTCTTATATAGCATTGTACATGCAGACCTAGTGATGATTTTGGAAGCTTATGAAAACACATTTGGGAAAGAAGGCAACCATAAATGTATGGTGATGTCCCAAGGTAGAGTTTAAATCCTGCTAGGATTTAAAATCTCTAGGATGTACCCCACTAACAGGAGAAAGAGTTTAAATCCTAGCAGAGATTTGAAGTGGATTTAGATACCAGGAGGATCGTAGTGAGTGCTGCCTACTTGCAGTGTGCTCCGTGCCTCAATTTTCCTGTCTGTAAAACGCAGCTCATAAATCTTGCCATCATTTACATACTGTTTTGATATCAGGTTTCTCTCCAAGTCTGAAGTAACATTAATTATTAGTCGTGGGACTGCTATTTCCCTTTGATTTCTCCCCACCTCCATATTGCCATGTGTGCAGCCCCTTCTCCAGGACAGGCTAAACCACCCTCGCTGAGGTTACTCCATCTCCTCTAATGGTGTAGCACAAAACCATTCATTTCTCCACTCTGGAGTCTGAAGTCTCTGAACTTCATTAGCCCAAGGGAGTGGTAGGCCCAAGCGTGCTCCGAAATGCCGATCTCCTGTTTTGATAACTGAGCTCTAAAATCAAGATAAACAAGCTGCCCTATATACTGAACATGTCCTAATTGCACACTCCAAGCAAACCAGCCAATCAATGAGTGTGTGTCGCTCCCTAATGAATATTTGTAGTTTTGGAAGATTTCATGTGGTATTCCTTGGAGCTTCTGCAGTTATTAGCAGAGTGGCTTCGAAGACCCTGTGCAAGGAGAAGAACCTGGCTTTGGATCAAGAAACTCTGCAATTTAATTTCATATGTTAGCTGGGCATGGTCAGTCTTATTCAAATTATATTAGCTAATACTTCTTTCAAACTGTTTACACTGTGTGCAAAGTTGTGTTTAAAATCCTATTAGCTAATACATTTCTTAGTCTAGACTTGGGGAGGGTTGACTCCCTGAAGAACTCATAGCAGGACTTTGTTTACTTGCAGGAGGTAGAAGAGGGAGGCGGGGAAAGAAGGGGTAATGATGTTTGAAACCATCCAAATGACTTTTGCTGTGCCAATATTTTGCTTTCCTCACTTTTATTATTGCTAAGAGTTTGTTTACTGAGAGGTGGCTCTCAAGCCATGAGGGTGACTTTGCAAACCATGGGAGTATTGGCACCAGCGAGGTCTTGGGCTTTCATATTGGGAACCAGGGCTCTCTATGTGAGCAGTGGAAGGAGGAAGGCACAAGAGAAGCATCTGGGTTGGGGTGGCCAGTCTGGCAGGAGCCCAAGGAGCCACACACTGAGACTTTCACTAAACCAGAAACACATTGTGAGCAAAAGAGAAAACTTTCTTGGTAGGATATAACAGTGGGGTTTTGGATGTACCCCACTAACAGGAGAAAGAGCCTGGTTTTGATGTGTAGGTTGCTCCTATGATGGCCTGATATTAGGACTTCCTTCCTTCTGCAAGTCACAGACAACATAAATTAGGAGTCCTGCACTGACTCACAGTCTAGCACCTTACTGACACATATAAAGAGCCTGAGCTCCCACATTAGGTACCTGAAGCAATCAATGGGACACTGAGTGGTGTGAATGTCTTCAGTGTTGCTGATGGAAAATCATCTAATGCCTTTTAGATTCCGCTTCACTCTAAATTTCTAAACCTCCTTGACTTTGGTTTTCTTCCCCTGGTCACTCCTAGTAGGTATTGAAAGGTGGGTGTGATGCTGCAGCTGGAGGTTAGGCAGGAACACCAAACCCATTCCTCAGTTTCCTTTTCCTAAGTCTGTTTTTACTATAACTTGCCATAGTTCTGATTTTGTAGTGCAAGTGGCATATCTTGGGAGAAAAAGCACCATTATTTCAGCCAAGCATTAAAAACTGTATAATTCCAAACCTTTCTCAAGTGATGGCTTGGATTATTGACTTAAAATGCAGACAATTTCTCACATTGTAGTTGGTGTTGTGATACTGCCTTTGGAGTACCATAAGAGAGTTGCAATAAACTGTAAAGTTGAATGTAAAATTCCCATTGATGGTGGAGCTGGACATTCTTGGTTCTCAGGAGTTGTTGCAATTTGATTTTTGTCATGGTTTTTCTACTGATGTCTCCATTTTTTGCTTGCTTAGGCAGTCCTTCTCTCAGGAATGCCTAACCTTTCTTTAAAACACCCTCTTCATACTGTCCCATCACAAATCAATTGCACTCCCACAGTTACCATTCAAATATAAATAAATTAGTTAAATGATTTACCAAAATGTGGTAAAACAAATAGACCTATCCTGTGTTTTGTTTGAGGGGGTTTTTTTTGGTTCTGTTTTCTAAAACATCCTTCTCTTTATGCTTCTAACCTAGAGCCTTATAGTAAGGGCTTTTTCTGGCTTGTCTGTTAAATTGCATGCACATCAATAACACTGTGTATCAACAGTCATTAATAAACGTTGGGTCCTCTATGTATCCCCCTTCCTGGGCAAGATTATTCTATACTGTGTATTTACTAGAGCTACATCCTGTCTACTTCAGCTACTCAAGTAAGTAGCAATATTTTATCTGCTGAGTATATAGTGTGCGTCATTTATTTGTCCTGACTAGATCCACTGCTGATTTCATAAACATTTGGGGAAAGAAATACCAAACTAGCAAATATTTGCAGAACCCCCTAATGCAGGATCTTAAGAGGATGATATCGTCTCTCAGTTTGAAGATTAAAATCAGTGCTGTTCACAGCTGATTAACTTTCCTTTCTAATATTTCCCACAAATTGGGCTAATGTAATAAAACTTAACGAAACAAGGTTTAGTAAAGCCACAGAGAATATTTATATGACAGCGAGGCACAGAGTGGTTCAGGCTGTCCTGGCATTCACTTGGTCATGGCTCTGTGCTTTGTCCTGTAGATGGATGGGTGTAGCAATGACAGCAGTCCTTGTGTTGGCTTGAAACGGCCTCTTTGGTGACTCCAAGGTGATGTGAATTAGCTGCACTATATTTCCTTTCTGTCTAGTCGGTGATGGGTCTTTGCTTTCTCACCCACCAACTCTAATGATCCTCATTTTTGGTCCCACAGAGTCATCAGCAAAGTGGTGCCAGCTCCAGAGGCCAAACCTTCCGCTCCCGTGACCCGGCCCAAAACGCCTCCGCCCGTGCCGTCACCGGTGCCAGCTCCCGTTCACGTGACCCCTCCTCCAGCTCCAGCTCCTCCTCCTCCACAGGCCACCGTCTCTCCAGTCCTGATCCCACCACCCTCTCCCGCCGTGTCGGCGGCCGGAGGCTCCAAAGCTCCGGTTCGGAGCGTGGTGACCGAGACCGTCAGTACGTACGTGGTAGGTAACACACACTGCTGTCTTCTGTCCCAGTGCCAGGGACATTCATCTCTGGAATTGTTGAGCTCCTGGGTGACTCATCATCTCAAGCTCATGGTTCCTCAGCTTGTGATGTTGCTCTCTGTTGTTTATCCAGCCCTCGTTTCCACGCACATGTTTTGAGGGGTTAATAGCTTAACTAAAACACTACAGCTTGGGCTGACTTTTTCATTTGTTCCTAGTTCCATATTTAAGTTTCTTCTAACGAGTCTACTTATATCCCACTTGGGTATTTTCTGCTAACTGAGCTAGAGCACTTATTTTTGGATGAGGAAGTTTTTTATAGATGCTTTCAAAAGTGCTGAATTGAAACCTCAAATGTCAAACTCACCATAGATTTTGCTGTCAGTCAGGTAAAGTACAAAGCCCTCATACAACATCAAGAATTTGACTTAGCCCTCATTTGAAATGTGTAGAGTCCACTAATCTCTTTCCTGGTTTCCTCAACATACAGAAATTGCAAACGTTTGTGCATCTCAGAAGTCTGTAGATAGTTCATTAGTCTACATTTCATTAATGTGTTTGACACATACTCTGTACTTGTCCTCAGTCTGGTGGCATTCTTCGTTCTTTTGAAAAACTCTCCCATCTAGCATGGTGTAGGAGCTACATTCCCTAAAAGAATGTGGGTATGCCTCTGGGTAGGACTTGGATTGCTCTGCTGCTGCGAGTTTCTGCTTTAGATGGAAGGTAAAATGAAGTCCTGAGCATTCCTGGTCCTGGAAGAGCAGCAGTAACCGTTCACAACTGTAGCAGTGTCACCCTCCAATGTCCTGGCTGAATTCCAGCTTGATTGGTGACACCTTGCTTAGCTACAGTGGGTAGCAGTTTAAAAATCTCACCATTTAAAACACCTAAAACTTGTTTTTATTACAGCTGTCTGGGCTTTAATTGCAACTTATAGCTGATTTTTTTTTTATTCCTGTTTTTATAACAATTCCTAGTGTAAATCTACTCTGCTGGAAAAGGTGCTTTTCCCTGCTGGACTTAAACTGCTGTATCATGTTGCTGATCTCTATTTAAACAGCTGCTCCATTTCACTCCCGAGTTAGTTACAGCACTGGACAATGTCACATAGGCTGTGCATATCTTTAGGGTGCAGGATACAAATCCTCACCTTTGGTATCTCAGGTGTAAACCCAGTGTCACTCTTAAATATTACAGTAGTGCCCAGAAACTTGGAAATTTACTCTAAAAGAGAAACATTTCCTAAATACTTCACTACATCCCATTTTCTTCAGTAAGCATGAAAAGAAATAATTTAAGAGATTATGTTAAAGAAGGAAAACCTAGAACTTTGCCTGGGTACCTCTAGTGGTAACACTCTTAGCACCTTATGGAGAATTCAGAGGACATGGATGCTCCAGGTTATTTCTTTCTTTTCGTAGAACCATGGAATCACAGAATTGTTTGGGTTGGAAGGGACCTTAAAGATCATCCAGTTCTAACACACCTGCCATGGGCAGGAACACCTTCCACTAGACCAGGTTGCTCAAAACCCCATCCAACCTGGCCTTGAACACTTCCAGGGATGGAAAATCCACAACGTCTCTAGGTAACCTGTGCCAGTGCCTCACCACCCTTATAGTAAAGATTTTTTTCCTAATATTTAATCTAAACCTACTCACCTTCAACTTAAGACCATTTCCCCTTGTCCTATCACTACATGCCCTTGTGAAAAATAATGTTTTACAATATTATAGTTGAAACCAAGGCTTTTAGGATCCCATGATGTGCACAGGCAGAGACACACCTTGATGTGAGACATTTTTAGGTCAAAATGCTGAGGGAGAGGTTGGAGAAGAAGAAAATAATAACAATTAGCCTCCTGTATGAAGGGAACCCAGGACACAGAATGTTGACATGGTTTTCCCCAGGTCACACGGGAAAACTCTTTGTAGAGATAAGAGTGGAGCCAGTGTGACAGAAGTGCACAACTCCCTTCTGCAGGGGAGGATGGGAGGGTGATTTTATAGTTTAAAAAAAAAAAGGAAGTGCTGTGGGATCTCTGTGTAGGATCAGTACGTGTGCTCTGCTCTTGAGCTCTCAGGGGTTTGTACTGACACAGCCTTCAGCAATCCCATCCTGTCCCTCCTTCCACGACCCTTGGCTCATTAAGGAACGAGAAGTTATGCAATATTTTTAGTATCCTTGTTCAGCAGCCCAAGTTTTTGTTTAACAAACAGGCAGAGGTTTTGGTGATTATAGACCACCCTGCCCCTCTCCAGCCCCTGAGAGCCTGAGACAGGCATTCTGCAGGGGGAAAAAATGCTGAAAAACTAAGTTTTGAAAAGTTAGGGTGTCTGTTTTCTAATGGGGCAACATAAACCAGCTCTACCTACACCTGGCACGGCCAGTGCCCGAAACAGGCAGCACCAGAAATGGGGTACCCATGCCTGGGGGATGATGTGGGTGCAGCCAGGTTGTTCAAGCAGGTTGTAAAAGGCTGTAGCCCTCAGCCCAACATCCCACAGCACTCCTTCTCTGCAGCACCATGGCACAGCATCCCCTCCCTCCCCAGCGGGGTTATCCCACTAAAATACCTCCGGATCTCTTCACACCAAGCCCAGACACCTGAGGAGCAGATGCTTCTTTACCAACTTAAAATTACTTTGGAGATGTGAGATTAGATGGTAGATAGGAATGATTATTGCAATCAATCAGCTCAGAAATCGAGTTCGTTTTATGACGTTGCCTACTCCATATCGCTTTTGGGATGGGGATTGTTTCCTGCTTAGTATTCCTAGACCTTGTATTTTCGAGTTTTAAACCACAAAAACATTCAGGGCTTTAAGAGGAGTCAGGGAAGAGTGATGTGCTGGTTGCAGCTCTGGTACATTCCTATTGATTTTTCAGGAAGTGGTGTAAGATGTACAGACCACCGTGTAGTGGCTTTTTTTTTTTTTTTTTTTTACCAAGAACATTTGGGGCTTTTCATCTGCTACTTTTTAATATCACTTTTATAAGCTGTGCAGATAGGAAAAAGTTATTGCCTGAGATATGTGTAAATGCACAAAAGCTGAGAACAAAACAGTTTCTGTTTTTGAGATTCAGCGATAATGTGCAAATCTTCATAAAGGAATGATGGAGTCAGGGTAATACCCCAGACATTTTGTACTTTGTGTTGTTAATTGCACTCCTTCAGGTGGATTTTGTGACATTTTGCGTGTATGTTTTTACCAAAGAGCTGTTCAAGAAACCACTGGAAGTTTAAAAACACAAACAATGGGGTCCAGCGGGATATAAACATTAAAAAAATGCATAAAGCTCCGAATATGATAAACCCGGTGAGCAACTGCCTCGCACTGTAAATGATCTGCCTTTCTTGTTTCATTTACCCTTTAGTAAATTGTACTGTGACATAAATGTCATAAGGGGAATGGAAAGTTACTCAGTAACAACTTTTTTTATATCCTGATCTTATCAGCTCGTTGGAGTTGAAGACTTTGGCTAATAAGTAATGCAGCAATATATACACACGGCGCTGTATATTTTACATGCATATAAGACTGTTATCTTACGCAGGAGGCTGCCGTGGCTCCTGCTTGCCATTAACAGGGTCGAATTTTAAAAGTACAGACAGAGAAGGAATTGTGTCCCTAAGCCCCGGCTGCTGTGTGTGAATGCCCATGCTTAGGTCGGGTGGTGTAACTGGCTTTACTGGTTTACAGGACAACACAGAAAAATACATGATTTTGTCGTCATGTGCAGTGCAGGAAAATCAATTACGACACAACGCCGAGCTCTCATGATCAGAGAACTCATAAATAGCAGCGCTGGCTGCTGAATGGCTTAGTCAGATAAGCAAGAAACCTTTTATTTTGTTATTTTAATGTCAATTTTCCTGCCTGCTTAGCCCTGAAAACCAGCTAACTTTGCTTTTCTTTGCACCAGATCCGAGACGAGTGGGGTAACCAGATCTGGATCTGTCCTGGCTGTAACAAGCCAGATGATGGCAGTCCAATGATAGGTTGTGATGACTGCGATGATTGGTATCACTGGTAAGTTCCTCTCATCCATCCTACTCTGCCAGTCCCTGGCAGATTGGGGCTATATTATTAAAAAGTCTTTTTTTTTTTTTTTTTAATAGTTCGTGACGTTGGGAATATTTAAATAGCTTTACTGTGTCCAATTTAATAATCTGGGAGATATTTTTATCTCTGTTGCTCTGAAATTTGAAAAAGCAGATTTTAAGCTGTGAAGGAGAGTTACTTTTTAATTAATGGGCATTGGTGATAACGGTTGTTTTTGAAACTGCTGGGAAATATTGCTGATTCTGGTAATTTTGAGAGAACTACAGGATTATGAGCACAGTGTATACAGATAGACAGTTCAAATTATGAAGCATTGTATGAACAGTAATATAAATGTCAGCTTTTACAAAAGAGTTGGGGGGAATTAATCACTTTTTAGGCGTTTTTTTAAAAGAAACCTACATAAAATCATAGGGGTTTTTGCAGATGTGTTAAAGAAGCATTTTAAATTTTTTAAATCTAGTCTATTACACCTGAAAGTGCACGCATATTTTCTATTAAAATAACGTTTTTTATCTGAGTATCCTTTTGATTTTTTTGTTTGTTTCAAAGCAAGAGTTTTTAGGTTTCTGTTAGATCATTACATTCATTAAGAGAATGATAATGTAACTGATATATTAATAGACCTGTCTCCCACTGAAAAGTTGTATTTTTGGGGGGGTAAGAAACAGAAGTAACGTTACTCCACCGAGCTGATACAATATTTTCCTGCCCACAGGCCTTGCGTTGGGCTGACTGCCGCACCCCCAGAAGAGATGCAATGGTTCTGCTCCAAGTGTGCCAACAAAAGGAAGGATAAAAAACACAAGAAGAGGAAGCACAGGGCGCACTGAGGACAGCACAGCGGACTGAAGTCGTGCGGTCGCCGCGGCACCTCCCGCCCTGACTCGGCTGTGGGAGGGATCCATCCTGCTCGTGTCCCCCTCCGCCACCGGCTGTTGGGGTTGTGTCTCTGGAGCGAATCCGGGGCGAGGAGATGCCCTCGCTCGGGGGCTGTTGGGTTCCACAGACCATCCGAGCCCAGGGGATTGGATTTTGGCACATTCTCATGCTGTTGTTTCCCTTCCCAAGGGGAATTTACACAGAGCGCTGTGAAGACTTGGGTGGTTCCTGGTGCCGCTCCCGCTCCTGTGGCTCGGCAGCAACACGGATGAATGTTGTAAATACAGATATCTGTCCTATTCCTTCTCGATTTGTTATTAAACCCTCTTGAACCTTTGCAGGAAGGTGCTGAGAGGAGGAGAAAATGTAAATTGCAGTAAGTTGTAAACTGAGACAACCTTCTGGAATGATTTCTGTAGTCTGGATACAGTTCAGCCTCGACTCCTGCTGAGCCAGATAATCATAATGTGGAAATAAAAAGTGGCTGGTAAATATTTTTGTGACGAGAATATATGAAGCTTTTTTCCTTGATTTTTAGTACTAACATGAAATAAACATGTTCAAGCTTTTGTGATATATCTTCTATTTTTAAAAAAAAAAAAGTTTCTATTGTGTCGATTTTTTTCTTCCGTGTGAATTTCTTTTGGTGGACCTGTAATATATTTTATACTTTGATTTTTGGTTGGTATTTTTTTGTTTGTTTTGGTTTTTTCTTAGTCTTTGTCAACGTACCTTTTCATGGCTTGTACATTTCATCGGTGTGTAAAAACACTTCTCCCATTAAAAGATTTTCACATGTGTAAATACCTGATATTTATAAAGTAATTTTTTTTTTTATTTTATTATTTTGTAGGGTTTGAGGATTTTTGTTGTCGTTTGCCCTGAGAATACAAACCTAGCAGCTACTAAAAGCCCGTGTGACACAGGCCCTGTCCTCATGGCTGTGAGGGATTGGCAAGCCCTGCCCCAGCAGTGCATGCACGAGGAGACGGCCAGCACCGTAATTAGGCCTCGATTCAGATACTTAAACATGTGGTAACTTCTTAAGAAGTGAGTAATCCTATTGCCTTCAAGGAGCCTGTTCCCACACTTGGTTATACATGTGCTTAAATGCCTTCTGAATTGGGAGCTTAGGCCAGGGGGGCTCTGCACTTCTGGTGGCAGCTACGGTGTGTTAATCTGTAGCTGGAAAGGAGCTTTTTTTTCCTTTTTTTCTCCTTTTTTTTTTTTAACAAATAGTAGTGAGTTTGCCAAAAGGATCGGGATCGTGTTTAGGTGGGGGAGATGCAGATGTGTTCCTCTGCTCTGTGTATCCCCCTTGGAAAGACCAATAAAGTGAACACAAGTCACATTCCCCTTTGAAAATATGGGGGAAAATTGCAGACAAAAAAAAAAAATAAAAGTCAGTATTATATAGTGTAGTGCAATGGATCTCAGAGCTAAATAGGAATAAATCTTGAAAAAAAATGTAGGCCTTTTGTTTTCTAATGAATTTTAGATTTCGTTGCTTAATTTGGGGATATTTCTACTTTAAGCCATGCATTGGAAACATCTGATGTTGGAGAATATAGCCTTTTAACCTATTGTGCAGATATTAAGAGTTATTTTTTAAATGCATCCAAATTGATATTAATGAGAATGAATTAGTCATGTTTATAAAAGTACCAGTCCAGTTAGGGAAATGAGGCTTTGCTGATAGAACTGTTAAATTGCAAATCAGTGGAGATATGGATGAAATTGGTTTATTAAAAGTGCACTGTTACCTGCTTTGTTCGATGCCACCTCGTTTATATTCCGTCCCTCCTAATTACCAGTCAAGAAAGTTACTGGGTTTGACTTTTTATTTTATATTATTTTGAATTGTTGGCTGTTGCAAACCTGATTTCTTGGTTTTTTCCACGTGTAAATGTGCAGACATACAAAATACACCGTCTTTGGTCATTTCTGGTTGCAATAATAAAGAATTAGCTTTTGGTAAGTTGTTTATCCATTTCCTCCTCCTCTCCATGAATCAGAACTGCTCACATTTAGTCAACTGAATCACTCAGGATGCCATGGGAGGGCCGAACTTGGCTCTTTGGATGAGCTATTTCTGTGCATGCTCGGCCTTGCTGCCACTGGGCTGGTTTCTTACTCTGGGTTTTATGATTTTATAAATGACCCCTGTGGCAATAAAACCAAAGCATCATTTTCAGGAGGCTTGTGTGGCTGAGGGGATTAGTAACAGGAGAAGGGGCCCTTCACCTCCGGGTCACCGGTTTGAAGCTGGGCTTGGTGCTGAGCCTGCCTCCCCTTTCACTTGTGCTGGTGTGTTTCGGGAATCAGGGGTATAAACGAATAATCAGCTTCCAAAAATAGTTACCCCCTGAGCAGCAGTGTGGCACGGACCTTCTTTACAGCCCTAGTGCTGAGCAAGCCCAGCTTCTTCCCCAGACCTTCCTATTTGCTGCTGGAACTTCGCAGGTTGGGTTTCTTCCATAAGCTTAGTGTATGGGGAGTTAGGGAGCAGTTAGGGCTGCTCCCTTGATTCCCTGCTTGATTTTATGGTTGGGATCTGTGTTCTTTGGAATCATCTTATGATTTGGGGTTTGGACACTGCCATCCATGGGAACAGGGCATGGCAGGTGGGCTGCAGGTTGGCTTGCTCAACGGATGTCATGGGAGAGCACTGGAGCCTCTGAGTGATTTTCCTGCTTTGGAGTGCAGCTTCATCAAGAGGAACATCAGTTGGGAGCTCTGCCTCTGGAAAACATGCATTTCAATGAGTGGTTGGAGCAGAACTGGTGTAAAGTTGAGAAAGTAAAGAATTAAAGAGCTTTCAGTGAGGAGACAACTCACCATCTGCTGCAGTATAAACAGAAGGCAGGGACAATTTTCCTCCTTTACAGGTGCACCAGGCATAGTGGATTTAAGCAGGACAATGAGGACCGGTAGTAAATATTCCAGAAAAGAGCGTAAAAACTATTCTGTGAGAAAATCTTGTTGATTCCTGCCGTTACTCTGGGGCCAGATTTTTATCTGGAGCCAGTTGGAGCTGTGTCAGTTTACAGCAGCCCGGGAGCTGCCCACTGGTGCGGCCGGCATTGGGGCTGGGGAGCAGCTCCATTTACTGTGAAACCAGGAGAGTTCCTTTACCCTTTTTATCCCTTAAATCCTCCTTTAGGGCAGCCTGTGCCTGTGGGTCACTGGAGAAAGTGGCATTGCTGGGGGCTGGCTGCGAAGCGTGTTATTCATTAGGCAAAACTGCAACTTGTCAATGAATTTTGTGCCCAGGAAGAAAGCATGAAGTTGATATCAAGACAGTAAGCGCAAAGCTCAGAAATGGAAGAAACCATCTTGACTACTGGTTTTTGTTGGAGGACAGAGATACAAATGCACAGCATCCATCCCCAGAGTAATGGGAATGCAGTTTTCCCAAGATAATCTTCCTTCGGGGCTGTATGTCGTGCTCAAAGCATCATTTCTCTGCTTGACAAGGTGTTTCTCTTCTGAAGGTGTCCGCAGCTAAGTACAGTGAGGATCTTTATGCTCCGCAACTGATTTGTGATTCCAAATGTCCTGGAAGAGAAAGGGAATAAAAAAAACACCCTGAATCGGAGGGTATCAGAGCCTGCTGACTTTGTCTGGGCTTTCCAGAGATAAAATATAGTGTATTACTTCACTGTATCACCTAAACCTTCTTTGTTCTCCTTTCAATAGGACGATTAAACAAAGACCTACTAACCAAATTAAAGTATAAAATGAACGCTGAGATATGGAAACCTTGCCAGGAAGAATGTTAATGAATGAAGTTCACTAAAGGCATGCTGGCTAAGTTTTCAATACAAATAGTTTTATGGCCAATCTCTTTAGATCATAGCAGTTTTCTTTAGAAGTTTTAAGTCTCGAAAGTAGATGAGTTTCCTTCACTGGGGAATGAATTAGATAATGCTCTGAATAAACTCCCTCTTCGCCGTCTTGTCAGTCATGCTGCTTAGGAAACTCGCCCTTTCTTCTGGGGACTTTCGGATCAGCTGTAACCTCAAAAGTAGAAAGCTGCTATTAATCCATGTGTGCTGTATGGCAGAGGAGCCTGTAACGGGAGATTTACAGCCAGCAAACAGCTCGTACCTGGCTGATGGGAGCAGGAGCCATTAACTGTGAGCTGTGGCAGCTGATCCTGGAGTGCTTTCCCTCAAAGGTGTTGGTTCAGCCTGTTCAGGGTTTGCGCTGGGTGAAGAGGGTGGGGAGGTCAGGCTTTTTAGCAGGGCCTGTGGTGATAGGACAAGGGGTGATGGTTTTAACCTAAAGGAGGGTCGATTCAGGCTAGATTTAAAGAAGAAGTTTTTTACAATGAGAGTGGTAAAACATTGCCAGAAACATCTCTCAGGTTGCCCAGAGAGATGATAGATGCTCCACCCTGGGAAATATTCAAGGCCAGTTTGGACAGGGCTTTGAGCAACCTGGTCTAGTGGAAGGTGTCCCTGCCCACAACAGGAGGGTTGGACTAGATGATCTTCAAACCCAAACCACCCTAGGATTCTGTGACTCTAAGACACAGCTCTTCACGCTTGTGAAGTGACCTCTTGCGCCAGGACTTTAAATCCTGGGATATTCCTCACAAAGAGAGAGGAGGAGAACTGGGGGCTACTGGATCACCATGCCCCCTTCATCTGCTCCCCCTTGGCAGATGCCCCTTAATTTTCCTTCCAGTCCTTCTCTGCTCCGGAGAGCTGAACCCTTAGCTCAGGTGTCTGGTGGCCTCTGCCAGTGCCACTGCAGCTCAACAGTTGTTGGCTCCCTTGAGCAAGTGGGGACTTTCATTTCAGTGTGACTCCAAACATATGCTGAGAGTTGAGATTTGGCAGGATATTGCTTGGAAATAGATGGTCTTTAAGGTCCCTTCCAACCCAAACCATTCTGTGATTCAGTGATGGCTGCCTCAAGCTTTGACCAAGAAGGTCAATTTTTTTCACAAAACAAAGTGTCAAAGCCAAGATAGATGGAAGATTTTCCAAGCATTTTGTAAAACACAAGCTGAAAGTCATTTCGTATGAACACAACTCCCTGTTATGTTCTCAATGTGAACGCTCCCGAAATTACTTCGAAACAGCTTTACAAACCCAAACAGAAAATAATTACATGATTTTATTACCTAAATGAGGGGATGAAAGAGAAGGAGACTTAAAACACATTTTCAAAAATTCGGGTTTTGTCACCTGTCATGAGCAGGAATTTGGTTTACAAATTCCAAAGTCTTGCCTGTCAATTCCTCCTTAAGCCAGCATGGGTTTAACAACTCACTGTGCCTGTCATTTGGCTACTGTGGGCCTAATGACAAGTGTGATGGCATGTCACCAGCCCAACACTCTGGTGTCACCTGGGCCCGTGGGGCTGCTGTAGCTTTGTTGTGTGCAGGACACCCTCAGTCTTCTTCCTTCAAGCTGATCCCTCGCCAGATGTGGGACTGGGCACTGTTTGTTGTGGATTTTTTTTTTTTCATTTGGCATCCAAATTCAAAGAATAATTTTTTTCCTTTTATGTAAATTAATTAAGAAATAGGGACAGGGAATAGTGTGCAGTTGTTTATTTTTAATTAAGTTGTCATTTACAACATTTTTTAGTAAATGCTGTAAGAATTGTCTTCTCTCCATGGTTCACATTGCACGTGTTCAAAGGGAGAAACATTGTCTTTTATCAGGAAAACTGGACCCAGTTCTCAGTTCTGTCATGGCATTACTGGTGCATTTGGGTACAGGATCAGTGCACGTCCCAGTTTCCATCCAGGGGAGATGGATAACATTTCCTGCTCTGGCAGCTCCACTTCAGCCTTGGATCCAGGTGATATGAAGCCCAGACCTTCCCACAGGTCAAATAACCAGAATAACACCCTTCACATGGGATGGATAAAAGCACAGAGCTATCGGGAACTTCCCTGGTGACAGATATGTCCTTGAACCTGCTCCTCAACTGCAAATGTGTTTGCATTGAGGTTGGGAGCTGGAAACCATCTACTACCCTACTGAACCAGACAGATACTTTGGCTTTACAGGCTTTAGTTGACCTTCTTCCAATTCTTTTCCAACATAAATCCAACCCTCTTCATCCACTGATTTTGAGCCTTTCTGTGAAAGGAGCCAGGCTGAGCTCACATTGAGACCATATTTTGCTACTGGCTTTTCTTTGCTTCCAGGGATATCTAGTGGGGTTTATCTGAGAAGCAGCTTCTTGCTCAGAATTACTTGGGGGACGTCGAAATACGCCTCTCACAATTCGTACAATAGCTGCCTTCTCTGGGCCTCGTGGGCTGTGAAATGTCTGCGTTGGTGCTTGGAGCTGGCACGTATTAAGATGCTGAGGATGAAGTGATGCTGTTGTTCTCTATATTTTCTGCAAAGACAGATGCTCAGTCAAGCCCAAAATCCAGGCCTTTGCTCAGTATCTAATAACCCGGCCCCACCATTGGCTCTTAGTGCCATCTACTCTCTGAAAGGCTGGGTTTGCAGTGCCACAGCTCAGGAGGAAGCACATCCCTCCAGCCCTCACAGTTGCCTCTGGCTAAATGCTGCGTGTTTTGGTTTCAGGATTGCTGACCAAAAAAAAAAGAGTTTCCCAGAGCAAGGATGTTCATCAGTTTCATGCTGAGGATCCCACTGGAGATGTTGTAGCTCTCTAATACACGAGATGATGTTTAGGGAATATAACCATGACCTGTGCAAAGTCCTGAGCTGAACCAGCAAGAGTCCCATGGAGATGCACTAAGTTGGGGACAGTTTGTAATGGAGAAATGTCTTCCTAATTCACTGAACCTAAACTTCATGTGTCACACGTCTGTCATGTCTGGGATGGTTTTTAAGTCTACCAGGAGGTTTCATAGGAAACATGGCAAAGCCGTGAGCTCAAGCAACCACTGCTGTGCACCCACTTAACCTTTATTAAGACTCTGTTCACTTATTTTAATCAGATCACAGGGGATCTATTTTGCAAAACCCTTAGAATTGGGAGAAGCATCTCCTGCCTACCAACTCCTTTGGAAGCTGATCCTGCTCCATTTGATTGTCTATGTCCATGGTTTCTGTGCTCTTCAAGATTTGGCTGCACAACCTGTGGGGGCCTGAGGAATGGCCTGTTTTTGCCCTGTGATCTGAAGTCCCAGTGAGTTCAATTCAGATTTGTTTAAGATGACTATTTAGCTATTTTGTAGATCACAGAATCACGGAATCATAGAACAGTTTACGTTGGAAGGCACCATAAAGATCATCCAGTTCCAAACCCCTACCATGGGCAGGGATACCTTCCACTAGACCAGGTTGTTTAAGGCCCCATCCAACCTGGCCTTGAACACTTCCATGGATAGGGCATCCACAGCTTCTCTGGTAACCTGTTCCAGTGCCTCACCAGCCTCACAGTCAAGAATTTTCTTCCTAATATCTTATGTAAGTCTCTCCTCTTTCAGTTTAAAGCCATTCCCTCACATCCTATCACTATCTGTTTGTCTCTAATGAATCTAATCAACATGGGATATTTTCATTCTTTTGAGGGGCTTTGGGTGGGAAAAGGATGAAGGGGAGAGCAGAGGGTGAAATGTTTTAAGCTATTGAGAAAACACAGTTTGAGTAGGTGTATTTGTCCAGCATAACAGCTTGATTCCACCTTCACCCCTCATCACCACCATTTCAGGCTTTGGAGTTTGTCATCAGTCCTGTGCAGGTCCAGCTCCTCTCCCTGCCCAGAACCTTTGGAAAACTTAATTCTTTAGAGTAAAAACAGAAGCAGTTTGCAACTCCTTGCAAGCACCTCCCAGGGCAGATCTGCATTTGCTAACGACGGCGAGGCCCGAGGTGAGCTTTTGGCAGGTATCAAATCCTCCTTTGAAGCCAAGAAGTTCCCACTACTAGAGAGCAACACTATGGTCTACTTAAGTTTTGTAAGCCCTTAATGAGTCACTTGATATCAGCAGGATCAGTTTGCTTACATGGAAAGGGCTCCTGTTTCTCCTGGTGGCGTTGGCTTCGTTGTGTAGAGCAGGGGAGTGCAGAGCTCCAGTGACTGATCCTTCCTACACTCATTGCACAAGGATATGGAGCAGCGATGGACTCATCTCAGATTCCTTCAGGAGGTGGTGACAGAGCTCCACCTTAATGAGTTCATCGCTCTGCCAGCATTCTTCCCACACCCAGGTGCCCGTGTTGGCAAAGCTGCGCTCCACCAGCTCGCTGGAAAGCATTCCCTGGGCTTTTAACAGGGAACAGATCCTGGGATACCCACCTGACTCCTCGTTTTCGGTTGGCCTCAGTTGGTGGTCTGGTTGTGTTTACAAGCAGAAGCAAATATGCTGGTGTGGTGTTGGGGAAGGAGGGTGGTGGGGAGATGCAGGGGGCACCAGATTAATTTCCAGGGCTCCCACTAGGCCAAGTTTTGTACAAGTCATCCAGTGTGCAGGTGGGTGGAGGGAGGAGCCAGTGCCTTGGCCTGTGCCCGAGGCTCCGGTGAGTGTTATACCCACTCTGTTTACCAAAGCCATGCTTAAGTGGCTGCACAGCTGCATCATGTCTTTGTTTTTCTTCTCCCTTCTGGATGGCATGCACTGGTCATGGAGTTAACACTTGCCAAATCACATTACTCAGGCCTCTGGTATGAATCCAGCCTTGGATGCACACGTTGCAAAATGTTTTCAGAGCTGAGTGCGCTCGTGGCATTGCCTCCCCCAAGGTACTCTGATTTTCTGCAACGACTTAGTAATTTAGCTGTTTACCTCCATTTTGAGTTATCCTTATCTCAATCACAAGTGTCCTGCTGCTCGTAATGGGTCCCTCACTTTTACTTGTCTGACACCACGCGTTCCCCCTGCCTGTTGTCATCTTCAGGAGGTAGATCTTCCAGGCTTTTTTTACCCTGAAAAAGGGTGGATTTAGATTGGGTATTAGGATGTTATTCTTGACTGTGAGGCACTGGAACAGGTTGCCCAGAGAAACTGTTGATGCCCCATCCCTGGAAGTGTTCAAGGTCAGGACGGGGCTTGGAGCAACCTGGTCTAGTGGAAGGTTTCCCTACCCATGGCAGAGGGGTTGGAACTAGATGATCTGCAAGGTCCCTTCCAACCCTAAACCATTCTTTGGTTCTATGACCTCCTGAGCTATCTAGCCAAATTTTGCCATCACGGATGCAGCACATCCCACCTTGCCATTCCTATAAGTGCGTTTGGGCAAGGCATTGGTGGGAAAGGGTAATAAAACCAGATAATGTTCAGCATTGTCATTAGTTTAGTGGCTTAAGGACTCAAAAGCTGTGGTAGTTCCCATCAGATGTGCTTGGAGAAATCTTGGGGCCGGGCTAGCGTCACTCACTTTCTGTGAACAAGGACTGATTTGTTTTTTTGCTGGCATTAGGAACAGCGAAACCGAAGCGGGGCGGTGACGTGATTTGTGCCAGGTCACAGAGCACGTCGGGGGCAAAGCCAAGATGGGAACAGGCACCTCTGAGCTCCCATGGACGCCAAGCAGGCGGCTGGTGCCGGAGCTGTCTGAGGCCAAGAGGGTCAGGATCTGCAGAGGAGTTGCCTGATGATACAGGAAGGGAAACTTTCTTCTGCTTTCTAAGCTTAAGGATCCCTCTAGCAGCTAATCCTGGCTTTAATAGTGACATTTGTTGCAAAATACACCTTTGAGGCTCCATCCTTGGGTACCTCTCCAGGTACTTTTCCAGGCACCTTTATATGAACCTGTCACTGGGGGCACCAGTTTATGTTGAGTGTTTATCCCAAAAGAGGGGTCTCGGCTGCCAAGATCTTCCTGTAAGAGACATGCAGAAGTCTGGATCCCTCTGCAAGGTCCTTCCAAACCAAAGGCATGGGGAGATGTCTGTGCATGGGCTCCCCCCGAGGCTGCCTGACACACCTCCCAACCACAACTGGGGTACGATGCAAGGAGAGCTCAGGAAAGCACTTGCAAGAATTAGGCAGGAAGTGGTATTTTGGGCTAAAATCAGGTTCTTTTCTTCCTGAAGCAAAAGATGCATCTCTGCAGAGACCCCAGTTGCTTTGTCACAGACGTACACAAAGAGAGGACTGTGATCTGGTGAGCAAACTGGAAGTGAGAGTCTCCCAGCTGGTTGCCATAAACTCTATCAGCCAACAGGTATCTGAGAAAGGCATTTCCATTTCTGTGGTCCTGGGTCAGGATAACGTGTTTCTAAATCCACACTTGCTTTTTCTTTAGGTTATTGCAACCCATCTCCGAGTTGAAGTGGTTTAGCTGCCTCCACTGGGTAATTTTCCACACCTAACTCCTCGGGATCTCTTTTTTTAAGTCTCACCTTAACTCTAAATTTATTCAGGTTTGTTTTTGTTCGTATGATAATCATAACATTCTTTTGATACATTTTTTTTCAGCCTTGATTTACTGAGATTTACTTGCAACCTCCGTTCCAGTTTACCATTTTTTGTGCGTGGGGATATTTTAAATGAATATAATTATATTTAATAACATATGCAGGTACTAAAGCATCTTTTGATTTGAGTCCTAACTTTCGTTATTACCCCCCACACACATACACACCTTTTTAGATATTCTCTGTTTAACCTATGCCTAGAGATTAATTAAAGTGTCATTAAAATGCCTTTAGTAAGTTTTGTGTCCTACATGCCTGGAAATACTTTTTTCCCACAGTCAGAATTGTTGTGCTTGTACCAGCAATAACTGGCATGTGGCTTGTTTTGTAGATCACCATGAGATATAACGAACACTCCTAATTAGAAGAAAACACATTCATTTTTTGGATGCCTGTTCAAAGTTGTCTCAGGAAGATCCACTAGCTTTTCATTTACATCTCTCCATCGCTCTGGGCTGGCTCTGACACTGGGGCCAAGCGCTCACTCGGAAGCACAACGTGAGTCCCACATCACAGGTGGTTGTGAAATGCAAATTTAGGATCTTCCCAATGAGTTGTGGGGCAGAGTTTCTACCCAATCCATGAATTTTTCAAGCTTGAGTGTGTTAATATGTATAATCCAGCCTTGAGTACAAAGTCTCTGTCCTCTTTCAATATTTCTGCCTGGGGAGAACCATAGCTGGAAATTAATCTGAATTTAGAAAGGGGCTCGGCACGGTCCTGATGCTGGATAGGAAAGGAGTGCACAAAGCAGGAGTAGAAATGAGCAGCTCCTGGTCTCTCTCTGGGCAAGGAACGGGGTTAGTCTAGATGTTATTGTAAATAATTTGGGACACTACACAAATCCAGTTCAGCGCTTTCTTCTCCAGCCCTTTTTGACTCCTTAAAAGTGTTGAAAACAACCAACGAATAAATACCCATATGAGCGGCTGGGGTAGAAAAACAAAACCCAAACTGCACAACCTCCCCAAGGGCCCTTCCCATTCTAAAGGAACACTGAGCTCCTCATTCCCAGTTCTTAGGAAGCCAAAACATGACATTAGGCTGGGCATCAAAGCTCTTGTGCAAAACCAGCACCAGCTTGGAGCTGCCACAGCTGCTTTCTGGTTTCACCTCCATCCGAGGAGGAGCTGAGACTCCCACCATCCCAGAGGTTTTCAGCCAGGGAGCCAGGCTTGGAGCCCTCCTCATGCCCTTGCTCTGAGGGACACACCAGAAAGGCACCGACCCAAGGGTCGTGGGTGCTTTTAGCATCACCCCAGTGCAGCTCCTGCACTTTCCTCTCCTGAAAGACACGAGAAGGATGAAACAAAACATGACACAAGAAGAAAAAAAACAAAAAAAGGGTGGCCAATTACTGACTTCTGGGGAAAGATGGTGCTGAAGATACTGTAATTATAATCCCTTTCAACAGCTGACAGGAGCTGGGGTGTTTCATGGCCTGACTTCCAAACCTGGACAGGTTTCGCAGCCATAGGCTTTGGAAGCCTGGCTGAGCACCTCTCCCCCTGCTGGTAATCTGTCCCTGGCCTTGGCAGGTTGGAACATCCACGGGGACACCTTTGGGACATCACCAGGGAGCACTGTGGGCAGACCCCAGAGCCCCTCTCCTGCCACGACTAAGGGCCAGGGCCACCCCATCTCCTCTCAACAACAATGGTCTTTTGTAAGAGGGCTGGCAGTGACCCACCTTGCAATTAGCAGGTGGTTTGGGGAGAAATGCTAATAAGCACCCTGGGAAGGCAAACCTGGGAGGGAGGCAGGAGCTGCCTTGACTCAGCACCCTCCTGGGGTGGGGGGAGAAGGGTGCTCGGGACCTGCTCAATGTGATTCTGCCACACAGCTTTGCTCGCCCTCTGTTTCCAAAGACTTTTGGGGCATCCTACCCTGGATGAGCCAGTGAAAAGCCTTGGAGAATAGGTCTGGATTTCGACTGGCGCTGTTCTCTGCCACGCTCTCCCTGGGAATTTTTGTAGCCTCTCTGCCTTTCTGCTTCCATAAATACCTTATTACCAACACCTTTTTCATTCCTTGTTTTCTGGTGGATACCACAATGCCAGAGGATTGGAAAAGCCATAGCAAACCATTGTCAGTTCAGGAAAAAAGGGTCGCCACCCAAAAAAAAATCCCAGGTCTTCACTCCTGCAGCCTTTAACCCCTCCATCCCCCCTCATGGGTCAGTGCCATGGGTTATAATTTGTGCTACAGTAGCTCCAATCAGGACCTGAGGTATTATTTCTTGCATTTAGTACCTGCCATCAGTCATGAAAACTTAACAAAGACCCCATTGCGTTTATCTATAGGCAGCTAAACAAACGTATCTTGCTCTCCTGTTATCTTCTTGTTAACAAAACACTATCAGGATGTTCTAAACATCAGCATTTACTGTGCAAGAGCCCTTTATCTGGCATGATATATAGAGAGCCCATCAATTAGTGCAGGGGGCTTGGAAATACCTGCCACGCTTCGCTCAAAAGTCCCAGCACCATCCCAGGGCTGCATCACTAGTAAATATCCCTGTGCATTTCCTGGCCTTGAGCATCCCTACATGAGCTGGGAGAGCTCATTATGAGCAGAAATCATGATAAATAAATTTTTTCCACACTTTTTTTTTTAATATCAAGCCAGTCAGGCTGGAGACTTCAATGGAAGGAGTGATGCAAGAGCAGCCAGGGCGGTGGATGGTGCAGGGGATGGGGAAAAGGGTAACGGGCTTTTATTCAAAAAGTTGGGATGTGGTTTGGGAATACAGTGAGGAGTGCCATGAGACAGAGCATCCTCCTGACAGCAAGCCCTTGTCTGCAGGATCAGCCTCTCCTGGATTTCCCCACTGTAATGTTGCACTGGTGGAACAAGCCTCACTCTGGCTCACCATCAGCTCAAAAAGGTGGAGGTGACAGTTCTTGGACACCAACCACTGTGGATCCAGGGCAGCTGCTTTCTTCAAACACCTCTGCTAAATCAGCCCCTCAGCAGAGGAGCCACTTCACCCCCCACCATAAACCCCCCTGCTGAGTGTCAGCTGGACCGAGGGTGTTTCATCCTCCTCCTCAGTGGTTGTATCGAAGTGAGAAAGTGATTCTTCAGATAAACGGCAGATTGGGAGGTTTAACCCCTACTCCTGTTTGTCTCAGATTATTTGAATGTCTTGCAAAACAGAAACTTTGTAAACAAGCACACGAGCTGGTTTGGAAACCACTGTGGCTTGTCTTCAAGTGATGGTTACTCACGGAAGGTGTTTTCCTTCAGGTGGATTTCCGAGCACAGGATTTACTTCATGCACTTGCACACATTGGGCTCATGTGGACTTCCCAGTTATATCAGTGTCTCCACGTATCCAAGAGAAAAAACTGAATGTTTAAAGGTTGTTAATTTGTAATTTTTTTTAATTCCCAAACTGAAAATAAAGGGAGGGGCAGTGAAGTAGCCGGGGCTGGGCTTTGAAGAGGCGGCATCAGGCATTTAAGTGAAATAGGTGTTAAAACCAGTGAAGCCAGTGATGGGAGTCAGAGAGGGCAGATGGGATCAGAGCTTTGGGGCAGGCCAGTGCAATTAGGAGTGTGTTTTGCACCAACCTGAGCAGGACAGTGTAGGAGGGAGGCCAGAGAGGTGCAGCAATACAGAGAGATAAGATCCCGGAGCAGTGCGGGAGCTGTCTGGACAGAGAAGAGTAGGAGGCACCATAGAAATTTTCTGGGAGCTTATCACCGTGGGCCATCTTCTCCTCCTCTTTCACATCCGTGGCAGACCTGATGCCGCAGGACTGTCCGAGCTGCCGCCCAGCCCTCGCCCGCCCCTGCTGCCGTCAGCCACCGTGGCTGCAGGACCCACCGCAGCAGGGTGGGGGGCTGTGGAAATGGAGACCTCCAGAGATCTTTAGCACTGTTAAGGTTGGCTCCAGTGCTGAACTCGCAAATCCACGGGAAGGCGTTTGTGCCTGCATCCGTGCCGTTCCCAGTGGGAAAGGGCTGCTCGCTAAAAGCCGGCCCGGAGCGTCGCATCGCGTTCGGTCTCCAGAGGCGAAGGATGGGGCTGAAATAAAACCCAGCAGTGTGGCCCCATATGGGCAAAGCCTCACTGGTGGGGGGGGAGCACCACAGGTTAGTGGGGGCCCTTTCCAGCAACACGTTAATCCATTGTCCTCTTAAAGCCAGAACTGGCTTTTAACACCCTTAAACCAGCTCCTAACACCACGAGACAGACCCTCTACAACTCAAACCCAGAGCCAGGTAGGAACTGGATTTAAAGGAATGGTCGTTGCTGATGGTTATTCAGTTTTGGGAGGCGTTTGGTTTTGCAGGGCAAAGCTCCATGTGGGTTTTACACTCAGATATTCACCTCACACCGCTCTCATATCATTGCTGTTGGCTGTTTTTCCTCCAGCTGCTATTAAAGTTGCTATTTGATAGGAGAACAAAAGACAAATCGGAATCATTGGTTCAAAACCTCACCATCTAAGCATGATCTTTCCAGACCAGGAACTCTAAGCCCCTGATCTGTGCGATATATACTTTGGGTACAATAATATCTGCCACAGTTATTATTACCTATATTACAAAGATCTCCTTAAAAAAAAAAAAAGAAAAAAGGGAGATATTGTGCACGTGCTGGCTAGTTTCTCTGTTAGGGGGAGGGAAAGAAAATAAAAAAATAAAATAATAAAAGTTTAATAAACGTGTGCTGTGTTGTGGATGACTTTGTGGCGACCTTTGTTGCAAATGGCCTATGCATGCGGAATAATGGTCTCCGTGCAGAGAGGGAAATGGCTTAGTGCTATCATCGTTGCCTCGGTAACCATCAGAGTCTCCATCTAGCAGAGAGAAATGAGTTATGAAAAGGCTTGAGTGAAGAAGGGATTAACACATGATCCCAGGGACAGCATGTCAATCAAAATCAGCGGAGAAATTACACTGCTCTATTTGAGAATGTCTCCGGAAACGCACCCTTGGTGGGTGTATGTATGTGGATGTATGCAGGCGTGATGGGGAGACGTATAGCTCTGAGCCTCCTATGGGATATATATACATTTTTATATGTATATAACACAGAATATCTGAGATCACTGGTGTGCACGTGCACAAGCAGCCCCTGCACACACATTGCTTACAGGTTCTTGTCCCAACACACACGAGGCACCTCTCTGTAAGGACACGCCTTTGTGATGCCCATATTTGCTGGGCTCCATGCTGCCCCGAACAGCCAAGCCAATGAAACCCATAATAATTTAAAAAAGAAAATTTTAAATGATCCAAAATGCACGTTTGATCCTGAAACTTGCTCATCCTCTCTCCCATCCTCACCAGCCTTCAGTGAAATGCCCCTGATGACATCTCTTTTGAGACTTCACCCTCTGAAGTCCTTTGTGCACCTCCAAAAGGGAGAGTAGAAAGGAGCAGATGCCCTAGAAGATGCTAAAAATGCAAAATCCAGGGCAACATGGAGACTTCAGCTTTAGCCTGAGAGCCTCGGTGGCTTCACCTGAATTTCTTCCTCCAGCACTGCACTCCTGAGCTCTGCAACTTGTAGGTCAAGGGCATGGGAATTAAACCCACGATTAACTCCCTCTTGGTTTTAGCTCCTGCAAACTCTGTGGTGGTTACAACCCTGGCGCTGCTCAGCCGTGTGTGGCTGTGCACACATTTCCTATGGCGATTGTTTGCCTTGATTCAGCTGACGAGCTTTACATTACCTGGGACCGGAGTGAGTTTTCTGCTAATGTCAGGAGCAAAATGTGATTGCTGGAAAGGGAGGGCTGGAGCTGAGGAGTGTGGCTGGAAAAGGCCTTGAGTATTTGTTCTGTTCATTGGCCACTTCAGTAATAGAAAAGTTTTTCTTCCAGGAAATTCTCTCTCTCTCTTTTTTTTTTTTTCCCCTGAGCAGATGATTGTTATGGGCAAAGTAAAATTTCTCTTTGGTTTCTTCACTGACTGCTAAGCCATCCAACTTACCCTCGTGCTGGGAAGTGCAAAAGCACTCCGGGAGGGGATTTGCCCCCTGAAAGCATTGCCCTCCACCTTCCATAGCCCCGGGTTCTGCCTTTGCTCATGGTCCAGCATGTCCCAGTCACACCTGCTCGTTGGCCCCTCAAACCCACAGTCCTTCCTCCCTGCATGAGGCCCTGCACAGCTCATCCCACACCCACAGCCAATTAACACTTCAGCTACAGTCCCTTCAAAACCATCCCTATACGTTCCATATGTGCATGGACTCTTCACCTGCACCCATCCTGCCATACCCCCATCACCACAGGCAAACTCTTCCACACATCCCTCTTTTTTCCTGACACATGGACACACGTGGCATTGTCCTACCTGCCCTCGGAGCCTCGTGCCCAGTGTCACCCCAGGGTGACAAACCCCTCCCGGGTGCTCAGCCCTCCCAGCCAGCCCTGCACAACTGCACCTTCTCAGGTGCATCTTTGGGTTTTCCCCCAACACAAACACAGTGTGACCTCTCCACCCACACGCTACAAAATCACCCCTGTTTTCAAACCCCTGTGGCTGCACCCTCTCATCTGGGGTGGGTCCACCCACCCCCTGCAGCTTCCCACAGAAAACACCCGGGATCAAGCACACAAAAGCCCAAATGTGGGTGCCATCAAAACTCATCCATTTTCCAAATGATCCCAAACGCACACACTCCCCTTTAAGGGACGGGGACACCCCAGCCTACCCATGACCACCAATAAACTCTGTACCAAAGGTTTCCACAGCCCTCCACCACAGTGAGACCCTTGACCCCGGCTTTTTGGGGGCTCTCTGAGATGCCACCCTCTTCCTTCCCCCCCTCCTTGCTTTCCCTTCTCTCGGGTTTATTTCCCCTCGGCTCCCACTCCTTCCCCCCTCTCCTTCCCTCCCCCCTGCCACGTCCCCAGCCTCCCACACAAGTTTAAAGCCATCAGCCCAGCCAACGGTTAACCAAATCGCCTTGACCTCTCTGCTATTTGATATTCGCCTCCTTGACACTCATTTAGGAGCGCGCAGCGGTAAAGCAGACATTGGACAAGTCCAGCCTGAAACCAAAGCCCTATGAAAGGAGGAGAGAGATCAGAAGAACCTGATAGCTAGGAACTTGTTCTCTCCAAAGGCTTTCTGGACATTTTAGCCTGGATCAGGGGTCCGTGGAGCGCCAGTTCGTCGCCAAGCAGGGTGTAAACGTTAAATGTTAGCTATTTGTTCCAGAGATTGGCATGAAGATCGAGCCTTTCTGCCTCCTCTCCCGCCCGACCCCCCTCCCGCAGTCTCTCCAGCCCGTCCAGAGTCTCACAGACACTCATTCATTAGCGGTTTAATAACCCTCCCGACGTGATAACATCCTTTACTCCCGGCTCTGCGAGCGGAGGTGACCCTGGGGGGGGGGCTGCTCACTCGAGATGCTCCGGGAGGCGGGGGGGTCGGGGGGTACCGGCTACTCCTGATGCAGTTGTTGGATGAGGAAAAGCATCTTCCACACACACCCCCTCCCACCCCCGCGCAGGAAAAAAAAAAAAAAAAAAAAAAGGAAAGCTCAACTTCAGTGCTCGAGTCCCTAAAAGTCCGCGGGACGCCTTCCCCGGCGTCCCCAAACCTGGAGGGGGACACACACACGCTGCCACCCCCACCCCACACCCCGTGTCCCCAGCCCCGGCTCTGCCGCCGGAGCCCTCGGCGCCCTTCTCTGGTGATGCGGAGGTGCTGGAGATGCTGGCGGTACCTCACCTGATCGAGCCCTATATTATTTTAAATGGCTCTAATGTCACTATTTATCGCGTTTGGCCCGTAACTGAGGATTCAGGCATCTGAAACAACCTTTCGAAACTCTGATTAGTTCAGCTTCGTTCAGTGCCTTTTCCTCCCTCTCCTTTCTCCCCATTTTTTTCCCCCCTTCTCGCTCCCTTTCTGCGCGACTTTCATGCGCTGCAGATAAGATACAAAATGCTCTATCGGGATACTGTAATATTAAAGATCAAAAGTGGCATCAATTGAAGACCAAACGCGCGGAAAACAAAGGGGAAGGCTGGGAGATGTTCATCAGCTAATTACAACTGCAAATATTATGCAAATTTATCTTGGCACAGAAATGGAGAAAGCGAGTTTAAGTGTGGAGATAATGCTGGAATATTGAATGTTCAGCTAAGGGTGGGACGCGGTCCAATAAATTCATCTGAGGGAGAACCGGTATTATATATATGTATATTCCTATCAAATCATCTACACTTCAGATTGGGGGGGGTGGGTATCAAAAATTGAGGTTATAATTGATACTTGAAATTCCTTGACAAATATTGCACGGTATATACGGTGGAGGAAGAGTAGGGAAGCCGAGATTAGCGTTTGGATGGGATTTGTGAAACACCGCATACGAAACGATGAACCTATAGCGGGGAGACGTGGAGAGGGGGTGGGGTGGAAGGTCTCCCCCACTCAAGACCCCGGGTGGGAGCCTTTCCCTTTAGGCAAAGGGGAAAACCAAGTTATTTTTCAACCTCATTTTAGAAACGTCTCTCCCTTCCTGGAAAAAAAGGACCGTGCTAGACGTGGTTAATGATTAAACACCGTCCCTGTGCCGTGAGAGCCAAGAAGGTATGAGAGGGAGCCAGGGAAACTTAAACCAAGGCAGAATAGAACCGCCAGCACCTGTCCCCAGAAATTTTATCATCATCTTTATGCACACAAAGAAGGAAAAAAAAGGGGAAAAAAAAACTTAAACAAAAAAACCCAACACACAATCGAGACGCAGCAAATTGACCACGAAAAGGATTTTAGGCACCATTTTCTCTCCTGTGCTGCCCAAGAAATTCAGAGGCGGGGATGCTCCAGCACGGGTCGGGATCATTCCCCAGCCCCTGGCAGGGTTTTGGGGGGGTTATCCCAAATCCCGTTATCGGGTTTGACCCATGCGGTGGTTCAGCTGAGATGAAGTTTTGGGTTGAGTTTTTATTACTGTGGGAATCCCTCCCTCCCCCACCCCATCCCTCAGAATGGAGCAAAGGGGGTTTTATTCGCCGCAGAAAATGTTTGAAATGCAGCTTTTCCCTGTGCAGGTGAGAAGGCAGAGCCCGGCTGCTGCTTCCCTTCAAGGATTCAAACGAATACATTCAAATCCAGCAAAATATCAGCAGATCTTCCCCTCCTCAGGCACGCGAATATCAATAATTTCAGGTGAATGTTTTCCCCCCCGCCCTCCATCCCCTATTTCATTTCTGCAGCCAGAAACACAGAGCAGCGTTCATTTGCATACAAAGCAACACGCGGAGTTTCTCCAGTTTATGAGAAATGCCTTAAAAAAAAAAAAAAAAAAAAAGGAGGCAGAGACACAGGGAGAGAGAGGGGAGAGACTCCTCGCAGAAACCTTATCGATTTTTTGCTATGCATGTATTTATTTGGCAACGGGGCGGGGAGAAAAAATGAACATTATTGGCAGCCCTCCCTTTAAAAAAAAAAAGGGGGGGGGTAAAGAGAGATGCAAATTGTGTTTTCTCTTAGCCCGGCTCCGTGCTTTATTCAAGGTTTATGATGCATTATCTCCCCCTTAAATAAAAAATAAATCATGTAAAATTAGGATCTCAGAGCCACCGAGAGGAGAATCTCCGGTCGATTTTCTTAATTTCAGTCTGAAAGTGACACACTAATTAAAGCGCCTCATCATCCCCCCTCAACTTCTTTTTATTATTATTATCAGATTTACCTTATATTTTCCCAATTAAAAAAAAAAAATCAGTTTCGCGCTGCCCCCAGGATAAAACTAAACTAAAATAAGGACCCACGATTTTTTTCCCCCAACATTGCCCATCGCTTTCCGCCATCAGATTCATTGTGATGTATTAGATGCAATAAATTATCCCATGTAACAAAACATTGGGAGCTGAAAGGGTGATAATCTGGAAAGCAGAGATAAGGATTCATTATTCCGAATCATTATGAATCCAACGTTGCCTCTGACTTCTTTCTTAATCAGCTCCTCTGATCCTGGATATGTGAGCAGCACAGATAAGGAAAGAGTCATTTATAATTCTGTACCTCGTCTAATATTTTAAAAAAAGTCAGAGGCAAGAAAACGCTATAAAACACAAGCAAGAGGCGGGCTCCGAATGAAATATCACTTCGATGTTGTTAGAGCCGCAGTAAGATTTAATTAAAATTCTCCTCTTCCACGTGCTTTATATATTTTTTATAAATACATTTTGCACCTTGACTGTAGTGGATAGGAATTTACAACTGAGGCTATTTGTTGGGGTCTGGCTTTGACTTCATTCCCAAGCCCCCGACTTGGGTGAATGGAAGATGTGGACGAAGGGGGGAAAAGGGGGGATTATTTTAATTTCCGAGGTTCCCCCCCATCCCCACTCTCCCTCCCCAGCGCCCCCACAAAGTCATTAGGTCGATCCTACCAATGTAGGCGGCCGCGTTTAATGGAAATCGTTTTAAAGCGAGTATACTCTGCGCACACAAAGCGCAGGATCAATGCCAAAGAGGCTGATTTGGGGAGATCAAGACGGAGGGTGCTCTCTCCCCCTCCTTGGAAACGAAGATTGCAGCGATGATATTAAAGAAATAACCTCTCTGAGACTGTGTTTTCACAGCTGGGGAAGGGGGAATTATTGATTATCGACAACTTTTCTCCGGGGTGGGGGGCAGAGAGGGTGTTTGTTTTTTTTTTTTCTCCAGAGCAGACAAGGCAGTTTAATTATAGCGAATAAAACATCCTCAACCTCCCCTCTGCAGCCGGTAGAGCGGTTATCCCTAACAATAACGTATGGATTTTATTTATGGAGGGTCCGACTGCAAATCTTGGTACAGGCAGAGCCGAAATCGATTGTGTGTGTGTGTGTGTGTGTAGGTATTTATTTCGATGTATACGCGTCTAACTGTGTGCCAGGAAGAGAGCAAGAGGTGGGGTCAGCCACACGAGCTGTGAGAATCACAGGCTCCCCTAGTAAGCTGGAAAACACAAGGAAAAAATTTATTCCATATATATGGGAAAATATGGAATATATATATACACGCACACCATATATATATTCTGCATATATATATATTCCATGTATATATATATACACACACACAGAAGGAAAAATATGTATGTGTGCGCATATATATATATACATAATTTTCCATGTATTTATTTATTTTAATGATCTCTGGGTATCTGACTATTGCTTTAATGTATATTCGGACCTAAACTGCAGGCATCGAGGCAGGTCTGTGATATTTATGATAAACCCCGGGTGCCATTTAAAGCCTCATTAGTTATGTTTAACCTTTGAATCACCAGCCATCGTAGCTGGAAATGAACTTCACGGTGCGGGGTGGGTGCGGGAGGGGGGGTATGAGTGTGGATGCGCCTGCGCCTGTGCCCAAATTCTCTCTCCCCCCACCCCAGCAAGCCCCGGCCAGAGGAATAGAGACAATAGTGAGGGGACTCCATCTCCGTGGGCTTCCCGAGAGGTTTCGGCAGGAGGATTCTTGATTTTTCGTTTCCCCACCTCGCCCCCCACTTTCACGGTGTGCTCAGACAGCCCAGATCCAGCTTTCTCCCCCCCTTCCTCGCTTTTTTTATTTTTTCTTTTTCTGGGCAGTTTTGAAGGGATTCCGGGCAACACCTTCCAGGTTGATCTCACCTCCTTCCCGCAGCACTGTTTTGGGGAGTAGAAGATTTCCCAGGGATTTTCCCAGCCCGATGATGGGGAACACACACCCTGAGTGATTTCAGCTGCATTCTCCTTTTTTGTTATCCCATACCGCGCAAGGATTTATCCCCGGCTCCTCCACTCGGCTCAGTGGAAACCACACAAGCCTCGTGGCTATAAAATCCTCTTTTTTTTCCCCCGAAGCTTTTCCTTAGCAAAAGGCACAATTCTTGGCGAGGGTAGATGGGCTCAACCCTCCTCCCTCCGCTGTTGGGGTGCCCGAGCTGTTTCCATGGGTGTTTGGCTGTAGGAAGGTTCCCTTCGCAGCCCTAATGAGCTTTAAGTTATTACCTTAATTGAATGTGTTTTCTAAAGATAGAATTGGGAGGCGATCGCGTTACCTTTCACCTCACAGAGAGTCACTCTAGAAGTAGCGATAGCGAACTCCCAACGTCAGCAGAAAAACCCAACAATATCCCTCCAGGACCAGGAATGTGTGTGTATATACACATATTTAATTTTTTTTGCCTCACTAAGCGATCAATTATCAAATTTTGCCCCACTTTCTGGAGCTCAGGGACTCAGCACGGCCGGGATGCGCTGTCGGGGTCTCTGCTGGGTACCGGAGTGGGGCCGAGGAGGGTGGCTCTGCACTCGTGGGGTCTCCCACTCGTGGGGCCTGGGGTCTGCTCCATGCACCGTGTTTAGTTCTGGGAATGAAGCATTTCTGGTTCCTTCCCATGGTAGCATTTCACGCCAGTGGTGGATGTGGGGGTTGATGTTAAATGATGAGGTGGGGGAGCGTTTTTCCCCCTTCCCGCTTTTCCCGCTCGGACGTGGCTGCCCATCCTGGTAAAAGAGCGTGGCCACTCCGGGAAGCGTTTTCCGTGGATGAGCCCCCCCAGGCTGGTCCTCCGTGTCTTGTCTGGTTTTGCTGGCAGGACACCCCCTCCCCCCCCCCCAATTCCTTCCCCCCGAAATGAACACCCACCCTTAACAAATAAAAAGATCATCACCAAACCGTGGGGAAGTTTTCTTGCAAGCAGAATCTGCCGGTGGATCGAGTGTAACGGGGGGACACACTGAGGCTGCAGCATTAGGTTTTGGGGAGTGACACGAATGGGGGGTTAAATATGGAAAATCAGCACCTTCCCCCGCTTGCCCCCGTCAGTTCCTCCGTCTTCTCATCGCTGAAAAATTTGGGACATCCCCGAGAGCCTGTAGCATGACCACAGCCCGGTTCCCTGGCTTCTCCTCCCCTTACAGCAGTTTAAGAGGGGTTTTTATCTTCACTCCCCAGCCCTCGAAAAACCCCAGGTGTTCACAGGGAGGGGAGATTGAGGAGCGGTCAGGAGACTGAAGATCCCCCCTCGCCCACCCCTTTTGCTCCGCACTGGCCCTGGGCTCAAGCCAGTCCAGCTCTGAGGGGACAGAGAAGGGGACAGACAGACCCCCAAGGCTGGGACCGATTCCTAAGGTCGATGTCTCCCCGTCGCGCTCCTGCCCGTGGCTGGGAGCCTTCCTCGTCCCGAGGAAGACTGGGGAACAGGGGACACAGGGGGACTGTCGTCTCACCCTCCACTCTCGGAGGGCCAAGACATGTGTGTGAATTATTATTATTTTTTTTCCTGTCTAGATCCTGGAGCCTTACACAGACACACGTACAAAATAAAAATAAATTAGCGATGGTTAAAAACAAGTAAATAAAGGAAAATAGGCTAGTTAAAGGTGTGTCCGTCCCCCCTCCCCCACTCCCGAGGAGCAGGGGGGGCAGAGGAGAAGAACCAGCCCCTCGCCGTTAATGTCACCGCTTTTCCTTGAAAGCTTTCGATGCAGCGGAGCGAGCCCCGGCGTTATTTGTGTGATCATACGCTTAATTATATTTCCCCCTCTCCCTCTTCCCGGTGTTCCAGGCTCACGGCGCTGACAGTTGCTCCCGGGACGGGTTACATCACGCTCACACCGCTGCGAGCCCCAGTACCTGGCGCGTCCCCCCGGCCCTGGCCCTGCCCCTGCACCCCCGCCTCCACCTCCCCGCCCCATCGATGGGTGTGTAAAGAAATGGCCCATCATATTCCTCTCACTCCTTCTCTGCCCTTTCCCAACCCGGAAGAGCTCTGATCTTCAGCCCAGCCCGGAGGAGGAGGAGGAGGAGGGCAAGGGTGGGCGTTCGGAGGATGCGGCTCCCCCAGGTTTTCCCCCTCGGTGGGAGCTTGCGACATGCCAGCAGCGGCTCCGCTCCTCCCGCACTCCTGCCCTGAGCGCTCCAGAGGAACCGGCCAAAATCAAAAGCGTCTGCCCAGGTCAGTGAACACCGATTTGCCTGTTCGTGTGTCCCCTCACCCTCCTCCTATTTTCTTCTTCTTCTTTTTTTCTTTTTTTTTTTTTTTTTTAATTCTTCCCATTTTTACTCCTTCTCCACGTGGAGGGCATTAGGATGGGGAGCTCGGCTCAAAGGGCTTGAAACGCAACCCGACTCTCCCTCATTGCTTGGGGTGCATGGGGGGAAATTTAGTTTTCCCGGTGACCTTGGGGAAAGCCCCCACCACCCCGATCCGGGAGGAAGCCGAAATTTTGGAAGCGGGTGAGAAAAAGCTGTTTTACCCCTGGGTGTTAAGGGGCAAAGGAGTGAGGCTGGGATGGTGGGAGGGTGGGAGATGAGACACGGCTCTGTCATAGCTGGGATGTGAAACATTAATCTCAGGAATGGAAGGGGTAGGTAGATACCTACGGGATATGCGAAATCGGGGCCTTTCCGTTCTGTCTTAGTACCTATGTGCACATATATTATACTTTGTATATACGGACCTAGTCGTATAACTCTGTGTACAGCGATATTCATGCCGGCAGGCATCTGCCGATGGCTGCGGTTCTGTACTATTCCCACAAAAAATTCCGATTTGATTTGATTCAGTGACATCGATCTGCGCTCTGCAGTGCCTAATATATACTCTATATGTAGTACTCTATACATCCATGTTAAAAATACCTAATATATAACACGTAACAGGAATACTATGATTCTAGCAGAATCCATTTAGGACGATCTTCCACCGCTTTTCGTAGATATTTCTTCTTTTTATACCTTGTAAACCCAAACCAGAGCTACCTCAGAGACGTGTAATTAAGGTAGGCTGAGATGGGGAGGGAGATGACTCCGCTCCGGGGCCGGACCCCGCACCTTCCCGCGGTTCCCAGTCCCGCCGGGGGGATCCCCGGGCCGGGCCGTTCTGGGCTCCGGCAAGACTCGGGGCCGCGGGGCGAGAGGAGAGCTTCCCCTCTTTCCTGGTGTCCCTGGATTTAAGTCTCCCTCCTCCTTACCCTCTTGTAGGAAAATTTTCCACCCTCCACACCGGGCGGAGGGTGTTTCAGGAGGGAACCTGGAAATGGCTCGGGCTCTACAGAAATCCGCGTTAGCTGTCATTGAACGTCTTCAGAAGAGAAAAGGGAGAAAATTATCTATCTATCTGTCTATCTATCTATCCATCCATCCATCCATCCATCCATCCAAGCTCTCTTACCTTCACGTGTCCGTACACAGGCAGCGGGCTCCGGGTGACAGATTTTAATGCAACCGGATAATTAATAACCACGGGCCCCGCTTGTTTTCTCCATTATTTATGGGCCGCAGGTGCTGAGCGGGGGAGCCGAGACCCGGCGGTGCCGCGGGCAGGGGCTGCTGCTCCGACTGGGCGGACACCGATCCCCCTTCCCTGGGAGTACTGGGATGTATCCCGGACAGAGAGGGGGGACAACCAGGGTCCCGGCAACCTGAGGGCCACGGGAAAGGGGAAACAGGCTCTCGGAAAGGAAGGAGGGGAGAGGGAAGGTCTACTCCACCCGCGGCGTTTTGCTCCCGGCTGGGACAAAGCGCTTCCTTCTCCCCGGGGATGTGATTTTTTTTTTTTTTACGGAGCCGAAGGGGATGTTTTAATTTCAGGTGGGGAAATAAGACGAGAAGGTGTTTCCCCGCAGGGGCAGGTAGGAAGTGGGATGCGAGGGAGGGGGAAGTCTCGTCTGGGGGCTCCGCTCGCCCCCCGGGATGAGCAGGGCATCGCCTTGTGCTTGGACGGTGAGCGGGGGATAACACCTTGGGGAGCTTGTATGGGCTCCTCAGGGGAATTTGGGGTGCGGTAGTCCGCTCTTTAGAGCGAAAAGAAATCGTGTAGATTCCGACATCCTCGGTACTATTTGAATTTTGTAGTTTCTGACGGTAGATGTGAGCCCCGTGTTTACGGAGTGGCCTGTCACTGTGCGGGGCGGCCGCGTCTTGCGGGGTTACCCCCGGCGGGGTCTGTGGACAAGAGGTGTTTGTTTTGGGGCGTGCAGGGACGGCTTCAAACGAGCAGCAGCCAGACGCTTCCCGGAGCAAATCGCTCCGGCTTTAATCCCGGGAGGTCGGGATGTGCCCCTGCGTCTCACCGAGGAGTTGGTGTTAATTCTGCCGCCTCCTCTCACGCCAGCAGCCTGGCGATTTGTGCTTTCTTCAAGTCCCGGGGTAATTTCTACTTTCAGGAAAAAAAAAAAAAAAAAGGAAAAGAAAAGAAAAAAAATCCTTAAACACCACGACAGCAGCTTCCCCTTCTCCGTGGGGTTCGAGGAAAACGGCGCTTGTCGGCTTTAAAGCCTGCAAGATGCTTCAGTACGCCTTCAAATCTATGGCTCAAAACGTTCCTGGGAGATAAAGCAAAACCGAGAAACACGAAATAAACTGATTCCCCCTCCCTCCTTTTTCCTTTTTTTTTTTTTTTTTTTTTTTTTGTAATTTCCCCCTCTTAATGCACGTCTCTAACCTCACCGTAATTTGGAGTGGCTGTTCAGGCGGTTTTCTGGCTTTTTCTGCTCTTATTTTTCAATTCTGTGGGGTCGAATCCTCCTCGGAGCGCCGCCCGCCCGCCCCTGCCCAGCGCCGTGCCCGGCGGGGACCCGCTCCAGGGTCGGGAACCTCTCGCCCAGCCTGGAGAGAGGGGTAAAAAAAGGAGAGAACGGGAAAAAAGGGGTGGGGGAATAAAAAGGAGAAGCAGAACCCCTTGTCCAAGTACACTTCTGCTGTCTGAGAAAGGAAAAGGTGCATGGGGGAGGGAGAAAAGAGACTTACCGGGCTGAGCGTGAAACCGTGGCTGTGCTGCGGAGGGAAGGAAGGAAGGAAGCAGGGAGGGAGAGAAGGAAGGAGGGAAGGGAGCTGGGTTCTGCCTGCCATCCCAGAGCAGGACGGGGCACCGGCAGAAGGGTTGACATGACTCCCCCCCCCCCCCTTCTCCCCTTTGCCCGGCTCCTCTCCGCGCTTCAGCCGCGCAGTTTGGGGAATGTGTCGGGGGGAGAGGTCGCCCCTGGGACTTGCGGAGCCGGTTTTTGATCTTTCTCAGACTTTTTTTTTTTTTTTTTTTTTTTAACTCCTGCAGTGTCCCGGGGCAGTCGCCCTCTTCTCAGCTTCAAAGAAGCGGGGGGGAGGAGGGGAAAGAAAAGTCCCAGTTTCTCTCCTCCCAGTTTTAATTCTTCGAATTTCTTTTCTACGGCAGAGCAGGGTTTTCCCCCTCCCTTCCTCTTCCTCCGTCAAATAGCATCATTTGCGCTGAAACAAACAAAAAAATTGTGTGCGTCTGGGGTGGGTGGTGGTGCACGAAAGGAGAAAAAATTGGACCCGGTGTAATCAGCCGATGATTTGTTCTCTCTCTGAATTTGCATGGCTCGGCACTTCTTTACGTGCGTGTGTTTACGTTTCCTCCAGATTTTCGTGAAGGGGAGATAAATGAATTATAAGAATAGAACGGAAATATATACGCATATGTTAAAAAAAATGAAGAGTGAGAGAGGGAAAAAAAAAAAAGAATGAAACACTCATGTGGCTGGTTTTGAAGCGAAGGGGAAGGCTCATGTGAGATGAGAAAGGGAAGATGTAGAAATGCAGTCTCTCACTTCGACCACTATTATTATTATTATTATTATTATTATTATTATTATTATTATTATTATTATTATTATTATTATTATTAATTTGCCGGCTCCTAGCTGGAGGGATGGTGGTCATCGTTTTACTGATAAAGGCCGGGGGGGGTGGCCTTGGGGAAACGGATTCCTGCCTGATTCACGAAGGGGGGGGGGAAAGAGGGGAAAAAAATATTCCCTCTTCTCTCCGCCTTTGTTTAACCCGAGGTTATCTCAGCAGCCTTACCAGGGCCCAGCACCGTCCCATCCCGGGGGCTGACAGGATTTGTGCCCCGGGAGGGGTTGCCCCAGCCGGGAAGGTGGCAACGCCGCTCACAGCCCCGGGTCCCTCTCTCTCGGCAAGTTGCTGTACACAGGCAAAAAAAATTAATAATAATCTTCGGAACTCTGCCCTGGGCCGTGTCCTCTCCATAACCCCCCAATTCCTCGCTCCCGGCTGTTTGTACAGCTTTACCTGTACTATTCTGGTACCCTGGAAGAAAAAAAAAAGGCAGCCCGACAAACGTAACTTAATCCCTTTTCAGTCAATTGTCGTTTAAAGGGGGGCTAAAGGAGAAGGGGGGGAGAAGGGGGAGGAGGGGGTCTGCCTGTCCCCGCCCCGAGGTGCCAGTCGCTGCGGTGGGCACCAACGAGGACGGAAGAGTGGGGTGGCCCCGGGTCCCGGCTCCACAACAGCCTTCCCTGTATCTATTTTAACAGGAAGACTTGAAGGAAAAAAAATAAAAGCGGGGGGCCCCGGCAGGTTTAGTGCCCTTTGACTGATCATTTTTGGGGGAGCGGTAGGTTGTGTGACCGCCCCATCCCACCAAGTTCGGGATTTTTTTGTTGTTGGTTTTATTATTATTTAATTCCCTCCTTTTTGGGACTGTAAGTGACTTGTGCTAAAAGCGTTTCCTCGTGACCCTTTAGAGCCAGAGTTAACCCCATTCCCCCTCCCTCTATCCCTTCCCAAGCTCGGAGGGATGCTGGAGCCCCTCTCCTCGGGGTCCCCTTCCCCCCTCCCGGCAGAATTAACCCCCGAGCCCCCGACCCTTATCTGGCGGCTGGTGGCGAGCTTGGGGCTAATTGCTCCAACAATGGGCTCCTATTAACGCCGAGCTGTCACTGGAAACCCTGCTGGGGGCTGCCGCGGGGGGGCGAGGTGATGGATCTGCAGCCACAGCCTGGGAAAAGGACGGTCAAGGCCAGCGCTCCTCGCAAAACCCCCGGGGATCACAGGATAATCCGAGGAGAGGAGGAAAATGATGGGTTTACTTTTTTTTTTTTTTTTAAATTATTCCTTTTCCTTTTTTTTTTCTTTTTGTCTTTTGGTGGGGGCAGTGTTTGCCCTCCCCACCACGACTTCCCCCCGGCTGGGAAGGGGATGGGAAGATCGAGTCTATCCAAGATGGGTTGAAAATAAAGGGACAGCCTGAGAAAACTAGATTTGAAAGCGGGGTCCTCCTCCCGTGACTGGGACTGTGGCTGCGAGGGGCAGGCGGGGGACAGGATCCCACTGTGACACCCTTGTTGTCCCTCATAGGGGCAGGACGAGACCACTTCTTTTCCTCCCGCCACTGATGGGACTTGGTGTAGTTGCTGATTTATTATTTTATTTTACTTATTTTAACTTTTATTTTATTTCTTTTTTTTTTGCTTTATTAATTTTAATTTGCATTAATCGTTTCGTGTCCGCCAAACAGTTGAAGGAAAGCGGTTTCCCCAGTGCCTCTGGACAGGCTAAAGGCACGTTTTAAAATGGCTTAGCAATTTTGTGACCTCTGGATGGAAATTCCCCTCCTGTGATCCCACGGCTGTAGGTCTCAGGGCTGTAACTGCCGGAGGGAGTGCGGGTGGGAATCTCAGCTCACCTGCCCAAAGATCCCAGCTCAGCACTAGACGCCCCCCAAATGTTAAAAGAGAGAAGGTGACTTTTCCCAAGTTCTGGAGACCACTCTCGCCAGCAGGATGTGCTTGGGGAGGCGGAATAAAGGGGCAAATCCCGGGGAGACACTTCGCCCTCACGTCCATAAAACACTTAAATCTGAGGAGGGTGGGAAGCGGAAAGTTTGTGCTCTTGGACGTTGCTCTCCTCTTTACCGTCCTCCTCCTCCCCAAAGGAGGGCCCACCCCGGTGCTGGGGCACCTTAAACACCCCAAAACACCCCCACATCGCGGGGGTAGAGGCCATGGGGCCGCCTGGTGCGGAGGGACCCGGCGGGTCAACCCGGGAAGTGCATCAGGAGAGATCGCGCTGTTTTCCCTTCCGTTTCCCCCCCTCACAGTACACCCCAGCTCCTGGGGTGTGTAAAGGAGGGGTCACCCCGCAAAATAAAAAAGCTACGGGCAAAGCGGCTTCTCTGAGTGGGGGGAGAGAGGAAACACGAGTTTTCCCGGAGTGAGTTAAAGCCCCCGGCTCGGGGAGGGCCATCCCGCTTCTGTCTCCCCCTTCCCTCCCGTGCCCCCGATGGGATGCCGGGAGCGGTGCCCGCTCCCTCCAGGCGGCGGGACTCGGTCCTGGCGGCGTCGGCGAGGCTGGGCAGGGCTGGGGAGCGTCGATCCCCATCCCCCGGACAGTTCTGGGAGGGGGGGCTGCCACCCCCATCTCGGCTCGTCCACCCTCCTCGGCGCTCCCAACCCGGCACGTTTCCCGGGTTCCCCCCCTGTCCAGGCTACGCCGACCCCAACGTATAGCTGATTCTCGGTGTTTATACCTGCCCCGGAAGGTGACTTTTTAAAAAATAAAATAAATGCATGTATGTGCATCCCCACGGCGCATCCTTCACGCGTGAAACCGCAGCGCTGCTGCCCTGTCCCCACGCCCAGCGCCGATGGGCTGCGCCGGGGGCTTAAAACCAGGCTTAAAAATGGGCACCCTCGAGGACCCGGGGCATCCATTCATCCATCCATCCATCCATCCATCCATCCATCCATCCCGCCGTCGGGAGGCTCAGCTCTCCCAGCCGTCGAGCGGAGCCGGCTCCCCGGGCAGGCTGAGCCCATCCCGGCCCCACTGAGCCGGGACCGCCCCGGCGGCACCGCCGGGACACCGGCACAGCCGCTGCGGAGCCCCGGGTTTATCGAGACCCTCCCGGTATAAAAATTCCTCAGTGGCACTTCCTCCCCAGCCGGGCTGCGCTCCTGCCAGTGCGGAGAGACAGAGGCACCCAGTGAGTGACTTGTTCTAGTGCTTTTTTAAAAAAATAATATTATCCTTTGGTTTTTTTTCCGTTTCCCCGTCATTTTTCCTTTCATTCCCCACCCTTTCCTTTCTTTTCCTTTTCTTTTTTTTCCTTCTTTTTCTTTTTCTTTTTCTTTTTCTTTTTCTTTTCTTTTCTTTTCTTTTCTTTTCTTTTCTTTTCTTTTCTTTTCTTTTCTTTTCTTTTCTTTTCTTTTCTTTTTCTTTTCTTTTCTTTTCTTTTCTTTTCTTTTCTTTTCTTTTCTTTTCTTTTCTTTTCTTTTCTTTTCTTTTCTTTTCTTTTCTTTTTTTCTTTTCTTTTCCTTTCTTCTTTTCTTTTCTTTTCCTCTCTCTTTTCTCTTTTCCTCTTCCTCTCTTTTCTTTTCCTCTCTTTTCTTTTTCTCTCTATTCCTCTCTTTTCCTTTCCTCTCTTTTCTTTTCCTCTCTTTTCTTATTTCTTTCCCCTCTTTTCCGCTCCCTTTTCCTCTTTCTCTTTTCTTACTTTTTTCTTATTTTTTTTTCTTTTCCACCTTTTGCCTTTTTCTTTCTTTCTTTCTTTCTTTGTTTCTTTCTTTCTTTCTGTCTGTCTGTCTGTCTGTCTTTCTTTCTTTCTTTCTTTCTTTCTTTCTTTCTTTCTTTCTTTCTTTCTTTCTCTCTCTCTACTTCTTTCCTTCCATCTTTTCTTCCTTCCTTTTTTTTTCCCTTCCTTCTTTCCATCTTTCATTTTTTTTTCCCCCTCTTCCTATCTTTCCTTTTTCCTCGCGTCTTTTGTCTCTCCCTTTCCACCCGCTCTCCCTCATTCTCCCTTTCCCCTCTCCCCCTCCCCCGTGTCCCCTGTGTCGCTGTGCCCCGTTCCCACCCCATTCCCGGTGGGATGCCCCCTGGGCACCGCTAGGGGATGCCCTGGCTCAACGCAGCGCCCGGGCCGGCCCGGAGGGGCGCGGAGGGGTAGCCAATCAGCTTCTCCGGGGGCCGGGCGAGCAGCCAATCAGCGCCGCCCGCGGCCGGCGCCCCAGTTCCTGCCCGTCGCCCATTGGCTGAGTCCGCGGGGGGGCGTGGCCGGCCGGGGCTCCCGGGGGTCCCGTCGGTCCCGTCCCGAAGCCCCCCAAGGGATCGATGGATCCTCAAGGGGTTGATGGATCCCCAAGGGATGGAGCCCCATGGGATGGAGTCCCCCGGACCCAAGGGATGAGCCCCCCCGGCCCCTCCCGACCCCAGCAATGACCCCCTCATCTCTACCTGACCGCCCCCGACGTGCCCAGTGGAACGAGAAGGGGGGGAACAAACCCCCCAAAACCGTGTTATTTCCGAACGCGCGGCCGTTTCTCTGCGCTTGCGTCCTTAAAAATAACAATAATTCAGTCCTGCGTGAGGCCGCTCTAAAGACGAGAAGAGGCGGGTTTATTTCGGGGGCGGGGGGCGGCCCCCGAGGTCCCGCACCTGCCGGCGCATCCCCGCTCCTGGGGGGCTCCGGTCCGCCTGGCATCCCCCCGGGAATCAGCGGGATAACCCAACGCGTCTCATCCACGCACCACCTCCCGGGGTGGACGCTCGCGGAGTTTCTGGGACAGCGGGAAAACTTAACTTCCCCCTTAAAAACAGAGAATAAAAATAAAATAAAATAAAATAAAAGGCGGAGGGGAATGAAAAGAAGTTGTCGCCGGAGGGTTCCCGTGGGGGCAGCGCGGGGGCGGCCGGAGCGCCCCGCCGGTCCCCTCCTCAGGCGGGGACAGGCTCCGCCTCCCCCGGGCTTATGACACTGGAACCTCCTTAAGTTGCGTCTCGCCACAGCTGTCTGTAAGCACTGAGCCGGCTGGCGCCATCCTGCTCCTTTCAGAAAGAATGCCTTCCCTGTAAAAAAAAAAAAAAAAAAAAGAGAGAGAGAGAGAGAGAAAGAAAAAAAAAAGAGAGAGAGAGAGGAAAAAAAAATAGAGAAAAAAATTGGGCGAGCGAGAGAGCACAATCTGATCTGATCAAGCACTTTCAGCTTCATCCCTCCTGGGTCACATACTGCTTCTCCACCAAGGTTTGTGCGGAATTTCTTTAGCAACTTCTTGCTTTTTTCTTTTTTTTCCCCCCGCTCTCCCCACCCTCCTTTTCTCCTCTCTCTTTCCCTTCACTCCTACCCTCTTCTCCATCGCTTTACCCTCTCTTTGATTTACCCCCCTCCCTCCCTTCTCTTTTCCCCCCGTTCCCCCCTTTCTCGGTTGCATAATAATTAATGAGCAATCAAAGTGACTCGGGGCTGCGGAGCAGCGAATGGCACAAGTTCTCACCGGCTTGAGCCGCTGGAGCTTCTCAGGTGTAAATGGAGCAAATAAACAAATAAACAAACAACGGCGACGACCAAAAAAAAAAAAAAAAAAAAAAGAAAAAGCCAAAGCCCCCCCACCAAACCCAAGGAAGAGTAAGAGCTGGGCGGCAGGAGCGCGGTGGGAGCTGCTGGGCTCCGCTCCGAGCCGGGAGAGAGCGAAAGAGAAAGAGGCGCTGGGAGAGGTGGGTCCAGAGCAGAGCAGGCGCTTCCCAGGGATGGCTGCCGAGGGATGGGATGGGTTTTCTCCTGCCTAAAAAGTCAGGTGCTAAAGTTCAGAACTTCTCAAGCACGTTTCTCTCCCTGCCTCTCTCTCTCTCTCTCTCTCTCTCTCTCTCTGCTCCTTCCCTTTCCTCTCTCTCGTTACAGGTGATCAAAGAAGACAAACATCTGCAACAGAGCGGAAGATACGAAGGGACCTCACTTCGCAGAGAACTTTTTTCCCTGATTTTTTTTTTTTTTGTTTTCCTTTTTTTTGTCCTTTTCAAATTTTATTATTTTCCCGGTTTTTTCTTTCTTTCTTTTTTTTTTTTTTTTTTTTTTTAATTTTTTCTTTTGGAATCGATCGTTTATCACCATAACTCCCCCCTTCCTCCGCTTTAAAACAAACCTAACCAGAAACATCCCCCAAACTCGCCGAGCACTTTTCCCGCCCTGCATTAACTCCAGCAGCGTCTCCCCCTCCGATCTCAAGCCCTCCGCGCCTTGCTGAGGAGGAGGAGGAGGAGGAGGAAGAGCAGCGGCGGAGCAGCGAGCGCGGAAGATGGAGGTCTCCACGGACCAGCCGCGGTGGGTGAGCCACCACCACCCGGCCGTGCTCAATGGGCAGCACCCGGACTCGCATCACCCCACGCTTGGCCATACCTACATGGACCCCACGCAGTATCCTCTCGCCGAGGAAGTGGATGTACTTTTTAATATCGACGGACAAGGCAACCCCGTCCCTCCGTACTACGGCAACTCCGTGAGAGCCACCGTGCAGAGATACCCCACGGCCCACCACGGTGAGTGCCCGCGCCGAGACCCGGTTCCCCCGGGGCTGACCCGGTCCTGCCCCGCTCCCGGTGCCGGTCTCGGCGGCTCCGCGCTGCCCCGAGCCCCGCCGGCCCCTCTCCTGTCGGACAGACCCTCTCCTGCCGGCGGGGAAGCTACGTCACGGGTGGATTTTGGGGCTGGCTTATTGGAAATAAATAAAAATTCAGGCTTACTTCCTTTCTTTCACTTTCTTTCTTTTTCGTCTTTTTTTCTTTCTTTTTTTATCCTTCTTTCTTTCTTTCTTTCTACTTACTTTTTTCTTCGTCCTCTCTCTCCCATCCCTCTTCCCTCTTTTTCCTCTCTCTCTCTTGCTGTCCTTCCTTCTAATTCTCTCCCTTTCATCTTTCTCTTGTTTTCTTCCTTTTGCCCTCTCTCTTTCGCTTCGGTTTCTCCCCCCTCTGTTTAATTAGGTTAACAGTTAGTGTTTTCATACTGTGTTTAGTTTTTGCACGATTAAGCTGCTCTGTGGAAGCAAAGCAAGCTGGAGAGCAGGGGTGTGAAAATGACCCCGCTGTCCTCACGCTTGGGCTGTTTCATTCGCACTTGGTGAGCTTGTTAGGCTTGGGTCGAAAGTTTTGCACACTCACCCCGAGCAGCGCCATGGCGTGGGCTAAAAATAAGAAAGAAACTAAAAAAATATAGCCTGTAGTGTAATTAGTTATCAGACCTGGTGTGTTTTCCTGAGGGTTCTGCAGGAAGGTAATGATCCACGATGCGAAGTTTGTTCCTGGGTCACAGCTTTTAGAAAGGAGGTGAAATACCTGAGGCCGATGGGGCCCAGGTCAGTGGAGGGATGAGTACTTTCGTACCACCTTTTATGAAGAATTGAAGAGATTCAGTCTTTATTGACTTGAGTTTACCTGTACGGTTAAAAAAAATAGGGAAAAGATAAAAATAAAAATGGAAGGAAAAAAGCAGATGCTGGTTTGTGAAGCCGGACTGTGACCTCTGTCGTGGTGAAGCCCAAATCCCCGAGGTTTGCAGTGGAAATCACCCCAAAATCAAGGAGAAGAAAGTGCGATGAGCGAGTGGAGATGGAGCCGAGCGGGTTCAGGGGGCTGCTCCCAGCCCTCAGCAACTTGTTGAGTGCGAGCCTGCATTAGGCTCCGCTCAGTAACTGCATTGTTCTGCTATTAGTCCCTTTAAAACAATTATTTCTAAGGATCAGCAGCCTTTGTCCTTTCTTTCTTTTCTTTCCTTTTCATTTCTTTTTTTCCAATATATCAGCAGAAAGTGGAAATGCGGTCTCTCTGATCTAGCCTGAATATTATTTACTATGCTACTTCCTGGAGAAGATAATGAATCTTGACCCTTTCTATTCGTATAACCCACCTTCCCTTCCTTTCGAGCAGCTACTTTCAGTATTGTTCACAAATGTCTGGTACGGTGAAAACCAGTTTGGAGCTTTTCTAGACACACACGAGCTCCCATGCAAACATACCTGTGCATCAGCTCTTTAACTATCTGTGCCTCTATACATCTGTGTTTGCATCTCTCCTGTATATTTAGCAGTCTCTATACACAGATCACGATACCTACAGAGGTTAAGGCTCTCTAGATGTCAGTGAGTTTCCAGGGCTTTATTAGCAAGCACAAACTTGCTCTCTTCCAGTTGAATAACTGTGTTTTCCAGCCTAGAGCAATTTGTTCAAGTTGCTGTAGATTTGGGTAGATTGGATTATTTAGATATATTTTTCTATTTGTTTAGCAAGGGCCGAGATGAATTTAAAATATTAAGTACAAGCCCTTAAGAATACTTATAACCAAAGGGGAACAAAATTGACTGTGTAAATCTGGTGGATTTTTTTTTTTTACGAAGTCCAGGTCTGTATTTTAAAAGACAAGTGAAATGTCTCCTGTCACAAGAAGGGGATGGAGTGTTTCTTTTGAGGCAGTTGGTACACTCTGCATGTGCCATATTACCACGAAAAAGCCATCTAACGTTTCTGTGTAGACTCATGGAAGAAGAAAAGACAAACCGAGCAGTTTGCAAAGTTTATCAGCCCTATTGGAAAGGTTATTAACATGTCTGCGGGCATCTTCTGGTCTTCTTCGTTTGGCCAGAAAATTCCCAGGGTCTATAGCCCACGGCTGCGTTCGGGAAATCATTTTCCAGCTAAGAAAAAACATGATTTCTGCAGTCGGGGTTTGGCAATTTCACGCAGGATCTCTGCTTCAAAGTCTTCATGGGATTGCCTGGCAAAGGGAGACAGTCAAGCAGGACTCGCCAAACCCCGTGTCACAGGGCTGGCACCCCTGCTCGGAGGGTCCCGACCCGGAGACCTGTTCCTGAGCAGGACCGGGGCTGCCACCTCGGGCTCTTGTAGCTTTTAAATTTTAATTTTTAAAGAGGAGCGGAGTTTCGCATCAGATGTGATTTTGCTTGCTCCGTCCGCATGCTGAGTTCTTCGGGAAGGAAAAGGGGGGAACGTCCCGGGACCGCCACGTGGGGCTTTGCCAGGGTGGCAGAGGGATGAGGCCGACATGTGTCTGTGTTTTCTCCGAGCAGGGAGCCAGGTGTGCCGCCCCCCGCTGCTGCACGGCTCGCTGCCCTGGCTGGATGGGAGCAAGGCGCTGAGCAGCCACCACAGCGCTTCCCCCTGGAACCTCAGCCCATTCTCCAAGACCTCCATCCATCACAGCTCACCGGGACCCCTTTCCGTCTACCCACCCGCCTCCTCTTCCACTTTATCCGCCGGCCACTCCAGCCCGCATCTTTTCACCTTCCCGCCGACCCCTCCTAAAGATGTGTCCCCGGATCCGTCCATCTCCACCCCTGGCTCCACTGGCTCCACCCGGCAGGACGAGAAGGAATGCATCAAATACCAGGTGTCCCTGGCCGACACCATGAAGCTGGAGTCCTCTCACTCTCGGAGCAGCATGGCCTCTTTAGGAGGAGCCACCTCCTCCGCTCATCACCCCATCACTACCTACCCACCGTATGTCCCAGAATATGGCTCTGGACTTTTTCCCCCCAGTAGCCTCTTAGGAGGATCGCCAACCGGGTTTGGGTGTAAATCGCGACCGAAAGCACGGTCAAGCACAGGTAGGGCTTTTGGCTTCTTCATCCCCGTTGCTCGGGAGAGGAAGCTGTGGGGGGAAAGCGGGGGGGCAAAGGGATGGGGCTGCGCCCCTCGCTCCTCTCCGCACGCAGAGAGTTGCACACAAGCATCCGTGTGATGAGCAGCGGGGGCTGAAGACCTCGTGGGGGAGACACACACGGCACTTTACCTTCCCCACAGGTGGCTCTGCTGGGTTTATAACCAAATTCCCTCGTCCAGCGCGGGCTGTGGGGGGGGTAGAACCTGGCCCAGGAGCCCAAACCACCCACCCAGTGCCGCGGGGCTCCTGCCCCGGGGGCGGCCCGGCCCCTCCAGCGCCCACGGTGCGCTCATCTGCGGCGCCCGGGGAGGAAGCGAAACCGAGGGAACCGCAGCATTAGCGATCTCTCTGTATTTTAATAATGGTGCTAAATCCCGGCCAACTTCCCCCGCCTGCCCTCCGCCTCGCTCTTCCCAGGGCCTCTTCCCATGCGGCGCCCGGGGATGCGGGGAGGGTTTTCCCCGGGGCGGTGCGGGGAGCTCGCCCACGCAGCCCCCAGCTCCAGCCAGCTCCGTGCCTTGGGCTTTGGATCACCCCCGATGAGAGACCCTAAAAGTGTCCCGCCTTTCTCGGGGGGAGCGCGCCCCGCGGGGTGGGGAGCGAGGGGCTGCGCGGCTCCGGCTCCCGGCGGCTGGACACTCTGGGCTTGCAGATCTGTGTGCACCGAGGGCTATGTGTGAGCCGAGGGGTGTGTGTCTGTGTGTGTGCGCAGAGGAAAGGGCGATTAGTCAAAACTCTTTTTTTTTTTTTTAAATTTTTCTTTTTCTTCCCCCCCCCTCTATTTTTTTTTTTCTTTTTCCGAGGAGGCTGCTGCAGGGTTGCCTGGCATGAATGAGATCAGTTTTCAGGGTTTTTCCAGGGTGACATTTACTCTGTCTGTCTGAGCAGGGACTGTCTCTATTTAGCTGATATGTTTGAGCTAATCCAATTATTTTCAGACTGCTGCACGCGACAGTTGCATTGTTTATCCAGCGCCAGGAACTTTAATAGAGTCCGGATGCGGTTAGAGTGACAAAAAAACCCAGACCTGTATGTTTTGTACATGAAAGCAGGAGAGAGAGAGAGATGGAGTGAGACAAAAGAGAGGGACAGAGACTCAAACAGCCCCGGAGCGGCTGCCCCGTTTAACCGGAGGGGAACAAAACGACCTGGGTATTAACGGGACCGGCTCCCCGCCTGGCCCCAGTACGGACCGGGTGCTATGTCCGGAGTAGGGACCGGTTTATTCTCGCCCCGGGCGGTGCTGAGCATCCCCCGGCCGTCCCGGCGCCCGCCGAGCCACAGCTCCCGCCGGGGCACCGGCTGCGCGGTATTTTCAAACCGTCTTGGCCCCCCTCCACCCTCCCCTCTTGTTTTCCTTTTGCCACTTTCTGTTACTTTACCTTCTAGAAAGACATCTGCGGTTCGTGATAAACCAACCCCAGCAGCAACACCTATTTTTTTTTTCTTTTTTTTTTCTTTCTTTTTTTTTTCTTTTCCCTTTAAAAGTTGATTTTATCAAGCTGGAAGCTCGCAGACAAAGAGGGTTAGAGCAGGAGAAAAAGGAGGGAGAGGGTGTTTTTCCAGGATGGAAGAGGGAGAAATGGCTGCAAAAGTATTTTATTTTTTTGTTGTTGGGGGGGTGAGAGGAGAAGGGTTCAGTGCAAAGGCTCTGGAAAGACGGTTGCTGTTTGTGGTTAGGGCACGGATGCCTCTTGCTCGAAGGCAGCACAGGCTGGGGCAGCAGGGAGTTGGCTCTGTTGAGTTCACTCTGCTCTGCCCAGCTGAGGTCTGCTTCTGCTCTCAGGTCGGCCACAAGTAGCATTAAGTACAAGAAAACCTCCCCTAATAAACCAAAGACCCAACGAAAAACCCCTCAGTCCTCTGGAAGTAGCTGAGAGGCACGTCCTCAACCTCCCAGTTCCTTCCCCCAAACTGGGAACTGGTGGGCTGGGGGAGATTGCCCCCTGCAATAGCCAGGGAGAGGATAAAGTGGTGCCCAAAAGCAGGAGAAGGAAGGAAAGACCTTAATGAGGGCTCAGGCAGGCTTGGAGCTGTTTGCTATCCCAGACAGCAGGGATGGACCATCAGGCTGTGGATGCTGTAGAGAAACCAGAAGGGTTTCTGCAAGTTTTGGGTGGTGGAAGCTTAATTGCAAATTAATCAATAGCAGATATTGGCAGAGTTTTTGTGCGCTGGCTGGGGCTAGGGAGATGTTTTGATTGTTGATCTGTGATTATTTTGGGGATCCTTGATGTGGTTTGACCTGAGGTCAGAGGTAGAGGCCCCCAGGCTCATGCACACCTCTGGAGCTCAAGGGGTGACACCAGGGTCCATACACACATCAGAAAGAGGGGCATGGACTTAAATTCTGTATCCAAACAGGGGTAGAGAGTTGGAGGCTTCTTGCAAAGCCTACCAAAGTTTGTCTAGTCCATATGGCAACATGGGGACTGGAAAGTTGTAGAAGTGCTTAATCTAAAGGTGAGGGGAAACTGTCAGTCACCCTCCCCCCACAAAAGGAGAAACCTGTAGGAGGAGTGAGAGCTTCTCCATGGAGCCCCTCGAGCCACCACAGCATTTGGATTGTCATTGCCACCATCCCTCTTTCCTGCTGCTGGGACACAGGCCTGATACTGCCTGCACAGTGGTGCTGGGGAGGAGAACAAGATCAGAACCCACCAGATTCCCCTGTGCCAGGGACATCATTCAGTCATGGCCTTGGACCTTTGCTTGGACATCCTTGAGCCTGGGGAAGACTGGCAGGGTCGGGCATGGCTGGGTCTCTTGGGAGGTCGGGAGTTGTTCTGGGGGGAGGAGGGCTTTCCCCAGCTCATTTCACTTCTGGTTTCCCTAAGTGAACTATGTGCTCTCTTGTTTCCAGAAGGCAGGGAGTGTGTAAATTGTGGGGCTACCTCAACCCCCCTGTGGAGAAGAGACGGCACCGGGCACTATTTGTGTAACGCCTGCGGACTCTACCACAAAATGAACGGGCAGAACCGGCCCCTGATCAAACCCAAGAGAAGGCTGGTGAGTCTCCTTCTATTTTATTCTTTCTTTTTCTTCTTCTGCAACTTTTGCTTCCTGTCTGCAGCTCGGGATGGACAGGGAATCTCAACCAGCTCCCACTGGTCTCACAGCGTCAGAGGGCTGTGAGAAAGGGGTGCTGGGAGAGATGATCCCAGCTGCTGTGGGCCTCAGTTGTCTGGTCCTCTTGCAAACTGCAAAACAGGTTAAAAAATCAAGATCCAGGGCTTCTTGCAAACCAGAACTGAGTTTTCTCCCAGGTCACAATGGGACAGATGCCTCCACACAGTGCTTCTGGATGATGACCCATGGATGGTGGCTCTTACCAGGGCTTAAGGGCAGAATAATACTTTACTAGTGACCAAAGAGATTATCAGGAGAACAGGATTTCTGCTGGGCTCTCCAGACTGCTGCCTCCACCTTCTTACGTGTGTCTCCATCCCCCTTGGCTGGGGGTGTCATGGAGAAGGGACCCAAACTGGATCCCAGGTGCCAGTGGGGTGTTAGACAGACCTTGGTCCTGCAGAGATCTTGAACCATCAGGTCCTGGTGCTGCTGATACCTGCTGTGGTCATTTGTGCCTGTGCCATCTGGGTCTCAAACTGTATCATTCCCCTTTAAGCTGGTGTGAGTGAGGACACAAAGGCAGGGGATGGGGGTGTGCAAAGCCGAGTGTGTGCCCAGGCCACAGAAGCTGGAGGAAGATGAAATGTGCGGGTAAACATTTGAAATAATAGTTACAAGCCTGTGGCAACTGTTCTACGTACAGGCAACACACTTCGGCATCCTCAGCGATCTATTCATGCAATTCCCTGGAAGCCACAAAAAGGTCTGGAAGCCGTGGGCATGGGTAATAAATATGCTGAAGTATATTTGGCAAATAATCAGACAGATCACAAGGGGAAAAAAGTATATCAAGAGGGGGGAAAAAATTATGGTCACTGCTTGGGAAGTTACTGAATGTTTCGAATTGAGGCACGTTTGGTTTCGTTAGGATTAAAGGTGTGGAAGGGCTCCTGGGAGCTGCTCAAAATGCGGAGGAAAAGTGGCTCTCACCTCTCCATGGAATTTCTGAGCTGATGGATGGGTCTGGCCAGTTGTGTGAGGCTTGTGCCTGGCATGGGCAGACACTGCAGGCAGGAGAGGGCTGGTTCATTGGCTTTGCATTCCCCGTGAAGGTGCTCATGGCCTCTGTCCGGCGCCTCTTAGATGTGGATCAGCTTCCTCACCTGGGAGATGCCTCTAAAATTGGATTCGCTTTATTCCCTCTGACACTGGGATGCATTTGCAGGGTACATTCCCAGGAGGGGTTATGCTGTGGAGAGCAGCAGTGACAGCTCTGTCTGGTTGTGTGAGTTTTGGGGAAGTTGTGGGTTTGTTGCTCTATCCCCCAAACTTCCTGCGTACAAAACCTCTCCATGGGCTTTTCCCATATAGGAAAATATCTGTCTCCCTCATCTTTCATAGCCTTGTTAGAAAAAAGGAAAAGCTTTCTAGGGAGGGAAGTACAGGCTGGAATTTTGATTTTTATTTTTTTTTTGGGCAGCTCTCTTGTTCTCTTCTCCTCCTCCCCCCCTGGTCCTTCTGTCTTATACACACAGCCCTCGTTTTCTTTATTTCTTTTTTTTTTTTTTTTCCTCGTTCTCTCTTTATGTGTAAAGTTAACTTCCTAGGAAAAAGCTGCCGGATATCTGAGCCCTGGAGATAACTCCTAAACAACAGCTCCGTTTCCCCAGCCCAAACACACAGGAGCTTGAGCGTATCCAAACAAGCGGAGGGGGAGGCAGAATAGGAAAGCGGCTGGAAAAGGGGGGGAGAGCTTTCAAAAAGTGTCTGATGGAACCACGAAAGAATGTCCCGAGTCACCCCGAGCCCGGCACATGTAAAATGAACTATATAAATAAATACATAGTAAAAGGTCATTCTTGGGGGAAAAAAAAGAGAGAGAAAGAAAAGAAGTAAAGAGAGACCTTGTCTTGCATAATCGCTCCAATCTTTCGGCATTTTAGTTAAAGTTTAAGTTACAAAAAGTTCCCGTCCTTTGAATGCGACCTTTCCTAAACGTGAGATTTGATTTTTCTACATTTTTTTTTTTTTTCCCCCCACTTAGCACTGTCTGGGAAAAAAAGAAAGAAAAACATCCCTAATGCTGTTTGCATCTCTATTTATTTCTCTTGCTAACCTCTGATAAAAAAAAAAACAATCAGAAGGCACCGAAGCTGGGCCCGTGTTTGCGTTTTGTGCACCTGGATGTGCGTGTGGCTGTGGCTTGACTGGATCTCTCCTGCCTTGGGATGGTAGGCATAAGGCAGCGTGTGGATGGAGGCTCGGGGTGGGCATCCAGCTCCTTCTCTGTGCCTCAAGTTTCCTGCATGACCTTGGGATGGTTTTGTAGGCTCTGGTCACAGCTGATGATTAGCTGAAACTAATGATCGGATTCAATGGGTGGGAGAGAGGAGGCAAAGAACTTCTGAGGTGCTGAGAACGCAGCCCAAGCCTTGTTAAATTCAATGAGTGTTTTTGTAAGGGTGTCCTTTAGGTGAGATGGATGGAGCCTTGCTGGGTGAGGAGGCTCAGACAGCTCTGCTTCATCTCGGGGGAAGGTGGAAGGTGTGGAGATGTTGGTGGGGGGATCAAGAACAGGCAGATGGTACCATCACTCTGTTTAAAAGGTCTACAGCCCTACTGGAGACCATTCCTGTCCCTCTCACAGCCAGTGACAGCCTTGTCACTGCTGAGAAAACCTTCTTTTAGTTTTTCTCCCTTTCCCTTCCCATGTGGATGCAGAGCTCTCCATTTCCATGTCCAGTCACGCTGGTTTTGGAAGGATTACAGCCAATTTCTCAGTAAGCCCATGCACATGGAATCATATTTTAGGAAACTGATGCTTGAGACTTTGTGGATAAATCCAGACACTGAAAATACCCCTTAATTTATTGTCCTTATCAGCATTTGGTCCCTACTGCACCATCCTCAATTCCACCTTCTCATCCCCGCCAGTACTTCTGAAGTTGTGGACTCACAGGCAGCTGGGCCATGGGGCCTGGTCCTGCAGATGATATGGGGCAGCTAATTAGTCATCCCATTACTGACATGGCCAGGCCCCTAGTCGGTGATTAGCTCAGTGGATGCCATTCCTGGGAGCTTTACAATAGTGTTATTATTCATTGTTTCCTGGCCACTGCCGGTGTCTCTGGTAGAAGTTGGTACAGCATAAAAGGTACACTCTGGGACTGAAAGAGCTTAAAATATTCAGCTAATGATGCTGAATTTTCGTAGGGGAAATACAGGAGTTGGAAGAGGTTTTAGAGAAGACATTGGATGTTGTGATTTATTTGCTTATTTAACGTCAGAATTTGTTTGAAGGCAGCAAGGTGGTGACCAGGCGTGTCTTTTGAATGCGCTTGCAGTAAGAGAAATTACAGTGAGCACCATGTAGAAACCCCAAATATCTTCAAAGGGGATGTTTCCCCTGTGTGGGCTGAGTCAAATATCACTGGTTTTTAGAAATTTCCTTAGGCTTGATTTTTGGGTCTGATAAGGGCAAAGCTGCCACTGAAAGGCTCAATCCAAGCCTCGGAGCCACTCGTGCCCCTCGGAGCCACACGTGCTTCCTGGCTGGAGTTGGGTGGCAGAGACTTGCAGACCCATCCCCCAGCTCTCAATGAGAACCCAGCTCTGTAAGGTGTTGTCTCTGAGCTGCTTTTAAAACACATTCATTATCCTGGTGATTTTGATGGGAACCAAATCTGGGAATATGGCATGGTTGTGAGGAAGGCAGGAATGAAGTGTGTGTGCTACACATCAGTTTGGGGCTCTGCTGTTCTCATGGTGGGATGCTTTATCTTCTGGCACTGGGATTTTTGCAGCCAGAGACCCATTTGCTGTTCCCAGCTCCTGCAGGTCATCAGCATGGAGAAGTCAGTTAAAGGCCTCCTCAGGCTTGGGATCGGCTCAGAGTGGTTTATGGTCAGGTAAAATGGAACTGTCCCCAAAGGCAGCCCGGGAGAGCCACTTGCTGCCAGACCAGGCCCTCTGTGATGCTTCTTAATGCTCTTAGGCATTGTCTTATTTATTTTTTAGACAGTCCTTTTTGTCTAATTAAAAGAAAAAAAAAATTTCTCCTCTATCTAAAGCAAAACCAACCCGTTCTCTCTCCACCTACGCCGCATTCAATTATGATTAAAATTGCAACATGACCTAACAAGAGTTGGTATTAACGCTAACGCTGTGCCAGTGTCCATGTTTGCATTTTGGGTTTGTTGTACGGTATCCAAAGATGTGGTATTTTCTTTCTTTCTTTTTTTTTTTTTTTTAAATGTTGGATGCACCACAGTGTGCGGCTGTGTGGGGTGAGGGGTAAATTTGAAACAGTAAGAGCACAAAAGAGAGCATTAAAGGCTCAGTTCTGCAAGGTGCCAAGCATTGCTATGATCTGGCAAATCGCTTAAGCACATGTTTTAACTTTAAGCACATGAGCAGTCCCATTGAAAGCAACGCATGGGGATGAAATCAGAGCTCTGGGACTGTGTCATATTGATGAAGAAGAGATAGGATGGGATATAAAGGCCTTTTTTTTTTTTTTTAGGAGCTGTAGGCACTTGCACACACGTAAAAACTCATGCACGCTCACTCAGCAGTCCGAAAACTCCTGTTCCTCCTTCAGTGGCAGAAGGGCAATTTGTTTTCTAAAGTTACAATTTTTAAATGATAACACAAATTCATGCATGTGAAAGGAGAGCGACTTTACTAAATTTGACTTTGCTAAATCATTATCACAGCTAAAAGAAAAAGCTTCTCTATACACTTTGGCACATAGACTTTTTTTTTTTTTTTCTCTCGTTCCTACCCCTTTTTGAAATGGTAAATCCTGCTCTGGGGCTCTTTACCAGTTCTTAAATAAACATGAAGGTTTGGGCTGCAAAAAGGGTGTAATTAAAAAAGTTGGGATTCTTGCTCTTTGCTACAGTGTTATTTCCGATCTGGATCCTGTATCCTTTGAAGCTGAGCTGAATTTGCAGGACCGGGCTGTGCCTGCGGTCGGTCCCGGCGAGCAGCTGCCCACCCGGGTCTCACCCGGCGCTCGCCGGAGCCGCCGTGACTCATGCCCGTTGACTGTTCAGGCCCTGACTGCAGAATTAGACCCCTCGGGGGGTCTGGGAGAGTTAAGATGGAAAGACACGTTGGCATTTAAATAACATTTTCCCCTCTGGAATGGGCTGTGCCAGCGCTGCTAATTTTGATGAGTTCTATCAGAGGTTTTAGCACTCACTTTTAGGATGCCCTTTGGCACCTGATTCAGTTCACATATAATTTGGGATTAAAGTACCTCGGGGATTTTTTTCACAATTATTATTTGTTCTCACAAGTCAGTTTCTGGAGGCCTCTGCCGATGTGCGTCAGTCTTGCAGGGTTGATGTTTTCTTTCTCAGAAATTTTGCTGATCGCATTTATTTTAATTTTTTTTTTTTTTTAACACGGGTGTTTTCCTCTTTCTCTCCTTCTCTTCCCCTGTCTCTCTCCCTCCTTCCCACAGTCTGCAGCCAGGAGGGCGGGCACGTCCTGTGCAAACTGTCAGACCACCACTACCACCCTGTGGAGGAGAAATGCCAACGGTGATCCCGTCTGTAATGCCTGCGGGCTCTACTACAAGCTGCACAATGTAAGTGTGACTGTAACACTCAATTACAGGGCCTCAGCTCCAGTGCTTGATGGTCCAAACTCTTCCTTGACTTAAGGATTTCCAGTCTTGTGTGGAAGAGACCCTGTTATCCCTTCGGGGACCTTGGGGGTTGGAGGGATGAGTTGTCAGCCTTTCAAAGATAGCCTGTCCAAGTTGGGAAGGTATAAAACAGGGCTATCTATGGGTAATGTTAGAGCTTTCCCATGGCTGAGCCAAGAAAGGAGGAGTGGATCAACACAGAGAGACATTATCTGCTGCTGATTGGGCTCAGAGGGTTGGAAAAGACAACACGCCGTCCTGCAAGCTGATACCCCCACTATGTGTAGCTTGGTTCCTCCAGCAAATACAAACTCTGGAGAAAAAAGCAAAATGTGCCAGCATTTAGATCATTCTTGGGTTTGTGGCTGCCTTTGTCCAGTCCCCAAAGATGATTTATTTTGGTCTTGTGTTTGCCCTCTTTGACGCAAGCGATTCCTAAACCAAAAAAGGACTTGATTTAGTTAGTGGGTTGCGGAGTCTGCTCAACCTGTGATGTGAATTTTAAAGCATCTGTCATGGAAGGGAAGTAGAAATGAAATGAAATGGCTGGCAGATTTAATCTAATATCTCCATGCAAAGCCAGCTTGCAGGAACCGGGGATATGTGCCCCAGGGAAAGAGCTAAAGGGACCTGAAAAGTTTTCTACTGAATAATAGTACTAATAAAGGACACTTAAGGCTACTCCTGTTACTTTCATTCCACGTGGCATTAGAATAATTATTATGTCAGAAGGAGGAAAAGGCTTGCAATTTCTCTGCTTTGATAAAGTTTTTTATTTTTTTCCCAAATGGTTGATTGCTTTATGTTTGGTTTAGAAATATGGGATTGTGTTTTGCCCTTATGTCCACCCATGCAAACACATCAAAGACATACCGTGTTTCATGGGGCACCCAACCCATGTGGTGTCTCAGTCTCTTCCATTTGTTATTTCAAGCTCTTTGGTTTCTTAGGATGAGTAAACAAGTTTGGATTAAGTAGAAAAAAACGCCAGCAAACAACCAGGCTAATTTTTCACCTGTTTCATGGGAGGCATCTCTCTTGGAAAAAAGGAAAATGTGTTTACCCTTTAGCGGGCAGGTGTCTCAGCACGTTTTCAGTCCCATGTAGCAAGCAAAGCTTGTCATCAAACTCTCAGTGTGATCACTGCAAACAAACAGGCTGGACCCAGAGCGAAAGCTCTCAGAATATCACAAGAAAATATTCTGTTTGCTATTTCCTTGGCAAGAAGGGAGCAAGGTCAGCCAGCTTCACTGGGGGAGTCTGTGCTTGTGCTCTGTTTTCACTTTGGTCTTGTAGTCACCAGTGGTAGGACTTAAATTGTGTAGTTTGGGAAATTTATTGGGAGACCTGTACCTGAGCTACATTTCCTGTATCCAGCAAAGCCTTTTGTAGAAAATAGGCTCTTCCCAAATGACACTGGTAGATGCCTGTGTTTAAATGAGATGACTTGGGCCCTTGAAGATGATGTAGTTTCTCCCCAGAAAGAGGGCAGGATGATGAGTGTCTACCTTCATTGTAGACATCTGACTGGAGGAATCCTTCCTAAGGTGTCTGGAATGGTGTCTGAGTGCTGGGGATCTCCAGTAATGTGCCTGCGAGAGCACATCCTTTTCTTTTTCCCACTGACATTGCAAACCTGGTTGGCCTGAGTTGACCCCCAGATCCACTGTTTAGGGAAACGCAGATCCAGCTGTGAAATCTGTGACATGGGGCAGGCCTTGAGCACATTGGAACCATTTTCATGTTCATTAAAAACTCCAACAGCTGCTTAAAAGCTCAGCAGAGCTACTTACCAAAGTCAAGTAGTATCTTGCCTTATGAGCAACTCCATTAATGGGACCTGCTTAAATGAAACCCCCAGAGGACTTAGATCCTGTGTGCAGTAGCATAAGTAGGCAAGGGTACTAAAATCTAGATATGAGTAGGTAGATTCTTTTTAAAAAAAAGAAATTCTTAAAATATTTAATTATGACTGCAGTGAGAAGTGTGAACCTGCTCCTTGTATGTATCTTTTCTCTGTGGGTTTTACATCAGGAGAGGGATCAGGAATAGAGAGGTTGATTGTAGCATGTCCCTCCCAAGCACCTGAGCGTCGGCACAGGTGTTATGCCAATGCCAGTGGAATGTCTGGGTGCTCAGAAGATGCCTTAAACCTGTTTCGGGCTAGGCTGTAGCAAATTCCTGGCTGCTTTTTTATCCATCCCCCTCCCCACTTTTTCTTTTCTTTCGGTTTAATGAAATTTTCTTGGACCTTAACATCATTAGGATATTTTCATGGATTGATCTGCAGTTGAAACGTACCCAGATTTTATGTCCACGCCGGGAATGACTGCAGTGAAAAGGCTATTTTTTTCCATGGTGTTCATTTTTTTCACGGAGCTATATCAGTTTGTTTTACTGTTGATTTCCCACAGCTTAAGCAAACCCATTTGTCAGTAGGATATAAGCAATAATCATAATAGTCTTGGGGTGCATTTAGTGGAGCTGTTGGCATTCCTCCCACTGACTTCAACAAGAGCCGGCTCCATTAACACCAGTATTAACAATGACTAATATTTCACATTGATACGGTGCCTTTCATCCTGTGGCATCCCAGAGTGCTTTCTAAGATACAGCCAGCCTGGAAGATTAACCCAACATTGTAATGACTATGTCTGAAGGATAAATCCGCTTCAGTGACAGGACCTTATTGAGGTCAATGGCAAAATCCCATTGTCTTCAGTCAGAGCAAGATCAGACCTATAATGGTTAAGACTATCCCCTGCATTTGATCTGTTGAATATGAGGTTCTCATCCCTGTTATTTCAGTCCTTAGAAGCGGGATGAGCCTTTGTGCACTTTCAGGGATGGGTGAGAGTGTGTACCTTGCTGGAGGTGCACAGCAAACTGGCCTGTGCCCAGAGAAGTGAGTGATTTGCCACTGTTTTTGGCAAAATTCATCAGAAAAGACCCCTTTCACAATACCCTAAAGCAGGGCTGTGTGTCCCAAGAGCAGAGCAGTCAGTATTTTGCATATATAAAACAAAGAGCATAATTCCTGCCCATAATTAATTGGCTCCATCTGAAATTAATGAATTTCATATACATGCGTTGGGCTGGTTTAATTTTAATTTAGCATGTGTTTGTCATTTTTATCAGAATGAATTTTCACAGACAAGGTCTTCCCTCTGGGTCTTTCATTTCTCTACCCCAGAAACAGAGATGGGTCCATGCCTTTGATGTTTTGGGGACCACTTTAACCCTGCTTGTGAATGGTCTTTGAAGTCACTGGAAAAATTTTCCAGCTTGCTGCTTCGGCTGTGCATGTCTCACTCTTTCTTGCATTTATCAGAGTTCTTATCTATTTGCACTTGGATTGCTTACCTGCTAGGAGTGTGAGACCATGCACACTGGGATGATGTGTCCAGCCAACAGCTTGGATGGCAGCTCTGACCCCAGTGGTGGGGCTGGCCATGGATTTACCACCATCCTGAACAAAACCGGTATTCCCATCCTTGAGTTTCACATCAAATCATGGCCTGGGGCAACCTGTTCTAAGAGACTGAGTGAAACATGAGAGATGTTGCTCTGAGGAGGTGTTCACTGTCCTGCAGGACATGACACCAAGCAACACAGGGTCAGGACCATGTGCTTGCTCCAAGACCCAGCACAGCCCCAGTCCAGCACCAGGCTTATGTCACTTTGCCACCACCAGCTCCTGAGCTTGCACCTTTGCTGCTTCACCTGCAAATTAGTTCTGGCTGGTCCTGGGTCTTTGTGTCATGATACAAATCCTCATTAGAAGCTGGGGAGGCTGGGGCTGTGTGGGCCTCCTCAAATCTGAGATGGAATTCATCAGAGATTCAGACTTTCTGGTCCCTTCCAGCATTGCTGCCTGGTGGGGCTCCCTTACTACTTCCTCCTGGTTTTGAACCTGGGCAACACATCCCTGCTGGCTGACTGAAAACAGGCCAGGCAAAGCTTTCCCATCCCAGTCACTGATCTGGAGCAAAGGTCCTTCCTTTTGTGTGGATCCCCATTCCCTCAGTGAGGACAGGAACCCAGGGAGACATGTGGTGTTGCATTTGGAGCCCATCACGTTTGAAGTTTTGCTTCTTGCTGCCCCAGGGCTCTTGTTGGGCTGCACATGGGCAGATCCTTCCTAAATTTAGCTGCTGGCAAGCAGGGCAGCTCCTTCATGATCCCTTCATCCTGAGGTAGAGGAATCATGTAAAAATTCACCCATTTTTAGATGAGGTGAAGGTTCCTATCACTGCCGGTGCAAAGAGCCTGGGGTCACAAATTCAGACTGGCATGATGAACTTTGGGAATGCCTAAACTGGAGATGAGCCTGGTCCTTCCTCTTCCTGTGACTCCATCTCTGCCTGTAACTGGGAGTTATTGTATCCCAGCTTCCCTGGGGAGAGAAATCCAAGAATGATTCACATGCTATGGGGAAAAGGACCAGGAATGAAGAGCAACAAGTGAAACTCTGCTGTGTTCATGTAGAAGGGAATGCTTTGCTCCTTGTGCTGATTTAAGGTCTTATGGGTGAAGAGCTACTCAGGACCCTTGCAGGCACATTTTTCCATTGTCCTTTGCTGGGTCTGAGACAGTAGATCCCGGTGGATAGGGGGTTCATCTTTTCTCCCTTTTCTTCCTCTTGCAGAATGCCTCTTGTGCCATCACGTGCTCACATTTATTAAGAAAGGTGGTTCAGCCTCAAGGTGATTTTCTGGGCTCCTCTGCCTTCTGCTATAGGTGAAATCCTGCAGGGGAGCCAGAGCAATACCCACATAGACCCCCAAGTCGGTATTTTTAAGGTTGTTTACGGATATTCGATGCATAAATCCCTTCCCAAGTGTGGTTTGTGGAGGTTTCGTGTCACATGTGCTAGTGCATATTATGATGCTGTCTCTCTATGCAGCACAGAGCCACAGAATCATGGAATAACCTAAGTTGGAAGGGACCCATTAGGATCATCAAAGTCCAAATCCTGTCCCTACACAGAACAACCTAGAGTAATAAGTGTTTCTTACAGGGGGTCCAACAGATTTTTACTACCACTTCCTAACCCTGATGGGCGATAATTGCTGCTGTGTAGATCCATGCAGGAGAATTTAATGTTTAGTTTTACTACAGATATGTTTGTATGCAAGTAGAAAATGCTCTGCTGGGCAGCACAGATACCTGTTTCAGCCCCCCAAAAAAACCCTGAAAGGCTTTAGAAGTAAAATCAGATTGGCTAAAGTAAACCAGAAAGGATGATTAGAGAAAAATCTTTGGAAAGCAGAAAAATAAGACAAAGACCTGACACTTTTGTGAAGAGTTACCCAGCTCCCTAATGCCACTGTGGAAGTTTGAGACCCCTCATAGCACTGAAATCCCAGCAACTCTTGCTGATAATGGTTTTAGATCAGACAGGAAGCCTCGGGGTGAGATGGTGTCTGTGGGGAATATTTCTAGGTGATAATGATTGGTTTTGTTCCTAAACACGGTGCAATTACCTAATGTGCAGATAGTTGAAATTTTTCAGCCACTGTGAGTTACTCGGGTATGTTTTGCTCCCATGTGGCTCTGCCAGAAATTTTCTGTTGTCTTGTCTTTAGCAATATCCAAACTTGGGATGTCCTGGTGGGATCTGAATTTTGGGGTGGATGGGGAGTGTTTGCGTAGCCATGGCACAGGGGAAGAGGTTGTGTAACGATGGCAAATGGGGTGTACAGGGAGGGAGGGGGGCTGCCAACCAGCTGGTGCTGGGCACACCCCCAGGATACGGGGCACGGGGTACACAGATCCTATGGTGATCTGGGGAGAAGGGATGGAAGCACAAAAAAAATAATTGATTTTTGTTTAGATTAACAGACCCCTGACTATGAAGAAGGAAGGAATTCAGACCAGAAACCGAAAAATGTCTAGCAAATCCAAAAAGTGCAAAAAGGTCCATGACAACCTCGAAGACTTTCCCAAGAGCAGCTCCTTTAACCCCGCCGCCCTCTCCAGACACATGTCCTCCATCAGCCACATTTCACCTTTCAGTCACTCCAGCCACATGCTGACTACACCGACACCGATGCATCCTCCATCCAGCCTCTCCTTTGGACCTCACCATCCTTCCAGTATGGTCACTGCCATGGGTTAGCAAGAGACTCCCCTGCTGAATGCTTACAGTCTCAAAATGAGATTTACTTTATATACTTGCATTTTTGCAGGCGTGTGGTTATGGGTCTGACGTCCCGAATCAAATGGGAGGGGGAAAAAAAAAAAGGATTAAAAAAAAATAAAATAAAAAAAAGGTTATTTGAAGGCATAAGAGAGAGGAAAAAAATTAAAAACGCAGAAAAAAACTACAAAAAGCACAAAAAAGGAAAAAAAAGAAAAAAAGAGAAAAAGCAAAAAAAAAAAGTTTTAAAAAAGTGATGTTTGCCACTTTTTAAAGGAACTCACTATGGCGTCTATGTATTCTTACCCACTGAATCTGGATACCATTTGTGAATAAGCCATTCAGAACTTGCATTCCCTATTGGACAGGATCTCTAGTGCTGTGAAAAAAATAAAATAAAATAAAATAAAAAACGCTGAACATTGCATATAACTTATATTGTAAGAAATACTGTACATTTGAGGAAGACTTTATTGCATCTGAGGAGCTGTAAAGAAAAAAAAAGGCATGAAGGACTCCGAGAGAATTTTTTTTAAAAGGAAAAGAAAAAAAAAAAAAAAGAAGATGGGAGGACAATTTAAAAACCAGAAAAACAAACAATGCAGACCAAGAGGAAACGCGGTCTTACGAACAAATGGACCAACTGCCAGTCATGTCTTCTCCTTTTATTTTATTTTTATTTTTATTTTTATTTTTTTTTGTTGGTTTTCTTTTCGGTTTCTTTGTTTCCGGGGAGGGGGAGGGGGCTGGCTAGAACAGTTTTGATGATGCATTAACTAACTAACTAACTAACTAAATAACTAAATAAATAAAAGCTGTAGGGAGATCATTCATTTTTGGGCCACGGGCCTTTTACATAGGAAGTACCAATGGTGTCAGGCAATCAGTGTTAACATGCGGACATTGCCAACAAGGGGGTTTCAGATAGCCATTCTCCAGGTCTATACGCATTGTGAACAAGTTCCTGTAATTGTTGTTTGTATGTATAATTCAACGCACCAAAATAAGAAAGATGTAGATTTATTTCATCCTATTATACAGACTGAATGGTTGTACAAATTTATTTACTGCTAGTGATAAGACCTGCTTTTTTTTTTTTTCGTTTTCGTTTTGTTTTCATATTTTTTCCTCCTTTTTTTTTTTTTTTGGAGAATAAACTAGATTAAATTCTGTTGACTTAACAGTGTTTTGTGCTTGGGGGCGGGAGGAGGAATATTTTTCTTTCTTTACTGATTTTTCTTAAAGTTTGTTTGGATGGTATTTATTGCATAGTTACCACGGGTATGGGAATGTGTGTCTCCGCGCTCATGCTGACGGCCAAAGCAATGTTTGCAGTGGCTTGATAAAAAAAAAAAGATAAATCACAGAACAAAGGAAAAAACCCCTCAAAAATAAATGGACTGCATGTTAGTGTAACCCCACTGTCCAGTGTGTGTGCTCCCTGACCCTTGAACTGCAGCCCAGCCACTGCCCCTGTGTGATGTTGGGCTCCCACGTGGGATGGGTCCCTTTGGGTCTCAGGCAACCATGGGCAAACTGGAGTTGAGGAAAATACGGGACTGAGATAAATGCAAAGGTAGAGCAGAGTTCTTGTGATCCTGGATGCTTTTTGGGCAGCACTAGGAAAGACCCCAAGATTTTGGACAGAATCTGGAAAAGCACTTTCCGCTCTGTCTCCTCGACTACTCAGTGATGTAATGATTAGTCTACAGTTGAGATCTTGATACGAAATCAGGATGGACCAGATCTGTCCCTGTGCTTTGAGGAATTGTCAGAACCTGTTACAAAAGACTGGATTTGATGATAGAGGAAAACTCACAAAAATTCAAAGGCCATCAGCCAGTCCTTCCCTGCAAGAGCTTTCTTTGAAATAGTGGAATTTTAATTAATATTATTACTGATAACAGCAAAGTTGGGCTCTTATAACTTGATTTCTGGTGGTTTAATCCTTAGAAATCCATCCTTCTCTTAGTTTTCAGAATTTTCTTATCCAGCTTCTTTATGCCGTCATAAGGGTTGGGCATTTACCTTCTAAATTAAGAGTTTTATCACCCCACTCCGTTTGCTGGAGATTTAAGTGTGTTGTGATAAGACAGAGGTTGCCAAGGCTGTGAGAAACTGCTCGAAAAATCCCAAACAAAAAATACAACCCCCAAATGTGAAAACCTCAACAGACTTGACATGCAAATTGTTATTACTATTTTTTTTAATGCCAAGTGAAGTAACCAAGTTCTTTCCACCAGAAGCATGTGTACTCCTGCCTTTCAGTGCCAGGTGGATGGAGAAATATCATTATATTTATCAGATGCTGTTTTGAACCCGCTCTCTCTTGGGTGATATCTGAAGGGGTAGCAGTGTCATGGTCTAATGTTATGCTGCAGGATGGCTCATGAATGAGGGTGTTCCATGTAAGAAAGGCCACTTCAAAACTTTCAGGATGACTATGAGGTCAAATGGCCAGTGACTTGGGAGTGGGGGAGGAGGGGCAGAGAACTGCCCTTTATTTGGGCATTTTCTCCCCTGTTTCATACTGAACTTACTTAAACCATGTCTACCATAAAGGAGCATTTAGCAGATGGAAGTGGAACAGGCAGTAATCGTTTTGTAATGTTGTATATTCTTTCCTTTCTTCTCTGTTGACAAAAATGTGTAAAAAAAAAAAAGTCAGAACAAATGGCACACATTTAAAATCTTATGTTAATCACCTTTCTGCTTTCTCAGTTAATATTTTAAGCATAAAGACTAAATGTTGAAATAAAACAGAGTGAAGAATTACTGAGATGCAAATGGAGATCTTGTTGGCTCCTAATTAATCATCTGCGAACTATAAAGCTATTTTCAATTAGCCTGACAAATCAAAGGAAATAATCATCTTTGCTGATATTAAGCTTGAGAGATTATTATTTTTTAATTCGTGATGCTACAAACTTTCCCTCCTTTCACTCACCAACAGATTGCAGTTGGACTAAGATATTGATTCCAGGACCTCAACAGCAGTGAAAATTAGAGGGGGATTTGCAGAGCAGAATTTTCACTTGTCTATTGTTGTGTTCTATTTTTCCATTTACTTTAGATGAAACTGGTTCTTGAGTTTTTCTCTCTAATGCTTTTTTTCCTGAAAAGTGGAAACACTTTCTTGCAGTTTCTTTCTGATGTTGTTTCACAGGTCTTAGGGGCATTGAGTGAGATGAAGCAGGATTTGGGCCAGCCCAGAGAATGAGCATCCTGAAAAGGACACAAATGGAGACACTCTGTCTGTATATACTCTAGGAAACATATACAGTTTGTCTAGAGAGATCTTACATCAGTTATCTTATATTTCGATGTCAGGAGGAGGATGAACAGAATCCCTCAGATCACATCCCCCCCAACCACTGCATGAGATGCTAAATTAACGAGTGTTCTACCAGTTTCTCAGTTATTTTTTTTTATTTAATCTCTCTTAGTAAATATTCCAGAATTTTAATGTCTTGAAGGGTTTTGTTTGTGTGTTTTTGTTTGTTATTTTTTTTTTTTTTTTTTTGTGTGCTTTGTTCTGTTTGTTTGCTTGGGTGCTTTTTTTTTCCTTCCTTTTAATCTGATTTACAGAAAAGGCTGAGAACTTTTGTTCCTGGGCAAACATCTTGTGAATGGCACCTCTGCCTTTCTTCATTGCTGAAATTGCAGGGGAGAGCTGATGATAGGCAGGTTGGAGCAGGAAATCCCTCTGAGTCATGGCTCTACTTCAGTAATCTATATTGTGAAGAAAACACTGTGGAAGTCATTAGTGGGGTCAAATCCTGTGGTCTTTTTGCAGGCAAAATTCCTTCTGGTAGTTTAAGTGAGTAATAACTGCTGTGCTGATGTGTTCTTGGTAGCTACATTTTACTCAAGATCCAAGCAAAACCACTGACATAAATGGAAAGGCTCCTTATGAGTAATGCAATAAGACTTGAATCAAGACATCCTAAGTATTATTTTCAGCGTTATCACCTTGATTTATCCAACCTAGAGAAGAGGAGTCTGAGGGGAGACCTCATCACAGTCTACAGCTTCCTCAGGAGGGGAAGTGTAGGGGTAAGAACTGATCTCTCCTCTCTGGTAACCTGTCAGAGGACCTGAGGGAATGGCGTGAAGGTGAGTCAGGGAGGTTTAGGTTGGATATTAGGAAAAAGTTCTTCACCCAGAGGGTGGTTGAGCACTGGGACAGGCTTACAGGTAAGCGACCACAGCACCAAACCTGAGTTCAAGTAGCCTTTGGATAGTGCTCTCAAGCACATGGTGTGATTCCTGGGGTGTCCTGTGCAGAGACAGGAGCTGGACTTGATGATCCATCTGGGTCCCTTCCAACTCAGGATATTCTAGGATTCTGTGATCTTAATTAATTTTTTTAGCTGCACTGGTCCTGTGGCAGCACACATGTCCTCACACAGGCACACATGTGGTATTGAAGGGTTATTTCTGAGATTACCAGCCTCATTGCTTTTGGACTGAAGAAAACAAAAATGCTGTAGTTAACACAACCTTCAAAACTTGAATTTTTCTCCTGTTTTTGAATTGTGGGTTCTCTTAGGATGTACCTAGACCTGCGTTTAGGTTCAGCTTAGCAGGGTATTTTTGAAGTGATTTCCTAGCAGTTCCACCTTAGAGTGGTGAGATTTTAACTTGGCTCATGCAGCATGGTTTCCTTGGACCTCCACCTACTATATTCATGGGAACACAGGGCACAGGGCTAGACTAAAACTACACTGAAGCAACTCCCCCAAAATACGGTCTTTGGGTTCTCAGCACAGGTTGTTTTTCCTTTCAGAATAACTTGTATTCCTAGTGCACACATAGACATAGACCACATGTTACCATACTCCTTTTTGGTCACTAAGGCTCTTGATTCTCTCAAGACTTGTCAGGAGAATAATCTGGGTGGGTGATGAAGGGACTAGAGGGAACCTGTTTTGTTTTATTTAGAACTTGAGAGATGTTTGGGATAACTGACCAGAAGGAGTTCTCATTGAAAGAACCTGCAAACTAAACCTTTTAAAATGTCCTGTTTATATTTACTTCTTTCACGAAGGTTTTCTCTATGGCACTGGAAAACTCAACCTAGTCTTGTCACATGGAAACAGGTGCTAAGTGTGTGATCATACCCTTTGGAGATGCCAAATTTCACACTCTGAAGTCTGCTTTGCAGAAATGTGCAGTACTCTTAGTGGCATTTTAAGCCAGAGAATCTCATGCCTGCATTAATCCTTCAGAATACCAAATTCTTTAGAAATACAGGGTTTATCTCAACCTGAACTGGAAATTCAGTGCTTCATTTCTTCCACTTCCTCCCATCCCTAAATCTGGAGAACAGAAAATAACTCCTTCACTCCTCAAAGATGTGTTGTGAAGATAAATCCATCACTTGTGCAGAGCTTGGATGCAGGCTGATGAACACCATGGAAAACCCACCAGCTTCAGTAGGTCTGCAGGAAAGCAGGAGTAAGCAAAATACAGGTCCATGATTCAGGAAGGACAATGTCCCCCTTTTGTCCTGAATGAGGCAAAGGAATAAGAACAAAAGGTGTGAGCTTCATATGTAGAAGGAACAATAGAGGTAGAGGAAAAGTGAATAATTCAAGCTGGTGTTTCCTAGCATGTCAGTGGTTGATTTTTTAATATTCTTGCTTTTTTTTTTTTTTTTTTTTTAATGCATACTTTGGTTGCATTCCTCTGTATAAATATATACATACAGGTATAGATGGGTGCTTATGGGTGGTATGGACTCCATACCTTGCCATCAAAGGAAATGCAACGTGTGTCGTGTCTATGCATAATTATGTCAGTACCCAGGGACCTGGATGATGCCTGTTGTCACCTGTGAGTCTTCACTGCTTTTGTGTGTGCCTGTGTGGATATCTAACCTTCAGCTCTACAGAAACCAAGATACAACACAAATGTATAGAAAATTTATACCTGTTTCACACAATTCCCTGAGGCTATGCAGACTCCCGGGTGGATGTTGGATCACTCTATCTTAGAAGTATATTTCCTTTGTTATAAGTTTAAATTAAGGCTTTGACCTGAAGCTCAACTCATTTTTTTTTCTCTCAAGGTACAAAACACCTGGTTATTTAACCTGTCCTTTTACATTTCCACTCTGGGTTACTGTTGACTCCAGAGGCACTGTAATAATTAATGAAAACCTGTCCTCTTGGAAGACAGAAGTGACTAAAATGCTCAGGGAAAGCTTGTTTGTGAGCCTCACATGCTGGTGTTCATGCTAAAGTGGATAATTAGCCGACCCTCTGTGTGTGTATTTAAATTTAGCCCATGACCAATTTAGTTTCCAATTAATATTATATTGCAATATTACAGTGCAACTGTTTGCTTCACTATTTCTCTGTTAGAATCACATTAACCTTCTTACACTACTTGACTGGATAACTCATTTCTTGCTATACCACAAATCACCCTGTGTGTAACCTGGGGTGGTCCCATGGCTGCAGGGAGCACTGCTGTCTGCAGATCTTGGTTGCTTTATGCCAAGTCAGAATACAATCCTTCAACTCCAATTCTGCCTTTAATTGCACTCTTCCCTAATATTGACCAGTCATAGAAGAGCTTCCTCTCTCAGCTGCAACCATTATGAACAATTGTCCACAGGAAGTTCATAGGAACTCAGAAGAAAGCAGTATGAACTGCTGTGAATGCAGACAGGTGTTGATGACTGTTGTTTTTGAGACTGTTGGTTTCTTTTCCGTGGCCAGGGAGGGCAGAGGAACCCCCTCTGTGAGAGATGAATTTGTCCCCCTTGCAAAACCTCAAGCCAAATTCAGGCCACCCCTTTTCTCCATGAGTACAGAAATGATGGCTGATGAATTTACTTCCTGCAGAGTCGCACTGGAGTAGATTTATAGAAACTGTGATAAATTTTTAACTATATTTAGGGACTCTGAGGAAATAGTAATGAATAGGCACAGGTCTTGAACTGTGATTCTTGCTTGCAGCTGCTTCATAATAGACTTTTTTTAAAAGTACCAGTATGAGACAGGAAGTGGAGGGGAATATAAAATTATGCTGAGCCCAGAGAAAGGAGGATCCTCGAGTACGAATCGAACAAGACCCATGGGAAAACCAAAAATGAGGAAGGAGGGACTGAACCTATGATGGATTTCTGAACAGTCACCCAGGGTCTTTCCATTAATAGCAGGCAGGATGTTTTCTTTTATGAAAACCCGATTAGTTTGTCAGGCACTGATAACCTTTCTATAAGGATTTTCATTCTGTGCACTGCATGCATGAACGTAATAGGGATATTCTTGTCTATTAATTTCCGTGGGGTGACTTTTCTATAAAATCCTGGACATGAAAAAGGAGTTATGCTTCCATTTGTGCCTGGCAGTCTTGTTTGTATTTAGTAGACCTTTTCCAAAAGGGTCGTGGGAGAGGAAGGTGAGAACCTATGGATTTGATGATGCATTTCTGTCCCTGTTGTCTATGTGTAGGTACTTCAAAGATGTCCCGTAGGAATAGCTGTTATGTTTGCCCTACGTTGTTGTCCTTTTGCATCAGGGGATGTAAAACCAGGGTGCAGACTCTGGTAAGAACATCTCTCCTTATCACTTCACTGGAAAATTGACTTGAAGTTTTATCACACAAACCCGGAGCGTCAAATTCAGCATCTCTCCTCTGACTCACTGTTTCAGTTTCCTGTCTCTCAGCTCTTGCCTTTGGAGGGGACAACATCCATGTCTTCCTTGGCTTCTGGTTTTAGCAGCGTGTCTCAGACTTCACTTGCCCATGGTGCAGAGGAAATGTGCTCAAACTATTCCTGACCTGTCTTGTCTGAGTGGAAGCATCTGGTCTCTGGGAGATTTCCTTCTTTTTTTTTGAGAATTGAGATAGAAGACAGGTAGGAGGCAACAGGCTTTTCAAGCCTCTTGGATTCTCAAAGATCTCAAGACGGTCAAGCACGTAAGTGATTGCTTTACTTGAGTATGATAGATCAGCATGGAGTGAGTTAGCAGCTCAGACATGATTTATGATGTTTGGAGAGAGGAGGAAATCCCGTGTTTTCACTGAATTTTCTCTCCATTCCCCCTGGTCTACTTGATCCATCTCTCTGACATGATGTCATGCAACTTTGCTGTGTATGTAGAGTGAATAACTCTTGAACTCAAATATTTCTTCAAACTTAGATGACCAGGTCTTCATTCCAGTATTGCTAAAATCAATTGCCAGGTCTTATTTTCTGCTCACTCTCAGGAATTATTGAGTTCCTTTGACTAAGTTCTCCCTTCAGGCTATTGGATAACGAAATTTTCTCTCTTCTCCAGCCTAAATCTACTGGGTTAGGAACATGATCCATTTTTCTTTTAAGGCAGTGGAAGTCTGCAGTCAATGGCAATCCAGTGACATGGAAGGGAAAACATCTATCATGATCATAGAAGTTTATTGATTTTGATAAGTGCTTGGTCTGATTGATCCAGATAAACATATTCCTGCTCTTGCAGAATAACCACAAAGATTTGCAGGTGCTTTCAGATAGTTCTGTAATATATTTTAAACACAATCTTTGACCATTTTCCAATTTGATTACAGCCTCTGGCTTAGGAATATGGGTGAGTTATATGACCTCTGTGAGGGATGTGCCATTCCACAGCTTATGGGTATAGAGACCTTTGTGTTCCCACTACCTGCAGTATTGGATCTGGAGCAGTGATACATGTGAAATGCTCACACATGAGTCTACAGGAGCTCTAGCACATCAGAGGATATTCCAGGTGGATGAGCACCCACAAATATCTTCAATCAGGTTGACCAGCAAAATAATTTATTCTGCATCCCTTCTGCTAAACCAAAGCCAAACTTTTCCTGTGTATAAAAATGCCTAATTTCATTTCAAAAGACCCTGTCTGTTTCTTAGTTTCTGGGTCCATTCCCTTTTCTTATGTACTCCATGCTTAAGACTTTCTCCTGGCCTCTAGTCTTTGCCCAAGTAATGATTTGGTACTTGTGTTCAGCAAAGCAGACACATCTTGCAGCAGTTAAGTGCAGCAGGATAGATTCAGTTGATTCAGAAGTTGATTCAGAAGTGTGGATCAGCTCAAATCCTGATCTTATGGAAGGGATCATTTCTGAAAAGTCCCTCTCCTCTCCCTTGAGATCCACCTCCGGAACCACTGGTGTTGATGGAAAGCCTCCCACCTCATTTGTCAGCTTTGGATCAGCCCTGAGCGAGGGTTGGATTTCCTGGGATGTCAACCATTCTTGGTCCTCAAAGGAACAGACAACCTGTCAGAGGTGATCAATAGATGCCATTGCCTGCCCTGGAATGTGAGGCTTTTCAAAAAGGAACTCCCAGGAGGAGATTCAAGCCCGGGATGTAATCTTGGCCACACTCAGCTGACATTCAGTGAGAGGTGGTTATGATAGTGGCAGTCTTCCTTCCAAATGTTTACAGCACATGTGCCTCAGGCAATGAAAAAACAGATGGGAAAGAGGTCATCCAATCCTTCTGTGTCACTGCTCCTTTTTTGTACCAGCATCCTGGTACATTTTTTTCCTCCTTTATACCTAAGGTGGAGTTATACCATATTTATACTGGGCAGGGGTCAGCATTTGGGCTGGTCCTTCAAAATGTTGGATGGTCAGGAGAAGTCTATCTCTGTCCTCAGGTGCATCAATGTAATTGGTTTTGGTGGCGTCAGGACTGTGAAACTAAGGCTGGAATCAATCCAGAAAGATATATCTGAATTAAATCCACTAGCTGAGCTGTGTGAAATAGGAGTAACATTTGTGTTCAAGCTATCTTTGCAGTGAGTATCCAGTAACAATATTCCTGTTTCTGAAAAAAGGCTTGTATCTAGAGTCCTCTGATCCCCAAAACCCTCACTGGTGTTTGTGGGAGCTGGCCAGTGACTCACTGGAGACACTGAAAATAACTGAGTTTTCCCCCTGAGGTCTCTTACAACAGATTTCTGACTGTGCTTACTGTGTTACCTGGACCATTTTGTATTTTCCTCTACCTTCTCATGCTTGGAATTAAGTCCTTAGATTAGGCCAAATATCCACCTGGGAAATGCCTTTTCAGATATATCTAATCAAATCCTGTGTCATCAGGCTTAAGGTTCTTCCCAGACAACTTTGGATGCTACATATAAGAGGTTTACTTACTGGTAGTTGTCTGGAGTTTCTTGACAGTAAAGGGAGAGAAAAAGGCACTTCTAAAGTTTAAATGTTATGCACATTTTAGTCAGTCATTTTAGGATGTCACCCACATCCTGGAAGTGGCCATTTCTTTCCATGGAGTATCTCTGCTGAAGATGTGGGCTTTGCCAGCACCTGGAGGTGAGAGACGTCTCACCCAGACATCAGCACAAAATGTGCAAGAACTGACCTCGTGCAAAGCAAGGATGACTTTGCTGGCCCCTAACCTTTGCACAGAAGATTTTCTGGTTAGTTTGGAAGTTTCTGTCCACTATTTGACAGCAAGAGATTTTACGAGGAATACAGTATCTTAGATTAGAAGAGAGACTCTTATTGCTCGTCTCCTAAAAACCTCTTCCTAAAATGGCATCCCAGCAAAGTCTCTGATGCCCAAACCTTTTTAGATCTGGGCATCTTTGTTTTTATGTCAAAACTGTGCTCCGTGCTGCAGTGATTCTTCTCTATGTTTATTATGATCAACTACTTTGCATTAATCAGGTTTTCTTTTTTGTATCAAAAGGGTTTCTGGCAGCAGCAGCAATAATTGTAGACACAAATTATTTTAATATTTATCTTATCTAACATCTAAGCATGTATTTGGAGGGCACCCAGACACAGCAATAATGTTAAAGGAGCTTGAAATGCCATTGTATACGTAAATAAACAAACACATAAATACTTTGATTCTCAGCTACACAGAATTAAAGCTTCACACATCTTAAGGGGGTGTTATTTCACTGTTGAAGCATCGTTAAAGCACTAAAATCAAGTCAGTGCTCCCGAGGCCTATTTTAACTTGTGTATTTATCCAGTCAAAAAATTATGGTCATGTAGGCAGAAATCTATGAAGTAACCCTTAAATAATTATATATTTTTTTTCCCCTTGCTCTCATTAGCTTTCAAGAATTTATCTGGGTTGGTGGAAGACAACTTTAGGCTCCAATGCCTATTGCTGTAAACTGTTAGGTTCTCAATTTTCTGTAGATCTGAAAAACGAAGCTAATTAGCCTCATGTCATCAAAGATTTGACATGCAAAGTGTTGTTTTCATCATGCAGAACTGCAATACACTTCTGAGTGTGATGTTAAGAGCTTCAAAGCTAAAAATGTGGCTACCATAACAATACTGACCCATCCAACTCCAATTAGTGCCCTCAGAAATGCCAAAACCCCCTTTACAATAAACCTCTTAATATTGCAATAGTTTACCATGACACGAACTAGGTGATGCTCTGTCTGAGAAATATTGTTTTCTGAGGATAAAGTCCTGATAGTTTTTCCACAAGCAGGCCCACACTCCAAGCATGGCTGTGCAAAAATCAGTGGTTTTTTCAGCTGCAAATCTTAAGAAAGTTAGAGACTAATAACATGAAAAATAATTTTGGCTAGTAAAGGTGGTGTTAGATTGTGGTACTGTTTTGGGTTCATCTCACAGGAGATAAGTTTGTGGTGAATTGAATAAATTTGTAGTCTCCCTGAAGATAGGTTTTGTTTCTAAATCAGCTTTACTAAAAAAAATAACATATGAAAGGGGTGGAGACTCATTTCAAAACCTTGAAGGTGACAGAAAAAAGCTGTGGGGAAATTAATCCCAAAATGTATAACTTCTGCGTTTTTAAAATGTTTCTCCTTTGGAAACATATTTGCTATCATGTTTCCAAAGCAAAAAGTTTTGATTTTTGCATTTTGTACAGGCACTCTTTGTAAAAACACGACTTACTTTAAAAAAACCCCACAAACAAACTAAAAAAAAGAGAAAAATATATTAATATGGCAAATTAATGTGAAAATTTGAGGGTCAAGTTGAACACAGTATTTTCCCTTGACCTATAATGCATTAAAAAAAAAATTCAGCACAAAATTAAAAATCAATGCTAACTCTCCTTAATTTCTTTTATTCAGTTTTTAAATGGAACCTGTCCTCTCCTTCTAGTAAAGGGTAATTTTTTTTTTCTCCCCAGGTCATTCTGGGATTTAATCTGCTCTCTTTGTGATCAATAATCAAGCTAGGACAACACAGCTTGACTTCAGAAATCCCATCATTAACAGGGATGGTGACATTTTACTGCTCTTTTTAGACACCTAATAGAGATATCCAGTGTAAGAAAAGCTTTATTTTACCTATGACTGACATATTGACCAGTACCCACGAATGAGATTGCACATTTCTGTCCTGGCAGAACGAGGAACAATAGTAATGGCACCATGTAAAAAAAACATGTGCACACACACACACAGAGTGAAGGGTTGGACTTCTTGGCTGAGCATATAAATCTAAAGGCTTTGAACTACATAAGTTATCAATTCAGCTGTCAAATAATTATACCACTGCCCACTGGATTTTTGGAAGATCTGTCATCTTGCCAAAAGAGCATTAATATGTAGAAGAGATGAGAGTTTGCATCTGTTCCCTTGCCTTGCCTTGCCTTGCCTTCTCTTCCCTTTCTCCTCCCCATTGGGGTATGACAGACCCGTGTGGGCTTTCTCCCAAAATAAACAAAGGAGCAACATTTCACCATTGTCTTTCCAAGACAGGCTGCGTATCTCAAATAGAGACTCCAGGGACAGCAGTAGGTTCTATTCAATGCAGGGAATTAGTCTCAAATGGTTTCAGAAAGCTCATCCTGAAGGGCAGGTGTCTTGGCAGGTTCATGGGTTGTGCATTGTTTTACTTTTTTAGGACAGACTTTTGGAAGGTTGCTAAGATATGTTGATGCAATGGATTCTTCCAAGGCATCATGTACTGGTAGGGAAAGAGAAGTCAGCCCAGATGAGCCAAAGCTCAGTATTTTCACAAGTCCTTCAGCTGCTCCCCTATAATCCATGAGTGTAGGGGTGTAAATCCCAATCTAATATCTTGGTTATGTTTGTCCTACTACTAATAATAGCTCCACCTACTAGACATGGGGCATAACTCACTGACATTTGTGAAGTCATCTGGGTCTTACAAGTAAGATACAGTATGAATCAAACATTCTGTAATAAAAACAGCGCTGATATTTCTGATTTTTGCTATTAGGGGTCTTGCTGGTCTGGAGCTGGAGTTCCTGACAGAAGAGCCCTGGGAGAGAATGCACATATGTTTTTTCATGTTACTTTTTATCTCCCATTTCTAGAAAGACTAGTAAAAAAAGAATAAATCCCTTGGAAACATAATCAAGCCATGCCTAAAGTTTGATTTAAAAAGGGAACAACCCATCAGGTCAAGAGAAATGGTTAAGTGCAGCAGTGCTCAGTTACCTCTGCATGACCTTCCCTGCAAACCTGGACGGGAGTCTCTCAGCAGTGTTGCAGATGTTGGATGACTCTGCTAGTGCTGTTGAAAGACAGGGGTGATAAATAGCATTTGAGCCACGTTTCTCTCCTCCTTCAGGCAGAATTCGAGAATCCCAGGTATACAGCCTTGGGAAGAGTGATTCACGAGGTACCACTCGCCCCGGCTTCCTCTGAGGGAGAAAGCTGACACTTCCAGGACGCTGACCTCGAGCCCATACACATTTTAAATGTTTCAGCACCCTCAGGAAAGCCACAATTAGATGTTGCCTCCCTGTATGTAACACTCAGAGACGAGCAAAGAATACTTCTGCGGAGCGAATGTTTGAAAAACAAATATCAGAGAGAAAAAAAAAAAAACCCAACAACCCAACCAACTCTGACACTACTTGGGTGAATTTGAGCTTGTTTGGAAGTGAGCTGAATATCTTTTTGCACCTCCCCACACAATCACCTTGCAGAAAAACAACCCCTCAGCCAAGAAAAAAAAAAAAAAAGGGCAAACCCACACAGATTTTGCACTTTGTAGAGGCAAATCTGCCTTTGTTATACAACTGTGTCTGGCTAGGCTGAGCCTTGCACCCGTTCCTCGTGCCTTCCCCTCCCATGCAGCACACGAGCTCCAGACGTTGGCAGCTGAAGTGTAGGCAGGATCTCAGATATCATGGCAATATAAATAAATAGAGAACGATGAGATAAAGTACACGGGCAGATGGAGGTGCTGATAGTGAGATAGGCTGATAGGGTGGTCAGGGTAACTGCGCTTCAGCACACGCGTAAACACGTGGGTTGTGCCCCTTGCCCTGGGGGCAAAATATCCAGCATCCAGCATGACAACACACGCGTGGACATTCAGCCAAAAGCACTCCAAAGCCTTTAGGAAGAATAAATCATACTTTGCACAGCACTTTCAGAGTAAAGCGTTTTCTATTAAAAATATTTTTTTTATTGGCATAAATAAAATTGGCATAAATAAGTGGGACAGGCGCGATTTGACCCCAAGGTTTCAAGGGAAAGTTAAAAAGCCCCAACACTCCGATATTTCCCCTACCCATCACCACTCTTTTAGGTAGTCAAATACCCAGATACTAAACTGAGAGCTTCTTCTATTAGGAGAAATGTCCAACTGACCACTGGACGAGTGATTTTTTGGTTACATTTCCAAACTTTCATAGAAGGGTTTGGGTTGGAAGGGACTTTAAAGATCATCTAGTTGCAGTCTCCTTGCCATTGGCAGGGACACCTTCCACTAGACCAAGTTGCTCAAAGCCCCATCCAGCCCGACTTTGAACACTTCCAGGGTTGGGGCTGCCACAATCTCAATGGGAAACCTGTTCCAGGGCCTCACCACCCTCACAGTAAAGACTGTCCTCCTAATATCTAGTCTAAGCCCTGCCCTCTGTCACTTTAAAGCCATTTCCCCTTGTCCTATCACTCCATACCCTTGTAAACAGTCCCTCTCCAGCTCTCTTGTAAGCCCCTTCAGGTACCAAAACGCCACAATAAGGTCAGCCTTGAGCCTTCTCTTCTCCAGCCTGAAAAAACTCAATTATCTCAATCTTTCCTCAAAGGAGAGGTGTTTCATCCCTCTGATCATCTTCATGGCCTCCTGTGGCCCTTACTGCTGTGAGGACCACTAGAGAAAATGTGAGGGTCGTGGGCTGTAGCCTTCTTTTGACATTTGACCAGAGTGCAGATATTATTGTAGACCTGTATAAGTTCAGTGGTGATCCTGAATTTCTCCCATCGGGCATCACACTGTCTGTGAGCCCCTTCCCCAGGATAATGACCACAAAATCTTCTCTGGTTATGGTCTGGTTTGATACAAACCCTGTTACTTGCTGGGTATTTTTGCCAGAGCACTGGTGATGATTTGGAACTCTGTCTTATATCATAGTTATTTACTGAATTCAGCTTTTGGTGACAAGCAATTAGCACTTTGTAATCTATGGTGTGGAGGGCAATATATGCATTTTAATAAACAGTATATTTTTACCAGGGATTATACACTGGTTGAATTTGCTGAAGAAATTTGTCACCGAAATAAATAAGGGAAGTGTTTAAAAATCATGGCACATGGGTATTTTTTGGGGTAAAATACTTCCTTTACGAAAAATAACAATTGGATTTGACTTTTTTAAACTGAAGCTTTTTCCACTTTTCATTTCCAAATGGCATTTTCTTTGAAGGATTCACCTAATTCAGAAAAATAAAGATAAGAAAGAAAACTTTTAAATTACTTCCAAATGATACTCAACATGTCATTTTCAGATTAAGAAAATGTTTTGGGCTGACTCAAACAATTTTTTCTTTTTTGTTGTTTGTTTCATTAGAACCAAATGAAAACCTTCAAACTTCCCGTTTTGCTTTGCTTTGACTCTTGTCATTTTCTTTCCTCTGCACTTATTATGCTTGGCTCTGCTGCTGGAAAATGCAGTAATTCTCTGAAGTGAATCACCACTGGTGACCTCTTTGAAAACAATTTTGGTGATACACCTCAAACATCTCCAATCTTTCACGTCTTTCCTCAGGTCTGAGCATTTGTTAATTAAGCGTTGCCATACAGTGCCAAGGGAAAAAGCTATTACCATTAAATAAATGCAGGATTTTATGTGACCTTGTTGGAGATATCAGGACCATCATTTTTCCCAGCAAAGACTTAACCTGAAATTCTTGGAGTGTTTGTTTCCTCCTCAAACTACGATAGGTGATTCTGCATCACTATTGAGGTTGTCTGTCCATGTAAAGTGGTCAAGAACGCAGCCACAAGTAATGTTGGCTAAGAAATTATGTTTTTTTTCTATGGATAAATGACACACTCCAAGCCCCAGTGTTGCCTTGTCTGGGACACTTCACAGAGGGTGATCAGGCACCGGTGTAAAAATAAAGGAAAAAAGAAAAAAAAAGACTGAACTTTCTGTGGACGTGCAATGCAAACAAAACCACAGCTTTGCCTTCCCCACCCTTACACCAAAACTATGTTGAGGTTTTGGAAAGTATATTCATATTTTCATTTTCACTCCTCCAAGGTAGGGCAAGAAGCAGGATGTGCTGAAATACCACAATGGGTCGTCTGGTCTGGGTAGGTTTCCAGCACACTTCTGCAGAGCTCGGGATGGCTCTTGTTCGTGAGTGGGTTTGGAGGTGGGGCCTTTCCCGTGAGTCGAAACGTTCCCCCAACCTCGCCATCCTTGGTGTAAGAATTGAATCTCTGTTGTGGGTGACTGAGAATGGTTCTGGCTTATGGATATAAAGAGGGCAAAATAAAATCTTCACTCCTAAACTAGAACCATAAAATCATAGAGTATCCTGAGTTGGAAGGGATCCACAAGGATCGTTGACTCCAGCTCCTGGCCTTGCCCAGGACAACCTCAAGAATCCCACCATGTGCCTGAGACTGTTGCCCAAATACTCCTTGAATTCTGGCAGGGTTGGTGCCCAACTACCCTCTGAGTGAAGAATTAATTTTAGAGTTCAGTCTGCTCAATGGTCAAGTCCTTACTGAGGCCATGAGAATTTCTGTTTTTGATGAAATCAAGGTAAATTTTACCCCTACCTTAAAACAGAGCAGAGGTGGGCCAGCAGATAGGGACCAGCAGCAGAGGAGTCAGGGAGGATAAACCAAGATTATTTAATAGGAGAATTACAGTCTTTTATTTGCATTGTTTCTTTTCCCCAGCTCCAAGCTTTGCATAAAGCTGTCTTTGTTATAACGTTGTGTTGGGCTACAGTTTTGGATTGAAAAAAAAGATCTTTATGCTGGAGTTTAATGCAGCACAGAAAAAAGGTATAGTCGCTTTAAATGAAAGTCAAGAGTAGGCAGCCCCCTGAGAGCTTCAAAGTTTAAACAAATTATAAGAAGTATTTCTAAGGTGAAATTGGAAAGGGTGCTCTGTGATGCAGAAGAGTGACCATGAGTCTTCTGTGTTCACACTGTCTTGGGTATTGTAAGAAGCTTTCTTGTGAAACTGTTTGCCAAATCAGAAGTTCTAAATTGAAACGTGTTGACAGAAGGAATCTTACTACTTATTTATAATTTGAATACATCTTGAGGCAGGTTATGAGATGATGTGGGTAAGTCGTAACCCACCCTCCTTCCTTCATCCTTATGTCCTGGCACTCCTTCCAGCACTGGCCAGGGCTCTCAGGGCATTTGGCATTTCAGGTGCTGGTGCTGAGCATCATTCCTTCCCCCTGTGTTTCAGAGGGAGGAAAGGGTGCTGGGAACTTGGAAGGATGAGGTTCTTCACCTCGTGCAATCCTATGACCCTGAGGGAGCCCACACACAGATTTGTTCCGTAACACATAACAAACAACTTCGTTTTACTCAGAGGGAGGGAGACGAACACTTTGAGCAAATGATGCATTAAATCAGGGCTGCCAACTGCACCTTAATGCGAGTGCTTTATGCCAAGATCTGTCTATCTATCTATATAATCTTTTATATTCCCAGCTCTTCCTGCTCATCTATCTATCCATCTCTCTCACTCTCTCCCTGTATGTATCTTCCTTATTTCAAACTCTTTCTGTCTATCTGTCAGTTAATCTATCTACTTATTTTGATGTCTGTCATCAGAATAGCATCTATCAGAGGGCTTTAACTGTGCTGGCAAAGGACACATAACAGTTCCCTGAAAAAATTAGTTTTTAACTTGACTAAAATCAAGTGAAAACAGCATTTGGGTGGCACATTTTACTGTCAGTGGTCAGAGCTTGAAGCTGGAGTTTGAGGACTGTGGGATCTAGTCTATGGTCTGCTGTGGGATCATTTCCTTGCAATGTCTCTCCTATACTGATAAAAAATTCCTCATTTTTTCTCATTTCTATGATCTTCAGGTGTTCTGTGAGCACTATAAGCTGGTGTTTCTTTTTTTTTTTTTTTTTTTTTTTGTCTAGAAAACAGACCTACGGACATTGTGGTACATGTAGATGTGGCACTTAGGGACATGTTTTTGTGGTACTTGGCATTTCTAGGTTAATGATTGGACTAGATGATCTTAAAAGCCTTTTCCAACCTAAATGATTCTATGATTCTGTGATCTCTAGGTGCTACTGAAAGGGAATGACATCTTATTTTCCTCATACTCTGCCCTCACACGTGAAAGGGACCCTCCATCTCTCTTTAAAAACATTGAGCCTAGAGCTGCCATTTTGCATTTGCATTTGAGTGCAGTTAATTGGTTGTACTCTCTCCTCTCCAACTACCGAATTTTCTATTTTTTAGATATCTTTTGCTTTCTGTGATATGAAAGAAAACGAATGTGACCCTTTCTCTTCTCCACCCCATCCCTTCTCTCTCTGCTGTCCCCGTGTTTTACTCTCTGTGTATAGTAAAACACATGCTTAGCTTACTTGGATTGTATTCCCATGTATTAAGTCCTACAGCCTGCAGCGAGCAATGAAAACCCATCCGAGCAGGGAAACAACAGAGGCTGTGCATTGGCTGGTAAAGGCAGAGGAAGAGTTTCAACGTACACAAGGAAATCGAACCTCTGATTTGCATAAGACTAGACTGTGCTAATTTGTTAAGTGAATAGATAGACAAGAAACAAAAACATGCCTTAAAGCATGCACGGATGGTTACTGCAGAAACCAGTACCCAAAACGGGTCAGATCCTAAAGGGAAGCCGTCAGAGCCCACTGGCTGCTGCTGGAGCTGGTCTTGATCAAAGTGTGAATAAAAAGCAAATATTCATCTGCTCCATGAAACCAGAGCCCTTGGGTTTGAAAGGGAGCAGGGAGCCACCTGGCACGAAAGGATGCTCCAGAAGTCATGATGCATCCAGGGACATACGCAGGATTTTTTGAGGTTCCTGCAACACCTAGGAGAATTATTTTTTTTCAGGGTTCACCATCCATATAAATCTTCCCAGAGTTTGTCAGAGAAGTTTTGCTAGAGAAGCACAGAGTGAGGCAAATGGGAACATGATCTCATTTCCTTTCCTTTCCCAGTGAAGTGCTTGCCACTCTTGCAGACAAAACTTAAATTTCTCAAGGGAAATGAAATCAATGGAAGTCTCTGGGACTTTCCCTCTTTGTTACCCATGAAAGAGGCAGACTTTAGGTCTGTACTCAAGAAACATGATCACTTCAGCAGCAAAGAGAGAGAGACTTGATACTAGCCATCACATGAATGTACACACACCTATAAGATATATGTGTGTGTGTATATATATATAAATCCAGCTGAGTAGGTTTTCCATGTTGAATAAATACCTGGGATCCCCAGGATCAGACAGTTTGATGAAATACACTTTTGCTAAGCATTTTCTATTTTCTCCACCAGTTTGATTTATTTAACTAACAATAAAGAGTGATCTCGGAGCAAGAACAAAAATAATCGCTTCTCGATGCGAAAAAGCTCTAAAATAATAAATGCCAAGAGCTCACTGAGATGAAAGACCTGAGGTGGTTACTCTGGAGGAAGGGAAGCTGCTTTGTGGAAGTGCAATAATATTTTCCTTGCCTTAAGACTATGAAGGCTTTTCTGTTCCAGCTTTCCCCTGGAGCTTTAGCAGGATACGGCCGTGTTATTACACCTTTGATAGTGCACAGCCCGGCGATAGCTGCACTAGCAGGTGTGTTAGGGGTTGTAATGAGACTTTACAGTCAGGGCTTGTTTTCAGGAATCTGTTTGATTATGTCTTTAATTATGTTTGATTTATGTACAGCTAGGTGGCAAGAGACCACAGCAAACTGGTCCCCGTAGACGAGGTCCTGGGTGGCTCAGAAACGTCGCAGTGTTTCCAGCTGGAGGTTATGGGAACCCCCCAGGTTGCTGAGCTGGGTGTCTGTGAAGGCAGTTGCCTTTGCTGCCTACCTTTAGCTTGCTCCTGCCTGGTGCCACTGAATGGGGAGATACTGGTCGTGATCCTCCCAGCGTTACTGAAAGGTATTTTAACACCTCCAGATGGAGGTGGCACTGGGATGTTCAGAGAGCAGAAGGGAAGCAGATATAACGTTTTCATGAAAAAGTAGAAAATGCAGTAAATAACATGCAGTAAATAAATGAAGTAAGAAACTTCAGAGGTAAAGGAAGTCAATCCTTCCCTCTGACCTCAAGGTTTCTGAAGACAGGTTCATCTCTTTTCCTTTTGGGTTGATATTTGTCAGCGGTTCTTAAAACCTCTTCTTCCTCCCATTAATACTCTCATCATTAGAAATAATTTCTTCTCTTGTCTGATGTCTGCAAGGAAAAACACAAGACTTCATAGTATTCCCAAACCACCAATTACTTATTAGTTACATGGCAAGCCCAGGAGATCACAAGTTGCCCCTTGGGCAAGCAGCCGTTACCCATTATGGAAAATAATGATCCGACTTTTGGATAACTGAAAAGAGGAGGATCATGAGCAAGGAGCTCAATTTGTCAGAGAACTGGCAACCCTTTAATAGCTGGGAATGGTAGAGAAGATATCTCTTTTGCCAGCAAACCACAAGGGAAAAATTTGCAGGTATGAAAGGGGTTCATGAACCTGGATTCATAGCTGAGGTTGCTGCTTTTCCACTGGGCATTGGCAGCCCTCTGGCCTCCTACCCTATAGAAAATCCAATAAGCCAAAGAGATATAAACTCTGAATGAAATCATAGTGAGAGTGAGGACTTGAATCTTCAGTGGGAAGAATGATAAAACTTTGCCTTGTTGACAGGTCTATGAGCGCTGCTTTTCACAGTACTGCTTTTTTAAAAACATAATCATATTTACCAAAGTCTTTAGCCACGCAGAAAAAGGCAACAGGCATCTTTGCTCTTGCAGACTCATCATATCCAAGGGAAATGATTATCTGCCATTTTTATAAGTGATGTTCTGTATGGTCAAGTTCTGTATGCCCTCTCTACCCAGTAATTCCCAAGGAGAGGACATCTGTCCATTTTTTTATTTTTCTCCTGCATGTGGTGGTGGTGTGTTGTCTCCCCCCTCAAGATGTGAATGTGTGCAGCAGGAATACAGAAATCTATTGATTTTAGTATATCACGCTGATTATAATATTACATTCTTGATATATTTTCTGATTCTGTGAAACAGTTCCCTACTACTGCACTAATGAACACAACAGGGTTCAGTAGAGTTATAAACACTTTTGTAGCATGTTATCCAAAATCCCCTTCAAGTCCTTTGGAAAATGTTTGATGGGTCTGGATGGGAACCTGTGTCTCTGCATGACCTGTTCCTCATTGAGTGGGGTCCCCACTTAGCTCAGGGAGTCTGAAACTTGATTAGACTATTCCTTTACTGGGTTTCTTCTATACTCCTTTTCACCTCTGAAATGGAATTGTTTGTCATTCTTTGGGTGCTACTGCTCCATTTTCTTCAGTCTTCCTTTCCTTAGGGCAAGATTCCAGAAAGCAAGCTACTACTGAACTTACAGTGTAATCTATATAGCTGTATTTTTAGGGGAGTATTTGGAGTAGGAGTTTTGGGGGGTTAGTTGGCTTCACCACTGAATGCCCATCTCACGGTTTTGTTGCTAAGTTGTGCAGGAGGAAATGAGTGCATATGGCTATGTCTGCTGCCTGTCTGTCTTTTCACCTAGTCCTTGACATACTCCTTTGGAAGACTCAGTGAGTGAAATGCCCAGATATCTGAGATCCTACTGCATCTATTCTCTGAAAATGTTGTGCTGACTCCAGCCTTCCCCAAACTCTTGCTGCAGCACCCAGTTTGGCAGAGTGCTGCAAGCCATTTTGTAGGTCCTAATGACTGCACAGCCCTTATTTTGAAGGTTCCTCAGTGTTTGCTTCGGGTATGCCAAAAAGAGAGGGTGCGGTGCAGGCTTTGGTGAGTTGGCAGTCGCTGACTTGAGTCAGTATTTTCAAGCCCTCAGCTTTGCAGATGGTGGAACCTGGAGCATTGGCTCTGCTCACGGTCCTTCTCATCCTCCTTCCCCTCTTCATCAAGGAGCATGGTGCACAAGGGCACAGGATGCTGACAGGAGCCATTGTGATGGCGACCATCTTGGCTGGTGGGGCGAGACACAAGTGAGGAAAAGGAAACAACACCCAGATGGAGAGAACAACCCAGTGCTCCCAGCACTGGCATGGCCACTGGGCCGTGTGAGGCCGTCATCTCTGAGAGGACGTCATGGGCTTGCATTATACCACTTGGCTGGGAGTTATCTCCACTTTGCAAGCATGTCGTGATAACTATCTAGAGTTGTCTACATGTGTGCAGGGTTATCTTTGGCAATGCAAAATGGGAAACCAGCAACAATGAGATGATACAGTGTCACAGCTACACATTATAATAACCAGTGATGAGGCAAAGTTGAGCTCGGGTTGAACCTACATATCATAAAGGGCCTTCTTTACCGTGAGAGCTTATTGGCACTGGAAGAGTTATCATGGCAAAGTGAGGATTATGTCATATAGAGTATTTTGGGCTGAGAAAGTATCAATCCCACCTTACTGGATTACCTTTATCCAGTCTGCCTTTTCCTTCTTTGTAACGTGTTTCCTCACCCGAGATCACCCAGCTCTTGGTGACAACAGATCAGGGCCATGCAGCTTGGCCTCTAACCAAGGCAAGATTCTTCCACCTGCCCTGCCTATACCACACACAACAAAGAGGCTGCTGTTAGTTCACAACCATTTCCCCCACTCCTGATTTTTTAATTCTGAAGTAAACACGCTGCAGCTACAGGAAGGGTGGTATGCAGACACCGGGCCAGGGCTGGCTTCCACCATGGTGGTAGGAATGGGAATTCCACTGCAGGCTAAGTGGAAGGCAGAGCCCTCCAAGCTAACGTGATGTGGGAGGTCTAATTCCTACCATCACAGACCTGATTTGTAGGCAACAGATTATTTCACTGGCTTTCACGATGGTTTTTATATCTTAGGCTTCTTTTTTTTTAGTGTTTTTTTTACATGAAAGCAGGAGTGTGTGGATTTTGCAGGTAAATTATAATGAAAGCTGATGGGTGCTTGTGTAGGCTTGCAGAAGGTTTGCGCACAGAAAGCAAGCAGGGGCTGGAGGGAATAGCTGAATGCCCAGGGAAGGTTTAATTAGCATATAGTGAAAAATCTAAAGGTTATACCTAGCCCCAATTTGGGGAAAGACAAAAAACCGACTGTTCTCAGAACACAGCTCAGCAGCAAACTCTGTCGCACCTGATGCAATGCTTCCCTCTTGGGCCACCCACCTCCAAGACATGATTATGCAGTGAGAAAGGAGCAGCGCTCTGCACTTTCGTTATCATGGTCCTTCTTAATTATATGTGCGTAAGCGTTCAGACATGGCCACAATGAGCATGGTACACATCCAGGGGAAGTGAGATTCATCTCAGAATCTCCTACTGCTTGGCAAGCATTTATTAACTCAGCCTCCCAACACCCCCGTGAGGAAAAATGTGTCGAAACCCATTTTCGGTATTAATTTAAAAAAAACAACAAACTTAAGCAAGCAAAGTGATTTACTCAAAGCCAAAGAGCAGGTTGGTGTGAAAGAGCTTGCCTTAAAAACCCAGAATAAGGGATTTTGCCCTTTGTCTTTTCACACGAGTCTGTGTTCCCACGTTGCTTTTTGTTTCTACAGAAACTACAACAGGGGGGTCCCGCTCTGTGACTCAGGGGCTTGGTTCCAATCCAGAGAGCCATGTTTCCATGATTACTCCTGCTTTATGTAAAATGGTCCTTGTACAGGCTCATCTTGCTGAGCTTTTTGGTGCTGTTCCTGGGCCTGACTGCTACCATGAGGTAGGACTGCAGGATCACATTTCCATTCTGCAAGTAGACACACTTTCTCAGGATGTGTGGAAGCCTGCTTAATTTCAGTAGGAAGTCTACTTGAACCAGAGTTGCAAGCTTTTAGCTATTATTATTATCATTAATATTCATTGCAGTAGTGCGTTAAATTCCTAATCAACAATCAGAGCTCCCGTGCTAGGAAACAGCAACTATCCTTCGCCATCTCAGGTCTGGATCCATCAGAGTTTAACTTCTAATTATGTGCTAGCATTCATGGGTTTTATTGGGAAGCCATAAGATGGGAAACAAAACCTTGCAGACCCTGGCTGAAGTCTTTGCAATACAACACCCTTCCTCGGCATGCCGGGGAAAAACTGCTCTCCATGGGAAGAGCAGCTCTCCGCGTGAGAACCGGCCATCCCGTGCGTCCTTCGTGTTTGCAGGATCAAGGCTTCTATTAATGACAAGGCTTGACAATGGGACGAGACCTACAAAGGGAGGGAGAAGGAGGTGCCGAGGGTGCCTTGTGATTATGTGGTTGGCGTGTGTTCCTCCACCATGCAACAAAAAGGGAAAGAAAACCAGCTAGACTGCAACAGACATCCCTGTGCGGCCTCCAGACTGCAGCGTCATTCAAGGCCTCAACTTGGAAACCCTTGCAAAGTTTTATTAACATCTGGTCCTCCATGAACAGTGATATTTTATGCACAGAAACTCAGTTTCACCTCCCTCTTCTACCTTACCCTTTTTTGTGTGTATGCTGATTCTGCCCTTTTTCTTCCTCTTTTTTTGGTGGTTGCCTAGTAGCTCGCAGTTGCATTCTGCCTTATCAGATTGTGCCTAGTTACAATCTTTCTCTATGTGCCGAGGGCAACCCACCATGAGAGCATATGGAATATTTTAGTGTGCATTGCTGTTTTCTTTTTCTTTCTTTTTTTTTTTTTTTTTCATATAGACCTCAGTTTTATTCCCAGCATAGTTTTGTTGCCATTCAGACATTCAGATTATCTTTTGTTTCTGATAAAAGCAGACATCCACAGCCTGGGAGCTATCAAAAGAATCAGTCAAACTGAGGAAGGTGGTAAGGTTTGATGATTTCGGGGCCCTTTTCAGGTTAAAAAAATCCTGAAAACCACATTCTGAGCTGGATTCAACTCTCCTTCTGGCATCTGACTGAAAAAACCTGTGTTCAGTCCATGTAACATCCAAATTGCCTTTTTGTGGTGCTTTCATTTCTCCTGAGAGTAGAGAAAGCTTCCAAATCACGGCCTCTGAAATTCAGGCTATGCCACATGAACAACAAAAAGCCACACATGTAGCGCACTCTTCCAGTTTTGTTTTACCACGCTGGCTTTGTTGGATGGGACAAAAAGGGAAAGTCAATGACACCTCTAGACTGTTCCTTAAGCAGTGACAAAGGAAAGCATTGTGCTTTTGGCACAGTGTGACGCACGGCTAAATGAGGGCTGTTGGGCTGCCTGTCGCTGGGAACTTGGCAAAGCCTGGTCTTCCATGTGGGTGCAGACCAGTGTTTCACACCTGGGGTGTGATCAAGGGGGAGTTGGTCATGTTACTTTCCATAAGCTTCCTTTCTGATGGAAATTTGGCTCACTAGACGATGCTGTGTGCCGGGATGTGTGTGCATGTCTGTGTGTCTGTCTGCCTGGTAGCTTTGGAAGACATTAGCCAAATTCAATGACATTTGACAGCAGGGCTAGAGATTCCAAGATATGCAGCTCCTGTAAGCTGCTGGAAAACAGGACTGGAGCTGGAGATTTTGTTGAAAGAAAGGCAGCAATATTAGGTCCACCCTTGTTAGACATTATAGAATCCACATAGGAGTGATGTTTTGAATGCTCCACCTGTAGGAACAGATTTAATTGGGTTATGTCCTGTCAGGCACCACAGAAATCACTGCCTGCTTCTGTTTTCTCTGTGGTATCTAAGTCACAAACACATGCTTAAGCTTTCTCTTCTCCTCTTCTCTTCTCTTCTCTTCTCTTCTCTTCTCTTCTCTTCTCTTCTCTTCTCTTCTCTTCTCTTCTCTTCTCTTCTCTTCTCTTCTCTTCTCTTCTCTTCTCTTCTCTTCTCTTCTCTTCTCTTCTCTCTTCTCTTCTCTTCTCTTCTCTTCTCTTCTCTTCTCTTCTCTTCTCTTCTCTCTCTCTTCTCTTCTCTTCTCTTCTCTTCTCTTCTCTTCTCTTCTCTTCTCTTCTCTCTCTCTTCTCTTCTCTTCTCTTCTCTTCTCTTCTCTTCTCTTCTCTTCTCTTCTCTTCTCTTCTTCTCTTCTCTTCTCTTCTCTTCTCTTCTCTTCTCTTCTCTTCTCTTCTCTTCTCTTTCTCTTCTCTTCTCTTCTCTTTCTCTTTCTTCCTCTTCGTCTTCCTTTCTTTTTCTTTTTCTTTCTTTTTTTTTCTTTCTTTCTTTCTTTCCTTCTCTCTTTCTTTTCTTTCTTTCTTTCTTTCTTTCTTTCTTTCTTTCTTTCTTTCTTTCTTTCTTTCTTTCTTTCTCTTTCTTTCTTTCTTTCTTTTTCTTTCCTTTTTCCTCTCTTTCTTTCTCTCTCTCTCTTTTTCTCACTAATAAGGGAGCTCCTGCTGCAACCTTAGTACTACCCTATTAGAAGTCAACCAGCAGATAAAAATCACTTGCAGACAAGCTCTGTGAGCCTGCTGTCCACTTACTATTTTTTCTCTCTTCTAATGCTTGGAAAGGGAGTTCCAGAAGGTGTAAGAAACACTTATTAGCTTATTATTTGAGGTAAATCTAATCAGCAGGTGATCTGTCATAATGACATTTCTCTGAACATAAGAGGAAAAAAGGCCTGGGGACATATCAGTGATAAGTTTCCCACCCAAGACAAACCAAGGTGAGCCCTATTGGGTCAGAACATGACTGATCACTGTGGTCGTACCCTGTCACATATCTTGCAAGGAAGCTCACATCTTCTTGTGGGTAGGTTAGTACTGTTTCTCATTATTAATATGGCTCTGTAGGTGTGCCAGGCCCTTTCCAGACTAATTAAATAAAAGGTCTCTGCCCCAAGGAACTAACCCAGCAAGGGATGACAATAAACAACAAGAGGAAGAGGGTTACGCAAGTGAAAGATCGTGAGATACATCTCATGTTGTACCAGTACGTTGGGCCAAATCCTCAAGTAATTACATAAAGCCCCATTTTGCCAAGTTGTTCATTGTTAAGTTACTCCACCCTCGTGTAAGAAATCCAATTGAATTCACTTAATGAGAAAAAGACATGGAGCTGTGCTGAGAGGTGAACGATCACACCTGCAGCCCGAGAAAGTGGATCTGGTTGAGGAGAAAGGGACCACTCCTCAGAAGAAAAAGAGTACAAATGAGCTTTAAGCTGTTATCTAGGCAAAATGTGGATATTTAGTTTTATTAAGCACTGCAATAAGGTGGAACAAAGCACTCAGATTCCCTCAAAATTAATTATTTTCAGATTCAGTTCATTATGACTGGATGTTATAAGGCATTTGGGAATCAATGGGAGACAAGTGTTCTTGAGAATCTAGCTTCATATCTTTAAAACTGGATCTTCTGCATCAGCTATCAATTCCCATCTCTCCCTCAGAAAGACCGTGTCTGAGAGGTTCCCTCCTTCCTGAAGCCACAATGACTCACACTTACAGTTGACATTCAAGGAACAAAGAAGTCTTCAGCATCTATCTTGATGCTCATTTGGGCCAAGATGGCAAGTCCCAATCTGCTTTGCATTGAGCTTGGCGAGAGAGGGGCTGATGCTATAAAGATCAAAGCAGGTCCAGATTCCCCTGACGTTATTCTGCTTAAATGTAGGGTTTGGGGATAATTCCCAGCTCCAGTTTCAGGAAAATCTCCTAAATTTAACCTGTGAGCCTTGGTCTATCAAGGAAGTAAATCCTTGAGGGAATCTAGGTCTATGTTAAATAACAGCATTAGTGTTGGGAGATCTTTTTTTTTTTCCCCACTGGATCCAGGCCATACACAGCTGAAATATAATTCCAAGAAGTGGGCAAACAACTGCAGGGAGGGAATAGTTGGGAGTGGGACCGTGTTCAGGTACGTAGGTTGAAGGCAAAGGAAACTTTGTGTATCTTGGCTCTGAAACCATGTGAGGCAGAGGGTGGTACAGAGAAAAGCTCAGACAGTAGCTCACCTCCTTCTTCCCCAGAGGCAAATGCCTTATTTTCAGTTAGGAATGGATACATAATAAAGGAGCCAGCTCTGTTGCCGTCATGATGCAGAACCTGGCAGTGCCTGTTTCAGAGTGCTGGCTTAAGCATAAACAAGACCACATGAGAACAGGGAGAATGATGATGGACCCAACATTTGTTAAACTACTTGCAGAGCACACATTTTGCCTGTGCTTTGACAATCAGGGCTCTCCCAGAGCTTCTTTAAGTCCATTGTTCCCAGGGGACTTGTTCTCAGTGAGAAAAGTGTGAAGAATGCTGAGGCACTGTGGTTCCCTTTTGGATGAGGTCAGCTCACAGAGAAGAAGAAGCAGGACATCCTATCAAGAATCTCCAGCTAATGTGGTATCCTGTGAAAAATAGGGCTTTGCATTTGTCAGTTCACTGTCACCACCTTCCTCAGCTCCTGATCATTGCTGCTCAGCCACATCCAGCCCTGACAGGGTGCATATATATGCATCCCAGGAAGCACAGACGTGTGTCTGCTCAGCACCATCAGGGACTTGAGTTACCCCAGGCTCCTGTTTGTGCTGTCTGTCAGAAATGAAATAACCCAGTGGCTCAGGCAGGGGACTCGAAAGGGAAACTGATACAGAACGGTTAATACAACACCAGTCCTTTACACTGAGGATGAGCCACTCACTTCTGAGCAACATAAGAAATCCACTCCAGCCGAAAAGCATATGTTTCTTTTCTCTTTACAGCAAAGCTCCCATTTCAGGCACAGGTATTATTTGTTTCTCGAAATCCCCTTTGTTTGTGTCTGCATCGCTGACCCCATCATCTGAGAGCCCTGAGAGTGGTGCTTATCCCTTCCTAGTATTGTTTGCTCTCAAGACCAGTTTGGGAATGCTGTGTGCATGTGTGTTTGTTTTGTTTCTCCTGCTAGTTGTTGATGGTTTTTTTTTCCCTTTTCTTTTCTCTGGGCTTGGATGTACACAAATGCAACAAAGAAATCAGAAGCGGGAGGACTGTGGCATGCAAATCTGTCAATGTGCTATTCAATTAGAGTATTGTTACAAGTGAAACACCAGCAGCCCAGTGAGAAAAAGGAAGTACCAGCTGCTAAAAGGCCAATCAGACAGTTTTTGGTGTAGCATAGTAGACCGGTTTTTCTTTCTTCAAGAAGTTTACTTGTTCTTTCTCTCATATAGACCCGTAAAACTGGGGGCACCTCTTGAATCTCTAAGTCGTATCTCATGTCTCTTTTAAAATCTTCCATAGGTTGGGAATGGTTCATGGGGAAGGAAGTTTCTTGTTGGTATGTTTTTGCTCTCATTATGCCAAGTGGAAGCTGTTCAGGAAGTTTTTCTTCCACCAACCTGTGTTTATTTAGTTTCAGTTTATGCCATTTGCTGTGCCCATGATGCCTTTTAGTTTAAATAGATATTTTTTTCTCCCTATTTACTCTCCTGATGTATTTATATATAAAACAACACTGTTGTCTCAGCGTTCTCTTTGTTCATCTAAACAAGCCAAGATGTATCTTCTTTTCCTATGTTGTGAGTTCACCATTTCCTGACCATCTCAGTACTTCAGTTTTGTATTCTGAGTTCATCTCTCCTAAACACAGGCAACTGGGATCTGTTCTGTTGCTTTGGAGGTGGTCCTCCATGTGTTTTGTGCAGATCAAGACAGAAATTCCCCTATCTTTATGGGAAATGTGTCATGAAACACATTTTTGGCAGCCAGGTCACATATTCTCTTGTAATGGTTGATCCAATTCTGTTTAATACTTTATCAATCATCTGGACAAGGGGACATCCTCAGTCAGTTTGCAGATGACACTAAGTTGGGTGGGAATGTTGATTCATTGGAGGGCAGGAAGGCTCTGCAGAGGGATCTGGAAAGGCTGGATGGATGGTCCCAGGTCATTGGATGAGATTCAATAAGGCAAAGTGCTGGGTCCTGCCCTTGGGTCACAAGGGCAGGACCCCCTGCCGCACCACAGACTGAGGGAAGAGTGTCTGGGAAGCAGTGTCTGGTGGAAAAAGACCTGAAGGTGTTAGTCAACAGCCAGACGAATCAGGAGTGTGCCCAGGTGACCAAAAAGGCCAACAGCATCCTGGCTTGTGTCGGAAGCAGTGTGACCAGCAGGACCACAGCAGTGATTGTCCCCCTGTACTCAGCACTAATGAGGCTGTACCTTGAATCCTGTGTTCAGTTTTGAGCCCCTGAATTAGATGAACTTTAAAGGTCCCTTTCAACTCAAACTGTTCTATAACTCCATAAAGAAAGATACTGAGGTACTGGAGTGTGTCCAGAGAAGGGAAAAGAAGCTGGTGAAGGGTCTAGAAAAAAAGTCATATGAAGAGCAGCTGAGGGAGATGGGGGAAAATGCCTGGAAAAACATAGGACTGGGGGGACCTTATTGCTCTCTACAGCTACCTGAAAGGAGGTTGTATCAGGTGAGGGTTGGTTTCTTCTCCTAAATAACAAGAGACAGAACAAGAGGAAATAGTTTCAAGTTTACCAGTGGAGATTTAGTTTGGGTATTATGAAAAATGTCTTCACCAGTGTCTCCAGTACTTGAACAGGTTGTCCAGGGAAGTGGTGGAATCACCATTCCTGGAGGGATTTAAAAAATATGTAAATGTGGCACTTGGGGATATGATTTAGTGTTGACCTTGGCAGTGCTGGGTTAATGGTTGGACTCAATGATCTTAAGGGTCTTTTCCAACCTAAAAGATTCTATGATTCTATGATCCATTTTTCAGAACTTTTTAAATTAAATAGCTTCAAAACTTCTCATTAGCACCTAATCTTTACCTGATTATAGCAGGAATTTCACAAGCTGCCCTAGACTACATGTTCAACATAGCTAAAGTTAGGTGAGATGCTTGATCTCTTCTGTACTGAACCTCCAGTTCTCAAGAAAGTACAGTCTATCTTATGAGATAACTTTATGATCTCTGGCACTGATAGCAGTGCCTTCTTAGTATCTGTTAGCAGCAATTTTTAGTAACACGGTCCCACTTTTTGAGACAAGGACATTTGGCAAAATACCAAATAAAATCTGTCCCCAAACTGATTTCCGAAGAAGTTCAGTCATAACTTCCTTCCTCTCCCAACACCATTTGTTGTAATTTCCTATGTAGTGACTCCCTTTTCCACCCTAAAATTCCTCTCCTGATTTCCATACTCTACTGCTTAATAATTTCCCATGAGGTACCTTATCAAATGCTTTTCTGTCCAGAGAGATTAGATTTACTGCCTTTCCTTTCATTAGAAAATCAGTGATCTTATCAAAGCAAACTATCAGGTCAGTTCAGAACAATCTATCTTTGTCAGAAAACACGTTGTGTTTTTTTGTAATTTTCATTTACATCCATGTCTTTAATTATTCTTTTCTACTGAAGTTGTTCCATAGTCTGACTTATTGCTGATGCCAGCCCACATTTTCTGGTCCAACTGCTTCAACCTAGGACTTGATAGACCTTTAAAAATTATTCACAGTCAGACTTTGTGTCCATGTTTAGATAAGTAAATAAAATAGTCCGGGGCTCATTCTCTGATCCCAAAGATCATGACAGGGCAAGGCTTGAAGCGGTGCACTTAAACTCTAAAATCCAACTTCCCACCAAGAAAGAGTGGTCCCATGGGCACTGTGTGCTGGGAATGATGCACATGATGTCTTCTGAACCATGCCTTGGCATGCCAGATGCCACAGGACAAAACTTGCTAGGGACATAGCTAAGAGCAGGGCAATCACATGCCCTGGCCTTGTTTAATATGTTAGTATAGGCAAAACTAATGGTTCTTCGTGCCTTTTCTCAGACCTTTGCAGGGAGACTGTTTTGCTTTCCCTTGAGCTGATGGCACTTTCGAGAAGGCATTTCATACTCCCATTCCCTCTTTCCCATTAACCTTTATGCCTCTAAGCCCCTGTTCAGTATTCCCATCCTTTACTAGAAACTTTAGTGATTTGTTTGAATTTCCTTTGCAAATTCTAACTGTGTTTGACTTGTGGCAATTCTTCCACTTGATGCCTTTGTTTCAGCCATCGTATTTCAGCCATCAAAAATTTCAGTGTCTAATTTGGGTTGGGGTGAATCTCTCTCTTTCCAGAGCCTATGGATGACCTGAAGCACTCATCTCTATTATGATCTCTTAGAAATTGGGGGAGAAAAGTCCCGTCCTGTACTTACACATCTCTCTCTCTCTTTATTTGCTCACTCTTATTCTTGCTACAATGAACTGCTAACAAGACAATTGAATGCTGGAGGTGAGGTCTTCAATCTAAAGGCAGCTCTGTTGGATCAGTGGTTTATTTTCACGGGTTGAAACCTGGCCCTGCAGCTTTCTCTGGCGAACCAGGATGAGAAAGGTTTGATGCCATTTTTTCCTCTGTAACTCAAATGGGACTGTTTCTCCCATGCAAAGATTTTTTTTTTCCTCCCCACCCCTGTGACGTGAAACATAAGGCTGCACATTTCAGCTACTTTTTGGATAGAGGCAATAATTTCTTAATTTGCCCTGAAGGGGCACGCGCATAAATGGGAAGGAAAAAAATAAAGAGCTTGTGGAATTGATTGGAGGAGAGATGCATCTTGTTCAAACTAGAAGTGAAAATATATTCCAAAGGAGAAATCATTAGCATTTTCATTAAATGCCAAAGAGTGTGACTATTAGACCTACCTCAGGCAACCCTGGGGTTGAAAACTTTTCAACAAGATTTAATTGATCCAGATGGATTGAGGTTGTTTTTGTTTTTTACCCCTTCCACCCTTCTACCCCCTGCTTAAATCTCTGTACTCCATCACCTGTGAGAAAACCCCAAACCGAACCAAATTAAAATAAATAAACAACGCCTTCAGCCCACACCCTGGAATGAAAACTGCAGTGTAATATGAAATGTGTCCTGATCGTCTTGTTATGGAGCCCAGTGACTCACCAACTGCTACAATTGGGGTTAGATAAAATAAAGGGATTATAATTAAGGAGGCAGCAGGAGGATGTTAACTGGGCAGTCAGATGAAGGCAGACCCATTACAGACCTGGGTGTGCTGAGGTTTGCCTTGAGGGCCTGCCAGGGATGCATAGACCTGCGACTGGGGGATTTGCAGCAGAGGGTCTGCTTAGAAAACCTAACAGGGGCATGTTTGGCTGGACCAGTGTACTGGGAGGAGGGCCCCCAACTCTGTTTGGCCTACTGTAGGTATTCCCCAAAAATGCCTAGTTTTCAACTATTGTGAAGGTGGGTGGTGAAGGGTTCACCTGCCAGTTGTGGTCAAGGGAATTCATGGAACCATTGATGCACTTGTCTGAGAATTGGCAGTATATCTGGACAGTGTTTTGATCCTGAACCTTGACACAGGGGCTCTTTCCCTTGAAAAGAAATCTGAATCAGCCCCTTGGACCCAGCAGAAACCCACTTCTGATGACTATAAGGAGGGCCAGTGCAGGCACCATCCTCCAGGGCAGCAGGGAGCAACTTTACTAGTGATGGGAGAGAAAACAACAGCTTGGTGGCATATGACTCTTAGGTTTAAACTACATACTTGGCACAGTGGCAGTAGTATTTTAACCTGTTGGATACAAGATCATGCAGCAAGTGGGCAGGTTGTGTCTTCCAACACCTAACATACCTATAGAGACATTTTTTCTGTCCTCATTTACTCAGCTTGTTTTCCTGCTTCTTGGATTCCTGAAGAAAAATGACTGAAGAAATAATTCTGTTAAAATCTCCTGTGTACTTAGCACCTTACTTCCTGAGTGAGCCAGCCTCAAAGTCCCAAAGCCAGGTGGATCATATGATGGTGTTTCACATGCCAGAGCACCGCCACAAATGATCTATGGCCATTGCAAATGCTTCTTATGTAAGTCCATGGAAGCCATTTGCCTGGGTGCAAAGTACCTAATGCTTCAGTTTGGGATAGCTTAATAACTCCAGTAATTATCCAAAGGATCCCTGAACACTCTTATGATTAAACATCAGGTTAGAACTGGACCTGAGGTGAAATCTGTGCAAATGCAGTCATGGTTGGAAAAGGTTGCAGGAGTCATCCGGGGCTGTGACTGCAGTATCAGAGCATCTTGGAAGGAAAAGTGTGATGATTTGTCTAGTGAAAACTATTATGGGAGTTTCGGTAGGATATTCTGTTTTATTCCCCAGGCTGGAGTTTTGCCAGGACATTGGAATCTAAGTGCCTGAATTCAATGTTTCCTTGATGGAGTTGGTAGCTGGCTGACCCCAAAGACGTGCTCTAAACCTTCACCGCTGGATCAGCCACACGTGTCCCTGTTTCCTCACACTCCTCTGTCCATCTGTACATGCCTGTTGTCACTCATCTGTCACTTACACTGGAAATGCCCCGGGGATGGCATCCCCTTTTTGTTCTGGGCTTGCGCAGCCTCTTGCTCAACGAGTCCTGTGGTAACACGGTCAAACAACAATTGCTAAGGGTGAAAGATCGCCAGGTTAAAGATGGCAAAACCAGTCCTCAGGACTGGCTGTGTAGTAGAATAACAACAACAAATTCATAATAATAATGGCACAGGAATAATGAATGGTTGTATTCAAATGTTAGCTGGCTAGAGCTCGCCACTTGCCTTTTCTGCAGCTCCTGTAAAATTTATCCTCCTTGCTGAACATGTATTTGCCTGCACTGCCAATGTGCTAATTCTGCTCCTCACAGTTTTTCTATTTGCTTTGCTGTATCTTTCTCAATTAAAAGGAAAAAAAAAAAAGGAGAAATAAAAATCAAATCACATGGCATCAAAGAGCTACATCAAGAGGTCATTGCATCAAATGTTGCCGCTAGTTTAATAAAGGAACTGACTAATATACTCATTAGTGGTGCTCGTTGCTAATGCCCGATCAGATAATGGAATTGAAATATCATGTTTTAGGGTGTAATCAGGATCCCCACAGGTGCTGGGATGGAATTGCCCCATAGGTACAGCATTACACAGTTAACTAGGTGTGTTACTTTGACGGGGTGTTTCAGCTTCCCAAGCCTGCAGGTAGGAAGACGTGAGCAGGACTGTCAGTGTAGCTACTGAGAATGGAGAACTGGGTTGGAAACAAGGGAAAAAAAGCTGAGGTAACCAGGGTTAAATTGGATAGAGGCAGCTTGGAGCAAGTGGTGGGTGTCAAGCCACCTATGGGACCAGATAGGAGCACGTGGAGACATGGCACTGGCACTTTGGGAGGACGTGACAAGCTGCCTTCAGATGAAGAGCTCCTTGGGTTGGCTGAACACTGGTGGGTGTGTGCAGGGAAGCACACTGAAACAGAGCTTCTGGGAACATCAAAGGCTTCATTGCCTCCCTGGCATCTGGAAAGTGGAGAAGAAAAGACTAGTATGGATGTAAAATCCCTGTGCGAGGAATTGGAGGGAGAGGGGTCCTTTCAGACCACCCCTGAGTGGGGGTACAGAGTTGCTTTTAGCACCAGCTCTAGTCTAGTTGCAAAGCCCTTGGAGGAGGTAGCAAGAAGGGATGAATCTTGCCTCCCTGGGTCTTCAGTGTCACTTACACAAGGCTTTCAATCCCCAGTATTCCAGAGAAGCTGCAATTGCAATTTCATTGTCCAGGGGTGACAGACAAGCACATCACAAGCCTAACACCAGCTTTCTCTTCCCCAACTCAAACATTTGCCTTCTAAGTTTTCCATTAAGTGGGTAAGTCCAAAGAAGTTTGCAGCACTCTTTTTAATTGCATTTTTTAAAATTGAAGAAATGAAAACACATATTAAAAAATTCAAACCCAGCCCCAGCCTAATCAATGCTACCAGACTTTGGGTAAACTGGGCTGAATGACAAGAGTTTTCCAGACGAATTTGTTCTGTGTGGAAGTTAACTTTAAACTCTTTTCTTCATTGCCAGATGATTTAATACTGGATGAGCCAATGAAAGACTTCAGAGACACTCAAATTACTTCCCAAGTTGCTCACAGAATATGTTCTGCAGAGACAACACCAGGCTAGAGACTTCAGTGGGATTAGCAGTAAAGCAAAGTTTTGTTTTACTACAGTATTTTAGATTGTCTTCCAATCTTTATTTCTTTTTATTTTTTCTCCCTCCTGCTCCCAGTTTTTTAATAATAAAAACTTACATGTCAATAACAACCCCTTCTGACTAGTGCCTCTCAACACTATTTGTCCTCCTCTTCCTTCAGCATCCCATAACTTCCTCCTTCCATGTTTTTTTCACGCACTCTTCTGGAAAGACAGTTCAAGTCCTTTCAGAAGAAGGAGTGAGCTCTCTGAGTGCTTACTCATCTGCTGTGAAGTCCTTGAGAAGAGGGATAAAAGAGTTTGGGAAGAGGAAAACGCGTGTCCCTTCCTTGGGTTTCTCAGAGAAAATCTTTACTCAACTCCAGGAGAGGGCTCAGGGTCATGAATCCTCTGGAAAGGGATATATCCTCTTGCTGCACAGAATAGGGTAACTACATAGTACAAGGAGGCAGGATTTAAATAATTTCATTTTTTCTCTTTTCCCCTTGGCGTTCTCTATTGGTTAGTTTAGGCAGGCTCCAAAGCCATATGCAGACTGCTATGAAGCCTGTTTTTGGTGGATTCTGCAGGGAGATCCATGGGAATTAGGTCCCTATATAATTACACTTAAGCACCTAAAGCTATGGTTGTGTTGATAAACTAAACAAGGCCAGGGCTCAAGCCCAGGTACTGGCGCATGATCTCTCAAACTATCCAACCCTTAGCATGGTCCCTGGTGATGGTTTTGTCCTGTTCCAACTAGCATTCTCCCAGACAATGCCTGGGCATGGTCCAGGAACAGCCTGGGCCAAGGAGCATCACCACAGGCGGTTCAGATGCAGCCCCCCAGTTTTGGAAGGAAAGACGCTTATCAGCACGGACGCAAATTGGTCTGTGCCAATTGGCCTCTGGGCCAAAGAACAGCCCCATGCATGTCTTATTTACTAGAATAGATGAAGTGAAATGCTTTCAAGAATGTAGCCTGAGATGCTAAACAGGGACTTGGGAGATAGCTGAGTTCCCAGTGCTTAAAAAGAAAGGGGGATAAAAGCAGTGCTTGGTTTATCCAAATATTAACTCGTTCCCTCCTGCTGTGCACAGCTTCATTTCCAGCAGACCCAAAAGGGACAAGATTCCTCATTGCCCTTTTCTGCTGCTTTTATTTACTTGTACAATCATAATCTACTTGTGGCCACTTCCCAGATTTCTCAACAATATAAAAGTCATGAAGGTGGACAACTACAGTAGCAAGTTAGGGTTATTTAATACTGAAATGGAAGTGAATGTTTTAGCAGGAACAATGTGTTCTGGTGTTTTCCTTCAGATTCTTGTCAGAAGTGTTTGATATCTCTGTCATAACTTGGTGAAACAAGATTTTTCTCTCTCTTCATTCTACTCCAGTGCAATATTGGGTGGAAGGTGGTAATGAGACTTCAGCACTGGTGCTGGTGGGAATAAACCTGGTTAGATGATGCTGGCCAGTTTTCACAGCACAAATGAAAGGTGGCATATCTGTATCCCTTGCCATAAGCACTCAGCCATCCAAGTAAACAATGGAACCTGTGTTTGTGCAGCACCTCATAGAGAGGTGTCCTTGTCCCCAGCCAGTTCACCAAGCAACATGACACCACAAGCACTAAACCCAACAGAGCATCCACATGCTTCAAACTGGAGGGGTCTGAACATGCTGCTTAAAAATCTTTGCTGCAATCATCTTGGCATTAACGTTTAGGAGAGTTTCTCAGCCCGTTGGAAATTTGCTGAATTGGACAAAATAGCAGAGAAAAAAAAAACCAAACAGCTTTTAAATTCTGACTTCAGAACATATTTAGACTTACTCCACTCAAATTTCTGCCTATATAAAGTCTAAGTTTCTTGCATTAGAAATTAGATGTCTATTATACATGCACATATGATGTGTGTGTGCATTGCAAAGAGAGGCTTGTGTAATAGATATGTATGTGTATTCCTTATTGCTGGATGGATACATCATGTTATAATCCTTGATCTCTGTGGCAATGGAGACCCTGTCTAAAATCATGGTCCTGCTGGGCTGAGCAAGTGGCTGCTCAGTGATGAGTGCCCAGGTGTCAGCAGTCATCCAGCTCGAGGGGTGAAGGATCAGCCTCACAGCCTCTTCCCAGGATCCTGCTTCCTCATGGGCATTTCACTCTGGAGTATGTGATATTAGGATGGCTGCAGGCAAAGTCCCCACTCCTGTGTGTGTCATTTGGGTGTCTGGAGGTGACATGGTTGAGGCTGGAGAAGAAGAGACCAGCAGAGCTTAGCTAAACCCAGCCTGTTGGAGTTATCGGTTGTGATCTTAACTAGAAGGTCCTTTTTCTGCTCACTTACCCTTGCACACACGCACATAATTGCAGTGTGAATTCATAATATAAACCATGATGTAATAGACACCAACTCAACTCAACTTAATTACTGTACAAATGAACAACAACTTAAATCACAAGCAGAGTCCCATTAAAAGTAATCAGATCCTGGGTGGGGAGATGGTTAAAGGTGGCGTTTGAACTCCAAAGAAAAATATTCTCTTGTTTGGACATAATTTGGTTTCTTTTTTTATTGTTATTTTTTCTTACACAGTGTATTTTTACTCTCTCTCCCTGTCTCTCTCTCATTTTAATTTTTTCAACCTTTTCCTGATAAACCAAACTAGTCTAGACATATCTTTTGAGAGCAAATGTTCTCTAAGTTATGTTCATTCCTTGTGAGTTTGTACGTTAATCATTAAATATAATTAATTAGAACATCTTGTAATTAACTTGGAAAGCAAAATTATACGAGGGAATGAGTTTGTAACCACATCACATTTGAAATAAAAATAAAACTTTGACTAAAAGGAATAACTGCTCTTTGGAATTAGATGAGTAACAATGTTGGATTGGCTCCCCCGAAGCTGTAATGTTGGCTCTGAATTCATTCACATATATCAACCATATTTCACATTGGTACACGTGCTCACACACACATGTATGTGCACATCATAGTGCCATGGCCCAGAGTTAGCCCACTGCAGGGATGCTTTAAGCCACCCCTCTGCTTTCTTGTGCCTCTGCATTTGGAGGGACTCAGCAAACACACCATCAAGCAGACTTAGGGTGGCTCTGACTTGCCCTGACTAGTTGTGATGGCATTTTGGGTATGATGCTGGTTGGAAATTGTGGCATTTCATGGCAGGCTTTCCTACCAAGGCTGGCAAGACCTGGTAGGGGGTGGCAGACAACTGGCCATGTGGGTACCCCCAGCTGGTGATTCCTGGTCCAAAGGAATCCTCACATACATGCTGGGACCAGTTCTCAAGTCCACCAGTTCTCCAGAAAGCAAGTTCTGGGCTGACCTGTGGAGCACAGCCAATGAACCACCTTAGCTGTCTGGTTCAAAAAAAGAGAGGAATCTCTTCTTACCAAGCAACTGTTCCCATCAAAATTTAAATACTGCATTTCCTTGTGAGTGCGAAGAGTTCTGCCATCCTTGCTTGACTGAATAATCTGGGGATGTCCTGGGAGACAGAAACTTCACTATTCTCAATAGGAACACACCTGTTCAGGGTGCTGCAACATCCCAGGATGAGATACTGGTCCTGGGGGCTTTGGGCTGAGAAGTCCCTGAGGTCTGTAGGAGCAACAATCCTAGGGAATCCCCAGGTGATTACCTAGATAGTGCTGATAAGGTTAGAGTAGCTGCACAGCAGCTCCTGGAGCATCATTGGGCTCTGCCACTTGCTTATTAATGTGGCCTGGGGCATGTCATTTCACCTCTGTTTTCCCTTCCTCTCTGTCCTTGTTGAGTACATCACGTTCATGAGGACATCATCCTTCCTCTACACTTTGGACAGGCAGTACTGCCAGCCAAAAGGGCTCTTTCACCTCTGTCACATCCCCAGTTGGGATAATACCTTCCACAGTCACTGACATGTGCTCAAACAGGCCAGAGGACTTCATTGCTTTCAGCTCGCTCTTGAATTCCCCCTTTTGCTGTTTTGGCAGGAGGAATGGCAAAGCCTCTCTCCAAGTTTCTTCTCTACCCTCCGCAGCCAAGCAATTGCTCGGCTGGGCCGTTCATCACCACCATGGTGCAGAAACTTTCCTCACATTTTTGTGGTTGGTTTTCAGGCCAATGGAGGCAGCTGGGGAGGAGAGAGGCTAAGGTGGAGAAGAGCAGAGGTGGAGTGGGAGAAAGGCTCCTCAGAAGATGAGGGAGATGAAAGATGAAATAATTTGGAAGTCCTGATTGGTGGCTGAGGTGAGGGAAAGTCCTTTTCTCTTCTGGGCACATGAGATGAGTGACCAAAGGACTCGGAAATGTGGCCTTGGATATCCCTCTCCATTCATCAGGGCACTCCTGCTTTGTACTGAGCTCTCAAACTGCATGTTGGTCCCCTTCACTGGTTCTTAGACTGGAAATCAGCTAAGAAGCCATCCCTCAGCTAAAACTTGCTCAGGCTGTGAAGGGTTAATTATTTTGAAGAGACTCAAAAATATAATCTCCCCGTTTGTGAGCAGATGAAACAGGGTGTGGATTTACAGGGCCAGGATGAAGGGGGAGAGACTAGGAGCATAGCTGTGATCTCTTTGCCTTCTGCCTCCTCCCTGCCTGTTGGTAGCACCCTGCCACTGGGGCAGGCACCAGGGGTGGGATGCAGCTTGCCTAACATTGAACAGGTCGATATAAGACACCTGGGGCAAACCAGATGGGTTGTAGGACCTTCCCCAGGCACATGGGAGGGACAGGCACCTCTGGGAGAAGAGCATCCTATTGCATGAGGGGGGCTAAGATCCACCCAGTTTACACACTTGGGTTGACAAATGAAGTGCCCATCTTGCTCTTCAATGGTGACGTGAATCCCACACCCCAAAAGGAATTGGAGTTTTGGTTATCTGCCTGAAGAGAAGCTCCACTCTGCATCCTACCCACTCGCCCATCACCACTTTAGCTGCATCTGTCCTTCCTGGCCTTCTTGCTCTGGCAAAACTCCCATTTTGGAGCAAGATAAGATGGACCTGATCCCGACATGTAAGAAAAAGTCTGCTCTGTATGGGACACGACACCTGCCCACATTCATTGTTTTGTAGATACGGGGCACCATGAATAAATGAGGGAGCATGAATATGCCCAAGGAACAACAGCAGTGAACGACAGTAAAAAAAAAAACTGAAAGAGATGTGACAGTACTTTTGAATAGAGCTGACACTGAGCAAACACTTTGCACAATGTGGAGGGTGATATAATATCCTGCCCTTTCAGAGTGTCACTGTGACTTGTATTTAACATTCATTGGCAGCAGCAGCCCGGCTTGATCTTCACACTGAGAGGTGCTGAGCATATATCTAGGAAAAAAAGAAGATAGACAAAGAGGTGCACCCAGTTGACTGCCCTTTCTTATGTGGGTGTGAATCTACCTTAGTGGAGCCCATGTGATCTTCACAACTGATTTCAGTCCCTATTAACCTCCCTGATGAGCAGTAGGAAATTAGGCATGCGTGGAGGGAAGGGTGTTTATGAAAAGCAAGGTCTAATGAGAACCCGGTTTCAGAGTTAATTATGGAACAACCATTGCCGCTCCCTAACCCAATACTGCGCCTGATTCTGATCTCACTGCATGGGAAAGCGAGATACTTTATACCCATGGGGGCTCCTGGGCCGCATATGGCTCTTGAGTAATTTAGGTGCATTTATGCTGGGTGATATCATGTGATCGACAGTGGGACTGCACTGATGCCGGGCTGCTGGGTAATCTGTGGGATGAAGCAAATCAGCAGGACTTGCCAGGTCATGCCCGGCCCCATCCCATCCCACAGTGGTGCAGGGAGAAGGAGGAGAACTGTTGTTATCTCCTCAGTGAACCACTCCTGCTGCTCTCCCTCCCTTCTCTCTCTGATGTGCCTGATACGTGTCTTCTGTCTCTGGGCTGAATGAGAGGTGTTGGTAGATGGTTTGTAAGGTCAGCAAGATGGGCCAGCGTCGGGATCAATTGAGCAGTACCTGTGTGTGTATGTAATCAGGATCTGGCCTTCTGCTAATTAAAAAGCTCAAACAAACGCATGCAAATGAGGCAGATATGAACACGCAGGTGGATTGCTGGAAACAACACCCTCCACTCCTCCAATTGAGGGGGCAGCCGGTCCCAGCACTCCCTTTTGTTTTGTTGTTTCCACAAAAAAGCTGCCTCTGTTGTGGGGAAGTTTCCCCTTGGTTGAGTTCAGCGCGTACGGTCCTGGGGCATAAACAGCCTCTTGTCCCATGACACACACTTGCCCTGAGATTACACACACACACACACAGAGCTTGCCAGGGATGGCACAAAACACTTCACTGGGAGTGTAAGGAAAAGCCACTTTCCCACTTCTCCTGGCCTTGTGTTTGATGGGCTGGGAGCCTTTTCCAGAATGACATGCAGAGGGTTTGCAGCATGTGACAGATTTTTCTGGGTCTAATTCTTCTCTCCGTGAGGCCACAGTACGTTACAGCCCTGGGAAAACCTTCTGGGAAAGACAGATTTCTTGGTTCGAAAATGTTGCATAAAACAGGGACACAGGTGACAACTTAAAATCAAGATGATATTGATCATATTTTTCAGTACAAACCAGATTCTGGGATAACTCTTATAAATACTTGCACTACTCTTGTCACTGCACTTCCAGAGTCCTTTGAGAATGCGGATTTTTCCCACTAACATAAACGGTCCTTTGATAATGGAAAATTTGCCTGAGTAAAGGCTGACTGCTTAATGCAGTGATTAAGTCATTGCTTTAATCTGGCATAGCTCTTGAAAAATCTGCTGGAAAGAGTTACTGGAAAGGTCCTTTTTGTTCCCTTTCCCTACAGCCACTCATTCTCTTTGCGCTTACAGTAATGTTCATGGGTCTTCCTGGTGATACAGATCAGGGAATTGATCTGGCCATAAGCTCAGCTGGCTAAAAAAAGAAAACAAACAAAAAACCACCCCAAAATAAAAAAAAAACCCAACAAAAACTAAAGCTTGGGATTTTTTTCAGTAATGTGTCAACAAGAGATCCACTGTCAGTCAGAAGGAGATGATAAGAACGAGAGGACATGGATGTGGTTGAGCTGGCCCTGTTCATTGTACACAGTCAACAGAAAATTGCCAGTGCCATGGAACACACCGTGCTGAAGACCAACCTCCAACCCACCTTCTGGCTTGTATGCAGGATAGTTAATATCCACCAGACGCCTGATGTACTTAGCAAAACTCACACTTGGAATGCCCCAGCCCAGGTTGTGCATCAGGATTGGACACCTTGGACCGAAGCATGTCATGCTCCAGTTTGCTACAGGGAAGGTAACTTGATAAGAAACAAAGTCAGAGGGAGACCTACTCAGCACAGATTCACACATCATTTCTATGATCTTCACCTTGATGGTTGACTTTGCTGCTTCTTCTGAACTTGAGTCTATGCTATATATTACTTTGGGTAGCACTGAATATGAAAAGAACATCAGATCTTATTCTCCTATTCTATTTTTGGAAAACAGTCTCAGATATCTCCCACACCCTCTTCTTCCCTGCATGTCCCCATAAAGGACCAAAACACCAGAGTTCCAGTAGACCTGGGTGTGTGATGTTCTATTTCATGTAGTGTATTTTAACTTTTAGTAGAACTTTGGCTACTCTAAATCTCTGTCTAATATTCACAGGCTGGGGGTTCAGCAGAGACGGGCAAAGCAGTGTGTTAATTTGTTTGGCATAGCTTTGTCATGTGGGTTTTCATTTTGCAACTCCACAACCAAAATAAAGGGTAGCAGAGATCAAAGTCATTTACTGTTTAGACTCTAATGCTCAGGGGAAGGTAGAGGTGCTATTTCAGATAGGAAGAAGTCTCTGATTTCATGTCATTAAAACCGTGTGTCTCAGTTCCTGAAAGCACGTAAATACACTCATAGTTGAGCTTAAAGACAGGAGCATATGTAAATACTTTGATAAAGCAGAGGTAGGATTACATGAAGTGCTTCTTGTTCTTGTATTGACTTACTCGAGTTAGTTAGTTCAGACAAAAAAGCCATATAGGCGTAATAACTTTATTTTTAACTAGATTAAAGTTAGAAGGAACCTATTAAAGCACAGAGGGGGCTTGGGTGCTGAGCACGAATTACTATTTAGAGTTGATCTCAAAATGCCCTTATCTTTGATCAGTTCAGAAGTAGAAGTAGATTCAAATGGAGAACTCCAGCAGGTATTGGAAGACTCCATCAGGAGTTTGATTACGGGAAGGCCTTGTGACAAGCACTTCCTTACAGACAGTCCAGATAGAGATGGAGATGCTTTGTTTCCAGAGTTTGTTTCTGGGACTGACTTGAGCCATAACATTTTTATGTTGGATTTACTGAATCTGGCTGGTCATGCAAGTTAAGAATGTTCTTTTATTTTTTTTTATTTTTTTTTTTTTAAATTTTTTTTAAAATTTTTTTTTTTATTCCCACTGAAAACAACCCTGAGATGTTGATTCAGTGTAAAGTTTTGGCTGAAATTCTTGTTCCAAGGCCTTGGTGTCAACAAAGATTTCAGATTCCTGTTTACTTTAATTGGCTTTGCTTTTAGCCACAAGTAAAGATTGCAAAACAAAGGCGTGGAATGGCCATCCCCTGCTTCCAGTGTGGGTCTACATTACTTTTTTTTTTTTTCCCCTGGGCTTCTTATGCGAATGTGTTTGTGAAACCACTTGAATCAGGAATTTTGTTTTCAAGTGGGGACCTAAATTTAGGATCCTGCATCCCTCTTTAGAAATGGATAAAAATAACAAAAATTCTTTAGTTCTCTTCTCAGTGGAGACTCTTTGACCCTGAGAACTTTCAAGAATTTGGATGTGGAATATAATATTTGTCAGCACAAAAGCTGTCAAAACTTTTCTAATCATAATCTACAGCAGAAACAGCAGATTTTTGTTTAGATGTTGCTCAATATCAGGCAATGAATATGCCCATGGCACATGGGTGCCATTGATGTTCTTGGGTACGTGAAAAAATATGGCAGATGACCTGATTTTCCAAAGCAGAGCACTCAGGAATATCTCCCAGTGTCATAGATGAACTCTCAGGAGGAGTCACCTGATCTGCTCTCAGCTCATCCCTTACACCTGAGACTGTTTTGGGCTGGGATTTTCCAAAGTGCTCAGTGTTGGCTGAACTCCAGTATCAAATTTACTGGCAGTGATTCCCAGTGATCCATTAGGAGCAGAGTTAGACCTGACCCTCTGAAGAAGTCCACAGTGAGATCCTCCTTCAGGACTTTTTTATCGGTGGCTGTAGAGAGAAATGAACAAAGAAGACTGGATCAGTGCACCTTGGTGGGAAAACTAATGCTGTTGCCTTTAATATTCTGCAGTTGAAGATGATAAAATTCTTCCTGGGGAAGTTATGACAATCCTTGTCATTGCCACGCTCACCGTGTCACGCCACTCGTGAGATAATCTCTCCATTGCAACCTGTTTCCCTGGCTGATTGACCTCTGGTATCTCTCCCACTGTGCCTGTGGTTTTGAAACATTTCTTCTTTCCACACTGAGTGTGGTGGGCAGGAGACGTGTGTGTGTGAGCCCACGTGTGCTCTTGGTGTGATCTGAAAGGCAGAAAATTCATGGAAAGCTCTCCTATCAAAATCCTTCAGGAACTGTGAAACAACAGAAAGCCACAGTGAAGGCTGTAGTCTTACAGCCAAAGATATCCAGAGCAACAGTGAAAAGCATCTATCAGTCATTTTGGCTGTCTCCCTCACTCTCCATCTTTCTCACCGGGCTTTTTCAGCCTCCTCCTCCTCCTCACTTCATGATTCCAACTCTTTTATCCTGGTTGTTGGTGGTAGTAAGAGATAGATAGCACGTTTGGACATATTTGCCCTCATGTGGCTTGTCCTTCTCACTCCACCCATGCTCTGGTTGTGATGATGCATATCTCTGGGAGTCAGTGGGAGATCTTTTCACAAACACTCACTGTGTGTTGTGTCTCTTGTGGGCAGAGATGTTGCTGTGTTAGCCATCATTATTTGATCTGCCTCTCTGACAAGATTGCTTTAAAGCCTAAATGTTGGTTTCTGTTCTTAGCTGGGAACATGCTATAGTTATAGCTTTGCCTGCGTCATGGCCAAGTCCAGTTCCTCAGCTATGTTGGGAATGCCTAGTACTGTGGAATGGAAAGTGTGGAGAACAAAATCTGTGACAAGGAGTGTTGCATGAAAGAAAGGGAATATCCTACTGGGGTACTTTGGTAGAAATTTTGTGGTGGTGATTTTTTTTTTTTTGCTTGGGCAAATAATATTTTCCCAAAATATGCTGGAAATACTAAAGTCAATGGTATTTCTTAGAGCTGGGTGGGAGAGATGGAGGAGTACTGATTCTACCTTCAAGTGGTAGAAGTGCAGTCTAAATTCAGATTATAAATGCCTCTGCATTTCGCATCCTGAGTCTTTATTTTGCCTGCTCTACAGAAAATGGTGATTGATATAATTTTCAGTTTGGAATAGGACTGGGAATTTCCCTTGCTCGCTGAAGTCAAAAGCTGGAACAGAAACTCACCATCATTCATCAAGGTGCCTTCAGCCATGAAAAGCAAATACCCACTGAGGTGGTAGTTGTCTTCTGATCCCCTCATTGTCAATGGGTAGAAAGAGTCAGCTAAATCAATAAAACTAATATTTAAACCATCCTCCATTGGGAACTCCCTCTCTTGCTCCTAACTGAGGTATCTCTCTTAGGACATGGAAATTCAATGGGATGCACCTGGGTTAGTAAGAGTGCTTCTCTATCAACATGCTTCTTACCAAAGGAAGAATAACAGAGGGCATGGGAAAATGTGGCTGAGTGAGGGTGAGGCAGAGAGGAAATAGTGTGCTCTTTAAGTTGAAAAAAATATTTCTCCTTGGGAGTAGCATAGGAGCACAGGAAAGCTGATATTTTCTGAGGCAAGAAGTTTTCTTGGAATTTCTTTGAAAAGGAGTATATTTTATAAGATTTCTACAGTGCTTAAGGTCATACTGTCTTTGCTCCAGTATGCTACCCTAAGATGAGCTCTAGTTTTTTATGAATGTTGGTGTTTTGAGCAGTTTTTTAATCCCCATTAAAGAAAGGTTCAATGAAAGCTGTCAGTGCATCACCAAGGGCCTGGTCCTACTTCTGCAGAAGGCAGTAGAAAAGGTCCTGCCTATATCAAAAAGTTGATTGCCTGGAGAAAAGGAAGATTAGGAAAGACCTTCTTACTCTCTACAACTCTCTGAAAGGGGGTTGTAGCCAGGTAGGGGTCAGTCTCTTCTCCCGAGTAACAAGGAATAGGACAAGAAAAAATGGTCTCAAGCTGTGCCAGGGGAGGTTTATGTTGCATATTAGGAAAAATTTCTTCACTGAAAGGTTGTCAAGTGTTAGGACAGGTTGCCCAGGGAAGTGGTGGAATTGCCAGTCCTGGAAGTGTTAAAAAACCTGTAGATGTGGCACTTAGGGATATGGTTTAGTGGTAGTCTTGGCAGTGCTTGGCTGTGCTAGTTTGGACTTGATGATTTTAGAGGTCTTTTCGGACCTTACTGATTCTATGGTTCTATAATATATGTTGGCCTTTCTAGACAGACATGGCCTTTCAGAATGGACTGGGAAGGGGAGAGGACTGAAAACCAACGCCCTGAAGTAGCTCAGTAAGACTTGAGAGGGGACAGAGGAAAAGTAGAGAAGGCATTTAATTTTTCCACAACTGCTTTATACAAGGTAAAGCCTGTGATGGCATGGCAAGACCTGTGTGTCTCAGACAATGAAGGCCACAACAGTGAGAAGAAAAACCTTGGCCAGTGTGAGCTGGTGGAATGCCTGGAGGGTGTGATGCAGCTGAAGAGCCTACATTTGCCCAGAGGGCAGAGTAGGGGTAAAAAAACAAGGGAAGTTATTGCATCTGTCCAGGGATTTCAAAAAACAGCTTATATGGAGGCAATTGTGGGAACAAAGTAGTGGAAAGGACTCTGTGACCTGGCTGGGGGTGTGAGGGGATTTGGTATGCTGCTCTCATCTCATCATGATGTGAGACCATCTGCCCTGCAGCTAGCAGAGCTGGGTGTAGATGAGAAAAAACAGAGATCAGAACATGACCTCCAGCAATTTTGGGGGTAACAGCTACTTTATGAGTGACATCCTAGAAACAGCCAGGGGGAAATCAAAGAGAGATAAGATAACTGTGTTTCTCTGGCCGTTGTCCTCAGTCAGTTTGCAGGATTGCAGATTAGGTCCTTTTCTTTGGTTTCTCTTGCTGGTTCTCTGTGCAAGTGCCACAGGGCTGTGATAAGCAGGAGGTGGAATGGAGCTCTAACTGCACCACATTTTTTCACATGCAGCAGGCTATGCTCACTGAATGAAAATATGCCTGGATCCTTCCTCTGCTTTCGCATCTCTCCATCCAGAAAAGCTGGGATCTGGGGATGTACACTGGGGGAAGGAGAGAGGAAAGGGGTTTGGCACCCTCTCTGCCAAAAGGTGTCCTTACTGTTCCAGCATGGGTCTACATCTTGCTGCCCCAGTGTGACCACTGCACACTCAGGGCTACAACAGCCAGTGTTTGGTGCTGCTCCCTCCAGTCATCACTTCCTGACTCCACGGAGCATCCCAGTGTTCCCCGACATCCTGGGGGGATCATCACAGGTGCAGACAGCTGCAATAGAACAGCAGACTGCCATTTCTTTGTCTTGTTAATTTTGGTGACAGCCCCATATGACCTACTGGCCACACCATCCAGGTAGGACCTTCCTGAGTGAGGTTGGGGTAGGCAGCTTAAATAACAAGTGTTATCCAGGCTGGAGTGGATGAGGGTGTTTGCAGTCAGCCCGTGGAAGAAGGAAACACTCACAGGACAGGGGGAACCCTGATGTGCTGGATGGGAATGGAGATTTTTTTCAGCCAGCACAGGGAGATCTGGGACTGATCCCACAGGCAGAGTCATCCATCCTCAGGGAGGAGCCCCAGCCCCCTGGGGAAGGCAGAAGATGCAGACTTTTCTGTGTTTTCCTGGTAGAGGGAGGAGCAGGGCAGGTTTCTGCCCTGGGGATCCAGTCACCCTGGCAACACAGGGGTCGGGGGTGGCCTTCACGGTGTTTCTTGCAAGGTTGAGTCAGGGCTATGATGAACTAGTCTTGCACAAGCAGGAATGCCATCGCCAGTGGTGAGCTGAAAAATGCCGAGCTCTATTTTCAAAGACAGCTCAGAGGTTATTTATGTACGGAAATGCTCCTTATCTCTTAATTCCCAGACTGATGGGTGGAAGATATGCAAAGAGTGACTTCTGTCAGAGGAGCTCACCAGCGCTGCTACTGCCTTGGCAAGTGGGGAGGGCTCTCTCTGCCTTCCCTGGTAGCAATGCTGACTAAGGGCCATAGGAATCTTAATTCCTGGCCCAGAGAAGGCAAGCCAAGCTATCTGATGGGCTGCTTGGCCAACAGTTAATATCCTGTCACAGAGAAGTAAGTATTCATGATATAGCAGCTTTTTTTTAATTTTTTTTTTTTGCACCTGGAAGACTGGAGTGGGAAGAGCCAACAAATTCTCCATTTTGTGCTTAAACATCAGGTCTGCCCTGAAAGGCCCAAATCAAAACCATTCTTTTATATGTCAAAGAATCCATAAAAACTCATTGGTATCAAAAATGTTTGTTTTCTTTTTTTCCCCCATCATGATTATTCTCAGGCTGGAGATTCAGGCTGGAATCATAAATTCAATTCCATTTACTTGTGGCTGGGACATTATTAGTAGGTAGAAATTTGCAACTGGAAATCAGTTAATGATTCCTCTGTGAGTACAGCAGGCAGATGGGAATCCAGCTTCTTTTCCCTGGCTGAGCCGACACTGGCATGCTAACTAAATGTACTAAAACATTTATTAATGGGTGAGTTAGCGAAGGGGAATAAAAATCCAACCCCACACAATGAACGCAGGTAATAAATAGGGTGTCATTATTAAAGAATTATATCTGTCAGAGAAGGACATGCATAAGAATTAGGTGTCCTTGAAAATGCTGTGAAAACACATCTCTACTTCTGTTTGATGGAATCACATTTTAATTTTCATGAACTTTTCACCAACTAAATATATTTGCATCTAAAGGAATCCTGTCTCTCAATAAGCAGTAATGATGACCTTATTTACACCAAATGACGTTTTCCTACTGATTGGGCCAGAAAAAATGAATTATTTTTCCAGTGTAGGGAAAAAACCCCCTCATCAATAAATTTTTCTTGGTGATGGTGGTGTATTATGGATCATGTGAAGAGTAAAAATAAAACCTACTCCATAGAAGAAAAGAAGCTGTCTTTTACATGGGAAGGGGTTTACTAACATATCCCTTTTGGGACAACTGGATGGAAGGTTCTGGCTTGGTGGCTGCCTGACTCTTGAGAGCAACCTTGTAGACAGGGAAGTTGAATTCTCTGCTTTCTGCTTTGCCTGACCTCAACCTCAGTTTGGCCTCCCTGATTCAGGCTGCCAGTGAGGGACCAGGGGAATCAGTTGTTGCAAGATCAGTGGAGGCTGGACTGCCTCGGAGACGAGGTGAGAGAGTGGTGGGGTCCATGACTCCCCTCCTTTTGTGCTGGTGGGTTTCCCACAGCAAAGCTGGGGAGGAACACACCTGATGCCCTGGGAAAACAATGTGAGGGACTTGGTCCTTGCATCTCACCTGAAAGTCTTGAAAATGGCAACTGGGGCTATTTCTGAGTTTATGATGGAAATTGATTCCTTTTCCTTTTCCTTTTCCTTTTCCTTTTCCTTTTCCTTTTCCTTTTCCTTTTCCTTTTCCTTTTCCTTTTCCTTTTCCTTTTTTTCCTTTTCCTTTCCTCTCATCCCTTGTTGCAACCCACAGAACAGCACTTCCAATTGAAAAATCCTTTAGACAGCAGGATCCTGAATCAGCCCAAATCAGTACATGTTGTCCACAGACCCCTTGATCCCAAGGGAATGGCCAGTACATTCAGGAGCTGCTGTGTGTGACTCAAGGTGACCAAATTAAGGCCTCTGCATGAATAGTGGTTCAGGTGCTGATGCATCATTTCTTTTCTGTAGTGAGAAATTGGATGAGAAGGTTCACATGAGCTCATTCGGTCTTTATGGGCTTGAACCAGCTTCCATTGGAGTCAATAGGAATCTTTCCATTGACTTTAATGAGAGCTAGATTGGATCCTAAATTAGTACCTTCATCCTTCAAATTGTTTTGCAGTGCCTATCCCCATCCATAATTAACATAAACTGGCTGTGATAGTCATCAACAGGAAAATTACACCAAAATGTCCTCGGTAGGTTTATTCCTGCTCTCACTGAAGATGATAGGAGCCTCATAATTAACTTCAAACAGGGCTGGTTGTCTGTGTATCGCGATTATAAAATATCTTGATATATTTTTAAGGGAGAGTTCAGTTTGAGCGACTTCTTAATTGCATGTCAGGACTAAAAGAGTTGCCTGTGACCAAAGACGGCCACACTGAAAAATCAGCCAGTATTAAGGAGCATGATTTGACTTTGTGGCTACATAAATCAGTATTTGAGTTTCTCATTTGGTATTCACTGAAACGAAAACATAATCTGAGTTAATTGCTCTTCCCCAAGGTGCCTTGTTGCGCAATGTTTTATAAAATTAAAGCCTGTTAAGTACACACGAAGAAACATACTTTAGATGCAGAACATAAAATACTAGCACCTCTAATTCTGCTGTCATGTATGGTTGATTAACCTGGTACAACAGAAGCCTTGGGGAGAGTTTCTGTGCTGTTAGAAAACATATTTCCACTTAAGGGAATTTAGACAACAAAGGGATCTCACAAATCCCATTGTTGGAGGCTAGGCTGACATTTGGGGCATCTGAGCTGTCTCACAAAGCTGTGGAAGACTAGGGGAAAGAATGCAACCTGCATCCCACTTATGGATAGTTATCTGTCACCCCAGTACCTTCCACAGCAATTAACAAATAATTAATGAAGCCCTGTAGCCCTTGCTCAGGCTATGTTCCTGTTGGCTCCAGAGGGAATTTCACCTGGACTCAGAGTGAGCATGGGGTGAGGAGTGGGGAACAGCGTGGGCCATGGGGGAGATGCTTTCTCAGGCACATGCAGACAGCAGTGGGAAGGTCACTGTGCTGCCCTGCTCCAGGTGGGCTTGCTGCAACTCATCCACCTCTGAGAAAAACCCAAATTCAAATGTTTGAATTTCTTGAGCCACTCAAATGCACAGATATAACACCACTGGAGAAGAGCCATGGGAGGTCAAGGAAGTTTATCTGGAGAGGGTTACCGATGGGGAGGATATGGTGGTTTAGGAATAATAAAAAAAATACCATAAGGAGACCTCCCCATGCTCAGGTGCTCTGGACTCTCTTTGCTGCTTGCAGGTACTCCTTGGAGCAGGCAGGGAGCCGTGGAGGGCAGATGGAGCACATCGGCAGCTGCCTGTCGGACCAGAAGCTGCTCGGGAGCATGTGGGAAGATCAGGAAGGCTTATCAGATAGTTTGCAGCAGTGAAACTGCCTAGTAAGGCATAGTGTGGGAGCTGGGGGTATCCGGGTGAAGACCGACTGGGAGCTTGCCAGGTGTGTGTGGTTTGAGTTAAGGGCGAACAGAATTTTCTCCCAGGATGAAAGTGAACCTGTATCTTATAACGAAACCAGCTGGTGTTTCAGGTTGTTACCTGCTTCTGCTCCTGACCTGCCCTGTGCTGCCCTCGTGGCCAGCCCAGTAGCCAGTACCTCACTCTGAACAGGAACCTTCAAGTGAAAAGGCAAAGGTGAGATAAATAGGATAGGATCCCCGGATGGTTATAAACCCGGTGCTCCTCTTTGTTTTCCCTAATGTTGTCCTTACACACTGTATGGAGAAAGGTACAGCCTCAAATTGCACCAGGGGAGGTTTAGATTGGATATTAGGAAAAGCTTCATTGGAAGGGTGATCAAGCATTGGGACAGACTGCCCAGGGAGGTGGTGAAATCACCAGCCTTGGAAATGTTCAAAAAACACGCACATGTAGCACCTGGAAACATTGTTTAATGTTGGATCTGGCAATGATAATGGTTGGGCTTGAGGATCTTAGAGGTCTTTTCCAACCTAAACGATTCTATGATTATCCTGTGACAAACTGAATGAGGTGTCAGCACTGAAGAACCATCATCCCCAGTGTTTATTGGGAATGTTTGGCCCACGCCAGCAATGCCCAGGCTGGTGAATGCAAAAGCGTTTGCTAAGATGTGCCCTAATGCTTTCTTTGCTGTGTGTCAGCACATCCCTTCTCAGACTTTGGATGGAGTGGTTCCATTTTGTTCAACATCAATAGCTGGGAATGTGATGCAGCCCATGTGCCATGGAGAGTGGAAGAGGAAACCTGGGGACACGCCAGCAAGGCAGAGCTGTGGCTGTCCTGGCACCTGACTTGACTGGTCTGTGGATGAGCTGTCTACATCTGGATTAAGATTTTTGGACTAAGATAGATATTTTCAGAGGATAACTTCTCAGATCTATCCTAAGTGAAGGAGGGAAAGGGTGGGGATTTGGATCCTTTATGACTATTTACAACAGCTAACTGAAACCCTGCAAATTGATTCCTTACCTTGTGGTCACCTTTAAAAGGTGGTAACGTGTTTAGGACAAAGAACAAAATTTTACACTACATATGACAAATAAAGGGAGAGAATTGTTTTTTTTTTGGGGGGGGGGGGGCCTTCACAGAATATGATTATCTCCTTGACACCTGCATAAATGAGCCTTTGAGCCTCTGCCAGAAAATTTCTGACAGTCTTATGTGGAAAAATACAAGATCTTCTAAAGGATGTCAGAACTAAGTTACAGCTCTCCGAGCCATTGGAGTTTTCCCAAACTTCCTAAAAAACAACACTGGTACTTCAAAAAGTTCTTCAGCTTGTTCCTGTAAGACTCCTGGGGTAGGTGTCCAGGCCTGCTCAAATAAAATACTCTTAAATTCAGCAGATGCTGCCTCACCCCCTTCTCTCCTGCTATTTACTATTCCACCCACACCACATCGGAGCTGCTGCAGACTGTGCTGGGGCCGGGGCTGTGCAGGTGTCTGAGGCTGGAAATTTCAGCTGCTTCCTTTGCCATCTCTGAATTTTGCCACGTCAGACACTGGGAGAGATGGGGAACCCGACCTGTGAGTCAAACATGACATTCACTGGCTGGTTGCATGAAATGTAACCCACAGCATCGTTTGGCCCTCTGGGCTGGAATCTGTTTGCCTTAATTACGGGTAACTGTAAAAAACTAAGAAAGATGCAAGAAATGAGATTCCACAAGCCCTTCTAGTGGTTCTGTCTGGCCTCAAGCACTTGGAAACCTCTTGAATATGTTGGCTAATGCTCCATCACTGACTATCCTACGTGACCTCTATGAGTATCCTACGTGCAGCTACAGTGATTCTGACATTAAGCAATGTCTCCAGTCTTTCAAGAGCTGTACAAATTTGAAATGAACTTTCATACCGACTCTGCTAGCAAGATCTCACAGCATTCTAGCTTTAAGCTAAGGTGGAAATGTGCTGGTATATAAATCCTGCTCTCCTGGCTCTTTGAACATGAATGCTATCAGTTTTCAAAGTTAGCCAGATAGGACAAATATGTTCCTTTACGGGATCCTTTCTTTTGATCACTGGGGGTATATCAACACCTGGTAATTCTCTGAGGCCTGCTATGGTGGAGCCTGTCTTTCTCCAAAGACTATGGAAAACATCCAGGGTGATGGTTTTTCTAGGCCCAAACTAATGTTGTGAATAACGTGGATACTCTCATCCTCCTATCCCTGTGTTTCACACACAAGGAAACAGCAATAGCATGGTTTATTTGATAGACCCCAGCACTGAACTCAGGAATTCTTGGCTCCTAGCCCTGTGCTCAAACCCTTTCTCCTCCAGCACTCAAATAAGGGCTCAGAATGTTCTCAGTAATAATATCCAGTGATTTGTGCAAGTGTAATAGAACAATGCCATATGCTTGGGTTCCTAGGCCAAATTCTCATTTTGGCTTTAGTCCACTGGCTGTAATAAAATGAGGCCAATGAGAACATTTAACCCAGCATGTTTCCAGTCTGTAGGGACTGTGGAGGTGGTCTTGCGATTTTAACAGGGAACTGCTTTGCTGGGATGCTTCAGTCTTTATTTTGAGCACAGAAAGGCTCTGGGAGAAGCAACTGCTTACATTGCCCTGGAGACTTCCTGGGATCTACCCAAAGGAAACATTTCCACCACTTTCATCAGTGCCCATTTAGTGATAACATTTCAGTTGCTTACACCTGCAAATCTAGGAAAGTGCAACATTACTCTAATTCTGTGTCTATTGAAAGGATCTGTTGAAAGGATTTTTAATATTGCTGGTCATCCCATCTATAAGAGGAGCTGTTCTAGATTATCTTAACTAAAAGATGAGCACCTAACCAAGAATGGTAGAGAAACCAGCTGTCTTAGGTAGGGAACTGTAAAAAAAATGTCTGCCATGTTTAAGCTTGTTGAGGAATTATTCAAGTGCTTCACAGATTGATTAAAACTACAGAACTGATTTATTAGAAACCCTAGATGGAAAAAATTTTGAATTTCGCTTCCCAAGGAAGCTGTGGTGTTTCAACATTACCAAAACATGCATCTTCCATCAGAAGATAATTTTGGTGGAAAATCATTGAATAGCTCAAAACTAAGACAGTCACACGACATCTAAGACAGTCACCAGAATACTTGAAAGAAACTGCTAATTTCTAAATTGCATTTATTTCAATTTTATAAAAGGACAAGCGAGATATATACGGATGCAAAAATGTCTGTGGTGAGGATGAAGATGAACGCTCCATACACAGCTTTCTTGGTTGATGCCACAACCTTCCCATGGAACTATGGAGCTAAATACACTCATCATTTATATATTGCCGCTTATTGAAATATTTGATTTATTTTTTTCCTAGGTTTTATTTTTCTCTTAAGGAGCTTAAAGAAATGAAATTAGTGCCCCCTAAAATATTTCCTAAGAATTTAGGTTAACAGTTTTAGGAAGGGCTGACAAGCCTTCCTAATGAGAAAAAAAAATGAAAATACATTTTTTCTCAGTAGAACCTGCACTTTTACAGTGATACTCCCCTCTTTCCTCCCTGCACTAAATCTTGAAATTTATCTTGAAATACATCAGTATAATAAATGAAGTATATTCATAATATAACAAATATAAAAAGTTTCATAGTGTCTTAAGAAGTCCTGAGGGAACTTCAGTTTTACTGCTGAATTTAGGGGAAGAAAATACTTTAAGCGTTGGTGAAAATATTGATTTTTAAGAGACAGGGCAAGAGGCTGAAAATGGGGGAAAAATGCCTTGTTGAATATATTACCTGTGAGAGGAAAAGACAAAATTGCTAAATATTACATGGAGTGTATATTACCCTCCGGGTTTGGCTCCAAACTTACACAGGAAAAAAAAACCAAACAGGGAAAAAATAGAAAAAAAAAGGTGACCCATCTTACAGCTTGGAATTATTTCTTTAGGAAGCAGAGCTCTTTAAATGTGTTCATGGCTGAGGGAAGAAGGGGAAGTGAATTGTAGAGGTGTACATGTTTAATCAAGCTTTCTGAACCACACAATGCACTGGGTTGGGATGTTATTTACGACAAAGAATTTTAAAGGTCACTTGAAATGAGAGAGCATCTTTGATGGGTGACATTCTGGCCCAGTGGGGAACATGGCATAAACTAGCAGTTACAGAGGCTTTCTGTTTCAGTTTTAAACACTTTAAGTCAATGGAAAAAGATAAATATTTTCCCATTAAAAGAACATGTAGTGACAGGACAAGGGGTAATGGCTTCAAACTGAAAGAGAGTGGGTTTAGGTTGGATATTAGGAAAAAATTCTTTACTGTGAGGGTGGTGAGGCACTGGAACAAGTTTCCCAGAGAAATTGTGGGTGTCCCATCCCTGGAAGTGCTCAAGGTCAGGTTGGATGGGGCTTGGAGCAACCTGGTCTAGTGGAAGGTGCCCCTGCCCATGGCAGGGTGTTGGTTCTAGATGACTTTTAAGGAGTCTTCCAAGGCCATTCTATGATTCTGTGATTCCATTTTTTCCAAATATTACAACTATTATTACTGTATTATCTCTAAAACTCGAATAAAGAAGAAATGCAGTGAAAAAACAGAGACTGGGTATGGATTCATCACAATTAATTTTAGCTTTTTAAAAATTAGGACTGTGTTATAAGCTAGTTCTCTGGATTCCCACTATGGCTTGTGGGAGAGATGGGCACTAGCAACTGTGTATTCATCCCACATTCCTTTGACAGTTTCTCAGTACAGAATGACTAAAATCAGGGTTGTTCCTCTGCATAGACTTCATACAGATCTTGACAAATAGTTTTGCTTAATATTGAACTTTTAGTCAACTACACAGAGGAGGGAGAGGCTCCATCCCAGGTAAAACTTGTGTTCCTTTAAAGTCAGTGACAACAGTTCCCAATGACTTAGATACCATCACACTGTCTGTCATGAATATTTTATTTGTGTAACTCCTTTAATCAGGATACTGTTGATCTAAAATATTTTAAGTTAGCAAAGAAAGAGGAACTGGAATCACCCCAGATAACTTGAAGTATTTCCTGTGTAGAGGTCCTCATCTGAGCTCATCACTCTCAGATTCTTTATATAGACTGGAGAAAAAATATGAATGTATAGAAGGTGATTCATATCACTGATTTTAGATTGCCCATTCAGAATGATGCAATGAATTGCAGCCTGGTAGTGCCTAATTTTCTTCTCTTCACTGATTTACTAGAAAGTCTTAGACACTCTCTAGATGAACTGTAGATACCTCTGCTCTAAACTATTTCTTTTGACCATGTAAAGTCTATTTCTGATCTTAGCCCTTTTAATTCATGTTGCAGGGTCCTTTGCCATCTTTATCTTTCTGCCTTGATATCAAAATGAATATGCACTATGCAAGATAGTTCCACTTATAAGTTTATTCTGTTTCAGTCAGTAAAACTTGACCAATTTTAGAGTAAAATGCATCATAATGTAAGGAGCAAATTTCTTCCAAATCTCTTTAAGGAGTGGTAAGGGAAATTTTACAGCTACTTTTGAATAGGTTTGATGGTACATAAAATCAAAGTGTTTTATAAGTATTGCTATGTAGTTCAGAAAAATAAAGAAAACATTAAAATATCTTTTTTTAGATGCTCCTAAGTTCTACCTTGCACAGTCTTCAATCTGAAAGGAAAATATGCCACTAGGTTTACACCCATTCCAATCCTTCTTGCAGATATATACCAAAGAGGATCTAGTGGGAGTGATAACTGAGCCCAGAGTTTGTAGCATAGGTGGGAATAACCTCTAATGATTCTTTCTGGAAGCTGGAATCTTCTTGTGGAAGAAGGTCAGTCAGAAACTTCTCTCTATGACTTTGCTCAGAGGGGATTACAAATATAAGTAAAATGTAAATTGTACACTCTGAAACTTTAGGTAATTTCTGCTTACATGTTTTTGAGGGGGAATACATATTTTTTCAGGCATTAGGTGAATATTAATACTGTGTCAGCTTACAACAGGACAGCAGTAATGTTCTTTAAATATTGATAAGAGTCTCTAAATAAAGATCTGGAATTCTGCAGATCTTACATTTGGTTACTAATTTGTTGAGTTTTGTATCCAGGATTTTGATTTTCTGTCTCTGGAGGCAGAGATGGTTCCTCTGAGAAATTCAGAGCTGCATTAAGATCTAGGTCTCAGGATCTGATGGGAACCTATATTTTTTGTTACTCAAGAATATGGAACTTGGAGCTGTATTTGGATGGAAACATCAGATCAGAGCTTCCTGGTTGTCAAAAAGTAATTTAGGTTTTGGTAACTACTAAGAAAGGAATAGAGAACAAACTAGAAAACATCAATATGTCTCTGAATAAATCCATAGTCATAGAATAGAATCATAGAATGGTTTGGGTCAGAAGGAACCTCAAAGATCATCTAGTTACAACCTCCCTGTCATAGGTTTGGAATGCCACTCACCAGATCATGTTGCTCAGCCCCCATACAACTTGTTCTTGAGCCAATCTGGCTCCCACACTTCGAATATTTTGTCCAGTGCTAGTTTTCCTCATTTCAAAGAAGATACTAGAAACAGAAAATAGAAGATCAGGGTAACAGTTTCTGTACAAAGAATAACTAACAGAAACAAAACTGTTCACCCTTTGAAAGAGATGACCTAACAGAAGTTACTTCTCCCTTCTTGGAGAAGAAAAATACGGAATGCTTTTTATCTCTTTTTTTCCAAGGAAATAAGTAGAGTGTGTAAAGTAAAACAAATTAGTCCCAACCAGAAAACAGAAAGGAAAGATTACTCTTACAACACATGGCTAAACTGTGGGTGTCTCCTCCACAGGACCTTGCAGATGGTAGATGCACAAACTGATCAAAGAGAATTCCTTGTGAGATTATTTGTTACAAAGACCTCAGTTCTAGCTAGGGAGGTCCTTGAACCGGTTTGTTAGAAGCACAGAAAACATTCTTCTAAGAATATGTCTCTACTTTTCCTGTTCCTGTGCTCATATCTTATGATTGGCTCTTATTGTTGAACTTTGCTGAAGGCAGGGTTAACACCAGCTAGATCTTTGGTTTCACTTGACATGGTCATTTTTGTTATATTTTGTTCTTGGCTTTGTCTTCAACAAGGCTTTTCCCTCGTGTACACATGCTGAAATTAGTTCAACTCTTATAACCCTAAATGACGCCTTATTATTTTGTCTTCAAGTATTCCAGGCTTCGTGCTTGTATGGTAAAGTCTATTTGAGTTATTTCTGATGACAGTAGGTCCTTTGGATGACTATCAATGCTTTAAACACCAGGAATTCTAATCTGACTGAGGTCTGTGGAAGTCAAATGCTCTTTGATGGCCTGTCTATCACTATTCTACAGGCACAAAGAAGCACCAAGGAGACAAAATATACAGCTTATGCAGGAACACGATAGTTGAGGGAGTTTTTGGTAGCCTACCTACAACTTTTTTTTGTTGTTTTGGCAAGAAGTTAGTTTTGAAGGTCTGGGCAAATTTTTCCTATCCATGTTTGAAAAATCTTTTTTTCTCTTTACATTTCCCTTGTATGGATTTTTATGTCACCACTGTGTTGACTGAGAGGCTTTAATGGCAAGGTTTCAAAATCCAGTCTCTTCTGTCAGTCAGCCATTGAATTAATAACAAAACTACGACTGTTAAAGGTGTACCCAGGCAAAGTAGAACTGGAATTACAGGAGAATAACTTCTCAAAGTGCCCAAGGGGAAAGCTGAATAAACAAGGGCTTCCAGACCGTTCAAAAATGTGTCAAAATGACGTCTGCAAAATGTAATAATGGCTAAATAGAAACTCAGGCCATACATTGTCCAGTAAAATATGAATGTAAACGTTTGGAAAATTGTTGTGCTCCTAACAAGCTGTGTTGGAATCTATTATTTGGCTTGGATTTCACTGAGTGTGTGATGGGACCTTGTTTAATGTGGAGCCTTGATTTCCCTCATTATTTCAGTTTACCTTTTTATTTTCTCAATGTGTTCATGTCGTGATGGCATTTGGCATTTCTCAGCTTTCAATTTGCCTTCAGTGTGAGACCTGGATTAATCCCTCAGCTGATGTAACCCTGCACACTTCATTAGCACTAGGCAGATTTACATCAGCTGAGGGTATGATTTTGGGCTGTTTTCACCCACAGCTTTTTTTCCTCTTTTATTTCTTCTTTCTGTCTGTTCCATATTTGTCTAGCTAAAGAAGAAATTTGGTTGGGCACACCTTGGGATCTACAAGGAAACTTCAGACTGAAGACAGTGATGTCTCTCCTTCCAAGTCCAAACATTTACTTTTTAATTAATGAGGAGTTCAAATTTAAAAGAATAAGTTAAAACAGAGTTTGAAGTTGTATACAAGAATTTTCTTTGACTGCTGCTTTAAAATCTATCAGAGACATATTTGATGTTTTTGCAGCTGTATGGCTCTTATACAACCTAAGGACCATTTATTGGAATTTTTGAGTGAACTTTTGTTTTTATAGGTGTGTAACTGTGTTATCGAAGATATTTTGGCATTTTAACCAACGATCTAAATTTTGTCGACTTTAGTAAAAAAGGTAAGTCCCTTTTTTATTCTTTAGAAAACCCCTTTGGTTGACAGGCACTGTTGGTCCCACAGTGAGCCTTTCAATGCATTTATTTTGCTAAGAGGTGGTTTGGATTGAAAAATAATAACACAATGAGTTAAATTGAGTCCTTGATTGCACCACTGTAAACCTGGAGTAAAGTCACAAAAACTGAGAGTATTTTTCAGCATTTACATCTATCTGCGTAAAAGCAGAAGGTTCTTTTGAGCAGAAACAGAATCTATAATGACACTTCTCATGAAATTAGGTCTCTCCTGGTTTTCACATGACTGTTGTCTTTTGGGGAGACTTAGAATTGACTTTTCTTCTTTGAGGCAAGAGAAGAATTTTGCTCACAGTCTGAAACCAGGGGCTTTTCAGGTATGAACCGTAGAATCATGGAGTGGTTTGTGTTGAGGCAGACCTCAAAGATCATTTAATTCCAACCTCCCTGCCAGACCAGGTTGCTCAGAGTTCCATTCAACCTGGCCTTGAATACTTCCAGGATGGGGCACTACAGATTCTCCAGGCAACTGATGGCTCTCATGAGAGATGGTGGTGTCACTCCAATGGCAACATGTGCCTCACTCATTCACATGATCTTCTGGATATTTCAATAGCATGAGCTTTATTCTGTGGCCAAGGGAAGACTCAACTGTGCCTATGATGGTGTGATGGTGGAGCAACTCACTGACTACCATTGGATTCTACAATGCAACAAAATGCCTGGTGGGAGCAAAAGCACTAGTTTGTTGGGCCGAGGGATGAGACATGTAAATGTTATCACTGAATCACAAAATTCAGCTGTTCCTTTTTTCTTTCTGATTTTTTTTTTTTTCCCACCTTGGTAACATTTTTAGCTCAGCCTGCTTTCCTGACTGCCAGTGTGTCGGCTTTGAATGAGAATCCAACAACTTCATTAAGAAGTAGATTTATATGTATTTTATATATATATATATATTTATATGTATATACACCACTCAGCAAATTGTTAATAAAAATTACTCTTATATTCTAATTAAAGAGATTTAAAACCTAGTTCATTGCCACCTCAGTCATTGCGAGCTTTGCCATTGACGTCATTAGGAGAAGGATTGACTTGATCATTCCCAGGAGTCCTGCAGAACAGTTTTCCAGTCCTGATTTATCCTTACTTTGGGCTGTGTTGAACCCACAAGATTTGTCTAGTTTGATGGGAGAGAAGGACAGGCATACCTGGGTTAGCTTTCAAGTATGACACTGTTCTTGTTTACAAAGGTTGCTTCCTGAAGAGCCTTTGGAGAAACAGGATTCCACAGTTCTATACCCAGACTATCTCAGCTACTTTATTTAAACTCAGCTCAAACCTACACTTACTGCTCCATATTACAGCTATGGGGGCAATAAGTGAGATGACCACTGGCCTTAAAAACTCAGCCCTGCCAAACCTCTGTTTAGGCACCTTTTATCTTAGTTTTTAACCTTTCTCTTTGTTCTACTCTTGACTCATTCCAGTTTGTCACTATTATTTCAGCCTGAAAGCATAAGCCCATATCTTGTGTCCTGAGTATGGTTGCACAGCTGCTTCTTTAAGTTACACACAACACGCATGTTTATGTCCAGAAAAACACGTATTCTTTTCTTCTACAGTATCAGGTAATTGATATGACAGTCTGTGAGCAGACCTCTCCTTCTTAGGCTGGCATAGCTGACAGCCCAGTAACTTGAAATCTCCGGAAATTTGGCTCTTGCAAACAGTCCTTACCACATACATTGCCAGTGGTAGTTCTTCAGTGGTACTTGATCGATGTGGATGCTCCAGACAGAGCCTGAAAAGTGTGAGGTGCACTGATTCAGCACTGGCCATTCCTTTGACATTCCTTCAGGATGGCCAGAGCTGGCCTTGATTCTCCATCTGCTTTGTCTCCTTAAAGCAATGACACCCCCCCACGACCACTGTTTTCTCTTCCCCTTCTTCTGCTGTGTCAGAATCGACAGCTGGGCTGGGTGCTGATGAATCAAGACGTGGTGGAACCCCAAACACACATTTGTGGATAATAAATTCAGACCCTGAATGAACACCCATGTTGCAGCAGACGGGTACCAGGTGGGTGTTGGAAATGTGGGATGTGAATTCATTCAAAGGATGCTGGGGATGTAATTTACAACCTCCTGGTGCATGTTATTTTTAAACACTTGATTCATTAACACTTCTCTAGATGTTAAAAGAGGTTCGTAAATCGATTGGTAGCCAGGAAAAATGAGCAGCAATGAGGTAATTTCAGTCGGAATGGGCTCATTACCATGCCAACTGTCAAAACTTTTTGAAGTCAGACTTATTCCTTCTCCCTTCTAGCAGTCAAGACAGGCTGAGGGTCCTTTGGTTTGATTTTTTGCTGGTAGAATAAGAAGAAATTAAAAAAAAGTAATTAAAGTCACAAAAAGACAGGTTAACAGCAGATTTTCCTAGAGAGCTGTAAAGTACTTGGAATAAGGATGCTAACTGATCTTGGATTTGGTTTGGTCCAAGACTGGACAGAGTGACTTGTAAGTTTTTCCCTGCACACAAAGATGAGAATTAACTTTATCCTCTTTCACTGCAGCATCGTTTTCAATTTGTGGCAGGGAAAATACTGGTGTAAAAATAAGCTAAAAGAGGGGAAACCCTAATTCCACCTTCATATTTCTCAGATCTTTTTTTTTTCCCCTCATCTGAGTAATGGCACAATGAGGCCAGATCATCAATGAAAACTTGAACTCCAAGCAGAAATCATTTAAGTCCTGAATCAGAAGGTCAGGGGCTAGATCTTCATGTGGGTGTAATTTGTAATGTTCACACTTGCTGAGAGAGGCTTTGATGAATCCAGTCAGCTCAGGGAATCCCCAGCTCTGATCTACCAACAGAGGCTACCATGAAGAGATAAGACAGATATAGTCTTCCTGAGGACAGAAACAGTCTTCCCCTCAGGTCCACTTTGGACAACTGGATAGTAAGATACCTTTGGAGTAGTGGAAGATTATAAATCCCTCCACTGGTGTGTTTATTTCTGATCAGGTAACACACAATTACTCTGTCCTTCCTGTTCATCCACTTTTGCCATTCTTATCTCTTACATTTCGTGATAGTGGTTGTATTGCTTGATCAAAGGAAACTCTGGCTGGAGTTTATCTCAGCCAACTGTAGGCAACCAACCTATAGACAGGTAAGTCTGAGTTAGTCACTCTAGGCTGCTTTTATTTTCTGTAGAGATAAACAGGTATCTCCAGAGAGCAATTAATCTGATACTTGTTTGATATCTATATTAGGGTGAGATGAATCACCTTCTCCAGACGCCTCTTCCTCTCTATTGACTGTAAAGGGAACTGAGGATGACTATCTTGGATGTAGGTATCTATGTTATAGATGCTTCAAGATAAGGAGATAAATCCAACTTCAGGGGAACCCCAGTCCTTAAAGTCTAAATGGGTAATGATTCTAGAGAACTTATCACAGAACTAAAGGTAAGGGTTGAAAAGAAATTAGGATGTCTTAGCATGAAATATGAAGTGATTTATTACAAACTCCATGAAATCCTAATCAACACATATGAAAAATATTGGTACATATGTTTGAGACATTGGTACTGAATATCACTGTGGGATGGTGTGTTTCATGCAGTAATGGTTCCTGTTGAATCACCACCTTTGTGCTGGTGACAAAAACTGTGCAGTGTCATCATGATTTTCCTACTCATAATCCACAACTGCTTCAAGTTAGAGGACCCATGAAATCCAGGTTTAAATCAAAGGATTTGGGCCCTAGTTTTGAACCATACAGTGTCTGCCTTGTCTCTGACTACACAAACCTGTCCAGGGGTGTTTATCTCCCACAGTCAAGCTCTTCAGCAGCAGGGAAATTAAGGTTCTATATTCAGACACTTCAGTAGGGAAATTCTTTCTCCTTTGGAAAACACCTACTAATAGCATGAATGACCTTTTCTATCTTTGAGTATAGACAGATCCCACACAAATGATTTTGACTAGATCACCCAATTCTATATCAACCAAAGACTATAAATCTTCCATGTAATGTCCACATTCTCATCTTGCTTATAAAGTGCTGGAAGGAATATACAGTAGGAAATGTGTATGTCTGCAGGGAAGGAGGCAAATTTCTGCTGAAGAAGTGATAGAGATATTATGATCAGAGGTGTCATTCCAGCTTTTCATTAAGGCTTTTCCAACTATAAAGGGATCATACTTCACCAGCTCTGCTGCTGGTATTGTTTCTACCACCTCACTGTTTAATCAAGGTGCTTTGAATATTAGACTAGGGAAAGATCTTTGGCTGGTAGCTTGCCTAGTTGAGAGTTATGTTTCTTTTTATCAGACAGGAGATGAGAGCCAAGATAATACGAGCTTGTCATGGTTTAAACCTAGACAGCAACTAAGCACCATAGGGCTGCTTGGTCACTGGCCCCTGGAGAGCTGGGGAGAAAAGCCAGAAAAAAGGTAAAACCCATGTGTTGACACAAGAGCACTTATACTAACTGAAATAAAATGAAATACAACAACAACAATAATTAGAAGAATTGTAATAAAAAGAGAGATAACAAGAAGAGGAATAAAATCCAAGAAAGACAAGTGATGCACAATAGCATTGCTCACCACCTGCTGATGGGTGTCCAGCCCATTCCGAGCAGCCATTGACCCCTCCTGGATAACTCTCCCCAGTTTACATGACATTCTGTGGTATGGAATATCCCTTTGGCCAGTTCAGGTCATCTGTCCTGGCCATGGTCCCTTGTGCACCTCCTTGCTGGCAGAGTGTGGGAAACTGAAAGTTCTTGATTTAGGGTAAGTACTACCTAGCAACAACTAAAACATCAGTGTGTTATCAACATTATTCTCATACTAATTCCAAACCACAGCACTGTACCAGCTACTGGGAAGAAAATTAACTCTATTTCAGCTGAAACTAGTCCAGAGCTTCATTTTCCCCTCATTTGTACAGCTTCCCCTGACACTAATGGTAGTACATATCAGTGTTACCTTATACTTGTCACTGTCTCTGGTTTTGGCAGGTTGTTTTAAGAAATCAAGTTCAGATGAATACTTACTACACAACCAAGACCCATCAGGGAATAATTCCAGGTGACTGTGTTAACATTACTCTCTACCCAACTCTGTCTTTAAGACTGAAATATTTCTTCTTAGTCATTTTCATAGAAAACCAAAAATCAAACAGTATCTAGTTTACTTTCTTGTAGCTGAATTAAGGACGAGTCTTATTTTAACTTTTACCAGTAGGTATTTATGACTCAAAACCAACTAAAAAGCTTTGCATAAGAGCACTTCTCTGCTACTTAATGCATTTCAGAAAGTTTTTTTTCTGTCATTTGGTAACAAGGAAATTGCAGTTTTTCTAGGTGTCATATAAATGACCAAATATCTCTTTTTCACATGGTTCGTATGAACCCTAATACCACATCACTAAAGATCAAGAAAATACTTGTTTCTTCCAACTCTCCTGTTTTATGTAGGCAACTCGAAGCTGTTATATGGGTGCTTAAACAGAAGTTATGAAGACGGTAAATTTCTGAGACAGGAAATGATCATTTGTCCTGGGATTCCTTTTCTGAAGGTATGAATGTCATCATTTCCTCCTCTCTTTGTTTGTTACTCAGAATGAAAGGACAAAAAAAAAAAAAAAGAAAGAGAGAAAAATAGAAAGCTTTTATGTTGCTTAATTTGACTAGAAGATAGTCAGGAGAGCAGAAGCTGTCAAGCTTTCCTTGAGGGATATGTATTTGATATACAAAACCAGCTAGATGAATACAGAGTTCAATTACCTTCTTCTAACTCTGGCATAAAATGAAAATAGTTCCAAAGCAGGCACTAGAGCTACATTAGGGCTAAATTTTAAATAGATAAACTTAAGAGCAAAGGCATCCTTGTCTGATGGATGGAGAAATGAGACCCACGGAGATTAAAGACTGGAGCACCAGAGGATTTAGACAGGCATTAAGGTCCCTTGCTCTGAAGGAGGCCCAGAAGCCAAGGCCAGCCAAGGTCCTGGGTTGTTTCTGTACTTTAAATTACTCAGAGTCCGATTATGCCCCTCCTTGTGTGAAGCACACAGAGAGCTGGCTCCAGGATGCAGGTCTCATGGTGTGTCCTGGGGAGACTGAGCCCTTTGCATGCAAAGTGGTATTTAGGAAAGGGGTTTGCAGAGCAGAACTCTAGGTATAACTCCAGTTGTGTAGGGTATAGACATCCCTCTTAATCCCCAAGGTCCAGGCAAGGTTTTATATCTTATCTCCAGACCCCTCCACATCCCTGACAGGGGCATGTGACAATCCAACCAGAGTTGAGTTGCTCACACTTCAATGCTTCCATTTTCACCAGAAATACAAGTCAGCTCCTGAACTACTTTCTTTTGAAAAGTATTTTTGGCCTTCAGATCATTTCCTGGGTCTCGTATTAAATAACTGGTTGGTGTGGCAGAGGGCAGAGCTGGGACCACTGCCTTCTGAGTCTGGGTGGAGAATAACTGTGCATCCTCCAGTGAACTTTGTAGGACCATACCAGTGGACACCACTACTATGTTGGCCAACCTGAGCTTAACTGTCACAGGACTTTTCCTTTCCCCAGCTATCACATCCCTCCTGCTCCCTCCTTATTTTTCCCACTCCTTTGTTTCCAAAGGTGCTAAAGTTTCATTCAAACCCCTACTAGTGCAGGAGAATTAAATGAGAGTGTTTCACCCTCACTGGCAGTAAGTGCATCCTGGTTTCAAGCTTTTATTTCATTGGTAGTCTGGGATTCTTTTTTCCTTTCTAAATTCCTCTCTACAAACAAACACGTAGCAAAAGAGGCCAATTTTCTGGGCCGTTATCAGACAGCTTTCATCCCTTTCCTGATACACAGGCCACCAAACTAATAGCTTCATGCTCTCAATTTCACACTCCAGGAATGACACAGAAATGTAACTGGGACATATGTTCCACAGAAACAGTACCAGAAATAACAGATTTGCCCCTTAATATTAGTTCGTCCAGGATGAATTGAATTTTTTTCCTTAAAGGTTTTAAGTTCAAGGAAGCAGCATGGTTCTATCCCAGGTAATACACACCATTTCTGGGAATCCTCAGTGGGCCTGTTCTTCCACCTTTCCCCAGCCCAGTCTTTTGTACTCAAGACATCAAAATGTAATGAAGACACTCCATCAAAACGTGGTGGGATTCCCTGGTTTCTGGAGATATTGGTGCTGTGTCATCAGAATAAGACTTTCTGAAGGTAAATGCACAGAATAATAGAATCACAGAATATGCTGAGTTGGAAGGGACCCACAGGGATCATCGAGTACAATTCCTGGTCCTGCACAGAACCATCCCCAAGAGTCACACCATGTGCCTGAGAGGATCATCCAAAAGCTCCTTGAGCTCTGTCAGGCTTGATGCTGTGACCCCTGCCCTGGGAAGCCTGTTCCAGTGCCCAACCACCCTCTGGAGGAAGAACCTTTTCCTAACAAATCAATTGCACAAATGAACGTTTTGCACAGTGGTCAGTTTATTTAAGGCGAGAGAACTTTGTACAATGCCTTCCACAAGGTATATTCCTAACAGAGGTCTTTGACATCTCAAAAGTCTTTGCTATTTTCAGGACAACTGTTTTGTTTTTTTTTCCTCCTGTTGCTGTTGTACAGCCCAATCTGTGTTAACAGATGTGCTGGACATTTGCTTCTGGCAACAGAATACTTGTTATTCATGTGATACTCCCTTTCAGTAACTCCATGAATGCAGTAAATGGGAAAATGACACTTAAATGAAAGAGTGTATGCAGCAATTTTGCCCCTGTTTTTTTTAGTTCCTTCCTGTGATTCTGTCATTGCCTCCAACTCTCATCTCCTTTCTGTGCACCTTCTCTATCCATTGTGAAGTTTTAAGGATATTTCTGCCTCATTTTTCAATCCCTTTTGGCCAGCTTTGATGGTCCTGAATGAACTGTGCTTGCTGCTTCAATCACAGCCACTTTCCTCACTTAAACTCAAACTGGAATGCTAAATTTTATTTTTATTTTTGGTAAACCTTTCCTCGTTCTTTGCCAAGGACAGTCCTCAAAGGTTGAGAATACAGTTGGAAAGACCTAATGAGTTGGGTATGTTCTTTATGTGGAGAAAAGAGAGAGGCCAGGGAACGGTATTAATAAAGCTTATTTTGATTATTTGCAAGGCCAAAATGATCTCAATAGAGATTTAGGTCCCTGTCATAGAGATGGGGAAAACTACAGCACAGAACAAACTTGTGTCTTGCTAAAGGTTGTGGACCAAACAAGGATAGAAAATAGTACACTGACAACAAAATCTCACTGTCTTCTGTAGTCCTCTGTTTGCAGAGACATAAATGAGCTTGGGTTAATGTCATAGAATCACAGAGTGGTTCAGGTAGGAAGAGACCTTAAAGATCATCTAGTTCCACCCCCCCTGCCATGGGAAAAAACAACTTCCACTAGACCAGGTTGCTCAGAGCCCCATCCAGCCTGGCCTTGAACAGTTCCAGGGATGGGGCAGCCACAGCTTCTCAGGGCAACAAATATAGACTATATTAAATATTTGATATCCCATCATTTCTGTTACCTGTTCTAGGTGCTTCTGAGGAGGGTGGTGAATTCTATGCAGCAGTTAGTTATACCAAAGGACCTCAAGGGCTGTGTCTTTATAACCCTTAATGTGTCTTCTTGCTTTTTAGAAAAATTGTTAGATTCTTGGGACAATTCTCTAAGTCAATATCTGCTCTGAGGATGGACTAATATCAGAAGTTCTTCTGTGTTTTGCTGAACTCCTCCTAGGCTTTCCGAGTGAGTTACAGTAACTCAGTTCATTTGGGGAGAAATAAAATAATAAGAACCATAACAGACCTTCCTGACTTTCTGATGGAGAGGGTGAGAATGATCCTCCATTATTCCTTTCAAACAAAGGTGGTCATGCTGCGTGTGGCTGTGAGAGGTTGATTGTGTGAACCCTTGTCAAATATTTGGCTTCTGCAGGTTTTAGTCTCTTTTTCTCCCAAACCCACATGGATTGAGAGAGTTTAAGGCCTCCTGCTTAGTGAAGCCTGTGCCTGATGGAAGCAATGTGTTTAGGTTCACTCTGGCTCACAAAAATTGTGTTTCCAGAGGTGTGTTTAGTTGGTGAATTACAAAAGTTCTGTGCAGGGCACATCTGGTCCAGGAGTAACCTTTGCAAATGGACCTGTTACAAGTAAGGATCTGACTCTGAAAGCAGCTCCTCTTTGGTCCTGCTAATGAATACAGCTTGAAAAGTAATTCTGCATCTTTTAGAAGGTCACTCTGCTCTAACGTGAGTTTCCAGTTTACTTTCAGAAAGCAGATATAATTTCTAGTTCCTCTCTCTAGCTCTCAGGCTGCTGCTAAGAAACAGCAGCCTAAAGCAAAGATATGAACTTACTTTCTAAATGTTAAGTGGATGTACCACAAATCCTTCTTTCCTGGTGCTGCCATTTGTCTTCCTTCTTTTTTTTTTTTTTTTTTTTTTTTTTTCAAAATTAACCCTGTATTCTTGCCCTTCAGGTACTATTCCCAATGTTTGCATTGGCAGATCTGTATGTAACTTTTTAATTTCTTTGATCAGTGTTTTCCTAGTGAGTTTCCAATCTGAAATGGGCAGAGGTGTGTATTTTCCCAGACCTCCTGTCCTGTCCTGTCCTGTCCTGTCCTGTCCTGTCCTGTCCTGTCCTCTCCTCTCCTCTCCTCTCCTCTCCTCTTCTCTCCCCTCTTTCCCTCTCCTCTCCTGCATTTCCCCCCTGCCCAGGATATTTCTCTTTGTTTTTTACTGACTCACCTTAAATAAAATTCGAGTACTTTATGGGTACATTCCATTAGGGGATCTAGTGTGAAAATGTCGAATTTCTAAGCATCATATCAAACATTTCAGTTACATCTCAGATGAGAAAGAATAAAGGCTTTATTCATATTAGTTTGCCTGTGCCAGTAAATCACAGCTCCTCAAAGGAGAGACTGTGAAGTGAAATGGCACGGAAGGCCTCATGGTCCCACAGAGTGAAAAAGAAGTCATATGCCAGGGGAGTGACAGTCTTCCAATGGATTCTTTTCATTGAACTTATGGAGGGATTGAAACTTGCCTGTAGTCACTGTAACTTAGCTCGAACCTTGGCCAAGAATGAAAAATTAATGTAACCGTACTTCTGCAGTTGCAGTAACCCTTATCCCAGACCATCAGAGTCTAGAGGACTTACTCTTCTTAGCAAATCACTGGGTGAATTTAATTGTAAGGACATGAATCTTGTAAAGTAATCCAGCAGAGAGAGACATAAGAAAAAGCCACAGCTGAGAAATGAAGCCTCACAAATCTCGCCTGCGTTTTATTCAGCAAGACCAAATTCAGGACAAATTGCTAAATTGATAAAGTGGTTTTTTCCCTTCTCATGTTTCTCTACAGTACGATTAGATACTTTTCTGACATCCATGCTTCCCCTAACCAACTCAGACTCAGTGCTAAGGTGGATTTCTCCCAAGTCTGTATGGGGGATCAAATGGGAGGAATGAAATTTCCTTCTGCAATTCAAAAGAGCTCATATGTGAATGAGTTCTATAAAAGCCCCACTTTTTCTACTTTTCCCACTGCTTCTAAGTAAAAATCCAAAAGACAAGCACAACTTCACAGAATCATAGAATCATAGATTCATAGAATGTTTTGGGTTGGAAGGGACTTTAGACATCAGCTGATTCCAATGCCTCTGCCATGGGTGGGGACACCTTCCACTAGACCAGGTTGCTCAGAGCCCAGTCCAACCTGCCCTTGAACACTTTCAGGGATGGGGTAGGCACAGCTTCTCTGGGCAACTTGTTCCAGTGCCTTACCACCCTCATAGTAAAAAATTTCTTCCCTGTATCTAACCTGAATTTCCCCTCTTTTGTTTGAACCCATTACTCCTTGTCCTATCACAACAGTTCCTGATGAAACTTCTCTAACATGAGGAAAATTAATATGGAAGTTGTTATAATATTACAGAAATCTGAAGCAAAGTCTCATCTTCATCCTGAAAAAAAATTGCAGAGCTTAAATACAGGGTGTGTTGTCTTCCATCCAGGTAGATGGTTCATACTTTTGTCCAGGCAGACAAGATGAAATTAGTCCCACTCTGCTCTTAAGTGGGATCCAGACCTACCTAAGCAGTTGCTGCTGATATCCATCTACCATGGTCTTAAAGGCTGTGGGACAAGATTCCACAACCTCCCTTAATATCCAGACTCTGTGATTATGGGACTTGTTATTCAGCATGCACTCTAAATAGATAAACTAAATCCTTCCTGCTGCAAATTGAACTTTTTTTCCCCTGTCCTATCCTCAGTGCCACGAGGGAACTATGTTTACTATCATCCCTAAGACAGCCTTTTCTGCGTGGGAGGAAAGCTTGATTGTCCTCAATGAATGTCCTCCTTTCTTGACCAAACAAGTCTAGTTTCTGAAACCCTTCCTTGCAGGTGATGTTTTCTACTAGCATCTCTCTTCAATACATCTGTATCTCTCCTTCTAGAGAGCTCCCACCTGCTAGGAATTTATGTTCACAAGTATATATTTCATAGGATTATAGAATGATTGAAGACTGTTTAGTTCCATGGGCAGGAACACTTTCCACTGGACCAGGTTGCTCAAAGCCCTGTCCTACCAGACCAGTCCCATGCTTACCTGGGCTAATCATAATTTCTTGAGATTTCTGACCCTTCTACCAGTTTACCAAGAAAACATGAATCGTGATCTTTTCTGGAGTTTCTGAAAACTCTCTCCATGCATCATATGCTTGCTCCATATAGGTACTGCCCTGTCTGCCAACAAGTGGTTTTCGAACTCTGGGACATCTCTACCATACTGCTTTAAGTGCTTTTTGTAAGTAGTTCTGCACCTGCTTTTCAGTGATCAGAAGTTTCAGAAGCTCTGTTTGCTGATAAGAATGGCTTACAGGAGTGTGCTACAAACCTGAGAATAGTTTTCTTATATCAGATTTTTATATTCCATCCATCCATTATACCAACTATCCTGGCATTAAAGGGAATTAGATTGATTTGACATGATTTGTTCTTCACAAACTCATGTTTCATCTTCTGTCTTATTACTCCCTGGCTTGCTTACAAATGGTTCAGGGAATAATGTGTCCCAGTATGTTTCTAGGCTTCAAAGTGAAACTGGGACTGGCTCATAATTGCTGTCTTTTATTAGAATGAGTCCTGTGTTTGCCCTTCTGCAGTGCCCACACATTCTCTTGCATTCTCAGATGAGAACTTGTGTTCTCAGATGAAATTACACAAAGGAAGTTCTGTGAGGTTCATAACCACATAAATCTCCAGCTTCATATCTTCCTCTAGGCAAATCCAGAGCTCATAGTGTTCTGGCACACAGCTGTGATTTCCCTTCATCCTTGACCCAAAGGCTTGATCCACTGGCCAGCTGCACCTGGCTGTCTTTGGCCATGGGCTGGGATGGTCACCTCCTCTTCAAGGTTGGTGTGATGTGGAAATCTACTTTCTCCCATCTCCCTCTCCTCCTTTAATCTGTATCTGTCTGGTTGCATAGTCCCGGACATTATCCACTCATGGATCCTCATCCATCTGTCAAGGACCAGATGCAAGCATGCCTGATAGGTGCTGGACTACCAAAATAAGCTGGATCATCATCCTCTGTCACCACTGTAAAACAAGAGGAATTTCAGAGAAAAAAAAAAGGAAAGCAGGAAGTTTAAAATAGATCAAAGAAAATGTATTCTCTGTAGTGCATTGTCATATGATATCAGTGTGATGGGAAGGACATTGGACTTCTTATCCCAGTCCTATTACTCTTGGAGACCAAGAGCCATATTCCTTACAAAGACTAAGGTCCTAGAATGATTAAAATGAAAACTAAATTCCAAAAAGGAATAATTATTCAATAAGTCAGTCTTTAACCAGGTTGTGATACTGCAAGCCTTACCAGCTAATGTCAGAAGTCAAGAGGTCTAATTGAGGTGCAAACAGCAACAGGCCAATGAACACTCTCAGGTGATTTCAAGGGGAAAGATTATTTTAAGATACCACATCTCAGCTAATATTTCCCCAGCAGAAAAATAGTTACTGTCCCATAAGTGATGATAACTTATTATGAAGCACTTCACAGTATTATCTGAGAAAAGGTGGACACACAGTTATGTGAGCAGGGAATAGATTTAGGCAGATTATGAAAAATTGAGTGTATAAGCAAATTTCTACTTAATGAACAAGGAAGGAAGACTTCTGGCCAGTTCACAATTATTTGCACCCATCATCAAAACCTTTATTTCAATTAACATTCTATTAATTCCTATTCACAAACTATTTCTATTAACAGGATACAGAATTAATTGCATGAGTTGTCTAATGATAATGGCACTGACTGTTTACTTATAGCCTGTTTTGTCATCTTTTTATTATCCTGCTCAGCTCCAGGTTTACTGACTGGAAATAGTTTTCATTTCCTTTTCTAAAATCGGCTTCTCATAACTGTGCTACTTTTTCAGGATGCAGACCCAAAAGGAAACAGCATTACTGGTACTGTAAGAAATGTAAAGAAGAAACACCAGAGAAGGAAACATGTGATTGTGATCTTGTCTAGCAATAGTCTACAGGCAGCTCTCCTAGACGTAGATGGTGCAGATACTCAAAGAAAAAGTTATGGCTTCTGAGACCTCCAGAAATTCTTGTAGAAATGTATGAATAAAGAATTTTGGGTAGGAGGGGGTGGATCAGCCAAATTGTTCTACAAATCACCTTCAACTGATCTCAAAAAAAACTTTCAGTGCTTTTTGTCAATGAGATAAAAGGAAGTGAAAAGAAAAAGTGTGTGGCTGTTCAACCCACAAACATGCAGTCTGAGCACGAGGAAACTTTCCAGTGTATTTATACTAAATAACTGAATGCTAAATTTAATAACAATCACAAATAAGTATCTGCATCCAGTTTGATAGGAAAACCCCATCTGAAAATGACAAAGGAGAAGAACAACAAAATTAAAATACATTGAAATGATGATTTCCCAATTTGAATCAGAGCCCGTGAGGAGTCCTGTGGGGCTGCCTGGTTTTGACGACTCTGAAGGCATTTTGCCCAGACCTTGTTCTTTGTTCAAACTCTTTCACGCTCCAGCTCTCGGTTTCCTTGCTGGTTTCCTCGGCTCGTTCACCGCGTCGCATCTCTCTCCCTGTCTGTGCCCCCTCCCAGCACGGGCGCGGGGACATTCCTTGCAGAGGGAGCTGCATTGTTTACGGGCAAATCAGGTGTCAGAGCTTTTACCAGATGCGACTTCCTCTCGAACACAAAACTACACTTCCAGCAATACATCACTGCCATTGTACAGGTTGGTTTGCACAGAATTTTCTGAGGTCAGCATCCTTCACCAGACCTTCAGCTATCACAGGGCTTGTTATGAGGGAAACACACAGCTGGCTGGGGGGGCTGTTGGATAACTTGTCTCTGCCGCTGGGAACAGCCTTGACCTAGTGGTGAATAGTAAAGAGATCTGTAGGGGCGGGAGGAGCTCTCCTGGAGAAAGAAAATGAGGTATTCCCCCTTCTCAACTGTTGGAATAGTGGTTGGGGATTTTTTTCAGATGGTGCAAGGTGGTACAGTCACCTTGCTCTTTTGTTCTGTATCTGGAGCTGATTTGACTCATGACTAGGGAAAATGTAAAGATGCAGTGGATGTATTTGTCCACGGGGTGCAGTGACACCAGGACAGCTGGGAGGAGTCTGTGATCTTGTCAAGGATCAGCTGCTCTGTAACCCTGCTACTGCAGGGCATGAGCACGTGCTAAGAAGGTCTAAGTGGCACTTTAGAGTCTGGGTTCTCTCATAAAATCATAGAAAGGCTTCTGTTGGAAGATGGGCAGGGATATCTTCCACTAGACCAGGTTACTCCAAACCTCATTAAACCTGGCCTTGAACATCCCCCTGCCAGGGATGGGGCATCCACATCTTCTCTGGGTAGCCTGTGCTAATGCCTCACCATCCTCACAGTAAAAAAAATCCTAATTATAACCCAGGTATTTCTCTCCAGACAGCACAGCTTCTTCCCCACCCTGTGCTTTGTGGTGGATTGATACATGAATAAAAGTAACAAATTAGAGTTTGATCATCTATATTTGCTAGGCAGAAGAATAATGATGGTAGGGTTCTATGCTATGTTTTTGCAGCATTTTTCCATACGGTGTCAGGACTAGCAAAGCTAGTCCATGAATAAAGGCTCAGCATTAATTTGGCAGCTGTTGTGTGTGACTTTGAATTGCCGCAAATATAATTTCAGAGCTTCTCAACACTGAAATGAAAAGAGATCACATGCCAAAGGAGTTTAACTTCCACTGAAATTTTCCTCATGAGTTAGAAACTGAACTGATGATAGACAGCGTTCAGTCCAAAAAAACCACCCTTTCTCCTCGTCCCCAGTAGGAAGGGTTGTAGCAGGAGCAGAGGGTGTCAGACGCTGTGAACCTGAGCCAAAGCAGAGAGAATGTGTAGCTGGTAAAAGGAGTAGGATAGAGGAAGAATGAGTTAGCTTTTTTCACTCGTGGGTGGAGAAAGGTAGAGCTATTAAACACCGTTCAGCTCCAATGCAACAAAAAATTGTATATGACAGGCTGTGAAACTTCCTGTGAATCTGACTCATTGTTTGAGCCAACTTTGCGTTTCAGTGACTGGAGTGGCAATATGTAGTCAGCTGGCAGCACCTCTCCAGAAAGGACAGTGAGGGAGTCGTATCACAAATGTTAATCTTACTATTAGGATATCTGATTTATCTGTGGTTGCAGAAACAATGCACTGAGCGTGTGCCAGTGGAAGCAGCAGCCAGTCACAGTGCTGTGTGTCCTGCTGGCATGCAATAGGAAATTAAGTTCAGCTATAGTATGAAAATATCAGGGATATTTTGCCACGACTGGCAAAATTAAAGAATCACAGAATGATTTGGGTTGGAAGGGATCTTAAATATTACCTTGCCCCTTGCCATGGGTGGAGACACCTTTCACTAGACCACGTTGCTCAAATCTCCATCCAATCTGTCCTTGAATATTTCCAGGGTCCACAGTTTCAGTGTCTGACTATAGTAAAGAATTTCTTTCTAATATCTAATCTGAATCTGACTTCTTTCAGTTTAATGCCATTCCCCATTGTCCTGTCATGACATGCCCTTATCAAAGGTCTCCCTCCAGATTTCTTGTAGCTCCCTCCAGTACTGGAAGGCCACAACTAGGTCACCCTGGAGTCTTCTCCAGGCTGAAAATTCCCAACTGTCTTTCCTCATAGGATGGATATTCCATCCTTCTAATCATCTTTGTGACCTTCCTCTGGACTCCTCTAAAATGACCACGGGCTTGAAAACTACTTTGCCTATGCAAATGCAGGCTGGCAAAGGGCAGACAAGAATGAGAGTTACAACTCCTGAGAAAGACTGTCCTTGCAGCTATGGGAACAGCAGGCTGATCCCTGGGCTCTCCTTCCAGCCCCTCTCCTCCTGCTGTGAGGAACTCTTTCTCCTCAGGGTTCATGGGGATAAAGCTGTGTGGTGTCTCTGCTGGTAAAAATCAAGAAAAGGAATCACAGAAGGCTCCACTTCCAGCACAGAGAGGTTGTTTGTAGGTCTACTTCCAAGGCTGCTTCCGTCAATGGGAACCTTTGCCTCCTTCGGGGAAGACTGTCTAGGGACATCTTTATAGAAGTGGATTTAAGGAAATCTTAATATTTAATCTTTAATAGAGTGGAATGATGTATTTGCTAGCACTTGAAGATGGTGCTGATACCTTGGCTGTAGGTCATTGGGTTATAGTGACCACAACAGCTCCCTCAAAGCCAAAGGAGCTGTGGTAGCTGGGCATGTTCCTTGTGTTGGGTAGATTTCTCCATAAATGTTTAGGGTGGAACCAAAAGGCAAGACATGGATGTGAGCTTGTGGTGAGAACACACTGCAGAGCCTCTTCTATGGGTTGTATTTGTACTACAGCCTGGAGCAAGCCATGCTGTGAGCAGGGAAGGTTCCTCTTCTCCTCCTCTGCCTGAGTGATGGTCACTCTTCAGCTGTTCCAGGTAATAAGGTGTCAAGTGTGAGCTCTGCAGCTCCTGCTCTTGTTCATATAGCATGGTTACAGTCCATACCTGCCCCTTCAAGGCATCAGAGGATACCAGTCTGATGACTGGAGATGTAGAAGGAGATTCAAGCTGCATTGATATGAAATCTGTGTGTGCGTGTGTGTCCCCTTCTTTTTTCCACCTTGTCTTGGTGACTTGGCTTGATTTGTAAGGTAATTAATTTGTTCTGGAATATTTTAGAAAAATTCTAACCTCTCACATAAAAATGAGGGACGATTACCAAGGAGCACTATGCAAGGGTTAAATTTACAAATTTCTGGTGTGGTAGGAAGTGCCATATCCGTGTCCTTCATGTGCAAACACATCTCCTCTTAAAGTCAGTGACCAAGCAGATGATTTCTCCATGGTTTGGCCCTTGCTGTTCAACCAAGACAGTTGTTCTTCTTTCCCAGTGTTGTCGGTGTCTCTTTCAGGGCTATTCCATACAGGGATTCCACACTCAGGTCCTGGTGGGTTTGGGACAGATGAGCAAGATACCGTCTGGATTATTTACCATACAGACACCTGGCCACTAGGAAGTGTGCTGAGACCACTGCATGGATTTCATATCCTCTCCCAATCATCTGGAGAAAAACAACCCTTAATTTCTTTGCTTTAGGTTGAGTGCTCTGACTTGGGTTATTTTTGAAGTTGTACAGCCCCTTCCTCCTCCCCTCTCTGTCCCCCACATACATTCTCTACTTTCCTCCGAGTGAAGTTCTGCCACATGATGCTGGGGGGAAGAAACAGGGATGACTGACACCAGATTTATTTGAAAAGTGCTTTTAAGGCATCAACTCAGGGACGCTGTGGGAAGTCTGGCCCCAGGAGGTGAGAGGTAGCTCAGGACTTAGAAAAGAAAGGTGGAGCAGGGCCAGCTAAAGCCAGGTTAAGCCAACTCTTCTGTTCTTAGCTTTTAAAGTTTAAATCCTCCTGCCCTCAACTAATCTATCATCTGCTTGTCATCCAGCTATTGATTTTACATGCAGGTAATATTGTGTCTCAGTGCAACACATTTATATGCACACACATAAAATAATAAGTAGATTAAAGAATAGGTAGATAGAGAGATGAATTCATATATTGTGCTTCCATGGTGTGCTGAACACTGGTGTAATACTACTTGAGTGAAAATCAATACAATTTCCAGAGTAGCTGGAGAAAATTCTGTGTGCCTGTCTCTCCACTTGCCAAGGTACCTACCTTCCACCTTGTCTTTATGGGTTTCTTAAACCCATAAACCTTCTTGCTGATTCATAAAAAAACCTGTTTCCCCCCAGCATCAGAACATCTGTGTTTAAATCAATAAATAGGCTTTGGACAGGCTTTGATCTTGGCTTTTTGTAAAGTTTCTGTCTAGGGCACATTTGAAGAATAACAATGAAAAATAGGTGTATCTATAGGAGATTTTTATTACTTTGTGTGGTGACTTGAATACCCAGGTGTGCACAGACACAGTTAGAGGTCTCACAAGAAAAGAGCCCCTGCTATTACAGCTCAACTTCTTCATTATTCTTTAGATCTATGTCATTATTCAATACATATGTATGTCTAAACAATCCATTTAGGTATCAATAGATTATATATAAAATATATGCATTATATCTATATACCTCTATATTATAAATGTGTGTGTAGCAAGTCTGTGAGGTATATGTACATTAGAAAACTGTGTGAATATTTGGAAAAAATCCTCTGTGTTGCATAATTCAGACAGGCAGTCCAACATTCAGCAAGGATTCCAGGCGGTGCGAAGGTAAGTTGAGTGAAAATGTTTATTTGAATGTTCAAAGCCGGGGAAGTTTGAATCTTGTACAATACAATTAAAATGTGTATTTTAGTGATAACTGAATCAGAAATAAACACAAAGAAAATATGAGAGAAGAAAGGAGGAAAAAATTACGCACTGCCAACATGCTCTGAATTAATTTGGTAGGTAGAAACCATGATGTCGATGTAGATACTGTATCTGCAGCGAGCTCCACAGTGAGAGGAATAACCTCTGTCTAATACTGTGGTGATATGAAGGACTTTGACACAGTTTGGAAACAGGAGTGATGCATTAGAGTCAAAAAGTAGCATTTCTGCATTATAAGGGTCCAAAGGAAATAATTTATGCCGCAGGCTTTTTTGTTCTAGTGACGATTATTTTGTGGGAAATAGGTTTTGATTTCTAAACTTAGCCATGCTGCCCACAAACGGTACTTTCTGGGGATTAACGATTGATCTTTCCGTTCCTCAGCTCTCTTGGTTCTCTTCACATCTTCTGCTTCCCAGTGTGTGTGTGTGTGTCTGTGTGTGTGTGTAAGCTCTGTAGCCAAATGCAGAATAGTCATCTGGCAGAAGCAATAAGCCACTGGAATACAGACGTATTTCTGTCTCCAAATTTCACCACATCTTCAGTATGAAGACTGAGGATGGCAGAAAGATTAAAGTTTGACGTTCATTTCTGTTGTCCACTGAAGGGATAAGGGAATTCCCTTTCTTTGGTGTTCAGAACCCCTAGAATAGATGGTTGAAGGCTGAAGTCAGTATCCAGGCAAAAGTTATGCTGGTTTGAAAAGAGGGGTTGTAAGAACAAAGATTTCAGAATTAGAAAGCCGGTTCGAGTGCATGTTGAAATCTGTCCTTCCCAATGGAACTCATAATATTTTCAGTTTAGGATGGGAACCTGCATGTGTTTGATTTCTCCCTGGCCTAAGCTCATCACCTAGGTTACCAGCAAGCCATTAATACATCTTTCAGGTGAGCAAGACTGGTGGGGCAATTGCTGGTGAACTGCTAGACAGTTATGATCCATTACTATTCCAATTAACTAAGAACTGATCATGCCTTTATGTATTTATTACCCCATTTTCTCTTCTTCAGCCCACTTGTACATCACATTGAGGGCAAAGGTTCATCTGGTGGGACTCTGGTCTGACTATGTCCAAGTGACAGCTGATGTACACATATCACACAAAACGAACATCAGGCTGAAGAGTTTTTGCTGGAACTGGCTGCAAGCAGCAGGGCAGCCCTTGTAAAAATTGCCTATTTGACTTCTTCTAGACCCCAATGAACTTCTTCAAACTGCAGATTTTTAATTGGCAGCATCGTGCATGGTCACTTGGTGATTCCTCTACAGTCAGCAGAGCTCAATAGTCACCTGCTAAGGGCAATTCCTGTTATCTCATATCTGAATTGTTCTGTGGTTATCACTATCTTACCTCAAGAGCAACTACCTGCTTAAATTAGGTGATCCTGTTAGTGCCTTAGGTGGAAGAAATTGGGCCCGGGCTTGATTATATGGGATATCTCAATGGGTTTTGTTAGTACAGAAAAAAAGAAAGAAAAAAGCAGAGGGGGTGCTATAGCTCTGACTGCTCATCCATCAGCCAGGTAAAAGCACCTGAAATAAGTGAGAACATTTGCCATTCATGGCTTTCTCATTCCTTTTTTTTTTTTTAATTAATTTTGACATCATCATGTACTTAGACAATACAGAAAATACCATTTGACCCAGATGCCAAATCGAACATAATCAGCAGATAATCCAGTTGAGCAGGTAGTTTTTCCAATAGGTTAAAATCTGTTAACATAAACTACTGAGCCAAATTCTATTGAATATCTAGTACATTATGAGAAATGAAGTGTGATTGTAATGAAATGAAGATTAATGGCTGAATAATTGTATATGGATGTATTATCTGAATTGATTAAGATAATTCAAACTATTGCTAAGACTTTAGATGACATATGCAGCCAACATGGTTTCTGGGGACCAAATTTTGTAGCCAGTGACTGTGCAGTGAACTGAGGAACCTACAGACACATCCAGCCATTTTAGACTCCATGAGTGGGGTCACTGAAAACCTACCTGGGTCTGAGAGGGTGTGGGTGGCCTTTGTTACAAACCTAGAGCAAGACTTAATCATACATCACATGCCTCCAGGCAGACACTTTTTCAGCAAATAGGCACCTATAAAGCTGCACCAATACAGCAAACATGATCAATAACACAATGGAATATTCTTTATAGGAGCACTCCTGTCAGACATTGTCCTTCTGGTGCTGGTGACTAGAGAAATACAAATAATCCCGAGTTTTTACGACTTGTTCCTACTTCTATTTCACAACTTACTTTTCCCTGTTGACTTTTGCAAGAAAGTTATTGTCAAGCACTGATGACCTTTGCACCTTAAACTCTGTGCTAATCCTGGCAATACTCCTCTGCATTTCAGTTTGCTGCATACCTTAACACGAGAGCAGCATGTTTCTTGTTGCAGAAAGGAATTTTGGGCTCCGAACCTGTATTTCGTGGAAACACGTTCTGCTAGTGGAAGCACCAGTGGTTTGGGCATATCTCACTGTCTGACACTGCAGAAAAGAAATGCTTGGAATGAGGCAACTTGAATCTTTTCTCCACTTTGTAGGTGTTTTGAGAAAGAAAGAGAAATGGGAAAGCTAGTGGTGGGGAGAAAGTCATCATTCCTTTCTCTGCTATTGCTTGTGATTAAATAGCAGGGTCAGAGCTGGATTTTTGGACAGCTGCCGGGCCTTTGTTACTGCTTTTTTTTGCCTACATCTATTTTGTATCTCAGGAAATAAGTCAGAGAGCAAACTGGAGCTGCCAGCCCTCTCTTACCTAGCTTTGGGGACTCCAGGGGACTTTATACAGTAAAACTCAGTGAGCTGTTCAAGATGCCTACATATCCCATCTGTTGTGTGGTCTCGGGTCTATCCTGGAAAAAGACCTCTGATCACTTGATCAGTGTGCCCTCATGTGACTTTTCCATGGGAGAAATGATACAATTTGTACCCATCATGTCTGTAGTACAGACACGTGCTGCTGATTAAACTTAAACCATGAAGCAAGTCTGGGTTTAACATATAGACTCAGACTTGAGATGGTCATAGTGGTAGGGCTCTGACTTCAGAGTCAGATGTTCATTTTTGTACAGAAATGGACTTTAAAGAGTGACTCAGCTGCATGGTGTCCTCTTGGCTGCAGTGATTGCACACCCTGCATCTTTACTTTGTTACCTGGTACTGGGAAGTCCCCCCTGTGTGGGCCCACAAAATGCTGAATCAAACAAAATTCCTATGTATCTTTGGGTATAAAAGACAGGAATAGAAACTCACAATAAGAAATGGTCATCTGGGCATCCTTAGAAGTCAATCAGAGGACCAAATATTTAATGATTTACAGCATCGTTAAAGAGGTTTTATACAGATTTTGTATAGGAAGGAAGAAAGGAAGAAAGGAAGGAAAGAAGTGAGGGAAGAATAAATAAATAAATAAATGAATAAAAAGAACAGAAAAAGAAAGAAAACAGAACAGCAAGCAATTCTTGTAAGAAAAGGAGTTGTAGTTCATTGAACCTTGTCTTCCTTTTGCCTTCCTGATCTTAGGTAAATATTTGATCAGAGTCCAAATCAAATACACACACCAAAATAGCATAGGGTGTAACTGATACAATCTCCAGGACTCATAGAAAAGGAGACTTTGAAGGGGGAAGGGAGAGACCTTTTCCTAGAACAGCTATTGCTTGGGTGAAGACTATGGCTCTTTTGATTGTACAATAGGAATTAAGTACTTTCCACAACAAGCACAACAAAGTGTCCCATTTTAGAAGTGTGGCCATTGCTGAGTTGGTAGAAGAGATCTTAGTGTTCAATGCCCTTTTATAGTGTTTTTCATTAAATTGTCCTGAAGTCCTTTATAAATATTTTACCCCCACATATTGAAATAATCAGGTCATTGGAGGCACAGGTTGCCCAGAGAAGCTGTGGCTGCCCCATCCCTGGAAGTGTTCAAGGCCTGGTTGGACAGACCTTGGAGCAACCTAGACTAGTGGAAGGTGTCCCTGCCCATGGCAGAGGAGTTGGAATGAGGCGAACTTTGACGTCCCTTCAAACCCAAAACATTCTATAGTTCTATGATATTTCCTATGCAGTGATAACTTCTCCTTTTCAACTTTCTCTGGATGTTGTGTGTGTGTGTTGTGGGGAGGAGGTGAGGATGAAAGGCAGTGTAATAACAGAGAGGAAAAATCCAATCCACAGGGACTAGAAATTGAGTCCCTTTGGCCCAGCTGCTTGACAAAGGCCTATTGCATAGTGCTATGAGCACAGCTAAATGTTAGGCTTAGTCCCTCACCTCTTGGTTAGGCAACAGAGGAGACAGATAGGGCCAGAGGAGCAGCTGGATGAAGACAGCTTTGGTCATGTAAATGCCTGAAGTTCACTGTGAGGAGTCTGAGCCATCCATCATTTCATGCCAAGCTCAACTGCTTTGATGGAGGCATCACATCCAATATGCACTGAACACATCCTTACATGTCTAATGTGTCTAGACATACCAGTCTTTAATATCCTGCAAGTTACTGGAATCTAGAGGTGACAGGGACACTGCAGTGGTCGAAACCTGTGTTGTTTTTTCGCTGGTGTAAATCAGCAGAACACCACCCAAGGTTAAAGCCACACACACTGAGACCAGGTGAGGAGCTGGGTCCATGCCAGTGTTGTCTGTTACTGAAGATATAAAAAATCTTTATATGAGGAGGAGGTTGTGAAAGGGAGTGGTGGCTTATTACAAAGATGGAGCTGAGCCTGCCTTTGGGACAAGTCCGTGTAGCTGTTTAGAAGACAACAAAAGCCAAGCCTAATGTGTCTGGCACATGATCTCTGGGGATTAAAAAGGATCTTTGACTTTTGCAGGTCTGATCACAGACTGTCTCTTGTGCTCTTGCACTGTGCCACTGCACAGCCCTCACCATGGCTTTGCACTGGGTACAGAATGTTCCTCTCTGGAGGGCTTGTGATCTTCTGGGAGGGTTGCTGCTGGCTGTCAAAAGACTGCTGCATTTGCCCCAGAGGAGAGGAGGGATACAGATGCACACCAGATTTCCACATTGTGTGAAAGGAGCCTTATAATTATCTTACACATTACAGTTGGGAGCCCCAGGCAAAGGGTAGGCTCCTGTGCTTTCTCCTGACCCATTGTGTGAAGTCTCATGTGACAAAGGGTGGGGAAGTGGCTGCCTCAGACGTCTTTGTCGTGCAATGGTAGTCATTACGTGACAAACGGGGCTGGGCCAGCCTGCCTGGGCATGGGGTGAGGTTGGATGGTGTGAGTGCATGATGTGTTGGGCATGGTGGTGGGGACGGGGCTGGACATCACCAGCTACTGACATGGCTCTTACTCGTCCTCTGATAAGGTCTCACCTGCATCTTGCTCCTTTGTCATCATAGAATCCTAGAACAGCTTGTGTTGGAAGAGACCTTAAAGATCTTCTAGTTCCAAGATAATTGTCATGGGCAGGGACACCTTCCACTAGACCAGATTGCTCCAAGCACCCTTCCAACCTTGCCTTGAACATTTCCAGGGATGGGGCATCCACAGCTTCTCCAGAAAACCTGTTCTACTGTCTCACCACCCATATAGTGAAGAATTTCTTCCTTACACCTAATCTAAACTGCCCTCTTTCAATTTGAAGCTATTCCCCCTTGTCCTACAACTCCATGTCCTTGTCAAAAGTCCCTCTTCAGCTCTCCTGTAGCCCCTTTAGGTACTGGAAGAGGCTCTAAGATGTCCCCACAGCTTTCTCTTCTCTGCCTTCTTCGTCCCCAGAGATGGGTCAGTTTAGCACCTTTCTGCACCTCCCAGTTTTGCCTCCATAATAAGGACCAGCAGGAGCTGGTGTACCCTGCAGTGTCACCTTCTCTATGGTGGTTCAGGATCTCTTTGGAAAAACAAGAATGGCATAAAATAGGAAATTTTTGACCTCTGTATGAATGGATTGTACTTAGCTGTTGTCACTGTAGTATAATAGGAGAGGATTTGTTCTTATGAGAAGGGATGGATATGCAGTAATCCCCCTTAGCCTGGTCCAGCACACCATGTGTGGTCTGGGTGCTGAGGTGCTGCTGCAGATGAACTGACTTGTTCAGGCTGTAGCTGCATGCAGCCAAGATTAATTCCAGGATTAATCCTTGAGCTGGCTGTGAGAGGCTGTTCATCTCAGAAATGCCGCAGTTGTTGGACTAATAACTATAGTCACTCTCAGAAAGGGATGAAGTCAAATTCACACAAAATTTCCAAAAAATAAAAAAAAAGAAAAAAAAAGAAAAAAAAAAAAGAAAAAAAAAGAAAAAAAGAGTTTTTGTGTCCAGTTGTCTTGCTTGAACAAATAATTTTATTTTTCTGAGTAATTTTCTTTTCACCGAGGAGTCAGTCCCAAGAGAAAAGCACAAACCCGGTCTTTGAACTTACTGAAGTGAAACTCTTTGATCACCTTGAGAGATTTTTTTCTAACAGTGCTTGAAGCCCACCAACTTGCTTAAATGGACCTTGGGCCATGGGCAGGGTCGGGTTCCAGGAGCTGACAAAATCAAAGATTTACGAAAGAATTCCCAGTCTGCGGCACACCCCACCACCCCACCCAGGGGAGAGAGATTATGGGAACACATATCACAGAAAGATCAAGCTTCAGTTTAATCACCTCTTGTTAATGCCTTTCTTATATTGGATTTTAATGCATTTTTAATCTGTTTTTCATTCTTCATACTTTATCACTCGGGTGATCAGAGCGAACAGGAACCAACCTGATGCTGGGACAGAAACACAGCAGAGGAGGTGTAAAAGCAGAGGCAAAATTTCCCAGGAGGTCGCAGAGGAGGGATGTGAGCTGAAGACTGGTCTGGCAGAAAAACTCTAAACTTGGAATAGGCAGCTGATGTGACACAGTCCTATTGTGTGACCTTGAGTGCCTCCAGCCTGTGTTCTGCCAGCCTTTTGACTGTCTATTCAGTTATATCTGTAGAATCAAAGAATCACAGAATGGTTTGGGTTGGAAGGGACCTTAAAGGTCTTTTTCCAACCTCTGTGCCACAGATAAGAACACCTTCCACTAGACCTGGTTACTAATATTCTCCCTTAGTAAATATTTTTAATCTATGTAAAGCACCAACCACACTGAAACCTTCCCAACTGCATCCTCTAAGTAATGCCCCACACAGACAAAAAAAGAAAAAAAATCTTCAAAAATCATAATAATGAAACAGAGAACCTGTCAAAAACCCCTTCTGAGGGATTTCCCCCATCCCCCCCATGATGAACTTTATTTTCTCTTCAGTTCAAAAAGACCCTTATCAACGTTTCAATCTTTCCATGTAAATACACTGACAAGTGTCAGGCCCTGGCAAACCTATAATTAAGGCTGAACACAATTTGCTAATAAAAGCTAAGAAACCCTGGGTTGAGTTTACTTACATTATCCCCACTGGGCACTTTCCATCAGAATATTTTATCAGCCTCTGCAAATGCCATTTTGACATTATTTTTACTGAATCAATCAAACACAGATACTACACTCATTCTCCTTGCTGAGAAGATGCTCCAGCTACAGAAATAAAGATCTGTGTCGTTGTTTGTTGTCATTGCAGCTCCTCTGACTCACAAAGCACAGTGAGCTTTTGGAAGGAGAGAAAGAATGAGAAAAATAGAGGAGAGGAGAGAAAGAGAGAGAACTGGAGAGAGAGAGGCAGAAAACGTGAGCCAGAGATTGTGGCAGGCTTTACAAATTGGCACAGTCTTATCAACAGCATTTCATGGTTTTCTGGAACTCTTTCAAAGGGAACTTGCCTTTGTGTGCACTGGCTTAAGCTTTACTAATATTTAAAGCTATATTTAAAAGTTTATGAAAATTACTTCTGAGTTCCTCTGTCTCTTAAAATCGCCGAGGCCAATGTTTGCTTCTCGCTGTTATCCTCCTCACCCCCCTCTTCCCCCAAAGTTTCTGTGGTTTTCCTGTCCTCTTCGCCCTTCCTTGGCAGGCTGTCTGCCTTCTCCTCTCCCATTTGCTACATTCCCTTCATACAGCCTGCCCCCTCCCCACTTCTAGGGGGACAGGGAGAAGGGTTTCCTTTGGTGGGACTGTTTGTAATGGGTGAGGTCCAGTTTCCAGCAGCGCTGCTCTCTGCTACATCAGTAAGTGTTTAAGTAAATACTTCTCTCATGTGCTTTCTCTTGGCTCCCTGCTTGGGCAGAGGGTCAGCTGGTTTTTCTCCTTACTCCTAGCCATGTCTGGGTCAGTAGAGCACAGTCTGACACCTCCAACAGCCCACAGTTGTGTCTTCATCCCAAAGCAGATTCTGAAATAGCCCAGGTGATCCTCAGCACAGAGGTACGCTGCTTTCGATGAGATTCCAGGGGAGAAATCAACCCATCTTTCCACTGATGGGTGAAGGACTGATGTACCCCCCAAACTGTGTCCAGACTGGCCTACAACCAGTGTTACTTGTCTGCAGGGGGGCACTGGGAATTGTACCCTTCCTGAGCACCAAGGTTGTCTGGAGACAGGAAGCACAAACAGGTCCATTTTGGTCCATGTGTCCTTGATGTGGGCACGGATGGCAGGAGGACACATGGAGAGCAGGGTGGTCCAACACAGGCTTCTGTAGCTTTTCCAAAAGTCAGTGGTGACACTTGGGTAGGGTTTGCCTACCCCCACCCTGTGATGGCTGTGTCTGAGCTGCTCACCCTTTGTGAAGCATCATGCTGACATAGACATCAGGATATTCTATGAATCTATGACCTGCAGAGGGATTGCCTCTTAAAAAGGCTCGTTTCTTACCAGGGCTGTTGGTGGAGCTGAAGGTAGCTCTCAGCTATGTGAATATCTCTATCTCAGAGGTCTAAATAAAGGGAAGATGGAATTTTTGGTGTAAATGACTTAGAGAAGTTCAAATATATTAGATCCCAGTTAATACACTCTAAAAGGAATTTCAGTCTTTTCACATCAGAGTTTTAGTTGTATCATTAAAAAATCATGATAGCTAATGTGGTTTTAAACACAAAGTGTGTGACTGGTTACATTAAGTCAAGTCAGAGGGTCCTGCTGGTCCAGTGCCCTAACAGCAGACAAGAGTAAATGTTTAAAGAGAAGAATAAACTACTTATAGAAAAATAAAGTGTCTGTGCCTCCAGCAATCACTGACGTAGACATCTTTAGAAGAATACATTTATGCAACCAGGCTTAACAGCCCCCCGTGTGTCTATCTGTTGAAATTTCCCCCCTTTTTTTGGCTGGTTTTTAAAGAAAAAGTTTATATCTTCAGTATATCCAGTGGCAATGTCCTGATCTCCTAGTTTTTACGCAGCTGATGAAGTCATGGGTGCTTCTGTGCCTTCCCAGTGCCCTGGAAAGTGCCTGCTCTGCACCTGGGGCTGTTTGGTGGAGTTATCCTGACTTCAGACAGGATGATCTTCTACGACTTTGCTGTGATTTCAAAAGGGGTAGGCAAATGTGCCCTATCTGAGGAAGTGACCCTTTGCTTTACCTTATTCTATGACATTAAAAAGAGCAGCTTTGGTGTAGAAGAATGTCGAGCAATGCTCTCATCTCTCAACACTTAAAAATGCATAGTAATGAACCACAAGGACAAGCTATAAATGACTTCTGTATCCCATAATATATCAGTTATAAGCAAATCCTTTATAAAAATGAAACCCAGATCCTTTAGATTGCCTTTGAAGAAATCTTGTCCTCTGGCAGCTGGAACTGCAGTGGTGGGAGTGACGGAGGTAGTGGCTGGAAGACATGGTTGTCTGCTAGAGATAGGATCAACCTTCCTGCAAGGGACAACTGCAAATTTGGTGTTACAGTCAGATTATAAATCCCCTTAGATTTTACTGATGTTTTTGGAGAGAGAGGGAAAGTAGATTTAGGAAAATATGAAATATAGACACGTACATACAGATATTTATAAAGTCTGTGTATAGATGGTAACACCATGTTCTGTGTTAGAAAGTATATTATGCTTTAATGCATTAATCAGTGCAGGACTGATAAAGTGTGTATGATCATCTCTGTTTTACAAGGCAGGGGAAAGTTAAGTGATTTGCCTGAGGCCAGAGACTAAATCAGTGTCACAGATGGGATGAGAAAGGAAGAGGCTCCAGTTCAGGTTGGATTCTCAACAGAACAGGCAATACCAAAAAGAAGTAAGGCTCAAGCAAAGAGCAGTGGTGGCTTGTCACTTCAGTGTCCATCACTCTGCTAAACAGTGTTGCTAGGGGGAATGTCTCCTGCCTCCTCTTTTGTCATCAGATAAAACAGCAGCCAAAGTTCTCTTTATATTCTCTACACATTCATCTTTGCCTCTCTTTCACACTTCCTATGTGCTGGAAAATTATTTTATTTTCATTTTCCAGAGGTCAGACACCTTAGTGTCTTGAATTTCTCTGCAATAGCAAGAAACCCTGGCCCAGGATCTTCTCACTGCAGCTCCCACTTTGTAAAAAACACGTAGTGCCTATTAAAAAGCAACCATCATGCACTCCAAATAATTAGTGTCATTATTAGTACTGTGGCATAACCTGCAGGGCCCAATTAAGATCCAAACCTTATCAAGCTAGGTTGGGGAAACATACACTAACTCACAGTTTCAGCTTTGAAGATTTTGCATTTTTAATGGATGGAATTAAGAGTGGGAAAAAGGAACTTATTCTCCCTATTTCACAGGCAGAGCACTGAGAGCCGGAGGTATTAAGTGAGTTGCCCAAGGTCACACAGGACGTGTCAAAGACAGGAGCTGAACCTGTGTTCCTACCTCCTGATCAAGGAGAACTGTGAGATGGAGCTTATAACTATGATGAGTCTTTTAATACAACAGGGAAAGTAATAAACAGAAGAAAGAGCTTGGGAAGGGAAGAGGGAGGGAGAGGGATGCGTGTGATTGTGTCTCTCACAGCCGGGCTTTTCAGTGACTAATAACAACTGGTCTTAACAGAGGTGCTCCAGGGGATGTTGTATTTCATCCCAAGCCACTTAAAGAGCCAGTTAGTCTTAGAGAACTCTGAGCCTATAATCTAATGCCCAAATAACAACATTTGTCATTAAGTCATTTCAAGTAGAACACGCATGTATATGTGTGTATATTTACAAATATACACGCACAAAGTGTTTTACTTGTTTAACCTACATCTCTATGTATATATAATAACACATGCACACACATACACACCCTGCCCTGTCTTAAAATAATATGGCTAAGTTAGGAATGGGCCTACCATTGCAGACTGGAAGTACAGATGATTTGGAAGACATTGTTACCATTTTTAACAAAAAAAAAGTTTTCATTGAAATTCGTATTTTGAAAAACTGCACTCAGAAAAAAGTACTTAATAGTAGAATGTCCCATAATATCACTTGAAGAATAAATACCGTTTTCTTTTAATGTCACTTTTTTTTTCCAAAATTAGATGTATTTTTTTTACATAATCTTTTCGAAAGATTGATACAAAATTTAAATATTTCAAAGTTAGTAAATTCTTGAATTTAATTTGTGGGTTGATAAAAAACAACAAAAGAGTTTGTATTCCAGGTAGAAGAAGGTCAGAATGAAAAAAAATCCCATTAAATAGAAAATTAGATTCCCATAGCTGGGAAATAATGTTCCCTCTGGCCCTATGATTCACTTCCCTGGGATAAGTGAATTCTGGTAGAATCCCAGCAGATTTAATACATGTTCCTTCCCACAGACTGTGCTGTTTATTGCATGGGAGGGACCTGATACAGTGATGAGAGGGGGTCAAGGGAATGGAGACCCCATTACAGTCTCTGGGAGGAGCTTTTCATCCACACCCCATGTAGGTATCAGGGGCTTTTGCCCTACGGAAGTGGACTCTGTCTCTGCTTCTGAAAAATGTTTCCAGCCAAATAATTTTGCGTTGGTTTGGTACAAGTGGCCAATTGTTGTGAGTTTTCCATCTTAGAGTGAACCTGGAGATGCTGAGCTCTTTCACCAAACAGCTCAGTTTTGGCCTTAGAAAGGATGCTGGAAAGTAGCTTTCTCCTCGCCACAAACTTGGCACCTGAAATTAGCAACTGCTTGTCACCTGAAGGCTTCTGTTCTTCAACCTCTGAAGAAATGAGACCAAGAAAACCCTCTCAACACACAGAGGTGTTACAGAGAGAAAGGCATAAATATTCGCAGTGCCTTCAGGTGTTAAAATGATGGGCAATGAGGAAAAGCCCATGTAGAAATGAATCATTCTGTCTTGGGGCAAAACTGAGCTGACATGCAAAAACATTTGTCTTGAGGGTCATGCATCACACAGGGAAGAAAGTAAAATCCCAAAGAGCTTGTGATTATGGGAGCTCTGTCCAGCCCCTGCACAGATTAAGGCCTTATAGGAAGAGAGAGAAGTGAGGGTGTATTTGCATTCCTTTTGCAGAGTGGATGTGTACAGAATAGCAGCTTTAATCCTGGAACTTCCACAGTGTTGGACGCTTGACTTGGAGATCTGAGTTAGAGTTGTTTGATGTACTTTTTCTTTTTTGCATCTCTTTGCACAGACACATTAGATAGGCAGCATATATTTACATTCTGGATTTATGAAGTTGGAGCTGGACTTTTTTCTAAATTACTGTGAAACTAGCGCTTTTCACATCCTGTTCAGTCTTTTTGGGCATTCTCATTTGCACTTCAGCTGGCACAGTTGCAGGTTTGACTTTGTTTTCCTCTTTCTGCTACATTGGCGGCTCCTTCCCGTTTTCATATATTTGCATCTTCTGATTGAAGTGACCTTTCCCACTCACCCTTAAAATTCCACCCAACCGAAAACTAGTCCTGCCTCCAGGCCTGTAACTGCGGCCTCTGTGTCCTGGGACAATGGGGTGAGGAAGGCAAAATAAGGGACATTCCTGCAGGTCCTCGGTGTGTGGATAACAAACAGGGCACAAGAGGCAGGCAGGTAGATCAGAAATCACTCCATTAGCTGGTTAAGCATTTTGGAGTGACACCAGGTACATTAGGAGGTGGCAGCCACAGTGGAGGGACCTTGGCCATTTGATATTCATGAGATGAAGAAGGTTTAAGAAGAGAAAAGGAAGGGGGAGGGAGGGATCTGGGCTTTCTAATGTAAACACCATTATCATTTGAAAATCAATTAGCTCCTTGCACTGAGGGAATGACGAGACTTAAGGCCCTTTTCTGAACTGCTATTGTGAGCCTGGGTTATTTACTTTAATTAAGAGGAGACAGAGTGGATTATTGTCTCAAACTAAGGAGTTGGGAAGAGTCAGAAAATTACACTCTACCTCACTGCACAACAAAGCCAGAGTAAGAGACAGGCTCCAAACCCAGCAAAGTCGAAAAGAAATTAGCCTTTAATCTGGATTCATCCTACCTAAGGAGCAATCAAAAGGAAGGAAGGTTCAGAGCCTCCTTGCTAAGCACCAGGCATGACATTGCAGTGGCTGCCACTGCCAGCTCTTTATGAAACTTAATTTTGGACTGAAAGAGGCTTCTGCCCCTGGAAGGGTTAGAGTTTGAGAGCAAAGATTTCCTTTGGCCTCAAATTTGACACAGTGCATTAATCAGGTGTGGGGCTGCATTTCCTCCTGTCCCCATCTCCAACACAATGATGGAGCAACACATTGTTTTACAAAGAAATATATGAAATTGTTGTTGCAAAGATGTCTCTCCTGGATGAAGATGCTAATATTTTTTTGGTTCTTATTTAATTCAAACAGCCTGGATTAAAAAATTAGAGGAAAAAAAAAAGAAGAAGGAGGAAAAAAAAAGAAAAGGAATTTGGCAAGTGACTAATCCACAATATTGTCTAATTTGGCATATGGAGAAACACCCCCCGAGGTATCTAATACTGAGATGTTTCAGCTCTGCTTTGCATTGCCCACTCTTACTCTGCATACTCTAAATATGTATTAAGTCAGTCGAGCATGGCAGCTGCTGAAGGAGTTGCCACAGCTTACTGGGTAAATAATGATCATTTTTTAAATCACCTAAATGCGTATCTACCCCAAAGACCATGGAGGTGGCTCATGGGAATGCTGATTTGCATTTTAAAAATTTGCTCGGATGTCTCTGCAGTTGCTGAGCCTCCCGCTGATTGCTCCGTGCTCCACTTTTAAGTCCAGGGCCCAATTCTGCTCCCAGTTTTGAATGGGAGGATATGGAGTGTCATCACTGAAATCAGCAACGTGAAGGGAAACTGGGGAACTGGTCTGCTCAACGAGTTCTGCCCGGAGTGGAAACTGGCACCAAGATATTTTGGTGATTTTGTAACTTTAAAAATAAATCCGTGAGAACTGAGGAGTACTTCTTTGGGGGGAGCTGTATATGGGAAGGATAGGCCAAAGATGAGCTCCTGCCCAATCTCTATGTTGAAGTGGGGCAGAGCCAAATTACTTGTAAATGAGCCCAAGAGGCTCTGCTATGCTTCTAGTAAGCATCTTCCCAAAACAAGGCTTTGGGGTCTAGCTGTGCCCTTTTTGGCCCATGGAGGAAAAAATAGTGTATTTTTCTGAATTCTGACACATCTGAGCTTTTCAACTCTTAACCCTTTGTAAAACTGTGACCATCCTCTATGTTTTATCATCTGAGACAACTTGGACTACAGTGAACCCAGAAACACATGGCTCTGGAAGTAAATGGATGAGGCAGCTTTTCAGAGGGCCCTGGGCAACAAAACACTTGTTACTTTGTGCAACACAAAGAAAACACATTTTTGTATACATCCAGTCAAAGTTCTCCCATACATTCAGGACTCCTTTTCTCCAGGCCATAAACTCTGCATCTCCTTTGCAGCTGGATTCCTTCATTCTCATTTGGTCCTGCAATTAAACCAGACCCTTTTCATATGACAGCCATTCCCTGTTTTCTGCTCCTGTTTCTCATGGGCAAGTGTCTACCTGTACAATTTAGGTCTTGTTTAGATGCCTGTCCTGGCTCTGGAGCCCAGCGAAACAGACCCCTGTTAATGTGTCCCAGCTGAGTGTTGGTCTGGCTCTTTCACCTCTTTTAGGAGTCTATTTGTTCCCCAAGATGGGTATTGAGACCAGACCTATCAACCTGTACCTCAAATGTGTCCTGTGACTCTTCCATCACATCTCTTTGCACAGCTGGGGAAGGTCCATGAGATGCAAGGTGCACAGACCTCCAGGTGAAGTTACATCAGCGCGCTCGTGGGTGTTTTTATGATCCACCATTAACACTGATCTCAGTTATTTCCCTTTTTGGGGATTTTTGGTTTTCTCCCCATTCACTAATAAAAAGAATATTGGTCATGAATGAGGCTTAGAAACTCGTGCAAATGAAGAACTGGACCCATTGATGCAAAGGCAGCAGTTGCCTTCCTTAAATGAAACATCATCACAAAAACTCTTAATGTTGTGCTGTTGGTGTCACACCCTGGAGGACCTGGAAAGGTGTAATGTCAGACAGATGCTCAGTTGTAGCTCTCTCCTCCTCTGGCAGGGTACAGTTTTTAATACTGAGCCACAATAGGCACAGACAATGAGTTAATTCCTGCCTTAGCACTGTACTTGTTGGATTAAAGTGTGTTCTTTATATATATATTTTCTGGTTATTGTAATAGCATTTTGTGATCTTGAATATACTTAATTGTATTAGAAATGGTGTACTGGAATCTTTTTAATCATTATTAATATGAAAATAAATAAAAGGAGGAATTTTTTTTTCCCCAGGAATAAATCAAATCCTCAGCTAGAGTGCAGGGTCAACAGAGCCACAGGGTTGAGCTGCTGGCTGCAGAGAGCATACATGTGTGTGCATAGAAGATACACACAAGTGTGCCACCTATATTTTCATTCCTACAGCTGTTCATTATTTATATCTATTATACAGTGGAGAGAGCACAAATGTATGCAATTGAGACACAATAATGTAGGGATATGAAAGGAGCAATCCATCAGTTCAAGTGTGTTTGGGTTTAAGGAGAAGGGGATGTACTGATAAATACACTGATTTATTCTCACTAACTCTCGCTTTACTCTGAGGCTGGGCCTGAGCCACCAAAGCTGCTGGAGATGACAGTGATTTATATCAGCTGCAAGCTCTGGTCTGGAGCTTTTAAGTGTATGTCAAGCACCTCCAGCACTTTATGAATCTTTTTGGATGGAGTTTTCCAAATCAAAATCTGAGGGATACGCAAATCCATTAAGAAGACGAGCACATGCTCGACTGTGTTTTGTGTTTAGGGATTCCTATCATATTTATGTTCAGTTTTGACCATCTGGCTGTTCAGAGTCATGGGCTACAGCCTTGAATAGCAACCATGGTCTCATTCCAGAAGAACCAAAAGGTTCCTAAACACTGGTTGGCTTGTCATCTCCAGTAAGGAGATGACAGGACAGGTTGTTCTTTGCAGTCTCTTATTCTGGTGGTCAAGTTACAGAGATCTCTTGACAGCTTTTAGAGCACTTTTTTTCCTGCATATTCTGGTGTTCTTACATAACAGAGACGTGGAGAACCCAAGCAGAGAGCCAGAACAACCTGAGCGCAGACTTTTTGGGTTATGCTGCCATCTCTTTATTACTCTTAATAGTATAGAAGTGTGAAATGTGGCATGCCCATGAATACAGCCCAAGATGAGGGCAAAGGAGGTGGGAGAGAGAGCAAGCCAGCAGCAAGGTGGAGGGAACACAGGGTTGGGACCCAGAGGCTGCATTCCTGGCTGTGCTGAGGACCTCGAGTAATTCCCTTCTTGTCTCTGCTTCCCGTCTATCCTTTGTGAAGTTAATTGTAATCTCACTGCAGCAGAGGGTAGGGGCTCTTCCAGGACCCATGAAGACAGTTGACCCTATTTACCAGGATAAATAGGTAAAAATAATGGGAACAAGCCCTGGGAGGGGCTGAGGGAGGAGGGTTGAGATGGGCTGGTTCCCAGATCAGGAAGGTCAAGAAGGGCTCAGAGAGGAGCTACTTGGCATGTGAAGGAACTGTTTCCCTGAGGGGTCCACTGCCTAATTTGCAGGAGGGAAGAATTATTTTCTTTTGGGTGAATTTGACCCTGTCCCTTATTCTTATTAGAAAATAAAGCTAATTTTGGAGCTTGAGTCTCAACTCTTCTGGTCAGCAAAGATGTCACTGATAGGAGTCATCATCAGCCTACAGCACATCTTGCCTTGGTGCAGCACCCTGTATTATGGGTGCTGAATATCCACACATTTTGCTATTGTCATGATTTAATAAAAATTAAATTTTTATTGCTGTTTTAAGCTGTTATTGCATCCCCAGATTCCTCCTGTATGTCTTAACTATCAAGGAAACTTACCAAATTTAAGCACTGGTACAAAGACAGTGAAGTTACAACAGCAAAGAAGATGGATCCTTCTTACAGGTCTGGTCAAAGGCAGATTTTATCAGTAAACAATTTCCTATAGGTTTGATTCCACTCCACGGGCTCTATAAGCAAGGAGTTCTTCAAGAAGTTTTATTCATTCCCAACTATTTGGTTACCTTGGTTTCCCTAATGTCCTGTACCCCTTTTTCCAACAGGGAATCAGGGTGGCTACCTCAAGAATAGATCTTTCCTCTTTCTATATTCTTTTCCAAATCACTGGCAGAGCTAGTGAGGGTCCTCCAGGATGTGCTGGAAACAGAAAGCTCCTTCCACTGTTTGTAACTCAGTCTCTGCTACCCAAAAGCAGTGTCTTGCCTTTAGCTGGGAACGTGACTACCTTCCCTGTGCATCTCACAGAGCCTGTTTTGTTCTCTTGCCCCTTTCAGAGTGGGATTGCACCTGGGAAAGAAGGATTGCAGCTCCTGGGACCCAGGCTCGCCCCTGGCACAGAGCAGCTCAGCAAAGTGTTGTCAAACACAGGCAGGGATCAACTTGCACTCTTTGTCCCTGATGCAAATGCTCACAGGAGGTTGCTGCAAGGATGGGCTCAGCTCAGTGCTCAGAGGGTGAGTGGAGACTTGGGGGTTACAGGAGCAACTGGGTAGTGATGCTGACAGAGAAGGGGCAACTTTGCCTTTTGCTCAAGTCCTTTTCTCTGGTTGGACAAGTTCCAGAGCCAATTCTTACCCAATTTCCAGCTCAGAAAAACTCATCCACAGACTGAGGGGCTTGCCCGCCTATGTTCATCTAGTTGCTGTTCTGCTCTTAACTTGCTGTCATTGACCCCACTGGAAACTATTGCCTTGCTGGGATCAGTGGGATCAGTGGGATGAGCTCCTTTAAGCATTTCGTAACTTACAGATCTCAAGACTAGCTTAGCTAAAAGTCAAAAAAGTTAAAAGTGGCTGGCTTTGTTCCAGCTGAAGTGGGCTGTTCACACTGGTGTCTGAACTGGCAAACTGGTCAGGGCTGGGTGTGCAACATCTTACCCCAGAGCTGTGTGAAGCTGCTCGGGGCGAGGGGCTGACAGGAGGAAGGCATATGATTTAGCACAGTGTTAAGGCTGAATAGAAGTGACAGATCCAACTGCTGGTCCCACAGAAGTGCTGAAGAAAGAAGGAATTCTCTGTAAGAGTTCCTAAGAGGTTTATTGTTCCCTGGTGGTAAGGCTGCAGGATATCTCACTGAAAGGCTGGCCTCTCTGCAGAGACCTTGTGCCTCTGCAGTGACGGCTTTCCCAGAGCTGATGCCCATTTTCCCTCAGAAGCTTCCTGCCAGAGGTCCTTGTCTCCAAAGTTGTTGACCTGGCAGGTTGCCTGGCAGCCAAATGCCCTTGGTCCTTCCTGGATCATGGGACCATTGGATGATTTGGGTTGGAAGTGACCTCAGGAGGTCCCTATCTGACCTCCTGTTCCCCACAGGATCAGCTGTGAGATAAAACCAGCTTGCTTAGGGCTGCATATGAGATGTTGGATATTTGACTGCATTATCCAGACATTGCTGCTCTCCTGTACTGCCCTTTGACACCCTGGGCTCTATGGTTCCTTGGGTGGGCAGGTACAAACCTGTTTAACCATCAAACCTCGAAGCTTTCAGCCTTTAAGACTATTTGAAGATGCAGAAGCTGTGCTGGTAAATTTGGTTGCCCCCAATAACATGTTATTTTTCCCAAAACAGAATTTGCTTTGCTTTCTCCTCCCTTCTTTCCCCCAAACGAGCCTTTCTCTCTCTTACTCTCATTATATATAATAGAAATAAAACTATTCAAAATAGATGTTTTCTGTTGGAGAGAAATATCCAGGGTACATGGGGCGATCACTCCATGATTGACATTTGTCTTTTCAAGATGTGTGGGAGATGGTTATGTGGTTTCAGGGTCAGATATCACAGAACAATCACTGACTCAACCACTGATTTCTCCTAAAGCATAGGAAAAAGTAATTGAAACTGAGGAATTCTTTGCTTAAGGATTTTATGGAAACTAAGTGTTCCCCTGGATTCAGAGTCTAGGAGGATAGATCAGTTGAGGAAAAAAACATGGAGGTCCATCACAGCAAATAAATCACTCATGGTTCAAGAAATTCACAAACTTCAAATTGCTGTATTTATGGGAAAATGACAGTGTTTCCTTTTTCTTACACTTTTATTATTGTAAGGTGTTGTCATAGATAGGACCTGAGGCAGGAGGAACATTGTTATGTTCTGTTGTTGGGCTTCATATAATTGTTTATGTCAGAAAAGACCTCTAAGAACATCAAGTCCAACCATTAACTGAGCACTGCCAAGTCCACCACTAAACCATGCCTCTAAGTGTCATGTCTACACATTTTTGTGTGCTTCCAGAGATGATGACCCCACCACTTCCTTAGGTAGCCTATTCTAATGCTTGACCACGCTTTCAGTGAAGAAATTTTTCCTAATGTCCAATCTAAACACCCTCTGGTGCAACTTGAGGCTGTTTCTTCTTGTCCTGTCGGTTGTTATCTCAAAAGAGACTGACTCCCACATGGATACAACCTCGTTTCAGGTAGTTGTAGGCAGTGAGAAGGTGCCTCCTGAGCCTCCTTTTCTCCAAACTAAATAGCCCCAGTTCTCTTACCCATTCATCTCAGGACTTGTGCTCCAGACCCTTCCCCAGCTTCATTGCCCTTCTCTGGGCATGCTCCAGCACCTCAATGTCTTTCCTGTAGTGACAGGTCCCAGACTGAACATCTCTATTTGTCTGGTGGGATGAGTTACCACATGCCCTTGTGTCTTGGCTTCTCAGTTGCCCATGCATGATATGATTGTTTGGGGATCATGGCCCTGAACTTCTTTCCTATGGAAATGCTGGTGTTGGGTGTGGCTGGTGCATCTCTGATACTGTGCATGTCCTGATGTGCATGGCTGCAGTGTGGGTACATGCAGACCCAGACACTCAGAATCACCTCTGTGTCCATATTGCCTTTATTTCTATGCTCTCAAACATGCTCTATTTCCTTCAGTGGAGCACTGATCATCCTTTTTGTTGTCCCCATAGATCTCAATATCATTAATACTCTATAGATCAGGCACTAACTTTGGATCAGGAAATGCCCATGTGTGATTGTAATGAAAATCTGAGGAGTTTATTCAGGCTGGGTTCACACAGAAGGTTCTTTCATGACATACCACATATTTCCTCCCAACCCCTTTTTTGACTGACTACTTGTGCATTTCCTCCTCCCTCTCCTTTTCCCCTTCAGGGAAACCTTTAAATAAAACCTTTCCCAGACTGTCATTTGCCTCTAGAGTGCTGTTGAAAGCTTGCAGTGGCACTGTTCAAACAGCAACTGGGTCACCCTGTACCACTCACCATCACACTTGGGGTTAGTCTGCTCATACTGATCCATGGAAGAAGAAGCAAAAAAAAAAAAAAGCCTCATTGTGGAGCCTGACTTGAGATCCACAGGATTAGGTCTGTTAGCAGTGCTATATGCAACCCTGACATGCAATCAGCAAAGGAAAATATTCATTATTGCCTGACTGTCAGCTGAAGACAATTTCAATTATTCTGGCATTTCAATGGATGAAGAAGCCCTTTAGGCTGGCTCATGAGATTAGACTTAAAGGCTCTGTAAATTAAGAAAGTTGCAATCAGTGTATTATCTGACAGGCAGCTGTGGAATATACTCCAAAAGGGAAGGGAAGGAAGAAAGAAAAAAAGAGACAAATTGCTATATTCAGGTTGTGGTTTTGATATATCAATTTACAATTTTAACATATGCATTTGGGAAATAATTGTTTTGCATTACTTAAATCAGCTTTAACAGCATCAGTGTGAAGTTTTCAACTTCCTACAGCTTGAAAGGTCAGTTTTTCTTTTGCCTTGCACTTTCTTTGACAGACTAGTTTGGGTTAAGAGGAGGAAAAAATTTAAGCGTTGCTGGAAGAACAAATCTTTCTGAAACTTATTCAAATATTATAATATATGGCTGTTGATCATAAAATTCCATTAAGAAGCAACATCTGTAATGTCCCTCAGGTTAATTTCTATAATATGATCTCAGCCTTCTTTTGCTAGATATGCACGGATGTGGTAATTGTGACCATATTTGGCCTTTACCGCTCCTGTCTGACGTGTTAGGGAGAATAATTTGTATCATCCTATCTTGCACTGCTAGGGCTTTTATCTCCAAGTTTCCCAAACTGTTTCAACATCTTTACAAGCAGCAGTGAAGAACCTGTTTGCTTCCCCCAGTTATATGACTCCCCCTGGTCAGAAATGCTGACTGCTGAAAAAAAACAGATAAATTTCAGGTACTTTTGGTGAAGAAAAAGTACAGTTTAGTAACAGAGTGTGTTTATTCTGGTGGCGTGGGATTTTAAGTTCCAGGAACTCTACATAGAAAAGACAGTTCCTCTGGCAGGGAACTGATGAGTTGTGACATAGAACAGTTGGTGAAACACAGTGGTTGATTTGTGGCAAGGAGGACTTCAGGAGAGTCAGGGAGTGGGAAGGTCTTGTTGAAGGCTTGGCCATCTCCCTTGTAGCTACCAGTGAGGCTGAGAAAGTGCATTTACCACAGAGCTCCCTGCAGCCACACAATGTAGATATCAAAGTGATTACAGCCCAATGAGACAGATTATATACCTCTAAGTTGCCTTTGGTGGTGTTCACTCTGCAGTTTAGGAGTGAATGTCCAGCTATTGACCCTCAACCTTTCTAACCAGTGTAGTTTTGTATGGCCTGTGTAATGAAAAAATGTCCAGGGGAGACTCTGGACAGAGTCTGAATTTATGAGTGCAGTTGAAGGCATATTCTCCTGTGGTGCAGTTAAAATTCAATGTCTTAAGAGACTCTCATATTCTTGCTACTAGTCTTCACTCTCTGGTACGTGTGACACAAGAAGTTTGGTGGTTTCCTCGGCAAATAGCCTTATGACTGCTCCATAAAGGCTGATAAATCCTGAATTTTGTGCTTTTAAGGCACTTTTATGCCCATTCTTTTATACATCTTTTCTATGTGGGTGAAACAATGAACTGGAAGCAAGATACCACCCTTTTTCTCTCATACATCCTGCTTGAGCCCAGGCCGAAGACTAATTCCTGCACATGATTCATCTTACTTATGTTTAGATGTTTACAACATGGAGGGAAAAATCTTAGATTCCCACTGCAGTTAATAAGGAGAAAGAGAAAATCCAGGAATCCAGACTGTTTTATCCTAAGGTGGACACTTTGGGCAGAGAAATCACAGTCTAGAAGTTCCTGTTTCTTTCCAGCAGCTGTAAAAACCTTGACAATGAGCTCACATTCACTAGGTGAGATAAATACCACTCCTTTCCATACCTGCAGAATGTTAGATCATACAGCCTCCAGTACAGAGCTTGTGTCTTGCCATGGACATGTAGAGTAGAAATAAGTGTTGGTAGATCTTGGCTGGAACAGCTAGAGAAGATGACAGCAGCTATGATTGTCATAAGAGCAGCAACAGCAGCCATAGATCTGATGCAAGGATCCATCAAATATGAGATTTTCACTACCCATCATCCTTAATAACTTTCACTTATCAACCTAATTTTAATCTCATCAACTTTAGTGCAGACTTCATTCACTTCTGTGAAGCTCTTTTCAAATGACAATAATATAAATACGACTTTGATCTGTAGATCAGGTGTTACCAAGAAGATTGGCATCTGCAGGTTTTACTTCCTGGTTGTGACCTGCTTCTGAATTAATAAAATGATGTGAGTAACATCTTGGAAGTTGCACTTTGAATATTGGAATACAAAGGTCCAAATTTCCAAGCACAACTACTGCGTCTCAGAGTTCCTGGTTTTGAATGGCTTGAACTTGGATGCCTTCAATGAATTGGATTTCTGAGTGCCCTCTCTCTGAATTCCAGGCTCTGATAAAAAGTCTGAGGTTGGCAACATACAAATAGACCCTCCAAATCTCTGACTACTTTGAGAAATCTTGGCCAGGGATCACTAAATGCTCCTAAAGCATCCAATAGGCATCTTGCATATTGCACACTTTTATTTTATATTCAAGTGAGATTTTGACCTAAATGTGAGAAATAAATAATTTTGAAAGTTGAGACACAGTATTTTTTACTGACGATTCTTTTGAAATATTCAACATTGCCTGTGCTGTTTTTCTCTCTTTTTTTTTTCTCCCTGAGTTTGGCTAGCAAAGCTGTAAACACATCCTTAAAAAAATGAAAACCTCACTAGCAATTTACCCCACAGTTATGCATCTTTCTGCTTTAGAGAACATTTAGCTAAAATTAGATGACAGCTCTATACCCTTAGAACCAGTGTTATGTTTTTCCTCCATTTCTGATCTACATAATTCAAAACAAGGAAATGTTAGCAGGTAAAACTGCAGGGTAAAACCTTTGGCTGCTGGAAATATTTGCATTTATTAAGTTAACAACTGTAAAGCAGATATGCACATCTTTAGACTTCCTCATTCTTGCCTTATTAAAAAAGATCTTTGAAATTCAAAAACTTCCATGTAAATGTTGTGGAGGCTTTTTTTCCTTTCCCCTGATGCAGATGATTGTACTTGGGTGGCTTAAAAAAGCAGAACCTGGATCCAGGAACCTCAATACATCAATGATGGTTAAAATCTGGACTTGGTTTGGATCAAAAACTGGCAATGGCTGCATTGAGGGTCTCCACCACCAGCTCCCTCAGATTCATGAGCTGGAACTTTTCCGTGGTGAACAAACATGTTAGAGAAACTGGCTGGTCTTGATCCATTTGCTTGGAGGTAGTAGAGTGCTTACTAAACCATATCCCCAAGTGTCACATCCACACACCTTCTGAACACTTCCAGGGTTGGTGATTCCACCACTTCTCTGGACAACTTCAGTCTGGATCTGGACCACACCTTGACACCTTCTCCAGGAAGGGTGCCCATCAGAAACTTGTGCAGACCAAAGGTGACTTATTCACAACCGTTTTACCATATGAGGAGCTCAGACACATGAGCATGTGCCCCATCCCTGGAAGTGTTCAAGGCCAGGTTGGATTGGACTTTGAGCAACCTAGTGTAGAGGAAGGTGTTCCTGCCCATGGCAGGGGGTTGGAATGAGATGATCTCTAAGATCCTTTCCAACCCAAACCTTTCTGTTATTCATGTCAGTGAGAGGTGAGGCAACGCAAACCTCATGAATTTCAACAAAGGAAAGTGCAAGGTCTTATACCTGTGTCACATCAGTCCCAGCCACACCTACAAGCTGGGCAGAGAATTGATTGAGAACAGCCCTATGGAGATGAACTTGGGGGTGATGGTTGATGAAAATCTGAATATGAGCCAGCAGTGTGGGCTCAGCACAGAAATCCAATGGAATCCTGGGTTGCATCAAAAGGAGTGCAGGCTGCAGGTCAAAGGAGAGGGATTCTACCATTCTGCTGCTGTGAGACCCCACCTACAGTGCTGCATCCAGTTCTGGTGTCCCCAACATAAGAAGGGCATGGAACTGTTGGAGAAAGTCCAGAGGAGGCCACAAAGTTGATAAGGGGCCTGGAGCACCTGCCCTGTGAAGGCAGGCTGTTCAGCTGTTCAGCCTGGAGAAGAGAAGGTTGTGTGGAGACCTCACAGCAACCTTCCAGTGTCTGAAGAGGCCTCCAGGGAAGCCAGAAAGGGGCTCTCCATAAGGAACTGTAGTGATAGCAAGAGAAGTAATGGGTACAAACTGAAAAAGGGGAAATTTAGGTTAGATTAAGTAGGAAGAAACTCTTTATTGTGAGGGTGGTGAGACACCTGAGGAACAGGTTGCCGAGAGAGGTTGTGAATGCCACAAACCTGGTGGTGTTCAAAGTCAGGTTGGATAAGACCTTGAGCAACTTGGTCCAGTGGGAGGTTGGGATTAGATGATCTTTAAGGTCCTTTCCAACCCCTTAACATTCCATGATTTTGTGATTCTATAAAAACCAGTCTACCCTCTATTAGCTGTTGAACCAGAGCAAATGCCAGCTCACCTTCCAATGCCTTTTCATGCCTCCATCTGTATTTTTCCATGTTGAGTACATCTATATCATGCAAGATCATCCTTAAATCACAATTACACTAACTAATAAAGTATCCCTTGCGGCCTTTTGAAGAAGGTACCAATCGATAACAGAGAATTAAACAAAACAAAACACTAAAGAATGCTTCCCCTCCTATTTACAGAAGAAAATGACTCACAAGGGACAGTTTCTTATCTTTTCACAATACAAGGGTAATGCCCTTCACGGCAAACACCAGAGTTGGAGCTCAGACTTTTATAGGCATTGTGTGAAATGTATTTTCTCATGGGAAATGCTGGACTAGTCCAGACAAGCATCTGTTCTTTCTAAGGGGGTTGAGGCAAGGCTGAGGAATTTCGAAAGGACACCCCAATGGAGTTTTAATGCTTCATGGGATAACACCAAGTGACAGTTTTCAAAAGACTTGTTTAAAATTATTCTCATTTTGAAAAGAGAGAGAACTTGCTGCAGAATTTGACAATAGATGAGCAGCTAACTTTACTAATCCAACTTAGGGCTTCTTTTCCCCTACTTCCTTCTTTTACTTGGAATGGTGTCACTGAACCAATTAAATTGCAGGAGCTTCAATATAGCTAATGCTCTAAACCAATGTTTGAATTTTATACTAATTAAGGCCAATCCACTGTCACATTTTTTCTAATGTGAAGACTAGTGCCCACAGTAACTCGCTGAATTTAACATAAAAGCAAGATAAAACAATTAAAGTGGGAGAATATTTGATTAAGTAGCTCATTGATATATAGTGGCATAAATTGAAATGGATGAGACAGAGAATTTTTTTTAATGGCAACCATATTTTATGTTCACTATCACAATCTTTGGGCTCTTTGTGCTTTTGTGATTAAAAAAAAGGAGTTTAGGGATAGTAACTCTGGGATTAATTACTCTTGTCTTCTTTCTTAAGGCCTTTTTTTTTTCCTTTTTCTGATTCATGTGGTAAAATATTAAGGCCCTATTGAAAAGTCAAATGGAGTAAGTATATTGCTACAAACCAGTGGCTGTCTGACATAATTTAAACAACATTAATCCTGACAGTTACGCAGGGTGAAAAAACAAACACACAGCGTTTTGTTTTGGTGACAGGGATTAAACCTCTCCTCGGGGTGGTTTCTGCACTGAAGCAGCTCACTGGGAGGGAGCCTCATGCACTGGAGGCATCAGCGAATGCTGTGGCTGGAGGATGGGAAAACTCATCTCACAGCAGGGAGAAGAAGGGATGGGGTCACTCTATAGGACACCACCAGAGCAAGGAGCAACCCCAAAACTGCTGAGTCCCAGGTTCCTGGTTATTCCACCAGACTCCACAGATCTCACACAGCATTTACCTCTGCTGGCTGGGATGGGGTAAGGAAGAGGGTTATCCCCCCTCTGCCTGCTCCCTGAAGGGTGCTTTCCACTCTGTTAGATGTACATTTATTCTCCCATGACACCAAAAAAGCAGGGGTGTTTTCCAGCCCTGCTTGCAATGGAGAGAGAGAGCAAAGCACAAAATAATTTAGGTGGCATTTTATGGAGTGCAAAAGTTAAGGGACTTGCTCAATGACATGTTAAAAATCAGTGGCAGACCAAGCCAGCTACAGAGAGATGATCACTGAAGAGTACCCTGCAAACCACAGGGACATGTATCCTACCAGCATGCCCTGTGTACTCGGGATACATCAACCTAAGGCTTCCTTGCAGCCTTTTTACGTGGCTCTGAAAAAAAACAACAAACTGGAGTAGAGGGTGAAAATCACACTTAGTCTCCTATAAATGTTTAAGTGTTTGTAAAAGGGAGGAGTATGTTCATTGTTTGAAAAAGGGAGGGGTGGATTTGTCAGTCTCCATGTGCACAGACACACATGTACATTTTCACTTTCAGGCTTGTAGTGATGCCTACATAGACTCCCGTGCAGGAGGAGTTCAAAAGGATAACTTGTGCAGTGATTCAGGATGGTGTCTCGCAGCTGGTCACCCTGGCAAGGTAAAAATAAGACTGGAGAAAAAGAAAGAAATACAGGAAAGAGTCATAGAATCATAAAAAGCCCTGGTTTGCAAGGGACCTTGAAGATCATCTACCAGAGTCATCTATCAAGTAAGCTACCTGATTAACAAATATAAGCCCGTGAAAGGGTTTTGTTGTTGTTGGGAGATTGTTTAAATAGTTATTGCACTTTCCAGCAAAGGAGGTGGCAACAGCAGAAACCCAAGGCAAAGTTATACCAGATAGAGCAGCCGATGAAATCAGCTCCTTTTTTTCTCAGCGTTCATTCCGCTGCCAAACGTCCTCACCATGGAGTTGGGAGACTCCAGGGCCATCTGTTCGGCTTTTCAGAGACCTGATTTCAATAGTGGGGCTCTGTTTTGTGGCATTTCTTCCCAGAGTTACCTTTTTGCAGGGACATCTGGTTGAAGGTCAGCTCAAACAAAAGTATTGCCTCTCAAAAGAGAAGCTAACCCGTGCCAGGAGCAGGGCTGAGTGAGGAGAGAGAGGAACAACGAAGATACATTTTTCACTCATTTGGTTTGTACCTTGCCAGTCCCTTCCCTTCTTTCCTTGGGGCATCTTTAGGGCTGTGACACCCAGAGGAACTTGAATGCACCTTTTACTTTCAGCACTTCTCACCCCAGGGATTCAGAAATGACAAGCCAAGCTCTTCAAAATTACAAGATTGGGTTAAAAGCCATGAAACAGCTGTAAAAATTACATTTCAGGGATCTTTCTCTTTGCCTTCTGTCTTCAGAGACTTATGTTTGTGTCCTGCTTGTTTCAGAATTTCTCTGCAGCAAAAGAAGGTCAAAATGCATCATTTTCCAGTTAAGTGTGAGACAATCCTGTGGGAAAGAGCTGAAATTTTATGGAAAATATTGTTCCTACAAGGTACATTTTGGTGTTTGGCAACCAAGTTTTTGCTCAGCATGAGGAATGAGACAGGTATAACTCAGGATTCTCTATGATTCTTTGACTTTAGGGTCCATTCTTCGAAGGTGATGAAGATACCCTGCAAATGCTAAATGAGGATGCTCAGTCTGTCTTCAACCTTCAACCTCAGTGTTTTGAAGGGGGGGAAGGATTTGATCTAGAAGCTGAAATAACAAAATCTTTTTCAAGGGACCTAAGCTCTGCTCAGTGATTCCCATGCTTTGCCAGTTAAGGTAGGATTGATCTTAAGTCATAGCACACCATAACTGGAAGGCTGGTGTGGCATCTCAGCGAGTCATCACACCTACAGAGAGACAAGTACTTCCACAGCATCTGTCCAGCCTTGTTAGACATCAGCACTGGCAGATAACGGGTTGCCTTCTGCAAGTGTTTGTTCCCTCAAAGTGATCACAGAGAAAGCCTCAAAAACTGCTTAAGTTTAGACTTTCACCCTTGTGTGGTTAAATTAAAGTGTCTCTAGTCTGATGCCTTGGAGTCAACATGTATATATTTCTCTCTCTTTTTCCTTGAAAATTCACAGGTACTAGTGCCAGAGATGCCCTGGGGGTGGGGGAAAACTGCTGCTTTCAGTAAGGCTGTTGGCAATCCTTGGATGCAAGGAGTACAGGAATGCATTAGCAGCAGAGACTTGTTCAGATCTTGAAAGGGTCCAGAAGATTTTTATCTTATTAGTGTGGCTGAAAAATAACATGTAGATGTATCACACTAACCATAGGGCTGTGTGTATAGGGCTGTGTGTAGGCATGCAGGCAAGCACACACACACACACGAAACCTCAACACACATATCTGTGCAGTTAAAATTAAAATTTAGGTTATTATGCTATTCAACACTACATGCACACACACAAACAAAATAGTTCAGCCATACTAGCATGTCTTTGGTTTAGGACAAACAGAAGATGATAATATTGAGACCTTGCTGTACCATGGGAATTATAAATCCCTTCAACAGTCATGGCTGGGAAAAGATTACTGTGCTGGTAGCAAGTTTCCAGCTCTCAACTCTCCAGCCAAGGCGTAGTGGGACCTGGAAGCTGGGGTGGGATTATTGCTACCCAGTCGAGGGAAAAAAATAGTTGGAGACAGGCTTTCAGAACAGCCTTGAAGTACTTAATCCCACCCCAGCAGCTGCAGAGCAGTGGTGGTTATCACTGGTGGGGTTTACCCAGGGGGGCCCAAAGCTCAGATGGAACCACAGTGAGGAGGGAGCTTGGAAATGCTTTGGAAAAGCACTGGAGGCTCATGGCTGAGGCATGAATAAGAAGCCACTGTTCATGGCAGAGAGCAGCCAGGGAAAATTGTTAAATTTGATAAATGGATTTGAAGTACCCCTTTGGTGGATGCAGGGTTGGTCTGTGCACTAAGTTAGGCCTCACTCTGCACCCCCCACTGAATCCTGACTCATCCACACTGTCCCAGCAAACACATCTGCCTTGAAATCCAGAGGTTCCAGCAGAGGAGAAGGTTGAGGTGATGGTGGGGAGGAAAAGCTAAAGCACACAACTAATGGAGACACAGTTCAGACTGTGCCACGGGGCACCAGTGCCCACCTTTAGGGTCAGCCCTTCCTAAGCACAGCATTGAATCACACCTGGGTTAAGTGCTTGTACTTCAGAGCAAAAGGAAGAGGTCACAGGGTATTTAGGACCTCTCAGTTTTGCACATCTCACCATCACAGTTTACCTTGGCTCATAAAGGATGGACTAAAGCTCAGGCAACAGCAATGACCTACAGTGCCTGGGACACAGTGGTATTTCCAACCTGTGCCCTGGAAGCTGATGCCAGCTGAGCTGGTGGCTTGGCATCCTGTGGCTGTGCTGTCTCAAGGTTCAATTTCCTCCACAGCAGGGAGGAGCAAGACTGGCTGTTATCTGGGTGGGAGGATGCTGAGGAAGCAGAGCCAGTGCATTACAAGGGAAGGGGCTGGTTGCTGACTCTATCAGTGACCTTTTGCCCTGTAAGACACTATCTATCCGAAGAGAGATTAAACTAAATAGCTGTGGCCTTCACTTTCTGTGCAGATGCTCTCCAGATAAATCTGATTTCTACCAGCCTCACTGACAGATTGAAATAAGCTGAAATGCTGAAGCTCTGCTCTAGAATTGGCGTACCCACACTCCAGTTTTCTTGCTATGACAACATAGGAATAGTAGGTCAAAATTTCCCACACTAGCACAATTTATTTCATTGTTGACACTGTTGTGAAAAAGAAGCTTCCTACAGAAATCCTCACTGGGTTTTTTTTGGGAGAGAGGCTAATGCTTTCTTACCCAGTCCCTTTGCAAACTTATTTGTGCTCCATACTTAGATGTACATGATATCTGCCAATGCAAGTCCTATTGTTTTGTGTGCAGGTCACAGTGAGTTCATATTAAAGAGAGTAGGTTTGGGTTGGTTTTTTGTTTGTTTGCTTGTTTGTTTGTTTAATTTTTGTTACCAGTGAGCTGGCTTTGCTTCAAATGCTAAGTGATCCCTTGCTAAATCACTCACAACAATTCCCTGAGAGATGGAGCCATTTTATTTTCTCAAACCTATTCTAGTGCGGTGGTACCCACTGTATTTCAAGAAATTATTATTAATTTCTTTTTCCAAGCCTGGTGATGGTAGGGAAGAAAGTGAGAAAGCCAAGGAGGTAGAAGGAAAGAGGAAAAGAGCAGATAACAAAGGAAGGTAAGGAAGGGTAAGTTGTAGGAATCAACTTTGCTGATAAGAGTTTTGCTTGGGGTCATGATGCTTGGACATTGGAAATCTATGTCCTTTCCACCATTAAATTATAATGCTACATCTTGGTAGTGTTGGACCCTGCAAACTGCATTCTGTGTGGAATGGTTTGGGTTGGAAGGGTCCGTAGAGATCAACACCCCTTAGTTTCAACACCCCTGTCATGGGCATGGGACACTATCCATCAGATCAAGTCCAGTTTGGCCATTAAAGTCACTTCCAACCCAAACCATTCTATGATTCCAAGATTGATCTCACTTTCTTTCAAATAGTACATTTTGGGAATTGGACACCCTGAAAATTAGATTATGCCATATATTGTGTTCGCATCATGCAAGATCATCAAAGCAGGAAAATCGCATAGGAATTATTTTGTTTTACATTCTGACCTACAAAAGACACATCCAGATCTGAGCAGTGTTACCCTTCGACCAGACAGGTCTCATTGAATAGCTTAAGATGGTCTGAGTCCAGGGACTGCTCTGCTTTGCAAGAATAATCCTTGTAAAAGAGAGAAGGAAGATCTCAGTTAGCCTGTGATATCACAGTGTGATTAGTCACCAGAGAAAAGACTCTGCTTCCCAAATTCCTCTGGGTCTAGATCTGGAGATGGATGCACTCCTCTGTCTGGGCATCCCCTTCTCACAGACAAGACCCTGAAGGGTAAATTATCTTTCCTGGCAAAAGACACAGGGAGGAGAGCACGAAGAGAATTTAAAGGATGAATCCTTCTGTAGTTACATGGCTGCCAAAATAATCCTATGGGGATGAATGAGCTCAAAGCCAAGCCAGAGTCATCCTTTTTCAGGAAGTCAAACCCATGCTGGTGGGTGGCAGTGGACTGGATGAGGGAGCTGCAGCCATTTCCACGGTGGTCTCCAAGCTGCAGATCTGGAAGGACAAGGTTTGTTAAATCCTCTCTTTTTAGCTCTGTTTTTCGTTGGTGTTAGCAACCACATCAGAACTAGCTGAGTTCTAAAATGACGTATCAAGGAGTGTCGTGACTGATATTTTAACTTCTCCAGAAATCTTCCAGGCTTCATTTGCTCCCATTGGGGGGTGGAATCCAGATCTCTCACTCACCCAGTGCTTCAGCTTTGTGGGCCAAATTTAGCTCTGAAATCAACAGCTTTAGAACCCCTTCTTTGGCTGTTGAAGTTCAGAGAGCACGTCTGATTTGCACTAACATGGAGAATCTGGCACATCACTCCTGCTGGAGTGAATGGCATTAGCCCAAGTCTGAATTTGGCCTTTTGACTTTCAAAAATTGGCTGCAAAATTAGGAATCCTTGTCAGCCTTAAGACTGATGCTATATGACTCCAAGCACGTTTGTCATCTGTTTGCAAAGTGAAAATAAGCCTGCAGTTGTTGACAGTAAATGAAGTAATATTTACATAATACAGTCATACCTGTTTCCTGGTAAAGAGATCAATGCATATTTCTTTTTGCAATAACAAATCCATGCTGTATATCTTCACAGAGACAATAATATTTGAAGTGAAACATTCATCCAGCTACATAATTACATCTATTGTTTTCCATTTGCTTTTTGTTCCCTAATAGTTTATTACTAGTGGCCAATAGTCAAAAACAATCCAGAGGGATGCAAAACAGCCCTTCATTCCAGGTCCCTTCAAAGATATTTTGGTTATTAAAATTACTGTCATTAAGATTGGTGCTTGGATACTGCTCATAAAACTGAGGCCCCATTGCTCCAGGTGGTGGATACACTTGTGATACAAGGAATTGCCTGTCCATGGGATCTTACAGCTGGAGAGAGGCGTGGCAGGGACACAGGCACTGCTCTGCAGATCATCAGGAAAACTGCCACAATATGCCCAGCACCTTTCCCACCTTCCTCCTGGTTGCTCACTTCTGCCTTCACTTTTACAGCCAGATTAGCTCTGGTGAAGTGGACGGTGGGGTGAGGGGATGGGTGGTTCCTGTCACACTCCATGTTGTAGCAAACTTGTGTCACAGTGGTTTGATGGACCCTGCTGGGCCGCTTTCTTGCGCTCAGCTCTGGCACAACACAAGTATTGTTGTACCTGCACTGGAGGACTAAGGAGATGGCAGAGGTCAGAGGAATCACCCTTTGGTGTTGCCTCCAAATTTCCACAGACTGTCTCTGCCCTAGAATTTAAAAGGCTAGGGAACAGGTGAGATGAGATCGATTTCTTTAGTTGAGAAAAAGTTCTATTTTTCTATTCTTTAATACTTTCCAGACCATATGGGTACTAAATCACTTCATACAAATCAATAGCAATAAATAAATAAATACTGAAGTGCCTCCACTATTTAGACATTTGTGTGGCCTATCTTGTGTAAATACTGCAGATAGCAATCATGATTTAGTAATTATTTCCCCCTCTTTCCACCTCCATAGCTCTCTATGAGCACAGAGCTTCTAAAGAATACCCTACAGCTATTTTTTCCCCCCCGCACAACAGTATCAACATAACAAACCCTTTAGTCAGGCAAGATCCCCCCTCATCCCTCCAGCTGCCCTTAAATTTTCACCCTGGTGTAGAACGATGCTCTGAGTCAACTGGATAGTCACCTCCGCCTACTCGAGAGCGGCTCTATTTCATACCTCCTGTTACTCTGGGTGTCATGCAAATGGAGAGGAGGAGTTACATGCTCAGCATGGAGCAGCATTGCTGCTCCTTGCATCTATGTGGCTCTATTTGTTCTTAAAACTGAGAGTTATTTGCTCTATTGCAAAACAGTTTTGTGCTGATCTTGCGTACCCAGTCATTGGTTAGGAGAAGAGAAAGTGAAGGAATGTTTCCTGGTAGGAACAGAGGAAGCAGAGTAGGATTTCCTGATAGGCAGTTCTAAAGGAAAAACTAGTTTCCAATTCCTCCCACCAGAACTGGTTCAAATGCCTTGGGCTGGTGATAAGGACAGCAAATGCTGCATTAGCAGGATCTAACCATCCTGAGAAGAACAGTGGGCAAGTTATGTCAGCAGTATGGACCTCTGAGATTGGTCCCACAACCTCTACAGACATCCTGTCGGCCAACTCAAAGGTGCTGAACCTCTCAGGTTATATCATTTACCAGCCTTTTCCTGATAGATGAGTCTGCTTGGCTCACCTGGTCATGAACAAGAGGTGATGTGATGAAGGGGAGAACAGCTGTAGGTTATGCAGGTGCTCTGTAACCCAGGTATGAAAGGTGAATTGGTCTCATCTCTCCCTGAGACATCTCTAACTATTCCTTTCAAGGTTTCAAGACCCTCTTGGCTTTGGTCATGGAGAAGCTGTCATGTGAATGGGACCTGTAAACTATGCAAGGCTGTATATTTGAAGAGACAGAGAGTTAACCAGTCCTGTTCTCAAGTCCTGAGCCACAGATAGTGGAGATGCTGACCTCAGGTGTCCTAAAATGGCCAGCTCATCTTGTACTGGACTGTAAAAATAAGACATTCTGAGTGATGAGACCTCTGCCCATCACACAAGGTGCAACATTCTGGATCTGGGCTCAGACATTGCTTGGCTCTCAAGTGGGTTTGCACAAGGGCTTAATAAATCCATCCAAGGCTGCCCCAGCTCCCAGGTCTTTGCAGGCTGAACAGGGAAGGGAAGAACTTTTCCTCTTTTTTTTTTTTGTTCATTGTGAGAAGTGGAGTATAGAGAAGCAAAGGGACCTTCCTAGAGTTAAATCCCTGCCCAAATCTTTATGCCACAGCTAGTAAATAAGCATCTGAATATCTTTATATTGATTTATGAAATACCTTTGGGTCAGACATATATGGTGTATCTTTTCAGCACCTTGCACAATAGGGCTCATGTCCTGAATAAACACTGATAATACGCTGTCAGCATTCCTCGGTGATGGTATCAAGATTAACATGGATTATTTTTCATCTCTTGACCCTGTTATCTCTGAATGTCTCATCACATGTATTTATCTAATATTTGACTTCAGTTAATTTCTGTCAGGGGGAAATTCATTTTTGGGTAGAATTCCCTCTGGTTTTAAGGCATTTCTGAGCTTGTTTCTCAGTGCACCTCAGTGGGTTCTGAATGCTTCTAAATGATAGAATCCTAGAATAGTTTGGGTTGGAAGGGACCCTGAAGATCATCTAGTTCTAACCCTCTTGCCATGGGCAGGGACATCTTCCACTAGACCATCATCTGAATGCTCTTCAGGTAAATTCCATATATGACTGAAATTTTGTATATGATTGAAATGATCTTCCTGAAAAGACATGTTCCTCCTTTTCATTGAACTATTGACTCTTTTTGCCTCATCCATTTGTTGCATTGCTAGTCATAATACTATCAGGAATCATAAATGTGCCAGAGAGGTTGCTTGTCAAGTAGGTGCTTTTAAGTGTATCTCTCCAGTTATTTCCCTGAGCCTTCCCTGTGCATCATCTTTCTTCTACCATTCTAACTCCCTAGGTACACAACCCCTTAAAAACATTAGTTTAAACTGTGCTTTATTTTTTTATTTGTCAATTTATTTTGAAAAGCTGAGAAGGCCAAGAAAAAGGGGATGGAAAGAGAGTGCAGCAGGGTCCCTGAGCTGCTCTTTAAGCTCTTGCTTTTGATTTCGTTGCATTTGCAAAGCAAAAGCTCAGAGAGAGTTTCGGCTTTTGGCCACCAGCTGGAAGCATTAGTAGTGATGAGCACCATGGGCAGTAAAATGCTGCCACCCAGGATTGAAGAGGGAGCATCTGTGGCTGTCGGACTGTTTCCATTCAGCCTTTAAAAAGCCCAGTAGAGATTTGTGGATGTGTGTGGGGGGGCCCTTTCCTTATCAAAGAGTATCCTTATAATGTATTTGGGGCTGGGTGATAATAGGCAGCATTGGTGAATGCTGTTTCATTTTTATTTTTTTTTTAAAGTGCATGTCTTCTGGTGGGTGATTCATCAGCTGCTGTTACAGAAAGTATGTTGGGAAGCTTGCAGCTGTGGGCTCAGGCTGCAGTTTCTGTGTCGTTGCTAGGGATTCTGCATTAAATATCCCAATTCTCTGCACTTAAAACTAGGAAAAATTGACATTTTGACTTCCCATAAGAGAATGGAATACGTGATTCACAGCCCTTCTTCTGCAACATTAATCAGGCCCTGTTTACAGGGAAAAGAGCCAAGGAGAACGGTTAGAGCCAAGGAGGTACACTCAGAAAGCCAAATGGTGATGTCATTTGGGGTAAAACAGTAACAGCAAGCCACTTAACTGGCAGAGATGGCTTGTAGTGGGACCAAATCCCAGTTAAAGGATGGATAAGCATTAGGGTTTCTTGGCTGTGCCATTGACTGCCCTGGTTTTACTACGGGCTGTTTATGGAGCAGAACAGAGGCACTTAGAGCTCGAGTTGGGCAGCTGAATCCAGCAGATCTGCTGTGAGACTGGGGGATGAGAAGTTCATAGTTCATGTGCTGGGCTTTAAATCCCTGATTTCTGTGTGTTATGTGAAGTTCAGTTGGGGATTCTTTCCATTTGAATATGATAATCCAGTTTTCTTGTCCTGTCAATATTTGGGTTATGCCTGGGGCTGCCATGGTGCCAGGTGCTCTTATGTGTGTATAAGGGTTTACACCTGATCCTGGGCATTTGCAAACCATGTGGAAAAGGGATGATATATTACAGATGGACTAAAGGAAGTTACTAGGAACTTCCTTGGGTTCATGTGAGAAAATAAAACCTATGTGCCGCTGCTGGGAGAGGAACACAACTTTCCATATTAAGTCCCCCGTGTTAAATGGGAGATGGTCCACTTGATTTCACAAGAAATGACTTTTTCACCCAGGCAGCAAAAATCCCCAGGAAGCACAAATCATTTTGCAAGCTGAAGAAAAGTTGAACAAATGGGTTTCCTCTTCAGTTAGAGGCAATGAGGGGCTGAGTGTGTCAAGGTTTTCGCAAATCATGGTGATGCTGTCTGAGGACACAGGCAAGAAAAATGTAAAGGCTGTCCCCATCCAATCACCACAAGGAATGTTGCCTCCCTGGCCTCTGCAATGTTTTCTTGGGAATTTTTCTTGCAAAGTGGATCGTGGCTCTCTGCCTACAGTGACGTGGAAAGGAGCCTTAGGAAGGAGATCTAGAAAGTCTGACCAGCCCATCTGCATACTTTATATGGCCTGGAGATCTCTGGGCAAGCCAGCAGTGAGCTGTTGTATCCACAGGTATCAATCAGTGTGCACTCAACAACCTGAGATTTCCTTCTCAAGCTCAGGTAAAACAGGTTATTGCCTAGATCAGTGAACTGCAAATATGACTGTGGCTTCCCTGGCTCCTTGCTAGCACATCTGCTTTCCAAAGGAGTTCAGGTTTGCAGTTTAGAAGAACTTACATTTTTGTTCTCCTCATTTTTTGAGATGATCCTTTCTGTGTTATAAAAGAAGATCCTTCTCTCTACAAGCAGTTGCTCCCCATGCCATTACTTCAATGTCAGACAAAAAGTATGAAGAATGATTTATGAAATGATAAAATACCTTAATACAAGCCATGCTTTTGCAACTTAGAAGATTTTTAAACGTCACATATTGTCTTACTAGGGATTGTGTTCTCCTGGGCACTATATCAACATAGTTAAGCTGTGGGAGACCCAGTCTGATAAATCAGGGAAGTTCGTTGGTTGGACCAGCGGAAATTCTTCATTCTAAGTCAGACCTGTGGTTTAATCTTGGTCTTACAGAGAGAGAACAAGGAGCAAGCCAACCAGAATTTGGGATAGTATGATATTATCAGTGATATATCTACTGCTTCTCTGCCTGAGTGCTGAGGACACAACCACTTGGGACATAGGATTGAGAAGCCAAAACAAGCATCAGGGCTCTGCTGGGGAGAGGAAGATGTTACCATAAGTCATCCACTTCAAAGCTGTAGCTCCAATATCTAACCCACCATGGGTATGTTTCTTCATATGATATTGAAGAGGTTGGCCATTGGTGGTTCAGCAGTAGCTGAAAATACTGTCAATGGTGTGTTTAGTGGTGGTAGATGGTTTGTTTTACCTCAGAGGCTGATTAAGGGTTTCCTCTGTGGTAAATTGGAAAGAAACCTGTAGACTCCTTAGGTAAAATGAGAGCTAATAATGATAGAAAACAATTATTGTGAAGTGAAAGAGAAGAACACAGAAAAAAAGGCAGTGTATGGGCTGGCTGAGGATCACTGAACACCTCAGAGACCCTTCTGTGGGACACTCACAGTGAGAGATGCCTGTGCCCTATCTTAGACTCTGCCATGAATTCCTTTTATGCTTTTGGTCCCATTATTTCACTTTCTCAAATTCCACTTTTTCTTCAATTCATGGTACAAGAAAATGGTGTGTGGGGAAATTTAGTGGGTAACAGCAGGGCAATAAGAACTCTGGAGTAGCACAAGATGCCATGACAAAGGCAGGTTCCCAGCTGGTGGTGAAGACCATGATTTATGCAAGCTGATGTTCTGGCTCCCCTTTTCTAGCACGTCAATGCACATCCATCCTTATGCCAGCAACATCCAGGCCCCAACTGCAAGCATTTAATAAGTTTAAGGAAGTTCCTGTTTTGATCTTTTGTTATAATCAGTGTTACTACGAATGCAAACAATAACTAGAACAATTGTAGTCATCAATGGAGCTATTGGTGAAGAACACAGGGCTTTCCTGCTTAGACACAACTATGAAGAGGACTGTTTACTTAGCTAGACTGTCCTTTTATAGTACCAACAGGAAGTGTTTGCAATGTTTGTGTAAGAAGGAGACTTCGAATTATCCCACATCATCTCTTCAAAGGGATGTGAGAACAGAATGTATGTTTTAAATAAAGTCTCACAGCCCTTTTTTTGCCTTATGAGTGAGCACATCTGGTTTTGATGGACTTGACAACCTGTTGTCTACGTCATTACAGGCCAGGTTTGTCACATTCTCACCTCTAAATGGAAAAGTTTTGGATGAAAACCCACTTTTGTTTTTTGGTTTCCCCTGAGTCACTGTAGACATTGGCAGACAGTGTGGGTCCAACTCGACCCAAACAGCCTCTGTTATTGAATGTCCAGACATCTACCATACTGAAGACCAACACACCTTCACAGCCATGGGTGGGTAGGAGTGAGACTGGCTGGAGTGGGAAGAGGGAACACTCATGATGGATATTAGGAAAAGGTTCTTAACCCAGAGGGTGGTCGGGCACTGGAACAGCCTCCCCAGGGAAATGGTCATGGCACCAAGCCTGTCAGGGTACAAGAAGGGTTTGGACAATACTCTCAGGTACATGGTTTGATTCTTGGAGTTGTCCATCTGTATGGTTGGTGGAGTGAAATATATTGTAACCTAGATAATGGAAAGCATTTATGAACACCAGAGCTGGAGTCCTGTCAGCTGATCTCACACAGGTGAGAAAGGATTGGTCCACACATGCATTCATAAGCCACTTTAAGACTTTGGTCCTTTTAGAATTGGGAACTATTTTATCCCCATTTTACACAGGGGTGAAGGGAAGGAGAGATTAGGGGACTTACCCAAGGTCGCACAGGAAACCTGTGGTAGAACCAGGATATGAACATAGATTTCCTGAGCCTCCATTTGCTGCATTAACCACAAGCTCTTCCTTCCTCCCTTGTTTGGGAGAAATGACAAGTTTTCTTTAACATGGGAGGTGTCCTGCAGGGACTCAGAAACAAGGGCCTTCACTACATGTGGAGAACATGCTATAGACAAGATATGTCCTTGCACTGAAGAACCTCCCTGCAAAGTATTTGTGTGTTTGTACCAGAAGAAACCAGTCACCAACAGAGATATCTTCCCCTTTCTCCTTGGCACAGGGTTTTGTTGGTGCAGAGAGGATGCTTTGGGGTTCCAGGGAATGTGGAGTTTTGTGACCATGAGTATTCCTGTGAAGACCAGAGTTTTTTTACCTGTATCTCTCATATGGACATCTGCATTGTAGAGCTCAGCTGATCACCTGAGGGCCAGTTTGAGGAAGGCCCATAGGTTACACTGGAGAGATAGATAAATCACACAGGGTGAAGGTGCCTTTGCCCCTATTGGACCTAATGCCAGCTCTGAAACACGTAAAAAAATCTTAACTTCTAATTTCATAGACAAATTCTCTCATGATGTCAGTGGGAAAGGATCCTGCAGCATGGAATACTCTTTCTGCAGGGATAACAGGTACTAGAAGAAGCTCATACCAGATGAGGACCTTGTGTGTCAAGGCAGGAATGTGACTCCAGCATAAAACACCACCTCCTTCATCAGAGACATGCTGGGTTAGAAACGGGCTGGAGACAACATGCCACCAGGTCTACAAAATTTTTGTGAGACCAAGACCTCCTTTAGGTGATGTTGCTGATTGATCTTCCTCCATTTCCAAAGGAGAGATCCTTTCCCCCTGGAATTCACTGCCACAGTTGCATAGGATAATCAGGAAGAGATAAGCAGCAGCTTGAATTTCTTCTCTCTGCTTGAGTAACGAAACCACCACTCACAAGAAAGACTTTTCAACTCACACACATATGTACAAAAGGAATTATGTTGTCAGTGGCATCACCTTTGTTTACAAAGGACAACACAGTAATAATGTGGTATTTTCTTGTGCAGGTTGAATGAAAAGGATACTCCCAGGTAAGTTTTTGTGGTTGTTTTTTGTGGCAATCTGTTTCTCTTCCTATCACATTGCCCTCACATCAACACAGGGATCAGAGAGAGCCCACATGCCTTTTATTCTCTAGGCATGTTGGTAACTGGCACCATCTCACCTCCAAATTCATCTCGGCAAGGACCCAGCTGCTCTTCTTGGACTGTTTTGGTGCTGAGCACAGGATCTATCTGCTTGTGGGGAAAACAGGAACTTCCCCATCTCACCACAACATCATCGCTCCCTATCTACCCCTGTGCTAAACAAATGGGAGTGTGTTCCATAACCAACAGTAGGGATTTTCCTGCAGGAGAAATAATGGCTGAAGAAGGCTGCAGCTCCCCACCAAGGGCTGGTGTGACATGCAAACACCCAGCCTAAACCCAGAAAGAAGGAGGACAACAGGGATAGTCTAAAGTGTAGCCTGGAAGATCTGCTGCCTTTGTTACCCTGATCTATCGTTAACCAGCTCTGGGAAAGGTGTTTTTATCTGAAATATCGAGACCAGTTTTTCTGCTTGGTTAATAACAATGTCCTGATACAGCCTCACAAGCTTAACATGTGCTAGAAAAGTCCAAGCAAAGATTGTTGATGGTGCTTGAATTGATTTTGGGGATGAAAAGAATATCAGGCATCCTGTTAAAAATTAATCTCCAGGGCTTTGGCAGCACACTGAGCATTATTTCAGTGTTTTACAGACACCTGTCTCACAGGCACACCCCACTGTTATAATTTTTATTGAGCTAACAAATATGAACCCGGATACAAGGAAAAAAAAATTTTGAAAGTACATCCTTCTCTAGACAGATGTTTGTCTTCCTTTAGTCAAATGTAGCCTTATTTCTCTCTTTTTTTATTTTTATTTTTCTTTCTTCTTTCTTAAAGTTTCAGTTCTTTTTTTCTTAAAATATATTTAAATTATTTATTGAGATTTTGTATGTATTTAAGATCTTATTTGACTTGAAAGTTTAATTTTATGACAAATTAGTATACTTCAGGTCAAATTCTTGTGATTTTGGAATCTTAAAAGTGAATACCTAGCACTAAATAGGCTGCTAAAAATTATAATGAAATATCACACTCAGTTACATTTCCGTTCTTTGACTCCAACTAAATATTGATGTCTTCAGTGGGATGTCCCTATGGATTTAAATATTACTACCATGTGTAAGCATAGTAGACTGTATCTCATTTTAATTGATAACAAATTTTCAGAGAGCTGCCAACGCCCTGAAACTCTTGCTGAGTCCCCAAAGTTTGTTGTGTTTCTTTAAAACTGTCTATGCAAGTTCCCACGAACTCATATGCACTAAAACCCAACAGAAATCTGCTACTACAGCATACGAGGTCCACTGCCCCACACTGACCACATGGGATGTCCAGACACACCCAAAATGAGACACAGGAAATTTTACCAGTGGGGTACTTCAACTCAGACCAAAAATACTGAGACTTCAGTTTCATTTCTCTGAAACTCAGAGCAGGGCTGTAGCCAGAGAAAAGTCCTTTCTCTCAGGGCTGGCTCTGGAACTATGTAGCTGGAGAGGAGGAGTATGTGGGCTACTGAGTAACCTGAACCCTCAGCTGTGACAGATGCAACCATTTTAGACATGCAGTGATGTCTTGTTTAAGATGAGAGGAATCACCCTGGGTCAGATGTCCATTTATTTCAGATGAATCTCATTTGTTGAAATAATTCATATTTTTGGGTAGATGTCTACAAGGCACAGTGGGAAACTATATAAAAATATAAATAGTTGCTTGGTTGTGGAAACAGTATTCCCTTGGAACATAGGACTTGACCCCACTGAGGAGGAAAACAAGTGCATGGAGCTCTTTTCTTTTATACTCAAACTAGTGCTGTGCTCTGTAGACATACCTTGTGCTTTTGCATATGATAATGCAGAAATACTTATTATTAAGATAATTTCTATTCTCCCCATCTTCCTCAAAACCCTTGACAGCAGGTCAGATGCTGCCTTTTGAAAGGAGCAGTTATTTTTATTCGTGTTGCAAAAGATTTTCCAAACCCCACATATACATTGTTATGTCTCTCAAATGCATTACATCACACAGCTCTTCTGAAAGGTGTCCAAATCCTGCATTAAAATGCTTGTGGGAAAAGTTGAAAAAATAAATGGTTTATGTTAAATGGTATTTGGAAAAGGGAGTGAAATGCATTGCACTGATACGGTGCAAAGGTAATGTACTAATGGATGCTTTGGGTTTGAATTAAGTGTTACCCTCTCCCTCATTAAACTCTGTTCTGAGGTTATGCAGACTCACATGTACCTTCCCTCTCCTTCCTCCTTTTCCACTGTGTAGTGTGTAACAGAAGAGTGGTGAAGTATGAACTCTCTGAACATTATGCCATGAAAAATGTAACCAAAGGAGTTGGTTTTAAGTTAAATAAGGAGAGAATCTGATCTGCCCATATTTCAAATACCGACTTGGAAAACTCTGGGAAACAGCAGATCCAACCTGTGTCTCGTGGCTTTATGGGACCCACAGTGTGTGCCTCGGAAAGCCAGTGCTGTTTCAGCTCAGGTGGGGTGGAAGAACAGTGTTTAACATCTCCCACAGCACATTCCTGCTGAGTGTGGTAGAATTTGGCCAGTGGTATTTGGGGACTATTGATATTAAAGGTCTTTCCTAATGAGACTTTAGTTCTACAAAGATTTACCTACACTGTGCTTTTATGGTGTTCCCATGGGTCCCAAAAGGCCAAATATTCTGACTGATCTGGGCTTGGGATACTCTGGGGACACCATGGGATATGGCTTTGCTTGCATGCCATGAAGGGAAATTTAGGGCCTTCATAACATCCTCCAGGATCTCTAATATGATTTTTTGGACAACTTGAAATCTGGAAAGCTACCTGTCTGAAGCATCCAGAGTCTTTAAACACATATCCCACAAAACCATGTTTAATTCTCTCAGCACTACTCAGTTCCCTACATTTCAAAGATTTGGAGACATATCCAGCTTTTGCTCAGAATCAGCCAAATCCAGAAGAGCATGGAATGACTGCACATCACATCCCAACTAAACATATGACAAAATTACTTCTGCTTGCCTTCCTTGGACCATCTCCAAAGCCAGGTTCCCAGAGGTCTCATCCTGCAATGGGCTAATAATATAAGCATTGCAAGCACCTGCTGAGCAGTGATGGTGGTTGAAGAGAGGCTTATGAGCCCCAAGAGGATTTTGTTTCACTGTTTATAGTTTACTGTTCTCTTTAAGGGGTGGATTGTTCTGATTTTTAGAAAGAAAGCAATGTGACTGCATTTTATGAGGGGTCCTATGCTGCTGGTGTGATTCACATGTTTAGGGGATCAGAATCTTCAGGGAATTCTTTCTTTGCTCCATCCATTTTCAGGCTTTGACATGTTTTTGGCAGAATTCAGACACCTCATTGCTCAGACTGGGCAATCCTGACAAAGCTGGCTTGTTAATAAATTTAAGACGAGTCTTCTTCTGAAGGTGTCTATCTCCCAGGTGATGGTTGGATGACCAACACAGCTGAGATGCATAAAAAATGGGTCAAGATAAATGACATCCCAGATTTATACACCCTGCCCTGAGTTGTCTGGGAATTTGAAGTATGCAGGGAGCAAAAAATAGAAGGTACCAGTTCAAGCTTGTGCCATTATAGGTTTATAAACACGCTTTGTTAGCTGCTCCTTTACTTATTAGTTGATAAATATTGGTAAAAACTTTGGAAGCTGCAAAAGCATACTCATGCAGTCCAAAACCACAGTAATAATTTCAGAATACTTCCTCTAGACTATTTCAGCTTAAACAGTGATTTCAAAGGAATATTATTTTGTCCTAAAATAGTTGTCCCTCATTGCCTTCTAGGTGTTTCTGACTCTTTGCCATGACAATAGAAGGAATGTTGACAATTATCTTAGGCTGGATGCCTAAAACTTGAATAGCTGAAGATATACTCTTATTTTTGTCCTTACTTTAATACCATAAGTTTGAGGAAGGAAATCTAAGGTCTTGTAAACACTGCTTGTTGGAAACCATTTCCCAGTTTGACCTCTGGACAGTTATCCTGCCTGTTTCCACCCCATCTCTGGATGCTCTAGTTCTCATCAAAATGCCCTTTAAAAGCTGCTCAATTTGTTCCTCTGACTGCTACAAGCCCCTCTTGGCTCATTCCATTTTCTGGGATAGTTCAAGCTCATCCACACCTCTAGGGCTCTAGCAAATACTGCCCAGAAAGATGTGCTTTCTCATTTTTGTCTTGTGTTCCCTCCTGAAGCTTTAGTTTGGTGCTGCACTGTGCTGCATGGAGAGGATCCTCCTTTTAATACCATTGGTGCTGTTCACAAGGAGATCAGGCTGAGGATGGGGACACCTGCATGGCAGTCTCAGCAGCCTCCTCCCCTTCCCAGATCATGAAGAGAATGATAAGCTGACTGAAATGTATAAAACTTCAGAATAATGTTGTAAAGGTCCAAATGAACAAACTTGCACACTGTGTAGCTGAGCCTGTCAGCAATGAGAGATACACCAAGGACAATGGAAGTGATATGAAGGTGCTGGAGGTATCAGCCTTCCTACATCTTCAGTTCAGGCACTTGGAGGCAACTATCACGGCAGAAATTTGGTCATATTAGAAAAGACTGAGTACTATTTGCAGAAACTGGAAGACTTTATTTGGTTTTATTTCTATTTCTACATTTAAGATAATTTGCCTTTCAGAGTTATTTCCCAACATAGCAACTGAAAGCCCACGAGGCACCTGGGAAGGTCAAAAAGATGGACATTTTAAAGAAACCAGACAACATTTTCCTTTTATTTTATCTTGTAAACACATTTGCAGTCTAGCTAAAACAAGAAAGCAAGGCATTTCATACATTCAGTTTCTTAATTGAATGATAGACCAGAGCCTCAGCTGGTGTGATTCTGTATCCTTCCCTTGCAATCAATTTAGTGCCATGGGAAATTCACTTCCAAGCCGCATTTTTCATGGTGAACACAGAAACTTTTCATGTAGTTCCTATCAAGGCTTCTGCTGCTGCTGCTCACGTCATCCCATCGCTTCAGATTCTGCTGCCGAGGCATCTCTGAGTGCTCTGCCAGTGATTTCAGTATGACTGAGAACCACTTCAACTGACTTTGTTACCCATATATCATCAAAAACTTTCTGCCATGCAAGGCTCAGCTCAGTCTTGGGCCTGACATCCCATTTTACAGGAATGCAGATAATATTATTCAATTTTTTTTATTTCAAAAAGGTAATTACAACAATTTTTTTTTTTTTTTACTGGCTTATAGTGGCCTCATGATAACCCAGCTAAGTCAATTTTTTTTTTTTTTTTTTTTTAGAGATTTAACTCACTTTTAAGGGAAGTTAACATGGTTACCTGGGACAACATTTTGCACATTTTTCACTGACTGCCTTGTTCATGAATGTATGTATTTCCTTTAAGATGATATATACTTAGACCACAGTGCATGGACATGAGTCAATAAAGGAAGCAATTATTGAAAGCTCATGTGCATCTATACAGTTTCTTAAAAATAGATACTACATGACAAGTTGCTGTCATCTGAAAACATGAATGGTTATGAAATGCTGGTCTGTAATGTTGGATCAGTGAGGAAAATGGTAAATAAAGTCTAAATGAACTGTGTCAGGACTAGAACTTACGGAATCACAGAATCATTTAAGTTGGAAAAGACCTCTAAGATCACAGAGTCCAATTATTAACCCAGCACTGTCAGGTCCATCACTAAATCGTGTGCTTAAGCACCACATCTACACATTTTGTGAACAACTCCAGGGATGGTGATCCTACCACTTCCCTGGGCAGCCTGTTCCAATGCTTGACCACCCTTTCAGTGAAGAAATTTTCCCTAATATCTGATCTAAACCTCCATATACCTATACAAATGTCACCCAGTTTCCAATTTTCAGCAAAAATAAAAATAGCATCAGCCACCCTTATTTTCACGATCTCACGTATCAAACCAAAGTTGAAGGTTTGTTTGGCTCTTCGTAGTTTGAACACCTGTGCAAAAATAAGAAAGGGAGGGAGAGGGGTGAGAAAAACCTCATGGTTTTTTTTTCTCTCCTGTTTTTTTCTGCAACTGTCTATATCTTTCTGCAGGTCTTCAGGCAGCTTGAATATCACAAGGGTTTTTTCTTTTTTAAAAAATCCAGTCTGGCAGGGAACCTAAGGAAAATGCACCTTTTGGCATCAAAATAGAATTCCAGAGGGACCAAAAAAATTGTGTGATGGCTGATTTTTGCCCTATGTCAGCACGATGTGATGCACCCATATATTTTATATCAGATATATCTTTTATATTTTATATTTCATATAAACACGAAACGGAGAAACTAAAAAAAAAAAAAAAGAAAGAAAGCAAAAGTAAAGGAAAAAGGGAAAAAATTACTTGAAGGCCGAAATGATGCCAAGAAGGGCATGTTCTGCAGGCTGACACAGGGCAGAGCAATCTGAGCTACGCCTGGGTACAGTGAGCAGAAAGCAGAGCAGCTGCACCGGGTTTTACCTCTTTGAAACTTCTGACAGGAAACAGCCCTGACGTGGGGCAAGGAACTGTCCCTCAGACACTGGAAGGCTCTCAGCGTTCTCAGCACTCAGCACTTTGCAGGAGAAACCCAAAACTCCTCCAGTGCCCAGCTTACAGGGGGTCTGTCCTGCTGCAGCCTCTGCAGCTCCAGTTTTTCCCGTGTCAGCTTCCCCAGTGCTGGCCCAGAGGAGATGGTCACAGCTTCTGTTAAGCCTCCCTATCTCCCAGAGTGGGTTTCCAGCTCAGACAGCAAAGCAGCTCAGCATTAGGCCAGTCTCCTTCCTAATACACTTTGGGAACCTTAAAAATCATGCAACAGAAAGAGCACAGGAACATCTTTGCCATGCACAGCAGCAATGTTAATAATGCCAAGTCACAGCCCACTGACAGAAAGCATCACAGCTCACATCAGGTGAGATGTGAAACTTAGGACAGCAAAGTGAACTTATAAGCATCCCAAAGGTCAACATAAGGGCTGCTGAAGCTCAATTTACATGAGCATAAACCTTGTTGCATGCAAACACATGTATGCAGATATCTCCACATGCACAGTACATGTACAAAGAATTCTTTTCTTTTTTAATTTTCTTTTTCTTTTCTTTTTTTTTTTTCTTTCTTCTTGATAGGCATGTTGTGGAAAATGTGTGTCTCTGTGGGTCTGGTGACAGGCAAATGTTTATGTGGGTGTTAAAAAAAAAAAATGGAGAAGGTGTGAGGCATATATTCAGAGAGCCAGAAAGCCGCACACAGGCTTCTATTTATAGCACCTTCGTGGTGAAATAGAGAAAACAAACGGCAGCTTCTATCTGCTGCTCCCAACTGAAGTTTGACAAGAGCGGATAAAACCTTTTAGGGTCTCTTTGTAGTTATAACTGACAACAAAAAGTGATGAGTTAGCTGTTTCCTTTGCGACCCTCTTAGGCAGGTGAAGAAGTCAACTGCTGTGCGAGAGGAGCAGAACAAGCTGACGCTGCCTCGGTGCCTGGAAATGCTCCATGCACCCTGCAGAGCCCAGGGCAGAAAGTAGAAATAGCCATTTTTTTTTTCTGAGCACCATAGACAGACTCTGTCTCCCAACCTGGATTCCCAGCCCAGGTGAAGAATCCATGATGCAGGCCCAGTGGGGTGCATGGACATTTTCATTTCTTTCTAGTTGCACCTGTTAGAAAGATAAAAATAGAGATGCAGGGTCCTGGTAGCAGAGCTGAGATCTGAGGTTATGGTTCAAACCCACTGATGATTTGCTATGCTAATAATAGAATGACGACAGTTCTTTTTTTTCTTCGATGGATTCTTCTAAAATGGGGTTAACTAGACATGTTCTTACTGATGTGATCCCACTGCTGCATAATATAAATGGCTTGACTTATGTGGAGTGTACAGTGGGCCTGGGACCTTGGTGGTGAGGTATTAAAAATGCAGTTTTCAGCTGCTCTGCTTAGATTGGGGTAGTGGCTTCAAACTGAAAGAAAGCGGGTTTAGATTAGATTTTAGGAAGACATTATTTACTGTGAGAGTGGTGAGGCATTAGAACAGGTTGCCTGGGGATGCTCCATCACTGGAAGTGTTCAAGATCATGTTGGATGGGGCTTTAAGCAACCTGGTGTAGTGGAAGGTGTCCCTGCCCATGGCAGGGGGTTGGAATCAGGTGATCTTTAATGTCCCTTCCAACCCAAACCATTCTGTGATTCTGTGATTCTGGGATTTTGTGTTTCTGTGATCTATTTGTTTAGCTTTCTTTCTTTTCTCATTTCTTTCCTGGGGGCATTAGTTCAAATATTTTCCTGCTTGAAGCTGAACTGTTCAGAAGGTGAGGAGGCACCTCACCACTCACCTCTTTCCCCCATGAAGGTTGGTCTTTGCAGATCCTGGTGCTGGACCACTCTACTGACTTTTACCCTGGTGTAGAACACTGTCTCTTCCTCAGCTCCCCACTTCATGACACCTCCAGATCACCCCACTTGTGTGCAAATCATGGATTACTCCATGAGGAGTTGGAAACCATCAATTTTCTTTTTGCTGGGGTGGTGGAAGTGGGTTTGGCACCTGGAAAATGACAGGGCTGGGAGCAGAATATCAAGTTCCTGCCTCAGGTACAGCTGGTGAAAGTTATCTTAAAGCTAAGCCCTACCTGTCCCCCCTTTTTTAATTTAATTTTATAAAATAAAAAGAATGCAAGCAGACAGAAATATTTTGTGAGTTGGTATTTGTTACAGCACAAAACTTTCTCAAAAGAAAAAAAACTTGAATTACTGAAGAGCTGCAAAGCTCCATTTTCATGCTTTAAAATGAAGTATATTGACAAGTATAAGATGCAGGTTTGATTTTCAGTTGATGCCAGTATAGTTTTTAAAAAATAATCTCTAAAAGATTAATAAAAAATATGCACATGGATTCATTTTGAACGAAACCAATATTTTTGGAATGAATTTGAGTTCTTTTGACTTGCCAAAAATTCTGAATATTTTCATTCTGAGTTGATCTGAATTTTTACAAAACTCTACATTTTAAATGTACACATGAACCAATAAATTAGATATTTGCACAGTCCCACAATAATATTAAGCAGTGAGTTTTACCTACTTCTATCTCATCTGGAATCACTGGTGAAGCAATTCATTTTAATTCCTGTTTCCTTCTAATGTTTCTTTGTTTCATTCATTCATTCAATATTAAAAGTGTTTTGATTGTACAAAATGGTCACGTGGTGCACTGCCTGTTCCTTGACTGAGGCAGAGCATATCTCTTGGAGATGATCAACATTGAAGACTTCAGATATCGCTTTAGCTCTATTTTTAGAAACATGTATGTTATGTGAGTTCTCCCATGTCTCATATTGTGGCTGAGTTTAGACCAATGTGTTTTGTTTTGGAGTAATATCTCAGTGACAGTACTCATTTAACAAACTCTTTTCTCAGATTTGGATCTGGCCTCATGGTGCAAATGCAATATGTTCACTACTAAGAAAGTCTTGCATTTTTACTGGTGAATATTCCTTAGTATTCATCTGGATTTGCATATTTACTTCTTCTCTGTCAATAAATTACTTCCACAGATGCTGATGGAGAGAGATCACAGAGAGTGACAAATGCTGGTGAGATGGTTTTCTTAGAATCACAGAATCATTAAGGTTGGAAAAGAGCTCTAAGTTAATTGAGTCCAACCAGTAACCCAGCACTGCCAAATTCAGCACTAAAACATGTCTCTAAACATGTTTTTTGAACAGTTTCAGGGTCAGTGATTCCACCACTTCCTTGGGCAGCCTGTTCCAATGCCTGATCACCTTTTCAGTGATGAATTTTTTCCTAATATCCAATCTAAACTTCTCCAACCTGAGTCCATTTCCTGTTGTCCTATTTCTTGTTACCTGGGAGATCCCCACTGACCCCCACCTCTCAACAACACCATTTCTTTGCAAAACTTAGGTTTAATCTTGGCCACTGTTCATTCTGTCCAGTGCTTTTCATTCTGTCCATTCTGCTTTTCTTGTAAAAGTTTCTGAGAAGAAAAAAACCACAACCCCAAACTTACTTTAAAAGTATAGGTCCTACAGAAATCAAAACACCCTCTGTTACAGGGGAAACGAGCGAGATCTTTGCAAAATATGGGTGGGACTTTTTGCTCAGTCCCACTTTTGCTCATACTCTTAGATCAAAAGTCAGCATGAAAAGCTTGGCTTTGCATCCAGTTACAGGTCAACGGGGACAAACAAGGTAAGTCCCTAATGCACCGTGGGTGTGGGTGTGGCACACGAGGACACTGATTTGCACCCTACCTCAGTTACTCAATTGTCTTCTTGGGTAATTTGCCCCACTGCAATGCCATGAGAAGCCTTGCTCAAGGTCCTGCCTGTGATGAGACATTGTCCTTGCCCCAGAGGTCTTCCAGCTGTAGGGATGAAGACAACAAGGGGGGAACCAGTAGGTAAAATATTGCCCAGGGTCGTAAAACCGGCCAGTGCTGGAAACCCACATTTCTCTCTCCTACTGTGCTCATGCTGTTGTGGAGGGAAACGTGGTGAACACTTGTTTAGTCCTAGGGTTTTTACATTTTCTGTATTTGTTATTTTAGCATAGTTATGAAGGTTTAGATCAGGGACTTCATAACTGTTGGCTCTCAGCCTGAGGTAAAGAACATCTTGGTGTTCTTGATTTTAAACTTGCATTAGGAAAACATGCTAAAGCACAGCTAAGCTGCTTCAGCTTGCTAATCAGAGTAACAATACAAAGAGGCCCATCAGTATTGCTCCAGGGCAAACCCACTGTGAGGTGGGGTTCAGGGATGAGGGACTGATCTCAGCAAATTCACCCCAGTCAGAAAAAGCACATCCTTTTTGTTATAGTTTTACATCAGGTTAGCTCAGGCACCTCAGTCATCCTGAGGTTAAGGGAAAAGACCCAAACCCAGCTTTTTCAGCAAGCCCTAACTGCAGACCTAGCTCAAGGGCTCACCTTCACCTGGGATGCTTGGTAGATCAGCACTGCCAATTAGCTAAATGTGTAACAAAAATAGCTGTGGATATTCCTTCAGAGCCTACCCAGCTCTTCTCTTTTCAAACTAAATTTATCTTTGGTGTAAATGCGAAGGATTTAGCCAATGTATTGAGGGAGAGGGGAAGGTAGCAGCTCCTGAAGCAAGAGGTCAATAATTAGGAGCACATTTTCGAGACCCCCATGCATGGAGGTCTGTGAACTGTCTCAAAACAGGAGCAAGGAGGTTTCATCGGAAACAGCAGCTCCTCTACAGTCTTCAGGTGTAGCAGTTGGACTTTTTTTTTTTTTTTTTTCCAATACAAAAAGCAGCCTCATACCAAACACCCATCTTGTATGAGACTGAACCAAACCTGAGCAAAAGCTGGGGCTGGCAAAGCTCCAGCCGAGTGCACACAGGGTATGCTCAAAAGCAGGAAGCTGTGGCAAAGCTGAGTCGCTGAAAAAGCTACTGGAGCTAATATATTGTGGTCATGGGGATAGGCAGCAGCCTCTGAGTAGTGATGGGAAGACTCAAAAGAACCTTCAAAACAGGCTTGAAAAATACTGCTGATCTTTGCACTTCGACCGGGCTTTTTTGTTCATGGTTACGCCTGGAGCGCTTAGAACGTCTCTTACGCTGATGGTCTGGAGAGACACGTATGGTTCATCCCTGTATGAGACCTGAGCCTTGCAGAAGCCTCATCTGAGGTGCAGAGGCAGGCTTTGAAGGTGAAAGGGATGCGTAGGATTGGGCTCATCTGGCAGCATTTGTGACGGCACCCGAGGCCCAAGCAGGTCGTAAACACTCGCTGTTGAAGAGCTGCCTTCCCCGCCTCTTTCCGTGCCTGTGTCAAAAGCCAGACGTGTGCTCCTGGATTGACTAATTCTTTTATGGAGTGGAAAAAAGGTACTGGCTGTGAAGCTAATAAGAAAACCCCACCAGGTGGTCAAGACATCACGGGGGCCCATTGTTCTAGGAGATTGTTACATTCGTTATTATGAACTCCGATGATGAGAACAGGATGTGTAATATTGCCATGGGGGATAGGGAACAAGGAGATGGAAGGGGTGAGGTAAGGTGTCCCTTTCCTTCTCTGGCCACCCTTGGGAGGGGGACAGGAGTGGCTGTGTTTCAGATCTGAAGAACCAGTGCAAGAGGAGATAAAGGGAGGACTTCCACCAGTTTCACAGGGGTGAGGTAGCTTCTTCCTTTAAATGTCACAGTTCATTAGAGAGCTGCAGCCAGCACACATGGAGGGAGGGAAAAGCTCCTGTCTCCATACTCAGAACTGTGCTCTCTACTCTTCTACTCTTCTAGGTGCCTGCCCTTGGTTTTGGGTGCATCCTGAGAGACTTTTTCACACATTCTTTAGTGCCTGGAGTGGCCATAAGGAACCAGCTGTGTCTGATGGAGACACAGGTAACTTCTGTGGTTCTTGCTCTACAAAAACTACATAAACATCCAAGACACCACTTATCTCAGTTGTCTGTTTTGTACTGACCTGTGGACTCTGGACAAGCCAAACAGGAATATCTGATAACCTACATGCTGGTTTTATGTGTTTTACAGCCATTCAGCAGTGCCCTGCTCTCAGGTGGACAAAACCACGTCTCAAGTGGGTTAGTGGAGCTGTATCAAAACCCGCTCTCAGGTCATGTTTAGTGCTTGCCCATCAGCTGGACTCTAAACCTAAGCCCTGACCTGTCTAACCACAAGTGCATTAAAAGGAGGATGTAGTTGAAGAACAGAGGCAGGTGTTAAGATAAGTGGTGAAATTTGAGAGGGATGGATCTGGACAAAACAAGCTACCTCAGGGCTCTGTAAAAGGTGGTGCTTTGAGTCTGCTTTGTGTCCCAGTGCAGGCCCAAGGCAGCTGGGATGAAGGAGGTGTAAGTAGAGAGATACGTCACCATCATATTTGAGCTGGAGCCTTTCTGGGTACTTAAGTGCTTAGTGCCAAATCTGCAGCCAGCTGGGGGACCAAGGATTCTGTAGTGATGGAGCTGAGATTTTCAAACCAGCTCTCACATCCCAACATGGAAGCAGCTTTGCAACAGCTACACAGAGCTCAAAACACACTGTCTGGTCAAAAATATCTTCTGTGCTGTATGGGGATCCCACTCAGGGATCACATGCTCAGCACCACTCTCAGGTGGTGAGTGGAGCTGACAAAGAAATGAAGAGTGAAAATCTCTCTTTTTCCTAGAGAGTATCTCCGTGGCCTGCCCTAGAAGAAGAAATAAAAACAAAAAAAAGAAAAAAAAAAGAAAATAATTTATGTTGGCCTGAACTGTGGTTTGGAAAGAGAAAAGGAGAAAAGAAACAAAACAAAAACACTGTCCCACAAAGAAGAGAAAACAGGAAAGGAAAAGAACAAAACATCCTGTACACAGTAGCCAGTCAGTCGAGGAGGGAGAGTCTGTGTCATCTGCAATCCTCTGCTGAAGTGGGCATGGACAGCCCTGATCCAACCTGCATTGCTCAGACCTTTCCTGCCATTCCCAGTTCCTCTCCTGGGATGAGTATTAGGGAGCCCAGATCCACACTAGGCACTGGTAGATATAACCTCACCTTCCCCTGCTCCAAGGTGAGGGGCAATCGCCGAGCCTAAGGCTGTGTCATGCAGTCAACACTGTGTTGTGAATGAGCTGCCAAAATATACAGCCTGAACTGGAGCCAGCTCTGAGCCCAGGCTGAAAAGTTTGGGTGTTTCTGCACCTGCCTGTGTTAAAATGCCTCTTGTTCTTCACCTCAACAGCTCACCCGAGAATGAAACCGGTGTGGAGACCTTATTGTAGTCTCAACTCAAGAAGGAGCCAGTTTGCAGGGTAGAGTGGCTAAGGTGGGTTGAACAGGGAGGTTGAAACCTGTGCTGTTTATTCTGAGGTGAGGAGGGAGCACGATGAATTGTGTCTGCTAATACAGCGTCTTTTGGGAGGCTTAAAAGATGGGGAGGAACAGTAGTTTAGAAGGGTTGGAATTTTCTTTTAAGGGATCCTTTACTAAGCACTCTTAAACACTAATGAGGTATCCCTCTCCTGGTCATCATCAGTGTGATCTTGTTGAACTGGATGTGATTTCCTCCAAAACCCATAAATGTCTCTTCTTAATCAGTTCCAGAGTCACTGCCTCCTTCTCCAGACAGGCTGCATGCATGAATCTATCACTGAGATGCTGGAGCTAAACACCTCTCCTGCCTTCACTTCTGCAGAGGGTGAGATGAATGTTTTAAATAGGGACAGAACATTTCCAATGAGTGTTGGATGTGGTTTTGTAGCTGGGAATTTGGGCACACTAATTCTGCCCCATCACTGGCAGAAGGGGAAGATGGATTCTTCATGTATCAAGAACAGGCAAAGTCTGAATGAATTTCCCAAAAACTGACACTCATCCATGGTCCTTGAGGCAGGCTAAATTGGTAGGAATGTGCACACAGCTTCTCCTTAGATGGCTTCACTAAACAGTGAATGAAACCTATGACAGCCAAACACGTTTGGCTTCTCCCATGCATTTTGCTTTAGTTCTCCCTTTAAAAGCATTCCAGAAGAGGTTTTTTCCCCTCTGCTTTTTTTGTCGAAGTTCTCTCTAATGAAGGTTTAGAAGAAATATGTTAATTTAAGAACAGATGTAGCAGAACCAGCTTTCCCATCTCCCCAAATTCCTGAACTTGGGGAAATAAATATTTAATAATGATGTATGAGTTATTTAGGTGCTTTAAGAGGCACTGCCTTCATATAATATCACTTACTACAATTCCCTACTATCCCTCGTTCTCTCATTTCCACCCCCTGCCATCCCATACCTTCTCTTTTTCATCTTGTTTATTTTAGATTGCAAAGCTACTTAGAATTATTTATTTTTGGATCAGCTACTGATTCACTTAGTGACTAACTCATTTAATCACTCGATGCCTCACTTTACCTATACATTAAGAAGGATTAATAGTACCTGCTTTTCAGGGCTGTTAGCAGTCTAAATTAATTCATGCTTATAATGTTTATAAAGAGATTTGAGATCCTTGGTTACTGGAGGCTAGGGAGCTGCAAAGTATCTTTCTTTTACTTAATAGTGAGGGGGTTTTGTGTAATTTTGCATTATAAAAGTACGAGTTGGAGAGTCTTTTATTCCCAGGGCTTAGTTTATATTCCAGTTCAGATACAAACATTTTGCCTGCATATTTCTTCCCTTGATGTTTTAATGAGAGTTAATATCCTGATCTCCTTTGCTGAAAAATGTTGGATGGTGGGAAATGGGGTAATGAACGTCATGAGGTGAGTAACAGGACTCTCTGCAGTGTTGTTTAGAACTCTTAAAAAAGTTGTTGTGCTCTTTTTTAGATTGCATTTTGGTGTTATTACTGCAAAATAGGCAGCCAGAAAGAAAGAAAATTAAACTTAACATTAACATTTATGACAATATTGTGCATTCACTGGAAATATTTTGTTGGCATTGTGGAAGGTTGCAGTGAGTCTATCAGGAAAGGGAAAGGACAGCAGAGCAGGAGGAGGCACAAGGGGAGTGTCTCTGAATGAAACCTGAAATTAGCCTGCAATTATTTCCCATTTACTGAGTAATCCACCAAATGATAGTGCCAGTGACCACATCTGCTACTGATACCACATTGCTATGCAAATATTGCTTACACAGAAGTGGTATATTTGGACTTGAATATCATTATGTGGACAGATCATTGGTTTGGTTGTGATAAAAATTGCTCTACTGAAATTATTGGAGACTTCTTGCTCTTTTGCCTCTTCTCCTGTGAATGGACTTTACTGGTTGGTGTAATGCAGAGTGTGAGATGAACCAGTTGCTGACAGCAACTTGGTGCTATTCATGTTGCCCTCCTTGATGGAAGAATTGGTGAGATTTATAATCCTGTGCCTCCAGCATCACAAAACACAGTAGCCAGAATATGGCTCAAAACAAGGCCTCCCTTTGACAAGAACCTAATTTTCTGGACTTAGACTGCTCACCGTTGCCCTTTTCTTCGTCTTGGCAGACTGCAATAATTATCCAGATGACATATATAGGGAGGCCACGAATTATTAACAATTAACTCAGCTCTGGAGTCACTGCCAAATATTTGTTGGTTCTTAGAGGAAGTCAAAGTGAGTAAACCTTTGGTGAGTGACAATAGCTCTGCTTCCCAGCCAGACTGAACAGCTCGTAATGTAACTCAAACGTTTCCTCTTTCCGAGCTTGCTTATAAAAGAGCAGACAAGGAAAGGGCAGAAAGAACATTTAGAAGAACACAAGACTGGGAAAACAACCACTGATGTAATGTACTTTCTAAACTAAACATAAGGCATGCACTATTGCAGCCATTTAAATTACGATTAAAAAGAAAACCAAAACAAATATTACTTTGTCTACTTAGTCCTGAATGCTGAAAGAAAAAGAGAGAGCAGTTCCATGTTGGATGGCTAGGAAATATTAGCCTTGCACTACATGTGTTCTGAGTAATCTCTGCTGCTGGCTGAGAGAAAATACCAAAAAGAAGAAAAGAGATGGAGGGCATAGAGATGTGCATGGGAATTGGAGCAAACAGAGGAGCAATAGAAATATCAGAGACCTTTGGTGACCATCTTATAAAGTCCTACAAGGCCCAACTGAGATGTCTTCATTGTCCAAATACCCAACAGGCTGAGCTTTGGAAAGAGTGTAGAAATGGGATCAATAGGGTAATGAGTGGAGGATTAATTTACACTCCCAGTTCACAGAAAGATAACTGAAGTATGGCAGTTCTTTGCTACCTACTCTTCTCTCCATGTCTAATCTGGTCTGTTCACTGGCACCACTTATGACAGCAGATTTTAGTAGGTGCATTGGTGTTTTCAGGATCGGGACCTAAGCGACTTGCCCAAAATCACAGGGGAAGTGTGTAGGAATAATACCCAGATCTCTTGAGTCCCGCATCACTCTCTCAACCACAAAACCACCCTTCCTGTCTCTGCATAAAGATAGAGCTGAGAGAAGTGATTTTATGTACACATGCACATACACAGAGTGCCTTATAAGGAGTACAGGCGTACTAAGGTGAAAGTTTCATTAGAAATCACATAAATTCAGTTTATGAAGCAACCTTTTTTCTATTTCTCTTATTTCCCCTCCAACTTTCTCCCATTTCAGGCATCACAGCAGTGCTTGCTTATATGGGGTTTCTGACTGCATTTTATGGAATGAAAGAAAATCACATGAATCTCAGCTGGAGCAAAGTCATAGAGCTTGATTTCATAATGCAAATCATTACATCTGGTATGAGTCACTGTTATATTTCATTGAATTTCTTTGTACATGAAGTGAACCCTTTTCTCTGAGAGGGTCCAAAGTAGAAACAATGAGAAACTGGTCCTCCTTCTGCCCTGAACATTCAGGTTCAATATGAACAGTGACAGCTTTGATAAAGCTGCTCAGCAGACTTTCTGTGGAGCTAAGAGAGCAATTCTGTGTTAAACTGGCACACAGCTGGGCTATATTTTCAAGGGGTCTTTAGTAGAGATCCTTATGGAATTGATAGATGACAAGTTCAAAGCATACAAAAGGAAGAGGTTCCTCTTTTGCTGTGAGTTATCTGAATACCAAAAAGTTCACAAGGATTAAAAAAGCAATTGCACAAACCAGTGAAAGAAGAGGTCAACAAGGGCTGTGGATTACAAAGATACATTTCTGGCTCAAGAACTCTCTGAGCCACAAGTTGCTTGGATGAGGGAAAGCAGTCTACATTAGTGAACTCCAAGATATTAGAGGTGGGCTTCCCAGAAATGCTCAGACTTGGGCTGTCCTTCCACTAAATTAATAAATGCTGATACTAGTGGAAATAAAGAGATATCAGTGGACAGGGTGGGCTGTTCAGTCATCTGAAAGGCAGGCAATGTATTTAATCTGGTTGGGTAGGCTTGCTCTTTGTTCAGTGGGGAGATACAGGCACCTCTGGAGATTGATTCATCCCATCCTAAGGCAGAAGTCCAAGTGGGGTCAGTCACCCACTGTCTCACTTCATGACTTTAATAGAAGTCCAAGTAAATAATTTATTTGGGATGTCTAGGGCAGGATTCAGTTAGAGACTGAAATTTTGGAAGCCTACATCTACATATGAGGTAGATGCTTTATTTCTCTTAAGAAGGAATGGAGATGTAGTAAAGACAATTTGTGGAATCTATGTCTCATTTTATTCTCCAGTAAATGAATTTGGTCAGCTGCATTTATTTAAGCTTGAGGATTATTTTGTGGTTGTAGCTCTCTGAGCTATCCTAGTGGATCTGTCCTCACCTCCAGCAGACTTCCTAACTGCAAGTACCAGCCATACAGAAATTTTGTATATATCACATAATCTCAGATGACACTAGATGTCCATATCTACACAACTGAATCACATCCCTGTTCTCCATTAACTATAGTGAATTTACAGGTGTTTCAATTCAGATACCCTCAAATGGTACCTAGTACTCTTTGAAGTGCCCTGTGGAATTTTCTTTAAGGTTTTTCAGCATCTCTCCAGAAAGCTTTTGACTTCCTATAGGTTGTGTTATTTCTACTAGATGTGTAAATGGCTTGGGTAGCCCACAACTTCTAAAATTATAGTTGACACCTATGTGTGAGCAATTGAATTAAGCTCATAATTCACATAAAAACATCTACATACAAACATGTAAATTTGGGTGTCTGTCTAACACTGAATCCCATTTTTATCTTGTAGATGACCAAACCAAGGTAAGATGAATCCTACCAAAAAATGACTTTTAAAAATTCCACTTTAGGAACAGGAAGAACTCAACAGCTTTTAGGAGCACTCAGCATGTTCAGTGAGGAGCCCTTCCTTTTTGTCTCTTCTCCCCAGCATTTATTCCTCCAAAACCTTGCTTGACAGTAGGTGTAGAAAGACATAAAACATAGTGGTCTTATTTTTTTTCCCCAGTATTTAATGTTCCATAATAGTCGGAAAAAAAAGTTTATTAAATTTGAAACAGTGTAAAAAAAACCCAGCTGCTACTTTGCACTAGCTCCAGTACAGTAAACGGAAAGTGGATTTTAATCACCAGTTGGTCATTAGTTTGACAGAGCCTCTTCATCACAAACCACAAGTCACTCTTACACGTGGAAGCAATTTTGATTTTTCTCAAGGAGAAAGAAATCCCTGCTGTTTCCAAATATCTTTGACAGTTAGGCTGGCTTAGCTCAAAGCTTCTCGGTGAGGGCACTTTGACACAGACGGGCACAAATGGATGAAGCTCATTTTGCCTACACTCCAAGCTGGCTGGATGCAGGCCAGCTCTGAACTGGAAGCCAGAAATCATGTTAGGATGGAGCTTTGCCCAAGCTAATAAGATCTGTTGAAGGCATATGCTGAGAAGCAAGACATATTAGATATTAGGAGGAAATTCTTCACTGTGAGGGTGGTGAGGCACTGGACCAGGTTACCCAGAGGAGCTGCGGATGCCCAATTCCTGGGAGTGTTCATGGAAGGGTTGGATGGGGTTTTGAGCAAGCTAGTCTAGTGGAAGGTGTCCCTGTCCATATTAAGGAAATTGGAAGTAGTTATCTTTAAGTTGATCTTTCAAAACAAACCATTCCATGATTCTATGATAGTTTGGGCAAAGCATCATTTTCATGTAGCTACAGAACTTCCATGAAGGGATTCCTGGTCCTGTGGACCCATATCCAGGTACCTTCAGCTTCATTGATGGGGGCCTCCAAGGTGTAAGAAACATATTAAAATCACTCCAAAGTCCAAGAATTTCTGTTGACAGATTACATGTAATATCAGGCCCGTGGTCATAGGGGCTGTTTCCTCCTTAAAAAAAAATATAGAGCTAGGCCTTAGAGGAAAACATTGCTCTAGAGATCCCTACCCAGGAGGTTTTGCTTTATACCTAGGGACTATTTCCATTTGCTCTCCAACTGGCTCGTAGTAGCAGGCTATAGGAGATTAGCTGGTGGTCAGGGCATCTTGCCTGGGCTCTGCATCACATGCAGAAATAATGATGCCATTTGAAAGCCAGCACAAAGACTCAAGGCTTGTTTGTTTGTCTCCAAGCAAGCCTCGCACTCTTGAAGCATAGATCTGAAGAATGCTGAGTGGTCTTCTGCATGAAACATGTTCACCTATATGCTTTGTTCATGTATTGCAAGGGAAGGTGGGATATAGTCTCTTGCACATCCCTGTGCGTGTTTGAAGGCTTAAGTGTTGTAGAAATTGTAGCCCAGTCACCCTTCTGAGCTTATCAAAGACTTACTTACCCTGGTGTCCAGCCATTTGATCTTTGCAGGTCCTCAGAGTCCTTATGAAAAACATTTTTTACTGCATGTCACTTTTTAATAATAAAAATAATTCAAGGACTGAAGGGCAGTATGAAAGATTGCACACATGGGGTCTTTTTTCTCTCCAAATATTGATCTAATCAAAACAAAGGCTTGAAATGAAGAGGCCCCTTCGATGGTAATTAAGGTCCTGAGGTCACAGTTAAGTAGCAGGACATCAACAGTTAATAATGCAGAACCTGGTTCTTCCTAAACTGGTGTGAATTGATAGTAAAGCTGGGATGTCAAATGCACGATATTGATGTGGAGCCAGCATGAGTGAGAGTAGAATCAAACCTCTAGGGAATTATCATTACTCCAAATTTCTCTGATTTCTGGCAGGTTTATGGCAAGGCCTTTGCAATATTTTAACTTTACGTTTTTGGATGTGTGTGTTTAACGTCCTGTCTCTGTGAATGCTGCAGAACTCCAGTGTGTTCCCCAGGGACATCCCTCCTACATATACACAAAGTTCTGCTTAATGTTTTACTTGGATTTATTTGAATCTTTTGTTATTACAGTTCTGGATGAATACTTGCATTAAAACTACTTCTCCCAGTAATTTCAGCAAAACTTGTTCTGTTTATTTTTATTATTTTCAAATTGCTTCATCACATGGAGGTATTGACACTTTACTTACAATTCATTTCTGCAGAGGTTCTGAAAAACTAAAATTTTGTCTACCCACAAGAGTTTTAATCATCTAATTAAACACATATAAAACCAAGTGTTGTCAGGTCCTACATGAACAGCCAAAACTACAGATGAAGCTGGTATTGATTATATTTGTTTAGAAGAAAATATAATTTGAAATATCTTTCCTGATGGATCAATTTTCTAAATGGAAACAGAGAGTTTATCTGCATCAGAATATCTAAAGTACTTCACAAATAATGCTCAGAAGCTCACAAAACATTTCCCCCCAGTTTTTCATGGAAAATATAACTATAGTAATTCTTAAATTGATTTAGGTTATCTTGAGAAGGCCTATGTGGTTGCTCTGAGGCCTTCATAGAATCAAAAATACATAGAATATTTTGGGTTGGAAAGGACCTTAAAGATTATCTAATTCCAATCCCTTACCATGAGCAAGGACACCTTCCACTAGACCAGGTTACTCAGAACCCCGCCCAACCTGGCCTTGAACACTTCCAGGGATGAGAAGTCCACAACCTCTTCAGGCAACCTCTTCCACTGTCTCACCATCCTCAAAACAAAGAATTTCTTCCTCATATCTTATCTAAATCTAAGCTTTTTCAGTTTAAAGCTGTTGTCCCTTCTTATATGACTACATGCCTTTGCAAAAAGTCTCTCTCCAGAGTATTTTAATTTTAATTATATTTTAATATATTTTATTCCATATAACTTAAATAAATATGTTTCATTTTAATATATTTTATTTTAATATATTTTCATAAATTTTAATATAATATGGTTTAATATATTTCAATTGATCAATTTTAACTAGTTTCAGCGGTCCTAGATATGACCTATGTATGGATGAGGCATGGAAGTCTTCTGTTGGATCTCTGCTTTTGGTTCCTACTATGATTTTGACAGTTTCTGTCAGTACTGACACAAACGTTGGCAGGTCAAGCCATTCCTGTGCATATGAGAGGCATCAATTTGGCTCATTGCTCCTGCCATGGAATCTCATTCCCTACCACAGCACAAGGCTGTGGTTTCTGCACTGTCATGGGACATGCATACATGGATAATGGGGTAGCTGTCCTACTGCATCTGGGGTTTTGGGTCCTGTAGAGGGAAAGAGAGGGGATGGAAAACTGCAAAGCAGCCTGGAAGCTTGTAAATCAAGACAGCAAGTATGAAGGGTTTCATTTAGAAAACCAGATTTCTCTCCTGTGTTATTTTGTCCCTAATATTGATCTTTTTGCAAATTAAAAAAAAAAAAAAAGGAAGTTTAGTTTCCTAAGAAAACAGAAATTATTCAGTTTAACTGTCAGTGCCGTGGTCATTTATAAAACTGCTAAATTAAATTAAACTGGTGGAAAAGAAGAGGGAAGAGAAATAGTAACACAAAGTCTGAGGAAAAGTTTGACAAATCAACTCTCTCGCCGAGATATTACCCCAAAGAGAAAGGCATTGATCTAAACTCAGCAACAATATTAGACACTGGAGAACTACATAGGTAGTAGAAAACCAGGCTAACATGTTTTTTTTAGCTTTCACTTGCCTAGGAAATGAAATATTGTTAGCCCAAAGAGAGTACATGATGAGCAGTGCCTTTTGAATTGCTTTTTAGCACCTGATTTAATTCACTTTTGTAGAGCAAAATGATGGGTTTGCCACAATTGCTTGACACTACCCCAAGGACAACAATATCACATCACACTTCAGGGAGAGCCCTTCTTCCCAAGTTGAAGTTTAGGTCATACCAGATGTCCAGACCCTCTCTATAATCAGTGGTAAGCAACAAGCACTTCTCCAGGATGATTGTCCTGTCTTAATGAAATGTTTGGAAGGGGCATTATGAGAACTTTTCAGCGTGCCATGTTCTCTGGTAAGTATAGAAGGATCCTCTGTTTCTGGCTTATCCTGGAAAGCAGCAACTGAGAGGAACCACACGGTGATTAGTTCAAGACCAATGTCAAATTCTCCCCATGACATTGCAAAAACCTCTGGCAGGAGGGGACCTGAACTGTCCACCACCCTGCCTCCTGTGCCACCACAGTATGTGAGACAGATCAACAAACCACCCATGCTAACTGGACTTTTTTGTTTAGAACTGGGCAGAGTCCCAGAACCCTGGGAAGAAAAGGGTTGTTCTTGTCCAGCCTCGTCCAAATAAGATCCCAGGGAGAGGTTTCACTTGAAGGCAGAGGGAACCTGAAGTGTGTTTGGAAAAAGCAGTTATCCATTCCAAACTCCAGGTCTCTACTCAGCCAGTCATTGGATTTTCCAGCTGCTCTACTAAAAATAAATTGATGAAAATGAAAACTTTCTCTTGGCAGGGATTTTGACAAATGTCTGATGTAGACCTGCGCTGATGCAGTCAATGAATAATAATAATATAGCATAGCCAGCTATGGGAGAGGTTTATATTTTTCCTTTTTCTTTTTCTTTAGGAAGGGGGAGGGCCATATTGTAGCACATTATTTGCAGTACAACATGATTCAATTACCAGAGGGGGAAAAGAAGTCAACCCATTGTTCAAGGACTATACATAGATTGAACATTAGGAAGTAAATTTCCCTGCCTGAAAAACGTATAATCTCCCCATTTTCCCCTTTGGCACAGGTTCCTCTGGAGTTTTACACCTAAAGCTTGGTTTCTGAAGACAGATCAAAATCCCCACTCAGGTCAAATACAAATGAAGGTCATCTTTGTTGCACCCTAAAGGAGGAGTTTTACTGCCTTATGGAGTAAGATTTTCTATTATTTTTTTAAGGAGCGAATTTGTTACAGTTATAAAGAAAGCTGCAAGAGTAATTGAGGTACTACTGGCTTACACCAGGTCAGGATCTTGCAGATCTTTCTCTGAAGTTCCTTTGAATGACTTTTAGAGGTGTCTGATGCAAATCCAAAGAAGAAAACCAGTGGGAATGGGATGAGCTCGGCCTCGTAACTGATGCCATGTCCTGTACCAAAGTCCCTAGAGCTACAGTAAGCTGCTCTCTTTACTAACTATCGAGATGTACAGTGCAACAAGTTGGGGTAGTCATCCATAAAACTGTAAAAAGTGACCAACATAAGATAATAAATACGAAAGGTAACCCTGGAAGCCTGCAAAATATTTACCAAGCCTTGCGGTTCTCACCTTGTGAGAACAGGCATCAGCACTGATAAAATGAGACCTCCTATGTAATTCTGAAACCCTTTTTGGAGGATGAGGAAAAGTGTTAGAAAACTCTTGTTGCACAGGTTTCAAAAACAAATGATGGCTTATTTGTGGCATACTTTGTATGAAGTTGTATAGAAGCTGAGTAATTATTGGAAGAAATATTTTTTTTCCATCAGTTTAGAGACAGTGTTGAGTCTGTCAAAATGAATGGAGCATCTTATGTAAATCATAGAATAACAGAATGGTTTGGGTTGGAAGGGACCTGAATGATCATCTGGTTCCAACATCCATGTCTGTCTTGTGTTGGAGGCCCCAGATCTTGATGCAGTACTCCAGGTGAGGTCTCACAACAGTAGAGAAGAGTGCATGCTGATGCATTGTTGAAGAATATATTGCTGAGTCTGGTTGTAAATTCCAAGAAAGTGCTGATAAAATATCCATTTAGGCATATCCAGGCCTTGCAGTAACGGCTCACTTGGAATTGCGTGCCATACTTACTGCATATTTGCAAAAAATGGCTGCATGAAGCTCATACTCATTGTTTACAGAGCCATTAGTGAATATTTCCAGGTTTACTTTTCTCCATGTTTCTTTCTCTAACTGAATTACAAGTGCAAAAACAAGATTGTGGTCATATCACGTTTAAACAGGCAAAGTTTCAAACATGAAGCCACATCTATTATTCAGCGCAATCTTCTAAAAACATTAAAAGATGTCTTTTGAACTTTGTGGTTATTTTTGTTACAAGACAGAGCCTCTTCAGGTTGAATTTTGCTCTGAAACGAGGGTGTGAGAAACAATTACAGTGCTTTGTGTGTGGCGCTGTGCTGCTGCTTGCTAATCTAACAGGATTCCCTCTTTCCTCCTCTCCCATTTAGTCCTTCCTCCCACCCCTGGGTGCAATCAGATAGTGTTAAAATCATTTAGGTTGGAGAAGACCTCTAAGATCATCAAGCCCAACTGCTAACTTGGTTAATCCAACCTCTTTAATTGTTGAAACACATCAGACCCTACGCTGAGCTACTGCTGTCCTGTAACCTGGGCAGAAAACAGCTCTTCTCTATTCCTGTGTCTCCTGCCAGCTGAGAGCTGACCTGGGTCAGAAGGGAACCTGAGGTGCCACAGGAGCTGACGGGAGTGGTGGAAGGATGTAGGTAGAAGTGAAGGAGTAGGAAGGGAGGAAGGAGTGAGACTATGGCATTTAAACGAATTCATGTGTGTTATCTACCGGCATCCCGTGTGCAGCTGTGCAGAGATTTGCCTGAGTCAGTCTTTCCTGCACTCATGGTAACAATTAATAAAAGAAAAGGTGCACTTAAAGTAAGGGTTGAGAGGTTACACTGTTTGCATCCTTAGGCATTTAAAAACTTTTGTAAATCTGGCTGTATTCGATTAACTTTAATTTTGGACTCATGTTCAAACCTAAGTAGGAGTGTAGTCTCCCAGAGTCTGGTGAATCTCTAATCTGCTTCCATTTTAATGCACATTTATGTTCTTTTTACAGTATGGGTAGAGGAAAAGACCTGATAAAAAATTAATAAACACAGATTAGCTGTGTGCACCAATTCTTTTCTGTGCTGTATCAGCAACCTTGCCTCATTGTCTTCCTATCCATTATCAAACAAGGTTTTCTCTAGACTGTGAGAGAGATGTGAATTCAGAGATGGAACTTAAAGGTTGGCAAAAAACCTGAAACTAGATGTAGGGAGTTAAAAGTATTCTGAATAATTATTATTCTAGAACTATCCCAAATAGATGTAAATTTAGGAAAATCACTTTCCTTATCTGTAAGGACAAGAGTTCAGCTGATGGAAATCTGAGCTGAAAATATTGAAAGAGTAGAGCAATTGCAATGGGAAGTCAGGATTATTGCACTACAGGGGATTCCAAATCATGATTTTTTACTGTCTCCCATTGGTAAGAAAATGAAAAACCACCTGCATGGCCAAAATTCTGAAATGATGTGTAGGATAAGTGGAATTGACAATTTCACTTTTACTTCATTGATTTGACTTGTCTGTTTTAATTTATAATCTAATTCTAGACTAGAGTAGAAATGTTCTGAATATGGCAACAATACCTGACACACAAAAAATTTGTTGTAAACCATAAATATATTTAGATTTTATCACAAATTAATATATTTTTAAAATATTGATGAGGTGAAATCACTGTTTTCTGGAAGAAGGAAGTTAATATTTCCAGCTGAAACATTTGGCTTGAATTATCTCTGGCTTGCATTTATCTAATTTAGGGATGGTGCCATAAAGCCACCTGGGATAAAACCTTGAAACTGAGAGTGGAGTATGTGTAGGGAAGGGATCTCTTAACTGCACCTTTTGGTATTGATTGGCTTTTAGACTTCCAGGAGTGGAAGCAAAAATCTTGATCTACCAGATGTTATTTCTTGCCTTAATTTCCAAATTTATGGCTTTTTCACCATCCTGTATATTTCAGAAGTCTTTCTGTTTGCTCCAACAGATCAGAGTGTTCCTCCACTCTTAGTGCTGTGAATGACAGAAGGAAGAAATATCTGCAATTTCTAAGAATCTGACCCCCCTATTTTCATGAATATATATATTTTATTTTAATTTTCTGAATGTCTCCTGTGCTTTAGAAGGAATATTGAGAAGGTATATTTCTTTTGAGGAAAGGCAGTGGACAGAGGTTTGCCTGAACATAAGTTTGTAAAGGAGATGAGCTAATCAAGGAGGGCATGGACCTGATGGAGTGAGTCTAGACAAGAGCCATGAAGATGCTCAGAGGGCTGGAGCAGCTCTGCTATGAGGACAGGCTGAGAGAGCTGGGGTTGTTCAGTCTGGAGAAGAGAAGGCTGTGGGGAGACCTTAGAACACCTTCCAGTACCCATAGAGCATCTACAAGAGAGCTGGAGGGGTCTTTGGACAAGGGCATGGAGTGATAGGACAAGTGGGAATGGCATCAAACTGACAAAGGGCAGGTTTAGATTAGGTACAAGGAAGAAATTCTTCACTCTATGAGTGGTGAGACACTGGAACAGGTTTCCCAGAGAAGCTGTGGATGCTCCATCAGAAGCCCCATTCAAGGCCAGGTTGGAGGGGATGTTGAGCAACCTGAACTAGTGGACAGTGTGCCATGGTGGGGGGCTGGAACTAAATGTCCTCTAAGGTCCCTCTCAACACAAAGTATTATAGGATTCTGTGATTCTGTGATTGGTCTTCTCAGTTTGACTCAGCCAAATCTGGAATGCCGACACCAGGCTTGTGATCTGCCAAAAGCTCTTGGGCTACTTTTTCCATGGATTCAAGCAAAAATCCGTTACTCAACTCACAAAACAACAGGGATAAATTTCTAAATGTGCATTTTATCTGAGGGGAAAACCTCCTCACAATGCCTTGTTTGGTGTGGAATTTCCATACTCACAGTGAGACAGTCAGTTAGGGCTGCCTCCACGTAGGTTAGTGAGGCCCTACTGGATGAGATTTGCCAGCTAACAGGCATCCTGTGGAAGGATATGCTGTTGATATCTGTCTTATCATCTCTGTGGGATTCAAGTGCCTGTGTATGTGCTTACACAAAGCTCTGACTTTGTGCACAGGTTCACAAAGCCAAATGCCACATGAAGCCTGTGGGCTGGTCCTCTCTTCCTCTGCTGCTGTCAAAGAGCTCATTTTCCACTTCCCCTGGATGTGTAAGACCCACAGCCACATTCCTTGCAAACGAGATCTGAAGGAGCAGTGCTGCTGAATGTCCAGGTATGTCAGGACAGCACCTTCTTGTTGCTGCCAAATTGCCACAGAATCATGATTTTTTGATTAAAAGCTGCATCTGCATAAGGAGAGCTAAGAGAGAGTCTTAAACTCTACAGCACATGGGAGAGTTTTGGAAATTACACTTGTGGACAATTAAAGGTCACATTTTTTAGCTAAGTCATAGCTTATCAGTATGAATAAAGCATTGGTTACTCCCCTGGACTATTTTCATTTAAGTCCATTAGTGGTATAAATGACAGTTTCTGTATTTGCTTCTTCTCTTGGTATATAGCAGTGAGAATAGCAAATTACCTCCAAATTCAAAGTAACTGAACAGATAAGCTTCCTTCCATGCTCTTTGGAAAAAAAAAAATTCCCCTTCCTAGCCTTAAAGAGCCAGTAAACACCCTGGCAGTCTCCTGAAATGGCACATTGATGGACTGGAAATGAATATCTGATTATCTGAGGAAGGTTTACTGAGGTGTAAGGTGAATTATACAAGCAAAATTACGGATTCCCCATCAGTCTTTCTGTGTCTGATTTGGTGGAAAAAGAGTGAGCTGCCATATTAATTTTGCTCTGACTCGTTCATTAGGACTAAAAGTTATTCTTATAGACCTGGAAGTTGGGCATCATCTCAAGATCCTTGAGCAGACATGGAGAACTTGCAAAAAGAAATATGCATGTCAAAAGATAGCCCATCTCTCCCAGTTCCAGCCTTATGCCTGCCCTTGTGCAGCTCAGTTGTGCTAATACTGATGCATGGGGGAGCCTGGTTTAAGGACAATATTGCAGGTTTAAGGACAATATTGCTTTTTAAATCTCACCCATTGTTCATTAAGGAGTACTCCCGTGCTTCCCCCCAGCCCCAGAGTGAACTGAAAAGATGGGACAAAAGTGGGAGTGAGTCACTGGTGAAAGAATTTGTACATTTGGCTTTAACCCCTGACATAGGAGTAGCAGTTTTAGCTGCATGACCTCTGTGAAATTAATTCCATACTAAGTGATGTAGAGCTAATTGCACAGGGATTGACAGCAGAGAGCTCTGCAGGGGCTCTGTGCAGGCACAGCGTTCTGTGATGACCAAAACTGCCTCATTAGTCCTGCAAGCTTCCCCATTTACCTCCTGTTCTGTACTCAGACTACAAGCTCCTGGGTTTCAGGACAGTGGGAGGCATATTGCTGTCTTCAGCTGGGTGCTGAAATGAATCACCCAGTGTTTAGGTGGCAGCTGTCTAGCAGGACCTGTATGTGGGTTCAAGTGCTCTCTTGACTCTCACTGGCAGTTAAATGCCCAAAGGACTTTTTAAAAATCCATTAGTGCCTAGTGGCACATTTAGTTGCCTGAATACCTCAATAAATCTCTTTGTAAATTAGTAGAAAATGATAATCAAATTCATTAACATTTGTAAACTGCTTTATGACCCAATAGGTGTATCAACTGTTATTAGCCCAAAGGCAGAGTTACGCTTATCAGTGCTGCCAATATCTAGGCTCGTTTTACTTGGCAGGATTTAAACCTAACGGTTCTTATCATAAAAAGAGAAAGAAAGTGTCATCAGAACTGATTGAACTACATATTGGCTACGTTGTGTTGTAATGGCTGTCAAAGATAAACACAGGGGTGGCTTATCTTATTTCCTAATCGTCTTCAGGTGTAATGTTGTCATTCATTTTGTTAACTCTGTCTTTGTATTTAAACCCAGGGGAGACCACAAACTGAAAAATACGCACTCGGTCTATTTCTGCTTCCTATTGGTCTGTTTGTGGGAATAATCGTTTCAAACTCAGCAACCACAAATGAGTTTATGTTTATAAAAAACTTCCTGAGAAAGCACCGAGGGGACCTGCCACCCTTCACTGACGAGTTGACAACGTCTGCTGCTGCTCACCCCATGTTAGGTGAGGTCTTGCATAAACCTGAGCTGCCCTTGCTGCTTTCAGATCTCTGCAGGTTTATGGGAGCTTGTCCTGTAGGTCTGCTTAACCTTAATCTCCCCAGGCACCCAAATAAGGTGTTCCCTGGATCTTCCTTGTGCAGATAAGGAGAGACTCTGCTTGTTAGAGAAGCAAGATGTCCTCTAATCCATCAGCAGGAAGTGAAGGAGAAGGAGCTATTCCTGCTCTGCTGCATCCATGATCACTGGCGCCAAGGAACAAGCTGAGCCTGAAGAGAGAAGAGCAAAACTGATGCACAAAGCACAGAATGAATACCCTTCTTCTTCTTCTCTTAGAGCAAAGGAACTGATTTTTAATTTTTCTTTTTTTTTCTTTCCCAGAGCACTGCTGCTTATGGATAGTTTCTGACCTTGTCCTAAGAATACAAAAGAAACTCACAGTTAGGTTTATCCTAATAATAACCCATGACGGAAGGAAGTAATCTTAGTTTTCTCATTTTATAAATAGGGAACTGAGACTCGAAAAGGGGGATGTATCTTATCTATTTATAGGCATTTGGGCATTTGGTCTAAGCCAGTTGTTTGGGCTCCCTCTGTAGTTGATGCAGGAAGGTAGGCAATTCCAGACAGTAAATATCCCATTTCTTCTTAGCCACTTAATTTAGCAGTGGGAGACTTGGCCTATGCCTAATCCCCTTGGGATCCTGAGTTAGGTGGAGAAGGACTTTGGTCTTCTGACTGTGTGGGTGTTCTCAGAGTTTGCCTAAAATATTCTAATAGGATCAGGGCCCTCACAAAATGCAGTTCTAGCTGCTTTGCTTTGCAAACCCAGCCAGTGGTGTATGATCTCCCCTGCTTAATAGCCCGCTGGTTTGAACAGTCATTTAGGAAGTGAAAGCTCACAGTTCAACCCTGAGAGAGCCTGGGTTTATCCCTCCCAGAAACATGACCCAGATAAGTTACTGTTCTGCTGGGTAGAGTTGTGCTGCCCCATTAATCACAGACAAATTTGAGAGTGGTGGGAGATAAGGACCAAGAAAGGGCACTCCTGAATTTGTATAGACAGAAGAAAGAAGCTGCATGTCTTTGAGATTGTGACTCCTTCCAGAGAGAGGGGGGCAGGTACTGTGGGGAAGGAAGGTCTCTGGAGGCAGTTTTTAACAGCAAGGGTTTTCTCAGCCAGTTCTGCTGCCCCTGGGACAGCCTGAAGAACCACTGAGACTCCCAGAGGCTTTCAGACTGGTTAATACAGTGCTGTCCCAACAACCTGGTTTCTTGGGTTTTTCCTTTCCCTTTTCTCTTCTAAATCAAAATAAACCTCAGTTTATTTTCCAACCATCTGTAGATGCTTAAAACAATTGTTGGAACCTCACACAGCATAGAAACAAGCTTTTCAGCCTTTCCTAAATTGGACATCAGCTTCCTCTCACTGAACTTGATTAGGTCATTTCTGTGACTTTGCAACACTTTCCCTTTAGGACAAGAGGTATGGATCTTTCCAAGAACTTCAATTTCTATTTCTGATTGCACAGAGTGAAGGGAAGACAAGACAAAAAAGGTAAGTAAAGAGAAGAGAGGAGGAGAGAAAAGAAAGGAGAAAAGAGAGAAGGGGAAGAGAAGGGAAGAGAAGGGAAGAGAAGGGAAGAGAAGAGAAGAGAAGAGAAGAGAAGAGAAGAGAAGAGAAGAGAAGAGAAGAGAAGAGAAGAGAAGAGAAGAGAAGAGAAGAGAAGAGAAGAGAAGAGAAGAGAAGAGAAGAGAAGAGAAGAGAAGAGAAGAGAAGAGAAGAGAAGAGGAAGAGAAGAGAAGAGAAGAGAAGAGAAGAGAAGAGAAGAGAAGAAAAGAAAAGAAAAGAAAAGAAAAGAAAAGAAAAGAAAAGAAAAGAAAAGAAAAGAAAAGAAAAGAAAAGAAAAGAAAAGAAAAGAAAAGAAAAGAAAAGAAAAGAAAAGAAAAGAAAAGAAAAGAAAAGAAAAGAAAAGAAAAGAAAAGAAAAGAAAAGAAAAGAAAAGAAAAGAAAAGAAAAGAAAAGAAAAGAAAAGAAAAGAAAAGAAAAGAAAAGAAAAGAAAAGAAAAGAAAAGAAAAGAAAAGAAAAGAAAAGAAAAGAAAAGAAAAGAAAAGAAAAGAAAAGAAAAGAAAAGAAAAGAAAAGAAAAGAAAAGAAAGAAAAGAAAAAAAAAGAAAAGAAAGGAAAAAGAAAAGAAAAGAAAAGAAAAGAAAAGAAAAGAAAAGAAAAGAAAAGAAAAGAAAAAGAAAAGAAAAGAAAAGAAAAGAAAAGAAAAGAAAAGAAAAGAAAAGAAAAGAAAAGAAAAGAAAAGAAAAGAAAAGAAAGGAAAAGAAAGGAAAAGAAAGGAAAAGAAAGGAAAAGAAAAGAAAAGAAAAGAAAAGAAAAGAAAAGAAAAGAAAAGAAAAGAAAAGAAAAGAAAAGAAAAGAAAAGAAAAGAAAAGAAAAGAAAAGAAAAGAAAAAAGAATATAAAAGAAATAAAATAAAGAGGGAAAAAAGTGAAATCTTTAGCTGTTAAATGGGAGGTCATATAAAGAAAGGAATTGTTACTGGACTGATAACTGTGTCCCTTAAATTAATACTGAATAATTGGAAATGATAATTTGCAAGTGACATTTCCTGCATGGCTAACCATGGTATAGGCTTTATTGTTATATTGTTAAAGATGAATAAGTTGCTGCACAACTGCTAATAGCATTTGTAGCTATTGAAGATAAGGCAACAGTAAGGGGTAATCAAACCACATTCTACCAAGTATAAAATTACTATGTAAAATGACATCTGTAAATCAAAGCTCAATTAGCCTGATGCAATTTACAATAACTGGCCAGCCCAAGTTTCCCTCAGGAGAGCTGCCCAGTTGGAGCTGGGTGATGGCACAGTCAGATGGGACATTCTGGCTGTAGCTGAGGTACAAGGCTGCTGCTGTCCCCATGAAAAGGCTTGTTGCACCTTCACATCTGCGGGGTCATTGCTTCCTTACCCTGCATTCTACCTGCACTGTCTGCGTTTAAAAAGCTTGTCTGAATAAAATAAAAATAAATTAGGCTAAGCCAGAACCTTTTGGACAGTTTCCTTACTACAGATCAGGAGCCCTGATCTCCCTCAGATCTGGAGGTCCGTGCATGGGGTGTGAGTCGTGTTTTGGGTTGGGTGCTGTAGATGCAGAGGGGACACAGAAGGAAAGAGCTGAAAGAATTAGAGGTGTGGGGAAAGTGCCTGATGGTTTAAGGAAGGAAGAACTCTATTTATTTAGCCTGTATGAACGAGGACTGAGAAATGCTTTGATTACACTGCATAATAGAGAAAACGCCAGGTGTGAAAGGGCAGTTTAATCTGTCAGAAAGCAGATAACAAGAATCATGGATATGAAAGCTAGACGTGTTCATCTTAGAAATAAGGCACATATCTTTTTAACAATGAGGCTGATTAAGAAACTACAGAAAGGAATTATGGAGTTTCCATTTCCTGGTGCATGATACTTAATTTAAATTGAGTCACCTTTGAGGGAGAACTGTGTTAGTCCAACACAAGTTATGGGCTAGATACAGGCCTAACAGGATCAGATGGAACAGGAAGTCAAATCAGATGTTTTACTTTTTAATAATGGCTTTAAAATATGAAAATTAATAAACACTGTCCTGTGGTACTACAAAAGCTGGTATGAATCCATTTCATCTCATCTCATCTCATCTCATCTCATCTCATCTCATCTCATCTCATCATCTCATCTTTTATTGCACATTGCACTTTTAATTTAGGGTAAAATATATGATTCCAGTAGGTAATTCAGGTTTCTCTCCCCTATTTTACAGCTATACATTTGGAATTGGTGTTATCACCATTAAGGCTTAAGCATACGTTTAATGTGCACTTAAACACTTTTTTCAGCTTGCAACCTTTATCATCGTAGTGTAATAAGAACCAAATCATTACAGAGCAGCAGATTAGTTCTCAGAACTTCTGCACCTTAGGCAGTGATGCCATTAATTCATATAAACTAGGCAGCACTGGGCCTGGCAGGTATTTGGAAGGGAGACCTCCAATGCAAATACATGTTATTTAAATTAACTTCTGGTGAGGCTACTCATGTAGCTACTAAATGTGTGCATGGCATTGAGGAACAGAGATAGGCAGGAAGCCAAAAAGAAGGTGGTAGAACAGAAATGTTAGAGGTGCAATTGGAACTGACATAGGAAATGGGTGTGAAATGAATGAAGACAAGCAAAAATTTCACAGAACCAAAAAATACTTTGGGTTGGAAGGGACCTTAAAGATCATCTAGTTCCAACCACTGCATCATGGGCATGGATGCCACCAGCTATATCAGGTTGCTCAGGACCACAAATATGCTTGAGGTATGAATCAGATTTCAAATGAACTGCAATATAAATGCATCTTTCCTTAATTCTTCAATCTCTCTGATTTTTTCAGCTTCTAAATGTTGCAGAAAATGATTTTCTGTCTGTATATATCAAATTCATTCCATTAAAATGACTTCTGCTGAACAATATACTGTTCAAAAAAATTCTCTGGATTATTTTCAGAACTATCCAGAAAAGTCTCCATCCTTTACCATCAGCCACAAACTGGGCTGAGACATAAAGGGTGCATCTGAAATGTCTGTATGATCATAGGGTTAGATATCAGGAAGAAATTCTTTACTGTAGGGGTGGTGGGGCCCTGAAACAGGCTGCCCAGAGTGGTTGCGGATTCCCCATCCCTGCAAGTGTTCAAGGTCAGGCTGGACAGGGCTTTGAGCAACCTGGTCTAGTGGAAGATGTCCTTGCTCACAACAGGGGCATTGGAACTGGATAATTTCCAAGTTCCCTTCCAACCCAAACCATTCTATGATTCTGTGATTCTGGTGAACTATCAACATGCAACTAATCTGGGGAATGACTTGTTATCAAAGCTTGATAAGCACAGGGTTTAAGAAGGTAATAAAATAAATAGCTTGGCCTAAACAAAGCAAAAGAAGGATCTGTGGGTTTAGTTTCTTAGCACAATATAAAGTGCAAATGTTGGTCATACCTTTGTTATATTTGTATTTCTATGAGGTTTTCCTTCTGCAGCTTTTCTGGTATCATTCTTTCATTGTGTTCTACATTCAGGCTAATCTTACTCAAACTTTTCAGGACTTAATAACTTGGTATCTCTGCTTCTCTGTCAAATATGGTTGAAATTGGCATAAACCCAGTTCTCACCATGGAACAGGTGATGAAAAGGCACAGATTGTGTCACCTCATGCACTTTGTCTCCTAAGGGAATCATATTAAAAAGAGTTTGGGCCATTCATACAGATACCAAGGATAACAATACAAACCATAATTAAAGACAATACAACTAATGGAAGGCATATTAAACCTTGTACTTCGGGACTTAAGCTCAAGTCTAGCTGTTAGAGAGGATTATAGCTTTATATTACAGCAAATAATTGATTTTCTGGGTCACTTCACATTCACTACCAAAACGAAAAAAAAAGTTTTAAAAAAGCATCAATTATTTTTCTTCCTCTTCTTGATTATTTTTCCTGACTATAATGATTTGACATGACTCTCTAGTAATCAGAGTTTCCCAAAATCGTCTGGAGAATCTAAAGTTGTTCGTCTGAGTAGCAAAAATATTTAATACAGAAATATTTCTTACATCTTTCACTGAGAAGGGAAGCAAAAGGGGAGTCACAGAGTATTTAACTGATATCTGCTTATTTCTTCTTTATGGTGTCCTCATCTTCTGACTTAGGATTTAGCTGGAGAAGGGGCACTGGGCTGGATGGGTTGGGGTCTGGCCCAGGCAGGTATTGTCCATGGGCCATGTGTAGGACACTCTAGTCTGGAGACTTTCCTTATCTTTAATAACCAATATCCTGTTTGATCAAGATCTGACTATTTTTCTCCACAGACAGTGAGAGGAAGGAGGTTCTGACAGCTCAGAGGGTAGGTGGTCTGAATTTTTCATCAGCCCCTTGACCTCTCACCCCCTAAGAGGTGAGAGACTGAAATGAGCACCTCGTGATGAGCCGTGCAAATATAATTTTAGGTGCCTTGCCAGGGTTTTGCACTGAGTTTATGGGTGAGTTTATATGTGAAAAGTAAGACTCACATGGGCCTAGCACAAGGACAATCATGTTCCAAGCAACCATTATATATATATATATTTACACAGAAAACAGTCAAATCAAATTGAATTCAGGAATTCGGGAATATTAAGCAGACACTTCTTGATATGCATTTTATCCCTCTTTCTCCACCCTTTAAGAAAAGCAAATTATAAACATCAACAACAATTTAGAGAAAGAGTCACTGAATATCAACAAGAAAACAAATCAAAAGAGCTTGCTGCTGCAGTTTGTGCTTCCTCTTCCCCCATCCCTGCAGTACATTTGCCACTAAAGTCTCCAAAAGAGGATTTTACAACTCTCACCATGACTGCCAAAGACACTGCCACCTCCACCCACCCCTTTCATGACAGGCCAAGTGTGAACTGACTCAGATGCTTCACATTAGTGAAAAGGTGAAGCAAAAATTGTTGCAATGAGTTTGGACACTGGTAGGTCACTGGCTCATCTGTACAGTGGTGGCAATAATTCCTACATGCAGGAATACAGATTATTAATTTCATCTGGTGCAATTCTGCTAGTCAGAAGTACCAGCACTGAAATCAATGTGTTATTCTCAAACAGGGAGGAAATAGGAAACAATCTCTTTAATAGAGAAAAAGTTTCCTTGAACAGAAGAAAGCAGGCAAACAGTAATTCCAGTAAATTACTTCCTTGACATTAGTGATGCTGTATTGACTGAACCCAGTAGAGAATTTGGCCAACACTATGACCAGATCATATTACAGCAAACACTGCTCAGAGCATCTTCATGTAAAAGTCATGTAAAACTGGAATATTCCTCAACAAAATTACCAAGAGGAACTGCTTGAAGAAGGGTACGATTTTGTTTGAACATAACAAAATAGTTTTATAAAAGAGGAGTTCAGGACTACAGGACTACTACAGGACTGCCACTGATTCACAACCAAATCCCTGAGCTGAGGGACACTAGAGGCCTCTCATCAGGCTTTCTACTATGCTTCGGCCCATTGCCATTTCCAAATGGCAGGGACAACGTGGAGGCATTTTGCTGCCTCATATTCCATGGATAACTAGAATAAAAAACAAACAAACACGACGAACAAAAACAAACATGAATTTTTGTTTTCTTTTGAGGGTGAGAGACAACAGGAAGGTTGGTTTTGCTTCAGTTCTCCGTATTTGAAATCCAATGGGACTTTTTGGTACAAGAGCTTAATTTGGACTTGATGGGAACTCAGTTTACTAGTTAAAGTCGCTGTTGGCTAATACAGTTTGAAGCTGTTCCACAATAAAGCACAACATTCAGCTGTGAGCTTTATCACTGGGACTCATCTGACCTTTCCCAGGTAAGCTGGAATTGCTTAACACCGTGGCTACCCCAAAACTAATAGAACCTTTCAGCATGGCTTAGGCTATCACTTCACTTCCCTGACATCAATTTCTGAAATAAAATAGAAGGCTAATTGGTAAATCAGGTGAGTACTTTTTTCCTACCCTCTTGAGATATAATGGTCAAATACATTTTCAAATCTAAACTACCAATGATACAAAGGTATGACTTAAACACACAAATAAAAGGGAAAGCTCATCACCAGGATGAAAGTTCAACCAGAATTTGCCAGGCCAAATTTATTGGCATTGGTGGGGATGGGTATTAATCACAGTCACCAAGCTTAAGGTATAGTCAGTTTATATCAGCATAGTTGAAAACTTCAGGCAAGAAATGGATATGCAGGAAACAGTATAACTCCTGGGCTTCTGTAACCCCCAAAACATTTTTACCTCATCATATCGTGCCACTGTACTGAAATGCTTTCAGAAAAGTGCAAGAACAAATAGGTTGACTAAAGCATGAATTCTTCAGAAACTGCTTGGCATGTGGTTTTGAAAATGAAGATAGAAACTAATAGGATGCTTAGCATATTTTGTGTTGGATTTTGAAATGTGTAGGGAAGTAAAGCAGAAGGAGGACCTGAACAACTGATCCAAGTGGGTCAAGAACTTAACCATACCCATTCATTGCTCATTATCAGGAGGATTTTGGATAAGGAACAACAAGTGATGTGAATGATGGGTGTGAAAAAGGTTCTTCTAGTTATCAGAGGAAATTCAGAAAAAAAGGAAGGTGAAGAAAGGAGGAAACTACTCAGACTCATAGGTTCAAATCTCTGCTGAACATTCCAAAATAAAAAATCAACCCTGGAGATAGAGGATGCATCAGAACTCACACGGTAACGTGTTTCAACAGCCAATCTGAACACATGGAGACTATCAAGAAAGGAGGGAAACACTAAAGCATGAGGGCTTGTGTGCTGCAGCTGGGACTGTGTGCACCAGCCTCGAGGCACAGTCCCATACTGTTGCTTTCTGCACTTAACGCAGATGAAAAAAGGAGAGTTCCTGCCACAAACCACTTCTAATCTCAGCATAAGGCACAAATATCCTCTAATCACCACCCACGGTACATGAGGTGGGGAACCTTTCTTCTGTGTTAGAGAAATGCACCCCTTGGCAGCACCGGTGTCGCTCGCCCGCTCAACTGGCCTGGTTGGGCATTCCCTTTTTGAGGCCCCATCAAAGCCGCCCTGTCATAGGAAAAGAAGGATCCAGAGGCGTCCAGGAGAATGTGTGATCTCTCGCTGGCTGAGGCTTGGGCAGCTCTGCAGGAACAGTCCTCACGGGCACAATCCCCAGGAGTGTTCCACGTGAAGCTTCCTCCAGAGCTTGGCCAGCGCGCAGGAATCCGATGTTTAGAAAGACTTTTTCCTGTCCGTATAAACAATTCAACCACAATAGCCCAATTCCTGGCTCCGAGGCCTCATTTAAATGTTGGTCAGTCGAGGCCCACAATTAACATTTAATTAGTAAACTCATTACAAAGGCAGGAAGTCTCAGACTTTCCCTTCATTCTCTTTCAGGCCTCTGAAGGGAAGGACCAGGCCCGTCTTTGGCTTTCAATTCAGCAGACGGGTGGTTTTTTTTTTTTTTTGTTCCCTCTCCTGGTTTCCCTTTGCTTGCAGAACAGTTGCTTTCCCTGAAGCAGACAGGCACGACCTGAATACGTTGAATGTTTGGCTGGAAATAATCTACTTAACATAAATATTTCCATCTACATTTCACCCTGGATGGCTTCCTTAGTGTTCCCAGAGGACTGAAGGAGAAGTGGTTTTCAGGGATGAGGTGGTGAGGAGCTTGGTCACCTGCATCAGAAGTCTTTGTGGTAGAGGAACAGCCAGAAAATCTGATTTTGTGTGTGATGCTGGATGGTTATGAATATTGTCTGTGACAACCAGGAAAAAAACAGCTTCTTGACAATAGGAAGGGAAAATGGTGGTGGTTAAAATCCAGAGAAAGCACAACGTGGAGGATGGAGGAGACTATGTCTGTGGTGAGGGACCTTGCTGGAAATGTGTGATGGAACTGGTACAGTAGCCTTTTTCCCAGTGTGGAGCAGGGACTTGGAGTTCATACTGTAGATTACCTTACAATTAGTCATTGTTCATCCAGCCACAGAACACAGGACCCCACCTTTGGCCACCTAGTTGCTTTTCATGCAATTATTCATGGAATATGAATTACAAGTAGACCTTGTTTTTAAACAATGCTAAAAAAATTTGAACTCACTGATTTGGAGTATGACAAGATAAATCATAGCACAAATTATGGAAATTTATTCACCTGATCATACCCTGGAGTAGAGAGAAAAGTAAAGATGTCAAGACAAAAAAAGATAATAATTGCAAAACAGGTTTTAAAAAATAGTTTCTCTTTCCCTCCCGGCCCCCTCCTGTCAGTATCTATTTTCCATTGCAGCACAAAGTAGCATTTAAAAAGTCTGTCAGCTGGCATGATATATTTTTCATTTTCCAATTTTGAGAAGATTTTCTCAGTGTAAACTTTGCAGTTCTCTCTAAACAGAAAGCTGCAGTGCTATCTGTTCCACCAATCATACAAGTGTTGGATCCTCTTGCAAAGAGGGACTGTGGGGAGCAGGAGACACTCAAGGTATGAGGCTTGTTGAATTGTCTGAGTTTTGTCAAAGATGAGGAGATTGCAAGAATTTGTTATGTCATAATATGAACGTCTGAAATCATAATCACCCCTTTCTTGTTGGGATCTGACCATCTGAAAATCAATTTGGCTTTGGATTCATTGCTTTCCTCCACTTTATGCCCTTAACTCATTGTTTAGTCAACATTACACCTTTAGCATTTTTCCCCTTGTGTTCACAGAATTGGAAGGAGACAACTTGCTCATAATGATTTATGGGAGTGCACAGCCCTGGTTCGTTTTGGTTTTGCACAAATGTTAAAAAGCATTTATTATCAGGCAAAGAACTTTTATGTGCTGGGACAAGGGCTTGAAAAAATATTTTCCTTAAGGGCCTTTCACAGATGTCTGTGTATGGACAAGTTATTGAGGCCACAGGTTTTTTTGCAAGGTATCTAGGTCAATATTTAGCAGAATTTTGTTGGAACATCCTGTTTCCTCTATATTTCTTCTGCAGAGAGAGATAAGCTACTGCACTCCTTTATCCAGGGCTTTTACCCCCGTCATCATCCACAGCAATTCCACTCAGTTGGTTGGATCATGGGTTGAGTAGAGCCACAACTTTAACTCCTTTTTTCCATACCTCCCACTGATGCTTTGAAATTTACTCTGAGCAGTAGTTCTGAAAGTTATCCAAAGGATGTGGAGACAGAATGGGTGAATCTTACACCCCTTGCTACCCCGTGTGCCTAAGCGTGGGAGTTATCTTGCCAAAAGTGTTCATCTATAAAGCAGAGATCCAAACATGAGCAAATCACCTTGAATCCCTTGCTAATAAATGAAAAAAAACCCAAACAAACTGGGTCAGTAGTGACTAAGGTGTGATTTACCTTCTTCAAAAGTGGAGAAGTCAGGTGTTTTCCTCCAATGACTAGACCTTCTCAGATTGTAATGGTATCCTAGACATTCACTTGGAGGTAGGCACCTGTATCAGTCATGTCAACACAGGTGAGATAGATTCATCCCACATGTAACTTAGCTGAATGCATGTAATGTTGTTATTACTATGTGATATGATATTGTTGCATGATCAGGACTTACCATCAGAAAGGATCATTAAAAAGGCAGTTCCTGATCAGCAGATTTTATAATTGAAAGGACTAATGAAAAACAGGGGAACCTTCAGTCACCTTTCTGGTACACATCACTAGAACTATATGGCACTCTGATGTTTACCAGTAGAAAATAGAAAAAAAAAATATTATTTTTTATTTTTTCATTTCATTGTCTCCATTTGGGACTGTGATTTGGTTTCAGAACTTCCCTCTAGAGGCCATCCTGTACCAGAGAGGTCTCAGAGAATACTGGAGAATCCTTTTAGATGTGGTGTGAAATAGAGCCTCTTCTCAACCACTACCATATGCTAGTGGTTGAACAGGGAGATCTCAGGTCTCTAGATCCATGCTTCAGTCATGGGTCAGACTGTATCAATTCCCAGAGAAATTGCTCAAGACAGGTCAACTTAATTCTCCCTCTGTAGTCTTCATTTCTCTCTACTGAGTGCATGAAATAAGACTAGACATATCCCACCCACACCAAAGTGCCTGGGTAGTCCAAAGCTTCATGCAGGTGTCAGGTACTTCCTGGAGATCCATCCACATTCCATAAGACAGCTTTCCCACAGAGTTTTCCACATGTCCGATCTACAATACAGCAGCTCAAAGAAAACAGGTATAAATGAACTGTGGAAGAATGATTTGGCTTGGGTGGTATCCTGAGAGACTTTTCCACTGTGCATTTAAGGTGAAAACTCCACCAAAAATAGTTTTCTTTTAAATAAAGGAACCCTGGTACAAAATGACGAGCTAATAGGCTGAATCAATTGTTTTATAAAACACATGATTCCCTGAAACAGTAAAGGACTAGCCCTACAACACAAGCACTGCAAGTAAAAACATAGTCTTAGTTGCATCAGTTCACTTTTCTTTTACTATTCTTCTTTTAAATTAAAACTAAAATCAGGTATAGAAATAAAACAGACCAGAGTTCATGACCTATTCAGGAATGCAATTAGCCCATAAAAATCATGACTGGGATTTGTTGCAAGGTAGAAACATGATCCCTTAAAAAAAGTTACCTCTTTGCAAAGTACCAAACGATGGGGAAGAACAAAATAAGGGAGAGATGAACGGTTTTTATTTTAACCCCACTTCCCTCCCTCCTCAAGCAGAAAGAGCTGTAAAAGAAAAGACCCATCACCTCCTGTAGTCAAGTTTCACAGCAAACAAGAAGTCCCGAGCAACTTTGTGATTACTTTTATCTCTGTAAGACTAATCCCATGATAAACCTCTTGTTTCCTATACTTGATGTACCACTATTTTACTAGTCCTGAATGCATCGAGCACATTGTGGATGGCTCACAATGAACAAACAGAACCTGACAGTTTCCTTCCTTAAAATAAACAGAAGTGGTACTTAGACACAGTTCAAAGAGTTTAGCACTCCCAGAATGGCTATTATCACCCTTTAGGTGGGCATGTAGACCCAGTTTTTCATTGTAGTGAAGGCACCTTTTTTAAATTTTTCTCCCTTCCCATTTTTTTTACTGGCAGTAAAATGACGATATGATTGCCAAGGCTGCTTTTTTACAGTCCTCTGCTTCCACTTTCCAGGCCAAGTGATCTATGTGTTTACACCACTGCTTGTTTACTTCCACCACCTTTTCTGAGGAAAAAGTGATGCATTAGGACTTCTCAGAAAGCATTTTAGCAAAAGGGACACGGTGCTGGACTGTTAACCAAGAGCTAGACTGTTAACTGACTGTATTTTAAGAATGATATTAAAGTGACCTCTATGAGGCCTTTGATCCAAAGATTTTTCAGCTTAACAGCTACAAGTGATGTAGAGCAAAGCTACCTACATATTACCCTAAAGGCTTTGACTCATGTGTGGTCGCAAATTCTGTGGTACCTACAGTGGAAACAAGCTTTTTAAGAGACTTCCAGTGTTCTTGCCCACACAGAGTTCATAAAAGAAGTGCTGTGAAGTCGAGTGTAAATTAAAGCACAGTTGTTATTCTGAATGAAACTATTACTTGAAATTTCCTTCATCATTAGAGTCTGCGTTCATCCTGTGTGAGTGTAAGGGACTGCCCAGAATGTCCAAAACTTCTGGGTTATGCACCAAGAGGGTGGGGAGAAGGAAATTTATATCCTCTATCAATAAATATCAGATTTTTGATGGACATACTGGAACAAGCCCAGTGGAGGGACCCCAAGATCGCTGGGGACAGAAAATAGAAACTGAAACCGAGGTCCTGGCTGGCTCAGCATTAAGACAAGATTCAAGATCATTTACAAATTAGGTATTGCAGCTACCTCATGGTGGGTGGAGAAGGGGTTGAATCAAACTCTTCTCAGAGTGCACAGCAACAGAACTAAGGCAACAGACAGGAGAATACAATACTGTGGACATTTTTTTTTCACCTTGAGGGTGGTCAAACAGTGTAAAAGAGGCCTGTAGGGGCTGGGAAATCTCCATCCTTGGAAATATCCAAATTTCAACTAGGTGAGACACTAAGCAATTTAATCAAATTTCAAGGATGGTTCTGCTTTGAGTGAGGGGCTGGTTCATGTGATGTCCAGACTTTTTTAAAACCTATGTGTCTTTCCAGTAAGAATGTAAAGAAAAAGCTTTTTCCAGTGGACATTTGGACCTTTGCCTCAGGCAGTCAAGATCCTAAACACCTGAATAAAGGAAGGCATTAATATCTGTACCTCATACACATTGTGTACTTTATACATTATTAGTGCCATGTAGCTCCAATCAGGTGTGACTGAATTTTCCCTAGAAGTGGCTCTCTTTATAAAGCCATGTCTTTCATGGAAAATGTCTTTCTGCTGCTAAAAAAGGGGGGAGAGAAGCTGAAAACTAAACTTTTTTTTTTTTAGATGAAATCCTTTCCTAGTTTGTGGGGCAAACTTTCAGGTTTTCAGGTCCTTGAGAAAAATTTCCTTTTTCCCCACAGAAAGTGCATGAGTTTTCTGACAAATTTTATACAAGTCTGTAACTGTCAGTTTAGAATCATAGTATAATTTAGTTTGGATAAAAGCCTTAAGATCAATGAGTCCAACCATTAAGTCAGCACTGCCAATACCTCCAGGGATGGTGAGTCCATCACTGGCCTGGGCAGCCTGTGATGATGGTCAAGAGAGAAATGTTTTGGCCAATCCTTAAAAACACACTGAAGAAGACATCTCTGTGAAGAAACCTATTCATTTTGAGCTTATAACTCCCAAATGAACAGCTTAGATACCTCCTGAAGTGTTCCAAAAGGGTCAGAGGTTCAGAGAGATGTAAAAAGGTAAGGTTTAGGGCTGTAATCCACAATATGCCAGAAGGAGAAGTGGAATGTTTCCTGGTGCTGTTGGGTTTGTCACAGGTGGGAATAGGGTGATGTTTGACCATTGCAGCCATGTTAAGAAACTTGTGCAGACACTATTCTTGGATTAGATTTTCAAGAAATGTTGCTGGTTTAGCATTCTTGGTTAGAAGGTGTGAGCAAAACCAACACAAACAAAAATCCCCAGTCCAACCAACAGAGATGTGCAGAAATGGTCTCCCCTCTTCTGCCATTGCAGTGACCACAGTTTGATGGTATCTCCCATGTGTGAGGTGGCATCGTGTCAGCTTTAGTGACACAGGGGACAAAATCAGGAAAGAGCCATACTGGGAAACTGCAGCTGTGAACACACCTCCCAGCCAACCTCCTCTGCATTGGGGTCCCACTGGCAGCAGACCTATGGGAAGATCTGCTGTGGCCTTTCCCTGGGGCTGAAACTCCCTGGCATTACTCCTTTTGGCACATTGACTCCCAGGCAGAGGGAATATCAGTGTATGCAATATGTATCTCCCATTGCATGGAACAAAAAAAAATAAATGACAGGAATGAATGGCATAATCCTTATGTTCCAAATATGATACTTGACAGGACTGTCTCTACCAGTTTGTCAGTGCCAGCAATGATTCGACTGTATAAATCAGCTTTGATTTTTTCCCAGGTTGCCAAGGCTGGAATAACCTGTAACACTGATTAGGTTGTGGGTGTTTTGGAGCCCTCCTAATTTATTCAGGGAGGGGTAACCATACCCTTTTCATAGATGGGTAAACTGAGGCCCAGGGAGGGGATGCTAAGCAGGAGTTACAGTGCCACAGCCTGCGAGAGAAGGCAGCTCTCCTTATTCCTCAGTGCTTGCCTTTTAACCACTAGACCATGAATCCTGTTTGCTTTGTTTTCTTGGGTTTTGGGCATGTTTGTTTTCCCCTTTCATGTACCTAATGATGCTGGTCCCTAGCAGGCAGTGGACAGCTGATAGATTACAGGGAATTGGAAGCAGGACGCTTCACCAGCTCCAGGGCTATTTAACTCTTCTCCTATGGTGCTGGCCTGGGTCCCTCCCACTCGTGCTCATATAACATCCCTGGGGCAAGGACAACAACTGCCTAAATGGAAAAAGGAAACATTTCCTGTGCCCTTAACTACTTTTAGTGCAGTTTGGCACCTTCAAAGGAAGTAGCGTGCTCAGCTCACAGTCAGCCAGCACTAAGTGGGTCTTCAGAAACCTGTGATTTTGGTGGACAAATCCATCAGAAACTGCACATTGGGAGCACAACTCAGCACTCCCAGGAAGCTGGGAACTACTTGTGACCTCTCTGATACACAGGAGCCCAAACTGCAGAGCAAAGAGCTCCTGAACAGGCTACCCCACTCAGGTTGGTTTTCACTCTCATTTCACACAACTTCATTTTATGCTCCCTCTGTGTCATTCATCACAATCTCTGTGCCCAGGTACTGATGAATCATCTTCGCTTCTGCCCCTCTCCATTCTTCCACTGAAGGCTCCAGTTAACAGATCAGAGAAAAAGAGAGACACAGAGAGGTAGGGCCACCAGTGCCAACGTCTGAGGAGCCCCTTGCTCTTTCTCTACCTCACAGCATCTGCAAAACTGTTAAACCACAGTCCTGCCTAATTTACTGGCAGAGAGGACCAGCCTAAGCCAGTGAAGCAAAGGGATTTTTGCAACTGTTTTAAATGTATCTGTAGACATTGTTTCTCAACTTTTTTCCATTTCCCCCCCCTTTTTCCAGCTGGACACTCCTGTTTCCAGTGTTATCATATCTGAAAAAAACCCTGTAATAATCTTGTATGCATAGGAAAATGGATTAGATAACATTTAAACTCTTATATGAGTTTTTTTCCTGCTTTGTTCTCTCATGCACTTGCATCTCTCAACTGGCTGTAGTGCAGATCTGAATTTACCTAATAATGTGCTCCGCTGGAAGTTAGTCTTAGTCTTTGGTTTCAAAAAGCTGAAATGCCTTAAAAGTAGCACTTAAATACATCAGCCCCAAGAAGAAACCTCAATATTTTTTAAATATCCCAGTACTGCTTTCAAGACAGCAGAGGTTAACTGGTTATTACTGGGATTTTCATGGTGTCTCCTATGGTGTCCAAAACTCCACTACTCTAACTGTTGTCTAAAACCAGATCAAAAGCAGGACCTGCTCCAAAAACTTGAGGAAAAAAAATATTTTTTGTCCATATTGTATAACAGTGATGAACAGAGTGGTCTTTCCTTGGAGAACAGGACTCCCCTACTATGCGGCATTGATCCCAAAGTTGTGGGCCTGGGCTTCCTGTAAAACCAGCAGAGTAAAAAGCTCCTTCAGGGCTTCCTTTGCTGACTCATCCCCTGTCCATTAGTCTTCTGAAATGCAGGCAATGAGATACATACCCGTGACCATACCTGTTCAGGGGAATGAACTTCTCTTACCATGCTTATTTATGAGGATATTGTCTATCAGGTTTAAGGACCTGTAGCTGATGCTGTAGGACAAAAAATAATAAAAAATGGATACAGACTAGGGAACACCTGAAATGTCAGTATTATCTCCAGTTGCCAGAGGCAAAGCACTTACTGGGATTATTCTCATATTATTTCACCATTAGAGATTCTAATTAAAATGCAAGCCCTGACTGAGCTGGGCACTGCTAACACAGACTCTCCAATCCAGGAAGCTATGATTTTACTCTTACTGTGTTAAGGAGGGTTGTGCTATGTTTGTGAGGGTCTTACCAAAGTCAAAAGGACGAAAAAAGGGAGAAAAACTATATATGAGTGCTGGAACACCTTGGTCATCTGCTCCACCTCCTCCAAAAGAAACGAGAAGCTGCATGAAACATTTTCCCTCCTTTTTTTCCCATTTCTTGGGGAAGGAGGAGTCGGGCCCTTCTCAGTGGCAAGGGGTTTCATCGCCCTGCAAAACCAGGAATCTTTGCTGGCCCTGGGAATGCTGCATCCCAGCGTGAGGCATGTGAAAGAGGCCACATGGTGAATGTCACGGGAGCTGCGGGTGGGTGCGAAAGAGCAGGAGTGAGGACAGTGGTGCTGAAAGGGGATCCTGTGAATGAGGTGTGACTGATGCCCCGTGGCAGCCCCCTGCTATTTAACAGGTAAACAGGGAGATGCACGTGGCTCGTAGCTGCATCAGTGGTGTTCTTTCACAAGCTCGAGAGGGATTTATAGTTTTGAAAGAATCACAGCTTTTGCTTAAGCGCTGTGCTCCTGTGGGGCATTGAAAGAGTCCTCAGTCACTAAAGGAAAGTTTCTTCAAACATGACCTGTTCTGTCTCTTGCTAGGACTGTCTGATGCCACAGGAACCAGAATCAGCGTCCTCCTCGAGTAAACCTCCCTATTTTTCTGTGCCATGTCTTTTTAGGGAGAACTTCGTATAACCTTGTGACACCTTCTACTATGACTTTGAATGAAATCGAGAGATTAAGGCTTGAATTTTCTTTGAAAACACTTATTCATTCAAACTGAGATGTTTTTGCGGAAAAAAACCCCAACAAAACAACCCAAAAACCAACCCACCCATCCAAAAAGCCAGACTGGTTTGGTTGAATTTCCTATTTCAAAATTTAAAAGAAAAGCTTTCAGGAGACATCATTTTGATCTTTCTTTTTCAAAAGACATGTTAAAATGAAAGCAATCTTCTTTTGAGCTGTTTAACCCCAGTAGTTCCTAAATACATTAATCATTTCTGGAAATGAATCCAGATCCTCGAAAGGACCCAAGTGTTTCTCTGCTTTTTAAGAGGAGATAGATGTATGAGAATTTTGCCTAGTAGGGTTTCAGGGGTGTCTTCCTATTACAGGAGCACTTCCTATGACATGTACTGAACATTAGTTTGAGCCCAATTTTTGTATACCCCATAATAATGCCTTAGTTACCAATCCACTTGTTTCCTGACACATAGGGAAGCACCGTGTCTGTGATGGAAATGCCTGTGGGTGGCAGATGTATGAGGAGAAATGTTTCGAGCACAGGCTGAAACCTCTGTTCTGCTCCAGAGCCCTCTACACATGACAGGACTGGATGTGCCCATGGGTTGTATCTGACAGTACCTGGTCCTGGGCAGAGGAGAGATGACAACAAATGAGATGTCTGTCATCCAGAGGAGAAAATGGACAAGGGGGCAAAGAAGTGAAGCTCATGTGTGGTGTACGAGGCTTGTCAGGACCCACTCTGGGTAACAGTCCTCCAAAGTTGATACAAAATACTATTTTCCAGAGACAGGGATCCCACCCTTGTTTTCAGTGAGCAACCCTTGGTTGAGCTGCAAACTAGTCCTCTGCTCTCCTGTGACATAGAGATGTGCCTGGAGCTTCTGTTTGTGACATTTTTTTTGGTCATTTTACTTTTCACATTTAAGAAATGCAAGAACAAAATAGAAATGCTCTAATAAATATTTACCCCATCTTTAAAAACAACACCAAACCACAAAATCAGAAGAAATTCAGTTTTCAGAATAAATAAGACAGCTCTAAAAATGTGACTGAGAGAGGGTCAGGCTGCAGCCAGCTGCAGAAAGCATTGGTGGTGGGTGAGTCTGATAATGTGGAGTCTGGGGGTGGAAGCTGTGGTAGAAGAGAAGGTCATGTAGCAAAGGCAGGGGAGCTATGACTTTACACCAGCTGAGGATCTGTCTACAAGCAGACACAATGGCAATGCTAAAGTTCACAGGGGATGCTTGAGAGGCCCACTGCATGGAAACACTTTTCTTTCCACTACTCATCAAAGCAGAAAGTGAAAAAGAGAAACCAAGCCTGTTTTTTTTTTTTTTTTATTCAGTGAGTCTGCTGCACAATCCATCTCCCTTGAACCCTGTGCTCTGACGATCCCCTCCTGAGCTGTGATCTCTCATTTTGCTCATGTTAAATGAATGAAGAGGATGGCATGAGCAGCAGTTTGAAATGGATGCTGCATGTGACAGCTTACCCCTCAGCTGGAGGATGCAGCATTTGTAAAGTGGAGGTTGAGCTGGAGCCAGGAGCACTGTGTCCTCTCCCTTGCAGCTCTGAGCTGGTGCTGAGTGACAGGGAGGAAATAGCTGTGAAGATTGGCTGGGTTTATTAGCTCACGCTCAAGTGCTCTAATGGCAAGCAACTTTCACCTGCATGAGGCTGATTTCATCTATACACTCACAAATACACCATCCAGGTAAGCACTTTCAAGCATGTAAGAGAAAGGTCCCAGTCCAAACCCTGTCTGTGAGCACAGCTGGGATGCACAGGTGTAGGTTTACAAGGGGAGGGGAAAGAAGGGAGTTTTAGCCCCCTCATTAGCCTGCACCTCCTTTCCTTCGTGGCCAAATATCTTTTGCTCCCAGCTTTGCTCTTCAGCAGTGTTGCAGGGAGAAAGAGGTGGTGAGAAGAGCAAGCGTGGGGACAAGTCCAATGTGATAATGCCAGAAAGAGAGGGGCTGAACCCTCTCCACTGATACATTGGCTCCTTTCCCTTTCACTGAGGCCTGACATGTCCCCAACCCCAGTCCCCAACCCCAGTCCCCACTCACTTTCTGTGGTTCCTGGCCAGGATATTGGCTTGTTTTTCCGAAGCCTCCCACTCAGACCATCTCCCCATCTCCTGGAGGTACTGCTGTTGTCATGTCCCTGGCTCAACATTTCACCTTCTCCCTTAACTCAGCATCTCTGTTGCCAGAAGCAACCAAAACTATACTACCAATACAGAGGCTCAACATTAAAAGAGGAACTTTTGGCGCACCTGTTTTTCTCTCCCCTTTCTGAACTGTCCTGGGTGATGTCTTCTCCTTTCTTGTCACCCCACAACATGCACATCAGCTTTTAAAAGTTAATATCTACAGCTTCATGCAAATTTAACTCTTTTTCATTTCTATTTGACTTTACTGAGCCACTGGCTGCTTTGTGTTGCAGCATTGCTTTGCCTTGAAGCTGTGCTGCACTGCACCTTTTAATGTCTGAGAATTGGATTTACTTTATTGTAATTCCTTAGACAGATGCTCTTTTCCATCTGAAATTAATGTGGTGGGCAGGATGGACCTCTTCCTCCACTAAAGAAAACAGGCTGTGGGTAATGCCTGTTAACTGAGCAAGGGGTTAGGTCTTTCCTGCCCTCTTATAGAGCTATTCCCATGGAAGGAATATTTTATGTAGACTTCTTGGTGGCATGTGCTATATTTCCTCCTGAGAGCTCTCAGGCTGACCCTAGTGGTCCTGACTACTGCAGGTGACTGAAAGCCCAAAGAAGGCTGAGCAGGGCAAGGGAAGGTGCTGGTGTTTGTCCTTCATCTTTACTTACATCTGTGAGAAACACTTTGGGACTGCTCATCAGGCTGATTTGGGCACTGCTCATCTCTGTGCTTTGCCAGAAAAGCACCAAAAGGGAACTTCCTCTATGCTTTAGTTGCATCTTCTCATGTTTTACTTCATGCCAAAAAATGCCCATGCCCTCTCTTCTGTGTAGACAAGAAATTTTGGCATGTTACCTACAAGTGTGGGGAGAAAAAAAAAAAAGAAAAAAGAGAAGGAAAAACCTCTATAAAATGTATCAATTTCTTTGGCTAGCGCTGTCACTGAAAAATGTGCTGCTGCTTTTTTTTTGTTTTCTTTTTCAGAGTGATTTTTTGGGTTATGATGGAGTCAGCTGACAGTACTAAGCTCAGGAGTTGTGGTTAATTAGTAGCCAGTTTAGGAAATTATGTTATGGTTACCTCATCATTTCTTAGCTTAGCAGCTTTCCTCCTCTTCCACCTCCCCCTTTTCTCCATCCCCTCCAGCCTTCCCTGCCCAGGGATATTAATTTTCTTCATGACATCTATGTTGCACACGTGAACTCAAATCTCCTAAACACACCTCAGCATCTCGGCTCTCCAGGAGTTTGAAAACACACGTGAATTAACCTTTTTTTTTCTGGCATGGAGACTGACCACAGAAAACCAATCCCAAACAGAAAATGCATCGTTTTTTGCTTCCCCCTCACCACACTGGTTTTATGTTGGCTCTTGCCCCTGCAGCTCCTTACCAGGCACCCAGTGTGATGCTGGGCTGACCTCCACCTGCCCTGTGTTTGTTGATGATGAGCACAGTCACTTTCACCCTCTGCCGTCCTCTCCCATGTGAAAAGCAAAGGGGAAAACAAGCAGCAGGAAGAAGCAACCAACCAGGTCCCCTCGACAAGTGGTGGCAACGTGCAAAATTAAAACCAAAAACTATGGAGGGGGAGATAAAACCCGCAACTTCGAAAGGTATTTTCTAGTGGGATATTTTGAAATCAGACATTCGCTAATAATGGCAGAGGAGGAAGGGGAGTGGGAGCGCAGAGATGAAGGCCTTGGGTTTGCTGGTCTCTGTTCAACTCTGCACTCAACCAGGCCTTGTTTGGACCTGCACAGTGTCTCAGGATAAAAACCCAGGGTAGATGCATGGGAGAAGCACTCATCTACCAAGTTTTGGCCCAGAATAACTTTAAATTGGCCTTTTGTTATTCTTCTTCTGTTGATCTATCAGTGATAGGGTCATTTTAATTGTTTTTCCTCCTCAGTGTGATGGAGGTCTGTGTTGTCACGTATGGGGAGACCTGGCCACTTTAGGGAAGGATGGTTGATATGCAAACCTCTGGAAAACGAAGGTTTGAGCTTTCAAAGCCTGAGCTGAAGCTCTGAATCATCTTATTGGTGTGGCCACATGCACATCCTCCGTAACAGAGCATGAAGAAACACTTGCATCACGCCCCCACCAATGTGCAAAATATAAGCATTTCACCAAATGCTGTTCTTGTTCTTCTCTACCTTGGTTGTTTTCTTTTTTGTTTTTTTTTGGTTTTTTTTTCCGATTCCTTCTGTCTTCATCTCTCATGCCACACAAAGATCATGCTGTGGTAATTATCTCCATTGTCTTCTCTAAGAGGGTCTAGATGTGGGTTGTGACCTTCAAGATTCTCCTGACACATTGTCTCTACTGATTGCTTCTCCTATGCCGGTTCCCCCTTCTCTGCAGTGGTCACACCTCCAAGGCATTTTCAGGCTGGGTGGGGTTGGCTCATGAGTTAGTAATTTCTTCAGCAAGCTTATCATGTTTTTTGTGGCTTTTGCCAGCCCTAAAAACTTGTGCTGCTCTTCTCTGTACCCCTACTACTTAGGATGGATGTGAGGGGTCTGGAAATGCACGTGATCATGCACACATACTGTCCCTGCAGCTGCAGGAGAAGGAGTTTTACTTCCCAGCAGTGATCACAATATTGAGACAGGCCAAAATCACCCAGGCTTTGCCATATCACATTTCAAGGCAGAACTATCTGTTGCCTCTCAGGCAGTCTTTAGGCCAGGGAAATAGGTTGTGCCTGGAAATAAATAAATGCGTTACTGAATTTTAAGCGGGACTTTGCACTCAGGATAAATCAAATTTCAAATCATATGAGCTGGCTGTAGCCAGTGCCAGCAGTGGGATGTGTGGGGAAGGCTAATATATGAATTCTATCCATACAGTTGGTTCTAACTGTCATTGAAAATTGCATGAGTTGAAACACCTTAATATTTTTCTGGAAGTTTTGTGTGTCTCATCGAACATCTTCTCTCCCCAGGTTTGTCTTTACTGAACAATGTATTTCAAAGGCTTTTATCAGCCATTGTGTTTGTGTCTGTTTTCCCAGGAGGAATCTCCTTTTCCTCTCAGCTACCCAGGCAGTGCATCTCCTAGGGCAGCTTCCTGGAGTAGCTCTGTCCTCACTTGTGGGTCTCAGTTATGGTGGTCCCAGAATGGGGAGCTGTGGGACTGCATGGGGGAAGTGGGAAGGACATTTCCAGTAGATCCGCATCACTCTTCTTGTCCAGGAGACATTGGAAGTATCTATCTATCTCCTACTCTGATCCACCATTTTATTTTCTGTGGATGGCAGGTTTCTGGGGTCCCTTGCTGGCTGAGGGACCCGGGCTTCATCTTGGTGGTTCTTCTGGTGGTTTTCAGCATTTCTCAACCATCAGGATGGGATGCTGAGAGCCAAAGACAGCACTTAAGCTCTGTGGAGTAAGTGACCTTACCCAAAGGGAGGATCTGCTGCTTTCCCTGTCTGCTGAGAGGGGACAAACCATGGGAGTTCCAGCCTGGCCAGAGGCACAGCAAAGTGCCTGCTGGCACCTGGGCTGGGAGCCAGCTCTGAAGTGTGGCTGGAGCTGGAGGCAATGTCCAGGCAAGTGGGCACCTCCTCTTCCAACACACCCATCTGTGCCTCATCCAACATGCCCCAGGGATACAGCTGACAGCTATTGCAAATCCCTGGTATAGATGCTCAATAACTAGTCTAAGGTTCATTTTAAAAGCCTTAATTTTTTGGGGTTAGATTGCCCAATAAAATTCAGAGGATGTTTGCTCCCATCTTGATCTGTCCATAAGGAAAAAAGATTTTTGCTGTCACTCAGCGAAATAATAAACAGGCTTTGCTTTTTCACTGTAGGCAAACCACTGTGCCTTCCTGCCCCTCAGTCTGTCTGTCTGTCTGCATGCTCTCTCCTACCTCTCTCAGCAGCGTGAAAAGCTTCAAACGCTCCAAAATCTGGCATCCTGATGCAAAGCAGAGCTATTTATTTTTTCACTGTTCAACGCAGGAATCTCTTCTGGGGGTGGCTATCATTTAAGACTGAGATTCAAGGGATGCTGCACTGTGGTCTCAGCTTATTTCTCACCCAGCTGGATGCATTTCAGGGGTGTTGTGCATCAGTGCTTTGAGCAACACTTGACTCCTCAGATAGCTATGCTGAAGTCAAAGGGCATCTTCACTGAGTGAGGTGTTATTTCCAGGGGGGCAGACACATCTACACCCTGGCTCAGCCTATTTTGTTTTGAATCCCTTATAAATACTCAGTTGCTGGAATGAGCTTATCATCTGAGAATCTCTTTTTTTTTTTTTTCTTTTTTTCTTTTTACCTCTTCGGTGTAAGTTGTTTTTAATCTTTGTGGCTGAGTGGAAACTGGAAAAAAAAACAACCTTAGCCACAGAAGGCAAATTAAAAGATCTTTGAATTTTATTTTTTGCCTTAGGACTTCTAGGTAGGTTTGCAGTTTTTAAAACCTAACAGTTACACCTTGCAGACAAACAGCTTAAAGCATCGATGCCCAGTCCCCTGAGCAAGTCTAAAGCCTGGGGTTTGCAATGTACAGCTTTTTTCTACCCATGCTCTGAGGGATGATTTTAAATGAGTTTAATTAAATCAGAGAAAAGTCCCCCCTGATGGAGACATTCATAATCATAGAATCATAGAATATCCTGAGTTGGAAGGGGCCCACAAGGACCATTGAAGTCTAACTCCTGAAATAATCTGAAATAAGTGTCTGGAATGACTCTGTTTCATTCATTTAATTGAACCTCTAGATAAGATGCCTGAATTAGGCTGATGTGGTGCAAACACCAGCCCTTTTGTTGCTTCTCACTGTTTTCTGGGTGTCACCACTGGTCAAATATAAATGTGATATAACTTCCTTGTCCTCATCAGCTAATATTACTGCAAGAGTAAAAAAAAAAAAAAAGAAAAAGAAAGAGAAAGAAGGTGACATTAAACCAGCTAAAAAATTCTCAGGAGACCTGTCAATCAAGAAAGATATTTACTGAAGCTTCTATTGACCCATATATGCTCTTATCTAGAAACCTTTATCTTCTAAGACAATGTTGACTAACAGCTTTTCCTTTACTCTTGTTTCTATCTTAAAAGAATAACAAATAAGCTTAATTCTTCACAAAATCTTTAGCAAATACCTTTTAAGCCTAACACAATGGTAGTTATTTTAAGAAGGATGGCTAAGCGCTGCAACACTTTTCTATTTTTCTGTCTTCGTTTTTCATATTGGAGCACTTAATCACAGTTAATCTTTGTGCACAAGGAAGACACATTAACTTTGTTTGCACAGGACTGATATAAAAGCTTTCAACTCCTCTGTTCCTGTATTCATCTCCCTGGTAAGCTTTACCATTTTAAATAACAGATAAAGGCAATGCTGAAGATCCAGTGATACAGTCTATCCTTGCTCAAGTAACTGCAGGAACTAGACTGCAAGCAAACTTGGAGCCAGCCTGAAGCTGAGCATCTGCAAATCCCACTGGGAGGTTAGAGCCGAGGAGAAGGGCAAGGTTTGTAAGGGTGTATCAAAACCAGCAAACTGAGAAGATGCCAATGGTCAGGACAGGTGAAAGGAGGCCACCTCCCTGAACAACCAGGACGTTCAGGTGTCTCTGCTCCCTGCAGACACAAACAAGCCTCGTTGCTGGCACTGCGGCCACCTCCTGACATTTGTGTGAGTGTCCTCTCCCTGTGTTTGCTTCAAAGGCTACAGTAATCACAGAACTACAGAATCATGTCATGGTTTAGGTTGGAAGGCAGATTAAAACCACGCAGGTCCAACCCCCTGCCATGTGCAGGGACACCTTCCACTAGACCATGTTGCTAAGAGCCCCATCCAACCTGACCTTGAACACTGAGAGGGGTGAGGCATCCACGACTTCTCTGGGCAGCGTTTGGTAAAGGGTCTTGTTTTGATAAAGTTATATTCTCCAAGGCTGTGAAATTGAGGGCTGCACTGAAGTCAGTGAGCCTGAAATTAATAGAATTTCTTTTGGACTGACTGTGAATTTCACTGTTGAGGGTAGTGATAATTTAAATGCCTTTTATGGCCTCTTTACTCTGTCAGAGTAATAAAAGGGGGCTTAGTCTTTGGTTACACCCAAAAGTTGCCCTTCTTAATTACCTTTGAATAGTAAAAGTAATAAAAAACTCTTTGCCTTCTCCCTATCCCACTCACACCTACTGGAGCAGATCTGCTGGTATAAATGTACCAGTGTGGGACATGAAGGGAATTAGAATGCTGTGGCTTGGGGGTATTGGCTGGAAGGAGAAAGCTCCATGTTAATTCCTTAAGTGAGACCTGTTTCTGGGATTTTTTTTTTCTTCTGTCTGATTATATAGGTATGAGCTTAAACTACTGAACTCAGGAGAAATTCTGGGCTCTTGGGGCTGGATCCATGCCATGGCCACATTATGATTCCATATTGGAGGAGTCTCAGAAGTGCTCTGAAACCTGTATATGTTTATTTGTACAGGAAAAAAGCCTTGATGTGGGGACCAGAGGGAGCAATGGTCCCTAATGCTGGCACCTGGAAACCAGGGCTCTGGGACATTCCATGGAGCACATCCTTGGCTTTCTCTAGAAAAATCAATACAGAAAAAACCTGAGAGCTGGAGAGAAGAGATCCCATGACAACTCCAGTAGATACTAAAAGACAACTGGAGATCCTCATTTGCTGACTCTTGCCAATTCTGCATCCTGTTTTGTGTTTGTTAGGATCCAGCAAAACACAAGCTGTAGGTGTTGCTCCAAACTTTCTCTGTGTCTGTCCAGACATTTCTGGGAGCTGTTTACAGAGACAAAACTGAAAAAACACTGTGCATATTTTGGCCAGGAGCCATTTTGGTTTGCTATAAAGTGCTGTAGTATACCTAAATATCTATTTGCAAACAAACACATCAAGAACAATTGTTTGGTGGTCAGAAGAAGCAAAGCTGTCCTTGCCCTTTCATCCCAAGATGAGAGGACATTTAGATCAGACTGATAAGCAGATAGACTGTTGGCTGTTGGGTCTTCTTTTTTTTTCTGGGTGTTTTCTTTCTTTCTTTTCTGTTTAGTTTCAGTTGTACTATTTCACCTTAGCAGTAGTTAGGTACAAGAGGGCTGTGTAACCTGTATGCTGACCAGTCATCTGGGAGACTCAGAGGCCTGAGAGTCAAAAGGTTACACTCAAAGCACAAGTCTATAACAACAAATAGACCATAGCCCTGAGGGCAAATGGCACAAAATGGCTCAACCATAGAGACTCATTCTCTCCCTTGTTGCCAAAGAGTTTTACCTTCTCTGCACTATTCATTTGCCACATATATCACAGAATCATGGAACATCCTGAGTTGGAAGGGACTCACAGGGATCATCAAGTCCAACTCCTGGCCCTGCACAGGACAACCCCAAGAATCCCATCAAGTGCCTGAGAGTGTTGTCCAAGCACTCCTTGGACTCTGTCAGGCTTGGTGCTGTCACCACTTCCCTGGGGAGCCTGTGCACCTTTGAAATGCTCTAAGACATATTGTCTTTCCTCTTGATGTTGCTCAGAAGACAATAGGTCTTCCATAGATCCCAAATCATACTTGACAGTCTGGTGCAAATGTTATGGATATTCCAGGGTTTCACTCCAGGTATCAGGTGTTGGCAAGTGGCCAACTGGATGAAGCTCCTGGAAAGTACAGTCACTACCAACAGAAAAACCCTGATTGGTGGGCCAAACACAAGTGTCTGCCTTAAAGTAATCTTAAGTAAATCTTAAGAAGTCACTGACAACACTGCTACCTCCACAACAGGCCACAGTGGGATTTCATAGGTCAACACATAAACACCTGAATTTGGATACCCTAATCTGCTAACTAAATCTCATTCCAAATTCCTCCTTGAATATCTAATACCACTTGAAATGCATGAGCTGGTTCAGGGATCTGACCATGGATATCTAAGGCTCTATATCTTACCCGCTTTGTAACAATAAAAGAGTAAATATGAGAAAAAAATCCTTAGAAATAAGCTTCTGAAGCAGCTTCATGTGCAGTACAGATAAGGCAGAAGAACCCCTTTTTGCTATATTCCTCTTTTCAGAGTGCCCTGTTCTATTCCTCTAGGACAGGCAACTTTGTCTCCTGGGGAATTAGGTAGGTGTAAAGAGATTTTTATTACAGATATGCTCATTTCTAGCTCCCCGTCCTAATGATTGCAGATTGTGTGTCAATTGGTTCTGTTAAAAAAAAAAACAAAAAACACAACACAAAACCAAAACAGGCTCCCTGGGTTTCTACAGATTCCCAAAGGAAGTTTTAGTTCATTGGTTGTGGGTATCATCCTACAGTGTCTGAATACTGGTGCTACTGGTTGGGTCTTGGAAGGGATTCAAAGGCAGCACTGCACAAGAAAACTTCACAGGTCCTGGCACGTTCGATAGTGGTGGGTAGTGGGGTTGCTTAATAAAGCAGTTCAGTTCAAAGTGAAGGTAGAGGGAGTGTAGGCTCATAGATCATAACACACATGCTAGCCCAGAAATGCCAGGGTATTTCAGTTGTCATTAAAACATGCAGGTACACGAATTATTGGTAGAACGAATCATCCTGTGATGCCTGAGCATGGAGCCAATAGAGGTAAAACACTTCCAATACTTAGCAAGTTTGAATGCTTTGGCAAATTGTTTAGCTTGGAAGTTACTGAAAGCCATATTCATTTAATTAACCTTTCAGTGTACTGGCAACAGGTCTAGTTTTTCTGTGCTCAGACCCCCTCCACAGTAGGTGTTTTTCAGGTCCCACACATTGAATTTTGGAAGCAACTTTAGGAATTATGAACATGAGGGGTGGATGGTACTTGTCTAAGTCAGGCAAGATGTGGGTGGGCTCTTTCTCAGCTATTTTGCACATCCAATTATTGACAGTATCCCTCGCATCCCACCTACCCGTCTAGGTTTTCAATAGGGCACAGTTAGGTTTTGACATAAAATCTGGGTGTCTCAGATTCAGAATATCATCACAGTAGTCTCAGTGTTTAGGGGATGAGATGTTCAGCAAAGGACAGACAGGGGCTCTGGGTGCCATATTCAGACAACCTTCTGTGTGTGCCCATATCCCTCGGGACCAGAAACCAGTGAGGGATTTGCATTACCCTGATCTCTACACCCTGAGCCATTGGTGCTGTGGAGTGCCTACAGAACCAAAATGAAGCACCTTAGTTGAAAGTTTGGAGATTATTAGGACTATATGCAAGCTGTGTGGCGCTTGAAAATGAGGATTGTGATTAAAAGACCCAATTTGTTTTTCAGAGGGAAGCGGGGAGGACTTGGCCTTTCCCCTGATGTTATAATCTCCCTTCTCTGCTTTGGGATGCTCGTGAGATAGAAAACCTTTGTAATTTTTTGTACATGGTAAGAAACTCCCTCCAATGAAGAATAATTAATCTTTCATCATAGCTCATTTACATCTATCTCACTACCAGCCCAGGAATGCTGGTCTAAACAGAGACAATCTGAAAAAACAGACAGGTAGACAGGGGGAGTAGGGATGTGGACTTCATTTTAGACATCAAAGCGATTGTTAACTGAGCAGTTCTATTTATAATGTTGGTAGATTTTCAATGCACTTTCACAGAATGAGATAGACAATTAAAGAGTGGAGGTTTTATGTCGATGAGTAAGTAAAGGCTTCATTTCTAAAATGATTTATCTTAAATGAGTTGCTTAAGGTTCTGTTTATAGACTTGGAGTGCTGGAGTACTGTCACACCTCTGCTGGTAACATCTCCCTTCAGGGCTTGAGGGAATAGCATCTGGCCATGTGGTTTTTCTCCAATAACTTATTAGCACCCTTTGCTTCTCAAAGTGGCACAGTGTTTTTTCTGAGAGAACATGTTAAAAAGAGGAATTTTAAGTCCCACATTCTTAAGCCTTCTTGGCCACAAGAATGAAAAAAATAAATATTTTCTTTTAAATTTTTTATTTAATGTTTACAGGACTTTTTTGTCACTTTACATTGAGGCTTGTGTTTGTGAAACAACTCAGGGTTGGGGAAGTATGGAAACTGAGTTTTCATGGTCCAGCTGAAAAGTGGGAAGATGAAGGAGGTAGGACATGATGGGGAGAGAGAGGAGCTGCTCACAGTAAAGCAGCTTATGGTCTCTCTAGTTCTGGAGAACAGGGTTTTGCCACAAGGTTTCTTATGTGGCATCTTTCCTAACAGGGGAAATGTAACTAGCCCCATCTGGGATTAATTAGCCACCTGGTGAAAGGAAAACAGGAACTATAAACTGATTTAAGAGTCCTGCCTTCTCTTGCTGTAACATTCATCCAGCAGTGACTTCAGATCCACTATGGCAAAAGGGAAGAACTGCTTGCAAGAAACACATTTGCCTTTGTTTATCCTTGGTGGCCTCAAGGAATGGATTGTACCAGCTTGGAGCAGCATCCAGGCTGCCCTTTTCCTCCCTGATGCTCATTTCCACTGATATAAGTAGCACCAGCTTCTATGACTACTGAAGAAAAGCTGCTTTTTCTTTTTTTTTTTTTTTTTTGGGTAAAGAGCTCATGTCCACCTCTCAGAGTGGTGAAGATGAGTTTAATAGTGTGGCTCCCTAAATGCTCCAGATGAGAAAACAAACAAAAGAGAACACAGAATTGCTCCTTGGTAAATTTTTACATTGTCTTAAAGATAATGTCAGAGCCTGCAAAGGTGAATTCCCTCTTTTTGAGTGTTTGATATCACCACCATCATCTCAAAGCCTTTCTGTTTGAAATTGTGGCACAGAATTGAGATGCTGGTTATTACGAGGCCAGAAGGTAACTCAGGTCAGGTGTATTGAGCTTTGTGTGATGAACACAAGACTCACAATATAGCTGAGAGGAATGGGCACTGAGGGGAAGAGCAGTGTGTTACAGCTAATAGCAAACAACAGATACCTTGGAAAAAAGCTGGGAATAATCATGTGGTGATACTTCCTCAAACACCCTCCCAGGTGTCAGTAATTTGCATCTAAACCAGAGGGGCTGCCTTTGTGTTCAGTAGCCCTTGGGGCTTTTTCTTCTCTGAATTTCTCCTGCTGGTTGTTGGATCCAGGTAAGCTATTGGCAAGGGTTTGTCACTCTCACCTCTAGAGACCAACACTTCAGCTCCTGTCCTGCTATGTATTTTCACCTGCCAGGTGCTTCTTGTGGAGCTGATCTGGTATGCAGGAAGCAACAGCCTTGGGTATGAAGAATCACAGCAGTGGGAGAGGCTTTACTGCAGGGCTTTGCTGCAGCTGGGGTATGTCACCTGGCAGCACTCTACACTCAGAAAAGGTTTGCTTGAAGGTATTTTCCCAAAGACACCTTGGATATGGGAAACTTGGCCTGTGGAATGTCTCTCTGGAGACCAGCAGAACAGAACCCCTTGTAGAGTTTCACATGTTGACCACTACTGCTTAGGTGGGTAATATGAAGCTTGAAAGAGGCACGAATTTTGGGTGAAGTGTCTGCAGTAGGTGATAGTGTACTCTGGTCCTGTCTCCTTCTCCTGCTGCCAACCCCAGCTGTGCCCATACAGCTCCCAGGGCTGGTATACAGACAGCAAATTTAACCTCTGCTAGACAAAAAGCAGTCTATCCCACACCTCTTCTTCCAAAAGCAGCATTAAAACAGGAATGAGGAGTGAAGGACCTGGATGTAGATAAGGGTGGGTTTTGCCCCTAAGAAAACATGTGGAATCACAAAGTTGTTTACTTAATGTCTTTATGAATTTGGCAGGCGCTCCCAAAACACTCCCTCCATGCAACCCTGCACCTCCCTCACCTCCTTGGTTTGGCACAAGCCTAAGAGGAGGCTGGCATGGACCCTAAAGATGCAGAGAAAGAAACAGTTTCACCTCTCTAAGCCTTTCTGATATGTCTGCCTCATGACACAGCAGTCAAGGCAGATGAAAAACTGTGCAGATCTGAAGGCATTCCCCTTCCCTCTCCTACCTACCCATCACCCTGTGTCCCTATCAGCCAAGCACCTTGCTGAGAAGGACAAGGAAGAAAGCTGAGGTGCCACCAAGAAGGCTCTGCCTTCATCCTCCCTCTTGAAAACCCCAATGAAAGTGAAGAATGCTCCCTAAAACAGCCCCTGAGAGGAATGAGTTAACCTGGGAGGGAGTGAAAGCCACATGAGAACTACACAGGTGCAGCAACAGTTTTTATTTGGTAAATATCACCTCCACAGCCCAAGAGAAGGCCCATGAAAGAAGATGCCTCTTCTGCAAATAGGAAGAGTGTGGTTAGGAGCACTTGCCGAGCTAATAAAGGCTGTTGAAGCTTCAGCTTCCGTTGGTGGTTAACCCCGTGACATCGCTGCACTCCTCTGAAAACAGCACCTGAGTGATACACGGCTTAATTGTGTGTGATATAAACACGGGTTTTATCACATTAGCCGGCTGGTGCCGAGCATGCAACCGAGAGGCACTGCTTAATCGAGCAGGGGGTGATTTGTACTGAACAAGATGGGGTTGTGCCCTGCTGCACCACAGGATCCTGGTGCTGGCTGGGGAAACCGGGGCTGCCCCTGCCCCAGGAGCAGCTGCTGGAGTGGGTACAGGGCAGAGAGCCATGGTGTGATAGGAAAATGATTGCCCTTGTGGTTAAAACCCAAAGCTTGATGACCTATTTCCTAGGCAAAGTATTCTTTCTTTTTTTCTTTTTTTTTTTTTTTTTGGGGGGGTTTGTTGTTTGTCTCTCCGGGAGGAGTGTTTGGATCGCATGGTCGATGTGTGCAGGTGTTGGTCTGTCTGAAGTGAAGGTTGGACCCTGTCTCTGAGCCACCTCAGTCTGCAACACCCATGTTTCCTCCAGGCCAAGGCTCTACAGGTAAATAGAAGCTGCAGAGCAGGATGGAGCCTGAGCACTGAGCTGATTTCAGCATTAGGAGCTTTTTTGCATCTCCAGCACAGAGCCTTTTTCCACCCAGAGGACTGATTTTTAGCAGCCAGAAATATATTAGCAGAAAACCTACCCACACTTTGTGTCCCAGCTCTAAAGCTGTTTCACAAGCTCAAGGGCTTTTTTTTTTTTCCTTCAGGAGTAAGTAATGTCAAAATTGGAGGAGTTTACATGAAACTGGTTTTACCCTACTCCATGGTAACATCCAAAATCACCATCACATCCTCTCCTGAGCTGGGAATGGCTGTTCTCTCTCATCCACTGTGTAACCCCAAGCAACTATGTAAGGTGTTTTCCAGGTTTGCTGTCCATAAATATATGTTTATTTTCTCCATCCCTAAGCACTATTAAACTATATTTTAGATACTGAGGAAGATGAGGGAAAAGAGTCTGCAACAGGCCTCTGTGAAGGTATTTCATTTAGGGTAAAATATGTATATTTTTTTCTTCAGAATTTTATTTGTCTGCAAAGCATCACACACACCCCTATGGCTCTGTAGGCACACTACAGTTTTAATATTACTTCGGTTCATGTTTCACTCATTCCACATCAGTGAAGCAGCATATACAGAGTTGCAGCCCACTTCCAGGCTGGTAAACAGCTCCCTGGAGACCTTCCTTCATCTGGGCCAGCTCTGCTCTGCAGAGATCCAACACAAAATGATGGGGTTTAAGACTTCCCCCATGGCAACCTAGAAATTTTCTCCTTACTTCACTAAGGCAGAATTGGGCCTTTACATCCCTAGAAGTGTTCAAGGCCAGGTTGGATGGGGCTTGAAGCAACCTGCTTTAGTGGAAGGTGTCCCTGCCAATGGTAGGCGGGTTGGGACGAGATGATCTTTAAGGTCCCTTCCAAGCCGAACCGCTCCGTGACTTTCATTCCTCACACCTTCACCGCAGTGCCTCCATCCATTGGCTGTGACAAACATCCTTTCTCCACCCCTTCTTCCTCTTTCCCCCATCCTCCTCTCCCAGTTGACATCTCCTTTGCAAAGCTGGACTCCTCGCAATGCTGATTTCTTCAGGCATAAACTTATGAATGGTACAGGCAGTGCTTTGGAAATTTACCCTTTTGTGCCAACTTCCTGCTGTATGAAACACCTGCATTTAACAGCAGAGAAAGAAAACAACCATCACAGTAAACCTTGGGTAAAACTGGTTTCAATTAGTAGCCTTAATTGCAATGAAACCGAGAGGAAACGAAACGGGATCTTTGCTTTCAGCTCTCCTCCTTCCCTCTCCCCACCATTCCTTCCAGCCTGGCCTGGGGAAAGCATCACATCTCTTCAGTTCCCACCCGCACACTCAGCATCCCCACAGGTGGGTCTAATACCAAAATCTGTGCCTTCTTTCTCGTTTTCTTCCTCACAGGGCGAGGTGAAATCCCAGCAACAGACTCTCATGGCTGCAGTAGACCTTCAGACATGTGGCACAACTTCTATACCCCAGGCCCGTCCTTCTCACCTGGTTACCATTTCAGTGAGACCAGCAACTTGTTTTTATCTAAACAAAAGACCCAGATACCCCATTTTTTTTCCCCTCATCCTCCCCTGGGTTTGGAATGTCAGCCATCACACAGCCAGCGTAGCTAACTTCCTGACTGAACGGAGCTCAGCAGGAGGCTGCGAGCTTCCACTCACGTTTTCCCCTCCTGCTGTTGTAAATATTCTCCATGCAAGAAGACTGAAAGGTACAATTTCTCCATTTTAACCCAGATCCACAGAAGGTGTGGTTATTTTCACGTTTCAGTCAACACAGTTTCGTGTCTCTTGGCAGAGTGAGCGTGTTGCCATGTGCAGTATCGCGTCCGCAGGTGTTACGGCCTCTGCCGCACTAAGGAGGTGAGAGGAGATGGTTCGGACCCGTCACACCTACATTTCATCGTAAAAGTATTAATGGATCATTCCGGAAAGCCTCTGCAATCTTTTCAGTTGCTTTTACTAGGCGCTGTGTTGGACATTCTTGGCACCAGCATGGCCCGTTTGTGCCTTGTTTCTGCCTCTGGAGAACTGGAGGTGGGTCATGTACAGTGTTTGTTCTAAGCTACAATGGTCTGCAGGCTCCAGTTTCCCCCGTCGTTAAACTGTTGGACTTTCCACTCTACCAGCAGGAGATTCTGGTGATGATGGCCATGGTGGCAGGTGGTCTACATCTCTTCCTCCTGGTTCTCTGCATAAATCCTCTGCATGGACTAGTAGACCCAAGCGGCAGTGGGACCTCCCACATATGGAGAATGTTGAAATTCAAAACTCAGAGATGCCATCACCGTGGGTGAATCCAGGGTGCCTGGATTTGTCTTTCTTAGTATTGTTTTTGATGTTCTTGTACTATATACAAAGATATACATGCAGTAGCCTGATGTGAAAAAAAACCCTACATGTTTGGGTTTACAGGTGTTACTGTGAGGTTGTATGGCTTGCTCAATAGTCATGTTGCCTGTATCCTCCTTTTGGGAGGAACTGTTTCGTGTTGCACTTTGTCCATACTGCCCTGTTATGTCCTGGTTGCTGCTGTTTTACCAGCACGACCCGGTGAGAACAAAAGTGAAGATGGATATTTACCCTGAGGAACATTCCCCTAGAAGAAAACAGAGTGTCTCTGCTGGAACGAGACTGTGCTCATCTTTAGGTCATGTCAGGGCCTTGAAAACAAGCAGAAGAACTCAAATGCTTTCAGAAGAGATGAATTTCAGGAAAATTTAAGCATGCAAGGAAGGACTGTGGATTTCCAGTATGGTTAAAGAGAGAGCAAATAATATCCAGGACTCATGCAGATATTGAAGAGACTGAAGGGCCACCCCCACCTCTCCTGCAGTAGTTGAGTTGGCCACTTGGTAATTCAAGTTTTGCAGGTGGGCACTTAAGGATATGGTATGGAGCTGGCTTCCCTATCCAGCAAACACACAAGTCATTGGATGGGTTGAAATTCCCAGTTGTGCTTCTTCATGCCTACACCACCACCAACCAAAGTGTTTTTCCCTGCTGTGCCCAGAACTTTGTTTTCAAGGAGGAAACCAAGGCTTGTGTGAGGTAGTCAGGACAAGAGTGCCACCTTTCTCACAGCAAAGCCACCTGTTGAATCCTTCCTGCTCATGACACAGCCGTGAAGACAACACAGACAGAGCTCGATGGAGCACTTGCCCAGGCAAAAAGTTAATTTGCCGCTCTCCCGCAGTGTGGTAAAACTGAAATCTTGATCAGGGCAGCTGAAGGACGTAGCTGTGGTTGCTCTGCAGTGAAAGAAGGGATCAGCGTGTGTTTGATCTGGAAGAGGCCCTGGTCTGCCTTGCACTGTAGCTGATGGGTGCAGGAGCTGCAGCTCCCATCCCTGCTGTGGCCAGGACGCGTCGAGTGCCAGCGCTGAGCAAACAGCAGCTGAGAGGCACCTTCCTGGCTGCGACCTGCCCTGACGACGGGGAGCTGCACCTCAGTTCCTGGTGTGGTTAGAGCCGTTACCCTGGTTCACCACTTCAGACCCGTCCTTCCCTTATCACAGTTGTTTCCTTATTTTCTTCAGCAGAGGTGGAACATGCCACGCTTGTTTTTGAGCGCAGACATTGGAGAGCTGGAAACCAGCCCGGCAAAAGGCTTGTTTGTGTGATTTTTTTGCAATAGTGAGGAGGCAGTGTGGCACTGGGCACAGAAGGGGAAACAAAACAGGATTTTCTCCCATCCCTGCTACAGGTTTCTGTGGCACCTTTGTCCTCCTCTTTCTCCTTGCTGTGAGCCTCAGTTTCTCCACCTTGGAAAGGAGGAGAGATGCTTGTATTTTGGTCCACGCTTACAGTCAGGCACTCACAGTTGTGGCTTAGGTTAAGATAAGGCTTTGCATGCTGTGGAAACAGAGGAGAGATGCAGAAGCTGTTATCACTGAGTGAGTGGGCCTTAACACTCACAGTTTTCATCCATTGAAACCAACCACCTACTTTCTATGTGCATAGCTTTCCTGTGAGACTACGTGGATGGGACTGGAAAGAAATTTTTGAGCCATCAAATTCAGTCCCTTGTTGTGTCTGCCACTCTTTAGTCTCTCCTCTAAAAAACTTTTCAGGTTTTCACCAAATACACTTCTCTTACCAAAGCTCTTACAGATCCAGTGCACATTGAGGGTTAGCCACCTTTTTCCACAGTTACTTGGGAGTGGAAAGAAAGAAAAGCAAACCAAGAAGGACTCAAAGTAAAATTTTCATCGGTCTCCTTCTCATGATGTAAGATCCTGCACGTGGGTTGGGGCAAATTCCAAGCACAAACACAGGGCTAGGTAGAGAACAGGATTGAGAGAAGCCCTCAGGGGGAGAAGGACTTGGGGTGCTGGTGGACAAGAAGCTCAACATGACTCATCAATGCATGTTTACAGCCCAGAAAGCCAATCATGTCCTGGGCTACATCTCAAGAAACATGACCAGCAGCTCAAGGGAAGGGACACTGCTGTCATGAGACCTCAGATGGAGTACTGTGTCCAGCTCTGGGGCCCCTGATGTAAGGACGTGGAGATGGTGGAGAGGGTCCAGAGGAGGTCACAAAGATTCTCAGAGGGCTGTAGAGCTCTGCTACAGGCTGAGAGGGTTGGGGTTGGTCAGCCTGGAGAAGAAAAGGCTTTGGGGAGATTTTGTACCACCTTCCAGTATCTGAATGGTATACAAGAAAGATGGAGAGGGACTTTGTACAAGTGCATGTAATGATGCAACAAGGGAAAATGTCTTTAAACTGGCAGAGGGTAGATTTAGATCAGATATTAGGAAGAAATTCTTTACATTGAGGGTGGTAAGACACTGCAACATGTTGCCCAGAGAAGTTGTGGATGACCCATCCCTGGAAGAGTTCCAGGCCGGGTTGGATGGGGCTTTGAGCAACTTGGTCTAGTGGAAGGTGTCCCAGCTCGTGGAAGGAGGGATGTGACTAGGAGATCTTTAAGCTCCCTTCCAACCCAAACCATTCTATGATTCTATGACTCTTGGCAGAAAGATGCTTTATATCTGGACAGAGGTGGCTGCACCATGAGAAACAGAACACAACATTCAGAAAGCAAAAAGCAGCATCAGCAGCCACATCAATTTCACTTCAGTGCACTGAAGAAATCCCTTTGGATTATGTCAAAAACCCAACATGTTTTCTGACCTGAGTATGCAATTGGATGTACACTGCCACTGGGCCATGTACAACTTTGAGAAGAAATTCCTTCCTACAGCCAGGCTTGAAGTGCAAAGCAAACCAGCTACAGGGATAACTTCAGTATGGGGTCAACCTTAATATCTCCGTTAGTGGCAGTTTTGGTCCCCCCCTTTCTTGGCCCTTTGCAGCCAAGTGTTCCCAGGCCATGCATTTGCAGGGACACTCAGGAAAGTGAATGAGCAAAGGTGTGAAGTCAACGTGCACCAGCTAAAGACATTTAGCCCTTGTGGGGATGCCCTCATTCAGGAATAAAGTCACCTTACATTGATGTAGTTTAATCCTCAGAGGAGGATTAAGCACTAAAGGCATTTTAATCCTAAATGAAAACATGCACATGTGCTTTAATTTATGTGCGCTGACTTCACACCTGTAGTTAGCTGACTTGCCTTCACTTCCCTGTCCCTATGTGGGAAAGCACTAATGAGATACAACTGGAATTTGGGTGATGCAGTTGCTGTTAGTTCTCTTTCTGAGGTTTCCGTAATTTGGATTTCAGTGCATTCCTTGTGGTTCGAGTTGCCTTTTTCCCCCCTTTTTGGTCTTTTCAGACATCCTTTCAGTTTTGGTATACATGCATGTTTGATTAGAAGAGTCTCAGGTGGAAGAATTTTACCCCCGGAGAAACACATGCTTTTTGACCATTAGAAATGTTTTGAATCCTGCTGGGGATTGATATGAGGCAGCCTCCATGTATGGCTTAGATTAATTTTTTGAGTAAGGGGGGACTCTTCCTTTATGTGCACGCTTCTCCTTCACTGAAGCTCATAACTGAGTGCTCAGCTAAGGTACTGAAGTTACCTAGCTGGTCTCCTAAGGCTCTGTCTACAAACACGGTAAAAAGCAGTTTTCTCTGGGCTGGTTCGTTTTAGAAACAATTTTTGGAGAAGTCTCATTCTTTGCTAGCTAAACACTGAGTGTAAAGACTGGGAAGGTCAGAGGGACACCTCAATTTTGGTAGTGCAACAGTTCCAGTGTGCTGGGCTGCTTTTTGTCTTCCAAAAAGGAACTCAACCATTTTATGTGCAAGGGGGAACCAAGGCCACCTACAATGTTTGTTTTCTCATCAGCTGTAGCTCTTTAATTCTGAGGTGACTACACAGAATGAAACGTGGGCAGAATTAGGTCATGCTAATGCACCAATGGCTTTTCTGGCTGCGAAATTCTGCATCAGCCTTCTAAGAACACCCAAGAACACCCATTATCCTGCAAGTTAATGTCTGTGGGGAGAGGGAAGTGGACTCTGTGCTGCCAGCCTAATGAAGGGTCTGGAGTACAATCTTATGAGGAGTGGCTGAGGGAACTGGAGTTGTTTAGTTTAGAGAAAACAAGGCTCAAGCGGGGATCTTATCACTCTCTACAATTATCTAAAAGGAAGTTTTAGCAGATGGTGGTTGGTCTCTTCTCCCAAGTAACAAGCAATAGGACAGGAGGAAATGGTCTCAAGTTGTACCAGGGGACATTTAGATTGGATATTATGAAGAATTTCTTTGCTAAAAGAGTTGTTAAACACTGGGACAGGCTTCCCAGGGACGTGATGGGATCATTGTCCCTAGAAGTGTCGATGTGAAACTTGTAGATGTCGTACTTAGGGACATGGTTTAGCAGTGGACTTGGCAGTGATGGGTTAATGGCTGGACTCAATGATCTTGGAGGTCTTTTCCAACCTTGATGATTCTATGATTCTATAAATTTATCAGAAGAAAACATCTGGGTCTCCAAATGTCTTTTGTACCCAACATGCAGTGTGTTTAGGACACCAAGACTGGGAACAAAGTCACATCCCCTGATCCTGCTGTGCTTTGGTTTTCCCAACTGTGAAATAATACCCATTCTCTTCACTTTGAAACTGCTGTTGACACTTCAGGAATGATGATTTGAAGCAGGAGTAATTTTGTCTCCTAGATAGGTCTTTCTCCCTCTGTTGACTACATGGGAAGCCAAAAGAGACTAAATTTTCTATTTAGACATGAGATTTACTTAGTCCTAGGCCCCTTCCTGGGGTCCTGGGTTAGAAAGCAGTTATTGTTATAATAATGACAACATTATTGTCATAACATGCTCAACATGATATTTCATTTTCCATGTGAGGTAAGTGGATACTCCTTACCATTTTTTGTTATCATTTTTTACTAATTATTTCTGTAGCCAAAGGTATTTATTGCTCCATGGAACTAGGAAAGGAGAAGGGGCTTAGGTTGAAACTGACTCTCACTCATAATCACTTTCATCCACTAAAAAGGAGGGAAAATAGCCAAGATTCTTCACTCAAAGGATTGTTTGGTTTTGATTTTGCTGTTGTTGTTGTTGATTACTCTGTAAAGTCTTTATGGCAAATATAAAATGTCCTCACCTGTAGCCTGATACCTGGAAATCCGTACAACCTGGTCAACGAGACTGAGTTTTTTCAGGAGCTGACCCTCTTCTTTGTAATGTATGAGCTGCTGCCAGATTTTACACATGTGAGTGTTAGTGCCAGAAACAGTGAACTCCATCTGCACTTAGAGCGGGGTGCACCCTTTCAAAAATTTTTCAGAATGGGTTGCTCTTTATTTCTAAATAATCAGAAAATTTGAATCATATTGTTCATCTGCAATTCTCATAAAGCTTTCTGAAAGCAACAGAAAAGCTCAATTTCCACATGAAAATATATTCAATTACCCACCAAAGAAGCAGAAAAATAAACAATCTTTAAACCACTGAGAGATGTAAAAACACACACTCCCTTCATTAAGAGGTGCCAAAGTACCTTTCAAGTGACCATCAGTATTTAGAGCTGAAAGCTTCCTAGGCCTTGAGGTGTTAATACACAGGCTTCCCATGACTTGAAACGTCTGGCACTTTCATTTTAAAGTAATAATTAAATTAATGTTTAAAGTAAATTTTGAAGTGACATGTTGTTATATTGCAGGACAAGCGTCAGTGTTGCAGGGAAATGAGAACATGCTGTTGCGAGCATCATTTTTCAGTTCTTCCTTGTGTCAAACTTCTTTCGCTCATTTAAATCACAGAGCTCAGCAGACCTCAAAACAGTTTACAAAGGAATTACAATAAATTACACTCATCCCTGTTTCACAGAGGAGGAAACTGAGGCAAAGAGAAATGAAGTAACTTGGCAGGTTTCTGCAGCAGGGCTGTTGCAGAGGCAGGCAGGATCCAGCTCCTTGGGCTCATCACAGGTGTCGGAGTGCGTTGTGTAATGCTACGTGCAAAATGTGTATCCTCTAATTGCTGCAGACTAAATCCTAAGGAAATAATGAAATGCAGTAATCCAAACTAATTGTGCACCTTACCTTCTTAAGCAATACGGGAGCTACTTTGAGGCCTTCTCTTCATAGCGCAGTAAGAAAGATGTTGCAAATCATCAGCAGAATCACAGAATCATTAAGGTTGGAAAGGCCTCCAAGATCAAGTCCAGCCTTCAACTGAATACTACCATGCCCACAAAACCATATCACAAATATGTTTTGAAATAAGAAAAATTTGTTCTTTTAAACATTTGCTAGATCTTTGATCAATATGACTTTAGAGTATTTCCCCACAAGTGTGAGGCTGGTAGTGTGCTGTGTTTTGTTTTATCTGAGGCCGAGCTTTCATACAACCCTTGATGCCATGACATTCTTGCTGACATAAGGCTGCAGGACATCAGTTGCTTTCAGCAGCACTAATGATTTGAAAAACAACCCCAAATCTATAGTCCTGGACCAAATAAATCTATTAACAGTGTAAGAAAAACCCCACAACCCTTATCTTCAGGCTCTGTCTTTATGCCGTCTCTGCCTTTCAAGGGAATGAATTCTGCTCTAGCTTGTACAGATGTGTTTCACAGGGTAAAGATGTATTTAAAGGGAGGTGCATTTTTTCATGCCGTGGTGAATTTGGCCTCAAGGTAGCAAATTCTTCCCTCTGTTGCTCCACTACAAACTCATGTACTTTTTCTGGGGCAGGGAATGTCTTTCTGTGCAGCACATGTAAAGGGCTGGGTGCAGTGCGGTTCTGGGCCATGGTTTGGGGCTCCTAGGCACTACCACATGCTGCATAATTAATATTAGTAATGAATAATAATAATAATAATAACAGCTATAATAATAATAATGATGGTTGAATAGGAGGGAACCCCATAACCTTGCCCTTGGGTGCCTGAGTAGGAAACGCAAGCCAAGGCAATTCAAGAGAGACACCAACAACAGAGTTAGTTACAGCAGCCCCGGCAGCTGGCTTTCCTAATAAGCATTATAAATGTGGCTGGGAGGGAGAGGCAGTGCACAGCAATTTCACATTACTAGGCTCCATGTACAGGGCAGTGTACCATCACCGATGGAGTCATTTCAGTCTTGACTGAAAAAACCAGTGGGAATTACTGCTCTGGAACATTTTTCATTGAAGGGAGAGCAGCCCCAGGAGCAACTTCTGAGAGTGGCACTGGGGTGTAAAATGAATTGCAAACAACTCTTGCTTTTATGTCTTCTATACAAATGCTTGAGTGATGAGACTCAAGCTATTATGGAAGGTTGCTTCGTGGTGCCAGCCAGTTGGATATCACTGGGGCGATTAGCAGCTCTACCTGTCACCTCTTTATTCAATGGGGTCCACTTTGACTCTGGCACTGACCCTTAATTTGTTGAAAGATGCTTCCTGAGGAGGTGCTGAGCATCCCCACTTTCCAGTGATGACAGCACTTCTCTGAAATGAGCATCCCCTTGAGAAATGATAACTAATGAATGATCGGAGTTTGTATTTTTTGCTCCACTGTTATTGCTATTCTGCCTTCATACTTAGACTTTTAGTGGTTTCAGGAGGCTGTATAATACCTGGAGAGGACAAAATGGTCTTTATGTCACTCTTTCAGCATGGTATTCCTGGTGCAGAAAAGCTTTTTCATAGCACAACCTGTCCTTCCACAAAGCAAAGTCCAAGGCATAACATGGGCAGTTTAGCACATATTTAAGTCCTCTGGTAAGGAAGAACACACTGAAACTTTGCACTTAGAAAGAAAAAAGAGTTTGGCCTCATGTTCCAGTGACAATGTTTCTCAGAGTTTCTGTTTAACCTGGCATTTATTGCCTCTCCCAGGAAGACCCTTGAACAGCGGCAGCAAAATAATTGTCAGAGTAAGCAAATATTGTATGGATAAAGGGCGTCAGCATGCAAAGCCAAATCCTGCCCACTTCCAGTCTACTGTAAACTCAAAGAAACTCCCTTGACTTCGGTGGCTTTATTGTGAATGCAAAGCCCAGCTCTTCAGGGCCCTTCCCAGTCATTCCTGGAAGGGTCAATCTCTGTTCTGAAATCTACCACGCCCTTGTTCTTGCCAGCAACCCAGCTCTTAGGTCACAGCCGTTAACCTACTGCCAGTGCCTTTCAATTAGTTTTTGTGCCCCCCGCTCCTCTCTCATAGAAGGCTTTTCCTGAACTTCACTCCTCTGATGTTTAGAAATGTTCAAATTTCCAGCCTTACGGCCAGTTTGTTCTTGTGCCAACATTGTCCTTTTGCTTAAATAGCTCATTTCCCTCTGCGGCACTTGCCCACCTTCCCCTCCCTGCAATGTATTTATAGAGAGCAATCATATCCCCTGCTAAGCAGTGCATGCTCAGCACCTTCCAGTATAGGTCCCTGGCATCTGTCTTATAGGCAGCTTAAAGTGCTTCCTCTGTCTCTGAACGCAAATAGAGTTCCCACCCTGTTCCAAACATGGTGCTTGCACATGCTGGATCTGGTCCAAACGGCCTCAGGATTGCCTATATACTTAATTTAAATGGCAACAAAAATAAATCTCAACCCGAGCAGCCTCATGGGACGGGCTCTTTGCAAACAATGGAGATCCGTGCCCTTCTCTCAGTTCCCTCTGCCTGAGAAAAAAGGGCAACTCTAAGTTGCTGAGTCTGAATTCCCTTCTCGCCTCACTGGTGCTCTCCCCCTGCCCCGCTCTCGGGGTCTCACTGGGGAGGGAAGCCCCTGCAGTGGTGCTGATAGGACCAGAGTTGTCTGGCTGCCAGGGTGAATCAGAACAGCTCTGCCTCTAACATCCCACCGCCTGTTAATTAATGCATTAATGAATTGCCTTCTAATTCCTATAATCATCCTTATTTTTGGGGGTGAACAGGCTTTCAAGGTTGCACATCTTGCCCAAGGCCACGCAAGGAGTTAGTGGCAGAGCCAAGAAAGAAACCCGTGTGCCCTGACTCCTGGGCTGGGCTGTGCTCACCAGGCAATGAAGTGGCTGGGCCAAATTGCTCTCCTTTTGGTAAAACATCCTACGCACCATTTCCTTTGCTCCAGCAAATTGCGCTCGGTGCGACGAACCACCTTTTTTTTTTTTTTTTTTGCCTTACAGCAAGACTGCAGCAAAGCGTGTAACAAACTGAGATTTGAAGCTGCCTTCAGCAGTTCCTAATCTCTGCAAACGTTATACTCTTTGTGGTAAGGAGCTTGGGAAGCTCTCCCTGCCTCCTTTGTGAAGGCAGATACGTGGAACTGGCAGGGTATTGTTTTCACTTCTGAGTCAAGCTCGCCTTCTGTACGCAGATAAAACTTTCTTCAAAGTCAAGAAGAGTTTTGCTGAAGTGCATTAGCCCAATTTGTTTTTAACTTGTATGTTACCTCACTGACATAAACAAGTACAAACTAGTGCTAATGCTATAGGCAGCCAGTGCAGCTACTGCAGGGGGAACTGGTTTGTGATCTGTTACTGTGTTGATGGGAAAACTGTTCAGTTCTGATGATTAAATATCTGTTTTTTTCTTCAATTAATAAATCTTTTTTTTCCCAATTGTTCACACTGATGCTTATTTTTGCACATCTAAGTTAAAAATAACCTCCCATAACTGCATGTGTGCTCATGAATGGGATTGTCTTCAGTATGTTTGATATTATCATTATTGTTGTTTCACTATCACTACTATTCAGAGTTCATCGCAGAGGTAATATTTCAAGACAAATTAGGAAGAATTTGTACTGACCAAAACCATCCTAGAGCTGTTTCATCACCTTAAATTGACTCACCTTGAGATGGTTTCATGGAATATTTATATAAAATGACAATTACCTTCTTTTCAATTTCTTGTGTAGTTGTCATTCACCAGTGCAGACCAACAAACGAGAATCTAACTAGCAAAAATATGCATATAGTTTATTATATGGACTCATTCTTCCAATGCATTGATGTTTCCTGTGAGAGGTGGAGGACTCTCAGTTGATGTGTGTGATTATGGCTTTTGGGTGGGAAATTTTCAGCAGAAAAAAGAATGTTTTTGGAAATAACCTATATATTTTAATACTTTTCTTTTTTATTTATTTTAAAATATGAAACAATCTGGAGTGGCACCAGCATTACAGACGGGCTTCACTGTTTTCTGCTTAGGACTAAAATTGAAAGTGGGCTCAATGTTGTATTAAAGTTTCTATGATACACCAAAGTTCAACCCTGTTCTTCTCTGCATTGCAGAAGTGGGGCTTCGAATGTCTTGTATTCAAGGGAAAAAACAGAACTGTAAAGTCCCACCTCCCAAACACAGAGCTTTTAATCACTCCAAGATCTGCTCAGCCTGCAGCTTCCTGCCCAGAGGACGACCAGACTGGAGTGATGTGCTGAAAAGTGCTGTTCTCACTACTTGTGCTCCTGCATGAGAAAAGGCATAAGAGGGCTGTTGGGGACTTATGGAGAAGAGTCCATGGAAGTCCTAAAGAAAGAGATCAGAGGAGGAGGCAGAAGGGAGGCTCCTGCCTGGTGGTATGAAGATTGCTGATTCAGGGCTGCAGCCCTTGCAGGAGTTGGTGTGCTCTGTGGTGCGAAGGGAGCCAAGCCACTTATGCAATATTAATATTAATAACTGCTTTGCACTTCTATAGTGCCTTTCATCCGAGGATTTCAAAGCGCTTTACAAACATTAATTAATTAAGGCCCATAACACCCTGTGAGGTAATGCAAGTAGATATTACAGCTCATGCAGAGGCCAGAATTGCCAGCATTACAGGTATAATCCTCTAGCAAGAGTTAACTTATTCTTGAGCAAGCTTTCTTACTTATAGGCATAAACAGGCTTCCCTTTAACACTGAGTGTGTCTCTTTTTTTTCTTTCTTCTTCCCCTTGATCCGTCAGTCTTCACACAAGCAAAACTCCCACTACGAGGCAGCCAAATGAGGTGAATGAGCAGTACTTCCATCTCCCAGCTCACTGCTTCCTCTTTGATCATCTGATAAAATTGTAGGATATCGAGAGGCTGCAGAGTTGTGTCACATATTAGTGTCCTGCTTCTGTGGGGTTTCCCTGTTCTAAATATACTTTGCACCAGGGAGATTAAAAAAGGAAGTGAACTAAAATATGTTTTATGGCACCTGCTTATCAGATGACCTCTTAACAACCTGCAAACATTAGCTAATGTAGCCCTCATCCCAGCTGGTCATAAATGTCTTTAGTGCCATTTTAGCCAGGGTTTTTTTAACCATTCCCAGCTTCTGTATCTCAAGTCTGAGGTTGGAGCTGGTGAGGAAAAGGTGACCTGTTAAGTCTGCTACCCTGCTCATTGCAGACCCTTGTTTAACTCCAGTCTTGCACTTTGTCAGTTCGGCGTTCGCACCCATCCCATTTTCAGCCTGACTTTCCTTCCATGGGAAGCTGTGAGATGCTTTGCCATCCACTCCTGCCCACTCTACATGGCACCTGAGTCAGGGCCAATCTGATTAAGGTCTATACCAGCCAGCTCTGAGTGCACTCACAAAGGGCTCCTGTCCCAAAACCCAGCGTCGAGCGCACACTGAGACCTGGGTTGACATTGTTGGCCACGCTGAGTCACGTCGTGCATTTAAATATGCTGGCATGTGTCTCTCAATCCATCCTGGCAGGAGCAGACCTGTCCAAGGAGAAGCCAGGTGGTTGGAAAAGCCACATTTGGGCTCTTATATTCCAGCACTCACAGGTCCATGCAGAAAATTGCCGTTCATTGTACGTGCAAGAAATACCCATTTTTCTGCCATTAGTGCATCTCCCACCATCTCCCCTCTCCGTTATGGCACTGGATGCTTCATGAATGGAGCTGGCCTCTCCTGCTCCAAGCTCTACACGCAAAGGAAGTGTTGTGTCTATCCTGCCTGACCGTTTTGGTAACCACCCTCTACAGTCAGAGAAGAGCAAAGGGACCTTGGGGGGAATTAGTCCAGAGCACAACTTCTCCAGGGTTTGCCCATTCAGTTGCATTCTGAAACTGCACAGACATTAGCTAATTAATGTGGTGAGTTCATTAAGCCAGTTAATTGCATTTCTTTCTGTGAGTGGGCTGGGCCTATCAGTCATCTTCATAGAGTGCCGTTTAGGGCGTTAAAAATATTCTCTTCATCAAATTAAACTTTATTAAATAATAACTCCTTCCAAATCCTAGGCTAGGAATGAACAACGTCACTCTAACCACAAGAGCTGTTTATTGTGCATAAACTTCTTTTACTGCCCTGCCAGCTGTGATAAAACCAATTCAGATGCACATTCTCAATACAGTAAGCACTTTCTCCCCTTTCGTAGTCTTGCATTTACCCAAAGACTTCATCCTTTTGTGCAGAACTCCCACTGAAATCAATGGGAATTTTGTGTGTGCAAAGAATGCAAGGCTGGGAAGTTATACGTCCTCATGTTGACCAGTAAAGGCATTGTGCTTGCCACAAGGGGCTTTTTGGCAGGCGAGAGAGCGTTTTGCATTTTTCAAAGACAAGCAGAACTAAAGAAAGACTTAAATGCAAGGAAAAAAAATTAAAAAAAATTGTCTTTTGTCTGGTTTTGATTCTGCTTAATTCTAAAGTGAGTGTGAAAATATCTCTTTTACTTTTAAAAGATCTTTAAGATTTGTGTTTCAATAGAACCCTTTTTAAAGTTTAAAATATATTTTCCTTTATCTTAAGGAACTTCTCAGAACTCATGGGTTTATCTATTAGAAGACATCTTTAGCAAGACTTATTTCCCCTCTCAATATTTTCAGACAGAATTAAAAGGTGATAAAAAAAATGAAATTACATTTTCTCAAATAATTAAATAAAAATATTTTGGGTTTAGATTTTAATATCTAAATTTCTGCTTTCTTGGTCTAATTAAAGGAAATGTCTTGGGGAACTTTTTTTTTTTTTTTACCAAAGGCACCCCAGGGAGTTTCTATTTTAAGATATTTTGAGCACCATGGCACTCAGAAATCGTCACATTTTAATAATTCTCTTCTGTTATTTCATTCTTGAAGATCTACTTGATTTTACTTTATGTCTCCCTAGGAACAAGTAAAAGCAGCATTTCCAAAGCTTTAGTAAGAAGAAAGGACAGAAGTGTCTAAATGCCACTACAGGTGTCTACACCCATAGCCTGGATCTTCAGTCCCTGCTCAGTGACCAGCCCTGTTATGTGATCTTAAGTTGTGGATACCCTATCCCTGGAAGTGTTCAAGGCTGGGTTGTAGGGGACCCTGAACAACCTGGTCTAGTGGAAGGTGGTTCTGCTTATGGCAGGGGGGCTGGGACTGGATTTTCTTTTAGATCCCTTCCAACCCAAAACATTCTATGATTCCATGGTTCTATGTTTCTACGATGTTTGATGTTCAGAAGGTCCAAGAACAGGTCTCAGTGGCCTTTGTGTTACCATACATGGGACTAAGGAAGGAGGAACATACAGCATCCTCTTTAGTTCAGGAAGGACAAAACTCTTTGCCTACTTCATGCGTAGTTGCTCCAGCTATTTGACAGCCATCTAACACTTCACTCACCTCCATATGCACTCACTCATTGAAAAAAAAATCCCAAGATTTGGCCTATTTTAGCCTTTGGAAGCATTTAGGTGAAGAAATTTATTGGAAAATTGTGTCTGCCCTTCCTCGCAGCCCTTTGTTTTTCACATTTCTGCAGGAAGGCTTAAAGCTGCTCAATGAGTCAGTTTTTTTGGCTGATCAGTGTTCAGCCAAAAGTATTTCACTTTCATAATGAGTAGCCAAATTCCAAGTTTAGGATTTCTTTTATGGTCCCAAGCACCTAAAATGCAGGCATTGCAGCACCTACCTTGTACATACCTAAGTTCTTTTATTAGGTCTAGCTCTTAGTTTCATTGCTCTTTCAGACACATCTGCCTTAGATGGAAAAGATCTGCCTTACTACATCTAGGATGTTTATGTCGAAACTTGATAACACAAAGATCCTGCTTCCCAGCTTCTTCAACTCATCATTCCTTTTATTAATTAAATTAGAGCAATTTATATCAAACACACTAAGAGTAAATTGGAGACTCTTGGAACAACTCCAACCAATTAGAATGATAGTTAAAAATAAATTCATATCTAAAAGAGAAAGAAGCCTGAAAGACCACAGCAGGCCGCAAAACACTGTAAGAACTTGAAAATAAAGCTGCAGGGAAAAAAATCAATTGCATTGTGGCCAATATTAATCTCCCATCAATAAATACCATATCTTTCACTGCTTATGGTAATTGCCCTAGTGATTCCCCTTAAAGTGGTTCTTGAGTACTTAGAGGGCCTGTTGATAGCATCTTATCAGGTCTCAAAGCAATGGTGTGAAAGCACAAATAGGAACTCTGGCCTAGGCTGAGAAAAAATGTGGTCTTTAAAATGTGCTGATTTGACAAAAGGTTGTTGTTTGTCACAGACATTAGTTTTTATCTGCTTAGTGGATAATTCTTCCAGAGGGGACTATTCAGCGTCTCTCTGACACTGCTGCTCAGCTTGACATGAGGCAGATTTTCCAGTAAATATTGAAGTGAAATAGGTCCAAACTTCTTGAAATGAACATTTTTTTGGAATCATGGTCTGGATGCTTCGGGATGGCGTGTGACTTTTCATGGGTTCCTGCCTGAGGGCTGCTCCTTTCTTCAGCCTGAAAAATGACAGGAAGGAGTTCATGCTACTGTGAAAATGTTGACGTAAAAATGGTTGTCACACCAAAGGGAAGTGGGCTTGGTGGGTTTTTTTCTTTTGGAAAGTGTTTTGAGTCAGAACTAACATCCATGAAAGCTGATTGCTGACCTTAATTGACACTTGGGAAGCAGGCACAATGTCACATTTGTTGTGTTCAAAATGGCATTCACAATCTCCATTTGTTACCAGGCCCATCAACTTTCATGGATTTTAAGAATTATCCAGCTGATTCTGTCCTCATACTTCTTTTGCAGACAGGGTCTATATATCTCACAAAATATATAGGCCAGATCCTGCAGAAAATACCAAAGTGACCATCAGTGTGGAGGGTGCTGTTTGGGTCTAGACATTTTGCATGTTTTCACAACTGAGGAATCATTTCACGTGTGCATTTTGCCAGTTGCTGGATGACCCTGGCTATTTATTCTTAAACTGCCTGTACGATATGTGGCAGGAGGGATTTGCCAAATACAAAAAGATTTCTGGGACTCTGTTCAAATCATACCATAGAAAGTCAGGCAGCAGAAGAGGTGCATGTAGGGATTTTCACACAACATCCTTCAATTGGACATATTGAGCATGATCTTGTGACTATTACACTTATGTGCCACTCTTCCTGGAGTCCATACACAGTTTGGTGTCCTTGTGTTCACTCACCGGTGAGTGTTATATTTTGCTTATTATTTAGATTTCCTTAGGCTTAAATGGCATTTTCTAGATTTTACAGAAATGTTCCAGAATTTATCCCTTCCAAGGTGGCATGTGCTATTTGAAATTAAACTAAAAGACATCTCTTTGATGTTACTTTTCATTCTAAACTTAGCCATCGCATGCCAAAGCCCCACTTTTGATTGAATACAGCTTTCTTCGTTTTTGTAAGTATTTTTTTTTAAAGTAAAGATCTCATTAAAAATTAAATTTTCATTCCCCTGTAATGTATCAGCAAGATTACAGAACTCTGATTTACTGTTAGGATCGGAAATTAACTTCAAAAGACAAGAAATGGAAAGTGGTGGCTTATTCTCCCATGGCATATTTCAGCAGTAAGAGAGAGTGATATAGTGATATCAGAAATGTATTTTTCTCTCAAATGAAGAAAACTATATCAATTCATTTCACACCTACATATTTACTTGCATTTCAGGACACTTTTCTACCCTAAGTAAATATCTGGGATAAGTCAAAAGCTGATATTGCTGCTGTAAAAAATTCTGGCAGATAAGAAGTTTCACTTTTCTGATGCATCTACTGCCAGGTATTATGCCCTATTATATATTTTTAAGCTAAATTAAGCAAAGTATTGAGTGTTCTGGCTTGCATCCAGTTGCACATTTAAACCCACTCTTGACTACAAGCAGGAGTGGTCCCACTGAACCTGGTTATATGCAATAAAGGAACTACACATTGAATTGCCCAACTGGGTCTGAGCCAGGGTGCCGAACATTTTGAGGATCCAGGCCATCCCACAGTCATCTCAATGGTTTCTGAATATCTGCCTTAAGTCATTAAATTTTTTGAAATGGCAACTCTGTTGTGGTATGTTATCCCTCCTTCCTTCATAAAAACCTTTATTGAACTTTCAACTCTGTCCCTAAGGCCTGATCCAGACCAGGATAGGAGGCACTACATTCACAGAAGTTCTTGGAGCTGGCTGAAGTCATCCGTGTGGGTTGAGGTATCTTGCTGGAAGAAGTTCTATACTTACTCTGCTTGTTTTCAGCTCTGTGAACTTTTTTGAAGGGGTGACCTGGAAAAGAAAGCTCACAGTCCTGAGCAATTCACCACCAGAGAAAGTTTGGTCATTTGCAGAAGGTACTAATACAAGACTTAAAGCAGGGAATTTGATGCTTATTCCAAAAGGGAAAACTCATGGCAATACCTAACTCTTGGGCACATGTGCCCAGAATGGACCCCCAACTCAATGTTAGGACCTCACGTCAGTATGTGAAGAACATTTAATATCTTAGAAAAATGCTTCCAAAACCCCACACTGAGCTGTAAATGGTCACGAAAGAAAACACAAAGTGGAAGTGCCCAAATCAGTGCTTCAGGGAGGTATGGCTGGGACAGATAGGTCTCAGGCTTCACCTGAGCAGGTCTTCAAAGGGCTGAGCAAAGTCAGCTTTGTTTTGCTCCCTTCAAAAAACACAGTCACCAAAGGAAAAGGAGGAGCCTCTCACCATTTATGTTGTAGTTCAGTGGTTAAAACCACTTGCCCAAGAAAAGCAAGACAAGTTTTGGGTTTGCCTCTGCCTGGGAGGTTCAAACCTACGTTTCCCAATTGCCATGGGAGTACCCCAACCACAAGACTGCAGGTGACGCTGGGTGGAGAAAGCATTTCTGCATTCCTTGGTCAAGCTGTGGGACTGTGCAGGAAAGATGAAGAGATTCCCATGACCATTTGTGAGGAGAAAGAGATGCTGGGCTTCTGGGGTATTTCTCCTTTTCTTTCAGGCTGATGTCTGTTTATCTAAACACAGTATGAGATTTGGATTTGGGAAGGGGGACTGGCAATTTTAGGACTGAGTCGGGCAGACATTTAATGAATAAAATGTTTTCTCCTAGAGATTGTACCCTCTACATCCTTCAAATCTCAGTCCATAGCTCTGTAGTGCAAAATACTCATGCAGCAAAAAAAGTGGAAACTGAAACTTAACACATTCCTCTTTTTAATCCCTAGGACATGCACACATGCTCTGCTTGAAATTCACCTTGGGGTATCATGGCTTTTTCATTTCTTTCTCTCTACTCATCAGCATAGTTTGAAAGAGGAAATAAATACTTTCTCCTCCCCATGCCCTGGATCTCACCCTCACCCAATAACTCAGAGTTTAGGATGGTTTCATGGGAAATGGGAACTCTGAACCCCTGGGGCTGAGGAGGGCCCGGGACCCACTGTCCCATTTCCCAAGTGAGCACTTTAATCCTGAGGTTATTACAGAAGTGGAGGGCACTGGCACTTCTACCTCCTCCTCTGCCAGCTGCATTTAAAAGAAGAAAGCAGCTATGACTGCATTCTTGAAGGGTGTGATCTTGTGAGCGAGAGGTGGGTGTGTTCCCAGCATACCTCCAGGATTGGGTCCCTCGGGGGACTCCGGTGCCACCCTGCCTTGCCATGCTGGATCACAGTGGGGCTGCCCAAGCCAAGCCAGGAGGCACCTGACGAGCCGAGGCACCTCCAGGGTGACATGGTGGAAGGAGGAGTACTTTTTCAATGTTGAAATTTCCCCAAGTCTTTTCTGTCAGGTGTCATCAGCATGCATTGAGGTCCTCCTTCACAAAAGGCAGCATCCACGAAACTCCTTGATGGACAGCACCAGAAAGGTTTTAGTCCCACCCAGTACCAGAATCCCCCTCCAGAATATGCTCTCCTCTTCACAAACCATAGAGAGAAACGTAGAGTGATGCCTTAATTCAGGGCCATGATCACTTAAAAGGACATGTGGTTGAAACTTCATGATCTTTAAGATCTCTTCCAACCCAAACCATTCTATATTCTTGGACTTAAGTACTTGAGCCTAAACACTGGACTTAAGTATGTGCTTAAGTGATGTACAGCGGTACAGCAGGTAGGCTGAAGGCAGGTTACTGGGAGTTGCCTCTCAGTGGACTGGTCATTAGATTCTTTCCCTCTGTTACTTCCTATGAAACAAAAACATTTTAGTCAAAATGATTCCCTGTGTGTGCTGAAGCAACATGGGACTTTAATCGGGAAAATAGGGCCATGTCTCCACTGAGATCATACAGGATCCTTTTTGTCTCACCTAACGCGATTTCCCAGTTTACAAGATGGAAATAGCTTTCCTGTGACTGAAGGCGTCTTTCACACACTGTTTCTTTAAATTATCATTTGCAATCCCTCAAAGAGAAAGAGGCAAAGGAAACTGGGTGGGAATTAGTTGCTCCTTCACGTACATTGCACTAGTTACTGTGTGGGAGGATCATTATTTCTAATGATGATGGATGGTTCCTATATGAAAGGGTTTCTAGCCTCTGTTGTTCCCCAAGTTGGAGCAAGAAAGGGTTACTATTTTAATGAGAGAAGCTGAAATACAATTTATTGAGAGGGATGAAAAAGAAGAACCATAAAAGCTGAATCAAAACAAATGGAATGCTTTACCTGATCACTTTTATGGCGTTGCTGCTTTCATAACATGTACACACACACACACACACACACACACAAGCACATACTGCCACCGAGCTTTGACTTCAACTGTTTTGTGCAACCTCTTTTTTCCCTCCTATCTTCAGAAGACAGTTTTCTCCAAATAAATATTTCCGACGTGTATTTTTACTCAAAACACAAAGAAGGGAAAATGTGACTACAAAAGCTTATGTGCTGATAATTTGTTCCTCTTTTTTAATAGCCCCCGATAGACACCATCTCTATTGCACAACAACAGAAACCCAACACCTTATCGTACCTATATGCCACCATTATTTGGGGCACTGAGAGTGCTACCCAAAACAATGGCAAAAAATGTGCTAAACAGGGACCCTCAGACAAACACAGAATAAAAGAATCAGTTTATTCCAATCCATACTCAGCTGATTAAACTGAAGAGTTGTCATGAAGATAGATAGATAAATAGATTGATCATATCTATTTTTTTTTAATAATTGCAGCCTTCAAACTTAACGTATTTTGACAGTAGAGTATATTAAAATCCATTAAAACAGCTGTTTTGCTGTAGGGAATATTACTTGTGGGTTGAATGCAGAGATATGTGTAGGTATTTATTCAGTAATCAATCATAGAAAGAAAAGACCTCGAATTTCAGTTGGAAGTTTTTATTTTTATCCTTTTCCTTACTACTGGTCTTTAAACCTGCTCTGAGGAAAGCTATACATGCCCGGCTGGTGCTCATCAAAAGCAAGCAATCACAGCTAAATCAGCATGCAAAATGCCACTCAACCTTGGGCCTTTATTAAAATTTGCTGGGACTCAATTTGAGATAGCGATCGTTCTTATTAAAAAGCAAAATGTAAGATAGTTTTTTTATATAAATCTCTGGATGGAATGGAATTGTTAATCAGCATAGGCTGATGTGATTTCTCTGTTGCAAATCCTGCCGAGGGCTCAGAAGTGGCACATTACCATAATTCCTAGGCTAGAGCTGGCAGCTTGAAAAAGACCTGCAAGAATCTTTAAAATGCTTAAGCAAAGCTGTAAGTCACAGCAAACAACACACACTGGGGATGGTTACCACAGGTTCGTTGTGTTATATAACAAAGTTTCTTCCTTCGATCTGTTTGCTCTCACCGCAATTTGCTGTTTTGGTGGGTAATTGTTTACATTTTCTCAAGAAAAAGGGCAAACAAAAAAAAAAATCCTACATCTAACCAAAGGTCTGTTGTTTTCCCTAAAACCCAACCTATTTTTATAAACAAACCCCTCTGCTGTAACATGAATTTGATATGGGGCATCACTCGACTAAGTACATATACACATATATATTTTTACCTTTAAACAAGCACCAACTGTTTCAGGATCAGTTTAGCACCTTTCTGTTCCCCCAGTTGTTTCCTGCTCTTATGCTGGTACATTTCAGCCCCCAAGTATCTGCAGGTTAGTGGTAAACAGATCCCCATGACTATTTTGTGTATTAATTTTAAAATACTGTTGAGCTATTTGTTATCGCAGGCACTAATAAAATTGGACTCCTATTATTGCTGATAAGAAATGCTAAGTAACACAAATGACAATTATTTTGTATGATGGAAAATGATGCCAATCACTGCAGATAGAAAACTCCTCAGCTGAACTCTGCATGACCAGTCTGATTATGTTTTATCTTTAATATTATTATAACATTCAAAGTCTGCTCTCTTGGCTATGTTAGACACTGCAAATGTACAACAAAGAGGAACAGTTTTTCTACATATGTTTTATTCCATCTGTAGATATAAACAGCCAGGGATAATAATGAGTAAAGCATGGCCCACACAAATGTCATGGTAGCTCACTGGCACTATATTCTGGAGGCTATGGCATCAATAAGGAGCATTTTCATTGACTCGGTCGCTTTTGGCTCAGGATCCAAGACAGACAGTTGGCTGCTTTCTTCTGGTCTTTAATCAGGAATGCACAAGAGGGAAAAGAAACAAAGAGCCTTTTAATGAAGTACTTCTACCTTAATGTTGCTGGTCCAAATCTTGTCCAGGCCAGTAGTGGACAAAATTAATTTTTTTTAAATTTTTTTTTTAGTTTCGGTTAAGGGTCTGGAAAATAAAGATGTTACTCATGGTCCAGTTCTCATGGGAGATGTGTCCACTAAAGAAAAGTGTCTTCTTCCAGGACTTTGTTGAGGTGTTCTGCGTTAAGACTCTGAAAACTCACTTCACAAAGTGTGAGCTACCTACCTGTTGACCTACGGAACAGCCTTTGCAAACTGATGCATATGGAAAGAGAAACTTGTTCTGATGTTGATTCTTCTGTACCTGCCTTGCAGATTGTGAGAACAAATCAGTCACAGATTGCTGCCTGATAGTCATGAGCAAATTTTAATTCCAACATGCAGGCGCTCCCTTTGGAAGGGAAAGACAGGCTCAATCGCACATGGAGAGACAGAATTGCAACCTTGCAAAAATCAGAGACTTTGTTTTGAGAGCCAAACAAAATTGAATGTGTTCCCCCCCACACACATACATACACTATCATCAAATATTATCAATTTAATTGCTCGGCTCCTGCAGCTGTGAGCACAATATATCAGCTTGGCTGGAACGGAATTCATAATTCTGTAAGACACGTTCAAAAATAAAATATTGAGCTAAATTCTCAGCTAATGAGAATCAGCATAGTTCCACTAACCTCAGATAAGCTACTGAGCAAGTAGGAATCGTTCGAGTTCCTCCGACTTAGTTGGAATGCCATCACTAGATTCAGCAGAGGAATATAAATTTACTCCAAGAATTTGTGTTTCCGTGCCTTTTTGGGGATCTGATATATCCAGTGCTGGGAACGAACCAGCACGATGTGATACAGCCCAGCAGATCTCCTCTGAACATCAGCGGCTCTGCCGTGTAGCTGTGCCTGGGAACTCATTATCACGGGATGCTGTCGATGCTTAAAATCTACATGGTTTAAGGGGGCCACTGGAGAAGTTAATGGAAGAGAAAGCTATTTAAAGATGTTAAATACAGGGACATGATCTTTGGCTCAGAAAACTCTCCATCTGCAAATTTCTGGCATATTTGGAAAGTACCATCATGTGCCTGCACTTTTCTTATGTTCTTTGCGTGTTTGCTTTCAGTCCTTTTTAAAACAGGGTCCTAAGTTGAGATGACCTTTGTCCTGGACAGGTACTGCTGATTTTAAGTTCCCAAAAAATGGATTATAAACCAGAACTTTTTTTATTTCTTGTCAGGGATTTTGCCTCCTCTTCCCCCTCTCTAACACACACTTTCCCATTTATTTTGAAGATATAAATGGAAAGAGACAGTTAAGACAATAAATAGAAGATCAGAAATTTCACATACCCATTTTCAGCTATTCTATGAAATCTTTACTCTGGGTAAATTTCCCACTCCATACAATACTATCAGCTCACAGAGCTGTAGTAATGGCAATTTTATGAATTAAGTAGAACCTTTTTTCTGATCACTAAAGAAGTCTAAATTGTCTATAACTATGACATAGCTATGTACACATATATATGTATACATATATACATATATACTTATATGTATACATATTACTAGAAAAATGAATTCTTTTATTTATCTCAGAGGTAGTAATTTGTACCTGCACAAAGGAGATGAAAATAATAACACCTTTCCCCTGTTTTGCTGGGCTATTATTCATTTTTTTAGGTGCAAAGTCACGGAGAATTGGGCCCTTTGCATTTAATTCTGTGTGTTTCCCAACTATTATTGCCATGTGACCTATATGAGTGAAAGTTTAGCATTCTTGAAGGGTTATGTAAATGTATACGTTAGTGAATAAACAGATGTTTTTTAATGAAAAACATCTTTTCATGATCTGTGTCACACTGATTTGATTCTTCATTTATAGTATCAGATCTTTGATGTAATGGAAAAATGCGTAGAGCTGAGTTTACGCAGTCCAAATTTAAGTGGATATCCTCTAGAAAGGTAGGAAAATTTACACTGCATCAACTAGTGGTAGGTGAACTAGCATAGCCAATTTTTTATTGTTAGTGCTTGAGAACAAAAAGATGCAGATTCTGATCCAGGGATCTTTGACTGCACAGCAGATCTGTTTTCTGGGCATCAGAAATGCCCAGACAGATCTGGGAAAACAGCCTCATTTTTGAATTTGAAACAGCAATCAGATTGGAAGAGACAGAAATTAACTCTCAGGAAAAAAAATTAAAGGAAAGAAAAAAAAAAACAAAGCCAAAGGAAAAACACGAAAAACCTACAACCTAAAAACTTAAAGGGATATTTTGTTTATTTCCATTTGCATCAAGTCAAAATGGAACAGGGGTTTGGATGCCTGTGCTGCATTTATTTATTTTTTTGAATGACTGGATTTTTTAGAATCAGGTTACGCAGCTGGACTTCACATTGCATTTGCTGCGGCTGCTTCATCAGAAATGCTGGTAGTATTTGTCAGCCTGGAAGTGTCTTGAGGCTGCTTCTGAGAGATACAAGGAGGCAACTGATAAGGAGAGCATCAGAAGGGCAGTTAATTGCCTCCAGTCTCTCGGTGCCGGGGAATATTTAAAATCTATGGGATTAAAGGCAGATTAAAAACTGTGGAAGCAGGAGCCCAATAGCGCTGAAAGATCATAATCAGCAAGGGTAATGGCAGAGCAAAAATGAATGTGGCAAATAAAATGACAGATAGGAAATTCAGATCCGCTTCTAATGCTCGAAGTTCCATCTTGTAAGCACAATTCATCTACGTGTAAATCATTTTTTGGCTTCAAGCTTATCAGCCAATCGGTGAATTAAAAATGCTCTTTCCTTGGAGGATTAAAGAGGTTGATTGAAGTCAGTGTGAAAACTGGCTAATAAGTCTGGAAATGTCAGGAGGGTGCTTCATAGGAACTCAGTGTACTTTTTCTATCAGTGCTATGAAACAGGAAGTTTGAAAAGCTCTGTAGTTCTGTTACTTTGAGAAACCCTTTTGTGTTGGTTTTTTTTTCCCCTCTCTCCTGTGTGTCAGAGTGTCACGCAGAAATATTTTAATTTGCAAGATGAATGGCGATAGATGCAAATGTTGAAAAATGAGATTGAGAGAATTTGCTAAAATATGCAGAGGAGTAACAGAAATTTCATTTCGGAAAGTACAGTTAATGCATATCACGGCCATGGGAAGTTCTAGGTTCCAGGCCATGAACTGCTTAGACATGTCCCACCTTGGAAAGGATGTTTAAACTTTACTCCTTTTCCGTGCCTAAAAATCTAGCGTAGGTGGTGAGGCCAGGTATTGTGTTAAGGCAGTCTCTCTGCTAAACCTGAGCTGCCAGGGCACCTCCAGACATGACAAAAACACATACATGTGACATGAGATCTTTCTATCAGCACTGTTAAAAATTGAAAAAGGTTTTCAGAGCTTTACATGCAAGAACTGTGCTCTTAGTGTTTCCACAGCCAACATTTCCATGTGCAGTGCCCACGATGGTAAGTGCAAATATAAGTACATGAGTATATTTAGAGATTTAGACAGCAGTTGTCTGAAATGATTCCTCACATTGGTTTGTGGACTAATACTCTTTCTTTGTTTCAGCCCCAAATCACAAAGGAGTTCAAAAATGCCCTCAAACAAGAGAATTTTATGGAGGGAAAGCTGCTGCCTGGGCACGTGGGTATACCAGTTTCTCTCCTCCTGGGCTCACATCAGAAAGAAGTCGAGGGATGTGTTCATGGGAGAACCCACTGATCAATCCTGCCTTACAAAAGTATAGGGAGAATTAGCCCTTGGGGTTGTTAGAGCCATGAAAAGCAGTGAATGAATGAGGATGCAGATGAGGTAAGAAAGGAATTGATCATTCAAGCCTCAAGGACTGAGACTAAGAATTCTCCAGTTCACTCTCACCTCCTGCTCTGGCACAGTTAAGCTGGTGTTCTGCACACTAGCAACACATCAAGGTCCTTTCTCACCAAATATGGCTGGTAGGCCTAGTTTGTCAATGGAGGATTACTGGGAACTCCATGCTTTGGCAGCAGCTTTTGTCTGGAATTCTACATTTTGCCCCAGGTACATGACCCATTTCATGGTCTCAGCAGAACCAGATGTCCCCAGCATGTCCTTTCTCTCTCCCCTGTGTGATTCCAGGGAATAAAGACTTATACAGAATTTAAAGGAAAAAGAAAAGATAACTTCTGGAGGGAAATCTTGCTTATGGTTGGGTTGCAGGGCCCAGAAAATGTCAAAAGCAACATATATGGATGTTTACCTACTTCTAATCTCTGATGTTATTCACTACGCCCCATTCTTGAGTTTGGAACACCAAACCTACAAGCTGGCCCATATTTTTGTGTACTGTTCTGTTCATAACCACCACCAAAGAAACGACAAAGATGCCCATGGATTCAAAAATGATATCTCACGGTTCTCTGCAGCTCCCTGATTCCCGACTCTTTCATACAGGCACCCTCCGGCGAGGAGAAGCAACGGAGAAACTGGATTCCTCTCCCTGCCGTGAGATGCAGTTCTGTTCTTTTTATCCTTGTGACTGATTTTTATATAAAAGTCTGTAACTAGTGCAACTCTAACCCAGAGCTCCTGTCGGCCAGCTGAGTTCCTAACCACCAGACTGCAGAGCGGTGGTCTATGTGCGTCTGGGTTACGGGAGGTTTCTTTGATCTCCTTATGCCCCCCGGAATGCATTTCTGTGCAGCTTCAAGAAGGAGAGGCGTCTGCACATCCTATCTCCCCAATCTCAACCTCATTTTACCCCCATTGGTTCGGGCCTTCTCTTGGGAGGTGGGAAATGTGGTTTGGATCCCTCCAGGCTGAAGAAAGCACTGAAGCCAGATTTCTCACTTCATGGGCCAGCGATTTCGCTAAGCTGTCTCCTGATAAAAAAAAAAAAAAGGTGTGTGTATCCCTGTCTTGGTCCGTGTTTAAAAAGAGTGAGCAAAGCTCAGTTCTGAGCGCTTCCAGATGTCTCCCCTCAGGAGTGGGCTCGGCCCTCTGGAACCTAAGTGGAGAGAACTATTTTACTTTGCAGACCTGATTCATGTACTTTAGGACGGGTTGGAGTTTGGGCACACCCTTTGTGCTCAGCATTTCCAAATTGGCTTGCTCTCTGTGGCTTCCAATGCACCGCATGGAGTCTCGCCCCAGGGCTGCTCCCTGTTGTGGCAGACTTCCTGGTTTTAAGCCTCCAGGCTTTAGGCTGTAGCAGGACCAGAGAGGTGGTATAAGGAAAGGCTCCACTCTCTGGGATACATAACACTCCCTATGCACTAGGCAGGGAGAGCCCAGGGGCCTAATGCTGTGCTTTGGGGCCAGACACCAGAAAAACCAGCACTTAAGTCCTTTGCTTGGATCTGGTGTTTAATTTTTTTAATATTTTAAATATAATAAATCACCGTTCCGTACAGTTTTCACTGACTATTGGAGTTAGATTACTGAACACATTTAGACTTCTTAAAATGAAGAGGAGAGCTTGGAAAGTTTTCCAAAATCTCATGGATGGAGGCACTCATTCCTGGATCTTCAACAGTACTTCAACAGGACTTTAGGTACCTCATGACCACTCTGCAGTCACTTCTGCAAACCCCACTGGGTGCTTGTGTACTGCTGAAGGAGCACAAATATCTTTATAGACACGGCTCTCAGTGTTCCTGGGCACATCTCCTTGGTGCATTTTGTATAAAGCCTCAAGTTTTCATGTGCCTCAGACAAATTGTGCTTTGTGTCCAAGCCTGGGTTAACTTTTGGGTATGAACCCTATCATGTATGACCTGCACAATGCCTGACATGACCTTATGGGCACCTTGTATGGCCTTGTGGCAGCATCTGTCACCTCGGGTTTCTCTTTTGAACAGTCTTGGGTCTGTCCATAAGAACAGATAGGATTTACTGATGCTGTGTTTCTTGGCAGTTCCTGTGTGGTGTGGATGTCCATGGCTGGACTGTGGGTTTCTTACTTTGCAGAAGACCTTTAAAAAAACGTTTTTTTTTCAAAAATTTCAGGAATTTCAGTCTGGAGTTGGCCTGTAACTATACTAGAGCTATGCAGACAGGCAGGACACTGCTTGTGTGCACAGTACTGTGGCCAAACAGCTTTTAGACCAATGCTGGCTCTCTGTTGCCATGGGTCTGCTCCTGCATTTGCCAAAATAGAGATGCCCACAAAGGCATCAAACTTTTGCTTTCTTCTCAGTCCTGGAATCCCTGTGCTGTATCACGTCACTGTTGTTGTTCATAGGTGACTTTAGCCACACAGATAGAACTTGACCATGACAGAGTCAAGGGTTGTTGGGCAGGATGGATCTTGAAGAAATGGTTGAAAGCTGTGAGGAAAGAGACACCGCTAGTGCAATTAGTTAATTAGCATGAGGTCAAATTCCTCCTTCAGAGACAGTATTCTCCCTTAAAAAAGATAATTTGTCTAGCAACTTCAGAAAGAGACAGCGAAGAGATCGGAGCCCTTCCCAAATCTCCATGTGGAAAACATAGTGTTTCTGATACCAGCCTTCTCCAGTAGGACACCTGCTGAGTTTTTAATGGTATATCCCGTGATGGAGACCAAAGCAGAATACTGAGGACTGATAAGATGGAGAGAAGTAGCTCATGTGTGATGTGAAAGAACCAGAGAAAGGATTTGCAGAGCAGGGCTTTGTGGCTAAAACAGCACACAAAGGAAAGGGTCTTTGCAGCTGGATTTGGGGATGAGGACTGGGGTAGAAATGCATGGTTGGGAGAGCATTTTCCATTCTTTGTTTATGTGGCGGATCTCTGTTTGTGAGAGTTATGATCAAAGTGACAAGGCCTACTTCACTACACAAAAAATGGTCTTTGACAGCAGTGTCTTGTAGTCTTTAGAGAGAGTGAAAATAAAAGTCTTTAGTTGTGGATGACGTTAGGGTAAATTACCCCAACTCACCACGGCCTGCAAGTGCACATAAACATCTGTAATAGTTCAGCTTAAACCAGAGGTAACATGATCTGTACCATGAGAAGTAACCTTGAGGTACCTCAGGGTTACCTCAGGGTACCTGTGACCTTAAAATAAGCTGAACTCCAAAAAGTGTAAATAATAATAATAATAATAATAATAATAATAATAATAATAATAATAATAATAGCAACTCCTTGGATGCAGCTGGACTTACGTGTCAGGAGTCATCCTTAATAATGATGTGCATTTATGAAATTATTATCTGATAACAGTGATTTTCCATACACCTATTAAAGTAGGTAATCACAAACCCCAGAAATCTGAGGTTTTTAAGCCCACCTGACAAACAGGAACTGCTCACTCCTTATCTTTGTAATCACAGCTCCACCAACATCTCTCTGGGGCTGGCTTTTCAAAGAGGAACACTGACCTCTGGAAAACTAGAAGGACTTCTGTTGGATTGATAGTTAGGCTGACGTTATCCCAACCGGGGCACGCTCAAAGGGCTGAAATCCACCTGTGGGTGACATGAGACTGTACTGAGGGTAGAATTTGAACAATAACTTGTATTTTCTGTCCTGCTGTGTGAGAAGGACAGACACTAATGTAACTTTCAATGACCTGTACATACCTGTGAGCTTCCTGGGGTTTAGTGATCGGGTTGTCCAAGTGTTTCACAGGTTAAATGTTTCAGTAACAGATGCTCAGTGCCACAGTTCTCAGAATAACTACTGCTGGCTTTTTTGTAAACATGGGGCATATTACTACATCTATGTTTTATATTTTTCTATCATAACCCATGCAATGTGGCATGAATATGGCAACCTGGCACAAAGATGAGAATGAACTATTGAGGAAAGGGCTGTGGCAGATGAATTCTGCACAGCTCCCTGCTGTTTAGCTTTGTACTCCCTTCCCTCCCTCATCTTCCTTTATACTTTCCTCCTCACCTTGGGGAGATGCTCTTCTTCTGAGCTCTGGGTTTGTGTCTCAGCCTCCATTCATCTCCCTGAAGAGAAGGAACTGCAGTGGGGCTGACTGCAGAAGCAAAACCCATGAAGAGATTCCCCCTCTCCTCCTCTTGTGAGGGCTTTCCTCCCTCAGCCTGTCCCAGAGGGTTTGAATGCCTTCTGCCACCTCACTCTTGAGACATTAAGACCTTGAAATTTGAAAGAGGAGTGGCGTAGTCTGGAGAAAAATGGACCTGTGTTCTAACCCATGCAGCTCGTGATATGCGCATTGTCGGGTGATAACAAAGGATTTACATAGGATTTACATTTTTCTTAGGGGACGTTCAGTGGAAAGGGAGCAATCAGTAGCAATGACAGACGAATCCATTTGGCGGCAAAGGCTGCCTCTTTCACACAAATAACAGGCTTTTTCTTAATCTACAATTTGTCACTGTTTATTCAGCAGTGCAAGCCTTTTAATTGCCCTGCGGCATCCTGGGTTTGTGCTTCCTGGGAAGCAAAGGAGGAGTTTGGGGGAGTTAGAGGGCATTTTTGCCTTTGATATAAACCTAGAAAACTGAGTGAGGCTCTCCAGAGTTCAGTCAGTTTTTCTGAATATAGGTGGAATGTGACTTGATCTGTCATGATTCATTCATGGGCATGGTGGGGGAGGACACAGCCTGGGTCCCATCAGTAATAGGCAGGTTGTCATTGGTGCTGCTCAGCACTTGCTTTGCCTGGACTGACACTGAAGTGGATTCACAGCTGTTTGTTTCTCTTCTCAGCTCCTGTTTAGGTCAAGACGATGAAAATCTGCCCGGTCACCTGCTGCTCCAGGGAGGCAGACAGGGTAAGAGGGGAACTTCAAGCACACAGCTCCCCATCAGTTTTTATACAATCTTTCTTGGCCTAACACCATGTTTGCTCCCAATCTTTTCTTGGTCATTGGGATGCTTTCATCCTAGCTTTGTTCCTTGCTCAAAATATTATTTCTGCTCCAATTATTCATAGTCCTTATTACTATAGAGTACTGATACAACTTGTATCTGTAAGGAGTGTTTGGAACTAGTGATTTCTGCCTTGGAGTTGTGGATAAACTATGTGAAATCTCCACCTCTTTCCAGAGCAGTGAGTTCCTGCTGTAAACAGCCAGTGAATCTAATGCTATGTAGCTCTGGATGTCTATGATGTTTGCCTCAGAATCAAATCAATATAAGGCACTCCTCTTCCAAAAAATCTCTACTCTAGTCATGAATTCAATATAATTACTATGCCTCTTTTATTTTAATGATGACTGCTTGGTTTAGGCCATTCCCTGATCTCCTGCTAGCTTGATTATACAATTCTATTGTGGGGTGTATCTGGAAGGTGGCAAATATTATTCAGATGGTGCCCAATAAATAAACTGAGTTGTGCACCCCTATAGAAGCTGATATTTATTCTAAGCAAGCAACCAGCTTCAGTGTGGTTCAGTTTGGGTGGCCAAGCATTCAGAAAGCAAGAAATGCAATATTAAGGTTGGGAAGTCATACACTTCATAGAATCATAGAATAGTTTGGCTTGGAAAGGACATTAGAGACCACCTACTTCTCTGCCATGGGCAGGGACAGGTTGCTAGACCAGGTTGCTCAAAAACCCATCCAGATGGACCTTTGACCTTCTATATATATGCTGAAAAGCTATAATATAAATGGAAGCATTTCATTATATGCAGGCATGTTTTCATATTTTCACACTTTATTGGTTCTTGAGTTTCAATCAGATTTATGTAGCAAGGTAGGCAATGTAGTATATTTCAGAGTAATGTCTCTTCAGAGCAGAAATAAATTCTACAATAAAAATATCTATTCAATATATATGCAGAAAGGGAACTCAGTTACAAACTTTGTAGTAACCCCAGTAGTTGTCACTCTCTGCAGTGGCCTTCAGGTCCTCCTTTTATAATGCCTTGGTCAGAATTTACATCAGCCTTTGCAGTGGGTATGGTTGTTCTCTTATGACAGCGATTAATTTTCCATATAAAAATTGAACTATCATTAGCTTTGTCAAAAATTGTATGTGGCTGAAAATCATCCATAGAATTGGGTTTATTTTGTTGCCAACAACAGGGACAACCAAGACCTTTTGTTTTTCCTATTTAAGAAAAATAAAGCCCAGATTTCACCAGGATACTTGTCTCACACAGGAACTCTTACGCTCCCTTATTTTTGGGATGTTTCCAGGTTAGCAAGAGCATCTCCACATTTGCCACAGAAATTTGAGGGTGTACAGAGAATGAGAAGGGGATTTTCAGGAACAGAAGGGAAGGGCTTGCAGTCCAGGAAGTTGAATGCTCACCTTGAGAGAAGAACTGAAATCTGTCCCTGTTGTTGGTGCTTCTGAAGTCCTTGGAGAGATTAAAAATTCTGGGAATCATGTTTTTTAATCTCTCTAGGAGCCCTCGTTAGTACTCTTTGATTTGCTTTGCAAATGTGCTGAGCCATTACTGTGGCAGTCAGGGTTGATGGGATCTATCTCTGGAATACAGAAAACTTTCAACAGTGCTAAAGTCTTAGGAAAGCCATGCCCTAGAGATGTAAAATGGGGCACCTAAAATCAGTGGACATCCTTTATAATCTACTTTGACTTCAATCTGTCATTCTCAAGTACACAGGGGGAATAGTAGCACTCTTGTTTTTTGACCCAGTCAGATAAAATTGGAAGAGTTTACAGTTTTCTTGCCTGAGCATGCAACATTTACCACAATTTGACTATAACCTTTTCTACTACCTCTAGATGGTAGGAGAATGAAGATCCAATTATTGCTGTTATTGCTACTATTATTATTACCCTGCTTTTATTTAAAATATTATTACTACTATTAAATTTTATGAATATAATATGGTCCTTATTATTAATACCATGACTATTGCTATGAATAACAGTGACTGTGGCTTTTGCAGGCCAGCTTGTGTAGGTTATCCTGTGCACAATCCACTGATGGTCTCAGCTGAGAAGTAAGGGACAAGGGCAAATAGTCTTTCCTTGAAGATGGAGTGGGTAATCTCTTGGTCACATTCAGGGCCAGCCGGCAGAGCACTGTGAGCTCCCTTTATTAATTATTCTTGGTTTTATCTTCCTTTATTTCCTGCCTTATTCAAATAAAGGAAATAAAAGGTACCCTAGAGGTGGATGAAGACCAGATGTTAATGAGCCAGCAATGTGCTCTTGTCACAAAGAAGGTGACTTGCATCCTGGGCTGCCCTAGGTAAAATATTATCAGTAGGTCAAGGCAGGTGACCCTCCTCCTCTACTCAGCACTGGTGAGGCCACACCTGGAGCACTGTGTCCAGTTCTGGGCTCACCAGTACAAGAGTGACATGGACATATTGGAGAGAGTCCCATAAAGGACCAAGAAGATGATGACACTGGAACATCTCTTACATGAGGAAAGTCTGAGAGAGCTGGGACTGCTAAGCCCAGTTTATACAAATACCTATAAGGAGGGATCAAAGAGGAAGGAGCCAAACTCTGTTCATTGGTGTCCAGTGACAGAACCAGAGGCAATGGGCACAAACTGAGGCACAGGAGGTTCCCTCTGAACATTAGGAAGCACTTTTGCACTGTGAGGATGACAAAGCACTGGCACAGGTTACCCAAAGATGTTGTAGAGTCTCCCTCCTCAAAGGTGTTCAAAAGCCATCTGGCCATGGCAACCATCTCTAGGTGGCCCTGCTTGAGCAGGGAGTTGGACCAGATGACCTTCAGAGGTCCTTTCTAACCTCAACCATCCTGTGATTGATTCTGTGTTCAAAGACAGGGCTAAAGCCCTACTCCCTCTCTCTTGTCCCCATACCAAGGTCCTTGTCCTTTTACACTGGGACTCTAAGAGAGTTGAGGTCAAGTGAGGACATCTCACATGTGCATGTGGAGAGCTGCTTTGCAGCTGCTCTTCCTCTGGCTTTGGGGACCTAAGGAAAGCTGTGGCACTGGGCAGAGCAGTTGTTGATGAATCACTGAGTGCCTGGGGGCAGAACAGGGACCTAACGGTGGCACCTGGAGGTTCCTCCGGCTCCTCCTTAAAACTGCACCTGGATAAGATGGACCTGGAAATGATGGTCCATTTCTTTTTTATTATTACTTTTTGGTCATAGGCAAAGTTTTCTGTGAAATGCCGTTTCAGCTACTATGATATTCCTTGAACATTTCAGCTCAAATCTCCTGATAACTTCATTCAGGAGTATTTTTTGGAGCAACAAAAAACTGGAGGTGAAATAAGAGTAGGATACATCTGTTTCATCAGTAGTTGCTCATCTACTTTCATTTTTGTGCAGGAAGTGGGAAACTTGGAGGACACCCATGCTGTTGGGGGTAAAGAAGAGTGAATGTATTCAAATGGTCCTGTTTAAAAAGTCTTATTTCGTGCGAATATGCAGTCATAGAGAATCCACAGAAAAGTGCTAACCAGTACCCTCAGGAATTAGTCCATTTGCTTTCCTCATTGACTAATATTTAATTTTTTTTTTTTTTTTGAGATTGGAACAGGTCCAAGGGGAGGAATTAAAGGCAGCACGCTCCCATAGCGCTCGCCAGGGAGGTGAGCAGGATATTTGGTGAGGAGGCAGCTGAATCAGGAAGAAAGTTGATTTGAGCAGATGTTTCCCAACCAGCTGCTGAGTGGTCTAGCCTCTGGGCTGGAGGGTATCCGAGGGCAGCAGGATCGGGAAGGCTCTGGAACCCTTCCACCTGGCAGGCAATAATTCAGAGCTCACGCAGACAAAGAGCCAGGATGAGTCACTAGTCTGCTGATTAGGCTGCTCTCCTGGGAGGGAGGCACCTGGATCCCAAATCCAGGTTAGGGTTGCAAAGGGGAATAGCATCAACTGGGAGGGATTGGAAATGCTTAATGCTGCCTGGTTAGGAGGCTCTTCATGAGCGGGAGGCAGGAGTTTGATTCCACTAGGAGAGGGGAAAGAGTTTAATCCAGGTCTCCTAAAACCTAAGGGAAAGGTCTTATCACTGCCTTATAATCATGAGATGGCTCTTCAGCCATTGGGTACTGAGGAGGACATTTGACTTTGTTTCCTTAAAAATGATGGGGTTCGATCCATTCTGCAGAGAACAGAACAAAACAGTGACTTCTAGTTCTCCTTTCTGTGGGACTTCTTTTCTTCTTCTTTTTTTTTTTTTTTTTTTTTTTTTTTTTTTTTTTTTTTCAGCTGCATTAGGGCTTTTTACCTGAAGGATAGATAATTATTCACACTCCTCTGACTGGCAATATCATACCATGCCCTGAAAAGTGCTGAGAACATGCTTGCATATGCAGCTGGGGACATTATCTCTGGGAATGGTCTGGTGCACTGTAAATCAGGGATGGTCACAGAAAAGTTTGATGGGTCTGGTAGAATTTATAGCTGTGAAAAGAGAATGGGGAACTTTACTACCTTGGGCAAGTCACCATAATTTTCTCTTAAATGGGTATGCTAGTGGTAAGCAGTAAAAATTTATAGTTTTAGGGGTAGATTCATCTTCATTTGCACCAAGTCGAAGTTGAGGTTGATTCAATTCAATCCCAAAGAGTTACTCTAAATTGAATCTTCCATGAAAGAGATAAGAGAAGTGGCCAACATTTTTTAGTTGTGTCAATCCTACAAAATGTGTAAAGGGGAGTCTCCCCGCCTTTACCAGAAGTGATCTGAAAGATCCTATCTGGTCTATCTCTGTCAGCTTGGCATCTTTGCAGTAGTCGGTGGTTGCACAAAACTGGCCAATTTTTCCATATATAGAGTTGCTAAATTACCCTTTCTGGTTTGGTTTTATTACCCCCTCGGAGCAATGATCTCACCCATCAGTGTTGTGTTGCTCTTTGGGAGTGGCAGGGGTGGAGTGGGGTGGGATGAGCAAAGCCCTGAGCTTTTTCCAGAGTTCCCTGCATATGCAGAACATTTCATTGTCTTCTCTAACACGCCCTCACCTTTCACACAGACTGGAATTTGACACACCAGGTTAGAGAAAGAAAGTGAGGGGGAAAAAAAAAGGAAAAAAAAAAGCACAACACAAGAAAAAACCCAGCAAACAAGATCTTATCGCGCAAAATACCCATCTACCCTCCTGATAATAAAAAAAGCCTCAGGTTAGGAAAATAAAAAAATAACTCTAATGAACACTCAAAATTAACATGCAAATACATCCATGGTTCCTGGCACAGACGGAAAGACAGAACGCAGCCCTCTTCCAGAGAGGCAGTTTTTATACTTCTTGCAAAAGGGAAGTTTTATCTCAATTGCTGGTGCTTTTGCATTGTCTTGAGAAGGTTTTCTTCTCTGTTGAGGAAAGCTCTGGATACTTCTTCTTCCCTCACCCCACCCCATACCCCACGTTCATTTCACCAGGTGCCATGACGAAACCTTCCAGATCAAGGCAGGTTTCATCAACAAGGCTTCATGCCATGCCACACATAATTCATCCCAGCCTGCTGTGGCTTTCTCCCAGCAAGCAGCACCTCTTGCAAAACCAGCCCCTGTCTCACACTCCTTCCAAACTCGTGTTCCTGAGCACCAACAATAGCAGAGCATGAATCACTAACAGAGCGTACAGACCTTCGCTCCACTCCGGCCAGTTTGTGTCATTGCCTTAATGTTAATTACACACCATAATGTGTGCATTTAATTTCCGTGGTGTTTCAATTAAATTAATCAGGCAATTAAAATTAATTAAAATTACAGAAATCACCTGCAGAAGTGCTTGAAACGTGGGGGAGGGGAAGGGAGGGGTTGGGAGGGAGCTGGGAACGTAGATGGCTGTGTTTTCACAGACCTTCCTTCCCTTGATTAATTTTGGGGATAGACTTTTTCAGAACAGGTTATTTAAGGATTTAATGACTGTTCCAAGGCCTACTGAAGCCAGTGGAAATCTTTCTATTGGCAGTGATAGGCTTGGGACCAGGCCACTAGCCCCAAGTGTTCAGGATGGAGATTCAAGGGGTAGGTGATGAAAGACCTGATGCTGAGCAGAAATTCCTCAACACCTCTGAGGAACAAGGCCAAAGGCCCTGAAGTACCAAATCAGGGTCAGATTTTAAAAGGCAGGTTAAAAGTGAGGATGATGTCTGTGGGAGTTAGGCACATCAGTACTTCCAAGGATCTGGGCTGGTGAGGTATTCTAAGAAACTTAAACAAGTTTGAAGTGTCAAAGGACTTTTAAACATGACTAAATGTATTGTACCTCGAACTCTCACTGATTTCTGCAGTCAGTGAGAGAGGGTCCTAATTTCACAAAGGTGATTTATGAGTCCTGAAGTCTTGAGCAAGTTACTGAGCCTCTGCAGCAGTTCCCTTCCATTAGGCGGGGGTTAATGCGTTTAGTTGCTTCACAGAGGGACTGTGCCTTGATCTGTGGAAGAGTTTGAAAACATCACATCAGCCTGGACAGTTCTCTTTCTGCTCATGCCCTTTTTACCAACCAAGCACAGCCACATGCTCACACCCATAATTTTTATGCCAGCATGCAAGGGTCGGCACTTTCAGCTTTGAACAGCTACTTCCTCCACGACATCCTAGCAGTCAACCCCAGCCCAACTAGTTCCTGTGTCTGGGAGACAGGTTAGTTCCTTCCACGCTTTCCTGGAAAGACTTTGCCTGGCACACTCCTGTCTTAGTGGGTGAGTCACCCACTCTTTGCTCCCATTCTTTGACCCACAGCTGGGGATGTTTATACTGCAGTCACTGAAGCTCATGTAGGTATCCCCAAGCCGCCTTTAAATTAATTTGCTGAAGTACCATCTTTAGGATCACTGTAGTTTCAGGGAACGCTGCGTGGGCTGAAAAACCAGGGGATGAAGCAGAGCAAATGCTCATAATTAGGGTGAGTTGCTCTGCCCTGCAGTGGCTATTGGAACCTGAGCTCACTGTTTAAAGACACAGCTGCTTTTTTGCGCATTAGAATTTCACTCACACTACCAGATAATCCCTCACAGTTCCATAGGCAATTACCCATGTTTCTTGGTGTCCAAGAGGGAGTAAAACCTTATCACCTCTGCCCCGATGGCACCTGTGCTTGTGAGACACCTTTTTCTCTCCAGTTGTTTAGATGATTAACATAATTAAGTTATGCACACAGCACATATTTAAGGCTTCTATTAGACTGAAGTTTACTGCCAGCTTCAGATCTGAAAGATTTAAGCCTGCCAAAACTCGTTTTTTTTTCCCAACTATATCAGTTGATATTTTCTCTTTCTGTAAATAATGTGTTTTTTCACTCTCAGGTGACCAGGTCACAATATTCCCATTGTTATTTGCCAATTTAGCATAGTTTTCTGCTACCTTTGCTCTTCCTTAAGTCACAGCAGAATGTCCAATGATGCAGAATATTTTTTTCATCTTTTTGGTTTTTTGATCCATATCATTAAGTTGTGTCTTATATCTGTCTTTCACCACCCCTTTAGAAAAAAAAAAACTGGAAAATAAAAAGCAGCAGAAACAGGAACGAGAATACAGAAAGAGAAGGAAAAAACCCACCCAAGAACAGAAAAACTTGATTTTTGAAATTAGAAATTTTTAGAGGATGGTAGTATTTTACCACCAAAAAACCCAGAATTTTAATTACAAATCTGATGGACACTCATTCTTCTCTCCAAAATTTTGTAAGTGATGAAACACCCCTCTCTCACTTTTGCTAATCCTCCTCCATCTGAATCCTTTGACACTACTTCTTGTGTGGCCTTTGGCACGTCACTTCACCTTGGTTTCCTCATCTATAAAATGGCTGTTAATCCCCATATAGTATCACCCACGCAAATTTCCAGGGCTTACGCTTAAACAGGGCTTTGAAGATAAGTGAGTAAAGTTTCAAAAGGACCTAAGAGATTTAGGAGTGAAAGTTTCATTAGCTTTCCATCAGATTTGTGCTCTTATATCTCCATGAGCCTTTTGAAAGTCTGCACAATTGCAAGACACTACTCATCACAGTCATACTCCTTGTTCTCCTCAAGGAAAGGGATTGCTCCGGGCTAGTTTTGGCAGAAGAGCTTGTTCCTCAAAAGAAGCAAGGTGAGACTTGGGGCCCTCCAGTTTCTTTCCCCAGTTTCAGATATAAAACCTTGGATGCATCTCCAACCATTTCGGGCAATATGGTATCTCTCGCTGTTTATATCGGTAGATCTACTTGGCTGGTTTTGACTGAAAGAAGGGAGAGAAGGTGCATATCTTCAACTTTGAGCCGGATTGAGATAGCAACCTTCAGCTGGGAGGCAGTGGTGAGCTCCTTTGGATGGTGTGGAGGTAGTTACCTCCTCAGTCATCACAACTGCTCCTTGAAGAGACAATAATGTGCTCTTTGTACGTGCATCTTGATGGAGATGCCTGTGAGGACACCCTGTCAGTCTTGGACATGCTGGTTGACTCAAAAGGAGTTATGAGGTTTCTCTAAGTGCAACAGGATCTTACTGCTACACAAGTCCAGAGGAAAAAAAAGAAAACAAAATAAAGGTGAAAAAACAGTTTTGAATATTGGGCTTTTTGGTTTCCTTTTTAGTTTTCGAGTGTGCCACCACAAGTTCCACTTTCTAGCCTTTCTCAAATACTATAAAAAGGGAAAGAAAAAGAAACTGTTCAACCAAAAAAGCTGTACTACAAGCTTGGTGGCTTTGGTTTGTTCAGCTTCAGTGGCCAAACCACTCTTCTGAAAACACCGGGAAATAATGTTGCTTTTCTTTGTGGGACTTTCCTCACTAAAATGAAAATAAAAAGAAACTTGTGAAGAAAGAAACATTTTCTTTCACCTTAAATGAAATACTTATTTTTTATTTTTATTTCATTGACATACTTAATGTAACAGAATTTGAAAATTAAATGTGATTTGAAAATGGGAACGTGGAAGGTTTTGTTCCCTAAGTTTTGAGGTAAATTGATTTTTTCCCCCCCAAACTGCTATATTTTACTTAAATTTACTGCTGATTTTGATCAACTAGACAGTTGATCAACTAGACCTTTTGCCTAAAATAAGCCTTTCTGCAAAAAAATTGTACTGAGTTTGGAAAATGGGTCATTAACAAACCCCAGTAAATATCATAATAATAGTAAAAAAGGTTTAGTTTCTGGGATTGACAGCACAAGGCTCTGAATAGTCTAGAGCAACTTCGAAGTAGCCATTTTCTGGAGGGGTGATGAAATGGACCAACAATTCACAATAGATCCTTCCAACGTGAATTATTCCGTGATTACCAAAGTATTTGTCTTTAGTACTTTGCCCCTAAAATTTAATACCTTCCAGTTTAAACACTCAGTCTTCAACACTACGTTTTTCTTCAATTTCCCTGGGGTGAAACAAATACAGAAACAGGTCACAGTGAGTCTGGCTGAGTTAGCAACTGAGTTAGCAACTGAGCCTACAAGACTCAACTCTCAAAACATCATCACACTGTAAGTTTCCCATTTTCTCTTTAGTGGCACAAAATACAATAAAAGTCAGAATCTCAAGAAACATCTCTAAAGTACTTCTTTGGGAAAGTCTGAACAACAAAAAAAAGAGATCTTGTGGGAGATTTTTATTGTTAGTTTTTAAATTTCTTCAGCTACAGTGGAGTGCATTTGCTTAGAAGGTGTCTTTCTGCAGGGACATTGGCAGTGTCCATGCATGGTGTCAAAAGAAATTGAGACAGACAGGGGACCCAAAAATCCCCAGGAGAATTTATCTTCTGATGGAAGGTTCTTGGTATGCAGTAGAGTTTCTTTTCACCTCTGGAGTTGCACACTACATACTAATTGGAGCTGTTAATTAAATACATTTTGTTAAAACGTTGCATCAAAGCTGAAGCATTTTGTAAAGAAGTGTCTTATTTTGTTGACACTTGGAGAGATTTTTGAGGTTCAGGGCTCTGGTCAGAGAGAGTATTCCAGGAGAAGCAGAGCCTCAGGTTTCTGTTACATGGATAATATAAAAGTGCCATTAAAATTCCAGTGTCATTTAATTTGATAAAACATTTGAAAAGCTTTTAATTTTCCTCTCTTTTTTTTTTTTTGTTCTTTCCGACGTGGAGGGAAAACAAATTTCAAACCTCAAAAACTGTGGTAAAATGGAATTGCTGTCCTGCGGACTATTCCTGTAATGAAGCCAACAAACCTGTCATGCAAAGTCCAGTTCCTCCCTGTGGAAGCACAGCAATTCATTTATGCAGCTTTACCAAGTGTCCAAAGTGCTTCATGCATTGCTAATAATTACGGGCACATCTTGGTGGTCATATTGAATTCAATGGCAATTTTCCCACAGATTTTATCAGGAACAGAATTCATCCCTATATGCTTTAATTGTATAACTCAGTTTCTGTTATTGCTTAAGACTCCCCAGTCCGTGCCAGCATGTGAAATTCTGATGAAGTTTTATGTTAGCGGCTGCTGCTAACTGTTCTTAATTATTTGATAGTCATCTGAGGCCTGAATTTCATAGATGTGCAGCTCCTCTTATTCATATTCTAATCAGTGGTAATTTGGGTACTTTGTCCATCTGTAAATCAGACCTTTAAAGGGCAATACCAACCCCACTGTCTCTAATGGATGCAGGTCCATACTTCCAAGGCTCTTTTTTTTTTCCAGTTAACAAATGAGGTACAGCTGGTTGAAAACCATCCAAATTATCATTTGGGGAAACTTAGAAGGGTTTTTTTTTTGGGGGGGGGGAGGGGGATCTAAAATATAGGGAAAAGTCAGAGAATTGCTCATAAAGCTAAATATTCTGATAGAGTAGCATTAAGCACAGCCTTGACACTACTGTACAATGGGGAATTGGGTGGACAGCAGAAATCCTTGATGTTCCCCACTTCCAGGAGACACACACCTGGGACATCTACCCTTGAAATTTTCACAGCTGCTCAGCAGTGTGCTGATCTAAGTGCTGGTTACAGCTCCAACTTTATTGCCTTTCTTTTAGGGAAGCTATAGGAAAGCCTGTGTTCCAAACGCTTGATTTAAGTTAGGGTACAACAAAAGGCACCTGAAAATGTGTTTGTAAGGCATTTCTGTGCTTAATCTCCATTTCTCTAGTACCAGATTTCCAGGTCTTCTCTTGTTTCTTTCCCTTTTGGAGAAAGGGGGGGGGTCACAGCAGTGTGGTCACAGGAGGCAAGTCCTCCCAGGGCTCTACATTTGTAGCTGAGGCATGACTGGACGAGATACTTTGGCATCATCAGTTTTGCCAACCCTTTCTCAGGTTTGATGGGTCAAATAATAGGATTTTCTGTTGATGGTAGCAGAGAATTACCTTGGTTCAAGCTGCCCTGCTGAAGAGGTACAGTGGCTGATGTAACAAATTGGAAGGGAAGGTTTTAGTATCTTTGCACTCAGAAATCATTCATGTAATCAGACCTCACATCTAGACTAACACCCTGCCTCGCCTTAGCTGTAATTGAAAAAGAAAAAAAAAAGGAGTCTCTGTATGCTAGAGGCACAATTGTATCAAAAATCTAGAGTGAAATACAGACATTTTTGCCTCTGGGCACCCAACTGGGGCATCTGAAATGTCTGGTATCCAGTCAGTCAATCCTGAGAAGTTTCTGAAAATCAGCCCTTAAAAATACCAGAGAAAAGCTCCCAAATTTAGGAATCCTTCTGTCAAAAATCAGTTCTTTCTGGGTAATTTTTGAATAACTTATATATACTCTCCACTCCCAAAATGCTTTTTGAAGGTTTCAATGGCCATGAATACCCTTTGCATTTTGGGTCAGACTCAAAACTACTCCCAGGTTGACACCTTACCTCCCACATTCCCCCCATTGTGGTGGGAATACTGACTTTGAAATGGAAAGGTTTATATCAGAAATATTGACACAATCCTAAACTGGAGTAACGTGGGTGTCAGGGAGGGGTGTAAGGTGGAAGTTCTTTGAGTCATTCTTTCTTCTAATTCTTGGGAAGGGGCTGTAGAAAAGATTAATTTTCTATATCGAGTTTCATTCATTGAAAGGATTTGGGAGATAAAACTCATAAACCTGAAGACTCAGTAATTCTCACCAATGGGGACCAGATGCTTGTTGACATTTTAAAAACACACAGTCTCTTCCACCCCTACTTGCCTTTCTGATACTGTGAATTGCTCAGTTGAGATCAATGAGATATTACTGGGGAGGTAGTTTCTTTTCCATGGTTTCTCCTGTTTTTATCAAGAAATACACAGGGAAAATAATAAAAATACCTTAATAATAGCAAGAACAGTTCTCACCTGGTGTAAATTGGCACAGGTCCATAGAAGAGCTCTGATTTACAGCAGATGGGCTTTTGTCCATCAGTGCGATTGCCTATACCCAGTGATATCATAAAAGCCTTTACAGACTATGTCATGTTTCTCAATATTATGTCTATAAAAGGCTGTGCCATGTCAAATACTGTGCTGAAAGGTGTGCCAGTACAGAATCAGGCCTGCTGTAAACATGGGAGTTCTGAAATCCCAGGGGGAAAGAGCTACTCATGTAAGAATAAAAAGAGAGATGGCAACAGCATTGGTCAGTAGCTGTGTAACATAAACGGGTAAAGATCTTCAGCTGTTAGGAGAAAAATGAAGGATTATGTGGAATTGAATGACTGAACGACTCCTAGGTAGAAGAAAAATCCATCTTATTTGTTTCATCTCACATTAAAATCAGCCAAGGATGGAGAGGAACTGGAAGCTAGGTTGCAGTTTGCCTATAACAGATAGGTCTCATCAGGCCTGTTCAGTCCAGTCTGATTCCTTCCCTATCATGATTCACTTGTGCATACTCATGAAGGGGTGCTGAATTTGGCAGGCAAAACACAGAGACATCACATTAGGTAAATCCTGTTGGCTCAGTTTAATCTGCATCCAAAAATATTATCTGTGTGATGAAAGGGATGGGCTGAGCAGCGGAGGGGCATTTCACTGCCCAAAATGATTTCTCTCATCATCATTATCTTGAGCATCTCAATTCATCCCTTTTGTCCAGCACCCACTGTGGACTGATAGCCTCTTTTCCTAGGGGCAGGAAATTCTAACAGCAGCAAAGAGACAAACTGAGGGACGTTGTGCCTCTTCTATTCAGATACAGAGCAATTTTGGAGCAGTGTGGTGCTGGATGCCTCCCACCACAGTCACTTGGAGCAGCATGACACTGAAGGTGTGGGGAAACTGGCCAAGCCAAACCCTTTGGTTGCACTGATTGAAGCTGAACCTCTGGCTAATGGATGAGAAATCTGTTTCAAACAACGTGAGTTCGTCCGTAGGTGATGACATGGAGGTGAGGAAGGGCAGAAGGAAATAGCATGACAGCAAATTCAGAGCATTATTATGGTCTAGGAGGGGGTTTAGCTTGGGATGCTGTAGCTCAGTCTTATAACACACAGCTTCTCCTATAGGACTGCTTTTTCAGGGAATGTCCACCATTTGGCCAGCTTCTTGCTCTGAGGGCAATTACTTCAGAAGAAGTTATCTGAAGATAGCTTCAGAAAGAGGGAATTTAAACTGGAGTTGGTAGCTTCTGAAAATAATAATATATTGATAACTTACCTAAATATTTATTATTTTATACTTATGATTTAATTATTGTATTTTTATAATTTACTCTCTACCTGTGTGACTTGATAACTGGGTGTATTTTGTCTTCCTTCATTTCGTTTTGCTCTGTTCACCCAAGTCTTTTTATTCTGTTTTTTTTATTCCTTAGGAAGCTATATCACAAATGATGCCCTGCCACTGAATATATCTTTAACCAATGTATATTTAATATCCTTTTTCTAAATTCTCTTGGTTTGCTGTCTCTTTTTCTCCCTTGTGATAATAACCAGTCAATGTATTACCTTGAGATTTTTCTTCCAAAATTTTCTTGTTCCCTTTACATGAACCTAAATATATGTTGGCCAATGGCCAAGTAATTTTCCGTATCAGCAACCTCTCTGCTTTCATGCAGTCAGGAGAGATGTGCCTCTTGTAAAGTCTGTTTTCTCTAAAATCCGGAGTTCTTGTACTCTGAAAAATCCCCAAACTTTCTATTTAAAATTAGCTGGTCAACCACATACTGGCTTCCTGCTTTTGATTTCATTATTTTCATGTGCCTTTGTTCAGATTTCTCGTAACTACCACTACTTAATACCCATTAATACCAAAGTAATACTTTTTTTTCTAAAATTGCTCTCACTGAACTCAATGATAAACTCATGGAGTCAAGTATCATCAAGATGAAGGGTGGTAAAATTTCATTCCAATTGATATGAATTGTTCCACCACCTCTGACACTACTCTTGGAAGCTGTTGAATATGAATTGGTGAGTTAAAATTAAGGGATGATTTTGTTGTATGATCCTGCAAAAAACCATCCTGAAATGAGGAGTTATTACTTGCACCATCTTATTTAATTTTTCACAAATTAAATGAGCCCCCCCAAAGATGTAAGCAAAGTTTGTGGATAGAGGAAAGAGGATATTCAAAGGATTAAAGTAAATCTCTCAGGATGACATGGTTGAAATAGTCCTGTGTGCTCTGTTGTAGGTAATTCTTGAGCATGCACAGCAATAAAAAGAGACAGGAGACAGCAGTGGAAAGCTGGTTAAAAACATGTGTAGTAAGAAGGGACTTTAGGCACATGATAGCACGAAAAGGTCACACAAGTGTGTGTGGGTAGTGGAAGACACCACAAAGACTAGCACCTTCACAGAGCTGTGGGGATGATATTTATCACTAGACTCTAAGTACCAAAACAAAGGCACAAAAGGAGACAAAGGGGATCGACTGTTTCAGAAGATAAAAATCAAGTGCAGAATGGGGTGGGGGGTGAAAAAAAGGACTGAGTGATGGGGTAGGAGTTGCAAGGTGCAAATAAATAGGGACCCCTCTTCATTGAAGGGACATTAAGGACCTCTGGAGGCATGGTCACAGTGACAGATGAAGGATATGGTATGTTTGTCCATTTGTCGAGGAATAAGGTATGTTTCCTCAGGAATATAAGATTGTACCTCCCTGGATTTTAAATGTACCCGGTTAAAATATCTGTAAGGTATGGGATGAATATTTCTTAGCCTCTTCTTACAGGACACCCTTCAGTTTTAGTTAATCTACCATAAATGGAAAGATACACTTCTATCACTGCTGAGTGAGTGATGGAGTCAATAATACCCTAAAATGCAAGGCCAAATACAGAGAGAACTCAGGCTCAGTTTTGTCCACAATTACTTTTTTCCCCTTTTAGCCAATGCAACTGTTTTCTTTGTATCTTCATTCTAAAGAATGACTGTCTTCCTCAAGGCATCATTAAAGAACATTTCCAGCAAAGACCAAGTTCCTTAAGTAACACATACTGGGAAAACTCCAATGTCTTCTGTGGAGCTCCCAGCCATATAACAGTCCCAGCAGGGACTGGTACTAGAGCTTTCTGAGTCCAAAGTGTTAATGGAAAGCAAGTCCTGTGGCTATTGCAGAGGAAATGATATTAATAAAAGTATTTCAGAAAATTCTGGATTCCTTCCAGTCAGACGGATATTTTTATTATGTTTAAATACTCATGTCAGGGTCTCATTTACTGCAGACTTTTAGGAGAGTAAGGAACATTCCTGAATGTCATGTTCCATATTTTTCCATTCTGTCTCAGACACATTTGATTTCATTTTGTCAAGGGAGACACTGTTCTCCATAAACATAAGTCTACTGTCACTTTTTGCAGTGCTGTTTTTCCTTTTTTCCCCCTTCTAAATATCAATAAGAGTATCTGCCTCCTTTGTAGAGAATCTCATGGGGCAGTGTGAAGGACTACCTGGAGGAACAGGATGGTAACTACCTTTGGCAGATGGGGCACTGAGGGAGGGAAGTGACTTATTCAGAATCACATAACAGCCAATCCCTGAAGTAGAACTGGGGGGCAGGATCCAAAACTCCGAAATCTCAGGGTAATGAGAAAGCACATATGTCTCAGCTGAGCTCAAAGACAAGGGAAGGCTAGGTTTGCATAGATTTTGACTTGAACAGTGTGCTTTGGACAGAAGCTGCTCCTTTAGGTTATCAGTTACTTTGGGTAGTAGAAGAAACAACTGGACTTTAGAGTCCCTCTGCTGAGCCAATGTAGAGCATCTAATGCATTTGTACACGTGCATTTGAAGCTGGGTGGATCACTAAGGATTCCCAAATTTGGAAATGAGCATGTATGTCATCTTTGTGATGGGGTACCTGAGGGAAGAGGATGCCCTATGATGTGACCTGATGAGTGGATGGGTTCTTTTTTGGTTTGAACACATGCAATGAGTGGTACCCCCTTCCATTTCACCCAACACAATGCAGAAACTCATCTTTGCAGCCATGCCATTCACCCTGGGTCTTACCTGTCCTGAGGGCTTGTCATTTTCCCTCCTTGGCTTTCTGCATCAGAAAACTGTGGATATGGACACTGCTTATAAAACAATACGAAGTCTACAGGTAAAAAAAACTCCATATGAAAGACAAACATTTAAACTGTTTGAATTCCAGTACTCTAAAATATTATGTATGCCACCTTCAGGAACATCTTCTAAAGTAGCAGAACGAAACAGAAGAGATTACTCCCATTGTGTGGGAAATTCCAGCATTTCAAAATTTTTGTTGGTAATGATAAGTTGTGATATCTCATGGAATGGAAAGCCAAGCTGTCTTAAAAGAAATGTAGAAACACACTTATATCAAAAGGGAGGTCATTAGCCTGAACTACTTGGCACAGGTGGGGACTCAGCTGGCCTGAGGTATGTACTCCTGACCACCACACTTTAAAGGAAAAAAAAAAAAAAGGCAATAAACCCTTTGGAAAGCATCCAGAGGAGACTAACACGAAGGAAAAGAAGTTTAAGAAAACATGACCTATAATGAAAAGTTGAAGGAATTGAGTTTGTTTAGTCTAGGAAAGAAGTGAAGGAAGGGAGGCATGTTACGAGTCTTCAAACATATAATAGTTTTTTTAAAAGAGGACAGTAATCAATTGTTCTGTGTGTCCACTGCTGGTAGGACAAGAAGAAATGGGCTTAATTTGCAATGAGTAAAGTTTTAGGTTAACTGTCACAAACCCCTTCCTACTCCATAGACAGGAACAATACATCCTTGATGGGCTGCAGAATCATTACCACTGGAGGGCTTTTAAAGCATGTTAGACACATATCTGTCGTGGATGATCTAGAAATATTTGATGTTATGTCAGAGCAAAGGGTCAGGTTTGAAGTCCTTTTGAAATCTTTGACTTTCCATCCAACTGTAAAGTGCTCTGACATGGTAATGCCCACACATAGTCATAGAAATCACAGAGTGCATGAAACAGCTTGTACTGCTGTGCACCATCATTCCAATTAATGAAGAATAATTGCAAAATTTTAGTATCAAAAGTCAAAATAGGTAAAACAAAATAAAATAAAGGAAAAACAAAGAAAAGAAGCAAGCTCAAACTAAATATTCCATTTAATCTTGGATTTTTTTTTTTAAACATTGCCAATAAGTGTATTAACTCAGTAGACTTGCTCCCAAGAAACATCTTGATTCTGAGAAATCAGCTTCTTCTGGTAGAAAACGGTGTAATAAAAACAACATTAATCAACACTGTTGCATCAGGAGGGCTGATGTGCCTTTAAAATCCTGGTGGGTTTTACTCCATCTACATATAGAGAATAAATGTTTAGCAAAACTTCAATTTCCACGTGATGGAATTGGGGTGGAAAATGGTATTTATGGTACAGTCCTTCTTTCAGAGATTACAAAGGGCAGTTCTCGCAGAGAAGTATCTGTGGACAGACGAGGAGAATTCTCCTCACTACTGTTGGAGTTTCAAAACTGAAGCTAATGAAAGCTTAGCAGCAGCTGAAGGAAGCTCAGCAGATGTGGGGAACCAGAGAAGTTACCATCTCTCTAAGTGGGACTTAATGTGTGAGGGGTGATGCAGCCTGTGATAATTTCTGTGTGCTTGGAAGTGAAAAAAAAAAAAGACTAAAAGTTGCAGAGAATAAAGACCTAATTATCTCTGTCTTCTAAGCCTCCATGCAAGTTGCATGGAAATTCCTTTTGGGTCAGAGAAGTGCGATTACTCAGTAATCTATGGAGAGATGTCATCCTATAATCACCCGATGTTTGTTTACCAGCAATTCTCATTAAACTTCCTTTAATTAAGAAGCAGTTACCTTGTATCTGGGGCCCTGTGATTGTCATTTACACTTAGAGTGAAAGCTGCTCTAGGTTGTAGAAGTGGATATGCCCCTATTAAAACCATGAAAGATGATGTGATGGACCAAGGCTTCCTGTATGTCCTGGGATTCTCAGGCTTTCGTTGACACCAGGCTTCATTTTACTGTCACCACAACAATTTCCTGGAAATGGTCTTGACCCAGCATAATTTCAGACTCTCAGCGATGTGCCAACATGTCGTGTTTCTAAAAGGGATCTGAGTTAGATGAGACACACTCATCCTTAGAAATGGGCAGCATGGGGATGCTGCAGCCCAAAACCAAGCGCTGATCCTTCTGTATGTAGGTGTTTTTTACACAAATCCCCTTGGAAGCCCTGAGTGGTGCATGAGCAGTTTGAGCAACTCCTTGAGGATGGAGAACCAGACCCGTACTGCACATTCCCTGCTCCCAGGAGCACCACTGCAGGTGGCTGGGCAAAGTGACACCCCATGGGTATTGCACACAGTTAATGAGAAGAGCAGCTGCAAGAGAAGTTGGTGAGAAAGAACTGACCAAGGGAACGTACAGTGAAAAACTATTTTTTTTTTATCAAAACTTTGAAGAAAACATTAACTTAAACCTTGGGCATCTATCATGTTCTGCCCGAGAACTGCAGCAACTGCACTGAGATGGACACACACAGCTTATGCAAAGACCCTTCTGGGGAAACTATTTTTCTTCTTTTGACTACAGCAAAAAAAAACTCCGAATGTGGGATGTATAACCCCCAAAGCAAATAATTCATAATGAATGCCCTATCCCATTTTAATTCATTCAGTGTTGTCTCTATATGGCAGGATGTCTAGAGGCCAAATACTGTTCCCATAATGTTGGTGCAATCCCATTGATACATTGATTTCAGGAGGTCACACCAGATTATCATAATGGCTCCTTCAGGGCGTAAAAACCTATGAATACGAAAGCACGGGAGAGCCAGTTCAGGAGAATGCAGAAAACTTAACTTTGTATTTTTGTGTGGAGGAGAGAGGGGAGTATGAGGGGCTGTAAGGGAATGGACATGGGCCCTTTTGAACACTAATGTGAACACTTCTGAGGTGGGTACATGTCGAAAGCTGCTATAATTCCATGGCTCTAGGGTAGCTGATATGAAACCAGCTGGAGGTCTCTGTACAGTTTTTTGGAGCTAAAAGTCTAGTGAAGTCAATAAAGAGACTTCATTGGCTTCAACAGGTCTCAAATCCATCCCTCAGTGGATAAATATCCACAACATCAAACTGTCCTATATATGATACCTCCTGCATTCAGTTTAACCCTCACCTTTTCTCCCTGCCAACACGACGCAGTTTTATCTGAATATCTGCTTTGAAACACAGGGAGAAACAATGACAACCTTTTAAAAACTAGCTTTTGAATGGGCACCACAGTAATAAAAGACTGACACTCTCCAAAAACAAATGGTGCAGTGAGAACTGATTAAATTTCCTCCATAAAACTCTCTTAAATACCCACATCCCTTCCCCAGGGACAAGTTTTCCTTAAACAGGCAACATTCTTTTGTTGTTGTTGTTGTTGTATTTTTAACAGCCTTGTACGTATCTTGTCAAGATGTCATCAATACAATTGCTTTGACATTTTTAGTGCAGTATTTGGAAGGCAGGTTGGGTTTTTCAGCCTGGCAAGCCAATATAAGTCAGTCTCCGATACTTAATTTCTCTATGAGATCCTTCACTTCTATTATAAACAGATCCAGCAGTTGAGAGATAAATTTCTTGGTAACAGTTTGGACTTTTTTATGAACCACCTGCAAGTTTTCTGCAAACAACATGTTTTATGGGAGCTCAAGGCAATGTTCACCCATCAAGACCTGACAGTAAGAAGTGGATGAATGAGGCCTTATCTCAGCCACACATGTAACCTTCTGTGTCCCCTGGCTTGACCTCCCTCTGCACTCATTTATGAAAATGATTCATCTTTAAAGAGCTTCCTCGCTCTGCCTGGAGGCTGTAGATCTTTCTGCACTGGACTTGTGTAGGCTGGGGTTATAAACTTCAGCATGGAAGGCATACAGAAGGGCTTAATTTTGAACATTAGGGGAAAAAAAAGAATGTGTACACTGTGTACACACTTAAAGAGGCAGTTTAAAACACAGACAGTTAGAAAAAAACCTCTATTTGGGAATACTGAGAATTTTAGAAAGGTGATGGTTGGGAAAATGCATCTCTTATTAATGTCATGACAGATTTTGTTTAAGATCAAACTATTTTTAAACGTAATTATTTTTGCTTTTTACTTTATGTATGAGTTTTGTTTGGTTGGTTTTTTTGGGTTTTGTTTGTTTGGTTGGTTGGTTTTTTGTATGGTGAATAAGGAATATAAAATAATGCATTACTAATCAGTATTGCTTCCTGGCTCTCAGATATTCACACTAGAATGTACCCCAGATTCAACAATGAGGGAAAAAAAAGATCAGGGCACTCTTTCATGACAAAGTAATCTCTTGTAACACTGTAAATAATAACTTTAAAAGTCAGCAAAAAAAGAGAGCATTCTAGTGAATTTTTAGCAGTATTTAAATTTCTAAAATACTAAACTTAGGTTAATGAAAAACTTCACCATGTCTCAAGCTTATTTTTGCCCTTCTCTGTTACAGGAAGTAAAACTTCTGCTCTTCTCAGCAAACTTGAACATCTAAGACTTAGCAGGAAAAATAACCTTTAAAAAATAAAAGCTGGTGTCAGCTTCTGAGTGAAGTTACGTGTTAGAGATTCTTGGGTAGAATACTTTTCTTATTAGTTTAGGATTTGTCTCCTTTCTATAAACAAGCTCCCCAAACTGTAATCCAAAATGCTTGATCATCCACGCAGGAAAAAAAAAACAACCCTCACCTATACTGGGGTATCATTTAAGCCTGAGTGCATTTATTCAGCTGGGCAGAGTTGGGTTAAAGCCTGATTACACTTTGCTTGGAGGTGAAACCTGCTCTTCAGCACATGCAAAAAGTTCCTCCAACATGTAGTTCCTGCACAATGTCCTTTTAACAGCTTCTTTCTTGAGATTCAGGCAAACCTTCCCACCACTGACACAGAGAGAGAGGTGGAGTGTAAGAGAATTTAAGTATGAAAGCCCTTGAGCCGTGTCCTCAGAAAGATGGAGGTGAGGGCAAATGGAAGCTGGTCATGCTCATGGGGATGGAACTTCGTGTGAATACAGATCTTCAGGTCAGGCAGACCCAGCAGTCAAAAACTAGGATGTTGATATGTAAAACAAATCCCTGGAGATCTTTTTGAGTTTGTTGTGAGATACCAGATATGGGCCCAAGAGCAGAACACTCTTATGGAAAGTGCCTGCCCTTTTTGACTTGGTATTCACAATGATCATTGTCCTCTCCACAAATATTTACCTCATGAAACAAGACAATTCTACTTAACCTCACAGACTAGTATTGAGGAGCTTTTCCAGGAGAAATCAAAAGATTACAGGAATACAATAGTTATTACATTAAAGCCCCAACATTTCTGACACCCCTTACACATCCCTTGGTATGGAAAAGAAGTTCTCCCATATGATCTCTGCTCTGAAGTGATGCAGTGAACTCTACGTGCCATTCTGGTGGAGTGTTTACTGTTCTAGAACAAATAGGACATGCAACATATCTGTGTGTTGCAGCACTTTCTAGGTAGTCATAACACCAACATGAGCTGATCATTTCAAAACTGCTGCTGTCCTTCTTCTTTCCCTCTACATGACTAAAGTTTTATGGATTTTGTTTAAATTGCAGTCTTGGACATCAAATCCCATTGGTTCTGGTGAGAGCAGTGGCCATTAGCTCACAGAGCTTTTCTTACTCTCCCTTGTTTATCTCTCAATGTGTTTATACAGGGCACTTCTAACCCCTCTAATCCTTCATTGCTGAGCATTTTAAAGTCAACAAGCTATGTTCAGACATGTTCTATTGATGTAGTGCTACAGACACCCGATGAATAACTGATATGCCTGTGTAGGATAAAGTGTTGGACTGCAGCAAGGGGATCTGGGGTCCTGCAAATGCTATGACCACAATAATGTCAGCTCTGTTCTGATTCTCAGCAGAGCTGCCTCAACTGGATGTAGACACTTTGACCTTTAGACCACCCTTTTGCTTCCTCTTTTGGAGTAGATTCTCTGTCTCTCTGATCATCCAAGCAGCCCTTTTCCATATGTCACTTAACATCAGTTGTGTTTCCATACATAGAGTGGCTGTGGTTATATACATCCAGAATATCCAAGTGAAGCTGTCATTAAATATCCAATCCAAGCTATTTCTCCCACCTTCATAAATCACCAAGGAGCTTTGACAGTTTTTGCTGAAATCTGATGAAGTTGAAAATACTTTAGGTGGGGTTTGTTGTTGACTTTTTTTGGTTCAGTTTGTGTTCTTACAAAATCACTACTGAACATAAATCTCAACTTCTTATTGATGAGTCTGCAAATACCATCACTTGACTGGGGGAAGCCTGGGTTATTTACAGACCATCTGTCACTGGCACATAGCTTTGAGGCTTAGGAGTTGAATGCAGAAGTCTTATTATTGTGTTTATAGTACTTGATTGGGCATATTTAATAAGATTAAGAGGAGGGAACATTGACTGCATTTTATTCAGTTAGTTCTTGAGAAGAGCTGGGAGGGACAGACAGACAGATGGCATGGCTCTCATGTGTAAAAGGTGACATCAGCCTGCCTGAGGAACAAGGAGGTTGGCAGCCTTAGCACATCAAATGTATCTGAGTTGTGTTAAATAAATTAAACTGATTCAGAGAGGCTGCAGATATTAAAGATCCTGGATACCAATGAATAAAGATTAAAGCTCTTATTCTTTTCTATTCTAAAATATTCCAGCTCTTCTGTCATTGGTGTGGTATCAAAGATCTACATCTACCAAAGGACTTACATATCACAGCTGGGAATTCACTGGCTTCTAATTCTTAGGAGCTTTGTTGATATGGAGTTGCCCAATTTAGGTAGGTAAGCTTCTTATGCAATACATCAGGCATCATGTGCTTCTGAAAGTGTTTAACATGTGGCAGCACAAGGTAAAACCCAGTCTAATGGCAGGAAAGCCAAGGATAAGTGTGAGGTTTTATGTTCTTTTCTTCTCAGGAAGCCAGGTGCCCGACTCCAGATTTGGAGGCAGATATTCTTTCATTCAGGTTTCACAGCCTACTTGTCAGTCCATGAACTACATCTCCTGCAGTCAGTTGAAACATTCAGTTGATATCCTGGAAACTCTTTTTCAGATCTTCCAAGTCTTACTGGAAGAGATCTGTGTGTCTCACTTGATTAGATTAAAAGTTACAACACAGAGTCATTCTGTTGTCTTTGGACACTTCATCCAAAGGTGGACCACAGAAGATCCTGATGGCCAGAGTATTCTCTACATTTCTAGCTTTACTAGGTAAAGAGTCAGATGTGAACAACCAAGATTCAGCTCCCTCACTGCCTATTAGGAATATTGGGGTTTTGAACTGGGGTCAAAGCCAGCTATGCATTTGTACATTTTTATTCATATTTATACATATTACATATTTATATTTATGTAATTTTGTATATTTATACATATTATAAAGCCATTCATGCATTTGATCAGCCAACTACTGATATTACCTGCTCGTGCAGGGTAAGAAGATAACTGCATGATTTCTATATCTTCTTGCCTCTCACTGCTGATTTATTTCCTCACAGCCATCAAGATCTTGGTTAGTGCCTGTGTAGTGATAAAATCCTGAGCAGGAGAGCACCAACGAATTTGTCAGTGATTTGCAACACCTTAAGGAGCAACTCTCTTCATTCCAGAATTGGGATAGTGCTGCTCAGCGGCTAATTTTGGTTCTTGCAAACTGACACACAAAGAGCTTGTGATGCCTTTGAATCACCTCTCATTCTGTGTTTCCCACTACTCTGAGAGGTGTTTTGCAGAAGCAATGACATGACAGAAAGGACAACAGACATCAGGCCTTTTTCTGGGCACAGGGATATTTTCTGGCTGTTTTGTGGTTCACAGAATTGCAAACCTGAACCATGGGAAGAAGCTGGACGGCCACTGAATGAGTTTCCTGTGCCTGATTGCCATGCAGGCTGAGAGTTTTCACCCTGTTTTGTTTAGATAGCTGCCTCTGATCATCTCAACTTTCTTATTTATTGGCACGCTGACAGCATGCCAGTGGCAAGACAACTCCCTCCAGGAGTTCCCATCATTTGGGGAACAGCTTCCTCCCTCTCCACCTACTGCAGCTATTAGGCACATCCAACATACACCCAGGCATGCACGCACTGAACTGCCTGGGTGAACCCAAGGAGCAGCCAACTCCAAATACAAAACAGGCTTCCAAATAATAATAATACCAGTGGAGCCTGAAGAGTTGCCTTCCTTGCCCAAAAGGCTTTTTAGGGGTGCTGGGAAGGGAATGGCTTTTGAAACCCGGGTTAAATGCTGCAGTGGAGATTTTAATTTTTGAGTGTCTCCAGACTTTTGGGGTGCCCTGTTTGGGCCAAGGAAGCTAATCTTCCTCTTTGGCCATTAGATTCCACGGGTTGGGGGTGTACACCACTCAGACAGACGTAATTTTGCAGGAGCTCTCTGACTCCCCACCACCAAACTGTGAATTTAGCCCACAAAAATGGCTAAGCCTGCGGGACCAAGGGGTTGGCTAAGGAGCCTTTTAGCCTGTGCAGATGTATGAGTATTCCAGTACAGGACAGGACTTGTTCCCTGCACTAACTCTCCTCAAACCCAGCTGCTAGGAAATGGTAGTGAGGGGGGATATTGTTGCCTCCTTTCAAATGGACATGCTATCAGGTAGAGCACCTGGCAGTACTTCCAGGATGGAGGTACTTTCCCTTGACTTTTTTCCACTTTTCCCCATTACCAGGAAAACTTCTATTTAAGGAGGCACTGGTGGGCCTGCCAAGTGCCAGAAGTAACAAAAATAAAAAGCTTGGGGGATTTCCCAGCCAATTTTCACATAGCCAAACATCCCAAATGAGTGTTTCTGCTTCTGAATCACTATTTAATACTGGGATAGTTATTTGGACAGCCCAGAGAGGCAAAGAGCTGAGAGAGACACCCCATTTCTTTAAACAAGCCTTTATATTTCTTTACACGGCCACCAGCTGGAACATGAGGAAAGATGTCTCTGTAGGGCCACTGTGTCCTCCTCTCTCAGAGGCAGCCAGCAAGCTTCAATTTTCTATACCTTCCATACAGAAAATTGGGAAGCTAAACTGCCTCAAAATAAAAGTGTTTAGCAATACACAGTTTTCAGATTACTTACTGCTCTAAGCTGGAGAAAGAACAATAAGAAGTGAATGGTGTGTCTGTCAGTGGCCATCACTTGATCTGCTCTCTGAATAAGACAACTGCATGAAATAAGGACATAAAAAGAGCTGTATCAGCTATGCAAGGATCCATCTAACACATGTACCTCTTTCTGACAGGGGCCAAGAATTAATACCTGCTTGGGGAAAAGTAAAATAGCAAAGTGAGACTTCCTCAGAGCACTCTCACAACATCTTGAGATTTGCATTTCAGCATCTTCCGGAGCCAGAGGTAATGTCTTTGTATTTAATAGCTCTTGAAGAATTTTTCTTTCATGAACTTGTCCAGTCCTTTTTGAACCCATGTAAATTTACAGCATCCACAACATCCTGTGGCAAGGAGTTCCACGGCTTAATTATACATTGTATGAAGTATCATTTCCCTTTGTTTATTTTGAACTCGTCTCCTCCATGTTCCATTTGATGTCCCCTTGCTCTTGTTTTGGAAGAGACAGAGAACAATTGCTCGTCATTTCCATGCCTCTTTGATTTCACAGATCTCTGTCATCTACCCCTCATTCCCATTCTGGTCCTTAATGAGCAATCTAAGGTTATCACACTGACTCTTGATTGCTTAAAATTGTTCTTCCCACCTAATGGGAATCCACATTGGGCAGAGGAAAGTGAAAGGGTTTTTAGAATGAGGAAGAATAAAATGTCTGGGTGGGTTTGTGATATCAGCAGCCATCACCATTTACAGGGAACAATCTTTGATCTGCGGGCACTTGGGAAATTCCTCTCACCCATCTGTCTGAGGAATTATGAAGGAGTTCCCTGTCTTGCAAGTACGCTGCAAAAGCAATCAGAGGATAACACCACATCTAAATCTGCTTATCAAAACCACTATCAGGAAGAGATGACAAAAATATACTGTATGTTTACCGAAAGATCAGTTCTCTTTGTTAACTTCTGGTTCAAATTATATAGCCAGTAGACACTTAACAAGTTATCTCCTCGAGATATCAGCGATACTGTATTACAACATTACAGAGAGCTTTATAGACTCGTGACAAGAAGCTGAGAGTTTCTCAACTGACATATAATTATCTAATGCGCTTGATGTGCCAAAAATTGCTACTCTACATGGACGAAGAGAAGGCACAGAAAGAGAAAAAAGAAAATACCTGAAGTATGTGGTAGTAAGGAGGAAAAGGCAATCTTCATATCAGCTGTTCCTTGGAAAAATATATCTGGAAAATAATAAATGACTATCAGAATCTTGTTTTAATAATAGGTATGATTTTAATCTTTAAAAGTGCTCATAAGCTTATATTAAGCATGAAATTAATTGCTAAAGGTCTAACTGGTTCACTTTCAGAAAACTAGCCTGTTCATTCATTCTGAGGTTCACAATCTAGAAAGAATTTCTGGCAGCAAAAGTTGAGCCTGCATCCAAGGAGTTTCAAGATCTGGGGGTTTGGGAGAAGCTCTAGATAGAGGAGGGAACACAAAAATTATTCAGTGTTGGGACAAGTGATCCAAGTGGTTCAGCTGATCGTGTGATTGTGGGTCTGTGTGTTCGTGTGGTTGCTTTCCCAACATCAAATGATTGCATGTTCCTGCCTGGCTCGGGTGATTTGCTGACAGGCCACCTCAATCTCATTAATTGCCATCCTGAATATTTATCAGGATTCCAAGAAATAATTGGAGAGTTTTCCAGGTAGCTGGAGAAAGGAAGGAAAGGATACAACATTTCTTTCTTAAAGATCTAAACTGAGTGGAATTAAGAATAGTTATTCAAGAGGAGCAAAGATGGGGAGATAGTTCTTCTTCCTGCAAATTACTATAATTTTTTCAGATGCATTTGAATGCAGTCACTGGTAGAGAAAATACTATATTCCATATAAACCTGCAGGTTAATCCAGCAGATTAGTGTCTGTAGTGCTACAGGAGACTGACCTTTATCTTAACACTCATCATTATAGAGTGAACGTGAGATGCAGATTCTCAAAGGTATTTAGATATCTATCCCTGTTTAATTTGTAGTCCTGAGCACATTCTGAGATCTGTGCATAAATATTATGGATTATTTTAAAGAAAAAAAACAAGAAATTTTTTTAAACTGAGTTCAAATGATCCAAAATCCAAAATTATAATCCAAACTTTTCACTTCATGGCAAGTCATTGCAGAGATAAATGCTGTATTCTATGCCTGGAAACATGTTCATCTGGCTGTAATTCTGCCCCTGTCAAATGAACTTTCTCTCCAGTTTTGATACAACATACAGTGCTAATCCTCATTTAGGAAAATTTATTCATATAGTAGAGACACATACAAGAATTTGACATGTCTTTCATGAGACAACTGTCCCTTATCCTGGACTGACCTGTTCTTCCCTTTTCTGTATCCAGAAGGAATTACTTATTTTCATTACCTCCCTTCTACCCTTTATTTACAGCCTTTCTGGAGCAGATCCTTTCCTTTTGCTCCATGTTTCTTTGCTCTTTTGTGCAGTACTCAGTGACCTGAGACCAGTTTTGGTTTTTGACATCCTTACATTTGGTAAGACTACTGGACTCCTAAGTTTACAACTCCTAAGCCCCATACACATACAAATAATAAATAATAACATGAATAAGAACACCTGGGTCCTCAGGAATTGCTCATCCTTTCTTGCTGTTGGAAAAAAAAAAAACTTAAAGTGCCCAATGTCTTGAGATATAATCTTGCTTGTCCATGGCTGACTCCTCACTCTGACACTTCAGTGGGAAAGTACCCTTCTCTTTGCTTTTATTTATTTTTCCTTCTTTTTTTTTTTTTTTTTTTTTTTTTTTTTTTCCCTCCCCTAGGCATAGCAAGATTCTGGTAAATTGAACTCAATGGGTTTTTTTCTCAGGTTTCTCCAGCTGTTTATCTGTCTTCTACTCATTTCAGTAAAATCAGGTGTGGGTAAAATGATACATTTTTACCTTGCAGATAAAGAAATGAATCAACTTCTTACTCTGCTTATTAGGCAAGAAAAAAAAAAAAGAGGGAAAACTAGATTGCATTCTAAACTGCAACTTTTCCCTTAATTACAACTGGAGAATGAAAATAAATTCAGCTGCTAGGCAAACAATTATCTTTCTGTGAAATTCTTTATCTTCATTAGTGTTAATGTGCTTTCTGAGTGTCAGACCACCTGCTTTTCAAAAGTTTCATAAAAGTATTTCTTAAGGGCCCAGCTCTACCCAGCCTGTAGCTGGGTGAGCTGGAGGGAGCGAGGTAGACCTAATACTTACATGATGTAATTACCAAGAAGAACTGCAGTTCTTATCCTTCAGGGCCAACATACCTCATAGGAATCACTGAAAAAGTAAGCAGAAGCCTTGCTGCACAGTAGGCTGGAAGAGGAGGAATCTGAGACAGTTCTGATTCCTGTCTTGGCAGAGAGTCATCAAGAATTTGGGGTGGTCTATGACTTACACATAACTTTATTTCCCAAAACCTCAAATGTGTGATTTGCAGTGCCTCCTGCAGTGCTGAAAATCGGTTCTATCACTCCAGCATGGAATTTTGAGTAAAAGATTCAAGAAAAAGTGAGCTTTTTGTTGCCTCATGAATGTCTGGACATCCAACCAGATTCGCTTTGACAAAAGGGCCCACAGAGACATAGGGAAAATGCTTTGCACTAGAGCTTCTTTCGGGCCTCTGAAACTTTGATTTGCAGGGTGAGCTGAGGAAAAGGGAGTCCAGACTGCAACAGAGCAGTGGAGTCCCTCACGGCAGCACTCTGCAAACCTGCTCCTCCTTGTTTACACAGGGGTTGCTCCTGCCCTTACTTCCCAGCAGGGAGGAAGGGAAAAGGGAAGGTAATGTGACCTTTAGTATTTTGAAATAACATGATAACTATGCACATCTTCAAAGGACACAACTGTTGAAGAACAGCTGGGGATGGTGATGGGAACAGCCTCCCCCTGACATTCAGGCCTGGTGGAGGAACCAGAAGAACCTGCAGAGCTCGTGTGAAGCAGTGGGGAAAACTAGGAGTGGTCAGAACAACCTCATTGTCCCCTTTCATTATATCTGAGATTGACCTTTATTAGTTGCCTCTGGGTATGGAATGGGCTGAGCTGAAGCTCTTCAGAGGAGGTAGAACCCAAACACCCATGCAAAGCATGGAAAAGGAGGAGGTAGAGGGAAGGGGAAAGCCAAAGGGAGATTGCACCGAGTGCTGATGCTTTCCCTTTAGGGCCCTGACTAACCACTGTAGAACCCAAGCACACTTTTAAGGACTCAGCTTTCCAACATCTGGGTAGAATAGGAAAAGATTATTACTCTTGATTGTGTGAAGCAGGAATGGTGAAGCAGAAGACATCTGAATGCCCCTGAGGATGCTGGTCAGAGAAATTAAATTATAATTATCCACCAGAATTATTACTTAATGGAAATTGAGGGTTTTTGCAAACACCAGCTTTTCTGGAGGTGGAGGAAGGAGAGGGAACACTTTTCGTCAAAACGAGACAATCCAGAATAAACATTTTGATTCTTAAAAAAAAGAAAAGTATGTAATTTCTCATTTCATACAAAATCATTTTTGAACAGCCTACTCGTAAAAGACAAATCTTTATCAGAGATAGAATTGATCAAAAACTGAAAGCATTTGACTAAAAACAACCTTAACAAAAAAAAAAAAGAAAGATAAATTTGAGACTTTTGAGAAGACCTTGTGAAACATCACAAGATGTTGCCTAGGCAGGGGAGTTGGACGAGACGATCTCCAGAGGTCCCTCCCAGTCCTAAAAATTCTGTGATTCTGTGATCACCATCAGCATTGATAAGTTCCCTTACCATTGTGAATGTGTAAAACTTTTGATTATCAAAAATAAGCTGATTCTTATAAGATGACCTATGCATAAAAACTTTGATCAAAGAAAGGATTCCCAAATAAATCTCTTTTGTTTTGGGTTAAGAAAAGTCTGTGTGCAACACTCAGAGAGAATTTTTAATTATAGTCCATGGAAATTCTTCATATGGTCCTTACACTGACATCTGATCTCATAGACAATGCTCTGTCAAGAGAACCCGAGATTAAGGGCAAGATAATAAGTCTCAGGTTTATAATCAATTCTGAATTTGTGACTGAGTGCTTCAGATTCAGCAGGGATTTATTCTGGCTTTCACCTCTGTACTGTCCAAAGAAAGGCTGGAGGTTTCTTTAGTGAGTTCAGGATTTTTTTCTCAAGCACAGAAAAGGGGGTTGTAGAAGATGAAAGGAGCCTTGACTCCTTCCAACGTGCTCTCCTGCTTCTTCTTCCTTCCCCTCCATACTTTGCTGAGTGCAGCTGGAGAAGGGCAAGGCAGATGACTGCCAATGTTTGCTGCTTAAAATCACCCAGCAACACAAAGGTACTGCTTTCCAGCACCTACAGAGCTGTGGTATAGCTTTATAGCCATGAGGAGGGAGAACTGTTTGGAAACAACTGTCTTCCCCCCCACTTCTTTTGAGGCAAATGTAAACATGACTTGGCTGCTGTGATGGGGTGTCAAGGATAACCTGGAAACTGAGCCTAAATATGTACATTTGAAAAAAAAAAATCCCACACAAACAATGCATTAAATACATAGAGAGAAGAAAAAGGCATTTAAATAAGCATTTTACTTCACTGTAAATAATTATTTTCTGTAAATGGGAGTTATTTTCTATGTAAGAAGAATTTGGTAACTCAGAGTCCCCTCAGCGCTGGGGTTGAAGGCATAACATACCTGTAGCTCCCTTCAGAGCAGCTGCCATGGCCTGCAGGCATGTTCAGGTCCTCCAAGATTAGGGATGGCCACTTTGAAGGTGGAGTAGCCTCACCCTGCTGTTCTTGCTAAAGCCTCCAGCCCTGTCATCCTTCCCTGTGGGGGTGTAGTGACCTTTGAGGTACAATCTGGGCATGTTGCATGGCTACAATTATTTGCTAATAGTGATCATAAAAAAAAAAAGAGCCTGCACCACTCTGTTCTGGCACTTTCATGTTGGCCTCTTGACATGTTTTACAAACACAAAGGAATGAAGTTTCACAAGAGCCCTGGGAGGTAGGGAACAGACCCTCACAAGGGAGCCCTCAATGCTACAAGTCGCCAGCAAGCGAAAGGTGTCAGGACAGAGGTTTGTTGCTGGGGAAAGGTAATCATTGCTTTGGGAAACCTGACAACTGCGCCGGAGGAAAAGAGTCTGGTGGTTCACAGACATGTGTGGGCAAGCTCCAAACTGACAGGGGAGAGCTTCCAGTGCCTGGACCCGAATGCAGCCATCAATCACTCCGAGGCCGTGTGTGCGCAGCGAGCACCCGGCGACCAGACAGAGGCGGCACATGATGCAACGGGCACAGGTGTGCAGCAGACACCAGGCACAGGCAGCAGGGCTTTGCATACATAAAGCACCTTCCCTCTGAAGTTCTCAAGGCGATTTGCAAGCATTAATTAATTCTCACAACGCCCAGGGATGGTAGGCAAGGCAGTGTCACTGGCAAATTAATTTCATAGGTAGTGTCTTTGATATCGCAGGCCCATGTGTTCACTGCACAGTATTCAGTGTATTGCATTATTTCCCCAGCACACCTGCTGCCCTTCAGCTCTTCTAGGCAGCATCCTGGATGAAATTATTATTATTATTTCTGTTATTATTATTGCTGTTGTTACTATTATTATTAGTGTTATTATGGCAGGACTGGTGCTATGAAATGGATACCTACATCCGAAGAGAAAGTCGTTGCCCCAGAGAGCTCATAATCCAAACAGGCAAGATCTATATTTCTGCAAGTCCATGCTTGCACTCCAAGAATGCTGGCTGTGAAATACCTCAGCAAAGTTTGTGCTGAGATTGTCAAAGATTGGTCTGTCTGCAGGTTTTTTTGCGCAGCTCTGCATTTCATCTGTGTTTCAGGCATGAAGATGTTCTCACCTAAAGATTTCCTGAGTATAGAGAGTGTGGTGCAGCCACCTAAGAGCCCTGTTGACATCGAACAAATATGATGTCAATACAGAGAACTGAGTATATGCAGAGACTTTTGTCAATAAACAACAGTCTCATACAAAATTGTCAAAATTAAGTTTGGGGGTGTTTTTCTTTTTCACTTTTAGAGTGAGCTTAAATGGAAAAAGAGTGGAAAATGATGAAGATAAATTTCTCTTAGCAATTGAAACTAGCAGGAAATGGAAATTTATCGGCCAGATCTAGGTAAAATTTACTGGGCTTGGGAACAGGCATATTACTGATTGGATTTTACCAATCCAGGACCTCTGGGCTTTTAATATCATGCCTCAAAGTTTTTTTTTTTTCCTTTCTCCCCTCTTTTCTTCCTGTGGGTACTTTTTTCCCCCCTTTCTTTTTTTTTTGTTTCATCCATTCCCAGTCGGTTGATCCCAGCTAGGAGATACAGATTGCTTCCCTCAGCTGGCCTAAGGCATGCATAAAAAAATGAGCCACTTTCATTCAACAGGATATCTAACCTCTTCATGTGTACTGATACATCAGTGCTTTTTTATGTGTGACATAAATATTTATCTACTGGATGACAGGATGCAAGTGCCATGGTTTGCAGCATTGCAGAGCTGACCTTCAGTTTGGAATTCACATGTTTCTTCAGTAATTTATACTACAGGTTAACCTTACGCTTTGTCTTTTCTATTTCTGCCCTGAGGAAAAGCAAATAGTCCAATGTCAGTTCTAAGCAATCTGGACTCTGAGTCACATCTCTTCTGAAATTGTTCTGTTCTGTTTAATGGGCCTTGAACCTTAGAGAAGAAAGAGACTTGGTAGCATTGCATCTATAGGGGTATTTAATTGATTTTTCATATGATATTCTGAGTTTTGATTGAGTGCTGATGTTGCCATGGCTTTTGTTTGGGCCAGGTCCTTGAACTGGAGAACTGAATTCTGGCAAATTTAATTTTTTTCTGTCATTACAGATTGGTAGATGGTCTGTGTATATCACAAATAACACAGGTGTGAGTATGCTCCCTTGTGGTAAGCCATTTTGTTGTCACATCATTTACTCCATTTTTTTAAAAGTTCATCATGAAATAATTTGTTTTCTAATAAAGATTGTATCAGTCACACTCTGTGATGATCTTTCAGTATGATAAACATTTTTGGCAGGGCATCCCATCAGCTCAGGTAAGAAGAGGAAGCAGAGATGCTATTTTTTTTTCTCACCAATAACACTGTGTTGAGAATACCCACCAAGCTCTGGAAGATCCAGGTTCAATCCCTCTTCTGCTTAAGGGGATTTGAACTCGTCTCTCTACTTCCCTGACTGCTCTAACCACTGGGATAAAGAATATTCTAGGGCAGGGCATTCTCAGTTCCTCATATTGAAACCATTTCACTTTGCATAGTTAGTTAAATATTCATGGGAACAGGAAGATGGCAAGCCTATGCAAATGACTATGTATCTTCGTGGTATAGTCTTTCATTTGGGAGCAGAGGCCTGGCTTCCATTATCCACATCAATGAATACTTAAATGAAAAATACAAGAAACATTAGTAGAAGCAGGCACATGAACTGAGGACTTCCCCTTCCAGGTGAATACTCTAACCACTAAAGTAGAAATCATTCTCCCCGTGACACAGGAAATAGTGAAATATGTTATACAAATAAAACTGCTCCAACAAGAGCACTTCAGACAGGTCTGTCTTGAAACCTTGCACTGTGAATATTCACCCATAACTTGAGACTTGGGTTCAAGTTCCTTGAGAAGAAACTATGAGCTTTAATTACCAAGGTGTGTACAGTCCATCCCTGGTTAAAAAAAGGGCATTGCCACTATTTCTTGCTCTTGCTTGCCTGCTTAATTTTTTATGCCTTTTTAGGTGATCAAAGGGTGGTTGTGTTGATGAATGGTGTATTTATTTTGTACAATGTTTGTTCTGCGCTATATTTGAATGTTGCCCTTTTTGGCTGAGTCAGATGGATGGCTTATTGTTTTCTGCACATCCTTCAGAATAGTAGCTTTCCCACCACTGATAGATTGTGCTGCTGAAGGGAAACCTGTGATGTTACTGACTTCATTGTATGGGGCCTCTGACAGGGAGAAAGAGGTAGATAAGACATATTATTGATCTTATACCTTTATGGCTTCTGAACTTGTTGTACCTTTGTCTTGCACCCACCAGAGAAAAGCAGGTACATAATGGTGTAGTTGTCTCAAGGTATGACCACCTACATCCACCTACATGTGGACTCACCTCTTGTCTTTTTGGTCATTGGCCTTTGCACCAATTTCCAAGTAAACCCTCTCATTATCAATCTTAGTGAGACTGGTTGGGCAGATGACTTTGGGAAAATCCACTTTCTGGACATTGCAGTGGAAATAGGAAGAGGAAAGCTTAGTATGGGTTTATTGGGTTTGCATGCCCAGGTTTTAATAGCAGAGGGTCTGCAGGGGTGGCTTCCATGACACCAGAAGCTGCATCCATGTTACACAGAGCCAGTCTGAGCTGGCTCCAGGACAGACCCATCACTGGCCAAGGCTGATCCAGTCAGTGACAGTGTAGCAATAGCACATTTAAGAAAGGGTAAAAAAATGCTACACAAAAGCTGGGAGACAAATTAAAAAAAGTGAAAAACTGTGAAACCCTGGAGACAAACAGGTCAGTGAAGGAGGAGGGGGAGGACGTGCTCAAGGTGCTGGAGCAGAGTTTCCCCTGCAGTCCATGGAGAAGACCATGGTGGGTCAGGCTGTCCCCTTGCAGCCCATGGAGGTTCACAGTGGAGCACAGATCCACATTACAGCTTGAGGAGGACCCCATGCAGGTGGATGTGCCTGGAAGGAAACTGCAGCCTGTGGAGAATCCATGCTGGAGCAGACTCCTGGCAGGAACTGCAGACCATAGAGAGGAGCCCATGCAGGAGCAGATTTGCTGGCTGGACTGGTGCACCTTTAGGGAATCATGCTGGAACAATTTGAGAAGAACTGCAGTTCATGAGAAGGACTCACACTGGAGAACTTAATGAGGGATAGTATCTCATGGAAGGGACCCCACACTGGGTCAGTGGAAGAATGTGAGGAGGAAGGAGTAACAGGGATGAAGAGCTGTGAACTCCAATTGCCTATCTACCTGGGCCACTTTGAGGAATAAGGAGGGAAGGTGTTTTTAGTTTTGTTCTCATTACTCATTATCCTACTCTGATTAATTGGCAATAAGTTAATTTCCCTAAGTCAAACCTGTTTCAACCATGACTATAAGTGATGTCCCTGTCCTTATCTTGACCCATAAGCTTTTAATCATATATTCTTGCTCTGTCCTGCTGAGAAAGGAGAATGATAGAGCAGCTTGGTGGGCACCTGGCAGCCAGCCAAGGCCAACCCACCACAATGGCTTTTGTCTCACTTTAAGTATCTACAAGAGTTGGTCTCACCTGAGCCAATCTGGGCTTCACTGTCAGTCAGCAGAGAGAGACAAGATTTTTCTAGGAGGCAGTTCATCTCAACCTAGTGGAGACATAGATACAAAGCAGATGAAACTTATCTTTTAAGCTCTTGTTGCTCTGTTGGGTGTCAAGGAAACCTGGAGTGTCTAACTCGGATGCAGGGTATCTACATCACAGCTGTCAAGAGTTCAGTAAGATGGCTCCTTCTCCTGCATTTTACTATTTCATCAAGGTTTATTTGTGGTCTGTGGTTCTGATTGCCCTGAAGACTTGAGATGGTTCTGCATACACCCAGTGGCAAAAAAGCTTTGCAAAGGGAAAATACCGGTTGAGTTCATAGGACTCATTTCAGAGCAGTGCTGAGAGACCCTGGTTGTAAAGAGCAGCACTGTGTGGTGATACTGCCCCACATGCAGAGGCAGCTCTGATTCTTCAGCCAGGTGCTGGAGTCATACTAAAAGCCCTCAGAAAAGCTGATTAGCTCAAGTGCAGAAAGACACTGATACAACCGTATTTCAGAGTGAGCCTGTTGAGGTCTCTGTTCTTCCCCTCTCTGACATACAGCACAGGTATGACAGGCTTTGGGACCCCTGGACCTCACTGACACATGGATTTCAAAGGCACCCAGGACATGAACCTCATTTCAAAAAGCAGCAGTTATTTTCTTGCATCCCTGTACAGCTTTAGGGCTGAGTTGTTGCAGAAACATATCAGTGTTCAAGAAGATAAAAATTAAAAGGAAACAAGTGTCTTGACCATCCTTTGAGTCTTTATATAATTCTTATTCTTCATTGTAATTAATATCAGATTTATTTAATGAAAATAAAACATGCTCACATCTGGCTTTAATCCCTATATTTTCCTCAATCACTAGACCAAACTTTTGCATCTTCATAAAAACTTGAAGCATCAGGATGAACCTGAGCACACTGGTAATGCTTTTTCATCTGGCAGCTTGGAGGTGCTTCCCAAAGGCACGATGCATCATTTCAGATGTTGCAAAGCTGAGTCACTGACACTGATGTGACTAATCTTAACGATGTGCTTTGATTCCATAATATGTCTCTGTAAAGTTTGACATGTTTGATACATTTATTTCAGCATTCCAGTATACTTTCTGTTCCCACAGTGAATCTACTCACTGGGAAAACAAATTGTCTGTGGGAAAAAACTCCAACCCAATCTTTGAAAAAAAACTGGCTAATTTTCTTTTAATTTGCCTATGGACCCAATTTTGCCCTCATCAATGGGATGCAACTTCCATAGACTATACTATTTGTATATCCAAAGGCAAAATTTGTTCCTATCTATCAATCTACCTACTATTTTATCTACTATCTGTCTGCTTAACTCTATTAATTAGTTAATGTTTGTAAAACACTCAAAAGATGTAAAGCCCTATAGAAATGCTAAGTATTATAATTATTGTTATCTGACTGCTGTATCTCTTTACCTATCTAACTATCTACCTTCTCTATCTATTATAATAACAATAATACTTAACACTTATATAGTGTTCTTAATCTTCAAAGTACTTTACAAACATTAACTAATTAATCTAATCTAGTCATCTTGCAAACAACTCCTTTAACAAACTAGTGGTTGTTTCTGTAAAATAAAATTCTTTGCAAAATAGAAGAATTGTACTTTGGGGGGGTTATTTTGTTCAGGTTTGACTATGATAAGGTAATAAATATGTATAAAAGCAAAACAGGAAAAAGATGGAGGAGAAAGGCTCCATCACTAGGTAACATACAGCTTACAACATGTTGGAAGCAGCTACAGACCATGAAGATGTCTCCTGGCCAGCTTATTCCTGAGTTATGTGCTGTCTTAGTTTTAATCACATAAATATGATTTTTTTCCTCGTTTTTTATAAAAAGAGCCATGAAATGTTTCTATGAGTTTCCTTTTTCCAGATTGTTCTCTAACTGAAAGCAAGGCCAAGGTTGTCAAATGGAGCAGCTCAAATTGGCCTATTGCATCCCACATCTGGAAAGATATTTAGGCACCTTTTTTTGTCCTTACAGAAACCATGGCGATGGTGACTCAGAATTTTCAAAGTGCACAAAAAGTGCAATGGGGACAAGGGGTCCAAAACCACCTTCCTTTGAAAACAAATGCGTCCATAAATACGTCTCTGGACCTTCATCTAGACTCACCTTGGCTTTGAGTTAAGGCAGTGCTTGGTGTGTATTTTCACAGCATCCTGGAGGTGTAAGGTAGGATCAAAAAGTATGTGCAGGCTTTTTTTGGGCAGACATACAAGATACCTTGTGCTTCTACACAAATGAAGGTCACAGGCTCAGATCAAGCACTCCTTGACAATTGTCACCTGACTGCCTGGCTTGGTTTAAAATATATTCTTCAAGAACAATCTTCTACAGAGAGGGGCAAGAGACCTCCCCTGTGCCATTTGGTATTGGGGCTACAAATCAGTCCTGGCCTTGTTACACCTGAGACATGAGCTACAGCCATAATGAAAACCTATTCAGGCCTTATGTGGTTTACAACAGCACTAGAGAGCAGAAAACTAAGCAAAATCAAAGAGAAAAAATATTATGTTTTCCACTTGATGAAAGAGTAGGCTTTTTCTTTTATTTTTTCCCTGTTTTTTGTATCTTCTTCTTTTCTTCTTCCTCTTCTTCTTCTTCTTCTTCTTCTTCGTCTTTTTCTTCTCTTTTTCTATCTACCCTATTTATTTATCTACATCAGAAAATTGTACAGGGATAGTTTTGATAAGAGCTAACCTAAAAATGAGTTAGGATTCTCCACTGAGGTCTCCAAAGCTAGCCTGGCAAGAGGCAAAACCGTGACCACTACTGGACAGAGAATTTTGTCTTTATTTATTCTTCAAAAAAAAATTTAAAAAAATATCATTGCTTGGCAATTTCCCAAAATCTCTTCCTCTGGCAGATTGGTTAACATAAATCATACCTCATCAAAATAGCAAATCAACAAACTTTTACATTCCTTTCTCAGGCTCTCTTGTAGTCATGGATGCACTTTGACAGGTACCAGCTCGAAGCACCAGTGTGCCCTCGTTACCACGGCAAGAGATTTTGCAAGTACAGCTGCCTTTTCTGGAACATCCTGGATAGAGCTGTCATTCTGCAGTAAGTACATTCTTAAATGAAAAATGAAACAAAACAAAACAGAAAAGTGTCATTAAAGGCAGTGGCACAGGGCTGAATTCAGGTTGCACATCATTCATTCTGTCATCGGGAATAGAATGGCATATTGACTCAGAGCAATTACAGGCAAATCAGTCTTCCAATACAATCAATGCAATAAGCAGCTGTGCTGTTTGTGTTACAAATTCACAGGAGGTGATCTGAATGTGGTTCTTGTCAGTCAGGCATGGCAGCCAGCTAGGCTGAAATCCAGGTGATACGAGCTCAGCCACACATTCCACGAGTAACCTTGTATACAAGACCTAATCTAACCCCGACCTTCACATCTTATTTTTTTTCTCTAGCTATGCGCTGCACAAATACAGTGCTTTGATGGTCTTAAATCTTATACCCAGCAGGGCTTGAAAATGAAAGTGCTTAGTTAAAGCTATGGATGCAAATGATAAACATGTATGCAGTTAAAATCTACTAATAAGGGTTGTATTGAGGTGCAAGGTATGTAGAAACCTATTATTAAGGGCTGAGGTTGGAAAAAAAGCTGGGTCAGGACTCTGGGAAACTTTGGCTTGAAAGGGTGAAGGTACCACTGAGTGCTTGCAAAAAAAATTAAACACTCCTGTAACACGCAGAGGTGACACATCTCAAAAGTGGACACATGAAGCTGACACAGAAGGGATTTGGATCCCCTTTAGAGCAGCAGTTAATCAATCAAATTCTTTGATTTTGGATAGGTTGCATGAGGCTCCCCATCCTCACCTTAACCCCTACATTTACTGCAGAGTGTCTTAACAGAGCGTCTTAACAAATATAACTATGACTCCTCTTCCTCCTCCTCCTCCTCCTCTCTCGTCCCCAGAAAGGTTCTTGAAATGCTTCTTTGGGAAAGGGAAAAAAAGCACCAGCCTTTCTCTGAGCAAACAAAACTCCACGTGCAGAAACCCAAACCTCCTGGTTTGTTTGAATTCAAGGCACTTTGCAGAGCAAATGCTACTTATACACTCTCCTCGATGATGCAGAGGAAGACAGAACATGTTTTTAATTGCAAAGCCAAATGGTTATGCATGGGTCCTGTCATGCTTGTGAGAACTTGTTCTTCCCCAGCCCTCCCTCTCCTCCCCACTGAGACAGCCTTGCCAAAACCCTGTTTGCGAGTGGTCACAGGGAAAACATGAAGCCTCGCAGGGATTTGGGGAGTAGATGTCAATCTGTCAGAGGTGTCACCAGAACTGGATGTATCTGCTGATCTGTTACCACTTGCTAATTATGGATTCGGCAGCTAATTGTCATAAATCTTGGTAAGAGATGTGGAATGAGACAGAGTTCTAAAAGCAGCATGGCCAGGATGGGTTTGCACTCAGCAGGAACAATCATCCCCGTGCCAGGGCTCTGCTGCTGTGTGATACCTCGGTGAATACCTGTATTGTTACAAGTGCCAATTTGCTCCCAACAGCATTTCTGACATTCCTTAGCAGGAATGGTGAGTGTCCAGTACTGTAATACACTGGGTTGTTGAAGGATTTTGTTTAATAAAACCTAGTGATGCTGGCAGACACAGCCAAACAGATGTTTTACAGGATGAAATCTCGCACCCTTCGTCAGGCTGAATTTCTGGTCCACCCTTCAGACAGCAAAGCAAAACTGCCAAGAAGGATTGAGGTCTCATACCTTGACCATGCAAACCCAGAAACTGGGCAACATCTGAGTGAAGGTCCAGACTGCTGCTAAAGATGGTCTTGAGGGTTAACACTCTTCATATATGATTCAGCCAGTCAAGAGTTTGCACCTGGAAAGAAAGAGATTTAGAAATTTTCATGCAGCTTTAGATATCCTTTCCAACCTTTCAGTCCTGTCTAGTTACCTGCCACCTTATATGAGCTGATTTCAAGCTTTCTGTGTATCTTGAAAGCTTTGGTTCAGGGTGGAAAGGGTAAAACCAAGCCTTCAAAATCTCACAGGCATCTAATTTACTTAAATGTTGAGCACCTTCTCAGGAAATTGAGTCCCTTCAGGGTATCTGCAGTTGAACATCCAAAAATAACTACTTGAAAGTTTCACTGGGTTTAAGGATCACAGGCTCTGTATTCATGTGAACCAGAGTTCAGGTAAAAGATCAGAACTAAATTTCTGTTATTGATCGACTGGCTTGTCATTTGGAGACAGCAGAATTAAGACTGCATGCAGAATAAATGTCTCTTAACAAGTAAGTCTTGGTTTTCAGAAATTTTGTTCTGTTTTTTATTTCCTAGTCCTTTTCCTGTTTTCGGCCAGTTTTTGAAAGGCTTTCATCAAGTCCAAGTTTTTATCTAGACCAAGATTACCAACTGCTTTTGGAAATAAAAACTAATATCTGTCACATATTCCACTGAAATCTGCCAAATTTTCCAGGTAGAAAGACACAACAATCTATTTTAAGACTGGTTTTCACTTAAGCTGGCTGAAAGCTCCACAGTGGAATGTTTGTTTATTTTCCCAGATGAAAAAGCTGATTCATAGTAATTCCAACATTTTGCTGAGATGGATCAGTTTTGATTCAGGTGTGACAAACTCCAAGCAGAGTACAATTAACCTCTAATGACTGGATTTCCGCTGGGAACTAGGCTTGCAAGACGTTGTGGCCTTGGTGGGAAGTATCTCCTTTGAGCACGTCAGCACATCGGGATAGTTGTTGCTGGGATGGAATGGGGAACCTGAAAGTGTTTAAACATTTCGTGTTTAAAAGTTGTGATGTTTCCTGCTGGGTGGAAAAGCAGACAGAAAGAGGGCAGAACACCATTACTCATTTCTTCCCTGAGCTTCCATGTCTGTCTGTCCGTCCAGCTGTCTAAAAGTCAGGATCAGTTGCTTTGTCGGGATAAAATAAAAACAGGGGGTTTATTCTGAAAGAAAAAGAAATGTGACATAAAAATATTGAAAACTTCTCAACAGAGAATGAATCCCCTTTACAAAATACTCACATCACTCCATGGCAATTACTGTTAAAGTCCATTAACTGTTTAGTTAAAAAAGGGTTAATCCCACTATGGGAAATGTAAAATTACTTCTTGGGGATGAGGGGCGGGAATTTGTTCTGTATGTTATTAAACCTATATAAGTGAAACTCTTTCTGCCTAAATTCTGCAAATCACATTTTTATGTCTGAAGGCAAAACATTATAAAAGAAAGAAGGCAGAGATGCACGTCAACAAACACCAAACGAACAAGCAAATGAACATAAAAATTAGCCTCACACAAATCCAAACCTAAAAAAAAAGGTAATTGAAAACAAAAATTGGTTGCAAAATATCTGTTTTGAAATTTCTACCGCTATGATTTTCGGTAAGAACCTTGAAAATTACCTGAAATATCCTCTTTGCTTTAGAGTGAGATAATTTTTAGTTCTAATTTCACTAAAAAAACCTCATAGGAAATATTTTGGGGTTGACTTAAGGCAAGTCAACTATCCTAAGCCATACCTTCCCTTGATTTTTGGTAGTGCACGCAGTCCCTGAGAGCCCTGGAATATCTGCCTCACCAACAGGAGTGATGCAAAATGTCTAATGGACTGGATCACCAGTAGTTTTCCACAGTGGAATGACCCTTGTGTAAAAGAGTTATAAGTAGTCTCAGAATCTGGACTAAACTACTAGAAAAATTGCTTTTATTGGAGTATTAATCCTCCATTTAGTGCTCAACTCCTGCCTGAGTTAGGAAAAGAGCAGGAGACACATTGTGGCCTGAAGGACTTCAATCTCTTGCTTTATGCTCCCTGTTGCTCTGGGGAGGCCAAGTAAAGAGTACAAAACCATTCCCTGATGCAGGTGGTTTCCTTCCAGCGCTGTCACGTCCCTTCTCCTGCTGGAGACACTTCCTAATTGTGAGTGTGCTTTGTGTGACAGCACGTGCAGGTGGCTGCACACTCCTGTAAATCACATCACCTACTTGCTGACATGTTCTGGTCCCTCTGGAGTTAACTGAGCCCCAGCTGTGCTCCAACAGGTCTGGTCCCAGAGACCAGACCTGGGTCTTGTAGCTTCCATCTCTGGCAATCCTTTTCCTTTCTTCTACCTGGATCCAAACTCAGCTTCTGTCACTGATGACAAATGCAGCAGTCAGGGTGAGACTAGTGTTTAACTCAATGATGATTTAACACTTTGCAGACTGGTGTCCTGGGTGATTATACATTCTTTGCGTTTGTTTGGCTGGAAATATGGAAAATTAATTAATAACAGCAGGGTATAACTTTGCCAGCCATTAACTGAATTATAAGTGTTTTCTTTGTCTGGCAATATCTTACCTTGTCCTTGTGCCAAAAATATCTCATAACTTGGTATTATATTCTCTGAAGACAACCTTTCAATGACTTTATGAGTGAAACACTGTAAAATCAGTAGGAGAGGATGTTTTCTTCTTCTTTCATTTTTTGGTGTTGATGAAAGGGGACACAGCTACATTTCTGAAGGTCACGCATTTGGAACCAAAAGCTTTTTTTTAATTCAGTTTTTCTCTTTAATTGCAAAGGGAAAAAAAAAATCCCAGCTAACAATGAAAAAAAACAATTGAGAAAACAAGAAAGGAAAAACATTTTCTAAGTCTAAGTGCTGTTGTTTACTTATTTTCATATGTAAAGCAAAATGCTGTGGGGAAGAAGGGAGAATCAGGTTTGTCATCTGCCTCCAGTCCATATTTTATAGTGAGCAGTATTACATGTGAGATGCCTTCCATCTGTGTATTTGCTTTAGTACAAAGACCGATGTAGCCTGATATGTGTTGCAGTAAAACAAACCAAAATAAAGTGAAAGACAAAAGAAAAAAGAGCAAACACTCATCCATTGCCCTGGGCATGCTTTCAGAAGGCTGTTATAAAATAGATGACTCCTAATTTGCCTGATGTCCATTAGTCAACATAGCTGCAATCACATAATCTTTCCTCCATTTGGGCCTTAAAGCTTTGTTAAAGCTCTTCCCTTCCATCATTTGGGGGGGTCTATAAACCCAGTCTGCTTTGGATGGCAGGTGGGAGCTGAGGATGTCTCCTGTTGACTCACCCATTTCCCTGGAGCAGTTATTTTCTGGCTGTTGGATGTCCAGCTACTCATGCTTTTGGCCATAGGTGTAAAATACAACTCATGGGAACCGGAGGCGGATTTTCCTCATGAAAAACATGGGCCAGGCAGAGCATTTGCTGCGTAATGGATGCACTGTCAATTGGCTCACATACCTAGAGAATGGCCTGGGAGGATGTCCGGAATGTTTCTTGGTCCCCTTGTGTGTGGAGGCACACGACATTTGTCAGGCTCTCTGTTGCAAATCACCCACGAGTATGTGCCTGTTTTCAAAATTAATCAGCGTTGACTTGGAAGCACTTTCATCTACATAAACTTTCTTTCCCCCACCCCCTTTCTCTTCCTCATGCTGAGACAAGCTACCCTGGATGCTACAAGTGGAGGTGCTGTCTAGACACCCAGAGCATCTCAGCTGTGTCACTGAGCAGGAGACGTGCCATGCACACAGGGCTCTTGGCAAGCTCATCTCCCACTCTCTTGGTCGAGTCTTCCAGCCGCAAAAGCCACATTGAGTCAGCTGGATGTGCTTTCAAATGTCAATGCTTGGGCTGATTATCAAATGCAAGAAATGATTTTGACTGTGGCAAGACCCAAAATTTTGTAAGAGAGAAGTTGCAAAGGGTTTAAGCAAGTTGGTCTGTGTAGACTGATGAGTTTTCTTTCCTCGCAACACAAAGTGGTCCAAATTCCTTGTTGCTAATGGGTCTTTATGGCCTCCATTCATGGTCCCCAGAAGAGCTGTTTGGAGGGGATGCCTGGAGGTCAACAATCCAGCCTCCATCCTGAAGAAGATTCATTTCCAACACCAAAGTAGGTCAATCACGGACTTATCTAGATGAGTCATGAAAACCCCCACAGACGGAGATTTTACAGGTTGTAACCTGCTGGTCACAGCTCCTCCTAATGTAACCCAACAAAAGGTATATTCATTGTTGTCTAACATTCAGCTTGGTATCCAGTTTGGAGCTGTTATTCAGCCTGTCCTCTTCCTCTACTGGTTCACAGGGTTATTCCACCCCAGGTGCAGAAATTTATATTATATTTTCATAAGATCTCTGCAGCCCTGGTCTTTAAGTTTCTAAAACCCTGCCTGGCTTGAAGTTCTACTGTTCAGGTCATCAGCTAGTTGCAATATGTTTGTTACCAGCTGCTAAATGGACACTGTTACAACCATTTGAACTCAGTATCAGGCCAGTTTTCAACTTATCTAGCAGTTTATTCCTTCTTCAGCTTCCTAATGATAATGCTGTGGGTGACAAAATCCTTACATATTAAAGATATGTAGTGTCTGGTGCTCTTCCCTTGTCCTTACAGCCAGTCATTTAATTAAAGAAAGCAATCAGATTGGTTAACAATGATTTCCCTTAGACAAATCTGTGTAGATTGTCCATGACTGTTTCTTGTCTTTCAATAGATTGGAAGTGAACACCGAAAGGATGTGCTCCCAGATTCTTCCAGGACCTGAGCTAAGACTGACCAATGTATAGTTTCTCAGTCTTCCCATTATTAAATATAGGCATTATATTAACATTTTCCATCCTTAAGGATTTGCTGTCCCAAATTGCCATGATAGACAGTGACCTTGCAATCACATCAGCCAGCATTTGCAGCATCTTCAGGTGAATCCCATCTGACTCTAGTGCTTGAATACATCCAGTTAATTTGAGTTTTCCCTCATTTCTTGCTCTCTCACTATCCTTTTCCTCCCCAAACCACACTGATGGGAGTCAGACATCTGGGACCAGTCAAGACTGAGGCTAAAAAGTCACAAAGTATTCCAGTCCTTTCCATAGCGTCCATACTCCTAAGTTGTCTCCCATATTAATGAATAAATGCACATTTCATCTGAATTTCCATTTACAAGCTCATGGAATCACTTCTTGTTTCCTTTTATGTTCTTGGATTGTTTTAGCTTCAGCTGATCTTTGGCCTTCCTGACATTATTCGGGCTCTGAAGTATTAACTACTGATACAAGGAAGAACATATGAAGACATAGGATTTCCTGAAGCCTTTGCCTGTGGACCAGCAAGTGTGCTCTTGCAGCTCATGCTGGAGATGCAGAAAGACCCATCAAGGTCTTACAACTTTACACAGAAGTTTTTCAAGAGGTTTGTTTTATGGTTGACGTGTGAAGCCATACAGTTCCTTCCCCTCTGTGTGTTCTGTGTGTTGGGAAGCCACCCCCCCTCGGTATGGTACTCGCAGAAAATGTCTGTCTGGTTGAGGGGGAAGTGGGCTTGCCAGCCTTCTTTTGTGCAAGGCACAAAGGAAAAGGGGTGGCTTGTAGTCAGCAGCAAAATGAGAGGAGGCTCTCTCCTCTCTTCAAAGGGCTTCCTCTTCCCCTTCTCTTCTCTATTGTGAATTCTTTAAAAAGACCACCCTTCCCCTCTGCAGAGTGAAAACATCAAAGGCAATGGTGTGTTGGGGTATTTCCTTGTGAACACTGACTTACCTTATAAAGGTGAGGAGTTCACAAGAGGTTCTCTCTTGTGAAGTGTGTTCTGGCTGCCTGGCTTTGAATGCTGAGCTAGCTGGGAAAAGGTTCTTACATCTTCAGGCAAGCAGCTTTACTGCAAAGCCAAATCTCTTCCTCTCTCTCCCACTTTCTACTTAGCCAGTATTTTATTTTATTTTATTTTTATATTACATTGCAATTTTTATTTTATCAATTTTAATGTATTTCATTTAATATTTAATTTCATTTAATTTCATATTTATTTGTTTTGTTTTGGGCAATGCTAGAACACTGTAGGCCTTGAGAGCTTTGTGAGTTTTTGTTTTTGTGTGGAGGTAGTCACAGGTAGTCACAAAAAACGAAATGCAACAGAGAAATAAGATTTCCCACAAAAATTCAATTATAAGAGATTCAGCTTTCTGTTTATTAAGGTACATTTACACATGAGAAAGTGAATCTGTCCCATCCCAGGATATGGGGAAGAGATAAGTTTGTTCATGCTCACTGCAGCATAGGCATTTGATTGTTTTATTGGCTTTTAAGTTTAGCAGGAACAGTCAGCAATCAAACAGTTGTATCAAATTCTTCTTCAGTGAGTTGGAGTTTAAGTTTAATGTCATTAGAATAGCTCCAAAAGACTCAATTTCCTCCTGCTTTAGGACAAACTTGGTGGCAATGAAAACAAAACTAAGCTGTAGGAGTCTCTTTTTTTTTTTTTTCCCTTTGTGTGTTTCTATACTTAAGGGCAGAGCTGTTATTCCCAAAATCAGTGGCTAAAATCTCTGTCTGCAGTCAAGGACAAGGCAGAGAAACACTTCATCCTATCACTCCACATCTTTTAACACTTGTTCTATGGTGTAAGAAATATATAAATATTTATATATAAATAAAAATATATAAAATATAAGTTATATAGATATAAAATAAGTTTTTTATTTACGGTAAAGACAAGCAATGAGTAAAAGTTCCTCCTACCCATGGAACTCTTGAGGATGTGTCACCATGGCTTCCCTGGGAGCAAATACGCTGGTTCTTACATTCCATCATCTGCCTCATGGTTTTTTGGACGTTTGCAGTCCTGCTGCAAGATCCTACAGTGATCATTCATCTCCTGAAGCCACTGCCCCAGCACCACAGCAGCTGGAAGGCAAGCTCAGACTGATTTTTACAGTAGTAAAGTTTTGAAGAAAGGAAGATGAGGATGGAAACCACTGGGAACTGCTAATCACTGGGAACTGAGATTTACCAAAACCATCCAGGATTTCAGCTCAAACACATTATCCCAGAGCAGCCAAGTGGGGATGTCAGCCTCAATGCCATGTGTCCCTAAGTGTCAGTACTAAAGTAACATTTGGAATTCTGGTATCTAGACCTGAAAAAAGAGAAAGGATTTCCCCTTCACACACCCCTATATCCCCTACAAATCACAATATCTTTCTTATTCATATGCCAGTGTTAGGTCAGTTGTTGGACTCAGTGATCTTGGAGGACTTTTTTAATCTTAATTATTCCATAATTCTATGATTCTAACCACGATCTCCATCAAGGTGCCTCAGAGCCTGGAGATTTGTTTCAAGCTAAATCCCAGCTGTGACTCACAGTTTTATAGCAGAATGTATGTAAATGTGTGGATCACGCTGGAAGGTAGTTGTGCAACAGCAGAGGTGAGGAAAAGCTAAGAACAAATCCTCTCTGTTCAGGTGGCAGGCATGAGCCTTACCAGTCCAGCAGTGCAAAGAGCAGAGGAAGTCCTTAATCAGGAGCTAAATGCAAAGGATCTGATTTTAACCCACGTGGTGGAGATTGGCCAGAGCATGTGAGTGTTTCTGAAGTCAGAGGTGTTGAATGGAGGAGCAGGTTTCTGCTCTTGTCAGCACTTTGGTCTGTGTGTGGTTTCCCCATTGCCGTTAGCTCCAGGCACTTTGGAAACTGTATTCCTCCTGCAAGGCAGAGTGGGAAGGGCTGACAAGGTGGGTTAAAATATTGAGTAATGAGGCTAATTAATCAAGGGTCTTCTGCAGAATTTCTCTTTGCTGTTTTTTTTTTTTTTTTTTTTCTCAGGGCAATGAGCAACATCCAGTGGGCCTCTGTCTGTGGTGTGGCTGCTCACAGGTTTTCAGGTTGGAGTACTTGACCTCAAGACTGCTGTCTCTTCAGGTTAGATTGCTTCAGATTGAGAGGGTTATTAACTGGGAGGCAATCTGAAGGTTGCCTTGTGCTGATATTATTGCCAATAAGAGGTGGGAGATGCTCCCTGACTCAACAGATGTTCAGACTAAAAGGATGAGTAGCAGGGGATGAGAAGTAAAGGTTATACCTTTTAGTCCCAAACACCTTCGAGTCTAACTAGAAGAAACTCAAGGCTTTGTAGGAAAAAGGGCAAAAACTATTTTTGTGGCCACTCAGCAATGAGCAATCCTAAAGCCATTCAGCTCATCCTGATCCAATCCTCACCAGTGGCTTCATCCTGTACCTGCTGCAAGATGCTGAGCTGTCCTTGTATGTTTGAGGGGCTGCAGACAGTGTCTGCTTCCCTGGCACACAAGAACTAAGCACACAGCAGCTGCACACTTTTAACTTTAAAGGTGAATTATAGAGTGAGAGAGTGTTTTGGGTTGGAAGGGACCTAAAAGATCATCTAGTCTCACCCTCTAGCCATGGCAGGGACACCTTCCATCAGAGAAGGGAGAAACCCATCAAAATGGAAAAGACAAATAAAACACTTTGGGGAGCAGAATATGACCTCTCTCTTCCCCTGCTGTTGTTTAGTAACTTGAGGTTACATTTTGGGCTGTTCTTCAGGAAAGTCAACTAACCCTGGTAGGAAAAACAGTGAAGTGTAGCTGCAAGATAAATACATTATTCAAGGACCAACCACTCCTTTAGGCATTTTACCCCTTGGGGCTGAAAACACTTGAACAAGTCTCATGTCACTTGCATATGATATTACCGCTTTTCCCAAAACACAACTTTTCCTTCCTCAGAGAAAACAATTTTAATTAATTCTCCAAACATTTCTGCCAAGTCTAACTGGTCGAGTGTATTCATCAAATTCCAGCAGCACTCGGCATGTGTCTTATAAAACTTGTCATGACTGATTTTCACCCTTTTTGCACTGCTTGTAAGGAGATGAATTCAAAGGCATTCCTTCTCATGCAGGTCCAGATTGAAGCATATGTTTAACATAAAGACCATAGTGATGTATTTTGCCGAACTGGGACCTTGTATAGGACAGATGAATCGAGTCCTTCATGTCATTCTGTTTTTGAGTAAACATTTCTGCAGTGTAACATTAATTATGGATTCTCCACCTTGATTCAGTATCACATTTAGGCTGCTATTCCCTGTTAAATCATCTTCCCTGACATGCGAAATTCAGGCTGCCTTTGTTAGATTAAAGTCTTTTTATCTGACCTGCCTTTAAGCTTCATCTACTTAGTCATATCACTGGGTAGGTAACAGAAAATTGCCAATATGTCACCCAGTGGGTAAATCAATTCATGAAAGGAGGCCTAGTGCTTTTAGATTGACTGCAGAATGGCTCTTTTCTTTTTTTTCCAAGCATATCTTCCTCAGCACACCTGGGTATTCCTCCTGAGGGCTCAGGAAAAAAGTTTGAATTGCCTTGTTCTTTATTAGCTACATCCCATCTCCTTTATATTACAGGTGAACGTGATTTGCTCCACAGTGTGGTGTATTCCTGAGAGAGGTACTGAAAGGAAAAGGGCAAATTATCCTCCCAGTGGTGTGGAAAGCAGGAAAAAGAGCTGGCAAGGAAAATTATCACTAGTAAAAATCTGGGACGTTTTCTGCATATGTTTGAGAGGCGACACCCTCCCGAGTGGGGTGAGACCGAGACACAGGTGACCCCTTGTTGGAGAAATAAGACCAACAGGCTCTTAAATGACAAGTTTTCTTGGTTGCTGTTTCCAGAAGTTTTTAGAAAAAAAACCCTCTTATTTTCAGAAAGCCCCCAAAACAAACACTCTATCCAGGGATGTGAATCAGTTAGTGAAGTGTTCGAAAGAAAGAGGAACATTCCTTGTCTGTCCATTGCAAAGGGTACCAAAGCTCTAAGGGCTCCCTGGGAAGAGACTCTAGAGAGTGGGGTAGAGATGGGTGTTTTCCTTGGACAACAACAGATTTTTGCATGAGAGTATTCGGGGAAGCTGAGGCAAGAAATTGCATCTGATGTCTTGCTGTTTTAAGCTATGTACATCATTTATGCCTTACAAAGCAGGGTGATTGTTTGAATCACAGAATAGCAGGATGATTTAGGTTGAAAGGAACCTTAAATATCATCTCATTCTAGCCCCCTGCCATGGGCAGGGACATCTTCCACCAGACCAAGTTGCTCAGTGCCCCATCCAACCTGGCCCTGAACACTTCCAAGGATGGGGCATCCACAGTTTCTTCAAACAACTTGTGCCAGGGCCTCACCACGCTCACAGGGAAGAATTTCCCTCCTAATCTAAACCTACCTTCTGTCAGTTTAAAGCAACTGAGACTCTTTGATGACTCCTTCATGTGAAAGCTGTTGCTATTGCTGACCTCAAGTCCCCTGAGCAAGGAGCTGTCAAAGGCTGGTGTTCTGGGAAGACTTGGCTTCATCTTCTCAAGATGACTCCAGTCATGGGGCAGCTGAATTGAGGGGTTTTGGTTCTCACTAGCAGGCTGCAAACTGCAAACTCGTGGTTCTTAGAACAGGAGGCATCAATCCAAGGGAGCTCAAAGTGCAAGAGGCACAACAAATCCTCCCAGAGAGTTTTACAATAGAGAGGGAGCTTTACCAGAACCACACACATATATTTTAAGTGACGTGATAGGTAGAAGGAAGAAGAGGTAAGACTTGTGATTTCCCTGGTCTCTGCAATCTGCCACAATACAGTCTATGAAACAAGACACTGGGAGGCTCAGTTTTTGTTAAAAGTTACCTATGTACTTTTTTTTTCTTTAATGAAAAAAGAGGACTTCCTCCCTCTTAGAATTTTAAAACTTTGCCAGAAATAAGACAAAGTACCTTTTTGGCTCAAAACTCGAGGTTTTTGAATAATTACCTCTGACTCTGGTCTAAGGCTTCTTGCAAATTCTTTGAAAATGGAAAACAGTATATTCCTGGTGTTATGATCTGTGTGTCTGTCACAGACAACCAATATAAAATTTTTGAGATTCTTCTTCAGAAAGGTTTTTTGGACACCATGACCCTTCTCATTCTCTCCTTTAAAGTGGAAATCAGGAATAGCTCATTAAAATCTGTGTATTTTTTTTTCAGTGTGAGAGAAAAATCAAAATGTGTGTATCTGATATACATTAACTTAAAGTCTGCTATTAAACCACAAGTCATGAAAGACTATGGGAAATCTGAACCCCTGCTGATTTTTGCTAATTCTATAAAGAGTCTATTTAATTTCCTCAGGAAAATAAGGCAAATCTTCCCTTGAGGGCATATACATTTTTGAATGGGCTACAAGTGAGTCCCTAAGGGCTCAGTTATCACTGATCACAGTTTGGTCTGTTGGATATTGCTAAGGTAAATTTAGTGTGATTGTCTGTGATCACTGGCATGTGCTCATACCCATTAGGAGACCTATTCAGCCCACTGACATTTGGTTCCTAGGAGAATAGGGTAGCTGCTCTCAAAACATTTTGAGTTTGCAGTATTTTTTTTTCCTTCCCACTTTTTCTCCCCCTCCCTCCCTGTGGCTTTTTTTGAGACAGAGGAGCAGATGTTCAAGATCAGAAAAGAGCTCATAACAGGGAGCTGTCATACTGGGAAGGCAATGCTGTGCTCTAAGGAAATGCTGCATAACAAAACCACTCATCTTCCAGTTTGGTTGATTTTCTCTCTTACTCTGTTCTAGTCTATTGTAGGGGTGACGTAAAAAAGCAATAATATAATCTACAGCTTCATCTATCGTGCAGAGAAGTGAGCTTTGGATATTTCCCTCTAAACCACAGGTGCTTTCAGGGGGTCACAGGTCTGGCCCAAAACCCACCAGTGGTTTCAGTACTGGGTGTGCTGCAGTGTGATTGCCCTTATCAGTCCAACTTGCCTTTACAGGGCATTCCCAGAAATTTCTAGCTCTCTCTCAGAGATGACATTTGCAATCCTGAGAACTGGTCTCACTGACATCACAGATTAGAGCCAATGTAGATATGCAGTGGGAACTGGTAGTGGCACTTGTATAGCTGGTGACAAGGAATAAAGATGTTATAAATGTGGTGAAAAAAGATGTTATAAAGAGGTGAAATACAGATATGTCACTGTCAGGGCATTCAGTCCACTGTATGCAAGTAGGAAGCAAGGGCTGATGTTCTACAGTCTCCTGAATGACAGACTAGATGTTCATAGAGGTATCTGCAGGGTATGAAATAGCAAAGTTGCCTTCTTATCTGTAGAATTTGGACCTAGATGTCACTGCAATAACTTTTTCTCTGGGGTTTAATTAATCCCAGGTATAGCTGCTTTTTTGTCAAAACGAGTAGAACAACAGGGTAGGATTGGGGGAAACATCCTCTGATAAACTCCACATAAAGTTCTGAAGTTTATATAGCAAGGAAAAAAAAAGGAAAAAAAGAAAAAGAAAAAAATATCAATTTAAGTTTTGGTTAAACCACCAAAACCATCAAACAGTCTCTCTTCATTCTTTGTATAACCTTCTGGTTCTTGTTTAGTGTTAGACCTAAAGAGATCCATTTTTCTTTTCCACTCCTCCCTCACCAGTTTTAATGATTTAGCCATTTCTTTCAATAAAAGAGAGCAAGTTGTGGAAGTCAAAACCAATGTGGCTAATCCCTACATGTATGTCTGCCTCCTGTAGACTTGCCAGATCCCAGTGCTTTGCCTAGAGACTTTCTCCGTTAGAACAGACTGAAAACCAACTTGTTTTCCTCTTGCATGTGCGTCAGTGAGAAGTTTAGGGCTGGTCTCCAGAAAGAAGGGTGGGGAAACAATCCAGGTGTGAAAATGCATGCATGTAGATGCTTGCAATTAAAATGTAACCAGAGTTGCAGACAGCTTTTTTCTTTCTTTTTTTTTTTTTTTTTTTTTTTTTTTTTTGCAGCTGTTCGTTTGCCATTACCTGCTTCCAATTCTGCATTTGAGTGCTGCTGAATTTCCAGCTTTTATTTAGGTTTTTTTTTGCTGGGCTTTTGGTCCAGTAAGCAAAGAAACACGACTCTTTCTCATCTCTATGCAGCTGGACAGATGCATTAGTCTCTGCTCCTTGCAGAGGCCATGGCAGCTTGACACCATCCATCCATCCCCTGGAATTTGGCATTACTTGGTTTTGTTCCTGAAAACACTGGGGCCTTTTTTTTTCATATATGCTTTTTTTTTTTTTCTCCCTCTCCTTTTTTCTTAAATCCTGTGCTTGACAAAGGTTTGGTAATACAGTTGAAATGAAAGAATAAGCTGAGAAAAAAACAACTTTAACCATTAAATATTTTGTCAGGTAAAGGAGTTACCAGCTCTTACCTGAATGAAAGGCTAAAAACTTGCAGCTGTAGTAAAGTCCAACTCAGTTAATTGTTCTAGGTCCTTCGTAATGGCCAAAACTGATGAATCAAGGAAAAAAAAATGAAAGTGGAGAATTGCTCTACAGCTGCTTGATCTACTCTACCATTCTGAGAAAATTTACCTGAACCTTTGAGAATTGTAGGAAGACCCAGAGCTTTGCTCTTGCAAGTGACTTAGCTTGGCCTATCATGGTTTAACACATGCCCAAGACAGATGGGAAAAAGTGATGATGCCATTAAAGTCCAGAGACAAAGTGCTGTGGAGGAGGATTAGGAGAAACATCTAGGGGAATTCAGGATACTTCTGTAGTGGTTTTCTCTTCATCCTCAGCATCCTGAAACAGGAGGACATCCAGTTAATGTTCAAGAGAAATATGTGATCACAGTCTCTGTGTGCTTTTTTGATATATTATGAAACATTCTGAAGTTTAATTTGTGAGAGATTGCAACGTCTCTGTATGCCATCGGGAGAAAGGTCCTATCTGCAAATGTTAAAAATTGTCTATCTTGAAGAGAACTCCACTGCAACAACAGAGACACATTCCTTAAACATAATGTGGTTTTCCAGTGGAATTGCTTCTCATCTTCAGAGTATCACCTGTTGCATAAATACACTGCTACAAAGGTAACAACTAGGAATAATCTTTAAAAAAAAAATCCGTATGTTCCCAAAGGCAAAATAGTTCTGCGGTGTGAAGATACGACTCTCACCTGACACAGTGCCATTAGTTCAGCTGAAGAGAATTGCCTATGGGCAAACATCAAACCGTGATGGATTAGGTTATGTTTTTTTCCACACAGGTGTCTCTGAGTAACTTTTCGTAAATCTTTGGAGATGAAAAATCAGAGAATAACTTAATCATCTAGTGTTATTAAAAAGATTTACTGAGCAGTACCCAGTGAATTAATTGGGTGGTCCTTAATGAGCCTAAAATTTGGGGGGGTTGCTGTGGTTTTAAGACCTCTCTTTGCATGGAGGTTTTGTACGAAGGTATTTTTTCCTCCCTCTACTCCCCCAGTGAGGGGGTAATAACACTGCAAAGGAGAATATGTTGTTGGTGACTTATCATAATTTTAAAATTACTAGTAACTGTCACATACTACATGCTACTACAAACGAAACTGATCTGTGCAGTGTGTTGGATAATGGAACGGTGCTAATTAGGAGACAGAGAGAATTATATCAACCCCATGTGACTGTCACAGGCAAAACCATGGAGCAGCCCAGGGAATGGTTATAAAGAGAGTGTCATGGTCTCAGTGTTACCTGAAGGGGAAGTCTCATAAAGCTTCACTATAAAATTTATCTGACAGATTTCCAGGCAGTAATTATAACTCTGATTTATATGTGTTTAATATCACTTCTGCTATATTTTTTTTTCCTCAAAAGACTCTTGGAAGCTTTTTTGTTGTACTGTCATGCTTTCTTTCATGAAAATGGAGCCAGGTAGCTGTGATGTCACAGCACCTTCTCAGCATTCACATTAGACAAGGTTTTGGGTTTGCTGTGTATTTTTTTTTAATTTTCAAAGCGTATTAAAAATCGTCTTCGACCCACAGTTCTTCAGTTTTCCTGTCCAACGTGCACTGGAACAGGCTGCCCAGGACAGTGGTGGAGTTACCATCCCTGCAAGTACTCTAAAGATGTCCAGGTGTGGCACTTGGGGACATGATTTAGTGGTGAACTTGGCAGTGTTGGATAAACAGTTGGACTTGATGACCTCAGAGGTCTTTGTCGACCTAAACAATTCTATAATTCTAAGTCTATACAAGATGGTCAAACACTTCTTTTCTGCAGGGAGACAAAAAAAGAGTCATGAATGTCACAACACTCAAGAACACATCTGTGAAAATCACCATGTGTGTTCAGCCCAGATCTCTTGAGCTTTGAATGTCAGGTCACACCAAGCACTGAGACTACCATTCCATCAAAGAGGGGAAGGATTTGCAGCTCAGGAGTCTGCCTTCCAACAAGGCTCAATGTGGGATCCCAGTCATCTTCCAAGTATGGGTGAGCGTTTTGGTGTCCTTGCAAGCCCCTGGGCATGTGCAGCTGGGGTGGCCACCAACTGTCTCAGCATGCAAACCTCTAGGGCAGGAGAGGAGATGCAATCTGAGGATGCAAATGAGTGACTGGTAAACCCTGGGAATGAGCTGGAAGCACCTCAGTGAGTCTCAATTTCAGCAGCACGGGTTTACAAATGCCACCCACCAGGGTAAGGGGAGGGCTGTAGAGGGAGAGAGGCACTGTGAGAGTGAATCTTTCTATGGCTTACTAAGCAGCAGCACAGAAATGCCACTGACTAACCCACCTTGCAAGAACACAGAGTCCTGAATACTGTGCTAGAATGTCTCCAGGGCTTAAAACAGGAGAGGAAACGCTGTATTTAGTGAGCCAAAGCAATACAGCTTTGGTGACTTCAAACGTGTGGTGCTACCATGTTGAAACTGCAGCTTCCCTCCATGCTCCATGAGAAAACCAGCTTCTAGTACCTTGGATTTACAAAATCACTGATGAAGGAGTCAGGGCCAGACCAGAGAAGTGGAGGCAACAATTGTGCCTATTTAAAATTGTACTCGTGGCCTTTCCCTGTTTTCCTTTCTCTCCCCAGGTGCCCTGATTCAGTGCAGAGCATTCCCAGAGCCTCAGTGACAACAAAACTCTTACTGATACAAAAGATCTCAAATAAAAGTGACATTGTGCTGGTGGGTCTTCAAGGGAAACCCTTAACTTTTCATCAAAAGAATATGAACTGTGTTAAACCTGAGCTTTTCATTACTACCAATTGGCTGAATTTTTATTTCAATTCTCACTGTAATAATAGTAATAATAATAATAATGTTATTTTTGCAGAGGAACTGCAGCAGTCAGAATCTCCCTTTTCTTGTGCTCTCCAAATTATTACCTGGAACATGCACACAGTTATCATGTCAGGTACATGACAGTGACAGGACAAGGGGGAATGGTTTTTAACTGAAGGAGGAAAAACTTAGATTAGATGTTAGGAAGACCTTCTTCCCTGTGAGGGTGTTGAGGCCCTGGCACAGGTTGCTGAAAGAAGCTATGGATGCCCCATCCCTGGAAGTGTTGAAGGTCATGTTGGATGGGGCTCTGAGCGACCTGGTCTAGCAGAAGGTGACCCTGCCCATGGTAGTATCTGGAAATAAATGATCTTAAAGGTTGCTTCAAACCCAAAGCATTCTGTGATTCTAAGTCCACTTGACATATGGCTTTTTATGAACACAGAGACAACTCCCAGAAACTATTTCTTTCTCTCTCCCTCTGTCTCTCTCTGGTTCATGCCCTGGCAATGTGTTGTCAACATGGTCCAGATCACATGGTACTAACTTGCATCTCCAGTGCATGAAAGGCATTGCCAGAAAAAAATAGAATTCCCATCCCCTGGAAGTCATTGCATGCCCTGTTGTCACAGTGGAACATTAAGTCAAATTCATATAAATATTCAGATCAAATCCAGAGGGAATCACACTAAAAACCGCACCATGCTTAGCACCAAGGAGACAGTGTTTCTCTCTGAAACACAGTCAGTTAACAGTGAATTAACATTGACTACCTGGCCTTTGCAGAGGGACAGCACAAGGGAAAACATTATTGCCTTCAGCTCTGCAATGCTACTCTCTCCATTTGTGACATGACCAAGACAACCTTGAATAGAGCCACAAATTCCTCCTGGGATCACAGAAAATCAGATAACACCACCAGGCTGCTTCATTTATTTGTTTTCACTAGGACAGGGCATGGGAATTAGTCATCCCCATTTTGTTTTTAACCTGTAGCCTGCAGGGAGCCACCAATCCCCTCTCAAGGAACGGGGAATGTGAATGGGGAACCTCATCTGTGCACAAGAAACCACTGTGTTTGTTGTTTTCCCAGGAGGCTGACACAGTCCTTCAGGCCTCTGTGGTCCTGTTGGTGACCTGTGGGGTGGATCTGGATGATGGACTGTTCCTGTCAGCTGCCATTTATTTCTTGCACCAGGTGAGACCTAGACCGGGTGCCTACATACAGCTAATTCCAGAGGTAGTGGGTTATTTAAGACCAGATTGCAAAGACTGAGTTTCACCTCAAGCTGCCCACAAGGAACATGACACCCAACACAAGAAGATAATGTTGACTTCAGTGTTATCACCATGCAAGTGTACACAGCAGGCAATGGAGTAAGATTATTATGGGATCTTGCAATGTTTAGTGGAAACTGGTCTGTTCTATGCAGTGCTGAACAAGCCAGATCCACATGCCAGGGCCAGTGTATTTCTCCCCATGATCATGCAGACAAAAATTCTTCAAAACTGTTATAGCTGTGACTACAGAGAAATAGAGCTGGCTGATCACCAGAACTCAGAGACCTATAGTCACCAGATTTGACCTTCATGTGAGCATTGAAGAGTGTACAGGGGAGTTTAGGCTCAGGAGGGGAACAGAGAGGTCTCCACATTGCAGCCTGCTCTGTTTGCTGTCTGACATTCAGCTTCACATCTGGGCTTCTGGATTCCTGGGCTTTTTTTTCGTAAGAACCAGAGCTTCAGATGGTAATATGAAGTTTCCTTTGGATTTTCAAGGCGAGGTTCTCAGACCACTTCTCTCATTTCATGAGAATACTGCCAGTTTTTTTCAAAACTCGGAAGAGAAAATTGTTATGTGTGGACCAAAGAACGAAGCTGTGTAAGGTTACTTTGAGTTGTGAATAGGATTAATCTTGGTAGAGGTAGCCCTGACAACCAAACACACGGAGTTGCTTTAAGGCATTTGCAGTAGTGTTTGAGACAGAAGTACTCCCTGGAGAGTATTGCTGATCTCAGGAAAAAATGAGACCTTATCACCCTGTTACTATGATTTTGATGATCTTTAGACTACAACCCTCCAAATCAGAACAGGACAGTGCAATTGTCCCCATCAACAAATGGTCCTGTGAAAAGAGACCCAGCTTTTCCAGGTCAAAGGACATCATGCTAGACCCCACTTAATCACATCACTGTCCACACAATAGAAAATTTCCTGCTAAAGTTGGGTGGAGTTTGTACATTAAAAGTGTCCTCAGGCACTCTGCTTCATACTAAATAAATTCTTGTGGCTAACAGCTTTTGAAGAAGTCAGACTGGTGAATAAAAGGATGCTCAAACATCTCTGCTGTGTTTGTTATTCTCACTTTCACTGAGGTCAGGCCTCATGGAAACAACGGAGATACAACTCTCACCCACACATGGCAGCTGCTTGAAACTGTATAGCTGAGGTCAGTACTGTCTTTGTACCCCCCCTCCAATTTTATTGATTTACCAGTAAGATGACTAAATAGTTTGTGAAGCAGGTCCTTGATTAGTACACTCGGTGGAAGCCAAAATAAAAATTGGTTAATCAGCCTGGTTTATTAAAAGACACTAAAATTATGTGTCACAATATTGATGTGCAGACAGCAGTTGCTCATACTCTGCTTCAGACTCTTCCACTGAGGAGCAGTAATCTTGGAAGAGGGACAGAACGAACAGAGAGGAATTTCAGAAGTTCACCATCAAATTTTAATCTACTGCTGCAGGAGAGTCAGAACTCGCGTAACTTTGGGGCAAAGCTGCTGCAGCTGAGCTCAGCTTCTGTCTCAATGATTTTGCATTTGTGTTGCCAGTAGACTTTTTTTTGCACTGGCGAAACACCAGGTCTTTCCGTAGTAAAACCACCCCGTGACATTGCTTCTGGAAGACAACCACAAAACCTAATCCCTTAATCCCACTTGAGAAAGCTGTTTTAAATGGGAAGCAGAGTTGTGTTCACTTCCATGCTCACATGACTGATTCTGATCTCAGTTCTGCCAGCACAAATTGAAACACACACTCTAACATGGCAAAATCTGCTCTTGATCTGGCCCAGATACTGTAATTCCCATCTGTGCATAAGGTTCTCCTACCATGCTGCACTGACAGATGCATCAAAGGCACAGGAGACAATGTGTATCACGTTACTGGCAAAAGCATGAAATGAATTACAAGTTATAATTTCAAAAAGCCTTTTTTTTTCTTTTTTTTTTTTCCAAAACCAGAGAGGGGTGAGGCCACATACCTGCAATATTACAGATTCGTATTTAGAATCACAGGGGAATGGCTTCAAACTGAAAGACAGCAGGTTTAGATTAGATTTTAGGAAGAAATGTGAGGGTGGTGATGCCCTGGCACAGGTTGCCCAGAGAAGCAGTGGATGCCCCATCCCTGGAAGTGTTGAAGGCCAGGTTGGATGGGGCTTGAAGCAACATGGGATAGTGGAAGGTATCCCTGCCAAAGGCAGTGGGGGGAAGGAGGAAGCAGAAGGTCTTTAAGGTCCCTTCCAAACCCAAGTTGTTCTATGTTACTATGATCATATCTGCTTGCTTTGGAATAGATTTTTAGATTTTTTAACCCAAGTTCTAATTTGTAAACCATTCTCGGATGGATATCCTCTTAATTTTTTTTCTAATGAACAGTCTATACTGTAAGATAAACTCCATATTATTCCACAGCAGCCATGTGGAGATCCAAACTCATGACTCTTTTACAAGTTGTGGAAAGTAGTGGTTTCAGACTTTATGCCCTACATCTTGAATGAGCATGTTTTGCAATGTAGGACATAATCCATTAATGAAAAAGACTAAGAACGTCTGGGTCACACGTCAGGGTTGTACAGGATAATAATCGAGATAATTCCTAAAAATAAAAGGGAAAAAGGGACAATCAAAATCTCACTTTCTTGGTCTTAGAAATGAGAAAAATCTTTGTGTTCCATCTTACCAGTTTGGCATATATGTGTTTCATGAAGTGGATTTCCCTCCTACTCCCTCTGCTTTTTCCATTCTGTGTAAAGAGCTCCTGTTGCTCACTACGTGTATTGGGTATCATGGAAAGGCAGAGAAAACTAGAGAGTCTCCAGAGAGAATCAGGAAATGTCTGCTGTGGTTCATAATGGCTTGACCAAATCAGTGATGACATTTAAATAGTGTTTATAAAGTGTATTTAAGTCCTCGAGTGAAGTGAAAAGACATTATCATTAATGTATTAATATCCTGTGGCTTCTTATGAGGCTATGTTTTCTTAAATCTTAAGTGTAAGTGTTTTATAATGGTTTTCCCAGAAATAATCCTTTTTTTTTTCCCCCTCACCTGTGGAACTGACACTTTTTTGTTAAACAGCCTCCAGCTGCTGTTGTTGCAACTCAGTGCTGACACTGCCAGGGACCCCATGTATTTGAATTCTTGATCTCAGGAAGAACCTGAGAGCCCACACCCTCCTTCCAGTAATATATCTTTGGTTTCATTATATTTCTTGCTTCAATTCCATAGAGTAGGATTAATTTTACCTTATTCTGTCCATCAAAGTTGATGAGATACACATCTCCTGGTAGCAACTGGAAGTTGTTTCCTTAGATTACGAGGACTCCGTTTCAGAATGTCTTCTTTAAGGCAAATGGATTCTAACCTAAGAGTTTTAAATGAGGTTATTATTTGGATTAGTAATGCAAGATGGTTTAATAACTGGTTTCCACAAGGCAAAACACACAATGTCATGGAAAATAGCACTTATTAATACTAAAGGCCAGATCTGATCAAACAGAAGGCAGGGAAATACTGTGACTAAACTGGAAGCAATCCCAACACTTGGTGATGCAACCTAGTTCAGAATCAGATTGCTAAAAATGGGATAAAACTCACCGGTTCACAATGCAACTGCCAACGTTTTTCCTTGGGAAATGATAAGTTTGGACTTATTTATACCTGCTAAAATATAGGTCTTTCATTATTGCTTTTGACAGACTCTCCACAAAGAGATTTCAATGTGAAGAAGAGTTACTAATACAGGTCTGCTCCAGGAGAGGAAGTGTTTCCTCCTCACTAATCACTCATTTAATTAAGTGGTGGTTGCAAGGGGAAAAAATACTCCACAGATTTTTGTCTGCACTATTTAGTCCTGATGACAGTAGTATCAGCACAGAATCACGTGTGGAGACTTGTAGATTCACTTATAAGTTGTGCTGCCCACAGATGGCCATTTTAGTTATATTAATTATCCAAAATCCTGATTAGGACTATTGTGTGCTGTTCTGTTCTACCTTGTCCTATTCTATCCTACCTTATCCTAGCCTAGACTATCCCATCCCACTTCCCATGAAATAGGGAACTCCTGAAAATTTCTTAGTAGTCTTTTCTTTCTCTCTTGAAGATAACCAAAACTTTTCAGTCTGATTTTGTAAAGAAATGACACAATGAAAATTGGAAAATATCAAAATTAATCAATTTTCCTTGCTAATATTTTTCAAGTCAAGTCAAATACAACTTTGAAAATCATGTGACCAGACAGTGGCAGTGTTTGTGAAAATGAAAAAAAAATTGAAAAAAAAAGGAAAAAGAGAAAAAAAAAAAGGAAAAAGAAAAAAAAAAGGGGGGAAAAAGGTAGGCAAAAATTTTGTCAATTTTTTAATTGAAAAATTATTTTAAAACACCAAGAAAGGTATTTGTAAGAGTTGTCAGTACTCATATTTTTTATTTTCATTTTTTTTGCATGATTTTATTAGAGGTTGTAAGCAGCTTTTGTTTAATTTTGACTTTTTTTTCTTGAAACTTGACTTTGTATGAAACAACAAATTATCTTCAGTTAGTAAATTAGCAATGAATATTTTAGAATCAGTTTTCATTACAAGTCCTATATAATATTGATTAAAACATCCAAAGGAACAGAAGTTGGATCCTCTCTTAACTCTACAAAGGTTATATATCTATCTTCTCTAAAAATTATAGTTTGTTCCACATTTTCATGATTTTATTTTTGCAATTTATTTAACCTGGACTGTAAAATACAATTAAATTAAACAAATCATCTCTCAATATTACATAGTAAGTAAAAAAAAGTGTGCTTATGCTGTGTGTTCAAACCTGTCATTTGTTGTCACAATTAATTATTTTTTTTGTTAGAATGGTAAATATAATAATACAGACATGCATCCATATGCAACTCAGCAATTTCCCAAGATTCTTAAGTGTGAGAATTCAAAACGTAGATTAATAAATATGTATTTAAATGTTTAAACACAGGAGTGTTTTTCAAAAGTGCTGAGAATGTTTCATTTCCCAGGTATGATGGTGCTCGCTCCTAACTTTGGGAAACCAAGTCCCTCATTAAGACAATTAAAGTACATAGGGCCAACTTTTGGTCTCGTTGTTTTTTGTCCGTAAATCAGCGTTATACCTCGTGTCAACACTTTGATTGATCATCTCCTTCAAGCAAAATTAAACTAATGGACTCAGATTCTGACTACTGTCATGGGAAAACAATTAAAAAAAATAAAATTGCCACTGTCATTAGCTATTGCCATGCATAAGAGCATATGACACACACTAGGCACTGACTTCTCTCTGTTCCATAACTATCTGAAGAGGAAAACCCCTAAAGCTGCTTCTACCTCTACTTTGCTCTAAAAACCTGGGCTGCTCGGTGTTGGTGTTCAGTGAGACAACGCATCAGTTTCCCCGCTGAAGAAAGATGTCGTTTAAAGAAATCAGCCTTATTATGTCCCAATGACAGGCATAATTAGCAATGTCTGTCTCTGAAAGGCATAAGAATAGAGGGAAAGCTTTTGTTCACCTGAGCACACTACCATCCTTGACCCATCCAAGTAATTTAAGCCCTGGTTGAATTGGACAAGGACAGGTGTAATTGGGCCCCAGTCTCGGCTGCTTCCAGCCTTGCAATTACCCTAATAAGGTTGTCTGTGGAGGGGTCAGTAGCTAGCGGCCAGTTTGGCTGGAGCCTTCTCAGGCTGTCAGCAGGAGGAGAACAAGGAGTCCATTGGGTCACAGCACGAGACAAAATGAATGCTGGTAATTGATCTAGTGACAGCAGCGTCTGTCCTGAGACGAGAGAAATGGGCAGCTGCAGTGAAAGACTTGATGCCAACCCCCCTCCCGCCCCGAAATAATAATAAAAAAGCCCTGCAAAAGAACTTGTGTGTTTCTGAAGATGTGCCAAGAGGTGATGTTTTGTGAGTTTTAAAGGGCGTGCTGTCATGTGGACATTAAATGTGGACATTTCACTCAGCTATGTGCAACCATGTTGCCATCTCTGTCTGTTTTTGTGAAAGGAATAAAACAGATCTTGCCACGAGATTTTTAGCTCTGTCCTCTCAACCCACTCCCTCCCAAAATACCCAAAGGCATGTGCAGCCCATAGGTATAGATCCATAGGTAATGTTGACAGATGTGCAATTACATTCTCTTGGATCTTTCCAGGAAGGTTCTGGATGTACCTTTGAAAATGCTTCTCCAATTAGTGGTGTGATTCAGCATGTATATTTTGAGCTTCTTTACTTCAGGTGGGCTGAAATGTAATTTTAACTCATCCTTCCATCGCTCTGTTCTTGCGACAATTTTTAATTAAACAAAGTCTTTAATCAATTAAGTGGCAGCTGCAAGTAATGTGTTAGTCCTCTGAATGTCTTTAGAAATATCCAAACTTGCAGAAAATGCAAGTTCAAATACCAGCAGGGAAGAGAATGACTTTCATCCTTCCTTTGAATTCCATAAAATTTCCTGTCTGGGACTACACATCAGTATCTTGCCTAGACATAAGAGGCAGACTTTAAAAAATTCATCCCTCCTCCCTTTTCTGTCTGCATGGTAATTCAGGATAATAGAAATAATAGTAATAATAAATATTGAAGCTGGAGTTAGAGAAGCTAGAGTTAGAGATGGCAACTCTAAAGCTTGAAAATCCATGTTTATTTCTGGTAGAACATACATGTTTGGAAAGGGTGTTGATAGTGTTGATAAAGACCATAGCTTATCACCACTTTGACTTTAGGGCTAGCATAAAACATACATGTCCCTGTGCATAATTAAGCTTAAGGTTACTTGTAGTAATGTTAACAATAATAGTAATTGTTAATACTGTCTGCAGTTGAGGTTAGAGAGTAATTTCTGCTGCTTATATAACAAATTATCTTACACTGACCTTAGTTACATATCTAAAACATAATGTCTGTTTACAAGGTGATCAGCCTAGAATTTCTGTACATATCTTTTTTAAAACATTGATTAAAATGAGTGGGAAAGTGAGAGACAACAGAAGTGCCATTGTACATGTAAGAAATGAGAACAGAGACGCCAGTAGGTTATGGCTGGTATTACCAAAAGTGAGAAGGTGGAGGTGCTTATCCCAGCTGTTCCCTTTAATCACCAGAGAGAAGTAGGTGACAGCAGCAGGCAAGTGATTCAGCCTTCAGGGAGGTGGCTAAGAATAAAATGAATTAAGATGAATTCTTCCTTAAGGAAGCTCCTACTTCCCATCCTATCAAAGGACTCCAGGGTGAGTAGCTCAGCTGTAGATGCTGAATCTTGAAGGAGTAAGACAGGTTGGCACAATCCTGACTGTGACTTGTGTCAGATTCCAAACCTGGAATCTGTGTCATGGTCAAAATCAAGACTGACTTTTTTAACACTCAGTTATGAATGAGCTCAAAGCTAAGTGTCTTTGTGGGGGCTTTGCTGAGAACTTGCTAGAAGGAACACTGAACAGGACCACATACTACTTATTTCATACCTGTTGCCGTTACATTCCTCATGGAGGCCCACAACTCCCAAAATGCTGAAGTCTCACACCACTTCTTGCACGTGCACTGCTGGCAGGATGACAAATTGCAATGACATGGAGTGTCAGCTCCCATTTTAGAAACATTTGAGTTGAACAACCACATGGAGCCTCCATGGGTTTAATGCCAGTGGTGCCAAAGTCCTGTAACTGGTGACCTGTCTGGCAGGGAGGACACCATGGAAGACATCAACTTGGGGAACTGGATAGGCTCCATGGACCCTGTAGCTACCATCCCCCTGCCAAAGGGAGTACGTGATAGCATTAATAATAAAAAAATAAATGTTGTCTTGCAGTATTTTTCTGTTTCTCATCCTTATGCCACAGTGCCAAGGAAGTTAGGGATAATGCTGGCTACCAGAATGATTGATTTATGACTCCAGCTGACACTGTTTTTCCTTTTGTGAATCACGAGTCTTAAAAAACAGGTGTGTGTCTCCTGCACGAGAAACTTGTGTTAACAGAGTGCATCAGGATCCCACGTGCATGTCGAGGCCCATGCTGAGCTCAGTTCAGAAACCAAGATTGTCCACTGGTATAGAGCCTCACACACTAGTCAGACATCAGAATCCCTTTGGTGCAACACACACACTGAGTAAAGTCTCTTTTCCCGATAAAACACACCTAGGAGTGGAAAAAGAAAGTACTTTTGGGGACTCAATCTCTTCCTATATTGTGCTTTCATTTTTTAGCAGGTTCTGCTTAAAGAAATTCCACCCAGATGTTCCTTCTTCTCCTAAAGAATTATTTTATTTTGAGGTAAAGACCAGATTTGAAGTTCAATGATATTTTGAGGTAGCACATTTGACTTGTTCTCTCTGATACGATAAATGAATCAAATTAACTTTTCTGGACATAATAAAATATATTTGCAGCATTGTACTGGTTTGGCTGGAATAGAGTTAATTTTGTTCACAGTAGCTGGTATGGGGCTTTGTTTTGGATTTGTGCTGGAAATAGTGTTGATAATATGGTGATGTTTTCCTTACTGGTGAGCAGAGCTTATACAGAGTCAGTTTTTTCTGCTATCTCACCCCACCCCACGAGCAAGTAGTCTGGAGGTGCACAAGGAGCTGGGAGAGGACACAGCTGGGACAGCTGACCCCAACTGACCCAGGGGATATCCCAGACCATAGGAAGTCATGGTCAATATAAAATTCTGGAGGAAGAAGAAGGAAGTGGGGGGGAACATTTGGAGAGATGGCATTTATATTCTGAAGTCATTGTTACATTTGATGAAGCTCTGAGGATGGCTGTCCATGGGAAGTGGGGAATGACTTCCGTGTTTTGCTCTGCTTGTGTCTGTGCCTTTAGCTCCAACCATGAGTTTTCTCACTTTTAGTCTTCTAATTCTCTCCCCCATCCCACTGGAGGAGAGGGACTAAGTGGCTGTGTGGGGCTGAGTTGCTGTTGGGGGTTAAACCCTGGCACTGGTGTAATCAGGAAAAGTCTAGACTGAGATATACAGACTGGTCCATGAAACTGAGTACCCACATAAACCTCACCCCGGATTTTGTTTTTTTTATTAATGTCATTTGGAAATGAAATTAATTTACATGTGAGATTTTCCATCCACCTGTTCAGAGGGATTTAAAAATGTAAGGCAATGTCCTGAAGCCCACATTTTAGTGAGGAAACACGTTTCTAAAAATGCAAGAACGGTAAAAGCTTTTCACTATATTGAAGATGTCACCCTAATAATTAAAACCTCAAGTCAGAAAAAAAAAAAGGAAAAAAAAGAAAAAAAGAAAGAATAACAGTGGATAACTTAACGTTTTGCCAAAAGTATCACAAAATTGGAAAACCCAAAAAGGAATTAACAGAAACTAAAGAATGCAGAAAAAACTCAATACAGATTTAGAAAGAGGCATTGAAACCAAACCATATGAACATTAAAATGGATTATCTTTCACTCCTTAGGGACACGCAGACAATATCCCAAAGTAGCCACGGTGTTTAATGAACACTCCTCCAGCAAATTGCAGCTTCTGGACAGCCAAACCATGGGCACTGGCAGCTGAGCACTGGGTCCAGTTTGTACTTTTTGTTTTCTCTGCCTCTCACTTTTCCTGCTGGATATCAGGCTGTTTTCTTCCACTTTTAGTGAACTTTTCTCATTAGCTTAGAAGTGTTCAGACAAAGAGATTTTCTGTTATGTGCTTCTTCTGTGCCTCAGGCAAAGGGACCCCCATATCCTGGTCAAAGATTTTACAAAATCTCTTTCTTTTGCCTATGTTCAGATTTGTACAAAACAACTAAATCTGGTCTATTAAACAACTAATGAACAAAGAGTGACATCTAAGCTGATTTTCCTCAAGTTTTGTACTGGATATGATGGAGTTATTCAACAAGCATTAAACAATCAGATTGATTATCCTTATAATAACTCAGCAGTACCCATCTCATTTTGTACTCACTCCTCGTTCAAGCTAAACACACATAATTTACACGGGGGAACATTATTTATGCTTTGGGTAAACCCAAAAACAGAAACCTGAGCAAAGTGACTGTAATGACCAAAACTGCATGACTGAAGACTTCAGGAAGGCATTCATGTTCCTTGATATTATTCTCAGAAAAATTAGCATAATTCGGATTAACAAGCAGTGACATGAAATCACTTAATCAGTAAAGCTACAGTTTAACACAGATTTCATTAGTTAGAACAATATTGAAATCAAGGGAAAATTTATTCTTAAAATCAACAGGAGATAGATCAAATACTGTACCAACCATAAAAACACCCTCTCTCAACCTTTCACATAAGGTTAATTCTGTTATGGTGAATCTTCTTTCTGGAGAATCTTTTAAATCCCTTGATAATTGCACTGCAGGTAGAGGTAGTTCAGGCCTCAGGGCATAGAAATTCCAGTATTACTTATGAGTCCACCTAAAAATTCTAATCTCTCTCTGAATTTGTATAACCTACATCAGCATGCTGCTGACCACTGCATAGTCATCCTCATCCTACTGTGTGCACCAGTTCTGGTTACCTGGGGCAGTACCAGAGGAGCTTTGGTCATCTACATGTATTCACATAAAACTCCTTGTAGCTTTAACACCCTTGTTTGTACATGTATTACAATCAAAAAGTCTTTTTCCCTCATTCAGATTGCAGATTGTCTGGGTCTCACTCCCTGAACAGCTACTCAAAATTGTGTTTATCTTCATTGTTCATTGGTGGTCCTCACCACCATTATTTATTACCTGCTGATGACAGAATGATTGGTTTCCTCCTGGGCTTTTCCATGGTTCTCCTTACTAAATGTTGTGGGAAATACTCCAGCAAAATATTATCTTTTTTCCTTAAGGATCTGTTGATTTTTCAACATTTCTATGGTTTGGAGAGTTGCGGTAGGATTCTTCTCATCTACTTTGGGGAGGGTGGGATTCAGTTCACAGGCTGAGACGTCTATTTTTAGGTTTTGGTGTGCAGGTGTCTACAGGCAAGCCAAGTATCTGAACAGTGGGGGCCCAGACTGCACAACCAGTGGACCCTAGAGAGTGATGGTGCACATAGGTACCTGCTCCTTGCTCTTTCTGGTCTCACTGAGGATATTGTAGCCTCCGAGCTCCTCCTAAAGCCACCAACCTCCCTGACATCTCGGTTCAGCTTAGGCTGAGCCACAGCAATGACTCTTGTTCATTTGAGTGTACTGGATTAAAATAAACCTTCTTCACCAACCTAAAGCATGTAAGAGTTTAATAACCCCTTAGTAAGTCCTTCTGGCCTACTCAGTTGAAATTTCAAAATTGCAGATAATTACAAACAGCACAAAAGGAGTCTTATAACAGGAAGTGCTGGACAGTATTAATAACAGGTTTCATTGGCTGATCCACCTATACTATATATGACAGCTACATTAGGGAAAAAAATCCCACAGAAGATTAGGCACTCAGCATAACAGGTATTAGGTAAATAATTAAGCAAATTGTCCATAAAACCATATAAGAAACTTTCAGGTTTATACAATCCACATTTTAAGCTTTAAATAATGGACTCATGGGAAAGTCACGTGCATGTTAGTAGCTATGGAAGCAAATTGGTACAAAATTCTGTAAATCAAAAAGTAAGCTATAGAATCATAGAATAATTTGGATTGGAAATAATCCTTTAAGTTCATCTCATTCCAACTCCCCATCATTGGCAAACACACCTTCCACTAGACCCTATTGCCCAGAGCCTGATCCAACCAGGCCTTAAACACTTCCAGGGATGAGCCATCCATAGCTTCTATGGGCTTCATTGCCTCACCACCCTCACAGTAAAGAATTTCTTTCTAATATCTGATCTAACCCTGCCCTCCTTAGCTTAACGCCATACACCCTTGTCCTACTCCCATGACCTTGCCAAAAGACCCTCCCCTTTAGGCACTGAAAATGACTCTAAGGTTTTCCTGGAGCCTTCTGTTCTCCAGGGCAAACAGCCTCAACTGCCTCAGACTGTCTTTATACCAGAGGTACTCCAGCCCTCCACTTTGTGAAATACAGTACAGCTCTCTCCAAGGCAGATAAATTATTTTATTTAAAAAATTTTCTTAAAAACTTTTGACAGATCAGCTGTGTTCTAGGGAGCAGAACACAACAGAGGCTTGGGCCAGGGCTCAAAGACTTGGATCATTTCTGCCTGAACTGATATATTTCAATCTCGAAGAAAAAAAACAAATGCAGACATGACAGCAAAGAGGCAACAAACAAATGATGACCAGCAAAAAACCAGCACATAAAGAAAAACATGGAGGATTTGTAAGTAGGAGCACTGAAACTATCACCCCTCCAGATGCCTTTTGCCTTTGCCTTCCAGAGCTCTGATGGCTGCTGCCCACAGATGGCCCAGCCATGAGCAGCCAAGGCTGCCCACACCTTATCCTGACCTTCAGGTGTCAGTTGTAGAACAAAGCAGTTAAACACAGTGAAAAAATATGAATTACTCCATGTTTTATCCACATAAATCTTAGGGCTGGATGTTGCTCTGATAAGAAGAAAGTGAGCAACTTTCACAACAGAATATGGAGCACATAGAGTAGTAGGGAGTGCTAATGGGGAACACAGTAGGGGAGAAAGGAGCCAAAGCACCTGTGCAGCTTTAAAGTGTCCAGGGTGCATCATGGGCTGCAAAGTTTTTAATCCATGGGTGTGTATCCTTTATGGGTATGATTTCTCCCTTCAAGCATGAGCCCTTTGTTCACATCTTGGTCAGTCAGCGGAATGATGAAATATGGAAACGTGGACTTGCATTGGCACGAAAGACGCAGTGAACTCAACGTGTGTTTTTATCATAGAGGAGGCTGAGAAGTGATTTCAGCTTGTATACACCTACATGACAAAGATATATTTGATGACATTTTTCTTCTGCCAGCAGTCCAAAACCATCCAATAAATAAAAATTTGAGGCAGAAAAATTCAGATGGAAAAGAAGCAGTGTTTAACCGTGAACCCAGTTAACAACAGGAACAGCAAACTGATGCTTTCAAAAATGTTTCTTCACTATTATTGGACACTTAAAAATAAAGACTGAATATTTTTCCCCTAAAAGACATATTTACCTTCAAAGTAGACTTTAAAATATGTATGGCCTGGGCTATGTGGTAAGTCAGGTATCCTTTTTAGCTACTCAAAAAACCTTTACAACTTTCTTTTCTGAGATGTCTCTTAATCTAGAGACATGGGTGGTACAAGAGGTAACAAGTTTAGTAGTTTTCCACTTTGTTTCTATGGGAAACAGACATAGTGAATAGTACCAAGAATGTCTGAATCCTGTCATCCATCCTCCACGATTATGTCTTTTGCCAAGGGCTATAATGAAGTCGTGGGATCAGGGAGAAAAATTGAAGTGAACTTCAGGCAGTGTGCCTTCTCTCACACACACAATTATTCCTGAAAACCATAATCTTGACCAGTATCTGGGTTGGTCTGAAAACCAGACTGTGCAGGTGGAGGTGAACGAACAAAATTGTCTACAGATGCCTTAGAGAAGACGGGCCTTCTTTTTAAATTTATGTATGTAGAGATACATATATATATTAAATTTTAATTGCCCGGTGCTTGTCAGATCCAGATTGGATCTTTTTGTTCCCGTTTTTATTCTCATTGCACTTGTTGGACCAACCCCTTCACCTGGATGTGCTGACACACAGGTGTTTGCTGGCACACCTGTGGGAGGGATATGCAGAGGGCTGGAGGTGACAGGAGTAGAACTGCCCACAGCCTGCCAGGAGTCAGGGTAAGTACTCACTGAGCCATCCCCTGCTGTCTGCTGTGGTTTGCCTTGCTTCTCTGCCATGAATCTGCTGAATGATCATAAAGGCACTAGTCTCTCTGTGTGTCACATGCTCAAGTGTCCCAATGGTTTCACAATATTTCCTTGCATTTCCTTATGGATGATCCTCCATATGAGCATGTACAACCCCTGGCACAAAAGATATTGGTAACAAGGCTGGTATTCTGACTTTATGAAAAGTCACACAGGGATGTCTTGGAAACACGATGACTTGAAGACTTCTTTCTCCTCAAAAACATGCATCTAGAAATCCCTTCAAGGCCCTTCATGCTAAGAGCAGAATAGTGTAATGGTTTAGGAGAAAGCACACATTAAATTACAACCTCCTGCTCCTCCAGGAATTCCAAGTTCCCTTTAAGAGAAGCTGTTCGTTTTGCTGCTGAGCTAACATGATTAAACAAGACAGGTCTGGCAGGGCTCTTCCACATTGTCAAATCTCTAACAAAAGGCATAATTTTCTATTTCTTACAGCTCCAAACAGCCTGCTTATAGAGATGGCAATTACTCACAGGCAGCGTAACTCAAGATCTTTCCAGTGTTTATATCTCCACATGATGCATACATTTACATGGCAACGGCATGGGACAAGACATGTCTTTTCATTTTCCCATCATAATTCATAGCAGGACCTTGCCAAAAAAATACTGGAGCTGATTACCAAGTGTGACTACGATCAGATCATTTAGCAATTTGAGTTTCCACACCTTTTGTGTGAGACTGGGCTTTGTTTTACTTAAAGCAATAATTGCATTCTAATTTCATAATATAGGTCGTGGTTGCTTCATCTCTCTGTGCCTTCAAGGAAAAGAAAAGCACAGAACACAACAAACATTTTTTTAATTAATTTTTTTAAATGAGCTAATAAATGTTTACCTGCTTCACAGGTGTGCTAGCTGCAAAGTGACTTAATTATCATTCCCACAGTCCCTGTACCAAGGATCACAAAGGGATTACACATTAGTGTTATCCCCAGTAATAATGAATTACTCTTTTATGAAGAACAGCGTTAAAAGAAACATTTTTGTGAGTAAAAGATTTTTAAATAAAATATGTTAAAGAAGGAGTTAAGACTTAATAGATTTTAACCAGGCAGAATTTCAAAACAGAGCAGAAATGGATGATTACAAGCAGACTTGGACTCCATCCTTCACAACACTCAAATTTGTCTTCAAGGTTCCCCCAATGAAGAAGAGCAGGGCACCTCTCACATCCCCATAGGATAATCCAGAGCTTGTTGGAAACCTTTTCCTCTCTTCTCATCCAGAGCATGATGTTCCACGCTTTAGCTGGAGTTAGAGGGTCATTCAGTTTATCAGATCACATAACACATGGAAGGTCATGACATGTCCCAGCTGGTTTGGTTTTCATTGGATTAATCATCCTCATCTCCAACACAGCAGCATGGATTCCCACAAGTTTTCAGACCCAGGTACTGCATGACAGATCTGGTCAATCAGCTCCTGCCTTCATCCCTAAGCACAGCCTGGGGATGCTGACAAGGGCAAAGCGGGCAGTGAGAGCCTACTGTGTTGTCTCATATTTAATATGTGGCTAATATTTAGTATGTGATCCTTCCAATTCCATGGGCTTCAGAGTAGGCTTAGAATTGAGTCCTTTCCTAGAGAGCATAGAAAATCAAGCTACCTGAAAGTCCAGATAGCTCTTATCTAAAACAAAAAGGAGAGCCATTTCAAAACTTTGTCCTGTGCCTGTTTAAAGATGGAGACTTTTTTCTCTCTTTTAGGGAACTATGGTTTGGATATCAGTTTTGCTGTAATTTTGTCACTTTATCTCAAACACTTCAAAAAGATTTAGATATCGAAGGCTCCGATTGATGTTTTAGAATTGCAACCATAGAAACACAGAATTATAGTATGGTTTGGGTTGGAAGGAACCTTAAAGACCGTCTAGTTCAAACCCCCTGCCGCAGGCAGGGACACCCTCCACTAGAACCATCCTTGTCTGCATTCAGAAATGTAAGTCAGGTGTCTGTTGTGTCAAGTGGACAGATGTGCCATGAATTTCCACTAACATAGTGTGTTTTAGCTCTTGCAGGACACTGTGGACTGATGTTTTTGCACATTTCAGCTTTCTGCAGCCATTTCTTTGCACATTTGTGAGTAGAGATCACGTGTGGGGGCTTGCTTCACTCAGGGCTGCACAGCTCAAATAATGTTCTCTATAAAGTGTGTTGGTGTGACTTAAGACTCAATGACTCTTCTTACATGTTCCATGACCACTTTCTTTAACAATATGCCTTAGTTCATTTATAACGTATTTTTGTTATACTTCAAAGGGCTTTTAAGTTGCTGTATCCATAATCCTTCCCAGAACCTGACAGAGAAGGTAGCTATGCACAGTCATCTCTTCTTACAAAGCAGTAAGAGGTGCTTATGTGGGTTTCCCAGAGCACAGGAGGAGCAGTGTCAAATTTAGGATTAGGATTTCAAAACACTTAGGACCTTCTTTCTTGTGTAGGTCTGTAAAAACTTGTGAAGAATTTGATGTTCCACACCAGAGAAGGACCAGTCTGATCACAACCATCCAGCTCAGAGCCTACTCCATGCAAAGAATGTGCTTGTGCACCTTTGTGGGCAAAGAGTAGTGAAAAAAATTCTTCAGAATATTATTTAAACATGTAACAGACCTTTTGTTTGAAACATATCCTTGTCTTTCTCTTGTCTGTGCAGTTTGCAGTGTTTTCTAGTGTAGCTGTATAAACATCAGTAGTACAAATACCCCTCTCTAATGCTGCATGACTAAATGCAACCCTTTGCCTTCATCCATTGCACAATGCTCATGCTCAGCTGCGTGTGTAGAATAGGTTTTAATTCCAAATAATTGCTGGGTTTTGGTTTTGACACACTGAGTAGGATTCATTTGCCTAAGCACAGGCATTTTGGACATAGAGAGGAGGTATTGCACTATCAGCAGCTGCTGCGTCTGAGGGGTGGTACAGGTCTACCCCAAATCCTTCATCATGCCATGGAGCTCTCTGAACTTCCCCAGGGTACTCAAAGAGTCCAGGCACCTGTGTTTAGGCAACCATGATCCACCTATTTGTAAACAGATTCTTTGATGTCATCCGAAGGCATCGACTATTTTTCTTGGAAGTTGGATATTGTTATTTCTTCATCAGTTTCCCACATGCCAGTGAATCAAACAATGAGAATGAACCTGGTTCTCATTTGCCCAAATCCTCCAAGTAACTTCATGTAGCTTTACAGTCTGTCAGTAATTACACTGTGAAAATTCACAAAATAATAGAAATTTGTCCCTGGTTTTAAATCCACCATGGAATTGAATGCAACTTTCTTTCCATTTATTATTTTGAATAATATTTTTGTCATTGCTTTTTCCCTCTTTTGGGCTTTGACCTTCTTGGGGCATGAAAAACAACTAAATGAGAACATGGGTTTGTGCATATGTTGTAACTCCGCTGAACAAAATGTTTTATGGTTTGAAGAGAGCTGCAAATTAGCACTGATCAGTACTGGAAGAGAGTACTGCTCTGTGGGTATCTCAATGGCATTTTTCTTTCAAGAGGTCAAAACACCCCCAGAATTACCCCTTTTTTGGTAAATATCCTGCCAGATAGCAGTTGCTCCCCTGCTTCTAGCAGTAGTACAGTATTTTCATGGTCGTTGTCATCCCTGCTCTTAGAAGCAGGATAAAAGAGGCCAGACTGACCAGAGCATGGCCAAGTTTTGTACTGACTATGATGGGAAAGCCCTTCAGTTCTCACTTTGAATGTCTTTACCTCCTGATGTATCATGAGACAAGCAAACAAATGAAAGATGGAGAAAGGGGAAAGGGTGTATCATTACTTTATTTCCTTCAATTGTCTAAATAGTCATCCAATCTCACCTAGGCTAATTCAGACTCTTCTAGAAATCCTCCAGATAGAGGCACTTCCAGAGGCTGATTCTGCCTTCTTGCTGTAGGCTCTTAGTCAGTGATCTGACTGACTGAAATGGCTACTTATGAATGGCTATAAAATAACAAAGATGAATCTTGCCCTTAGTGACTTGCCAAGCAGAGACAGCAAACCCTCCTTAACAAGAGTATCACAAAAACTAAGTTCCACATCCATTTTATCATCACTTTTTGCTCCAGATGGAGTCAGAATTGTTACACGAGTAAACTGAAGTGGACAGTGAATCCAACTAATCATTAGCATGCAGGAAATAAACGATGGGCTAGAAAGAAATCTAATTTCTTACTCTTTTTGTTTCATGCTTCTGTCTGTTGCCACAAGTTGTTTCTCCATAGCTGAGCTTAGTTTTAACTTGGAAATACGATGGCTAATCTTCTCCCAGTGTAATTGTGGGTTTTCAGTTTAGTTGCTGATGTGTCATAGGGCATCTGAAACATCTACACAGGACTAGTAAAAATTATAAAAAATCCAGGAGAGATCCAGGTTTTTCTGTGGGAGCAATGAAAAGATAAGGAGGACATCCCAAGTCATTTCAGTTGGGAATAGATGTTTTAGGTGATGGAAAGGGTATGCTGCAGCTCACAATTTAAGACATCTTCATTTAGGTAATTTTGAATGATCTAGGTGTGCAAACTCTCCTTATTAATAATACAGATATAGTGTTTAACTGATATGTCTAAGAATAGCTAATATTCTAGCATTAATTCTATGTTATGCACCTCAATTTCAAAAGCTTTTTCATTATCATGTTGCAGGAGAATAAAACCATTTCAATATTGAGATACCTTTTCTGTGGCATGATGGACCAGACAAAGTGTTTTGATGTTGCTCTCTAGTTAAAGCAGGAATCTGTTTGAGGAAGATCTGTGCTTATGTGGTTTGTAAATGTCTTTTGCAAGATGATCACAATGATCCTTTCTGGCCCATACATAGAATCAATATGGAATTGTAGAATCATTTAGATTGGAAAAGACCTTTAAGATCATTGAGTCCAACTGTTATCCCAGCACTACCAAGTCCACCACTAAACCATGACCCTAAGCACCACGTCTTACAAAAATTTTAAATCCCTCCAGGTTTGGTGACTCAGCCACTTTCCTGAGCAGCCTGTTCCAATGCTTGACAACTCTTTCCACGCAGAAATTTTTCCCAATACCCAGTCTAAAGACCTCCCCTTCTGCAATAGATACGTATGTATCTGTTCCATCACTGAGCTACAAATTTTACAATGCAGACAGAGAGACAGAGAGAGGAAAAAAAAGGAAAAGAGAAAAATTTACATCTCAGCTGCATTGCATAACCAGCAATCATTGTAATAGAATTACTGACATTATGGGCTGCTAAAGAAATGGTTAGTAGCTTGTCTCACTTGTCTGTAATTTACTCTGTGTCTATTTAGCCTTGATGTACAACCCAGGTCAATTGCTGTGCCACTTTCCTATCTTCCTACCTCGGAGTTATAGAGAGAAATGTGTGCCTCACGAATGACTATCTCTCCTGGTCAAGCTTGTCTCTCACACCGTTCAGCAGTGCCATGTGTTAATAGATAGTGCTGAACAGTTAATATCACCAGCTAATTGGCAAAGCACGTGTGAAGCAGATGTATTTAAATATAGAACGTGGAGGCTGAAGGAGAAACTGAAATGCATAAGTGATAAGGATTTATTATTAGAGCAGATTAATGAGCCCACCTTTTCCTTCTCCCCCCCCTTCATCTCTCATCCTCTTCCCTGACCAAGTATATTTTTAGTTTTTCCATTTCAGGAAGATTTTATTCCACCGTTGAGAAAATTCTGATGGAGAATTTTGTGTTGGTTCTGCGGGAGCACCTGCAAGGCCAAACCATTTATTCTGTGTACTGAGTACTTGTGGAGACTCAGGTCTACAGTAAAATAGTAACAACTGATTTATAAAGCTTAGGTGAAGAAGGGATATGTGAAGAAGGGAGGGTGAGAGTGAGAGTTGTGTAATTTTCTAATGCAGATCTATCATCTCAAAGATCTAAAATATTAAACAGGAATATACTACTCCTCTTAAAAGACCTTTGGCTGAAGCCTCAGCCCTCTGCTCAGCATTGTCTACTCAGAGGCAGCTTTCCACTGCCTCTGCTGTGAGGGGTCTCAGTGCTGCAGGCCACTCTCCTCCTTGGAGAGTCTAAGCTGCAAAGGGAACAGAGGTGATTTTGGACATATCTTCACTCCCACATTTAGTTCTCATGGAAACTTCCAAGCTAACTATGATGGTGCCTCCATAATTGAAAACCAACCTCTGGAGTTTTAGCAAGATGCACATCCTTCATTTTACCCTCAGATGGGGAGGTCTGGGGTTTATATCTTTTCTGTGGAGGTTGCCTTTCACACTGAGACACCTGGACACTTTGTAAGCATCCCTTGTATCCACTGCAGGCATTGTGTATATATTTGTGTTCTCCCTTCTGCAGCTGGAGATACTGAGATCCAGGGAGTTTACGATTAGCATTTCCTGAAGATGAAAGTCTAAATTAAAACTTAAATATTAGTCTTAAATGAAAAATTGAACAGAAGAATCCATAAGGAAAGATGCATTTTCCCCATGCTATTCTACCCAATCCATCTACCCATCTACCATTGCCCTCTCTGCTGTTTTACCATGTGGTTGGTAGCTGGGCAGTAGGTACAACAAAGCAATTAATCACACAAAAAAACATGTCCAGGCTTTTATTTGTTCCTGGCTTAATGTTTACTGACAAGAGGTTGTGATTCAACAGCTACTGGATTCACTGAAAAAACAAATTTCCTTGAATCCAGCTTACAGCCAGGTAAAAAGAATTTTCTTGCTCTTGGACTGGACAGTTTAGAGTTAACTCACTTCTCATTATCAGGCTTTCAGTTCCAAATAGGTGAAGTTAGTATTTTATTTATTTATTAAACAAGTTGATTTTAACTGTGTTTTAAGTACTAGTATGCATCTGCTTTTGAGTGGTAATACACCTCTGCAAGACATCCAAGCTATCTCTAATCTAGGAGGCCTGGGGATGCTTTAGCTGTGATGTGATACTGAACAGACATGAGTCCCAAGTAGAGACAAAACTCTTCAACCCCAAAGTTTCCATATGAAGGAGGACTGTGTACATGGATTAAATAGGGAGGTATAGCACACCTCTATCTATGTCTGATCAGGACAGAAGGGAACTTGGACACCTTGGTACAACGTGGACTGTCTGTATCTATACCTGTATCCATTGCCTGATCTACACACAAACTCAGTAGATTTCACCAGGTTTATGAAAAAAGACCATATTAAAATAAAAATTTAAAATGTCTGTAAAATCCTGTCCAAATGAAATAATAAAAAAGCAGGTTATTTTCACCTTTTGGATAAATGACTATGTCTATGTGGGAAACCACATAAGGATCCAAATCATTCTCAGTTTTACCCATGAGACCACATGAAAATGAAATAAGGGCAGGATTTTCCCAGCCAGCAGAAGTTTCTTCATGTTAATCCCACACTTTGCAACTTCCCATAGTTCAGTGACGTGATTTGGATTGTTATCCATCGCAGGGTTTGCTTAACTGAGCTTGGTTTTCGGCACACCAAAGCTCCTCTAATCTGCAGCTTTTGTTTTTATTGTTTGGGTTCTGTTGGAAAGATATTTACAGTTATTCCAACATTACCCTTCATAAACAGATTACCATTGCAAATTGCACTAGGGGGAAGTGGTGAAAAATTTTAGGTAGGATTAAGGTAATCCTAAAACAAGCTAATAAAAAAACACATATAAGGGCTCTATTTTTAAACAGGAGACAAGATGAGACACATAATCTCTTTCAATAAGTTTTCTGAAGCAATAAAGCTTTAAACCCAATACACAACATGGATGTGTGTTTGTGTGTGTGTGCCTGTGAATATGGGTATTTTCTTAAACTTTCCTTTGCCAATATACAAAGCCTAGCTTGTCAGAGTTACATCATGTTTATAAATCTCTTCAGGGAAATTTATCTGACATCAAACTTCAGCTCATGCAAGCATAAGTCTTCTTTGGCAGATGAGTGTTTGGGTTTTTCTCTTTCTTTTTTTCCCCTCAGAATCTATTTTTTTAATTAGTATAATTTTATCAACTTTTTAATAAAGGTAATAAAAGGGTCAGACCAGAGAAAATGTTTATATTAACTTTGAATCTTGCCCTCTTGCTGTCTGTAACCACACCATCAGTAAACAAAGACTGGATTATTTTTTAAAGCTGATGCTATAGTCTTGATATTTTTTCCTCTTTTGAAATGCATGATTTCATATAGATGTTTTTCTCCTATTATTTGATTAAGAGTTGAATGTTATCCTAAATACTGTGAGTGACAAAAGCCCCGATGTCTTCAATCGAATGGAAATAATTGTTCAGTGCATATGATCACAAGCTCCACCTGAGTTTCTAAAACAAGGGGCAGATCTTATACAGATAAAAAAATGCCATTGCTGTATGGGGCAATTTATCCTGCCCCTAAGGCAGAGTTGTCATAACTCCATGGTGCAAATTGTTGCAGCTTGAAAGTGGAATTGCTACAGCCCTATCTTGTAATGAAGGCAATTTATATTGGCTGAAAACCTCCCCCAGTGATTTAGATCCTGATCTTGTTTACACCAGGGTTGATGGCAAAATTGCTGGTGGATTCAAACGAAAACCGAAGCCAAATGCCACTGAAGCCTCCAGGACTATTACAATTGACTTGAAAGGCAACCAAGAGAATGGGTGCTCTTATGAATTCACTGTCATGGAAATTACTTGAAGGAGGCAGTTCTTCCTGGGCTACCACCATATGACTTCACGTGGTCAGGCAATTTTGCCTGTAGGATCCAGCTGGATTTAAGACAAGATTAGATTCTTTGCTCTTTTCACCTCCCTGCTTCTTTCTGTCTGGGCAGCACACTAATTTGTGTCATGTGTGAGGAGCTTCACCACAAGTACTCTTAAACCTTTTGGTCTTTTTGTTTTTAATTATGGCTTCCTATTTTTAACTGCCACTTCTTTAATCCTGAAAAGATAATACACTGATCTGAAATCCTGCTTCAGGGTGGCAGCTAATAGCATATTTGGCCAAGTACTGGACTTCCTTCCTTATAATGTTTGTCTCGAGTGCTCAACGAAAGCAATTTGTGGTGCATTTTACTAGCCAAATGTATATAATATTACATATTATTAGAATGTTATTAAAGCAAAGACTTTCGTTGTTCTCCTGCCAAACACAAAGAACTCTTTTCCCTTGTATAAAGAAGTTTCAAAGCTAAAACTTCCTGCCTCTTCAAGCTTCCAGCGGTGTCCTGACCTTAATGAACTGGGAAAGGCTATTTTTCTCATTCCAGGAAGAAGCTGTAGATATTTTCCATTCTTGTGACTTAGGGCAGGACAAGGTGTGACTGCACCACGTGTGGATACCTCTGAGCTAATTCCAGCTGACTTGTTTGGGTAGTGCATGCAGGAGAGTGCAGAGAAGAGCCCAAATTGCAAAGCCTGATGGAAGAGCATGGTTGTAACTGCTCAACTCCCTGCTGCCAGCAGTGCCTGAGGAAGCTACTTTAAAGCTAAACATATTACAGACACATCTTAACCTTGTCTGAGCTGTTCTCTTACCTTTTCACCTCCTTACAGCTCACCTTCTAGCTGTAGTCTCTGATTCTTGCCTTCCCTGAGAACCTTCCCTATTCCTGGTGTCAACACTGCAAGAGCAGAAGCAGGCACTCAGTCAGGACCAAGAAATAGTTTTGAAAATTAGTTTCTTTTCCAGATCAAGAAACTGGAACAAACAGACATTCTTATCCAAAGGCTGGCCTCAGGTATAGGAGAATGGGAGCTGTGTAGAGGGGCTGCAGGCTGGCAAAATGACATTTTCATGCATGGAGATCTGGGAATGGGACAGAGAGATGGCTGCAAATGCACCATTATTTGCAGCCCAACATGCTGCACCCCCTGTATTGGGGGATTCTTTGCTTTTCTGACCTGGTCTTGGCCCTTCGCCTGACCACATCTCATTGCCTGATTCTATCCCTCTTCCTATCCCAGTCTTTCCTTCAAACTAGCACTGTAGCAAGAGCTTCCTACCATTCATCTCTTCCACTGGCACTACAGTGACACTTATTTGAAACAGGGAAGAAAGGGAGACTGGAGTGTTCCTGCTTCAAACTAAATCCATACAAATGCCAAAAATCTCATAGCAGAAACTTCACATCCTGCTGAGGAGATACCAATGGCCTTAAGTTTGCACCAGAAAAGCACTTGGTAGAGCTCTGTTATTTAACCTATATTTAGTGTAGAAAGTCATTTAGAAATTCCCACAATTCTGGGCCCTCACTACAGGAAAGACATTGAGGTGCTGGAGTGTGTCCAGAGAAAGGTAACGGAGCTGGGAAAGGGTCTGGAACACAAATCTAATGAGGAGCAGCTGAGGGAGCTGTGAGGACTCAGCCTGGAGAAAAGGAAGCACAGGAGGGACCTTATTCTCTTTACAACTGCCCGAAAGAAGGTTGCAGACAGGTGGGGTTTGATCTTTTTTCTCAGATAACAAGTGACAGGATGAGAACAAATGGTCTCAGGTTGTGCCAAGGGACTTTTAGATTAGATATTAGGAAAAATTTTGTCCCTGAAAGGGTGGTCAAACATTGGAACAGGCTGCCCAGGGAAGTGGTAGAATCACTGTCCCCGGAAGCTTTCAAAATACATGTAGATGTACTGCTTAGGAACATGTTTTAGTGGTGGACCTGGCAATCCTGGGTTCGTGATTGGACTCAGTGATCTTAGAGGTCTTTTCAAACCTTAATAATTCTATGATTCTATGGTGCAGGTTGGAGACCTGCTGGAATTGTGTTGGAAAGCAGGCATCCAAAGCTGGTGTGATCTTACCCATGCTCTTCATAGGCAGCAGTCCTTGGAATGAGTGATCCCAAAGCTTTGCCCAGGGGATCTGTGAGTTTGGTGACGCAGACACAGCCCCAGTGTCCATGTTTTGCCTTTCAACAGCACTGATGTGTCTGTGGCACTTGCAGCCTAAGGCTGGCTGCTCTCCAAGCTGGGAAATGCCTGGACAGTGTGAGCTTGGGTTCAGAACGAAACACAGTCTCTGTTTGCTCACCTCCCACATCAGGGCTCTCTCACACACCAGCAGATAGGTGTTGCTGAGTCCTGTGTTGTTTTGGATTTTGTTGTAGATAAGTAACATGAGAAAGGCTCACAAACACGTCTTTCTCTTCAGTCTGTGCAAGACTTAAGTGGAAATATGATGTATTTCGCTCATCACTCAGGCTTTTAAACTAGTGTAAAATGATGATTTTGAAACTTTAGCTTTTTTTTCCTCCCACCTTACCTTGACCTGAATTTAGGGAACCGACAGATTCTTTCCACCCTCCCTGTTCTCTGTGAGAGAAAAATAAAGGTTTGGATTTCAGCAATTTTGATGCTATTGTACTTAAAAGATCCAGTTTGAAATGCAATGAATAACTTGTTGATGACATTCCAGTGACAACTGAAGTTAATAACGGTCGTAAAAAGTCATTTACTTCAATTGACTTACTGCAAGTGCACAAGGGCTGTTAGCTTCATTAATGAAAAAAATGTAGGAAAAAACCCACTCTCTTTCCTTTCTTCGTTTCTTTTTGAAGTTGCAAATATGTTGCAAATAAACTGTTAAATAGATTTAATATCTGACATAAAGAAACTCTGTCCCCGTTGTCTGACATAATTTATAAATTACTATGGTTATAGGAAGTGTGTTATTGCAATACCTTATTTTGTTTTAATGACTGGATATTATTTCATGAAAAACAGGGAATAAAATAAATCACTAATAACTAAGTAATGTCCTGTAAAACGCAGGTATCAGCACAAATTCTATTCATATTTGAGTAGTGCAGATCGAGGTTGAGTTATTTAGAGAAAAATTTAGCATGACCATTTTAAGGGTCTGTCTTCAAATATTTTTTTTAAGTCATTCCTTAATTTTGTTAATGTTTCAAAACTGTGTTTTCTGGGCAAGAAGACAATTCAGAAGCCACCCTGTTACCTCTTCTGTGAAGTCAGCAAACTTTATTGTTGCACTAAGTCACTCACAAGGATGAGAAACAATGTCTTTAATGCCAAAGATTTCATCCATGACAATTAGGATTCCTTTTTCCAGTGACTGCATTTTCACCTTCAAATCCCAAAGGTCAGAGAGAGGTAATGTTTTCATTAAAACATACCTACTAAGGTGACCTAAGCCTTAACATAAACAAAGTCTTTTAAATGCAGACACCTGAAATACCTTGGTTTTCAATCCTGGCTCCAGTGTTTGAATCTCAAAGGTGAAGAAGGCATACCAAATTCCTTTGAAGCCTGGTTTTCTAACCCTAAACTACTTACACGAGGTAGATTTCCAGTTGAAAACAATTAATCATGCATGTGGAAATCACTTTTTTAGGAAATTTTAAATATGTGGTATTGCACATGTATTTATGCCTTTCGGATTTGTAAAGGTAGGTATTTTTAAAGTAAAAGTATCTAAAATATTTTTATATGAACTGATAATATAAACTTTCTATCAAGTAAGAGAGGGTAATCCTGAGGGAAACTTTCAGTACAACATATACTCCTAATCTGTTACTGGCTACCAACAAATGAAGACAAAATCCTGTCAGATTTTGAAGGGTGCAAATCATCATAAAACCACGTGGAAAATTTACTTAAATTAAGAATCTTAACCTCAGGTCTCCTGGATTTCTGTAAGGGTGAAGCAGTAGCTTTTCCATGACCTCTGCATTTCAAAATCATCAAAGCCTCTACAGTTCAGCAGAGGTATCATCTGCGCTCCTGGCTGACTTGCAGTTTGTATTTACTTCCTCCAAACTCCCCTGGGAGGCAGGTGCCAGATTTATCTCTCTACTGTTTGTATGAGAAAGCAGGATAAATCTAACCTTAAGGATTTTCTGTCCCAACATCCTCACTCGCCTCCTTTCCAGCAACTTTTATTTTTCCTGTAATTATTCTGGTCTTGTGCTATAAAGTATATATTCTATATATGCATGTTCCTGTCCTCTTGTCAGTGGATAGGAAATGCAGAGCATTCAAAATCCATGGTTGTTGATAAATGGTGAATACATGCAGAAGGAGACGGTAGGATTCAAAGTTCCTTCTGAGATTCTCACAGAATATATTAAAAATTGTAAAAAATCATGGTTTACAAGGGAAATATTTACAGGTGCAGCAGAGTTTGCTCATATATTGCTAATAAATGAAGAAAGTTTCACTTTTGTTTAGTCAAGCCTGAATCTTCCAGAGCAGCAAAACTGCTTAATAGTAATAACTAGATAATTATACATCAACTATTAAAACTAAAACTGGTCATACCACTGAAGTTTATTGCCATATAAAATACAGAAGCCGGTAAAATATTTATTATACAGTTAAACAGTTTAGTGATTTAAGGAAACAATAAGGCTGCAAGAAAGAACTGAATTGTGGTCATGTCCTGAAAACATGTATAGCTCTCCTTACCTGGATACTTGTTCTGTAGAATAAAAAGGGTTTGTCCACCTGTTTAATGTCTGTGAAGTTGCATGTTAGCAAATGCACACATAATTCGGGTCTACTCAAGGAAGGAAAATCAAGCAAAAAATTAATTCCAAGGAGAGGAACATAGCAATTCAAGCCCCTATATATTAAAACCGTAACTTATGTAAACACTGAATGAATTAATTAATTAATGTGTGACAAAAATGCCAATAATGGGTCACAGGAGTTTGAAACTTCCTTGGCTCTTATTTCAAAGTCAGGGTAACCTGTGGACTCCAGTGGGATTTTGCACCAGGTCCTCAAAGATCCCTCAGAGTAATCCCGACACTCAGGAACACTGCCCAGATAAATTAAATGGGCAGCATAGGTGGTTTTACTTTCAACAGGTGACTGATATCTATGATCATTCTTGGGGCCATGTCAATCACACCAGCTGCAGATCCATCTAGGCCCCAGATATGAATTTCTGATAGATTTGTTATGCTGGATGAGATTAGAAACAATAGGAGTCTGCACTGGGATGCTCAATCCTTGCTTTTCATTTCCACTTCCTCAGAGTGGGAGAAAATGAGAGCAAAAATAAGGTGAGCAATCTTAATCACTCCACTTAATCCCCCACTACATGATGCTCAGATAGGCCAGTGACAAAGAAACACCATTACACCAGAGCAGACTTAAATTTTGTGCAGCTCTAGAAGGAGATGCTGAGCTGAGTCCCTTGAGAGCACCTTTGTGAACTGCTAAGAGCAAGCTCAGGTTTGAAAACTAAGGGTCACATATATTCCACATGAAACATTGGCTTAAAAGAGGAACCTTGGTTCATAAAATGGTTTCCCCTATTTATTTGGATTTGATTTTCTCATAGCTTTTCATGTTCAGAGTGGGGGACACGACTCTTTGCTAGGGTCTTTTTTTATATATTTCCAACATTTCATGCTTGCAGCCTCAACAGTTCTGAAAACAGATGTGTGACTTTCAAAGAAGGTTGTATTTTTTTGTCAATGCCAGACATTTTACAGTAGAAAATATAAAATAAAAACAAAGCCAGTGACTACTGATATCTTCTATTTCCTTATCGCCCTGTGTTATGCTTGTTTATCAGGGTGACTGAGAGTATTTTAGACATTTGTAACGTATACATTTCTTTGCACCACTCCCCCCAAACATCTGTTTATTTTACAACAACATGAACCTTGGGGAAGAAAAAAGTAGTTGCTATTATATGTTTTTTCAAAGTGAAGAAATAAACATGCAGCTTGCACATTTGCTACATCAAACGGATGCTATTTATTTAGTCGCTTGAGGCAGGAGGCCTGATCAGAAGAGAATTTCTTTTATGGCCTAAGGTGTTGAACTATTTTTAATAAGAACAATGCTTAAGGAATAGAAAATTCCTAAAAAACCTCTTCAATCAGTTGGAGAGGAGAGAAGGGAAATCCCCTCTTGTGGTAAAGAAAGGTAAGGAGCTCCTCCATGGCACATCCAGCCCCAGTCTCCTTAATCTTCCTGAGCTAGAGGAGAGAGAAACATCACCAAGTATCATCTCCTCTGGAAGTAAACATGAAAATACATTACAAACATCACACATTGCGTGACAAACCTGCTAAAAGTTCCTGTTTCTCCCTTGTGTCCGAGGAGAGATGTGGACAATCAGATGAGTGTTCTGGGGGTATCGCTCAGCAGGTGATGTCCCACCACTCATCCTAATTTGGGCTTGTTTTGCTCATTAGTGCATGTCCATGCATCCAAAAACTCCAGAGAAAATAAGAAATGCTGAAAATTATAAATGTGGAATTGTTTTATTGGCCTCCTACAAGCAAGTGAAATGGCCCAAGGGTGAAAATCATCCAGGAACCAGCTCAAGTCTCGGTCCTAAGCCTTACTCAGTTTATGACTATAGGCATAGCCTAAGATCTTATTTTTTTAAATTATTTACCAACAACATCCAAGCTAGAAATTAGAATCAACCTAATGAAAGTTGATGTAAAAAAATTGCAAAACCCAAGACTATTGAACCTATTATGAAGAGCCATAAGACTCACAAGAAAAACAAGACATAAAGGTTTAATTTCTGTATTTTCAGAGTTAAACCTTAACTTGAGACAACAACACATTTATCACTTGGTTTCTATTTTCAATGTGAGCAATTAATTATGAGTGCAAATCCAGGCAAGACTGGTTGTTCACAGTAAAAATCAAACACACAGTTTGTTCTACCATGTAAATACTGTAAGATTATGATAGAATGAGAAACTTAAAAATTATTTTAGACTATCTTTACTATATTTGGATAATAGAAAATATTCTGGAGGCTATAAACTGAATTCTTAAGTAATAAAAATGTTGGAGTTTTACTCTTTAGGCCTAAGATTTCAGAGTATTTCATTTTTTTTTTTTAACCACAATGAAAACTTTGTCTCACAACCACATTTCCCATAAAGTATTTTGGTTTTCTTCTGTATACAGAACCCTCCAAACAAACAGATACAGTCTGCTCTGAAACCCATCCCTTTGGTGAGAAAATGCACTCTTGATGTCTTGACTAACAAATAGTAACCAACATGTTAATTGGAAAAGATTAAACACGACTGTGAAATGCTCATTTGGGTCAAAATGAGTTTATTTCCCAGGGCATAGGGAATCCCAGCTGAATTGGTTGCTGCAGTGACACAAGAAACATGCAAACTGTACCCTCGATTAGAATCTGGGAGAGAGAGATAAAAGGTTTATCTGTGTGACAAGAGCTGTTTGATGGACTATTAGATGACACTTTTTAATGATTGCTAAAATCTCACAGTTTCTGTTGTTGCTTTTTCATTAAACTACCCCCCCCCCCAAGACCCCAAATTAATAATCTAACCTTTCAGTGGAGGCTTTCTGGCAAATGAGTGATGAAAGAAAATATGCAAATATCATTGATATTTTGCTACTAAAACACATGCAGATGTGTGTGTGTATTTTTAGGTGCCATCATATACTGTAACATGTACATCTGTCCATGTGTGTTTGTTTTGTGTGTTTGTGTTACACTTGCACTTTAACAGGTCAAGATATTCAAGCACTCGTGTTTGTGACTTGGCCAACCATATATAAACAATATATTATTATAACATAAAATAAATATATGTTAACAATATATATATAAAATATGCAATATAATATAAATACATCATTATAACACATCATTAAATCATAATACATTATTTATTCTTAATTTACAAAATCATATATGATATGGTGGGATCATAGAATCATAGAATGCCGTGGGCAGGGACACCTTCCACTAGACCAGCTTACTCAAAACCCCGTCCAACCTGGCCTTGAACACTTCCAGGGATGGGACATCCACAACTTCTCTGGGCAGAGAATTTATACATCTATATCTATATGTCCATACACATATATTTTCATTTACATAATAAATGAATGTATGCACATCACATATATGTGTGTGTGTGTATGTGTTAAATAATACACATTTTTTGTGCATTTGCAAAAAAAAAATAAAATAGATGAAAACCTGAGTTTAAGTAGAGTTTGATGTATTTTAATCTCCATTTGATGCTATTTCTTGGACAAGAGGCTCCAGTGAGACACTGTGATGACCTGATGAAATCAAGCCATGTACTTGGGATGAATTGAGGGTGGTTGCTCTTCCACAGTCATAGAATGAATGAATCAGGTAAATGGTTTGAAGGGAGAGACAAGGCAATAGAGGAACAGACCTTGCAAAGTCTGATAGGGACAAGGAGTGCAGTAGTCCTTAATCAGGTTTTCCAGATTACTGTATCATATTTGTTTATGGGTTGAGTGAAGATAAAAGTTGCTGCCTCTTCTCTTGACATTCCTTCAACTACTTCCTATAGCACATGGCTGTAACTCACTCCCACTCACCTCAAAGCTAGATGTGGAAAGGCCTGCAGGGAAAGACCTTTGCTTCAGAGGGCTTAATAAATTCTGCCAAAAGACAATAACCCTCCCCAAGAGTAATTTATCCTTTGTTTTATGCTAAAAACACAAAACCAGGGGAATTTCCCACACAAAGAAATGTTCTCAGAGCTGAAGCTGCATATGGTCATACCCTGTGTTCTGCAACTCCTGCACCCCTAGGTACTTGTTAAAGCAGAATGAACACTGCTAGAAGCTTTCAGGCATATGCCTTTTGCAAAATATCATAACCAAATATACCTACAGGTTTCTTCCCTCCATGCATTCTCCCCTAAACTGGAGTTCAGATCCTGCTCTTCAAGATCCTGTACAGGTACATAATTTGAAATGGCACTAAGTACTTTTCACTGCTGGTTTTCTTAGGCTTTAGTGGTTGCATCACACTGGGCCAAGAACATGATAATTGATCAGATAGGTGGTCTAAGATGACTTTCCACATGTCTGAACCTTCAGCGGGCTGGAAATGATAGTGGCTTCCCACTATTAGCTTGCAGCAACTCAAAAGCTACCCTAGATCCCATCAAGAGCAATTTTACTTCCTAAACGGGGTTATGACTCACGGTGTTTTGAGATTTTGATAAGACTGATGACATTACCTCTGTCCTCATTCCCTGTCCTGTGCCTCACTTGTCTGTCAGATGTTGTTGGTCACAGAGGCAACCAAGTTGCCTGTTTGTTCTGCTGTTTCATAGCCTGAAGTCAGAGGGGTTTGACTTCCCAGATAGGGCTACCAGGCTGTGGTATCCAAAGACTTAATCCTTGCTTCTATCTTAGCTAATCATCAGCCATGGAGCCTGGAGGACAACTGGCCATGGTGTGGCTTCAGCTATGGCAGCTAAATAGGAATCAGATGGGAATTACTGAGGATGTATCTGTGATCTGCATATCATCAGTAGCCATAATCTGTGTCTGAGCTACATTTCCTTTGTGACTAGTGGAGGGAAACAGTCACTTTTAGGGCAAAGTTCACCTTATCATAAAATAAACATGTAGAAAAGGCTGTATCAATCATATCTCTTGACTATCAAAGGATCTCGGGAAGATTAGGTGGGATGTTGACATCTGAAAATAAGGAAAGTGAATTTACTCCCACAGTAAGTTGGAATCTTAGGGCTGTTACTTGGTCACAGCAGTAGAGAGCTGATGACCAGAAGATGATCATAGGCTCTCTTTATTTACATCATGTGTTAATTTACAGTAATTCAGATGGATCAGACTACATTTGTGTCCCAGGTGCTCTGATGTTCTCCAAGCAACATTTTGCACTTAGTTTCTAGAAGCATCAAGGAAAAAAATATCTATATAATGTGTCTATGTATTTGTATATGTGTATGTGTACATATATATATATGTATATATGTGAATATGTATATATGCACATGTGGAAGAGCCAAAAAGTAAGCTAAAATGAAAATACACCAGAAATTAACTAAGAGAAGTTACTCTACATAGAGCAAATCTGTTCTCCATGTCTACCTTAATCCATGCATTGCATTTAAATCCACTTCTCTGCACCTGAGCCTATTTACTACATCAAGGACAACCCACTAAAAGTACTTATCTCACAGTAATCCAGGTATTAATTGGTGTTTTCCTCTCCTGCTCCCCTATCCCAGCCCTCTTACCGTCTTTCTGGAATGATTTATCACGAATGGTGAAAATTCCCATGTCACCTTTAGTTTAGAGTAACTGGAAGGCGTAGATGTTGTTTGGAAGGGCTTGTTGTCTGATTTATGTTATGCCAAAAATAAGCACTTCTACTCAGGCTCAGCCTCGTTAACAAATTTCTTCATCAGCAGGCAAAGCAGTCACTGCTGCCAAATTCTGCAGTATTGCAGACTCAGCAGGACTAGATCTTCTTCAATGCATAGCGCCACTGGTTTGATTTTATTTTATACTTACTCTTGACTTACATCTGTTTAAGGGTGAATGAAGTCTGATGACCACCAGAAAGGTTGCTTTGGATCTGTACTGCTGAGTGAGCATCAAGCTTCCTCTTCCAGGGAAAACCCATCTGAGCTATACTAGATCTTAAAATACACTGGATATTCAAATGACAAACTTTGCTTTCCTCTTTCCTTCAGCTGGTACACAAGCAGATGTAAAAGGGGGTTTAAGATATTTATTTTAATGTTAAAAGTCATTTGCAATATTAAAAAAATGCATCATGGAGTCAACAACAAAAAACTACCTCTGGCTTTAAAAAACTTTATTTTTTAAGACATCTTATTAAAAAATATTATCATAATTGAAATATTTGCAGTGTTATTGTTAAAAAGTGGAGAGAGTACTTACTCACTGGGGTTGCTTAGAGCATCTGGATATTGCAGACTGTGGAGGCAAATAGCAAAGAAAATGGGAAGGATCTCGGAATAAGAGCTTTGAAGATTCGGATATCACTGTGAGAGTGGAATCTGTGTGACAGCGTGAGAGTGATCCTGCATTGAATTGCCACGTAGTTTCTGTGACTTCCACTGCAATTCCAGTTACAGAGACCATGAGTGAAAAGCTGTGATTAGAGCTGCCCTGCGCTCACCACTTCCACTCTCAGAGGAATTCCAGAATTTGGAAATTAGTCCTTGTTCTGAATCACAACAAAGCGGTTTTTCTCTCAGGTTTTTCCAGGAACCGAAATTAAATAATGATAAAAGACTTGGGTCAATCAAACCATTGCATTTCAGTTTCATATTTATATTTTTTTCTCCTTCAAAACAATTATTGTGTCAAATAAATCCATTTCAAAGTTATTTTGAAACAAAAATGAAAATATTACAGTATGATACAATTGATTTTTTTTTCTTCTGGGAAAAATAGTTACAACTTCATATAATTGTATTCAAAGCTTCTATTTTGATTAAAGCATTTTGTGATAGGGGAAGAAGATGGCAGATTGGGAGAATTTTAAGCTGACTTCAGCTTTGCTGGGGGAAAGCAGAGACTCATGGGTCTCTGCAGGAGAGTAGTTCCTAAGCCACGTGTTTAATCTGGATTTCTTCCCTACCAAACCTCATAAAAAGACCTTATGGACTTACCTTTTTAAAATGCTCAGAAGAAATCACTGCTTTTGAGTAGTTGCTGCATCATTTTTGTCAAGGATCCGCTTCCTAATAATTTGTCTCTGTCTGTATTTTGTAGAGTTGGTTTTAGAGCTTTTATGTTTTAATTGGGAAAAGAGAGAGTTTGTGCGGTTTCAGCTGTACAAGCCAAAAGACAGAGCTGATTCCTGCACAGAATTTTGCCATCAACTCCAGCAGGGTAAATACAAAGAAACTATCCTGCAAGAGTTGAGTCATCCCGGTGTAAAAGGAAAACCAACATCCTCTGAAGGGTGGTATTGCAACACTGGCAGGAATCTTCCTGTTCTCATCATTTGGATAAACAGCAAAGCAACGTCAAACAGCCCAAATGCTTCTCTGTAAGACACAGACACTGTTAAATATTGGTTGGATCTCTCGATTGGTTTTACTTTGAAGAAAGGAGGTACTTTTGGAAATTGTGTCTAATGTAGTTGGAGCTGGTTGTTTATCCATTGATTGGGATTTTAATTAACGCCTTTTTGGGGCTAGATTTCACTGTAGTGAGGTTGCAATATGTGCTGCTTTTATGGAGAGAAAGTCCAAAATATTCATAATCAAAAATTTTCAGGTCTGGGCTGGAAAGAGAAAGTGTTCAGCTTTCAATGGGGCTGATTTTGTGAAAGTCAGATATTCTGGAAAAAAAAAAAAAAAACAAAAACCATTTCAACTTAAAATTTATTTGGAAATATTCTTCATAACCACTGACACTGGTGCCCAAGGCAGGAGAAGGTCCTGCTTATGGTAAGAGTTATTCAAGACCAGGGGTTGAACTTTGATGATCCTTGTGAGTCTCTTCAAACTCAGGAAGGGTTGGATCCTATGATTCCAGGTGCCCAAGACAGGACATTCCAGTTCCTGAAACTCTCTCAAGCTCAGTAATTGGTTTGTAAAGGCCACATCACTGCCTACCATTCAGTGGAAGAAGATGAATGCACACAGGAAACCTGCAGAAGAGGCACAAGTGGAATTAAATCTCCAGAATGACCTCTCAGTACAGAAATGAGAAAGGCTGTTTGCCTTCTATTTTAAGCTTGGTAGAAGTTTTGCTGAATTGGGATCCAGGACTCCTCATCCAGAAACACTGACTTGCCTCGTACCTCAATTTCCCTATCTGCAGGATGAGCAATAACGATATTTACATCAAATAATTATTTACATCAAATTAGTCATTAAATGCTGCAGAATTTTATAGCATTCATCAAAATGCTGTAAAAGAACAAGATTCATCTGCTATTCATTACTCATTGTGTAGGATTACTCACAGGGCAGGTTTCTTCCTGATCAGATGCCCACCACCCTTTTAACCAAAAGAATAATGTGACTAACAGAAATCACTGTGGTGTTGACAGTGAATGACAAATACTTTTACTCTGTCAGTTCTTCTACATATGGTTAAAGAAATGACTGAATGAAAAACAGCCTTTCTGCAAGCGTTCCTCTGAAATAAAGCCACTCCTTGCAAATAGGCACGAGCAGTGAATTAAAAACACTCACCAGATTTTGATCTCAGTTCAACAAGTTTTGCTTGGGCACAAGTCCATGGGCTTCTTCAGCCAACCAAGCAAGACACAAATCAGGATGACATACACATGCATGTCAGATAAAAAGTGTGCAGGGTTATGTCCATATTAGTCATGCGATAACAGGACAGATGCATGTTAGGGTGGAACGGTGTTAGCAAATTATCTCACAAAAGGCTATTTGTCTTCCTTGGGACGTGTGCCACCACTTCAGCAAGTCTGAATAAATCTACATTCCTGACTTCCTGTCATGGAGACTTAATCCGGTTCGGTCAGCGAAGGGATGCAGGTTACAATAAATTGGCTGGAGAAGGAAAAACCTTCAGAAGGTTTTACCTTTGCTCTGCTGTGTTGCTACATTTCTACACTTGTACTCACCAAGCTACTCAGCAACACACTGGGGAGAGGGTGAAAGAAAGGACACATAGAGATGCCTGCAATCCAGCTAGGATGATGCTGGCTGGATTCCCTTCACAACCACTGGCCAGATGTTGAAACGTCAGTGATGTATTTCATCTTATACAGAAGTAAAGGCCCCAAAGAAATCAGGTATTTCAGAGTTAACTAGGAAGGGAACTGAAGGGGGTCAGATTGTGTAGGGTGTGTTTGTCTTGTTGGATGCAGATAAATTTCACTTGAATCATGACTCAGAGGTCCTCACACCTGGCAACCTTCAGCAATGGCAAAGTGTAAAGCTGGTTCATTTTGCCAGTTCCTGTATTAAACAGTAGTGACATGATGACAAGTCCAAACCCTTTGTGCTTCAGTCCTCTCTCTGTGACAGTAGGAGCAGCATCACAGCAGAAACAGCTGGAATTTAAGCTCCCAGATGGCTTTGCTTAAAACACCACTATTTTGCCCTGAAGTGCACTGGGAGCACTCACATACTCTGTCTTTCAGCAGCAGCCACAGCAGTCTGTACCAAAACCCTGTAGAAAACAGTAACTCCTTAAACTTCTTCAGCTAAAAAGCTGGCCTGCCTACACCTTAAATTAATCAAGCACAGATTCGCAGTGAGGAGTGAGCAGAGAAAGAGGTAATATTAGACCTATTTTCCTCTCCCTAAATCTCAGTTCCATGGAAGAAATGACCTGGATCATGTCTGCCTGTGCTCACCACCTATGCCTGCTTTTATATTATGAGCCCTTTTGTAACCTGCCCCTGACACAGAGGTATTTACAAAACAAATTTCTGATCACGGGATCCTGATGTCAGCTAGCAAACACTATTTGCTACAGTGACCCCAGGACAGCCATAGATTGAGGAAAACATCTCTAGTCAACTCCTAACCCTGTTTACGAGAGCAGGACGTAAATGATGAAGTTCACATATTGTTTAATACCATGACCTCTGCACACTTGCTAATCCCTCATCCACTGCTCTGCAGCTTCTTTCTTGTCCACAGCCTCCAGACTAATACCCAGAAAGATGCTTGGATTTCCAAAACTGCAAACCACGCAGCTGTCAAATTCGCAGGGGACGTTTTGTTGAGTCAGCACACTGCCCCAGCATGACCACAGCTATAGGATCTCTCCTTCCTATGGATAATCACATCTTGGCATGCATCAAGCACCTTTCTGCTGCAGCAGGATTTTGATACTGGCAGCAAGATTGCTTCTTGCTCTCAGGGCAAGCTGAAATTAGACTAGAGAAAAGATTTTGGAGTCTGTTATCCTGGTAAATAATGTTTCAAAAAACCCAATGCTTGAATCACTAAATTTCCCCCATTGTGATGATTTATAAAGTACTATCAGATTTTATTATTGGTCTTTTTGTATTTTGAAATATTTAATTTGTTTTGAACTGCTGAATATTCTGTTTTGTCCAGGAACATCCAGTGTTTCATTGGGGTAGACTCACAGAGTTCATTGGGTACAGGCTCACAGAGAAATAGTGGGGATGTAAATCCATTGTGTATCACTCCCCTACAGCACCTGCACACTGACATGTGCATATCTTACTGCCCATGTACATATCTTGTACACACAAGGTATCTCATCCCTCCTTTATACCAGGTTTAGTTGCTCCACAATTTTTCTGTCTTCATTGCAGGCAGTGTTTAGGGCGTAGCTGATGTGTTGGAAGGTCACACCCTAGCTACATCCTAGTCACTATTTGTATAATTAATTGACATTGCTTAACACTGGCACAGGTTGCCCAGAAAAACTGTGGATGCCCCATCCCTGAAAGTGTTCAAAGCCAGGTTGGATTGGGCCTGGTCTAGTGAAAGGTGTCCCTGCCAATGGCAGGGTTGCTGGAACTAGATAGTCTTTAAGGTCTCTTCCAATCCAAACCATTCTATGATTCTATGATAAATGTCCACTAAAAATCACTGTGATGAAGATGATGGAGCTGCACTAGTCTTTAGGTAATAGGGGACTAGAATAAGGTGGTGGCACTTTCCTGCCCTTTAAAGCTTCTGTTTCAGATGCAGAAAAAAAAACGGGAAGACACTTGGAATTACATTTCACCAAATCTGAAATGAAATTTCAGACCTCTCAAGGTGGGTTGAAGAGGAAGATCTTTCCTGGAGGATATTCACTGAGAGAGAAATTGAAGCAAGTAGGCACATAGACCCCATGTCACAGTGGTCACACATACAGCCCAGATACATGTACCCAAAACAGAAAATCTGTCAGTGCTGTGCTGCAGAGTTTCACTGCAAACACGGTGTCAGGAGTTCTCTACCATGTATAAGAAAAAAAGAAAGTGTCACTGCTTCTAAAAATAAGCTTATTGGAATTTCTAATTAAGAAATATGGAAAAAAATTACTGTGTAATCCTACTAGAAAAGAACTTTTTCACTCCAAGAAAGGGTCTTTTTCTCAAATCTAGCAAAAACCCCCCAACCCTCCCACCCAATAAATCAAGCATGCCTCCCCCCCAAAAAACCCAAAAAACCAAAAACCTGCAAAACTCCCTAATGTGAATGCTTTGACATAGCAGTTCAAAAGAAAATGTTTCATTTGGAAATATCTTTTAAAAATCAAGCAATTCTTAACATAAATACTTTTCAAGGAAAAAAATGTGTCAGCCTCATACCTTTCCGATTTAAAAAAATGAATAATTTTATTTAGGTAGATAAAAACCTCTTTGAATGTATTTTTTAAATTATTTTATTTTATTTCATTTTTAATTGTGGATACAGTGTGAAATAGGTGTTCAGACCACAAATGAGTCTGATGGAAAATAACTGAGGGTAAATAACTCTGAAAAGGAGGGAGAGGTTTTGAAATTGGGTTAAGCAAGATGTTACTGGGAAATATTAAGCAAGGGCCTTCTCTAAAACACAACCATGCTAATATTCAAATTAAATACATTTTAAATATAAGATACATGCTTCACAATATAGGTTCTCCCAGGGCTTTGATTATGAGGTGGCAGGAACAAGCCTATAATTAATATTATATGGTGATTTCTGTTTAAAGCAGATTGTTCCAAGAGCTGTAATCAACACCACATAAGCAAGTTGTCCTTCAAAGCAGAAATTAGGACCCAGAGCAAAGGTAAACACACTAACCAGTTTAATTGTTGGAAGCTTTTTTAGCAATAGGCTAATTGGACCTGAAATTTTGATAATTCTAAATAGTTTTAGCGGTTGTAGGTTAACTCTTGTCTTGAATCCAGATGCTTTTCATGTAACTGGTCAACATTTATTCTGTATAATGGAATAGAAACATCTTCAAGGAAATGATTCTTTCAAAAATGTTTGCTCTGTACCTTTGGCCTGAGGCATCCTCCTTGGAGACCAAATCATTTGGAGCAGAGGAATAGCCTCTAAATGGAGCTGTGAAAATCGCAATAACATCTGGCATGGTGAAACAGAAATTAGCAATTATCATCTCCCAGCAGAGCAATGGGAACCAGATATTCTCTGTCCATCAAGAAGAAAATAATTAATGCTTAAAATAAGAACCAAATTAAGTTTACCTAATCAAATGCTCTGATACAGGGAAATTTGTCTGGATCACCATTTAACTAAGTGGTTATACAAATAGGTGTGTAGTACTTAACAAGAATCTGAGATACTTGCTCCTCTGACATCCCATGGCAACACATTCCATAAGTTAATTATATGCTGTCTTAAGGAAAAAAAAAAGGCATTTAATCCATTTCACGGTGGCTGTGTTGCTCATCAAATGCCTCGAACAGTTAACGTCTTGGTGAGACTATCAGCTCAGCAATTTTTAAACCCAAAAGGGCTTATTTTGTCATCTTGTTTGACCCATCAACTGCTAAAGGCCAAGGGACTTCTCTGAAGTTATTCTTGCTTTAATCTCACTAGATCCTGACTTTGCAGCAGAGATCAGTCCAGATTTGAGAGTGGCTGGTTGCAAAGTGTGTTGTTCCAGTATTTAATTACTCTCATTTGTTCCAGTCTATGTTTGTTTAGCCTCTATATTTCAGACCTTGATATACCCTTTTTTTTTGGTAGAATGTCTGTGCCCTTCCTTGTCCATCATCTATTTTTAAGCAAAATGTAACATCCTGTTTGTTAGGTCGAACGATTCAGATCATAATTTGCCCTTTTCCATTATTCACTTCCCCTGTGCTCTTTGTACCACCACTATATTTTTATTAGCAGTGATTTAAAGGTTTCTTGGAGGCATGTCAAATACCATCCTGAGATTAACTCAGTTGATTAGAACATGGTGCTAATAAGAGCAAGGTTGTAGGTTTGATCCCTGTATGGGCCGCTCAGGTAATAGTTGGACTCAGTGATCCTTGTGGGTCCTTCCAACTCAGAATATCTTGTGAAATAATCATTTCAGTCCCACAGTGTTTTAAAATGTTGCTTTTTAACCATCAAACTGCTCCAGTCACCTCTGGATAACAGACCAAGGGCTTCTTCCCTGTCCCTCATTACTCTTCTCCTCTCCAAAGATGAGACAGGGGGTGTTCCAGATACCACATCTCCTTCCCAGCCTTATTAGTCCTGAACAAGTAACAGTGGTCTAACCCAGATTTCTAAAATTTACAATCCCTTCCTAACAGTGTTCTTTTAACCTCTTATGAACCTTGTCCTTTGTTTGGACTGTTGGATCACCCTTGAAAGAGAAATGCTGCTGCTGTCTGGACACAGCGAGTCCGTTAGTGCTGGCAGAGGTATTTCCTGAAGATTTCCTGATCCTTCTGAGAGTATTGCATGACTGAATTAGTCTCAAGCAAAGCCAGAAGAACACTCTTTGTCTGAAAACTTTGACCTCCTGTGTGAACTGGATCCTGAATGATTTCCTGGTCCATCTAGGGAGTGCCTCTTCCACCAGAAAAGGGACGTAGGGAGGTAGTACTGGGTAATGCAAGAAAGGGCAAGAAAGGAGATATTTAACTGAATTGCAGTGTTCTGAGGACATAATTTGGATTTCAAGTGCTCAGAGCTTTTCCAACAAAACTTGTCAACGTATTCCTTGGTATGTCTGGAGCAGTATCTCCAGGATGCTGCATGGTCTAAGACATGGGACACCACAGACAGGGAGGTCCTGGAAGAGGTTCCACGTTGCTCTCTGAAGGGCTTGCAAGGAGCTGATGGGACCAATTTTAAATCAACTGGGATTACAAGACCATGTCTTTGATGGTTCTTCACGCATAAATGCAGGCTTCAAAACCTGATGTCCTCAGTGTATAAAGCTTCACATACACGCATTAGAACTCTTTTCAAGTGGAATAAAATGTAGAAATATATCACCAAAGACATAGAACAGTTATGGAAAGATAAAACACTTTTCATATTCATGCCCATGGTTTCTTTTTTAATTATTTTTTGTCAGCTTTTTTTCTTTCTGACCTATATTACAAAAAAATTCATAAAAACCTTTAAGATACATTTTTAAATTCCCCAACAAAGTATGAATTAATCCTTTAAAAGAAGGAATGTCACATCAAAACCTCTGTGCATCATTGATATGGTAACTTAGATTGTTTTAGACTGTCCTAGGGCAAAAACCCACTTTGGTTTCTCTGATCTGGCAGCACAAATGGAAAGATAACAGCTGTGACCAGAGTTTTGGGGTATGAAAACACGTAAGACAACTGTTTTCATTCCTCCAACATGCGACAGAGAAGTGGTCAGGTAAACTCTTTAGCAGTTTGATTTGCCGACGTCTTTTGAGAATCACTTGTGATCCACAGCAGAGCTGAAATAAAACAACACCAAACCTCAGCTCCTGCTAGCTAACACAACACAGACAACTTGCCAGCCCATGGCCAACGATGTTCCTTATTTCAGGTTTCTTCTCCATGCTTAAAGATACTAAAAACCCGTCCAGCATTTTCCTACCTTTATGTGTCCATCGCAGAGATCCCATCTTTGGTGCCAAAGGAACTTTGCTCCATGGATTGAATACTGGATGCAGCAGATCATGTTGCTCTTCTACAGTAGGGATACAGAGGTTGTCCCATCTAGAGGTATAAGGAAGTTGGGTTGTTTCAATTTGTTTCAATTGAGGGAGGGAAAGAAAAGCAGTAGAAAATGGGAAAGGAGTTTTGAAAAAAAAAGTAAATGTTTTTTTATTTGGATGCTTTCAAAGTAATTTGAGGTGATGTTTCATTTAAAAATATACTTCAGTTTTATTTAGAGTAGAATAAAAATCCTTTCCAAGGTCTCAGAGCTGCAACAATTAATTTCAACCTGGAAAAAATAGACATGAAATAAAACTTCTTTTGCTGCTGTTCTACTTGCTGTCACCTCTCAGTTTTATGCCACTTAAAAAAAAAAAAAAAAAGAGCCAGAAACCGTATGAAGAAAAAGTAATCCAGAAATGATGGGACCCAGAAGAAGCCTTTCTGGGTTTGACACCTCTTTCCACATCTCATTTATTTATATAGAAAATTGTTGGGCTCATTTTTCATTCATCTGACTGTACTCCTGTCTATGGAGAAGTACAAGATCTTACAGGAACTATATTCTACTAAAATAAGAGTGATATCTTCAGGTAATGGGTATCATTATGCAATTGCTTCTGCTGATGGTACTACATGATCAGTGGAAATCTGAAAACCAGCACAGGCTCCTGTGAAGGGATGGGTATTGCCTGTTTTTTTGCAGAGACCCATGAAACTCATTTCCAGTAGCTTTCCTCTTTTCTTTTCCCTGCTTGACTTCAGAACAGGAGGTCAGGTCAAACTTCTGACTGGTATAATAGCTAATTACACTCCCTATTTGGCCTAGGATGCGGGGTGAGGCATAAATTAGGGCCTGATAGCTTAGTTAGTGCCATGGTGGGTTATTAGATGTGTGTCAGCGAGCAAAGTTGTGATCAAAGCCCGCAGCGAGGCAGCCAGGGGTCGTGAAGCATGGCTGGGGACTAATTGCTGGGCTGTGTGCTGAAAGGAAGTTTGCAGTGAAAAGCCATTAAGCTTCAGCCTTTTCAATCCATGGAGCAAAGCTTTGGAGAAATGTGGATTGCTGAGCATGCAGGGAAGTGAGGGGGTCCAGTGCTGGTCCTACTCAGGGTGATGGTGATGGCTCACCTCATGTCCAAAGAGTTTTCCTAAAGAAAGGCAGGATCTGTTCCTACACATCAGTCCTGACAAGGATTTATTAACCCATCTCTTCATTTAAATGGTTTGGTCAAAACAAATGAGACTTTTTTAAGAGCTTGCACTTACGGAGAAGTTTGGCTGATTGTAAAATGAGCTGGCAGCAGCAAAACTTTGCTTGTAGAACAGAGAATGGTGTGGGGAGGGGAGAGGCTTGAAAAACACATCAAGATCTATGAATGACAGCTCTTTAGGAAAAATAAAATTAGAGAGAAAAAGTTACAAATGGTTTTTATTCTCAAAGGTTTTCTACACACTGCACAGCACACCAGATGCATCCTGCCAATTTCACAAATGGGAAAAGTGAGGGAAAATGAAATAAATGTTGCTTTTTTTTATTTTTTAGCACTCGGATTCCCACGGGTCAGATATTCTGGAATCCAAATGACAAAATCAAGCTGATTTGAAGAAGAATAGATAACCCTTTTCCCCAGTTTTCCCCCTTCTGTTGTAGAAATTAATCACTTGTGACCTATCAGTCACTTTTTCAGTCTTGTTTTCTTTCAGATGTTTTTCTGAGCTCTGAAAATTTCCCAGTTAAATTTTTTTTTGAGAATGGTATCCATCTCAATTTTTTTGAAAAACTTTGAATAAGATAAAATATTACGCAGATAAAACATTACATTCAGTGTAGGTGAGGGCAAAAGTTTACTTATACTAAGCAACAGTATAATTTTTATGCATGTGAGCAGTTTAAATGAACTAAGTATTTAAGTTATAACATGATGCAAGACCTTAATAGCAGAGACCAAATATTTTCATGTCTGTTTGGAAAGGTCATCTTGAATATAAACAACGATAAATAGCTAAGAAATGTCTCGTAGTTGTGGCCAAATATAGATTATCAGAACCAAAGTTGGAATTTCCACACAGAGAAATTTCCACTTATTCGCAGTCTGGTTTGGGACAAAATGTCACGTTTTGGGGAAAGGAAAAGAATCTCACAAGTACTTTGATCAGAAATGCTGAAATGTATTTGTGTCACTTTGACTTTCAGTTGCTCCCAGTTTTGCTCTTGCAAAGTTAGAGGAATTGTAGCTCAGATGAGTCACATCCAGCATTTCCTCATGAGCTTTTGGCCACAACCACATTTCTCATGAACCCACGTGTCCCAGCTCAAGGATAAGTTATTTGATCCATGAGACAATGTCCAGCCTGTTGGCCCATGCCACTTAACCCAAAATAAGAATCGCAGGAGGGACAAGTTCTGTTGCATCTTTAGCTTAGAAAAAACCCTCACACAATCTCCCACCTGCTGGGAATCACTTTCCACTCCTCTCTCCTCCTTTCCTTTGTACCTGGTTTACATCTTCCTTTTTCTCTCCCCTACATGTCCTTGGGGTGGGATGTGAACGTGTTATTGGCAGTGGTAATTATTGACTGGTACAGTATAATTATCATGGCATATCAACAGCCTTTCAATGCACTCATACCTGCTAAATGTACAGTTATTATTTAAAGGCATAAAATGAACCTTAAAAAAGTAAACTGTGGCTGTAGTTTTCTTTCTTTGGATCAAAGAAATTTTAGTTCCATGTAAACGAATGAATTAAGGGGGAAAAAATGAGGCAAAGATTAAAATCTCTGTGTGGTATTTCACAGGTGAAACAGAAGAGAAGAACAACATTTAATAGCTTTCCTAGCTGCTTGCAACCTATTTTCTTTTAAAGAACATCACTCAATGTTAAAGTAAAAAGGGAAAGAAAAATTGTGCCATTATTGGATTTGTCTTTTTCTTTCCCTTGGTATTGAAGAAAATGAGAAGAGAAATCTGTTTCATGTCTCTTTCTGTGCTTTTTATACAACTTAACTAGATTATTAGAAATGTTCAGTAATAATCTATAGATGAAAGGAACGTTAACTCTTGAGTCTTTATTATGATTAAGGCTTGAAGTCATTTGAAAATTGTATGTGGAACATGATCTATTACATCTTATGGCAAATAGGAGCTCATATATTTAGGCTACAGCTAAAAAGTAACATCTGCCTATGTCTTGAAGAACTAATTGCTAGCAAAAGAGAAATGAATATGTTTGTGACTTTGTATGGTAAACTCAGCAGTAAAGAGAATAAAGTCCTGATGTGGAAAATTGTAAAGTCAGTTGTTCTGCAGAAACAAACCATTCTTCTGTGAGGAGTAATGGAAGAGATATTTTTCTTTTATGTCCTGAGAAAAAATGCAGGTCCAAGACTAAGTTGAACTTCCAAACCCATAGTTGATAAATTGATTTCAATATTTGTTGTAGTAATACTGCCAATAGCAAAGGTGCTTTGGCAACAGTCCTGCTCCTGTTGAAGTCAAAGGTAAAGTTCTTTAACCTGTAGTATCTATCTTGGTACTTGTGTATTCCAGAAATGAGCCAAACCCCCAGATTTAAAAGTGGCATTTAAACTTCCCTAAATTCAGGTTTGACTTGTTACTGGGCTTTAGGTTCTGCTTTCTGGGAAGCCAGATTGATGCCATTTGAAAATTTCAGATCTGAATCCAGTTTTTGGTTTAATGCACTCTCAACACTTCAAGTTGTTCAGTTCCAAGATTTTAGTTCAGGTCTTTCTATTCTCAGTTTTATAATGTTGCACATACAATTGTTTGAAGTCTCTAGAATGATTAATGTGCATGAAGCTCTATAAAAACATTCTTTGGTGTTCCTCCAATTTGTGGTTTCATACATGAGAATAAGAAGCATTGAAGAAATATTATCCTTTGCTTGCACTGCAGCAAGTACCACTAGTCATGTAAATATAGCCCCAAACACAGCAGAAATTACTCAGCTCTATTTGAATCACTGTTTGTGGAGCTCAGCTTCATTTTATTAAAGCAGCTGCTGGAATCCTGTGTCTTTAAATAAATAATTCCCTTGCATGAGGACAAAAACCTGAGTGAGTTCTTCAAGTGATGTAAGCTGTTATTGGGAGAATTGCAGGAAGTGTGCAGGTTTAGGAACTGTGCAGGTTTAGTGTCGAGGGACTCTTCATCAGATTTTGACAACACAAGTACTTAGTCCCGTTTAAACATCTCAGAAAAGGGCGTTTAGGTGTAAGAATCATGATTAACAGACAGGTAGGCAAATCACATACTGGAACTGAGGTGCATATGTACACAGTGCATTCACAGTCATATGCATAAAAATATAATCCATAGACATTCTGGAAAATAATGGTTTAGAAAAAGCTTCCAAAACACATAAAGATTATTCTCTACATAAGATTATTTTCTGTAAAAATTCCTAAAGTGCAGGATGCAATCCCAGCATGTAGAAGGTGATGCTATTCAGATATATGACATCACTGAGACTGATACTGAAATAATATGTGCCATTCTGGTATTCATAATTAAACCAGGCTGTAGACAATTGGAAAGTGTTGATGTCTACAGAATAATTTGAATTCAGTTTCCAAAACAAAAACGACCACTCCTTATTTAAGTTCTTTAGACTCTCTGCTGCAAACACTCATGCAAGATGATTACAGCTGCCTCTTCAGTGCTTATTTTTTTTTTTTTAATATATAACTGCTGTTGATCATTTAGTTTGACATTTGTTCTTCTAGTACAGATGTATGAGGATGGTCTTTCCAGCTGCTTCTTCTACAGTCTGCAAGAATTTTTCATGCCCTTCCTGTACTGAACCTCAGCCCTCATGTAATCTCTGACCTCAATTAGATGGAGGCAAAAAAGTTGCCTCTGACAACCCCGTTAACTCACTGACAGTTCCCAAATCCCTGCCAATACAGCCCATAGATGATGGCTACAGGCACAGTCAGGAAAGGGTATACTGGGAGTGGAGAAGTTTCCTATCCTATCCCATCCTATCCTTTCCTATCCTATCCTATGCATATCGTATCCTAGTATGGTTTGGGTTGAGTTGGGTTGGAAGGGACTTTAAAAATCATTTAGTTCCAATCTTCCTGCCATGGGCCTTGATTTCAAGGCTGAAGTAGGATCCTGCATGTCTAACCTAGAATAAAAAAAATTACTGGGCTATATTGCATAAGAACATGTGTGTGGATGGATAAATGATTTCCCAGTGTGCACAAAAAGTGGTGCAGTGCTCACATGGAGAACACAGAGAAGCTGCAAACTTGTAAGGAAATACTCCTACTCAAACAGTATTCAAAATTATAGATGAGTCAGTAAAAAAAAAAAAAATTCACCATGGACTGATATCTTCATCTACAGCCAGTGCAAACCCTGGACCATACCCAGGTGTAAGGTAAGACTGCCTGGAGCCAAAGATTTCTCAAAACCTCCAATACAGTCAGCATTTCCTGACCCCACTCTGCTCAAACTCCTTTTCTAGAAAAGAAAGAGCAAATCAATACCTAGTTAGTTTATGCATTTATGCACAACTCCCTAATGTCAGACTATAGACACACTTGTGGCAATGCATTAACATTGACATGGACTCCACTAAAATATTAGTGAAGAGCCAGAGGTATTGAGGACATTCAAATTACACAAACCTGACTGTACAAAAGATCAATAATTTTGAACCCATTTAGTGGACTCCAAATATAAGCACATTATAGCAAGTGGGGACAGACTTTTTAGCAGTGCCCATAGTGAAAGGACAAGGGGCAATGGGTTAAAACTAAAAGAAGGTCAATTTATGCTGGATATAAGGAAGAAGTTTTTCTATGGTGAGGGTGGTGAGGCACTGGCACAGGTTGCCCAGAGAGGTGGTGGAAGACCCATCCACACAAACATTCAAGGTCAGGCTGGATGAGGCTCTGAGCAACCTGATCTAGTGGAAGATGTCCTTGCTTATTGCAGGGTGGGGAAAATAGGTGACCTTTAAAGGTGGTTTCCAATCCAAACTATTCCTATGATTCTGAGTCATGTAAGCCTTTATTTCCTTCAGCACATCTCTCCTGTGTGTAAGTGATGGACAGCTTTTTGTTCTGCACTCTGTGCACTCTGGGTTTAACTCACTATTGATAGGTTATTAGCTTGAGCAACTTACTTGGAAAGTGTCATTTTAAGTTCCTGTTCAATGTGTGTCATGTCTCTTTCTCAAGAGAAGTTATAAATCTGGATTAAAATCCCGTTGAATTCCCTGTTAGGGTGCCATTCTGGATTTACTTTGCTGGAAATGAGAACAATACCCAATGCTAAGCTACTAGTGGGAGGACAGATCTTTACTTGATGTGAGTAAAGTTCTGGCAAAATACGTGAGAAATACCCTGCATTTGGGGCACCCTCTCCATTTCATCCCTCCCCTACCACCTAGAAATTCAGCTTACTTGTCAGAAATTTCCCTTCCCCTCCCAAAGTGCCTGCCCTGCAGGGCTGCACTGGTTTGAAGCATATCTAACATAGCAATTGAGAGGTTTGTTGGGTTCACACGTGCCGGAGAAAGCAATTTTACTTTCATACTTGGTGTTCTTGTGCACATCTGACCGGAGTAACCGAGCGCACAAGTTGTAATCTTTCCAAAAGCAGTAGGTCGATATCAAAGACTTTGCAGCAGAGCAAGGAGTTGTGGCGGTGCTTCAAGGAACAGGTTTGCAATTAACTGTTAAATACGGATTGAAGGAATGCCCTGCTTGGTTGCCGCAGGCTTTCCTTGCGCGCCAGCGACGACTGAATCTTATGCACAGAGCATGGCAGGATGATAACCTGTTAGCAGGGGGAAAAACAGGGGGTAGAATTACTGAGCAGTTGATAACGTGCAGGCTGCTTAATGATTTCAGGATTTCGTACGAAATACAAACCAGCCCCTCTGCATTACAATTTTGTTAACAGAAAAATGAAAAGGGCAGGAAAATAACCAGCTCGTATTGTGTACATGTGAGATTTCTTTTGAAAATCAAAGCAGGCTACAAACTGCTCAACCCACAAGCTCGTTCGGACATTGAAGGATATTACAGGTGGCAGGACACATAACTTGGAAAACAAAAGAAAACAATCCAATTTGCTGCAAAAACCCCCCGTCAACCCCAAGTCTCAAAACCTGAGATTGCTTTTGTATTAGTCTGGACCTAGTGCACTCTGTGGTTCTAGTTCTAGGACAAGGCACATGGACAGAATATTTTGAATCTGTTTTCTGTCCCATTCTTTAATCATTAGGTTTTCCTGTCTGCACTGTAAACTCCTATTTCAGTGGCAAGCCCTGTTGTGCAAGGGATGTCTTTGGTGTATAGCACTTTGTAGCATGACCAGACATGGATTTCAGCTTGAAGTGGATGCCATGATTTAAGATATGGACCGGGTGAAACTGAGCTTCCAAGGTTTCACTTCCCTAGCAAAAGGAGAGGAAAAGCCTCAAATGATTTCTATCTTCATGTTCAAGGTGATAATTTTCTTTATATTAAAACCTCTGTATTTATTACTTCTCCTCAGTACTTTTTACAGTTTGTCTCATGCTACTGTGAATTCTTACAGTAAATAAGAGTATCCACCTCTGTTTTTGTGATATGTCCTGGTGGATGAGCATGCCTTTAATGAGAATGACCATCAGCATAACTGAAGGACTTTGAGATTTTTGGAATGTCACCCTTCTACGTATCACCAGTCAGGGGTAAACCTGGATCTGAGGATGTAAAACAAGAACTGCTATACCTAAAGATTTTTTACATTTATAAATGATCAAACTTCTGTATTTCTGTGACTAGCCACTCCTGGGGGTCTCAGAGTCTCACAGTGGGGGCAACTATTATATTTGACTGGAAAGGAAAACTTTGGATGCATTGACTTTGGGTGCATTTGCCCAGAGAATTTGTGGAATATCTTTCTCTGGAGATATTCAAAAGCCATGAGAACACAATCCTGAGGAAAAGGCTCTAGGGGAGCACTCTTGCTTGAATGGGGAGCTTGAACTAGATGACCTCCAGCAGTCCCTTTCAACACTGCCAGTTCTTTGATCCTGTGTGATTAAGGTTCACAGAGAAATAGGTCCTGCAATAAGAGTTTGTTCTTGTAGAAGCTGGTCTCCAGACTAAACCCAACTTTTCAGAGGGTTAAGGATTTATAAAGGATCTTCAAAACCAATTAGCATCAGCAGAATTTGCAAGGAATTGGTCAACACGTGTCAGGTTTTGGCACCAAGTTGTTATGTCATTTGCTTAAGCAAATATTTTTCCTGTGCAGTTCATGATTTGGCATGAACCTGAAGATAGGGACAGAAAAAATAGGGAAGTTTATAGTGAAAAGGTGATTTTTCTACTTTCAGAATTTGGAAATAACACAGAAAAAAGAAGGTTTTCTGTCATTGTTACTACAATCTGCCAGTGCAGCATTTTCCAAAGATCAGGGTTTGATCTCTCCTTATCCCATTTTTTGTGTCATCCATTACCAAGATCTCAACCCAAGCAATATGTGCCAATAGAGTAAGTAGTACCCACACTCAACATCTCTATTTGAAACTAATCTAATTGCATAACTAAATGTCTATAAATGCTGATATTTGAAAGAAGAGACTATGAAAAAAAAACTACCAAGTGAATGACTCAGTTTAGATTGTACCCTTGATTTCTGCAGAAAAACTCAAAATTATGTTGAAAATGAATTTTCAGTAAGTTTTGTTTGAAACCTTCAACTTTACATATTTCATTGTGACCAGAATCAGTTTTGAAGGGCATATATGTCATTTAATTCAATATAAAATGTTCTAAATTTAGAGAGTTTTATTTTGTTTAATCAGAGAATTCAGCCAACTCGAGCCAGGAAATTAATTGGGAAATGCTAACAGCTAAATTCCAGTTGAACTGGGAGGTTTTTGGGCTCCATCAGTTCTGCCTATCAGATCAGATGCTCAACTGCTCTTAAAGGTCCAAACTTCAAAACTATTTTACATCCTTGACTGGAAAAACACAAATATCCCATGTGGAGCTCAGGTCTACTCATGAAGGAAATGATTAGCACAAAGCTTTCCTTTTAACTTTGCATGGAGAAGCTCTACAGGATTAGCTCCTCTCCTGTGCAAATAAGAATAACAACCTGGCACTGGTTAGAACTACCCTTGGGCTATTCTGCCAAAGCATAGGAAAATGAAAGAGGAAAGAAGGTGGAGAAAGAAAATCCAGAGATGGTATGGAGAGAGAACCTATGGGTCAAAAAAAGTGAAAAGAGATCTTTAGCATGAAATTATTGTCCTTCTCCATTTGAAGTGACTATGTCTCAGGCACTGTGCCAAAATAATTTTGCTAGGTTTTCCTTGTTCAAATGGCATGTGGAAGAAGCTTTATGATCCAGAATCAGTTTTATTTCCTCCATTCTTTGCGTTTATTTCTTTTTCATTGTTGATATTACCATCAGAAAACAAAACCAAAACCCAAACAAGAAAAAAACCAAAAAAACTCTTGGTAGATTTCTGTGAAAGGTGTGATAGTAAATGAACTCATGTTTTCTTGTTAGAAATTACTGGTCTGCAGCATTTCCCCTTTCAAAATTAGGTCTTTTTTCCTTATTTAACCTGAAGGTATGGATTCTTCATTCTCTTTTACGTTGGAGTAGAAAAAGGCAGAGACCAACTTTTTTAAATGTTGGGTGCACTGCAGGTATGGAGTAGTGTTAAAAGCATAGCCCCAGCTGCAAGCCCAAAAAATTTGTCCCTGAGCACTGCTGAAAATGCAGCTTGTCAAGCAGAGACTTGTCTAAATCCCGGTAAACCAGAAGATGAGGAAGCAGTTTGGCTGCAGCATCCCACGACCTCACCTCGGGTGCAGCCTCAGTAGAGGTGTGCCAAAAGGATATAAAGACTTCATGGGGGTGCTGTGAGGTACTTGACCTCCTTCTTCCTCATGCCAGCAGTTCCACCTCTGTCACAAATACTGTGAGATGTTTTACAAAAGCTGTGTTAAATTTTCCAAAGAACCTTTTGCAAGCAGGGGAGGTTTAGATTGGGTATTAGGAACAATTTCTTCACTGAAAGGTTAGTCAAGAAATGTAACAAGTTGACCAGGGAAGTGTGGGAATCACCATCCCTGGAAGTGTTCAAAAAACATCAGGATGTGATGCTCAGGCACATGGTTTAGTGGTGGACTAGGCAGTGCTAGGCTAACACTTGGACTTGATGATCTTAGGGGTCTTTTTCAGCCTAAACAATTCTATGATTCTCTGATTCTATGAAGTCACCACGACCACACAACCATTGCTGTAAACGGGGCGGTCTTGGGTGAAAGGCAAAGTCACTAGAAACTCCAAATTGTACTATATGTAGCTAAATTGTCATAAATCTGTCAGATTAAAAAAAAATACATATCTTTGTCTCTACACGCACATGCACACACACATGGCTAAAAATAATTAATATTATTAATTTCTCTGACAAACTTTCTTTAACTATTTAACTACAAGGTTGTCCAAGGGCTGAAGCCAAGAAATTCCTGCCTAAATGCCTGTGCAACATGCCTGCATTTCATAAAGCCTGAAAAGTGTTTTGTCAACAGTTAGCCGGAGATAAATGGGACGTTGGAGTTTTAGATCATGTTCCCAATCACTTGCTAACTGCAGCCAGTCACTGAATTGTCATGTTCTGGATGATTGCTTTCACATTCTTGTGAATTAGTGTAGCATGTGTCAGCATTCCTGAAGAGGCAGCCTTCAGCTCAGAAGCTTTCAACCTGTTATGAGCTCTGTCCTCCTCTGAGCAGGAGTTCAGCAGATGCAGTACCAATTCTTTGAGGAAGAGAGTCATCAATCATAATCATGCCTTAGTCTCTTACCAGCAGAAACAGCAAGAGGGGTTTCTGCTGACCAGACTTTCTAGAAGGAAACGAGAATATGTGTTTAAAGATTAGACGTTACATCAGGTTAGAGTCTAATCTTTGAATCCAGTTTTTCCTCAGTTCAGGGGTACCTGGATTGATTGTCCTGGATCATCTCAAATAGTGGTATAAAATAAAGTCCCACAAAATGCGAAAAGTGAGATGCACAACACCACACTTTAGTGTTCACATCCACAGCTGAACCAGTCTCCCTCTGCTGCCTTTATTATGAAGTTGAGAAAATAAAGGAAGTATTTGGGCATAATTTTTCACAACCCAAGGCAGCTGCAAAAATAAATCAGTTAACTCCATTGTTTGTCAATGGAGTTTGAGGAAACTAGATCAGATGCAGAATTCAAGTTTAAGATGCTCAAGCTAGATATACATACCGTCTTATACAAGGAAAAGTCTCCTCTCCCTTCCTGAAGTCATTCAAATTGTTTATGTATCACTTCTTGTGAGACAGTAACCTCCCATCCTGTGCAAGCAGTGTGGTTAGACTATGCAGAGAAATGGAGAGGGTAAAAAATTGAAGTATTGGACAGAGAAACTGACATGGAGAACAAATCAGGCAGAACCAATTTTCCATCATCATAATTACAGCACTCTGAGAAATAATTGGGACTCCTAATAGCTGCTTCAGGCATGCTGGAATGTTTCTGTCCTCAAGCAGATCATCTGTGCAAAATGTCATAGGTGACATTGGAAAGAGACCTTGGAACAAGATCCAGCATGCTCCTCCCAAGTGATCTCAGTCTGCACTAAGATCATCACTTTTCTTTCAGCTTGACCTTGCTATTGCAGGTGTTGCCCAAGATCAGAAGAAAGGGCAGAGTATTTCTGTGCCAAATATCTCACAACCTGGATACTATTAACAAATTTCCTAGGAGATGGAAGTATCAACAAGCTAAATTAGGAAATGAGCACTTAAGTTTTCCAATGCTTAGACAAGTGAAGTAGCCTAGAGGTTATGATATAAATGCCAAGGCGACTCTGCCAGTCACAAAGTAGTAGTCAGCAGTGCTTCTTCCAGGGCTTTTGAGCCTGTTGATTCATGCCAGGAATACTCTGATGATGCCTGACAGTCTGGCCTCTCCATGAGACCCAGGCAGAGGAGCAACTCATCACAGACTGTGAGGCTGTCTAGACACAAGCCTGTGTGGTTCTCCCCTGCCTTGCCAGGAGAAAAGCAGCTCTGTGTCTTAAGTGCCCAGACAACTGAAAATAAGTGAGGTGAGGCTGAGTGACCTCTAGCGTTAGGGAGAAGATTTTGGGATGACAGTTTGGGATTTGGGAATAGAATTCCCTGATTGGTTGCGTGGACATGAACAGCAGTCTCCACACTACTGTATGCAATTGAACTGTCTCTGACAATTGAACTGTTCTCTGACAGGGAGCAAAGTTCTCTCAACACTGAGTGATTTTAAAAAACCCAAGCACCTGTGATCAAATAAGAAGATATAGGGATCATTTTGCCCACACTGGTAGTGGAATCAAAGATAAATGAGATCAGGAAACAGTGGGATGCTTCATGTTTGTTTTGAAACTGGACAGGAGATTGCAGAGGGACAACCCCAATGGACTACAATCCAAACACTAGAAACAGACACGAGCACCAAACATGTTTGTGAAACCTTGGTGTCCTCTACTGCTACTCATGGGCAAGGTCTGGAGGTGTTCAAATGGTGAAGGAAGCTTTTCTTGTAGTTTGCAACAGCTTTTGGAGCAGCAGCAACCCTTTCTGTGGCATTTTGCAGAATCATGGAATCATTTATACTGGAAAAGACCTCCAAGATCATCAAGTCCAACTATTAGCCCAGCACTGCCAAGTAAACCATGTCTCTAAGCTCCACATCTGCATGTTTTTTGAGCATTTACCAGGAATGGTGACTCCACCACTTTCCTGGGCAGCTGGATACGAAGCCTGACCACCCTCTCAGTGAAGTGATTTTGCCTAATATCCAATCTAAACCTCCCCTCGTGCAACTTGAGGCTTTTCCTCTTCTGCTCCTCTTGTAGGGTGTGGGCCCTGCTGCTCTTTGAAGTGTATGTGGACTTTTTGGGAGGCATAGAGGGAAAAATGTCTGCCAGAAGGGTTTTTCTTCATCAGTATGGATTCCTAAATGTTATCACAGAGACATTACCACCATTCCTGACTGGCTCAGCCTTGGCCAATGGCAGGTCCATCCCAGAGCTGGCTGGCATTGGCTCTGCTAGACATGGAGGACGTTTCCAGCAGCTTCTCACAGAAACCACCCCTGCAGCCTCCCACTACCAAAACCTGGGCACAGAAGTCCAATACAGACTGGTTGTCCATCTCCCCACCAAGATTTTCACTGTCTTCAGCCCAAAGAGATAAACCACCTCCTCCCCTTCTCAGCAGATTGCCTAAATCTCAAGAGAACAGCGAAAGTGTCAGACTGATACTTTTGCTACTCAGGAGAGATGGTGCTGCTCCACTTCTCCGTCAGCACTTAACCATGCTTGAAGTGAAACATCTAGTCCTAAATTGTCATTTCCCTGAAGGCCACAATGCTTGTGTGGAATTAACTATATAATTAGATTATCCACCATCATGGCCCTGGCAGGATGAAATATTTTGAGCATAAGTAAAACAGCTGTATTATGAGTTAGGAGTAAGGTAACATTTTACAGACTTTTACGCTACAACAAAGAAAGATAAGTGTGACATGAAAGTAAAAGTCTTTTATCTGTGTATGTCTTTGAAAACTCAGTCTACACAGACTCAAAGCATCTGTTAATCAGATTATGGGCCATATCCTGCTCCCAAAACAGTTAATAGCAATGCTCTCACTGATTTCCTCAGGACATGCCCTAAAGGAGCATTCAACTTCTTCATAGACTTGCTTGTTGGAGAAACATTTGTGCTATTCACAAAGGCAAAGCAATTTCCTGGAAGCAGAAACTCCTACCTGCACTTGTAGCAACTCAGGCTATTTTAGGAACTGAAAAATTCCACACAGCAGTAGGATTACATTTTCAAAAATGTTTCGTTCATGTTTCTCATGCTGCTTTTTTACCACCCATGGAGGAGGGGGAGCTGCTTTTTGGTTCACAGGAGTCACGCTTCCTGTGGATCTTTTTTCCCCTGTCAGATCTTCTCTTTCCCAATACTAATTGCTGGTCCTGAGGCCTCTGTAAGATCCATACAGGAAGGTGAAACACTTCAACCTCCGTAGAGGTGATGGGCACTGGGAATGATTGTCCACATCAGACTGCAGCATCACAGCTGATGTTCATGTTGTTGTATCATTCTGACAGTGTTAAATGCTTTTACTGCTTTTGTTCCCACAATTACTGCTTCATGGTCATCCTTTATTTTAGCACTTCTGGTTTAGTTCTATTTACTTTCCCTTGCATTGTATTCAAATCTTCCCCTTCCTTGTGTGAGTGAAAAAGAGGCAATTGCTACCCATATGTAAGTTAAATTACTTGTAGGGTTTTGGTCATTAAGCAACAGCAACATAACACTTATCACCTTAGCGAAGAAAACCCTAAAAGTAGGCATTTGGATATTTCTTTGCAGAATGTATGGTTTGCAGTTCCTGTATTACTTGATGTTGCTGCCAAACCATTGCAAAAAGGAATGATTTGTGTTTTAGTCCCCAGAATCTAATAATTGGATGCTTTCGAGACACCTCACTGGTGTGGACACTGAAAATCAAGAGAGATGTGGGAAAATGGCAAGAGCAAGAGTGACTTTCTCTCTGTGACCTATCCCCTGGGGGAGAGAAGGATATGATGACACAGAGAGTGCTGTGCCACCTTGGAATGTAGGTTGCCTTCCAGACCAGGAAAAATGCAGCTTTGTGAGCTGCTGCCTGTTCTCCTGCCCACTGTGACACTTCTCCATTCCACTTGCACTAGGATCCTTGCTGTTACAGTTTGGGCTGCCTCAAAAATATGTCAGTAGTTAATTTTAAATCTATTAATTCCCACAGCTCAACAGCAGCAAACAAGTTTTCAAGGGCTTCCTGAGTACAAAATCTGGACCAAAATCTCTAGCTATATAATTTCATCAGCAGGAAGTACCTTTTGCAGACCTCACTGCTACTCAGATGGAAACCACAGATTCTGCTTCTGTTGATAAACCCCCTTACATTAAAGACTTCAACCTTCAACAATTTTCAGTTCCAAGCAAAAACCCTGACAATTTTATTTCCCATGTGCTTCTCATTTTCCAGGAGAAATGCAATGTCCTCTCCCACTGCATATCAGTCTAACTCAACCCACAACAGCAGGGAAAACTTTCGGAAGCTCATTTTCCAGAATGCTTGCTGCTTTACGTTGGCTGGAAACAAATTCTCTTGCCCCTGTCCTGAAACTGAATCTATATTTAGTCCTCTAAATCATAATTCACAATCACATAGAAGCTTTAAACAAAGTGCCTCCAGGCTGCTCTGTTTCCACAACAGCAGCCCATTTCTGTTACTACAGATCCCAATAGATCCCAGTCTAAGTATAGTCCTCTTTATTATATTTATATGGAGCCTGTGTTCCCCTACTACTTAAATACTTGAGGACTTTTGGGGAACTGAGTTAACTTGCTTGACTAATATATGTCACACAAAAATTCTACACTGTACGAAGAGCTGCCACAGAGTGGGATCTGGGCAGTTGCCTTTGCTAAAACATTGTGAAACACTAATTTTTTGCTTTGAATTCTAACATTTTTAAACCTGAAGGTGGTTAACTTATCATCGTCCTATCCTGTCAGGACCCCAAATCAGGACTTGCTTGAAAAAGGAGGGGAAGTATCCCCAGTGGTGATGTAGTGGAAGATGAGTAAAGGTAAATATTTTTCACCTGGGATTTAGGAAAGAGAGAGTTTATTCGCTTCCCAGCGCCTGGACTACAGTCCCAGTGGGATGAGCATGTTCCCTTTCATTAGCTGAGTGGACAAGTCCACCTTCACTGTTATGCAGTTCTTAGAGCACTTCTGAAGTGCTGAACTTTGTTCAGTTCCTGTTGGAGTACAGTCTGAGCTTCCATTTCACTGAGAAGGGTATCAAGCATAGAATCATTGAATCCCAGAATAGTTTGGTTTGGAAGAGACCTTAAACATCATCTAATTCCATCCCCCCCTGCCATGGGCAGGGACACCTTCTACTAAACCAGGCATCTCAAAACCCCATCCAGCTTGGCCTTGAACACTTCCAGGGATGGGGCATCCACAGCTTTTCTGGGCAACCTGTGCCAGGGCCTCAGCACCTTCACAGGGAAGAATTTATTCCTAATATCTAATTTAAATCTCTCCTTTATCTCTTTAGAGAGTTTGAAGTGCTCTGCAGTCTCCATATATACATGTCTAAAAAGTAATCTGCCATTCTTCTGAGAAGAAAGCCTAAGGGAAAATATGCCTCTTTAGGGATTAAGAGCTCAGTTGGTTGGGAAGAGTCCTATACCTCAGTTCCTGGGCTGAAGACTGTTTTGTGCATATTGTCTAATGACTGTTACAAATGAAATGACCAGAAATCACCCTTGGAATATGCACTAGGCAGCATCTAGGCTACTTTCTGATCACAGTCAAGCTGCATAATTACTAGGACATAAATAAGGACATAAATCATGTCCTTATCTTGCTGCTTAATGAATCTTATGGGGTTTTTTTTTGTTTCTTTTTTTGTTGTTGTTGTTTTTTCTTTTTTTTTTTTTAGTTTGTTTCTTTTTTTTTCTGCAGGGACAGTTTCTAAGGAAGGGTATATCAGCATCCCCCCAACAATCAGTCCATCAGCAATTATGACATTAGTTTTCAAGTAAAGTCCTTTAAATGATGTGTGTATGGATACAGAGGGGAACAGTGAATCCGGTCTCCCATGTCCAGGACAAGTGGTCTGACAAGAGTTTACTCCATTGTGGAACACACAGAGGGGTGTCCTTCCCTTTCTCTTGTAAATACTTTTTTTTACTTTCCTTTTAAAGTGTCCAAGTTGGAAATCTTGAAAATGTGTGGATATCTGTCCATAAACATAAGGAAAAAGTCTGTGTCTCATCCTAGCAGTTACAGTCTGAAATGCTGCACAGTCAGTGTCTCGGTACTTTTGTGTATCTAAATCTTGCAAAACATTTTTAATAATGATTGGGATTGTGGAAATAGTATGAAACTACCTTCTTAAAACACTGACTGGCTTTTGAAACCCTAAAGTTCTTTCGCAATGTTTTTTTGGATGCTACATCTTAGCATGGTGACAAATCTGATTTGTTTTTCAATTGCTCATTTACTAAACTTAACAAAAGGAGTGGAATTTTTCTGTCTTTCCTGTGTGTACTAAAAGGCTTGAATTCCTTTCATGAATGCATGAATGTACCTACAAACAGAAATGTTCAAGGGAGGAACAAGAGAAGGTGATTTATTGTAGGAAGCAGGCTTTTATATTTAACTGTCTTTTTTATAATTGATGTATTTTAGGAAACCTACCCTTCTTAAACTCCTTCAATTGTCAGTCAAGCAAGATTTTTCCTGAAGGTGTTTCTGAGAGGCCATTTGTTTTGTATGTTTCGAGTCATATTTTGGCAGTGGCAATGTGCATCTCCCCCCCATAACCCTGTGTGCACTTGAGCTGAGCTTTAGGGAGGGTTAAAGGGATCACATTGCCATCTGTAGGCATCTGACACCCTAAAAAAATGCAGCTTTTCCCATCAACTCACTGAGCAGAGGCGATGGTAATGTGGGTTTTCACCTTTCCACTGTTTGCTCGGACACACGTGTTTTTCCTTATTTCTGCAAATAAAGTGGTTAAGTTAAAGAACAGCCTCCGAGAGGAGTCAAGGATGTAATTTTGACAATTTTTGTGGTCAGCTGTGCACTGGCATTGGAAGGGAGTTGGCTCTGGAGCTGAGTTTTTTTGGGTGTTCTCACACTTGGGTTGTGATACGAGTTGAGGTAGATGCGGAAGTTAATGTCAAAATATCTGGTGTTAATCTTGGTTTGAGCGATTTTGTTGATAAGAAATGGGTGTCTTTGAGTAACCTTAGAACAAGCCTTAGGTTAGGTTTCTGTAATATTATATTTGTTGCTATCTCTGATGCAGTTTTGTTGAAAGAAACACAGAATTGTGTGTTCCAGAACAGCAAAATCTCAAATAGTGATTACAAGATGGGATTTGAACTGATTGGTCTCTGGCTTGTCTGGATACGAGTTGGCAAATACAGTCCAAAATTTTGTCTTCTGACCTGGTGTAGAAAAACATTAATATCATCAGAAGTTGGAAGGATATATTTGGCCTGAAAGATTAATATCTTCTGTTAGTGAGTTCATATTGCTTTCAGTATTTACATTGCTGTAAATGCAAAGAAGTCCATTTTGGAAGTCACAGACTTCTTGCTTTATATGTTGTAGGTAGGGTTTACCTTCTCTCACTTTAGTTGTCTAAAGGTAAGGCACCAAAGCTCACTTTCTAGTCTATGAAGAGAGGTAAGTATGCAGCTTCAGAAGAAAATTTGTACTGGCTATTTTAGGGCAAGATAAATGGTCCTGGTGATGTCCCACATCTTTTCTTTGGTGGACCACATGATTTAAGTAAACTGAAATTCAATTCATCTCGTTGAGAAGACTGCAGCTGAACTAACCTCTCGATTTCCTTTGTAATCCATGGAGAACAGAAGTATTTGGCATGGTTCAACCCACCTGCTTGAGACACCTATTGCAGAGTGAGATGTCTGAATGAGATTCAGTCACAAGGATTAGCTCAAGTGTAGACTTTACACTTTAACATTCTTAAATAACTGACATTTTTCCAGTTGAAGATAGGAAAACTCAACTTGATCTTCTATGTAAATAGAAAAAAAGATCACAAAGATACACTTAATCTAAGAGGAGAACTAAGACAATGCCATGTCAGCCCAAATGTGAATAATTTGCCAGAATAACCAGAGCTAAAATTGTTTTTCAGTCTTTTGGTAAATAGGCTCAGCTGAGTTGCTATATTTGCATTGTGTCAAAATCTTTCTGGAAAAGAATAAAGTGAAATGTTGAAATGGTAATATAATTTTGTGTCTTAATTCCACGTAGAAATTAATTTTATAGTAAATACAGGAAATTTATCATATATTTCAGCGCCAGACCACCCTTTAATGATAAATCCAGCTTCCTTCTAGACTACTTGATAAAACCAGGAAGACATTACTTTCTGGTGAGACCGGATGGTAAGACATGGGGTTAATATCAGTGGTCAAAATTAAGTATTTCTCTTTGTCTTGGTAGAAAAATGTGAATTTTATTGGGATTTTTTTAAAAAAATTTCTTCTATTTTACCAATTAAAAAACAACGTGGGGTTTTTTTGCTTGTTTGTTTTTGTTTTGTTTTGTTTTGTTGTGTTAGTGTTTTGGTGGTATCATTGTTATATTGTGTGTGTATGAAAACTTTTTAGCTGCAAAAATATGTTTCCTCCAAGCTAAAGTTTTCTTATATGAAAAACACTGTATAATCTCTTCGGGCTTCTCTCTACCTGGGTTATATCTGCTCCTGACTGTACAGGATACTGTGGCTCAAAAGTTAGTATTTCAAGAACCCTGACAGATTTTTCCAGCACCAGACCCTTTTTCTGATCAAGGGATTGATTTACACAGTTTTAGGGAGGTGTATCACCTCTGGTAATGGTGCTGGATTTTTGGAACAAATTCAACACTTTTTCTCAAAGTACTTGAACATACATTCACTTCTGGTTTTATTTCCTGTAACTTAGCTTGTAGATGAGGCCTTTTCTCTCCCCTTTAAATGGAGGAATAAAAGGACTTGTACCACGTGAAAATGAACAGGAAAACTTCCTTCACAGTAATATTTGTAAACAGGACTGTTCCATTTGCATCTATACAGCCATGTAGCCAAATCATAATTTATTTTTTTAACCCTAATGTGATGGCTAAAACAGCTTTCTATTTGGTTTCTCAAGTAGTTGTAATTTACCTCCTTCAGATATATCAACCAAGCATCACTCTTTAAACTGGCAATAGGAAAGGGAGTTGCTTTGGATGTGAACATGTACAGGTAAGAAACTGCTGTCTCAAAAATGCACACAGAAACAAAACCTGTAATCTTCCTTTCAACACCCTTGTCCTGTGACCCAGATCAGTAAACACAAATTAAGGATTTAATCTCACAGAAAGGAAATGGTATATCTACAATGGTCAACTGAGGTTAGACCCTTTGTTGTCTTCTCTTATTTTCTTGTATCTACTTTGCTTTTCCTCTAGACATATGTTCATTGGAATGTTTTAGTAAAGCTTTGCTTTGGCAGAAGTCCCCAGGAAGATCTGTCAATAGAAAAATTAGTCTCGTGTTGCCTTCAGAAAGATAAGAGGGTTACTTCACTTCAGAATTGGAGATATCAAAGTATGGAAATGTCAAGTGACTTATCAGGTTGCCTAACAGGAATTTTATAGATTTATGAAAGATTTGGGAAGACGAGACTTTTATGTCAGCTCTTTGTCCTTGAAGATTTAAGCTGATCTTTTGGGTTACTAAAACTTTGTATTTAAAAGACATGGTTCTCTAGATCTATTTAAAATTTGCAGAACACAAAGCCATTACGTAAAACATGATCTTGGCCAATCTGACAACCTAAAAATATGAAAAGAACACAATAAAGCAAACACAGAGTGACATGTCAAAATTAATATGCAGTGTCATGTGCACAGTATTATACAGTATCACTGCAGCCATAACTGGGATGAGAATGACATTACAGTGACATCTAACCAATAATACTGTCTGACTTTGGATGGGAGAACTGCACAGGGGCACTGTGGCATCCTGACCACAGCCAATTCATGACTGCTAATGTTGGTGAAATGTTCAGAGCAGAGGACTTCCCAGAATGATTTAACTATAAGAAGGTCCTCTTGAATTCAATAGGTATTTTACTAATGGTTTCACTGTAGGGAAGAAGAACCTCTAGGATGTTTTGGAAAATATAGGCACTAGAGGTTGGAGGAAAGAAATCAAAGAAAGAGCATGGAAACAGGAGGCAGACAAGTCAAATGGGAACATAAGTGGAGGTCTGTAGGCAAGTGAGTACCCCATTGTTGTTTTAAAAAGTAATTTGTCCTACTCCTAGCTGGAGAGAGGAGCTTTTAGAGTGCCAGAAGCACTGTAATTCCTTAAACTATGATGTCAATAAAAAAAAAGAAAGACTTCAAATTTTTTATTTCTTATATTTTCATTATTTGGAAGGGGAGGGAAAGGGGGATTTATTCATGACTCTAATGCTTGGATCTGGCAATCATGCTGCAAGGCTTGGGCACAGAATTTGCATTACAGATGCTTGTTCTCAAGGGAAACCTGCTGAGTACTGAACTCCTTTCAGAGGTCCTCATAGCTTTTGATAATTCATTCAACACAGCCAGAACCAACACTGGATTCTTTAAACCTTCTCTAAGACTGTTTGTCCTTCATGGTCCTTGCCTAAGGTAACTTTTTTGATCTTTATTTTTGACTGGACATCTCCAAAGCCTGATATCACAGGTTTGGCCAGAACATATAAAGCCTAAGTTCATCTCATGTGATACTTACCCTGTATCACTGGTAAGGTTTTCATTCAGAGAAAGGTACATGAATCTTGAGGTATCAGATGTGAAAGGCAAATTATCTTCTCATTATGTCTCCTCCTGATTTCTGAGAGTTGATGTGATCACTTGCTGAACCATGAGGTTCCCTGCTTCTCCCTGTCTCAACTGTGGGTTATGCAAAACACTCTCTCCCTTTATCATGGGGTCCTTTTGTCTTTTTTTTTTTTTTTTTAAATTATTATTTTATTTTGACTATCACCTATTTATTTTCACTAGATATCCCTTTTCTTTGTTGAAAAATAACCACATTATCTATTCTTTTCAGCTTGTAGGGTCAACTCCAAAGCCCATTTAAGTCAATAGTTTCTTTCCTATGACATCAATGAGGTCTGGATGAGGCCCAAAATGAACATGAGTTAACTCGGTTTGATAGGATGGATATTAACTATACTGATTGCTACTGGAAACAAATTTATGAGCCTCTCACTCTAGGAGCCAACCACAATAATTTTAATTATACAAAAGGAAGTATTTCTTGTGTAAAAACATTCCAACTACTTCCATTTCTTTTAAGCGACTTCAAAAGTGGGCAGAACTACAAAGTATTATTGAAAACTCAGGATGGGGTGGAGGGGTATTTCCCTTCCTCTGAAATTCCTCCCCCATATATGCATACTGCTAAATCATCCCTAGCAGGGATTACTTTTATCTCCAGCTCATGAACAAACTTCTGAAGAGCTGTTTTGCTTTTGTCCTTGGAATACTCCACGTTGTGCAAAATGGCCTGCGAAACTCTCTCTTGAAGAAGGAGCTCGAACGGCTCCCGCCATGTGCTTTCCCTCTCCTTCTTTTGCCACTATCAAAGCTCCTGCTGCGAGGGATATAACATGGGATACGTGCACCTCCGTTCAGGCATTTCAAAGTGAGCACCCCACTGAAGATCATCAAGGTGCTGAGGATGTACACAAACCTGCTAAATTGCATATCCTGCATATCAGGTGAGTAGCTACGGCAAATTTATCCTTCATCCGTGTGTAGCTGTGCCAGTACTTTGTATTGAAAGTTTGTGTCTTCTGGGAACCTGAACAGCTTAGCGTCAATAACCATACTGGTCTGGGCTGAAGGACTGTATTTCAACACATAAGAGAAATGAAGAGGGATAATTTTCCTTTATCAGCCAAACTAAGTGTTTCTGTCAGTACTAAGAGCAGCCATGATCTTGTGTTTGAACAGAGGTTCAGGTTACTCATACTTAATTTTGGTAATGACTGATATAGCCTCCAACAGACCAGGAAGAGTGTAATACTACAGATCCCTGCCTCAGTTCCCTTCCTCCATGATGGTGCTCCTGGATTAGGCTGTAAGCCTGGTTACGGATTGCTTTTTCATTCAGGAACTGCTTCTACTTGTCACGGCCAGACTCCAGTCTCAGTTGGATCTCTGAAAGTTTCTCTTCCTTTCTGTCTCACTTATTATTCTCATGACAATGCACATGAGGGGGAAAGAAGGAAGCAGTGTTTTTTCTCCTCTCACATCTACCTGCCTTTGTTAGGGTGCGTTTATAGGGGTAGCAGGAATAGTTGCAGTATTGAGGAGTATTCTCTCAAGATGTTTGGCTCTCAGCACACCACCAAAACAGCTTCTGTTCCATGGAGTGCAAAAATTTCCATTAAATGGGAAAAAGAAAAAAAATCAACAAGTCTGCTCAGCTTCTGTGAACAGAATCCTACTCCTTTGTACTCACACAGACCCAGAACAGTGTGACCACCTTATCTTTCATCTTCTGATTTCAAAGGATTTGACAGAATTTAAGCAAAGGAGCATCGTGATGTCCTGGGAGGCAGGCAAGTCTGGGGATGGGGGGGATTATCCCAATCTCTCCTCCATAGCCTTGCACCATGAGACTGCCTCACCCCTTCTTGTTGGCAGAAGGAACAACTCCTAGAAAGGTGAGCACAGTACCTTCTCCACTGTTCTCTTTCACTTCTGAGTTAGGCTCAGCTCTGGGGGCTGCAAGAGAAGGGGCAGAGGCAGCCATGAGATGGTAAAGGCAGCTGTAGGAGGTTAAAGTGTTGGTAGGAAAGCTGAAAGAAGCAGCAGAAGCTTGAGATAAAATGGCTGCACCATGAGGCTGGTAAATACTCCCGCTCTCTTCTCTCTGGTGAAGAGAGAGAGAGGCATCAACGTGGGCCTGCATGAAGGAAAACAGGCTGCTCTGAGTGAGTGCAGGAATACAATGCTGCAGCTCTGGATGTAGATATTTAACATACATAAGCACAGAAGAGCCCTGTGACTTCTTAAGGTAACACAGGAAGGGGAGAAAACACAACTCGAGCACCTTGACTCTTACGATGTTACTGGACGTGGCCAGTCATCCTGAATCCTCTCCCCTGCCAAAACAAATGGAATGCTCTGACCTCTTAAATATATTCTGCCATAAAGGTAATATTTTCCACAGATAAGAGTGCCATATACATTATATATGAAGCTAGAATCATCAATAGTCTATTCATGCTTTCCTTCCTCTTTCCTATGTGAGACAACTCTAAGAAAACAATCTTCTTGTAAATGAAAATTAAAAGAGATATAAGGAGAGGAACCACATAATGCAAGCACAGAGGTACTGGTTCAGGGAAAGATTTTAGCCCCAAGAAGCAGCTGGTGCCTCCCTTTCCATCAGAAAAACACTCCCACTTATAGGCTTTTCAGTTTTAGCCTTTCGGTTGTAAAAAAGCTCCCTGCTGTTATCTTGTTTTGCCAAATGCCTGCGCTGTAATAGAAGGAAAGATCCACACCAATGGGGCTGGAGTGCAAGTATGGACTGAGTGGGGAGGTTTTGTATAAGGAAAATAAATATAAATATTCTCAGAAGGGAAATATAGATAAGGGAATACATATTTTATGGAGGCCAAGCAGGTGAGCTTAGCTAGACTCAGGAGAGGGACTTTGCTCTTTCTTGTCTCATGCTCAGTGCCTGCATATGGGATGCCAAGAGGAGGAAGATACAGCCCTAACTTTACCTAGAAATTCACTTGAAGTTGGAAAGACCAACTGTGCAAGCTCAGGGGGAATTTTCCCTTCCAATCAGATGTTTGGGTATCAGATCCACATATAAACCTATGTATAAATGACCTTCTCTGGCCTGAGACCCTGCAAGCCCCAGTGGCATCTCCTCGCAGGTCGAATTAAAGTCTATACCTGAGTATTCCATGTCAGGGGGCAAATAGAAATTGTAGTAATTTTAAACAGCCTAATACCTGGCTTCCTCTGGTTCAGAGGGAGCAAGGGGCAAGCAACAACGGTAGAGCAAATGGAAGCATCTCCCTTCACATCAGGACCTGCAGTGCAGCAGATACTGTTTGGTGAGGATATAAAAAATGGGCCATTCTCCAGAAATCTGAAATGCACTGCACCGCCAGCATGACCTGGGGTTGTCCAGTGGAAAGTCAGAGACTCTCTGCTAGTTGGTTTAGTGTCAGTATAGCCAGTAAAACAATAGGATTTACATGGAATTTTATACCACATATTTGCTCAAATTGCAGTAAACAGGCCTTATTTGACACGGCAGGTGAAGTTTTTAAGTTCGTGCATAGGAAGAAACAATTTCTGCTGTTTATCTATAATGCCTCTTATGGAATTTGGGTGAAGAGATTTCCCAAGCCCTATGTGTTTTGGAACCCTTAAACAAATAGAGGGTCTTGACATTAATCCTGGCATAGAACTGTTGGGTTCTTCTGTAATTTGGAAGTGTTCTGTCACAGTGTTGAATTCCTGCACCAGAGAAGCACATAGGTTAATATTTACACTCAGAGCTGATCAAGAAAATAAAGGGAGGTATATTTTCTTTTTCCTTATTTTATTTTTTTTTTTAATGTGTGTGCAGGAAGCAAGAAAAAGGGTTTAATTTAGAACAACACATGTCTCGGGGACTGGAAATTTTATCTAGTCAAGTAAATTTACCAATTTCTTTTTGGGTGAGAGGGAGAATTTGTAGAAATTATATCAATATTCTTTATTCGAAAAGTTTCAGTCCAGTTCATATGTGGCTGGATAGTGGTTGTCTCTTCTCTCATTGCCGGGGCAGTGTCTGTCAGTAACAGTTTTTTGGAGGGACATCCTATGGGTGGTAGTACCAGGGATAAGTAAGAACATTACTAGGAAAGATAACTTCCAAACAAATCTACCCCATATCCCACACAACAGATTTTTCCCAACTCCCTTTCCTCTTGAAACACAAACCATACACTCATCCTTAGTGCAAGTAATAGTGAGGCTTTGCAGTTTACCCTGAAAGTCAACAGACCTGGTCTAGTTAAGGGAAAGAGATCAGACAGCATTAGAAGTGAAAAAAAAATTGGCTTTACTTGCAACAGTGCTTTACTGCTCAACAAACACATTCCCGATCTTGCAGGGAGACCCTTGCAGGCAGATTGCAGAACTTGAGGTCTAAATTAATATTTCAAATGAGCTAGACCCTTTCATTTTAATCAGAGCCTCATTTTAATTAACTTATTTTGCCAAGAATAAACAATTCCTAAATGGTGTTGTAAATTCCCCCCCCCCACATATTTCAAAACTGTCAAGATACACAGGGGAAATATTCATTAGACACTTGAGGAAGTTCTCATATAGTTCTTATGTCATAACCATATTCCAATTTCATCCCTCTCTTTCCTTAGGTGTTTGAAAATTTTAAATCCCAGTGAGAGTCAGTTCCATGTGTTCATTTCTGACAGGACTGACAACTTTGAACCCTGTGCAGGAAACCAAAAGAGAGAGGGAAAGACGGAAAAAAAACCCCAAAAACCCCGATCAAACCAAACCAAAACAAAATCAACCAAGAAGAGACGGAAACCTTTTGCTTAGATAAGGTCAGGAACCTCTTGGCACTGTCCACATTCTTCTCCAGCACCTTGGCTTCTTGCTTCATGTCTGAAAAGGAACAGAAAGAGCAGATAATCAGCCAACCCCGGTGCACTTTCACAATTTCTGTATAAAATTTCACTTAATGCAATTGTGGCGCCAGGGCTGGGTGTATGATGGTACCATTCAGAATATGTTTATATAACATGACTGCATGCCACTGTGATCTTTTAAATTCTTTTCTAAGAGCTTTGCTCTCTCCAGGTTCACTCATCCAAAACCCTTTATAATCTCAAATATCTCTGTTACTTTCTCCTTTGAGCAGCAGGGTTGGAGACGGGGTGGGGGGGAAGGGCAGAAAGAAAAGGGGAAATATGTCACTGATGTGGACTCTGGGAAGAGTTTGCCCTTTTTCCCCATTCCTGGGGGATAAAAAAATATTCTACTTCAATGTAAATTCACTAGGATACAATGGCCTTTGTGGTGGCTTAAAAAAAGTATAAAGGGGGGATTTGAGCTGCCCTGAGAAATTCTTAAAAGCAGTTGCTGGTTTTGTACCATTATTGTGTAGATGTTTTGGGGTTTGGGGAGCTTGGGAGGGTTTGGGACTTCTGCATACAAGTGTGGAGCACCCAAGGGGGGCACAGGGAGCACAATGGAGTGGTGGCTTCTCATGGCTCCATGCAAGTGGTATGTGCTTATCTCTTTCCATTCACTGCTAACACATCTCCTCCAGCTCCTCCTTGTTTCTTCTGTGGCACCATTGTGCCTGTGTCTGTGCTTGGGGGAAACACCTGGAATCATATTGGCACATATTCTTCTTTCAAACCCATCCTGATAATGTCCTTTTTCATGATGCACTGAGAATACAAACACCCCTCATGGAGGGGGGGCTGCTGAACTCCCAGTGTGTCAGACAAGAGTGACATGACATCGTTGCTTCTTTATTTTCCCTTTCTTTCTCCATTCTTACTCTATTCTTTGTCCATCTGGCATCCCATAATGCACTTATCAGTAATACAAGTGAGGTTAAACAACATTGTATTACAGCTTGGGCAGTAAATAAAGACATGTCAAGTAGATTTTTCTTAGGGAAAACAGTTCCTTGTAAAGCAAAATTTTTAATAAACATGCTCTTCCAAACCTATTAATAGGATGTTTAAATGCATATTCCAGCTTTTGACTCAGCTTGCATAATTTCTTCACAGTTTGCTTTAAAACAATATTATTGCCAGAAATGGAAATAAGTGTGTCTGTTTCCAGCAAGAACAATGACAGCCTTTCATTTGGATGGTACATTGCTCTGTCATTTTAACCTGGGCTTGGGGATTAAGGCTTGTAGTTTCTCATCATATGTCAAAAAGTACATTAGGCAAGTGAATATATATTACACTATGAGGTATGTTACTTATTTGTATAAACAGTTCTTATAACAACATCAGTTCTGTATAAATAGGAGGTTTCTAGGGTATGTTGCTGTTCTACATTCTCCAAAAAATTATTTCTGAAAGAGAAAAACTTCCAATAGGCAGGTGGGAATGTGCTATTGTGTAATCATGGCACAGAATAATAGTAAATTAACTCAAGATATAAAGTATTTTTCTTTCAGAGTGGTACTGGTTATTTCCATGGAGTTACTGGTTCAGGGCAAAGGAAAGATCAGTACAGGTCCTCACTGTTTTTTCAGTTAATTCAAAATTCACTGTTAATTCAAAATGTTGGTACCCAGCTTACACATAAAAACAATCTGACTCCTCTTGAGGACTGATAATGGTAAGAATCATAGAATCGTAGGTTTGGGTTGGAAGAGACTTCAAAGCTCATCTTGTTCCAACCCCCTGCCATAGGCAGGGACACCTTCCATTAGACCAGGTTGCTCAGAGCCCCATCCAACCTGGCCTTGAACATTTCCAGGGATGGAGTATCCACAGCTTCTCTGGGCAACCTGTTCCAGTGCCTTGCCATCCTCAAAGGGAGGAATTTCCTCCTAATATTCAATCTATACCCTCCCTCTTTCAGTTTAAGCCATTCCCCTTTCTTCTAGGAAGAGCAAGATAGTTGCATTGCCAAAAAGAAGAAAATCATGAGTACTGGTTATTTTTGTGCCCAGGATTTTTCCCAGTGTATTTATGATGTATGCAGAGATCCCATGTTATGACCCTCAGCATCCAGCAGGTGACTATTCTTGTGAACCTACAAAGCTTCTTACACCCAGATCACACCAGCAAAAAACTACAGAATCTGCATATATCAGGAAGATACCAACATTTAAAGATCATTTCTCTCATTCTGTTAGCAGGCAAAAAGCTCCAGGCATTAACTTTTACTCAGTCTATCCTAAGGGAGGAATTAACTGTGTCACAGTGCCTTTCCCTACTCCTCTCCCAACTCTCCAATCCCAGGCCACCATGTGCTGATCCAGCACATGCCTCACCTTGAAGCCATGTTTTGTGTGAATTTGTGGCACAATAGCTCTTTTCTTTCTGCTGGTCTAGTAGACACTTATTTCACACTGGGGTGGGGACGTCTCACATGGAGGCAACATGGAGGTATTTCTGTCAGGAGGACAGTTGCTGTCCACTGCCCACAAAAAATGTAGCATATTCAGCACCCTTGGGAAGTTGCAATTTCTCCAGATTGATACCACGGTATGGAATTACAGGAGACTTATATTTTTATGTTTGCCATGAGTGTTGATCAGGACTTTGTGAAGAAAATAGAAATTTTACTTGGAAGGAATAAATTTCCATATGTTTTCAACTCATAATTTGAGTTTTTTCCACCCTTCAGACTGTACAGTCTAGAATTTTTAAAAAGGTAAAAAAAAATTCCTCGTATTCTATCTCAACATGATTTTTTAGTTTTAAATTTTTGTCAATAAAAACTTAACAAAATAGTAAAAAAATGGAAAAATTTTATTTGAAAGGCATCAAGTTAACTAGAATGTATTTGTTGGCTATTTGTTGTTTGGGTTTTTGGTTGTTGTTTTGGAGTGTAGCTGGATTTTTGGAATCTCAAAGAACATTGTTGGATATGCAACTATCATTTACACAACTCGATTTACTGAGTTGTGGCATATTGGAACTGACTGGGAATCCTCCTTTGAATATCTGATTATCTGGATGTGCTGTGAACACACTGAAAATAATATGAACTTTAAATGCATGCCTTAATTCTTATCATAGCAGTGCAGGAAAAGAAAATTTATTTCCATGCTGTTTTCTTCATGGGCTTTTTGCTTGCAAGTAAACACATCCAGTGATCATTCTGTGGATGTGTATGTTTTAATAGGCATTTTAATAAAGTAATGTAGAATATGTTTACTGCCATTCATTAAGAGTTTGATATCAAAATGTCTTACAACCTGTCTAAATTCATAATAACTGCATACTTGTGAATATTTTAGCTTTGCCTACAACCACCTTGGAGGTTTATCACATTATGCATAGAAAAATATTGTGGGAAAGCACAATAAATATAATCTCAGCAGCTATTCCCTTCAAAGACTTTCAGTTTTATGCATCTTGAATTCTAAATAGGTTTATTGCCAATTATACATGATGATGAAGCAGTAACACGGAGTATATGCCACATTTAAGAGACTCACACCAGCAGATGCTCTTGTAAATATATTTTGCTTCAAACCAAGAAATCAGTATCGTGAAATCCCCCCAAAAGCTTGCTGTTGCACTTTCTCAACTCTAAACTTGTAAGCATTCTTGCTCTTTGATGGATGGCTTCTTATAAACTCTGGCCAAAAGCTACCACGACACAAAGGCGCTTGTTTACGCTCAGGTTTTCCATCCTGGAGGTGTGTAGGGAGCTCAGGACCAGCTGTGACAACATCCAGTGTCCAAAGAAAATTTGCAGTCTTAGAAAATACAGACAATAGGGCTGGAGGGGACATTGGGAGGGTCGTCCAGTGCAACCCACCCTTCCTTGTCCTGGTGACAAGCACAGAGGTGAACAGATTACCTTCTTCACCCACCTTTCTTTACATTAGCAGATAAAGAGAGGTTAGAACTAGATGATCTTTAAGGTCCTTTTCAATCCTAACCATTCCAAGATTCTATATCACATTTCTTCCCTTCTCAACCTTAAGCAAGACCCTGTTTTAGCTCTCTTTTCTCCAGAGTTGTATCATTTATGTCATTATTTCTTCAAATACTCCCGTCTCACATCCTTTTTAAACCAATTTCCTCGATACTGAAATCTTCATTTCAAATTATTCCAAGCAGAACCAAAGGGCTGCTTCACAGGTTTTATTTAAATATAGAATGCAAATAGAGACAGAAAATGAAGGACGATTATTAGACTTAAATTTGCACATCTGTAAGGGTCACAGAGAGAACTTAAGGTTTTGGTCCTGCAGATGTAGGTACTCTCAATTGAGTTCATTAACTGGGATTACCTAGGGGATCTTTTAAAGGCCAGTTTGGATGGGTCTTGGAGCAACCTGGTCTGGTGGAAAGTGTCTCTGCCCATGGCAGGGGGTTTGAAACTAAATGATCTTTAAGCTTCCTTTCAACCCAAATCATTCTATGATTCTATGGTCTTTGGTTTGGTTAGCTCCAGATGTGCACCTAAATATTGCTGCGGGTTTGAAAAGAGAAAGGCTTTCCCAGACTCATAGCAAAGTAAAGCTGTGACCAGAATCCAGCATTACCTAGTCTGAATTCAGTCACTTAACCACAAAACCACATTTTTTTGTTAGTTTTCTTTTTATTTTCCTAAAATAAAGGTTTCAGGCTTTTCAGAAACAGAAAATAATACCCACCTGTCTGTTACAGAAAGTTCAGGCTGTTTTATCATAGTGATTTCACATTTTGGTTTCACTGTTCTCAAAGCTGGCAAGACAGAAACTCACTCCCTGAGGCCTGTGATAATTTCAAATATGATAATCCATTAATGTTTCCCTTTGTGATTTGGCCCAGGGATCCCAATGTCCACATTTACAAGAGCCTCAAAGTGTTCAGTGATTTTTAGGATATTGGCTAGTGGTAAAATTCCTAATTGACTCCTCACCACCCGTGGCTGAGCAGCCAACACACACAGTGCAAGCCCTACATCGCTGCTTGAGTCTCTTAATTCATCCAGATTTCCTTAAAGAAAATACCACTTCCTCTCACAAGACTTGGAAAAGATTAGTCTAGACCTGTGGAAGCACATGTCTCTCTATGTCACCTAGTGAATCTTAAGAGAAATTTTGGTACTGAAAAACGCACCTGACTGTACCTAAACGTCTATTTTTCTGAGTATAGCCAGGAATGAGACAAAATGTGCCAAAATCCAGAGTAACAACTACGCGTTTCAAACTACATTTGAAATGCAGACAAAATTTTGCATGGAAATTTCAGCCCAAAGGTATGATTTTTTTATTCATCTGTTATTCAAACCCATTTGCCCCTATGTTGCACCCTGTGAACTTTACTTACCAGGGTCTCCCTCCATTTGTGTGCGTTAGCACATGTAACATTCACTTACTTAACATCAAATAAACAATAATGAAAATTCATTGCACATCTGAGAATGTGTTTCCTATTCAGGAAAATACATGGAAATGCCTTTAAGCCTATCCATATTAAGGACAGCATGTAAGCAAATAACTTTAATCTTGTACTAAGTATGTGCTTAAATAAATGAAGATGCCTTTCCAGCCTATATTTTTCACGTTGCCTATAAGCGCATCAGAACTTCTCTAAGCCTCACTTATTGGCATAGGAAGGATCTTATTGTTGCAAGCCCCAAGTAGGAGGTCTAATAAAATTTCCTAATCTGATGAACCACACAAAAAGAACCAGAACAAATATAATTTTATATCTCTACTGGGGGGGAAGAAACAGATGATGTGGCTTGAAGTTTGCTCCCCTATCTTTTATTAGGCTGTAACTTATACAAATTATATCAAACACTGTAATAAAATGAAACAGGATTTATTTGTAGGCACAGATCTTCTTAAAAAGATGTAATTTTTTTAAATCCTGTGGGAAATAGAAGCTGTACATAAAATTACACCAGATTTTGAAGGAAAGCAAATAAAATACAAATGATACCATTATGATGTTTTAAAATATATATTTATCATGTGTTGTCATTTTCATTTCTGAAAGCACATTGCTGTAAGTATTCCAATAAAAATAGCAGTTTGTGTACAGTCTAATGGCAGCAAACTGCATAAGGGAAACCACCACCTGAATATTCTCATAATGAGGTAAAGCAGCACACAAAAGAATTAAAAATTTCTAAATGAGAAGGAAAAGGATGATTTTGGAAACCACCCAAGCTTTATGTTTCAGGCATCAGACATTCTCTCACTGATGAATGGGAAGGAGGAAGTTTACTTAGCGGTAATCACTCGGCTCTGATTCATCCTGCTGAAGTTTAGGTGTCTAGTTGCCTAAAAATTAGGTGTCTAGTCATGGCTAATTATCTGTGTTCCTTCTGTAGTCAATAAAGATAAGCACCTCTGGAAGGTGATTCAGTCTACCTATCTCAGGACATATATCTTGGGATAGAACTAGTCTCCTTCCCTCCCACTGCCTCTTTCTGTCTGTTCATCACAGAGGTAGCCTAGGTGGGTAGCTTAGATTAGATGCCTGACTTGTAGATAACTAAATTTAGGTGAGGTGATTCTCTCCACAAATAATTACTCTTATTGTTGATACTGGGGTTAATTTCCACTGATATCAAGACGTGATGTTTATCTGTGCACTCTGTGGGATTTGAACAACAACATTTTCGATATGGCAATAATGTTTTCCAGGAACGGAAATTCATGCCTGAATTTGTACTTGCCCAGGTCACCCTTTCCAGTGGCTGTGAACAGCAACCTGTGCCTCCCATCTTAACCTATTGTGTACCAGTGGAATGACAACTCCCAAAATCCACCCTAGAAATAGATGCATTTCAGTGAGGATTGAAATAACTGACTTATATCTCTCTAAATCTAGTAGCACTTCAGTTCTGTCCATTGTTCAATATCGAAGTAATTCTGCTGAATTGTTAGAAAATTCAGTTTTTTGCTAAACTTCTAAGTGGTCTCAGATGAAAAATGCAACAATACTCAAAGTGTGACACAGACCTGGGTTCAGTTCTGCTGATATATCACTCCCTGGGCTTTTCTTATATGTTGTGTGGTGGAAGAAGAGGAGGCCACATGAAGAGGTCTTTCTCCAACCTCCCCAGTTCTTTAACAGAAAAGACATTTTTCTCTGAAGCCCTACCAACAATCCGTATGACACACTCCAAAGCACCAAACCTACACCTTCAGTGTCAGAAAGGTCAAAAAAAAAAGGCTTCTTAGAAAAAATAACAAATAGAAAACCCCCCAACTTTTACCCGTTTTTGTCATTATTTCAGACATTATGAATTAACAAAAAAAACCAAACACCTGTTGATAGAGGTAGAGGTACTACCAGAGGCAGGAGGAGACATGGGCTGAATTCTAATGCAGATTTGACTGGTCCAATGTAAAGACAACTAATTCTGACCACAGTAGGTGTAAGGCAAACAGCAAAGGTTGCCCAGAAATGATTTTTTTTTTTTAAACAGAAACTGAGTTTTTCATACTAAAGATTTCTTTTAGCCATTAAATCTGACAAAGAATTCAACAAAATTTCCTTTTTTCACTCTGCATAACAGTTTAGGAAAACTGGAACTGGACATGGTCAAAAGTTGTGCTATCCACTATGGCATTTCCCCCCAAAACATCCAGGTTGGATAAGGAGTTACTTTGGCCTCCACAGCTGTTTTAGTCCACAGAAACAAAGCCTTAGAGCTTTCTATTTAGTCTCTTTAACTGCTGTGGGAATGGTAAGTCAAGAAGAGGCCAAACTTCCAAAAAATTTCCAACCTCACATCTTCATAGTGCAGAGCTTAACTCCTGAACACAGAAGGCACCTTGAGTTGTGTCCTGTAATTGAGCATCTTATGGCCCATTGAATTACTGACCAATGTTGCCTATGGATGTAAGGAAAGTTTTTAAGAAAGAGATGATGAAATTAACTGAAGAGAAAAGGATTAAATACATGATGTACAAACCCTTGGCCAGATGAAGCTCTGTTGTGTCTCACAGCTTGGGTTTTTTTTGTCATTTTTGCTTCCCAACCATACTGGTAAGTCTAACAAAAACTGTATCCTCTCTGCAGAGCTTATCACTCTGGATAAAACTACAGATGTACTAGAGGGGTCTGTCTGAAAATAATTTACTTCAGCTGTACCTTATAAGAAATGAATTGGTCAGTTCTCAGCCTACTTCTTCTTAAGTAATATTTGACTATTGATTCTCTCACAGACATGACTTTGGTTTCTGCAGAATGACAAAGAACTTTGGTAGCTCACGGGCAGTTGCAATCTTGGCTAAGTTTGTTAAAGAGGATAATTCAATATTCTGTTGAAGAAAGTTTGGGTGTGTGAGTATATGCCTTTCACTCATAAGGAGATTAAGTTATACAGGAATAGTCTCTCTGCTCCAAGTTTAATGTCTTAGAGCAATAAGCTTGTGGCTCTTAGCAACTGCTGAAACACAAAAGGTAAATAAGGGTGTTTAGGCCTTTGCTCTACTTGGCAGTTGTTTATTTGGGTGACTCCCATGTACTTTGGTGTTACTGCAGGCCACATTGTCACCTAGGTACATATTGCAGAACTGGCCCAGAAAAAAACAGACAGTGCTACTTCTCATTGCTTTCTGTGACCAAAAGAAAAGACATAAAAAGAAAATATCATCCTACAGGGTTATTATTCTGGCCTTTCTTTGATCATTGACTTCACTTAATTTAAAATTAAAGAAAGATCAGAAAGAATAAATGCATATTAAATTAATAGCACCTATTCGAAAGACTTGCATATTGCAGATAACAAAGTAATGTTCACAGAAAAGATAGAGGCACAAAATAGGATGGAATTTCCCCTACTTGTTATCATTTCAGATGTCCTTATTCATGCTCATTTAATCATTACCATAATCTGTACAGAAAAATAACCATGACAATCTGTATCTCACTATACACATGTAGACATGTATATTAGTTAGAGAAGAAACACATGACCTGGTTCTTTTCTTCCTTATCTAGGTATTATGTATACAGGGTTGCTTGTCCAGGGTGTGGATGACCCAAATGTCATTTTTTTCTTTATGTAAAGGGTCTTCAGACATCCATCATCTTTTGTCCACGGGCAATGCCAAATCACCAGCAATCAGGTTATGTCAGAACTGAAACAAAACAATGGTTTTTTTGCTGGGGAGGCAAGAGTTGAGGGTTCATGCTATGAGGACTCTATAATTCTGTGTGTCTGTGGCCCAAGTGTCATGATTTTCAAGTAAAAGGAAAGTCCTGAGTTTTGGTTCACACTTCAGTTTTATTTATTGTTTCATAAGTTGTGGGATAACCTATGGGATGAGCAAACCCTGGGGTGTTAAAACCAGAATCCAGTTTCCCCTCCATTGTTTTTCTTTTTTTTTTTAATGCTGTTACTACTGTGTCCCAGAGTGTCACTGAAGCCTTTGTTATTATGATCACAGAATCACAGAATGTCTGGGGTTGAAAGAGACCTTAAAGCTCATCTTGTTCCAATCCCCCTGCCATGGGCAGGGACACCTTTCACTAGACCAGGTTGCTCAGAGCCCTGTCCAATGTGGGCTTAAACACTTCCAGGGATGGGACAGCCACAGTTTCTCTGATCCTTGATTAGACCTGTCTAATTATTACACAATCATACTGATATAATTCTTATGTTCTCTTCCCATGGGTTGTTTCAAGGTGTTCCTCCTGCCCCAGGAAAGAAAGGGAAATGTCACAAGAAGAAAAACAAGTTCTACCTGTGTCTGCTTTATTGGACTACTCTTTATTGAACATTTTACCTCTTTCATGAATAGATACAGCACTTTGACATTCTTGGTAAATAGTTACTTCTCTTAGATTGCTTCAGATTTCTCATTTGTCTGGATATGAGCTCCAGCATCAACCATAAACACGGAGGATTGAGCTTGGGCAATCAAGGGAAATTATGGCATTGGCTGCATCAGGGAAACAATCCTTCTAACATATCTGCTTTGATCACTGAGTCCCAGGAGATCTCACACACTTATTGGCTTCACAGCACTCTCAGGCACATGTTATGACTCTTTTGGGTGGTCCTGTGTAGGGCTAAAGTTGGACTCAATGATCCTCGTGGGTCCCTTCCAACTCAACATATTCTGTGATTCTTGCCACAAAATGAACCACTGGGTACTCACAGGTGGGGTTGGAGCAGATCAGGCTGGGCCACAGGGTGGGAAAAAAAGCTATGTAAAAGATGATTGAAAACTGGTGGGACCAGGGGGTGAAGATCATGTCAGTGGTGTGACCAACTCAGCATGCAACCTGGTGTGCCTGGGCACCCCTGTAGATCAAATTCACACTGTGGATTCGGAGTGACTTGAGCTTCTTTGGCATTCCCAGCCCTAAATCATGCATTAAAACTGATTTTCACCCCTTGAAATAACGATATTTTGAGGTGTCATGTCAGACTTTTCAGTGGAGGCCTTGCTCTTGAAATAAATGAAACCAGGATCAGGATGTCGTTGTTTTGCCAGACGAGATTTTGAAGGAGAGTGTTCCTCAAAGGTAGATGGAGGTTCTGTACAGTTTCATACCGTACAAGCCCCTTTGATTAAGCTCTTTTCATTTTCAAATTACTTAATTACCATTCCTCTTGCTTTCAAATCGAGACGTGCAACAGCTTATCTCAGTCGTGTGAGAAGGCGACTAAAGAAGGCGATATCTGCAGGAAATTAAAAAATAAAATAATGATAATGCCAGTCGGCCTCAAGAAGAGAATGAAAATTGACTCTTACTAATGTTATGTATTAATTACACTTACCCTTATTTAATGTCCCCATTATGTTACACAGAGCAGTGCTCAGTAACCCTGGTGCAAAGGACAGTCTTGCCCACAGTGTCGGTTAAAGGGTTTATTCCACACTCTGCTGTCTTAAAGAGGCAAGTTTCATTTATTGTTTTTGTGATATTTCTGTTCCTTGTAAATAATTTATCTTTTTGAAACAACATCAAAATTCATCTGTATGGGACAGGTTGGGTTGGATTTTAGGCAGACATAATTTTCGGATCTGCCTAGAATGTGCCAGAATGGGAAGCCAATAGAAGCCTAAAGAGAGATTGATCCTAGTTTCACCAATCCAAAAAATCCAAAATATTTTTCATAAGCATATTGTGAAGGGTATTTGTTCAAAAGACTGTTAAAAGTTTCTCTGTAGCAGTTGGGACATTATGTTATTTTAACATTGATATTTTTGAACACTTTGGAGTGTCTAAGTTTTTGGCAAAAACACTTTTTTTCAGTGAAAAATGCAGTCAGTTGTACCAAAATGTTCAATGGTGCCACCTACAGTTTGCCAAATTTTTGTTCAATTGAAAAAATGAATTGTGCTTAGTATTAGATATAGAAATATCATCATAGAATCATAGAATAGTTCAGGTTAGTCCTGAAGGGACCTTAAAGATCATCTCATTGCAAACCCCCTGCCATGGGCAGGGACACTTTCTGCTAGACCGGGTTGCTCAAAGTCTTATTCAGCCTGACCTTGAACACTTCCAGGGATGGGGCATCCACAGCTTCTCTGGGAAACCTGTGCCAGTGCCTCACCACCCTCACAGTAAAGAATTTCTTCCTAATATCTGATCTAAACCTGCCCTCTGCCAGTTTAAAGCCATTCCCCCTTGTTCTATCACTACATTAATAGAGCACTACATTTCAATATTTTCCATGGGAAACTCTTTCCAGAGAGTCCATTTTTTTCCTATACATTTTCTGCATAATTATTAAAGAAAGCACCTAGAAGAAACTTTTCATGCTTGAAAGAAATCTAGAATGCATAATATCAGAATCGGTAGAAAGCATTGTGAAGCCCCTGATTTTTTAAAAAACATTTTCCTTTGTTTTTTTTTTTTTTAAAAAAGCTTTAGTTTTGATTTAATACCCTGAAAAAAAAACCAACAAAGGACAAAACAATCAAACAACAACAAAAAAAACCCTCCCCCTATTTTTTTAAAAATATTTTTTTACATTTTTCAGAAACTCAATTATGCTGGTACACCAACTGGCAAGAAGCTCTGTGCCTAAATTTATCCTGAGGGATATAGTCTCTGTGGAATGGCTGAGGTTTCCCATTATTCTCACAAATAGTAGTAGGGATCCACCATGCTCTGTGAACACAGCTCTTATCTACTTAAGTAAGATCAGTTCAACCTTATTCAGTTCAATAACTCCAGCAATTTTGTCACTTACTTGATAAAAACTCTTTCTTTCTTAGGTTTTCTTCTCTAGTGAAAACGCACTGTAGAGTTTAAAAAATCGATCAGCTTTTATGTTACCTCATTGTCCAGGGTAGAATTTTTGCTGTAGAATGGATAGTTCAAAAAGTAAATGGTTGAGGGCTATAAACACAATCCAAACCATGCTGGTAGTCAGGAAATTTGATTTTAGTTGCTAAATGACTTTTAACTATTTCCTCCAATCTCTTATTTCCACAAAGACACTCTTTTTCCAGGGTGATCATGCAGATTTATGTTGAAAGAGCCCTAGAAATCAGACTCTGGCTCATAGCTGGCATGAACAACCCCTACCAGTGCTCATCTCCTGAGCACACAGCACTTTATGTACATATTGAAAAGTTGTAAGTCCAGTGCAAATCCATATCCTGTTTGGGCTAGCCTTAAAAATCAATAGAGTTGGAAAAGTTTCTTTGTCTGTGACCTCCTAATACTGTAATTACAAAGTCACAATGGATGTAATTGCTCTATAAATCCTGCACATACCATGGAAGTACATAATCACTGAGAAGGAGATTGACAAGGTATACTTTGTACGTTATGGGGTTTTTTTTCCTTGGGACAGTAAGGCTCCATTTAGGGTGTGTTGTGGCAGGAGGTCTGGGTATTTTTTTTCTTCCTGGAATGATGAAGTGCAAACAGTTCTGTCTTTCAGACCTGGAGGTTACAGGTGTGCCACCAGGTTATCCATGTCACTCTGCAGCATCATGCCTGTAAAATAAACTGGGGTCTTACTCATGTCTGATTATATACACTGTTAAAAATTTACTGTCACCTCCTGATTTATGAACTTGCTTTGCACAGTTCTGAGTTTAGCAGTGGGTGATGCAGCTCTCTTTGAGTAGTTTCAGCTCTTTTCTCCCACACCATAATATGATGCTTGTTGTTCCAAGGAGATCCTGGGCTCATGCCTCCAAGGACTAGTGAACAGGACAGAGTCACCTCTAGGAACTTTACTGAATGATGAGCCTCAAAAGGCTCAGGGATTCAGGTCGAGGCAAAACCTTCAAGTTTCAGAGATTTTTAAAAAAATATTCAAAGATTCCGGTTCTTCAGAGCCCATCTCAGTATCTTTTCAGAACCACCCTATTTTTTAGAAGTATCTTTCTGTTTCCAGCTGCAGGAAGAAAAGACAGGTTTTTTCAGCAAATTTTGATTATTCACAGACCTTAGCTATGTAAAAATCATTTAACCTTAAATTTGCTTCAAATACTTCTTATTTTACTTAATTATTTTCATGGAAAGGTTTATTTCTTGCTAATGCTGAATCACAGTTGGACTTTTTTTGACATGATACTTAACTATTTATTTTTTGAACCATTCATTCCACATCAAAAATTCAGTCCTGATCAATAATGTAGCAGTTTTGTGAGAGACAAAATCTGGCTTAAAAAGGACATGAGGCAAATAGTTTGCAGGAAATGTACAAAGAGTTGGGAGAAGCTGCTGTTGGTCTTTTGACCAACAGATCAGCCGATGTCAAAGCTGACTTTCTGATGATGTACAGAAACCAGTCCTTCTGACTCAAGAATTCTTGAATGTCCTGGTGATGCAGATAATATCTTCATATGAAGAGAATCTCACAAATATTTTGAACATCCAAAAGTTTGTCTCTGTACGTGTTTTAATCTCATTAGGCTTTCAGGAAATTATGTGGCCAACTCAGATGACTGTTTTTCAGTGAGCTGAATCATCCTCTGCACATGCTTCTCTCTCCCTCTGTTGATATGACAGAGCTCAAAGTGACCAGCTCACTCAGGTGCCTCAATTTTACATGTTTATATCTACACCCCTTCAGAGTCACATAGATCCCTATTATGACACAAGTTGCATTAAGAGAGAGTGATTTTGTTTGTATACTGTATTTTCTCATGATCTGACCATGGGGAATGAGGGCAAAGAATTAGCTCTGCTTGACTCTTGGCTGCAAAAATGGGTGCAACAGCACGAAGTGGGATCCTTCACTGGGAGGAACCCCATTAGAAAGGGCACTCCCCATGTATAGCTTGATGTATGGCCTCTGTCAGAGGATCAGTGCACCACGATTGCCTCGAATATGGTCAGACAAGCCTCTGATATGATGTGATGTGTTTGCTATGTATTTCCATTTTGTAGCTTTACACATGGGTTGTTGCACAACTGAGGAGGAAGAGAAAAAAGCATCTTTAAGAGAAGGAGAGGCTTGGTAGAACCATCTCCTACTGCCTAAAGGATGGTATGGAAAGAAGAACCCAGACGCTTGCCAAGCGTATACTAAAAATGGTCCAGAGGAAGTGCTGACGTTGCAAGACAAGACTTTTAAACACAGGGCCTGTGTTCACTATGGGAGTGGCTAAGAGATGAAACAGTTTGCCCACAGAGGCAGTGGGATCTTCCTAAATTCTTAAGGATTTAAAGAAAACTTTATTGGACAAAGGTCTGAGCAACCTGGTCTACCTTGAAAGCAGGAGATTTAACTGGAGGTCTCCAGAGGTCACTTGAAGCTTGACTGATGCTGAGGTGATTTGATGTTGAGGAGTGTGGCAGATATGCCACCATCCATGTAATACAACATCTTCTTAGAGATCTGATCTGGGGAAAAAACTCTACAAAGTCCAGTGCTGCCATGGAGAGAAAGAAAGTATGGTCAGATCCCAATGGTAAAGAGAGAGAAAAAGTTCCATAGTCGTGTCCATCTATTACAGCAACCTCAAAAGCTGGAGCTTCTATCTGGGTCATGAAATTTTCCTTGATCTCTGCTCAATCCACGTTTGAGTCAACTCTGTAAAAAGATTTACAAATGTAACCTTTTAAGCCTGATTTTGTAAGAACATGAGGACTCTGTGAGCCTTCACTTTGTATCTGTGAGATGCCCACAGTAACCTGTGAACCTTTTAGCAAATTTCAGCTCCTTGGATAAATTTTGAGAGTTAAACTCTCAAAGGAAATGAATTCCTGGGCACTTTTTCCCTCCTGAAGATATATATCTGAATAGATAAAAGAGAACTAAATAATGCACCTATTTGAGGAATTCTGCAAATGAGAATCCACTTTTTATCTGTTTGTGTATCTATGTATCTATCTATCTCAAACTTGTATATTCCCTTTATTATGAATAAGCTAATGCACAGCACACACCAGGAATAGCAACACATGCCTTTCACCTGGTTTCCTTCTCTGATTGAATTCCACATTTAAGGATTAGGATCTTAAATACATATATAGGAAAATGTTAGTCAATGACTATGTTAAAATCATAGTTACAGAGAAGATTAAAAGTGTTCTCTTTCTATCAAGCACTTATACCTTCTAACTCTGGTGTGCATGCTTCCACATCTGAATCAGTTTGAGTGAAGTGTTCCAGTTCCAGATTTGTTGATACTGCACAGTGTATGTATCAAAATTCATTTTACTTCATATTTCTGTGGGTTTCTTTCATTTTTTTATTTTTTATTTTCTGAGACTCTGGATCAGTCATAACTCCTTTATGATAACTGGTGTAGGAGCATTACAAACACTACATTAATTTATTGTATTAATGTACAGTTACCAAGATGTTAATAATACTATAATTTAAAAAAGCTGTGTGGTAAAAAAGTGGGAATATAATTGGTCTGCCAGTGCCTAGTGTTGATTATATAAAACTGTAGTCACACAACTCAGAACTTAAACTCTACCTCATCAAAATATTAACACTTTTGAGAAGGAATTTAAGAATGACATAAAAGCTGGACTCTGCAACATAAAGATTTAAAATAATCCACAAATGTTTCTTAGGACTAAGGGAGTTATACAGGAATGACCTCAGATGAATTTCTGAACTCCAAAATTCCTCCTATAAGCCACGTGAGGGTGTGTGTAGAGATTTAATTTTTTTTTAACCTGTGAGTAATTAATCATTTTTGCAGCTTATCAAGAGGAGTAGAGTCTCAGACCTCTGCACTTTTAAAATCTGGGCTAAATACCTTTGTGAAAAATACCCTCGAGTTTCAGGACAATTCAAGGGGGCTCAGTGAACTTATCACTGTTGAAATTCCATAGACAGCATCAGGAAGGATTTAGATGAAGTGATGACAATTGTCCTTGTGGGTGTTAATGTCTTCAGGTGAAACCCTCACTCTGGTCTGGCCTCTTACTGCCCTTTTGACTCAAAAGAGTCTTAGAAACACCAGAACTGCTGTGTGATGGAGTTGAGAAGGGGGGATAAGGCAAGATTTTCTCCACATGGGCATGGGGGAAAGCAGATGGGATATCTAAAAAGTGTCTTTTAGAAAGGAGTAAGTCTGGCAGGATGGGAAGGGACAGCCAGGCAGGAGGGAAAATTCAGATCTCCAGTAGGAGCCATCTAAAGAGCTCTGCCAATGCCCAAGTCCGGTTTCACCAAGAAAAGGGGAGCAGTCAAGGGAAGGGAAGCTGGGAAGTCTCTTTAAACTGAGTGGAGTAACACATTTCATGTTTTTGCTGGCATTTGGCCCTTGGCAACTTTCCTGCCTGGTTGTCTGAGTCACAGCAGTTCAGCCTCTGTCCGGAACAGCTCCAGCCAGTTCAGTCTTGATTGACCAAATGTCAGTGATTTCCTTTTTTATTTTGGAGTGCTTGTTTTGGTAACCTCTATTCACGGAGGAAGTCTGGATCTGATAGCTTTCCTGTTTCATTTCCTACCTGTGTTTTATGAGTGATCATCTTTTCTTGTTCTCAAGCAGCAAGTCTCCATGCAGTTTCCCTTTTGAAATGGTTTTTGCCATCGTTTTGAATTCCCAGCAGAGATGATGAACAGTTGGGGAAAGACTTTTCTGTTAGGTAGGTTTGAGACACAGCTGTGGCTGGAAGAACAGTCTCTGTCAAAAGTAAAAAAAGAAGTGTGTGAAAAAGATCAAAAAAGATATTGTGTTGGATAGTAGCTTAGATTAGTCCTTGAAAGAGTAGGACATGTTTTGATAATACTCAACAAGCTCTTGCTTTCATGCATTGAATTTTCTCCCCACAGTAACATTGGAATAGAAAAATGAACTACAAAACAGACAAGATTTGTGTCATTTTTAAGAGAAAAAATGAAAAGTAGTGTTGAGAAACAAATATTTTGGGGTTTTGGTTTGGGTTCAGATGAAATTTTCATAAACATTTTTGAAAAGTATTTCTTAGTTTTAATCAATTGGACAGCAGAGTGTTGTTTTATACTCATAAAATGGGGGAAGGCAAGCAGTTCATTTGTAGAGGATAAATCCAATTGCACTCTCACTCCAACATAAATCTATTGATTTTAGTAGTCTTACTAAAGGTTGTACTGCTGCACACAAGATGAAATTAAATTGTCAATGCACTGGTAAATATTTGTAACAAAGAATAATGTCATGAATACTTTCTCCTGTGTCTTGAACATGCAACTCTTTGTGAACACCACCCTTGGCTTATTTTACTCTTTCCTTATTCTACTGTTTGATATCTAGTTACTTGTAAGTGATAGCTTCCTGTGGGATTTGGAATGTTAAATTCATATTTATGTCCACTAATGGAAATAGTAATTTTTAGAATCATAGAATCGTAGAATGGTTTGGGTTGGAAGGAACCTTAAAGATCATCCAGTTCTCACCCCCCTGCCATGGGCAGGGACACCTTCCACTAGACCAGGTTGCTCAGAGACTCATCCAACCTAGCCTTGAACACTTCCAGAGGTGGGGAGCGACACTTCCAATTATATTTTTAACAACAGTTGTGGCAAATGAAGAAAAACTGATGAGTTTTTCCCATGCAAAGATATGTTATGATACTACTCATTTTTTTCTCCCAGCATACTTTTTTCTTACAGAGAAATACACATTTCAGGTACTCTACTAAATCATTGTTAATAACTCAGAAAATTTTACTTCAAATATACTAAGATATTTTTGAGCCAATGATATTAGAAAGACACATTTTTTTTCCATGTATTTATTCCTGTTGCATGAAATCAGAAGGGTCATTTCATATTTCATAGCTGGAATAGCCATTGATTTCCTTCTGGAATGCATGTGAAGTTCCTTTTACCACCAATGGGAGTCATATATTCACATTAAGTTGAGAACAGACCCTGATTCATAACCATTTTTCTTCAAGTAGAGCTGTAATTTCAGAAATATACCAGATGCTTTTTATTTTCTTTTTTAAAGATATATTTCATTGCAAATTCTCCACAGATTTAATAACTGTTTTTTTAAAGCTGCTTGAAAATCTCTCTAGGCACCTTTTTCATTATATTTTTCATAACAAGATGCAACCTTTTTGGCCAGCTATACTCTTTCTTAGCTGCTAACCTTTCCATTTTGTCAATTCTTTTCTTGGGCTCCAAAAATTTTGCCTTACCAATACTTCATCCTGTATTCACACCTGAACATCTGTCTCCGTCCAAAAACTATAGAAAACAATTGAAAAGTTCCCACTTGCTCCAATGGAGTATGGATTAGCCCTACCTTAGACCTCACATCAAAATTCAGAGAATTTTATTTTAGTACAGATGTTCCATCTTTTCTGAGAATGAAGTGAATGGAAACCCTACATCTAGATATTTATTTACTTTTACCTGTCTTGTTGATTTTGTTCATTGTTGAGTCAGTTTTTCCATTGTTACAGCTTCCTCACACTTCATTAAATTCAGTCAAATTCAGCAATGCATTTGAAACTGTTTGTTTCACGTATTCCCACTACCAACCATATTGGGAATGTTTGTCTACAAGTAGAAAAATGCTAAAGTATGAGAATAATTTACTACAGTCTTTGACCTAGACAATACGATCACCATTAATTTCTGAAGGGTAATTCATTTCCATACAAGTTATAGCATTATACTAGTTTTATTCCACTATTTTCTCTTCTATTCCAATTCCTTTTCATTTTAGTTTCATTTTTGGTTTAAATCACATCAGCTTGTCAGCGTGTGATAATTAGACTTGCTTAGTAATATACTGCAGCAGACGTCAAAAGAAAAGTTGTCTTTTTCAAATGTTTATATAGGGCACAGAAAATAATGTGGAGTTAGTGAGATTCAGGTTCTGAGGGAGGATGAAGGACTTTTTTTGCTCTCCCCATTTCAGTACAGCACTGTTGGAATTCAGTCAGTGTTCAGAGGCCCCAGACAACAGTCCACTAAAGCTGAATTCTGCTTGATGGGCACACACAGTCAAAGAAGTTTAGAGTCTAATCAGAGAGTACATGTAAAGTTTATCATGTAATTGGTGATGTTTGAAGACACTGCTCCATAGTCACAAAGGAATAGAGTTGAGGATACAGCCCAGTTCTTCAAAGGGCTAATCCAGGGGTCTTCCAGGGGCTGATCATGCAGACACCAAGAGGAAGGAAGATGTTCTGTCCATACTTCAACTTTTGAAGTGGTGTCTTGAAAGGAAACCTCAGCAAAACTAGAATATCTGCACAAATCTCTAGATGCCTCCACTTTGTTTCAATTTAAGAAAAAAAGTAATTAAAGAAATGTTTATTCATATATACATACATACATGTATATTTCTTTCAAGCAAAAGTAATAAACATGCATCTTCTCTGTTTCTAATTTCAGTACATTTACTGACATCTTTTCTGATTCTGCTCCATTGATTTTAACTGGTTCTTTTCACATTTCCATTTCCATTATTGCACTTCAGAGAAAGAGGCTGATAGGTTACAAACAGGGAAACATTCTGTAAATGAACTACATAATCTATGAATAAATTGCAGTTTTTTCAGAGACAGTAAATGAATCTTCTATAAAGACATACAAGAGAATTTCTATTTTCATAACCTGTATGTTTTATAAACTCATAAACGCAGCAGACAATCATGTCAGAATGGAGTCGCAACATTCTGCTAAATGATTTTACCTCTTTTTTTTTTCTTTTAATTATAGAAATAAAAGCTTATGCTGACTATTATCCTTACAAAAGAACCCCTGTCTCTTCTGTCCTTTTTTTCTTCCTCGGTGTAAATTCTTACATCTTTTTTCCTCTGAGGATTTTTCCAGTCTGTCAATACGCTTTCTACAAAAGTACATGGCAAGTGGCAAAATGCATTAGAGCTATCACTTCCCTCAATTACTTAAATTCCCAAACGCTGAACTTTTAAGAGTTCCATGTCCACTGGGTTATGGAAAGCTTGGTCTATATCAGAGTAGAAGACAAGCTAATAGCACTGTGTTTACCTACTTCTATATCTCTGATTAATCACCCAAAGAGCCCAAATGATAGTCAGCTCTAAACATTACTAAAAGCTACTGGTTGGCACCATTTGTTTTGCTTGGGAGCACCAAAAGAAATGGATATTTGCTTCTGTAATTCGTTAAAAGATATAGCAGAATCAGTTCAACATCTCTCAATCACTGGAGATTTATGGAGTTGTGTCAAATAATTAATTATAGAGGTGAGCTGTTGCCACATACAGTCCTTCAGAGTCATGGCAGCAAGTGGTCAGAACGGTTCTTAAGCTACCATTTTATCCATGTGTTTTCAGAACAGTACAGGATGTGTCTAGAAAATGTATTGGAGGCGACAATTAAGCACATATGAAGCAAAATGTCACTTCCTATGCGTGTCAGCGCACACACAATCGTACAAAAATCTTTGATATTGATTTGAAGGAGATCAGAGCTGTTTGCAGCTCCACTGAACTCTCTGTTTAGTCCCACAGTCATCTCTGGGTGTTCAAGCCTGGTGAGAGCACTGGTACCTCCTGCTTGAATGTGACCATTAGGGTTCAATAAAAGTAAAAATGATTGAAGGCTGTAGCTTTAGGATGTGAAAAAAGGTTTCAGATCTGCTCCACTGAGTCCAACAGTACACCTAATACAGATGAAACCCTTCTGAAACTAATGACTGTCCTGTGTTTGGGAGGAATATGTGATTGCAAATGTGCCTTTAATCTTTTTTTACATGCATAGGTTCTCCATACTTGATCAGTAATGGGTTTTGGGAAACCCTGGGACAGTAGTTCAGATGTTTTTGTAATGAGACTGAGATCATGAGTCTAGTGAAGGGAACAACAAAACCACCACAGGGAAGCCTTATATTTCACCCAGCATAACTTGATATTTTTTCTTTCTTTCAAAAACATATAAAAGAACTTTTTTTCCATTCCCAAGAGCCCTCACCAGGTAAAGTATTATTTCTATCATCAGTGGGCTGGAAACTTTGGGAGGTTATTCACTAATGAATTACAGACTGTGCAACATCTATATATGAGTCCCTTGAAAGCTAATTACATATATATATATATACACACGTTGCAAACACACACTCACAAACACTGTTTCCCTATATGTTCAAGATGTTTGAACTTATAAAGAGCACTCAATTAGGTAGTGTTTGAAAACATCAACTGGAATTTCCATTTTGATCCTGTTCAGGATTCAGCCACCTGTTCCTGCACAAGCAGAGACCACCAATGAAGCTCACACAGTGAGATTTATAATGAGGATCACCCATATTTTCTAGTTAAATTATGGTATGTGTCATTTCTGCTAGAAACAGGTGCATTTATGCTATCTGTAATCAAATGACTACCCTCATAATCATCCAGAGAATGCCTCTGAGAAACAACATGCTTATTACAAAACCCAAATAAATGATTTCTAAGAAAAAAGAGACAAGAGTACAGATCTTCCTCCATGGCTAATCACACTCCTCAGCTGATGCTGCTGATAAATTTGATGATAAAATCAGGAGGGACTTTCACAGGGGAACTTTACTTTTAAAGCAGCTTTGTAAGACTCAAACCTCCTTACATTGCAGATCTGCTGATCCTTGTTGTCTATCTGTGGTTACATGTGCTGACTCCAGTTTCAAAAATAATTTCTTAATCACTTTTGGCTCTCCTTGCTTTTTCACATTGCAAAGCCGGTGCAGCTGTGGAAGGACGGACCAGATTCCATTCTCCCTCATACCTCATCAAAATCAATGTTAATTAAGTTCTAGGTTTGGGGCCAAGTTACACCCTGAGATACAAATGGCCTCCAGACTGGGCCAAGGGCTCTTCTCTTTGTTTGTACTGTGCCTGGCATGTTGTGGTTCATGGATCCCATCTGACATTCCTGGGGATTACTGCAGTAAAGATAATAAAAGGTAATATTATATCTGTTAAGTAAATGGTGGTAATTCCTTCATGCACAGCAGTAGTTTTGGAGTCAGCAGGCCAAATTTGTGTGTATATTGTACAGTACCCTGTGGCCCTGGTCTTCTGACTGTCCAATCTGGAGAACACAGTGGAGCTCACTATGATTTTCTCCTGTACTCCTGCAAAGATAAGCAGAGGGTGCAGAAAAATATTTCATGTTCACATATCATTCTGGGAGTAGAGAAACACTGCCAGACAAACACATTCTGTGACTGCTGGAACTCTTTGCAGACAAGCAAATTCTTCCCTTTTATGTATTCTCCCACAAACTGATTCCTTCTTCAGCAAACCAAACGAGCTGTTCCATTAAATGCTTCAGACCTGTCACACCTTTCAGGGTTTTGTTTAGTTCGAGCAGACAAGTCCTCATCCCAGCACAAACCTGGCTCTCCCTCTCCCTCTGTCTTTCCCTGCAGTGTTACTTGAGTCCTCATTTTGAAATGCCGTAATAGCACGGAATAACTATTTAGTTGAACACAATCACACAATTGTGTGACAAGACAAATGTAATGTAGAGCACAGGGGAAATGTGATCCTAAACTCAGGACATCCATTCTGCACTGGAACAGTCGAGAGCTATGTAGTTTTTGAAAGCCAGTCTCCTCTTGACAATTACCTTCAATTAATGGTACACTGCACTAAGCAGAAAATAAAAACTATGCCATTAAATCCTTCGATGCAGGCTGGAAGGGTTCCAGGTTGGCTCTAAACTACCCTAAAGAGCCTGTGTTCATATTACATAGTTATAACTTTACAGGCCTAAAAGAATATGAATCAACAGTCATTTATGCTGTCCCCTGCACTTGACAAAGCTTATGTCTGAGAGTTTTAATCCTGATGTAGCCAGGATATATGGAGGCTGCTTTGCCAAATATAAACCTGTCTACAAACAGCCTCTGCTAATTTAAAAGCAAATAGCTACTAAACAGGTACTCCTTTCATCCATATATATTTCATAGAAATATATTGAAAGAGTGAAGTCATGCTTGCATTTTGGAAAGTCTTTATGTTGGAATCCTCCACTTGAAAACAGGTCCTTTATATATATATCCTCTGATGCACGGGCTTTGGCTAAGCTCTGCAAATGAGACTCAGCCAGGATTGCTGAGTGTTAGGTGTCCCAGGATGCACCAACCTACCTGTCCCAGTCCCATCCAACAGGGAAGGCAGAGATGGGATCCTTGGGAGTACTTGTCACCTATCAACTGTCCCTCCCTGACCTGCCTCGGGTGACTTTTGGCACTGTGATGATTTTGATGTACAGAAAGGCCAAGAGGATTGGTTGTCCAGGCTAGTGCTCATCCAAAAGTTTTGATGAAAGTGTTGAGAGGTGAGAGACCATGCTCTGAAAAAAGTAAAACCTTCTGATTTTGTCTTTTTTGTTTTTGGATTTAGGCCTCGGTAAACTAAAGTATTTTCTAAGTTACAACTTGGCTAAAATTTTTCTGTCAAAACAAGTTGGATGTGAAAACATCCCTTCTTTAAAGGGAAACCCGTCATTTTAATATAAAAATACATTTTCTTCTGTTTTCAACCAGAATGTTCCGCTTTCAAAGGTAGAGCTGCTTTTGGTTTGCTTTGCACTCTTAGCTTTTAGTTAGATTTTTCAGTATATCGAATAAATGTAAACACTTTCCTCTGATGTGTTTAGAACAACTCTCAATATCTTGTTTAATACCTTAAGAACCAAACTGGGGAGGTTGTTCCTGCTTGTTACTTGTGTTCAGCCTGATTATGGAGGTAGCCCCGGCTCTCAGAGACACCTGCCTAGTGCTCAGTACCTTCCATCACCACAGTCCTCAGCAGCAGAGAAGCTGGAGTAGCCTTTGGGTTATGCTGTCTTTGCACTCTTAGCTGGAGTAAATGTCTAGGAAATATCTCAATATGCAGGAAAGAAGGAGAACAAGATGGGGCTTCAACAACCTGGTCTAGTGGAAGATGTCCCTGCCCATGGCAGTGGATTTGGAACTGGATGATCTTTAATGTCTCTTCCAACCCAAACCATTCTATGATTCCTATGATTCTAAGATGTGAACATCTCTGAGGCAAAGCCCAGCAACCTGATACCTCTACATGTAAAGGAAAGACCCAGGAAAAATGTCTCTAGAGTCACTGGGAGTGACTTGGAGCATGTGGGGTTACCACGTCCTCCCCAAGCATAGTATTTGTTATCCAGAGAGCACAGGATTGTTACCACAGCCCAACTCAGACACTTATGTTCCCTCTGAAAATCGTGTCTTAGATATCCACAGAGCAATTAGTCACATTTCCCTTGATCATTTTTCATGTGGGACTAAAAAGTCCTTCAGGTTCTCCCAGTGAGCAGTCTTAAATGTTTGTAACAGGTTATTGTGACATTAATTTTTCCATTTTAATTAGTAATAAGATCATGATGCATGTTTTTACTTTTTCCTTAGTTTACAGTGGCAATTTTTCAGCTTTTCTTGTTTCTTTTTGCCCACCCATACAATGATTTTTTTTAATCATGTATTTCTTGTCTGTGACACCCAAGCAGTATTTTTGGCAGCTCTGAGGAGAAAACAGTGTGTGTTGTATCTCCTTGGGGCATTGCAAGGCTTTACCTCACTGTTTTGAGATACTTGGAAATTAACCCTTGAAATAAGAAATGCGACAATGAAAACTTATCAATAATATCTACAATGACAGTAGTTTCATTGTATAATGTGAGAGTCTGCCTTGTTTCCCTAAAACCCTCTAGGCAAACTTTACTTAATGTTAACATTTAATCACTAATGCAACTTCATTTGGCCCCAAAATATCCACACTGTTTAGAGCTTTGCTTCTGAAACACGTAATTATTCAGACCCAAAACCAGAAAGATGCGCTCAATGCACAAGATGCCAAGCTGAGATTAAACCCACTAAGGTATACAAAGCCTGCTGCAAAAATGATAAATATCTTTGTCAAAATCCCAAGCAAAAACATGTGCGTCAAGTGAGATTGTTGATAAAATATGAATATCAGGGTAGGACTAAGTTGTGGGTTAGTTTCAAAGAATTTATTTTCCTCTGAGATGCAAAAATTATCTCAAATCTTACAACCCATTTCTGAACACTGCATTTATAAATTGTGATGACATGTAGTTTCTTTCTATGGCAACACATAACTTCATAAAAGACCTGTTTATTAAAAGGCATCTGTGGTACACCAGAAGTTTTGGTATACTAATTTTTTAATCCTAATTTGTCTGCCATTCGTTATGTGCATACCCACAAACCTACAGCTTTCTCACACTGGACATGTTTGCTGTGAAAGACGAAAACCCAAAAATGGGACATCTGATTCCGACAGAGACATCATCTGCCCCAGTGAATTAAATGGGTTTTGTTGAGGTGATAGGATGGGGATTTCTCTGCTTTGCAGAGCTGGTCTGAGCTGCAGCGAATCCTATTGTCCCAGGGGAACCTTATGTTAATCCCAGCCCAAATTCTTCCCTATTTCTCACTGCAGCTGCTTATCTGGGATGTGGTAAGGTTTAATTTAGGCATTTCTTACAGGTTTATTTGTCAGGAATTGCTTGTGAACTCAGAGTTGTACAACACAAAATGCAGAAACAAGCATCAGTTTTTACTTCGTGGATAATGCAACTGGAGTCACTGAAGCTTAGTCTTTATTTATGGGAACGGATTTTATTCCTACACCACAAAGTGTCAAAAACCACCTGCTGATGACTAACTGATTTTACCCTGGGCATGGCATGAGCTGGAGTATTCACCCTGTAACTGTGTCAAAGTGAAATTTATTTTAGATCCTTTGAGCTCTTGATTCATAGACTTTAGGCAACAAAGACTCTACAACATTAAGGGATTAGCTTCACTAAGATGTGGTGAGTGGCACACTGCAGTCAGGGTTAAAAAAACAGGGCAGCTTTGGCTTTCAGGCATTTGTTTCCCTTCAGTACCTACAAAAGGTACAGGCACCATGATCTTCCTACCCAGGTGATGTTTACTGTTTAGTGCGAGGGGAAGTGAGGGCACTGGGATTATTTCCATGTGCTGAGAAATGATGGTGTAAGACCACCAAGTGTTTCCTGTATGTGATCAGATATCTCTCTGCAGAGCCATATTCTGGCACCAGCACAATTCCCTTATCAGATTCCTTCCACGTTCTCAAAATTCTGCAATATCCCCTCACTCTCAGAGGTCCTTCAGCTGCCAAGGCTTCCTTACCTTCTTCCTGCTATTTCCCCATGTTTTTTAGCCCTCTGGATTCATCGTGATCCTTTTCTCTGTTTCCTGGTGACTCTTGAATTGGTCTCCTCTACGTCTGGATAATCAGCAGCAGTAACTAATGACATTGAGATATGTCTGATACTCAGCAACCATGGACACTTGGATTCCCTCCCCTCTAAGACCTGCTGTGACTTGGGTTTTCACCATAGCTTCAGGTTCTCACTTTGGATCAATGCATAGCTCTTCACTAAATTAATGCTGAATAATTAATCAGCAGTAAGAATCCTTGCATGGAGGCAGATGAATTAGGCAGTTGGGAAAATATGGTTTTAGACTTGCCTGTCCATTACAAATATTCATTTTTTGGTTCCTTGGACAAGCTTAGACCTCAGTGAAATCAATCTACTTTTCAACTGTACAAGACTGTTTGCCTCAATAAAACTCCAAACAAGACTGAATGTTAATTCTAATATTTGTCTTATGTGACAAAAGGGAAAGACTGCTCTAATTCAACTATTTTGATGATTCATCTATGAACTGTACAAGTGTTAACACATCCTATCATTATGATTTCTACACTCCCATCTGCTTTTTTACTTCACCCACCTGTTCCATCTTGCCTTCTAGATTGCAAACTGTTTGGGGACGGTACATTGTTTACTCTGTGTATGTTGTACAATGTCTAACTTCGACCCAGTTTAGGCTTCTAGGCTCTTCTGTAAAAATAAAAGTTGAGTGTAATGAACATCAGAGATAAGCAGAGGCAATAGTAAGATAATGATTACTTTTTGGATAGGAACCTTTAAAGTGCATTTTATTTTTTACTAATGATATACTTAATGTGTGATAATGATCTTAGTGTAAAATCTGATTGGAAAGTAGACACCTGCTGGTTTTTTTTTCTGCAAAGTGGTTAAATGAGGTCAGCACTTTAAGCTTTCTCCCCTCCCTTCCCTCCAGCCCAGGATTGACCTCGCCTTGGTTAACACCAGATAAAACTGCAATGTCTGGTCCCACCAGTGCCTTGTGGTGGGAAAATTAACATGTGTTAGCTGTTCACTGGTAACAATGCTGAGGTGTTTTAAGGAGAGAAGGGAAGGTTATCAGGTCTGATATTCCATGGACTTCACCACAAAGGCTGACTTTAAGGATGAGCTCTTTTATAGTTGTTATTCCTGCTTGTTGTGAGGAATTTGTAGCCCATTCCTAAGGTACCACCAAATCATCTGCTGGTAGGTAAAGAGCCTGGCATGAGCTGGATTCAAGCCCTTGCCCAAGAGAATATGGACTCATGCATGTTGGGCTGGTCCCCTCCACCATGTATCTGTTTGAACAAGAGTGTTATTGCATGCTTGGCAATAAGGTATTTAGCAGACACCCGTCATCAATCAAAGCATTATCATTAATAATCACAGTGAGACACTGGGCAGAATGGGAAATTAATCACAAGTGGCAGGTGAAGCACCTCAGTGCGAGAGGAGCATTTCTGCATGCTGAAAAGGGGCATTTTTTCTGTTCACCAAGGGAAAGACTGGATTTAATGGCAGAGTAACAACACACTTTCCTCTGCTTGTGTAAAGGAAACAGTCTATGATCACTCTATTACCAAACAGTGTAAACTGTCCTCATATAGTCATTCACAACAGTGAAACAGGGTGACAATTTCTTGAAGCACTGGGAATCCAGATTTCCAGGGGTTGGCAATATGATTTGGATAATTTCAGGACTCATTGTGACTGAAAAATAATATTGTAGTTATCACTTTTCTCCTTCCCACAGGGCTCCCCCTCAACAGGTACCACAAGAAATGCAGTGACTAAAAAAGCAGGGTAATAACGTTGATTTAGTCTAATTAATGAAGCAATAAAGCTGATTGAAACCTAAACAATTCAAATGAAAGTCCTTCTCAATATATCAACAAGTCAAACTTACGTCACTGATTATAGCAGCTTTTTGTTACCCTCTCCCTGAAATGGAAAATGATTCATTCTTTCATTATGACAGTCATGATTTGAATATCATGCTGAGCTAATTGAAGCTTACCTTTACGTTAGAAAAATCTACAAGGCACAGACATAGTGTGTGTGTCTTTTAATAGCTGCTGTCCTGATGCTTTTTTTCTTTTTTAACCAAAGATTATTTTACTCCTGTAATTGAGTGACATAAATTCACATAGAATGAAACTAAATAAACGTATATTCAAAGAAGGCACAGAATGCACGTTTAACCAAGAAGTGTCCAGTATAGTTTTCAGCCCTCAAGCCTGTAAGCAATGACGAATCTATTACTGGTAAAATATTGGTGCAGGGGTCCTTATTGCTTCAGATTTTGTCTCAGGAGAGTACGGGGGTCTCTGGATGTTTATGAGAATGACAATTGCAGCCACATAAGTATGAAAAAGGTAATGATGGCAAGCACAGGACTTTGAAGACCTGGTAGTCCTTTAGCACACTCTCAGCTGAGAAAAGCTGAGCAGTATACACTTAGCACATTTCATATAAGACTCCTTTTTCACTGTAAAAGCCATTTCAGCATTCCAGGCTCACATTTCTCTTTTAATTGGAAGACAAATATTGGCTGGCATTAAAATGGTGTTGTCTTCTTTTTGAGGTGCACTCTCCCTTGAAGGAGAGTCAAACTGAAAGAGGGCAAGTTAACATTAGATATAAGGAAGAAATTCTTTACTGTGGGGGTGGTGAGGTACTGGAAGAGGTTATCCAGAAAAACTGTGGATGCCCCATCCCTGGAAGTGTCCAAGGCCAGGTTGGATGGGGCTCAGAGCAACCTGGTCTGGGAGAAGGTGTCCCTGTCCATGGCAGAGGGTTAGAACTGGATGATCTTTAAGATCCCTTCCAACCCAAACCATTCTATGATTCTATGATTTTATTCTCCAGTATGTAAGACCCCTCTCTTTTTGCCAACACCTTCTCAGATGATGGTAGAGTTCTGAAGCACAGGAACATGAACCCAATATCCAGGATCAGATCAAAATTAATCTTTCCCAGAATCCTGTTTTAATAGTGAATGATAGAGGGTTTTGAGGAAAAGAATAATTAACCTTTTGATAATGGGTAATCTACCTCATGTTAGCTGAAATTATTTGGAGAATAATATGTGGTAAAATTTTAATAGACTAATCTGCTAATTTGATTAATTTCTCTTTTTTTTTTTCACTTTACTACATCCTGTGGCAATAAGTTCTATAGCAACATGGAAAAAATATATTTTCCACATGTTAAGGAAACGTACAATTCTTAAATGTATAGTTCACAATCATCTTCAACAGACTCTTTTCCAAGGCAGAGTCCTATTTGCTTTAGTACTTCCTTAGATTTTCCAACCTCAGCTGATGACAGTGTTGTCTTTCTATAACTGTAGGGAAGGGGATGCTCCAGCCACAAAGACCTACCTTGTTATCACTTTCAGGCTGAATTATATCTAATGATAGCCAGAGAGAAGTTTAACTTATTAGAGCAATCAACATCCAGCCTAACAAACAATTTGACTGTTATACCAAGCCTTCACGATTATTGTCCCATAAGAACATTGAAAGGACTGCTTACTGTTTCCTGGATTACAGAAACCCAGTGTATCCCTGGGTCACTCCTCTAAACTCTGGAGCAGGTGGATATTGCAGGACCCTTCAGGAGGATACTGTAGTATTCCTCTGGGTTGCATTTTGCATTTTGCAGGAGATGGGGCAAAACTTCAGAGGCCACAGTTAAAAACTGACTTTCCAACAGAAGTTCAGCTGAGTCTGGCTGTGGACAAACCTGTTTCAACAGCTCCCTCATTCGTGAGACATATGGGTGATTTCTTAAGGAGTCTACCTCTCTTCTTCATAACCTGCTCTTGTTAATAAATTGTCACCAGAAGTCAGAGCAGACCTTGGTTTCCATTAGAAAGCATGATACACATTAGAAACAGATAAGTGGTTCCAGATATTAAGGGATGAGTGCTTATGAAACGTGTGCAATGGTGCATTATAACGGTTACATTCAAAAATAATTATAAGAACAATAACTAGTAAACAACCCGGGAAGGTCTTTTTTGAAATGTTCAGTTTTAAAACACTCAGTTGTGTTTCAGGAGCGCAGAATTTGGGGCTCATGAAAACACTCAAAATTGAGGCACATTCCTTAACAGGGGTAAGGTAACCCTTGGGGTTGCTGAGACTGGGAAAAGTGACTGTTGAAACATAAAATGCCTCCAAGTCAATTGGGAATATCCTGCTGAAAAAGAAAACCAAAGAGCAGGGAAGGGGAAATGTACTGTCATTTTCTGTTAAGGAGCTCATTTTTTGCCTCCTTTTAGAACCATTTCAAATTACTTCTGGCACAATTTAATAATCTACATCAGTTTCCCAGGACTTAAGATAGCAAATGATATTATGGCAAAAATGTCTTAAATAAAATAAACCTCAGTAAAACCAGAAATGTTGCTTTTTCATCAGTTTCCTGAATAATTCAAGAGCTGTAACATCCACTTTTAAATTTTACTTGAATGGGGATATTCTTCCTCTTAAATGACAACAGTATTTTAGTACAAGGCATATGCAGTGGAGCAGAATTAGGTTAAGATTAGGTGTTATGTAAGAGATTGTGTAATGTAACTCTTTCACATGTGATTGTGCAATTGTCAATATTAATTGTAAGCAATTAACCACGTCCTTTGGATACTGTTCTCATCCTACCTCCCCAGTTCTGTGGGTCACATTCCAAAATCTCTGTGAGGGGGGAGAGAGGCAGGGAGCACGGGGTGGCAACGATGGAGGGAATTCCTTCCATGTTTCACAGCCAAGGGAGGCACAGCTCCTGTCAGATTTGTGACGTTACCTGATGGATTTGGGTTGTTTGATCCTGCCTTAGCACCCCTGCCTGACTTTCTCCCTTATCCAAGAATTTGGCCTAGCTTTTAAACTCCTGCTCCATGCACAAATTGTCCCTCAACCATGACACTGTCCCAGCACAATGTGACCACTGTCATAGATGAGCCACTTGTGACTCAAGGGCCACAGCTTGGACATTCTTGTCCATTGCTTCATACACACTGTGGACTGAATTCGTAACAGTGAGTAAGGAAGATTCCAACAGAGATTGAGTGTGTGTAGAGGAGGGATCTGAGTTGACCTGGAAGTTTTTTTACACTCTTTTGCCCTCAGTTTTTAGCGTAAGGACTCTGGCAATGGGCTCTGTTGATCTTTTAAGCATTCAGCAGGGTGGTGTAGCACCCTTTGGTTGGGTAGCAAATAGTGCAAGTTAGCAGGCCAGCACACATTTATTTTTTTTAGCACATCTGCTGAAGGCTGAAAGATAGGTAGGACAGCTTGGGATAAGGGCTGGTAGATATAGAGGGACGACATTTGACAAAACCTGCTTTTCAGGTTTCTGAGAGGTGGTCATGATACTCACCCTGGAGAAATGCTCTTCCATCACAGACTTCCTGAATTGTCTTTCAAAATGAGTAGGATTCATCTGGCCAAAGACAGACGTTGACAGCAGAGGCACATATGTCTGTGCAAGTCAATCCAGTTTCTCTTTACAGTCAGGGGAAATCTGGCTGATATATCCCAGGAAGCCCAGAAATACTTATCACATTCTCAAACATTCTTCTCAATTAGGTCATACGAATCATGCCTAGAAAGTGCCTGTTTTTCTTCCCTGACTGTAAAGGGGACCAGAGAAGAAAAGTTCAATTACAGATGTCAAAAATGCATGGGTATGCCTGAAATTTTCTGAAAACGAATCATATTTTCTATTCTTCAGTGTCTCATATGTAAAAAGGAGATATCAGTACACTGAAAGGTTAACTACTTGGAAAATATTATATTTTAATTTTTTTTTTGTTACAAAACCACAATTTATGCTATAGTCTGTTTGATTTTACCAATCTAATAGCAAGTAAAATGATGTGCTACTAGGCAAACAAAAACCCCTTCTAAGCTTATTGACACAAACTTTCCTCCCAGCTGATGTTATCTGTTTTCAAATTATATTAGATCATATCTTACCAGGAGAGCAGGCTGGTTAAGCGTAGAGCTGAGTCTGATGACACACCAGTTTTGCTGGATTTAGCTCCAAAAATTTGAATGGAGATTCTGTTGGTGTGATATCACCACATAGCTAGAGGTAGATGCACATTCATGTCTTTGTTCTTTCTCCAGAAAAACCTTGAAGCCTGTTTATGAGCTTATTGAGTAGTAAGATATCAACCAGTTAGAAAGGAAATAAGAAAATAAAGAAAGAGAGTGGAAATAATTAACTTTAAACCCGTAAATATAAAAGTGCTGTTATTGAGATTAAGCAATCAATGTTGAAACCACATTTATCCCTCCACATCTGTTGTATGTAATGCCTTGACACAACCCCAACAAATCTGGCACCTCTAAATACCTTTCTATGCCTTTTTTGTGGTCTCCAAAGCATTTAGCACTTTACTGAAAAAAATACCACTCTGAGGGGTTGTGTAGTTGTCATTGTACTATTTGTAGCTCTTTGAACTAAAACAGTGGACAATAACAGTAGTTCAATGTCCATTGTAGGTAACTTTCAACTGAACTATTCTATCCTATTCTTTGAAAGCCTTCTATTACAGTATTTAATAATACACCTTAAAAGCTGTGATGACACGTTGAGCCCAATAAAGACCTGAGTTGAGTTTGGAAGTGACTGGTTCACCAACCAATTCCAAAAAATGGAAAAATTAAAGTGAAGTGAAGTGTAGTTTTTAGTCCTTCTCAAGGCAACTCTTCAGCAAGATGAAACTAAGTGAAAAAAATAAAACAAAAACTGAGAGCATTCCCCAAAAACCTGGTTTATACGAGATTATATCATTCAGATCCTCTAATCTGTGTGCCACTTTCATAGCATCAACAAAGACCCCTTTCCAGGAGACTGGTGTATTTAAAACCGCAAAATTCAAGGAGAATCAGGTTTTATAGCTGTTCTGACACTCAGGTTATCGATGCATTGAGCTATTGATGTGCACTTTAACTCCAGGAACATAAAGTGTGCCAAAGCAATATTACGTGTGGGAGCTATTCAATAACATGTGGAATGTAAATCTATCCTCTATCTCTTTGCATCAGGAATATTAATTAATCTTGTGATGAGAATGCCATTTTCAGCTTGCAGTGAAAGCTGGGAGAAACTGCCAGTGAACCTTCTGGTTTTAATAACTCTGCATTTTGTTCAAGGAAGGAAAAATTAATTTAGTCATTAAACTGGAGGATTTTCCTGATCATTATGCGACTGAGTTGTAGGTAGAACTTGCAGTCTTTATATTAGAGCAGTGAAAGTGTGGATGCCTCTTTCAATGTCAGTATTTTGTTTGGTTTGGTTTTGGTTTAGAAGACTATGCAAATTCAGGTTCAGATTGTTAGAGAGAGTGGAACAAGGCACTGCACTTGCCCTGAGACACAGAGTGTGGGAATAACCATATGGTCCTTCCCATGTCCACTCTAAACCCATCCCTAATACACCAACTTACAGGCATATGAGCCAAAATGGGTCTGATCCCGTAGCTTTTACTTAAAACTCTCCTTCCCCAATGCCATATCCTTTGATTTGTGAAAACCCAGGGTCGGCATATCCAGTGTTTGCTACTGCAGATCATGATGATGAAAAAGATAAAGATTACATCAGTCTCAAAGAGTATTGAGACCGTGAGATCTCACAGTATATTATGACCTGGAGATATTGTCTACTGGAAATAGAAAACAAGAGTGCACATGCTTAAATCTTATGAAAACAGGTCCTCACAATTTATGCAGCAATTCCAAATGTAATAGACAATGAGTAAGAAATCCAGGGTCATTTATTAGCTGGCAAAATCCCGGCTACACATCTTTCTTAGAGCAGCACCTTTAATGAACTCTCAAGGTGCAAGCTCATTTCATCATGTGCTAGCGTGTCTTCTTGAAGAGAAATCTTGTTGATGTCTGTCTGATCTTTAATAGCTAGAGATAAGAAATTCTCTGTCAATGTCAATAATGATACAATGAAATAAACCCTATCCATGCGCGTACATCTGTAGGGGGAGCTGCTCAGGAATTTTTCCAATAGGATGTTTTACAGTGCAAAAAGTGCCAACTCATGTGACTGCTTTTCCCCCCCCCCCCCCGAGGAGGAGTTATTTTTGTCTAAGGAATTATTGGACTTAGGGAGGATGGAGTAGGGCAAAGGGAATGTTGATCACATGCTATTGACAACAATAGACTGGGAAGAAGCTTGTTTCAGTCCCTGCTCTGAATCACATAGTGATGCAGCTTTCTAAACCCTGAATAGACTCAGCAAGAACAAGCATTTCAAAAGCTTTCTAGAAAAGAGACAGAAACTGAACTCTTCTGTTGTGGAATAAAACGCAAAAAAAGTATTCCAAATATTTTTCACAAGACATTAGGGAGAGGTGCTATCTACAAATGCACATTCCTGTGAGCATGTACATCCTGCAGGTAATTTTGTTATACCACACAACTAATGTAGAGCCAGGCATAATTCTCCTTTGGGGCTAAAGGATGATCACATTCCTCATACAGTCCATCTCTCCTCCCTTTAGCAGCCTCTTCTGTTCCTATTGAGACCATCCCTGTTCCTCATTCAGATAAAAGTCCCTCATAAGAACCCTTCCTTGAGTTCCAAGGAAGGACCTTCATACACTTTTTATTGACTTTTGGATTCACTGTTTGAGGAGGGAAATGGGGCACTGGAAGAATGGCACTGAATCTCAAGAAGACTTACAGCTCCTGAGTGTTGTCTGTTGAGTGGATCAGAGAATGGTGCTCATTCAACTCGTTAGATACATTTGTCAAAGATGTGCAAGCACAAGTGCCTCCATGCATTTGTAATTTGACATTACTTCATTACTAATTTGAAGTAATTTGACATTACTTCAGCAACTGGGCATTTTAATCAGAGGTACAGTCTTATCAAAAAAATCAGATAATGGATAAAGACCCTTTCCTATTCTTTGGCAGTTCCTACAAATCATCCAAATCTTTTTTTTATGCCCTTAAGCATCAGTGCGAGAAAATTCTAAAAGATAAGTTAAAAAAAAAATTAAAATTAAATCTTTTCTAAACATTCGAAACATTTTTCTATGTTTTACTGGAGAAAGTTGTCAAAGTCTTTTTACCTTGTCTGAGAAGTTTTGTGTTCACATAATCCTAGAAATGTTGTTTCCTGATTTCATATTAACAAAATATTACCATATTTTACTAAGAACAACTGATTCTAGTATTTGAAAAAAAAAATTATTTTCTGCTATGGCTTTTAAAACTGATGGAGATTTAAAAGTCATGATAGTACATGTACAAACATTTTTGAAGGCCAATATCCAGCTGATTAGATCTCTGAAAAACTAATTAACTAATTTTCTTGAAACTCCAGAGCAAATTGAAGTATTATCCAAAGCTTAAAGCTGAAAAGTTGGAGAAGGTTTCATTTATTAAAAAAGGCCAAATTATTAACACTTAACAGAGCTTGTTAATTATTTCAGTACAGCAGAGCTGTCGTACCCATTAATTAATTATATAAACCAGTCAGTATTTTAAAATAAGTCAATATAAACTTAGATTATCTGAGCTGATTCTTGTTCCAAGCTCCCTTATTTGAAACTAGTGTAATACTGCTCTTTTACCTGAGTAAATTGTTCTTCAAAATTATAAAAATAGTAAAAGGATGGGAGTTAAGGATGCCAAAATAACTTGTTACATCTGAGTTTTATAGTGCAACAAGGGCAGCTACTGACATTTGAGTGAATGTCTTCAAAAAAAGCACAGCCTGCTTTAAAATCAAAAAATCATAAGTTAAATGTTCTGTGTTAAACATCTAAATTTAGTTTTGTGTGTCCGGGGACTGACAGCTGATATTGTTGTTGCTTTTTAGATTCAAGTTACCCTGAGACAGAGGGAAAGGAGAAACTATCTGAATTCTTGCATTTCTGCACTGCAGTGTGTCCAGTCATTAACCAGAATCTGTCGATTCATCCTAGAAAATAATAACAGTGAAAAGCAAATATTGCAAGGGACAGGGAATTTTTTATAATGATCCACCAAAATGAGCAAGTTCATTTACAGGATTTAAATATAGAAAAATATTTGTCCTTTAGTTGAGTATAAATTCAAAGATAATTTTATAATTATCTTTTCTTTAGTTTCTCTCATCAGGAATTTGCTCTCATCAGATTCAGGAGGTATCAAGATCCTTGGAGCAATTTATTCATCTTACATGAATTATGCTGATTTTTGCTTTTACTGTCTCAGAGTATGCTCCTGTTTGTGATATAATCCCTTTTTAACAATATTTATTTAAAGAGATTTTTGTAGGGTTGTTTTTTTTTCTGGTACAACTTGGCAAGGCTTTTTAAAACATGCTCAGTTTTGTTTGGTTGGCTTTTTGTTTCACTTTGTTTTGTTTCCTTTTGTTTTGTGTTTTCTAGATGCAAGTAAGAAAAACTACTATGAAATGTTATAGTAAAACCTAACAAAACCAGAAACCCCACCTTGCTCAGCATAAAAATAGCAACAGCATATTTAAGTGAACATCTGTCAGGGGAAGCAGAATGAAATACCTTTCTTATAAAACATCATTTTGCTTGTACAAGGGTAAATCTGTTTCATTTCTCGATGTTCACATTAAGATCCATTTGATTTAACCATATCTTTGCTTTGGAGGGGAAAAAAAAATCCAGTGTGTTAATAATGCTTTATAGTATATGAGAAATGGGTATATGAGTCAATATTGCTCCAGTGCTGTGCATTATTAAGAATAAGTTAAAGTAGGTCAGCACAGCACACGAGGCTAAATAGACTAATAATGCATTCTAAAGTAGACATTCATCTACCAAGGAGTCATGCTTTATGTGCTGGCACCAACACAAGATAAGCATTTTGATTTGTGGATTTTCAAGATCACATTTGTACCGAAAAAAGAAATAGCTGCTTCACTTTCTCCAAAATTCACCCTCGCTTTTCCTAAAGGAGCATGGCTGAGTATAATTTTGCTCTAAATGTAGGGGTTTGCTGGGGAGATTTTTGGTTTGATTTTTTAAAAGCAAAACGTAGATAAGACATATATATAAAAAAAGAGATAAGATAATAAAAGCAGTTAAAAATTAAATTTACCTGCAAGTGTTTACAAGTTAATCATAGAAATTTTGTAGTAGCTCATGAGTGTCGGGACATAAAACAGACCAGAAACTAAAATGAAAATAGTAATCACTGTATTTTCCCCAAATTAAAAGATGTACTGAAAGCAAGCTACAGAGGAAGAGTTGCAAAGTGAATGTACTTGGCTGACTGCTACTGAGTTTTAAGCACTGATGAGTCCAAAAATGTTTTTTTAAATTGTCATAAGTACCCAGTCAGGGAAATTCCTCTTCTGAAAGTATTGGAAAATAATAATGTGGCATTCCATTGTTATTAAGTCTCAAAGTCCACAGACCACATCTGTTCAGGTTACAAGTTAAAACTATGTTATCATGCTCAGGTTTTTGTTTTCTTTCTTGAGTATCATTCATCATCAATATGAGAGATATTATAACTGAAAATTATCCTACAGTTCCATTCCTGATTTCTGAGCCAAAAGCTGAGTTGTCTCCCCAGAGCTAACAGTACTAAAATGCAGTTAAAATGATCAAGTATGAGTCAAATACACAAAGAGAAAGGTTTATTAAGGAAGGAGGTGCCAGCCTTTGATGGACTTATACTTTAAGCACCGTACTTCATTCTCCGCTGGCTGCGTTATAAAACCAAAAGGGAATATCTCCTCTTTTGTTGGTTTTTAGAGGATGGATTTAGAGCCATTAAAGTTGAATTTTAAGAATATTGCCTCTGTGTTTTCCCAAGCACCAAATAATCCCCAGAACTTTGCTCATTTCCACAGCCTAAAAATAGAATACTTTGGGAAGGAGTGACCACCATGCAGTTCTGACCAGCATTCAGACAAAGGTGGTTCTCAGGCTGAGGTCTGTCCCCCGGCTTTCTATGGCTGGTGGAGGGATGCAACCCTGTCCAAACTGCTGCTGACACTAATTCTGGTTGTTTTGCCTGGATACTTGCTGCAAATTTCCTCCTCCCCCTCGTTGTGCCAGAAGTAGCTGGAGAAACATGAACACTTCTATTACACCCACTGCTTCAGCTCAAGCATGTATGGGGCTGACTTCTGAGATAAGGGGGAAAAAAGTCCATAAAAATCGATTTGATACATGATAACGATGGAATTTATGTATTTAATCTGTCTCCTAAGTGTCTTTAATCTCTAAATAACCTTTACGAGCGGTTGCCCATCATCCAATTTTCTTGTGTCATTAACCAGCCTTGGAAAGAGCTCAATGCAGGTAATGGGAGCCTGAAGTGATATCAGGACATCATATTATCATTGTTTTCTGGCCCTAAAATCAAGTTAATAAAGAGGAACGTGCCAAAAGAATTGGGCACTCCCTGATAGAGAAAAACACAGGATGAACTCAGTGCACTTTTTTAACAGAACATACTCTTGCATAAGTATTTAATGATTCATGTATATTGCTTAAAGATGAGCTACATACAAGAGAAAAACAAGAAATCATGTGGGCTTTTCTCCTGCTTTGTTTGCAGCAATGCATGAGAAAATAATGAAGTATGTTTTAAGTATATAATTTTAGCCTTGTTATTGCTCTTATTTTTCATATATGGGATCAACAGATGGTTGGTAGAGAATAAAAAGGAATAACAAAATAATCAAACTCAAGAGAGTGAAAAACATTTTAAATTAATGTTTTAAAAGATATTTGCTGTTTGATGTTTTAATTAAAGTGCTCCAAAAGCACTCCAGAACCTCAACCCCATGAAAAAAAACAATTGTAATGCTTCTAGAATTTCTTCAGTTGAAAAAGATAAGAAGAAAAGTCTTGTATTAAAAAAATCTAAAATCAGTCTCACTAAATTGTCCCTGAAAGTTCCTTTTCATTAAAAAAAGGAAGGTATAAAGAACAATATCTGCATTCCAGAAAAACCTTTAGTGAGTTAACCTAAATATGTACAACAAAAACAAAGTAAACATTGTAAATCTGCCCTGAAATACCAGTTGACTTGTATGCATTATTTTACAAAGCACTTATTTAATCATTTAGGTAAACTTTGCAAAACTATTTCAGCATGTTTGGGGTTTTGTTTTTTTTTTTTTTTTTTAATATACAAAGAAGAATTGTCCCTTTTGAGTATGTCTTGAGAACACATTATTATGAAACAGCTTGGAGAATATGGGAGATTGCTTATCTTGCTATATTTAATAGGACAATCTTAAACTGTAAGCTCTGGTTTTGCTGTAAGAAAAACAGATCTCCTGCCATCATGTGGAATGTAGCAGTATCTCCTTTTTGAAATGATCTGGTATTTGAATGCCATAACAACAAATACATTTTAACAACGACATTATTTTGTTTTGCACTTGAAAACTGAACCATGATTACAGAACACAAGCATTTTGGTGGACAGTGTCCTACACCATCTTCAGTGAAACATCCTCTGTGATTGTGATGGGAAAGCTCTGCCTATCAAGCTCTTGTGAAATGGACCCATTTCTTTTAATTCCTAATGTCAGGAACGTTAAGTTACACGTCAGTTTTGAGACTCCTCCTCACAGGATTGTGTCTGTATTATATATCTCATTGATTTCAATGAAGTCACACCAGGAAGAGGTTTGGGTTATCCTGCATTCTCATTATCGCTATCAGACTGTTTGAAAATATGCCAGGCCTGATACTTATCTACTAATGTCACTTATACCATTTTAAATCCCCAGAGCAGAATGCAGCCAAGCTTGCCTGTAGAAGATCTTGACCAAATTCCAGAGCCTTTATGCATGCAAAATGTGCATCTACGAAGAAGTTGCTGCCAGAGCCACTGGACTTCTAAAGGAAACGCACATCTCCTGGCCACACAATTAAAGCCAGATGGACATCCCTGCCCAAAGGGAATGCAGGTCTTCAGTGCTGAGAGATTGGTCTTGATGGGAAACAAAACAAAAGTAGCACATGTCTAGTTATCAGGTCAATCACAGAAGCACAGGGTGGCTGACGTTAGAGAGGGCCTCTGGAAATCAACACATCCAACTTCACAGTCAGAGCAGACTCAACTAGAGCAGACTGCTGAGGGTCAAGCCCAGTCAAGTTCTGACTATCTCCAAAGATGGAGACTCTACAACCATTGGATCCCTTTCAACCTTGATCTGTTTTGACCTTTGTTGACCTTAACCCAAAATTTTCGTATTTCTGCTGGTGCAGGCCTTTCCCTAGCCTCCCAGAGAAACCCCAAATTATGGAGGATTCGTCTACTTACTGCTCCAAGAGAGTGTTTTGCTTATCTTAGTTTTCAACACTGAGATATACTTCTCCCCACTATTTATCATTTTGTTCTTTCCTTTCCTGTCTGTGGCACTTTCTCTTTTCCCTCTGAAGTCAGTTGTCCTGTTTTTCCTGGTAGTACCTCATTTACCCTTCCTGCTTACAGCCCGGTGATTTTGTGAGACGATTCAAAAGGTTCTTCTTTGCTCGAGATGGAGGTAATACATGAATCTTTCTGGAAATAGAAATTATTGACAAAATAACAATACTGGCTTCCAACTGCCTCTGAATTTTCTCATTATACCCTTCATTAAAGCTCTCACTTAAGAAAGTAACAGAAAATCAACATGTGGTGACATATTTTACGTTGCATCAAATTGCACACCTGTGTTGGAAAGCAGAAGACCCCCTTGTTTTGTGATCTCTCCTTGTACAGAGCTGATCACTTCAGCCTTTCTGCTGTGCAGAAAGGAAGGCTCAATGGGTACAGATTTCATCAGACAAGATGATTTTCAGAACATATCCTAAAATGGCCATGCCATGAGTTACCTCTTCTTTGTAAACCAGGTAGATTGGAATGCTGTTCAATGCAGTGATTTTCAGTTTTCTAAGACCCAGCTAAGATGGAATGCTACATCTTTCCAATAATCGAAGCAAACACACTCATTTCATAAAGCAATAAAGGAAATTTTCATTTTTCTTAGAAATATGAAAAAAATTTTTTCTAAGTTTTACAGTAATTCCTACAGCAGATTAATCTTCTGAAATAATTTAAATCTTCATGGTTTTCTTCTCTTCATTCAGAAAAGTTTAATTTCTCTTCATAATGACTAACGTATAAGTCTGTTTTAATACAAAGATTTTAAACATTTCTAGGATAATTCTAATTGAAAATATTGTCAATCATTTAGTACAGTTCCTTCTTGAAATTATTTACATTATCTTTTTTTTTCCACCACTGGATAGATGTAGTTGGCCCACTTGTGCAGGGTGAATACGAAATATTTTAAAAATAATTCAGTTTTGTCTAAGGAAAGTTAGAAAAAGGTCTAATTCATTATATTCATCCAGTAAAGGTGTTTCCAGTGGATGAACACTGAACTAAGAAGAAAGCTGTATTCAGCCAAAGGAGAAGTTGTCTAACATTAGGTATCCAATACATCTTGAAGCTCACAGGCACCAACAGCTCCATGGATTTCCTACTCCAGCTGCCTATAATATTGCTGCAGTCCAGGTTGTGGTTTGGAGAATAATGTGATTAAAGCAAAATAAAAGTTTTCTAGAGGTGTGTTTATTGGTCACTCATCAAATACCCTTCAATGACAAATTGACATTGGAACAATTTTCTTGGCCACGATGTGCTTTTTGCTGCTTTTGTGTCCCCTGGAAAGTATTTGTGAATTCTTCACTCATCCAATGGTAATGATGAATTTGTAGGTGTTGTCTCAGAAGTTTTTAGCTCTGGGGCTTTATCTTTCTTCTCTGTAACGTAGGATGATTCTTAGTCCAGAGGACTGCTGTGAAGTCTAAATCAGTTGTTATTCTTGGCTTACACTGCTGCCTGAGAGGTGTCCTTGAAGAAGTCTTTCTTCCTTTTTTTTTTTTTTTTTAATTCTGTCAGTGCTAAATATTATGATAATTCATAGGTCAGATCACAAACTCTTTACTCAGGCAAAATTTAAATTGACTTAACTTCAGGGTTATGACAGAATATCAAAAATGCAGTATTATTTGGATTTGTTATTTACAGGGAGAAATGCAGTACGTATATAGTTGTGTGTGTTTCTTTAACAGAACCTTGTGAATTCTTATCTATTTTCATGTGTACACTTATTTATTTCAAACTGTTTATACAAGATAACTAAAATGAATAAGAAAGGAGAAAAAAATCTTGCATGTGTTTAAATACACCAATGTGATGCATTGGCTTTTTACAAATACAAACAATACAATGAATATGTAGCCTTCCTATTACAAGTTCAAGTGGAAAAGCAACACAAGACCAAATTAATCAGGTCTAAAATTCTTCCTGCAATCTCTTGCCAGACAAATGAGGTTCCTTATGGCCGATGTCAATGGTATTCTAAAGTTTTAAAATCAATAAACAGGCTGTAAAATTGCATCTGTAATCAGGATAAGGAACACAAACATTTACAGAGTAACATGCAAACATAACAAAATACTGCAGCCAGCTAAAATGGAATGAGACGCCCTGTTCAGATGCCATTATTTTTAAATGCATGTTTAATTTAGCATCCCAGCTGAGATAAAATGCAGACAGAGCCATGTTAAATTGGTATTACCAACTGCCTGGAGATATCTCCAGATTAACCCACCTATCCACAACCCATCTATAGTAAAAAAGAAATTAAAACTAAACGACAGAATTCAGCCCTTTTAGTATTTTTTTCCTTTCCCCCCCGCCCCCCCCAGTATTGTACATCATTGTCGAAACATTCAGAGATAAAGTTTAGCATTACAGAGAGCTGGTTATTATTTAGACAAGCCACAGCACCAGCACCAGGAAGTTCCCAGGTAAGCATGTACCTGAAAAGGTCTCTGTGTGTTGCGGCAAGTTGTTGCAAGTGAAATGTTTTGGAGAGCTCTAACAGGTGTTTCGGGAACACACTGTGATTTAACCCAGAGCTGCTGCTCTGTAACATGGCCAGTTTGCTCCCAGATCCTGTAATGTATGATTGATCTTCCCAGAGCTTGGGGGAATAACCCACAGCAGCATGAGGTAAAAACAAACAAACAACAATGAGAACAGAAAAAACAGATACGGGGGGAGGTGGGGGGGGGGAATAAAGGAAAAAAATGGAGTGGGAAAAAGAGTAGATTGGGGGAAAAGTGACACTTTGAGGTACACAGGCACTGTTAGAGCAACATCTACCTTTTGTTGTTGGTTTCTTGGGGACAGATGTGTAGCATTTGGTTCTTAAAAAGAAATACTGAGTTGGACCAAAAAGAGAACTGAAAAGAAGGCATGTCTCAATCTGTAGAGACCTAGAAATCTACAGAAACCTAAATTTTTAAGTTTTCGGGGGAATTTTTGCTGTAGTTTGTGTTTTATCCTGGCAGCACGTGATTATGGAAGAATCTCAGATTTCAGTACAATAGAAATTAATCCCTGAAATGAAGGGTGAGTTTGCTTTTTGGAGTCCTTGCTCTTCCATGGACACGATCCTTCAGCAAATTGTTTTTTTTTCCTTTCTGTGCTTCAATTCCTAATCTGTGCAATGGGAATGAATGTGCTTGATTTCCTCACAGGAGTGATGTGAAGATAAATGCATTCAAAAACATGCAGTGCTCCAATAATCCATTGCATACTTGACTACCATAAAAAAATTATTAATACAGGACAAATGAAATGAAGGTTGATGATGTGCCTGTACCTGAATACCCCTGAGGGCGCAATAATCAAAAGCCAAATGAAGGAAATAATTTGATGTCAATCTCATGCATTCTTGGAGTTGGATTCTGGTTTCTTTTACATTAATGGTTGACAAGATTGCCATCAAGAGATGTGTATAAGGTATGTCTACACTTTAGTTGCAAGTTTAATGTTGAGATACCTATGTTAGACTTAAACAGAGTACTGATCTCACCACTTTAACACAGAAATCTATTACCTAGGTGAAAAATTGTGGGGAAAATGTTACTTTAGTGGGAAAAGCATCAAATAAAATGTTGTTCCTCAATACTATCTTACTTCTTGCAAGGAACACGTTTGGTGCAGGTTGTTTCCAAACCTGTTTTGCATCTCTCAGTAATATGTCCCAGCTATGAGCAATAGACTGTGAGAGCTAAAGGGAGGGAAACGTGATCAACTGAGTGACAGAGAGAGAAGAGAAATACAAGGGAAAAGATGTATTTTAGGAACAAGATGAAATATATTTGTAGTATTATCAGGGTACAGAGCAAGGTACCTGGTAGCCACTTCAGAACACAACACTTACGCTCTAACTACTAGAAAATACCTGTTTAGGGGTTAATGACATATTTGTATGGGTGAACAAGGAGTGTGGAAAGAATATGATACGAGGGAGAGAAGGAGCAAATCTGAGGAGTTCAGTACAATGGCCTTGATTTGCTCCATTTACACTGAGCTGCTCATTTAGGCTTCCTCTGGGTTCCTTCTGTTGTCACCACAGAGTTTTGTGTAGGATACCCATCCTTCCATGGAGTCAGCCAGAAGTTACAAAAAGCCTACAAAGTCTGATTTAACTTCAGTGTAAGCTCTGCTGTGACCTGATGAGCTCCAAAAGTCCCTTCTAACCTAAGGGTGTCCGTGGTCCCATGGTTCTTCAAACCACCATCTGGATGTAGCAACCCTCTCCACTGGCTGTCTAGAAAGCCAAGGAGGAACACTTTCCTGCAGATGCTTTTCGTTAATTCCAAACGTACGATGGAACCTGGGCCAAGAAAGAGGGATATTTTCACAATGAGTGAGAAAGAAAGGTGGTTGATTGCTCATAGGTGGAGCCCTCAGATGAGCACTGTCACTCTAGAATGCAAGACATCCCATTACCCTACAAGCACATAGGATGTTATTTTCTTTGGGCAGAATATATTCAAGAAACCAAAATTAGCCTTAGTTTGGAACACTCTCCTTTTTACTTTTCTGCAGAAAAACCTTGATTTTCATTTCATCTTATAGGAGTTACTTCAGTGCAGATACTAATTATTAGCCAGGACATGTCAGTGCTAATCCATCTTTAAGACAAGATAAAAATCACATTATTTGCTAGTTATATTAGACAAGAGACGGCAGAAGCATGTTGGCTTTTTTGGAACTAAAATTCAAATTTTCCCATGAAACAGGAGAGAAAAATATTTATTTTTGAAAATGCCATTGGAAGTTGATAGTTGATATTCAGGAATTTCTCACCGATTAAGAATTAAAGTTCCCTACAAGGTCTTTATCTTGTTTAATATAACTACTGACTAATAAAACTTATCTTGTTTAATAATGGATGAACTAATTATCCCTATACATGTTTAATCCTTTTTAAAACCTGCTAAGCTCTTGGACTTGCAGCTATCATGTGGCAATCAGTTCCACAGGTCAATTATCTATTGTGAAAAAATGTCTTCCCTTTTATCCTCTCTGAACGTCTTGCCATCCAGTTCCATAGGATGCTTCATTGTTCTTGTAATATGAAATGGGGTAATTGGGAACAACCTATTTTATGATCTCTATCACATCCCTCGTGTTTGTTTATCTTCTTTCTTTCTTGATCAATTTTTCATTACAAGCATCTTTTGGTGCCTTAAACTTTTCTACTGCCCATTCCCAAGCCCTTGCTTTCCTCTATTTTGATGGTAACAGCAAGCCAGGCTCAGAATTCCACCATTTTTCTCACTATTTTATTGATAATCACATGAATTGCAGTGCTGAGCATGTCACTGTCATTGGCTAGTCTTATAAATGTTGCAGCAGTTATAATTAATGGTTCTACTCACTGTCCTAAGTTGCTTAGCCCATATGTATGCAGCAATTGTTATTAATAAATCACTGTTTATCTACGATTACGACATTGGGGAGTTGTTATTATTTCCTTTTTCTAATTAAAAGAAAATAATTCAGGTAATGATGTATCAGCCACTAGAGATGCAGAAAGACTAGAACAGTACATTGCTCATTGCTGCAGTGTCTGACTTTGGCTACTGACTACTGTATGGAGCTTCAAAGGGAGTTTATGTTCTCCCTAGGCAAACTCAGGGAATAAGGTATGAATCTCCAAAAAATATTTTCACAAACTCAGTACATCATGCTGAGTGACTCTGTTAGATATGGGATTAGAAACCCAAGTTTTCCCATTCTGCCTCTGTCTAGAGTTATTATCTCTTCCAAAAGCACAATGAATATTTAATTAATGTGGAACAGATTTACTGGAAATGATTGTGAGACCCACAATCTCCTGGACTATCTCTTGGTGGTTAGGGTATTCTCCTGGGAGGTAGAGAAATAGAGATGTGGTTTCAAATCCCCTCAGGAACAAGAGAAATTTGCACCTGGGACTGGCCCGTTCCAGGTGAAGCCATGAGACTTTTGAATACAAAGAACTCGGCAATAAATCTCATTTTCTTGGATGGGTTTCTCTGTGCTCTGAGAATGTTTCTGGCTTAGGTCCTGTGGGCCAGATAGGCAGGGAAACCACCTAGTTTGCAAATCCAGTCCATAGTGGAATGAGAATAGGTGTGGAACACCTTGGCAATACAAGACTGTTGCAGAAGTGTGAGGGAGTTTACTGGAAGTATGGTGGCTGTGGTAACTCTTGATCTGGATATCTAATGTGAAGTGAGGTTTGTGGACAGTCAATATCTTTATTTAGACCAAGCAATATCACTGGAAAAAACCAGGTGTTTTAGATAAATAAGCCACAAACATTTTTTTCAGGCTTGCAATAAACTCAGAAATATTTATGTAAATGACACATTATAGTATATTCCATTAGTCTAAATTTAATAACTTTTCTTATGTAACCTAATCTAGAGGAAACGTATGAACTTGGAAACCTAAGTGTCTACAAGGCCAGGCAAAAATAGGCCTAAATAGGGCCAGGCAAAAATAGGGTCTAAAACATGACCTTTGGCTTCTGAAAAGTTTTTCAGTAGCTGCGGCTTTGACTTTTTAACACCGTTTTTCAGCAAAAGCATTGCAGGAAGTCAGTAGCTGTACCACTAAAGAGCATTAATCAGCGCTGCTCAGAGTTCCCATCCTCCACGAGGGAAGCATTAGGGACAGCACAGAGAAGGATGACGGTTAGAAGCAGATGGTGAGTAAACTGTTAAGAGTCCAACTTCATTAGCATTGCTTTGATAGATTAATGGTGCCCTGAAATCCTGCCAGGCAGGCTGTTGCCAAAGGTGCCATCTGCGTGGAAAAGCATGCACATCAAGAAATTCAGCAGGAAAAAAAAAAGAAAAGAAAAAAAAAATAAAAAAGAACAACTAGCTCCATCAGTCACACCCCATTATTTCCACCCACTATGTGCTGATGGATAACCAAAAAACCAACAGTAATTATAAAAATGTGGAATTATATTAAAAAAGAAAAATGATACCTGAATGTCATGCTCTGTACTTTCAGGTAGTGGGTCTTCTCAATTAATCTAATAATATCTTCTATTATCATTATTATATTGTCATCAACATCAGCTTCATTGTGTATATTATTTTTACCATTACTTGCAATGTGGACACACCTTGAAGGCCAATTGCTGTATGACTTTGCATTTCAGTGGTAAGAGGTAAACCCTGCTTCAGAGAGTTCAGCAAAGCATTTTCCAGTTCCATTCTACTGAAACTGTTCCTAATTATTTCCCATTTGAGCCAATACCTGTTTCATAGTCAGTTTGTTAACGCTGAATGCATTTGGCATGGTTCACAGTCTAAAAGTAAAATATATAGGAAGGGGATAGTTTGAGGTGGGAAAGAGATGGCCAAGGTTGAACCTCCAGCTCCCCTGACAGATCCTTTGCATTTTTTTGTGTAAGAAGCTTTTTCCTGGCTCCCTGCAGCTGTGTGAGTGGATTGAAAAAATTGGTGCTGCACTGGGTTAGAAACATGAGTGTTACCAGTATTCTGGTGGGCAAGTAAGAGATGTCATTTAGAAGAGCTAAATATCTCACAGTTCTCCTTTCCTCCTTATTCACTCCACCTGCAGGTAAATCTGTTCCTAAACATGATTCATTTCTGTATAACAAGATACAACAGTGAGATTATTTCAGGGACCTCATCAGGCTTGCCGGGTTGCAGTGCATCACCTCTGATAACAAGAATCAAACATCCAGCCTCTTCCCATTGGAGCCAATTTGCAGAGTGCTCACCTGCAGCATGATCAAAAAGCCTGTGGGCTCCATGAACCTTACTTAGGATCTGTAAAGTTGCCCAGCCATGTGGTGTAGAAACAAGGATGGGTGTCGTATGGACTGGTATCTTGTGTGGAAAAGGTGGGGAAGGCAGAGGGACAGGGAAGCTGCAGTGCGGCAGTTGGGTGTCGAAAATACAGGGGACACAGTTCTGCTGCCTGAACACAGGTATCTACTGCTATTTGAGATGCCTTAGGGTACTCAAGGTGGATGGCAGATGAATGGCAGATGCTTGAATGGATCTCTGGGAGGCCGTCACCTGACTGAGATCAGGTGGGATACCCTTGCATATCTCAAAACATTTTTAAGTAACAGAAACAAGCTCAGGTGAAGAATATCTTCACTCCAGGCTCAATTACCCAAGTTACCTGAGACACCATTCAGGTGTCTATATCAAATGGTGTTTAAACTGCTATTTTTGTCCATATGAGACAGATTCAATGCAAATGTGTGGTCCAGCTTCCTAACCATGAGCTTTTACTGGCCTTTGTGACACCTTAGGGAAGGGTACCAGGAAAGCCCAGAGAGGGCCTGAGATTCTCTTATAAATCCTGGGTAAAATATGCAAGGCCTACAAACATGTCTAAGATATACCATGTTTTCTCAAATGGCACTAAATATCTGTGTGGGCAACCGAATCAAATCTAAGTTCACATAATTATACCTCCAAATTTGGGTGTCTGAATCTGGAGCTGAATAACATCAGCCTTGTGCTGAACTGACCTCCAACAGAAGACTAGATATTTCAGAGGAAAAAAATCCAAACAACCAAACAAAACCAAAATAAAACTTAAAATTAGTAGTCAGTCAGGCAGGTAGCACCCCAGGTGAAATACTGCCCCAAACTCCTGACTTTTGGTCCAAACAAGTTACCAATATATGCCAACCTTATACAAACCCAACCTACATTTCAGTTGCAACTGAGCAAAATTTTAATCAGTGATGGCAACAGACAGAAAGAGTAGATGGAAAGGGAGATACCAGAGAAGGAGGGTGGTAATATTGATGACATATAATTATCCGCCGTATTAGCAAAGGCTGGGCAGGTGGGGCAGTCTCCATTACAAATGTTGGCTGTGTTTAACATGTTGGTGAAGTCTGAGGCACTTGCACAATGTTGACCGTGACTTCCAGTCAGTTTAAACCAAGCTCAGTTGCGTTCAGGGCTTAGCTCTCGATTCTCCACCTTCCTTAAGAATGTTCTCAGATCCTTCCAGCCTCAAACCTGGCTAAATCCATGTATTAATCCCAATTAGCTGGCATGGTGCTGCATACAGTTTTTCATGAGTCGTGGTGAAAATATCCGTTGACACTGTCAGACATACAAAAAAATTTCCCAGGAAAGAAAACACACAGAATGTCCAAAGTTCGTGTTCATGTTGATTCACGGCATATTGATTTTCCAAGGAAGCAATAAATCTCCTGTGGATTTAATATTTATTCTGACCTATCCTTAAGAAGCATGAAAAAGAATTGAATGGAATTAACTATACTCCATTACAGTAATCTTTCAGCAATGTTTTTGCCTTCATGCTAAATTAACAATGTCTGCAATTTTTTTCAATTTATTTTTAATATGGACTAGCCTAGACTAAGTCTATATTTACAATTTGCACACTCTATTGTTTATCTAAAAAAAGCCTTTTTAACTATTCTTATGTTTTTACCTGTTAAGGTTCATTTTACTGTTGGAACAAATTTCTGCACGTACTCACACGTGCAGAACACGTTTGTTAGGAGATTCCCAAAATCTCATTGATGTTGTGAAATCACATTAAAAAACCCCCAAAACCACAAAAACCCCCAGAACAGAACCAAAAAAAACAACAAAGGTTCATTAAAAACTAAAGACAATGTATAACTGAGAACAAGAGTCTGATATTCTGTATAACGCAGGCTAATAATTTTTCCATGGTTATTTTTACACTAAGTCACATAATGGTAATAACAGTAAAGGATCTGTCTCCTGAAGTCTAAAAGGGTAGGGACAAGGGAGGATTTCAACTTACAATTAGGTATGACTTGAAACTGCTTTGGTGGGTCCTGTTTTTATCTGTCCATTTGTCATTTTTTCATGGTCCTCAGCAATGTTTACAGGGCCAGTGTTGGTGGTCTGGCTTATAAACAGAACAGGAAGGTCCTGGTGGTTTATATTCATAGACTCAGAGTAGAATCTGAGAATGGTTTGGGCTGGAAGGGACATTAAATATCATCTAGTTCCAACCCTTGTGTCATGGGCAGGGACATCTTCCACTAGAGCAGGTTTTGGAATGACCCATCCAATCTGTCCTTGAACACTGCCTGGCATGGGGCATCCACAGCTTCTCTGGGTGACCCATTCCACCCCCTCACCCTCTCACAGGGAAGAATTTCTTCTGTATATCTGTCTTAAGCTAAGACATTACCATTTGTGAGTCAAGTCTATGAACCATTTAAAACACTTGCAGTCTTTCAGAAAGAAGTAGTTGCTCGAATAAGATGTTCCCAGATCTGTAGGGCCCTGATAAAAGAAGACACACCAGATGAACGTTAGAAACATGAAATTCTCTGCATTGCTTTGGAGGCCCAGTCTGCCCTAGTAACCACTTATATATTTTCCAATGGCATTTTTATTCATTGAAAGGAATGCCAAAATGCTGAGGCCTATCACATTATGTGATAGGATGTACCTCAGATACCGTGGGCACTGTGCTGCTTTATGTTTCAATAACTACTAGTGGTCTCCCAGGCTATCGCTTCTCTGATACAGATTCTTTTAAACCCTCTAAACTAAGGAGAACTTTTTTTTTTTTTAATTACTTGAGAGTTCAGCTTTCTGCTTCTTCATTTGCCCTGGTTTTGATGAGGACAGTTTCTGTACCTCCACCTCTCATTTATTTTCAATTTCTGAAGCCCAGGTTAAGGAACGTCCACACCCAAACAACAGTGACTAAGACTTTGAAATAACATGAGGCATCTTTAACTTATTCTCCAAACGTGTAGCAATGAGTGAGGTGCTGCCTGAAGAAATTGGGTGAGACAATTTCCCAAGTAATGAATTAATAAATGTTGCAACGCTTGTTAGTGCCAGCCAAAATCTCAACTTGGCATGCTAGAACGTGATCAGAGCTCTCATTTGCAGCCACCTTTGCTTTGCTAGACAAGATGCTCCTATTGTATTCAATTAGCACTAAAAAATGAGGATTTCTGAATTATGTTTTAAAATAAATATTGAGGAGGAAGCTCACAGAACAATAACTGGAATAACACACAAGTATTAAACAGAGGCTGTGTGATATAATTCAGCTATGTGCCTGTTTCCAGGAAGAGCAAGACTTCATATCAGTCCTATTCCTGCTGATATGGGGAACTACTTAACCGTGCAACCATTTGCCATCACCAGAAACCATCATGTAAGTTTATCAGGAATGATTTTTTAACCTCCTATAACATAGATTAATAAATAAATCATACCTGCATTTGCCTGATCCAATTTTAGCTATCTTAAACTTGGATACTTAGTCTAACTTAGTTATCCAAAGTGCCTCTGCAGGTGACAGAGACAGTGAGAGAGAGAGGGACCTTGCTGGCTATCTAGATGGTGACTTCAGTTCAACTTAATTGTCCTGGAGGTGCCACGTGTCTCAAAGGATGAGGGACCATAACCAAGTACTTTTGAGTGCACCCTTAGCACTGAGGTGACAAAAGGCCAGACAAGCTGATTAGAGGGATGGACCACCTCTCCTACAAGGAAAGGATAAGAGAATTGGGTTTGTTCAGCCTTGAAAATAGAAGGCTTCTGGGTGACCTAACTGTAACCTTCCAACCCCTGGAAGGAGCTGACAAGAGAGGCAAAAAGAGATATTTTACGAAGGCATGTAGTGACAGGACAAGGGGGAATGGCTTTAAACTGCAAGAGGGCAGGTTTAGATTAGAGATTAGGAAAAAAATTCTTTACTGTGAAGGTGGAGAGGCACTGGAACAGGTTGCTGAGAGAAGCTGCTGATGCTCCATCCCTGAAAATGTTCAAGACCAGGTTGGATAGGTCTCTGAGCAACATGGTCTAGTGGAAGGTGTCTCTGCCCATGGCAGAAGGTTGGAAATAGATGATCTTTAAGGTTCCTTCCACATTGGAGGGGGCCTTAAAAATCATCTCGTTTCGACCCCCTGCCATGGTCAGGGACACCTTTCACTAGAGCAGGTTGCTCAGAGCTCCATCCAGCACCTCGTGAAGGTGTGGTTATGAAGCATCATCTGTTAAATTTTGAAACAGGTGCAGTCTGGTGGTGAGAATGCATTACTCCCTTCAGTGAAACACAAACACACAGGTAAATGTGCCCTTCCCTGGAGCTTGGGAAAAACATCATTGTAAAGAAATATAAAAGTGTCACCCACTAGTTTAAGAAAATTCACCATTTTATGAGACTGCATATGTCTTCTAACAAAAGGTTGGACTTGATGATCTTGGGGTCTTTCCAACCTTAATGACTCCATTAATCTATATATCTGAGACTGTGTGGGCTGGACTGAGTGACTAATTTGCACCAGAGGATGATTCAGGGTAGAATCCCTTGAGGTGGTTAAGAACATCTTCACTGCCTTAGAGGGCCTGACCTATCTAGGGGACTGGTGACTTCTCTGAATGTCTCCTCCACCATGTGAGTTCACAGGGTACAAATTCTACAAATTAAATGGGAACCAGGATCTTCTGAGTTTCTAGTCAGACTCTGGAAATCAAAGCCCAGAAGTTTGGGATTTTGACTCTTCATCTCCCCAGCGGGACTTGGGCACTTAAGCTTCTTTAGAAATCTGTCTCTGGACTTGAGCCACCAAAGCACTGAGCTATATACACATTTTTCACAGAAGACCATTGGCTTTCCCATGTTATTTGTGATTCATGTTAAGCATTTGCTTAAGGACCTTCCTGGCTTGGAGCATGAAAAATATATCTCCTGAAGCCAAATTTTCAACAGCAGACTGTCATAGGGGAGGGAGGGAGGTTCCAGCTCTAGCTATCCAACTTCAACCTATCATATTTGGTGTCAGAGGCCTTCTCACTCACAAAACAAAACACACAATACTCAGGAACAGGGGCCCTTGGCATGCCTGATATTTTATCTTCTCTATCTTCAAGGACGGGATATTATTCCTCACTTCTCAACCTCAGATGGTTGTTGTGAGGATTAATTAGTTAATGCTTTTACAGCACAGAAAATGTAAAGTGCTACTATATAAAAGTATTATTTAGTGCCTGCAGGGTCTTGCTGTCTAATGTGGCTGAAAGGGAGAGGCTCTGAACCATAAAGATTAGGCAATTTTAAAATAGTTCTTTTCAAATTGCATTATTTTTAACTCTTTGTTGTTCTAATATCCTCTCAACAGGGGTTGGAAATATTTACCCTGTTCATTGTATTTTTCTATTTTCTTTGACACTCCCTTTTAAATAAACACAAGTCCTAGGGTTTTATCTGCATACAGAGTTGTATGGGCTTAAATAAAGGTGTGATTTTACACCAATTTCATTTATCTTTATCCTTTTATTTCAATTTTAAATTAAGCTTATTTCAGTTCAGCATAAGCTGATTCAGAACAAGTTTACGATAAACTCAGATAAGCCACTCTAAAACTGAAATTAGTGTGTCCACATAGGGATTTGCTCTAGTTTAAGCAAGGCTATGAATGTGAACACAATTTATCGTGGCATAAGCTTGAAAATGAATTTACAGCTTGCAAATGATTAAGCAGTACCTGGTAACGCACTTAACCCTGAGCACCTCCTCTCCAAAAACCTTAATTTTAATCCAGAGATAACCTACCTCCAACTACTGTCCTATTTAAAATAGGGTAAATATGTGCACATGTTAAACCATTAGATCATGGAGCAGCTTTGGGTTGGAAGGGACCTTCAAGATCGTCCAGTTTCAACTCCCCTGCCATGGGCAGTGACACCTTCCACTAGACCAGGTTGCCCAGAGCCCCATCCAGGCTGTGAAGCAGTAGGGACTTGCTGTATGTTCAATGTGAGTAGGAGAAAGAGGGAATTTATTTGTGGAAGGACCATCCCATAGCTTGGACTACCGTCCTCTATCTCACAGGGGTGACAGAGAGTTTGGAGGGAGGTTGGTTACCATCCAGCCTGAATGGTGTGTGTCTAACTGCCAGCAAACTTCAAATTCAGCCTTCTTGTTCCATCTTATTTATGTGTCTGTGAGCTGCCTTGGCTGCCTCACATCCCTGCAAATGTGAGCACAGACACGCTCTGAATTGGTGCCGTGTGGTGAGTCACTATTACCCCAATCAAAATTGTGGCCATCAACACTGCTTTTGTCTTCACACATGTAATTGCACAACTGGTAGATTGATGGGTGGCTGATGGAAACCCAAATGTATGCAGGGGTGTTAACAGAAAGGGAGAGAACGTGGCTTCTGCTGCTACAGGAACGTGAAGAGTTAAGCAGAGAGAAAGAGGAAACTAAAGACAAGGAAAGTCAGAACAAGAAAAATTAAATAAAAATATAATTCTCCTGTTCCTTGTGCCAGTATGAGCAATAGACACACTATAGATAAAATTAAAGAAAACATGGTGAAATTTCATTTTTGTCTCTAATTTTGGATTGTATTGGGTCAAAATATCTGATATAAAACACTTTCAAGGAATCAAAATTGGATTGCATATGAAAGATCTAAGCTTTCCAAAAATATGTATTTTTACTTCTCCTTAATGACTCAAATGTTTAGTTACCTGGTGTCTGTCAAACACTGATAAACATGATTAGCAAAACAAATAGGAGCATTAAGAATTTTCCCTTTTGCTTAATTTTTTATATCACTCAAACTAGAATGAAGTTTTTATAAAACCAAAAAACTAAATTTAGGCTCTCAAAACCTTATTTAGAAACTTAAGAGAGAACACTATTTAGCAAAGATCATAAGCACATGTTTAAATTGATCCTGGTTCAGGAATGTGCTTAAGTATATGCTTTAATCTGATTAAATATGTGTTTAATGTTAAACACATGTTGAAATGCTTTGCTGAATTGTGGCCTGATTTTCAAAAGTGTTAAGTATCTTGAACATCTTATTAAGGTCAAGAAAAACTGCATGTCTTCATGCTCTTACGCATCAAGGCATTTTCTTACATGTTTAAATTCAGATTTAGGAGCCCAGCCATTTATTTTTTTTTTTAGTACAATTTTGGACTCAGTTTTGCTGAAGATAAACACAGTAACATCTGGATTCATACCTTATCTGAACTATCTACCACTAATGAGTTTTCAAAGTTGGACTGAAGGACTGAAAATTTCAGCACAGCCTCAGTTTGTTTGGTTTTCTTTTGTTTTTGTTTTTAATATGTAATTTTTAGTGCTCTCTGTTTCCATTTGGAAAGGCTCTGCTCTTTCCAGCCCCAGCCAACACCGAGAAGTGAAAAGGTGTGTGAAAAGAGCTATTACTACTAACATTATTAAGTGCTGACAGCATTCTTAGTTTAGTACAAGACACGAGTGAAGGCAGACCCTTCTTTGCAGCTCTTACTCACAGGTAGTCTGGATTAATTTCAAACTCCAGATGGCTTTTCAGGGTGGTTTCTATTTTGTCTGAAATAGTTTTCCTTTTTCTAAAAAAAACAAAGAGATAGTTTAGGCTTAGAAAGATTTTTTTCCTCCCCTATTCTAAGATTCTAAATTAAAAGCCATCAATGTTTTGACTTCTAAAAGTTCTGAAAACCTGCTCAATCTTATTGCTCTTTTTGTCATTATTCTTAAGAAGAAACACTAGCTTTTAAACTGCTTCTCACTGCATAAATATATACATATATAGGTTTTGCATCTTTTTTTCTTCCCAAGAAACTTTCCTATAATCTTCACCCACATATTTTGCTTTACGTCAATAGCAGCTTTCCTCTTGACTCAGAAAAGCTTTAGATCTAACCTAAAAGCCTTTCTGCAGCTGAGCCTTGCTAAGGGGAGGTAAGTCTTCCCACCTGCTCATATTCACTGTTTTTTCCAGCCCCCTCCCTCGCAGCCCTAAGAAGGTATTTCTCACTTTTCCCCCCCAACATGCACACAAAACGTGTTGTCAGGGCAGCAGCTGCCTAATCAGGTGTTTTAAAAATGCTCTGGAGGAGAAATACCTTCTTGCTTTTGAGCAAACCTGGGAGGTGTGGTGAAGCTCCACCGTGACAATCCTGCAGCTCTAAATGTGTGTGAAACCAAACTAAACCAGGAGCAGGGCACTGGTGTAACTCTGGTGTGTGTGACACCAGCCTGGGCCCAACTCTCACTCAACCTGTGCAACAAAGCTCGTCCCAGCCCTTCTCCATGTCTGTCCCCACTACAGCCTCACATCCTCCACCTTTTTTCCTATGTCCTTTGCTTACTGTGAGATCTCCCTCTTAGAGCAGGAGCCAAAGTGGGAGATGCTCCTTCTTCTTTCTCACAGAGGCAGGATCTTCTGCTGTTAGGTTAATTCTGGAACAAAACAGTGTTGTTCTCTGAAGGCCATAAGTCTTCAGAAGAGAAGAGTTGGGGTGGAAAATTGTAAAGTCATATAGAATGACCTTCAGTATCTCATGGAACACCAAAGAAATTCCAGAGGGAAGAAATGAGTCTTAATCACCTGTTGTGCTAAAGACTCCAAAATGGAGTGATTTCTTCCATGAACAACTCCTGCCCTTTCCCAAAAGAACAGATCATCTAGGAAACACAAACTTACCCTAAATACTTTTCTTCTGTCCCCCTTGCCCCTAAATACAGACTCTTTTTGTACAAAATACTTAACCATGCTCTGATATTGGACTACGTTGTGATACTTTTTTGTCTCTTGACTAACAAGAACTTTAAATGATATTTCTAAAAGCTACCATGTGGTGTTGTTGACTACAAAAGGGATGGTAAATTTTCAGGATGCAGGGAAGTAGTGAGAAGCATTTGGGAGCAAACTGGTACTGATTGTTACTCTGCTCCAATGTGGGCAGAACGTGACATCTGGCTGTAGTCCTTCAAGCAAGTTACTAAATCCTTCAGTTTGGTCTCACATAACATTAACTACCTAAAATGTCCCTTGTCTAGTTGTCTAGGCTCCCTCTACAGATAATGGAGAGAATCCATTAGGTGATTCATCCCAGAATCACGTCGTTATTGACTCACTTAATGCATGATGTCCATCTACACACATTTTGTCTACAGAGGGAATTTAGACAACTATCTTATATTAAACATTATATTTTAGATACCTAATGTAAAATGAAGCCATCCCTAAACCTTTATCGAGAAAGCTTGACTATCAGATCAGCAGAAGAATTGCTTTGGTACCTTTACTCCACCTCAGCTGATTCACTAGCTTGTTTCCTTATCGGGGCTTGTTTTGTGTGTTCCAGATTAATGATAATCATGATAATTCTTTAGGGAGATTAAGTAATCCTCACAGTCACCACGTGTAATAGGTAAATACAGATATCGCTAGTTTACAGATGAGGAAATAGTCAGTGAGAGTTTAAGTGACTTGTTCTATCTAATTTAATCTTGAGTTAATCTAATCTATGTTTTATAAATAAATCACACAATCACTGTGATATGTACGCAACAGACAGTCAAGACAGTGCTGGAGAGAGTATTCAGGAATTCCTAGCTCCCAGGCCTATCTTTGTCCCACAAAACCATTTCCTTAAGAAATAAGACATAGCAGCAAATAATCTTAAAAGTTTCCATTAAGTGTTTCTAGGTCATGTATTTTAATGCAATTGAAGTTCTGAAAATGTGGCACTTCTCTTGTTCTCTCTGAATAGATTGGGATAAGGGTTGATGTTGCACAGAGAGCTGAATATATGAGGAAATGGACAAGAGAATGTATGGTAGGTGAAACATGTTATTCCTTTGGAGTACTATCTGGGATAAGAGAAGACGTAAATCCCCCTGAGAACAAGGTGAATATGACTTTCATCTTAACTTCTTCCCCTAAGAGTTACAGGGATATTAAAATTAATAAAGGAAAAATATTTGTTTAAATTGTTTTACTACTTTGTGTTTGTTTGTTTTTTTTTTTAGTTTATTTATTATTTTTTAGCAATTTTTTTTTCCAGGAAATATTTACTCCTAAGAATTAAAGTCTGCTTGTGAGATGGGCCTTTATGGGCAATGCCCTTCCTGGGAAACAGAAGCTCAGATTTATAACTTCCTTTTGACTTACATGAGTGAAAGGATGAGGTCCACTCTGTATGAGTCGCTGCTTGCTGGAGCAAGAAGGATGAAGCTTCAATTCCCCTTCCTAGCTCAGATAAAGTGCAGATATGAACCGGTCTGGAATGAACGTTTAACCTTGAGAGTATTTGTTATCTCTGGGCAAAATCTGTTTCTCTGGGTTTTTTAAGTGGTTGGTTAAGGTTGGTGGTTTTTTTGTGGAAATGGGAAAAGGTTTTGGAGTCTTACAAAGACTGTGGAGAAGGAAGCAATTGTTTTCTCAATTTATCCAGCTGGTAACACAGATCTGATAGAGCTGCACTGGAAAGGAACACATAATAGTACAGTTGCAGGACAGCCTTCTGGGGGTTTCCCAAATTATAGGGTGCATTTGGAGAGTGAAGTGTAGTTTTCAGTTTGTTACACCTGGAAATGATCTCCATTCTCAAATGGATGATTTCTTCCCTGTTCAGTTTTCACTGAGGGTACAGTCAGTGCGGCCTTCTGTGATGAGCTCTATCTCGGAAGTACGGGGCAATCACTTCTCCACAGAAACATGTTCTACCTCTTTCAAAGCCTCTGGTTAAATTTTTATCTAAGTCATCAGATTTAGCAATTTGTAACTGATCTAATCTCTCTGCAAAATCCTTGCTCACCGAAACTGTATCCAACAGCTCTTCACTGTAAACCTTGTTGTTCATATAAAAATAGAACCGCAAATTATGTCGGTGTCTTTTCTTTATTCTCTCTCTCTCACACTTTTTTTTTTCAACTTCCTATGACCTATCGCCCTTTCTTTTAACCTAAATCAAACAGATTTGCAGATTTGCTTAACAATAGCATTTTATGAATCATATCACCAATTGCCAGGTATCATACAGTGAAACAGCTAATAATGTATAATTAACGTTATAGGCAAGTAATGAATCACATCATCATCACTGACTGTCTACTACATTATTAAGAGGATAGATTTAAGTAACCACAGCTACCTTTTTATTTTCTTGCCTCCTTCCCCCAAAGTGCTGTAACGAGAGGAGGAAATTCCAACTGTGTATGTCAGCTGTTATTTCCATCAAACAACATGATTCATCAAAATGATTGTAATAATCATTTACATAGAAAAAACCTAAGACAGGTAGAGAAATAAGTTAAGACTTTCTGTAGCTTATCATATCTACTGTCAGCATGTGCATTCAAACAAGCAATTTGCTGAGATCAAGAATATCTACAAGCAGAAGAAATACAAAATTCAGTTAAAAAGCCATATTCATGTACCCTGCAATTTGGAAAATTATTATAATTCACCTCGTTTAGCACGGAGGAAAGGAGGTTAAGGGGAGACTTCCTAGCTCACTACAACTACTTGACAGGAGGTTGTAACCACGTGGGAGTCAGTCTTTTCTACCAAGAAACAAGTTATAAGACAAAATGAAATGACCTCAAGTGAAAGGGCAGGTATAGATTGGATATTAGGAATCATTTCTTCACTGGAAGGGTTGTCAAGCATTTGGAACAGGCTGCCCAGGGAAGTGGTTGAGTCACCATTGCCAGAGGCATTTAAGACATGTAGATGTCTTAAACCCAAGGACATGGTTTAGTGGTGGGCTTGGCAATGCTGGGTTAATGGCTGGACTCAGTGATCTTAGAGGGCTTTTCCAACCTAAATGATTCTATGATTGTACAATTCTCAAGGCTCCCAGTGAAGAGCATGCAGTAGCTGTTCTCTAAGTTAATAAAGGTAGCCTTTATACCTCCAGGTTTAGGTCCTAATTTTTTTCCCAAGTTAAGCAACATCTTCCAACACACTCTTTCACATTTTCTGTACCAAATTATCATATACTTTTATGGCTTTTTTTTTCCTTTTTTTCTTTTTCCCTTTTTTTTTTCTTTCCAGTTTTGGCCAATAATTCTGCCCAGATCTGAGCATCAATATGGTGATTTCTCAGCTCATGTTTCACAGAAAATAGTAATGATATTGCAGAAATCTTCCTTCCTGCTCTCCCCATACACTAAATCTTTTGTCCCAACTGGATGAAAGTCACCAGAAGCTCTGCTGAAGATGTTAATACATTCCCAACAGGCATTTGAGGAGAACCACGTCAATAAAGCATTATAAAATACATTTAGTAGGTCAGATGAAGAGTTCTTGCCAAGCAGTTTCATTGACTATTTGCATTGTTCAGTTTGATCAGTGGAGGAGCAACTGCTAAAGGTAATGATAAATCTGCACAACATTGATTCTCACTGACCCTTAAGTGCAACCCAGGAACTCAACTCGTTAAGACTGTTTACACAGAAGTTGAACATTTATTTACATACAACAGAATCAGGGCCTTTTCACTTTTTTGTATGGTCTCAAGCATCATAATGAGGATTCTTCAAAATATGTATCTTCCCAAGATCCCTCACATTTGAAAATAGACTTATCTTGCAGGTAAGTCAAGAATAAATCCCTTCTCAACAGAAGTCTGTATAAGATAAGGGTATCAAAATGAAGTTTTCTGCTTCAGTGGCAAATGTTTTTGTTACCAAACTATAAATTTTTTATTGTTAATTCTTTTTTTCAAGTATTTTAAAACAAATGTTAATGTGCATATTTAAGCTCTTTCAACATATGCATTCACATTTTTTAATAAAAGTAAAGAAATTAAGCTGGCTTTAGTTTTTTAATATTAATATTTTAATATTTTTCCCCTTCATTTCTCTTCTGTTCTTCACTTCTTCCTTCTGAGAAATTCTCCTCCTCCCTTTATTTCTACTTTGTTGATGGAAAAAACCCAGAAACTCTGGATGAAGCTCATTCAGTTAATCATAGTTGTTTCACTTTTTCTTAGTGGAAACACCTGCAGAGAGAAGATCCTCTGATTTAGTTACTGCCTCTTCCAAAGATGCCTATAGCTGTCCTTTGAATAGAGAGTATGCCTATGGCAACTGGTTCATGCTCAAACATCTAAGTGTAAATACATGAGGTTAAATGACAGCAATGCCACCCAGAAATGAAAACTTGAAATAGGCTTGATATTCCCTTTTCCTTTGATACTTTTTGTTTTCCTCCTTTTGCAAGCCAAAGTATAAATGGGGGGGAAAATGAGGGAAGAACTTGAAAAATCACCAGTATTCAGCTTGTTAAAGAAAACTTGGAAACAAATACTTCTGAAGATTTCCATCAGTTATGCGTTTTAAGAACTTAATAATAAGAAGAAACTGAAACAGAAACTGTCCCAAAAACACTCAGTGTGTAAATATCAATTCAATAAAGCCCAGTGGAGTTGTAAATGATTGATTTCTGCACAGTCCTCAGAAGTTAAAGGGGTCAATCAGGAGGAAGAACTGAGCTCACTCCTTCCTTGAATTTAAGAAGACTTGTACATATAAGACTCACTTCCCACAAGTTTATATTGACAGTGTGGAAGAAAAAAAAATATAAAGAAAGTTGGAAACAGGATCCTGAATTGATGTTCCAGCAGTTAGGCTGCTGAGCTGAGAAGGAGCAGGTCTGGATTATGACCTCTGTTCCCAGGCTTGTTTATGTATTTTGCATTAGGCAGTCACTGAATAAAACAAACCTGGGAGCTGTGCCAGGGGTTGTCCACACCCATACAGTTGCAGAATTTGGACCTCAGTCTTTCCCACACTGTCAGTTTTTCCATGCAGAAAAAGTAGAATTTTCTCCTATAGTGTCAGCCCCCTTTTTTTTTTCTTTCCAATAGCATTTGAAGCAACATAAATAAGTGTGCTTATTTATTTTTAGCTGTGAATTGTTTTCCTTATTGGTTGCATTTTAGATGTTTTGTTGATATTGTTCCCATTTCCTGGGCTATTTGTCAGATATGTGTTTCCTCTTGAACTACAGAGTAATTTATTGCTTTATGGAACTATAACTTCCAAAAAACAGACTAACTGTAGTGACATTTTCCTTTAAGAGAGGCCTCCCATGTGCTACCAAATTACATTTCAGTGTCTCTCACTACATTCAAGTAGCATTTCTTGTACTGGTCAATGTACAGTTGAGTTGCCTGCTGGGAGAAAAAAAATCTAGCTGGTATAAGAAGTGTCAATTTTGAAGTAATAATTATAGTTTTATGCAGTAACGTATTTATTATATTATCAAATTAATACACCTTTTAGCATGTCAGGGTCTGTGGGTAATTATAGTTTAGCATTGTGGTAATAATTTGTATGATTTATGTTACCTATGGAGCAGTACTGAAAGCCAAAAAGCTGTCTGGCATAATTACTGTTAAGAGGTAAGATCAACAGATATCCCCAGCCAAAAGAACACAGCCCTAAGGGTAGCAGACTCAAACAGCAAGAAGTCACCTCAGGTATTTGCTTTGCAGCTTGCCGTTTCTCACCTGAGAGATGGCCCACCCACTATTCCAGGTTACATTAACAAGAATTGGATGCTTTTATATGGCTGCTTTCTACTGAACTTGAAGTTCTCATTTTAAACTGAGATACAGAAAGTGGTAGTGGGGGACTCTGCAAGACCGAACTCTTTTGAAATGCGGAGTAAAGGGTTTGCCATGAGATGAAAGTGGATGAATAGTTGTGGTTTCTCTTCTTTCCGTTGATTTGGGCATAGAAAATATATATTTTCTGTGTGTGTCTGTGCTCTTGCTTTTATTATTTTTTTGTTCTAAGTGCTATGCAAACACAGAACAGAAATGGTCTTTATTTGAAAAGTCTATGCAAAGCTAATTCTATACAGTTAAAATTTATTGCAGTTAAAGCAGATTCATGAGTGACTTAGCAGCTTGACTAGTAATAGGCTGAAAGTTGTCGTGTGTTCCCCCTGGTTTCTGTGTATTTATGCAAATAAATGCATAGAAATGCAAAGAGTACCCTCATCTCCTTTCAAAGCTCAGACCTCCCATGGCAAACACTTTGGACTGTTTTTTTTTCTTTTTTTTTTCCCTGAAATAAGGTTTCCAGCATTTTTACATAAATATAAATATCTCAGGAACAATCTAAAAATCTTGCCAATAAAATCATGATCCCACTGTCCAGGCAAAACTGTAAACCTGTCTTGCTTCCTTCTCCCCTTCACCCTTGGCATCTCCCTTCCAAACAGAAAATGTATGTCTGGTATCATGTTCTGTAAAGGTTGCAGACTCAGGCCTGAGATGATGAAGGTTATGAGCAAAGGCCAAGATCCACAAAGCTATTTAAATACGTAATTCTAATTAATTTATATGTGCCTGATCCCGAAAACATTTATGTATGTGCTCAACTTTCACTGGCTGTGTGATCTTCCTGAAGTCAAAGACATTACTCACCTGCTAAAATAGAAGTCTTTGTATTGTGGTAAAGAAATATCAAATGGAGAGTGTCCTGCCAGCATGTCCCTCTTTTATTAAATTACAGAATGTCATGAACTGTACCTGAGTCTTGTGAGGAAGAAGCTAGGACTTTTTCCTTCCTATTCTTGTACTTTTTTATTTCCAAAACTGTCCTACTAGAGAGAAAAGTAGCAAAAAAACCACCAAATACTCATCCACCCTGTTCTACATTTTCCATGCCAACATCAATTGACTGTGAAAGGAACAAAGACTAAGAAGAGGATATAAGGGTGTTCTTCATTGCACCTAATATTGCGTATCAAAAAGTTAAACGTCTAAATCTGAGTTAGGCTCTCCTCAGAGTCAACAGAGACAAGAGGGCACCTCCAGGGAGTGAGTCATCCAGTCTATCTCAGATACCTATGACAGGATAAGATGAATTAAACTCTGGAGATGCCCATGTATCCATGAAGGGAGCTCAGGGTGACGAGCTCAGATTTAGTTGTTTAGTTTTAAGACACCTGAGTTTTACCTCAAAGGCTTGGAGTGTTTTCCTGAAACTCAAACCAACCTTTTGAAGTTCACTCTTCATCCTTATAGAACACAGGTGTGCCAATATCCTATTTCTCATGTTTTTAATTCTATAGGAATAAAGTTATGTTTATCTGTATGTGTATGTATATACTCAATGGCTACACTGTCAAGTTGACCTTCAGCAAACAGTTAAAATGCATTTTAATGCTGCTGCACAATGTTTTTGTTGGCAGGCACCTGAGGAAGGTGCTCTCCTACAAGGATGCAGCTGGCAGACTTCTGCCCACTGTATCATCATTACACAACAAGTGGGAGCTGAAGTAGCTTATGGGCCACCCTACAGCTTGATCAGGCTGCTGTGTTCTATTGGGCTAATTAATATAAGACCTGCTTCACTTGGGCAACTGTTATGCCTTTATCTTTGTTTACCTTCTCTAACTACCTCATCTGATGAATGTCATTAGCTATTGCCAATAGTTATGCAACATTCCATGGCGTGATCCTAAATCCAAGCTAGCCATTGAAGCTGTGAGGAGGGGAATTAGCTCTCAAATGTGTATTCACATGGCATCAGATATCCATACCTTCAGATAAACTTGAGAGATAGACTTGTAAAGGGTCTCATGAGGCAGAAATGCTTTTGCACTATCAAGGAATTAGAGTGATTTAACAAGTAGGCCCTATTATTGTTGTTTCTTTCTTTTCCATGTCTGTTAAATATCCTTCCCATGTGTTTCCCTTACCTGGAAGATGCAGCAACTTGAGAGAAGGAATTGCTTGGGTGAGGAATAATTCCAAAATAATGAGGCACCTGAAATTGAAGCAGCCAAGTCAGGATAAGTTGTTTGATAAGCCTGATGCATCTGGATGACTCACGGGAGCAAGGAGTTGGTGGGTGAGAGTCCTTTTTTAAAAACAAAAAAAGTAGTCAATCTCAAAGAATCCCATCGTACTTTGCCATGCTAGTGTTCAATGAAGCACAAAATTATGATGTTACCAGTGATGTTACCCAGACAAGAGGCCTCAAAACAGGTCAAAGCCCCCCTGCTCCTTAATAACTGAGCTCAGGTGCTCTTTCTAACACTCACTGTCTCTTTTGGGAGATAGGATGAGTAACTTAACCTTATTTCCCCAAGTAATAATCATAATGATATGTATAATGGGAATAATAGTTGTCTCACCTGCCTGACAGGGAGAAGGTGCTGGGAGAATTAATTAGTTTGTGAAGCACTTTGAAGATAAGTGCTACGTTATTAATAAGTAAAACCCACCGCACTTAGATACAACTTGCAAGTGATTGTATTATATTACAGTGCTTAGATAACACAAAGATAGTTGCCTTAGAAATACCAATAGATGATGAGTTGGAGAGAGAGATAACTACCAGATTTCTTGTGTTTTCATTTTGCGCCACAATTTCTACCAGATTAATGATATTTAGGTCCAAAAATATGTTCCAATAATGGAAATAATTACCTGTATTTTAAAGATGTCACAGGAGAAAGGAAAAACAGTAGAGAATGGTGAATAAATATGACTCAAGAGTGAAAACAAAATGACTTCTTCAGGGCCTCTTCCAACTATGTGATGTATAATCTTTAAAAGTTGATTAAACTCAGTTCTTATCATCCAGTAGAGCTCTGCTCACTGGGGTTGTCTACCACGAGCTGGAGACACAGTTCAGGAGCTGAGTGAATAGTTTTCACTAGAAAGAAACATTGCAAATGTGTGAAAACTGGCAAGAACAGTCACCTTTCTAATGTAATTAAGTCACTGAGTAAGAAAATTCAGTAACTTCTGGGTCAGCGATGTGTCCTGCGATGTGAATTAATACCCTGGCAGTGGGAGGTGCAGGGTATTTTAAATATGGAAATCTGACAAAATCTGCTTGGAGGAAAATCAGAAAATATGTAAAAATAAGTGAGTTAACATAGAATTGTTCACATTTAGCTTTGGCTGTGAGGGAGGTCATTGACCTGTAATGAATAAAAGGAAGTGGAAAGATAAATAAACTGTAAACCACATTTACAGTACAAACATGTTTATGTTACGTAGCTTTCCCATCAAGCCCACATCTCAAGGTGGAGAATCACAGAATCACTGAGGTTGGAAAAGTTCTCTAAGATCCTTGAGTCTGACCACTAATCAACACAGCCAGGCCCACCACTGAAACATGTCTTTAAGCACGACATCTACCTATTCTTTGAAAATTTCTAGGGAAGGTGATACCAACAGTTCCCTGGACAGTCTGTTCCAATTCCTGACCACCCTTTCAGCAAAGAAATTTTCCATAATATCCAACCTAAAGCTCCCTTGGCGTGACTTGAGGCCATTTCCTCTTGTCCTTTCACTTTTTGTGTGGGAGTAGAAATGGACCCTCACCTCACTATATCTTTCTTTCAAGAGAGATACTTAAAGGACTTTATGAAGCTGATGAAGTTTAATTCCAGTTTCAGCTGTGATGTGGGGCTTCTGAATCCTTCCAAACCTCTTCTAATTTCTTAAAGAAAGAAGTGGTAGATGTATCTATCTACATATATATGTATATATGTATTTATATAAATACTGTGTGAAACTACAAGATCTGCAAAACTAGGATAATGCTGAAAACTATGGGTACTCAGAACTGCATAGAGACAAGTATATCTTCCTTATCCTCTTGTTCCTAAAAATCTGGAGAGAAATGGAGCTGTTTCTTGGCTGAGCAACACAGGACCTCTGACACACACCTCAGCAGCACTGGCAGCACTCAGAAGAGGGCAGTGGCAGACCCAAACAATGACCATTTTATTTGCTTTGAAAACAGGGAGACTAGGGGTCATAAAAATCAACTGAAAGCCATTTCTGTTCCATCCTCTTCTGAATATGGGGGTGTAGCTGCCATAAATGTTAATGAGCGATCACATGCATTGGAAGAAGCACATCCTCTTTTGTGAAGACAAGATGAAAGCCTTTTATAAATATGACCCACTGGTGAAAAAGGCATACATTCAGATCAAACCTATGGGTTTATACTGATGGGTTAGATTTTTTTTTTTTCTTAATACAATACATTTTGTTAAGAAGAAGGATTAAAGTATTTGCCAAAAATGATTTGTGTTGACAAAATGGCTTAGTACATTTGCAGATTTATTTTATGAAGTGGAATAAATTAAGGTGTCTCATAAAAAATGTGGGTTATATCCAGTGAAACAATTTCAAGTATTTCAGAAACTCTATTTTTATTCACTTTGCAAACGTGCTTAGTTGAACTGCCAGTCACTGTTACATTTCCATTTCCAAGCAATTAATTAAAATCCCAAATCAGGTTTTTTCTTGATCATGCCAGCAGGAGTTGGTTGCCATGGTAATAGGACGATCAGTAGCATTTGGGAGGGAGGAGAGGGAGAAAAAACATTCTGCATTTGGGCTTTTATTATTGAAACATAAGTGCAGGTCTGGAGGAGCGTGTTGGTTCATCCGTGCCAGCCTGTGGCCCCAGTGGTGACAACTGGAAGCAAGTGAGTGTTCTCAGGATTACCTTATTGTCAAGGATATCATTTGGTCCAATGTAGAAATCATTAGTGAAGCCTTTTCAGTCCTGCAGTCTATAGGTTGAAACCGTGAATGCAACTGATCACAGAGACTTTCAGCAGTGGTAAGGAGGATTTTTCTATCTGTAATTACCCACATTTGCAGAGAACTATCACATATAATGGGTTTTCTCCCCCACAGGCCTGAAAACCTTTAGGTTTGAAGCTCATTTTCAGACAATACTTTAGATTCGTGGCAGTTTCTAAGAGCCATTGCACATAAAGGTTTAAGAAAGCACTAATGGTGTAGTCAGAGAAAAGCTTTATAGGTTGGTGTCAGGAACAGGCAATTAGGAGGATGACAACATTTGGTAAACAGGGAAGGAGGAAAGGGGCAACAAGTTCTTCTCTGAAGCAAGCACAGGAAATTGAGTCCTTCCTGAAGGAGGGAACAGGTCCGGGATAGGGCAGAGCTTATTTGGAACTCTTTCTTTAACCTACCTAGTGGATGCCATTCCTGCCTATGGCAGGGGGATTGGGACAAGATGGTCTTTAAGGTCCCTTCCAACCCAAGCCATTCTGTGATTCTATGTTATGATTCCCTGGGGGAACAGACTGTGATTTAGTAACCATTTCTACCGCATGAAAATAAACTTCAAAGGCAAGAAATGTGCCATGCCCATTAGATGTGATCCAAAAATCAGCACTGAAGCTGGTAGAAATACTCCCATGGACATTTTGGGATCAAGCATGTATGTTCAGGGAAGTATCTGGATCAGTAGACAGTTCAGCTCTGAATGCTGGTCTCTTTTCTGACTTGACTGATGAGGTACCAATTGTATTCTGCCCTTTGATTTGATATAATATTTTATGCTGCCCTCTTTATTACTGCTGGTAATCTCTCTCTTAAGTGAGCATCAATAGTTGGGAGCTGAGAAGCTCTGGTCTCCAAACTGTCCTCAGGACAGTGTGAACCATTTAACCCAGTTCAGGGTAATTTTTTTTGCTTTTACACTCTTTGTTAGTTGTGTGTGAGTTGAACAGCATGATCGTGGTGATCACAAAGGTGAGGGGAAAATGGCTTTTACCTTGTGCATCATCTGAGGAGAGGCACCAGCTAAATCAAACAGGCCAAATCCCACTCTTAGCACAGCCACACTGTCAAGTGACCCTAGAAAGGCCTCCAGATTAAATAAAACCCCAACAGTTCAATTTTTCACTTCAGACCTGATCATTTTTTAATGTGATTAGCTTCACTTGTGTCCATAGAATGCCCCAGAGGTGGGAGCATGAAGAAAGAGAGAAAATGTGGTGGCAGATGAAAGAAGTTGAGTGCTAACACAAAAACCTCGTGAATTCAGATCCTTTTCTGAAAGGTGGCAGTCAGCAGGACACCAAACCATGGAACTAAGCTCTCTCCTTCTCCCACTGTGTTACCTAACAGTTGAGTTTATATATGATGTGGACTGGTTTGAGCATCACTGGTTTGAGTGTGGTGTCTTAGGGCCCTTTTCAGCCTTGAGGACACAGATATGGAAAAAAAAACATTTAATCAGACCTCGGTATTGCCATTGTCAGGCTGCTGATGGTGTGGCAAAGCAGGATAGAGGCAGAGATTCCCTGGATCATTAGGCCACATTAATGCACAGGAACACAGTGCTTCACATATGGTGCTTGTTAAGCCCCCCATGAAATCAGGAGATTGGTAACAGAATTACAACATGCTTAGGGTTATAGGTCATGAGCCAAATTTCATCCTTATGTATTAGCTGGAAATTAATCTGAAAATAATTAAGAAAGAATCCAGATATTAAAAAAGAAAGATTTTGAGAATATTAGGATTTCATGTCTCACTGCAGCATAAAATTCCCATGTGAGAGAGAGTCTGAAAACATTGCCTGATGGCCTAATGCTTGTGCTGGAGAGGGCAGAGACTTTATTTAATAAATTTCTTTGACAAGGTGCTCACTCAGCTGTCACTTCAGAAAAGCCTCACCTGACCCCGAGATTTGTTACTTGCCTTGTGCTTGTAGTGTCTTGGTAGGGGCTCAGTGTGGTTGGGATCTGAACGAGTTCAGATGGAGTTAAAGAGGCCAACAAGGGATAAATTGATTTGGATATATCAATTTGCACTAGTCCAAACAAGTTGGGTTCAGGGTCCCACAAACTCTAAGGGCAGAAGGGCAAAAGTTGAGCTTTTGATCTTCTATATAGAAGGATCTAGTATAATGTAAGGGTTGAGTTGGTTCTCTAGTGCCTCAAAATAGGGGAAAGGGATTTGAGAATAGCTGCTTTTTTTTGCGTCTTCCACTCCTGAGAACTTCAGAAAACTTTCATTAAATAAAAATCCTTATTATTACATGCTGACCTCATGTTCTTTTCTCTGGCATTTATCTAACTCTTTGTTGACCTCAGATACTCATCTCACATCCAGGCTCCTATGTATAGACATCTAAAATTTAGCGGTCTGGCATGTGGATTAAGATACTTGAATTAGATTAAACGACTCAAAACTTTACATCCGTAGTGCCACCTTCCTAAAATGTCTTGGAAACAAAGTCTACTTTCAGGTTTCTTAAAGTAAGTGTTTAGTGCCATTCGAAAGCCCCCCTTAAATCTGAGGTATTCACATGGGATACAGGACCTGCAAGAGATGCCCTTTGGAGGCAATTGAAGACCAGGTAGGTACTGAATTCCAAGTGCATCTCAGATGGCATTTGACATGCTGAGGTGTGTGACTCAAGCTTTAGGTGACTAGATTAGATAGGATGTAGAGTTTTCATGTTGGTGAAATTTGGTGAACTGAGCCTCACTCACACTATTTTCCACATAAAAGGATGTGAACTGGGGTTGTTTTTGAGATTCACTGGCAATCTGAGGTTAGCAGGCAATAGTAATTGTTAATTGAACCAAGCAGAGATTTCCAATTCTGTGAGATCTCTATCTATCCATATATTCTTGTTTTTAATACTTTTTTTTTCAGTTTTACACAAAATCCCTCCTTTATTTTTCAGAATATTCTTAAATGCGAGTATGTTAAAACACTGAACTGTCCAGAGTACCAGCATTTTTAATTCTCTCTCCTTCTATTCATTCAAATACTACAGCTATTAAAGCTGAAACCATCCTTGAAGAAGCTTTTGCCATTCTGCTATTGCTTCACAACAGTTATTTTTCAGTAAAAACTGTAAAACTGCAAAGACTTTTAGCACACCATTGTGCCAGCACTGGTTTGAGGAAAAAGAGCAGAGATGGCCCTGAATATTTCTAGAAGTCCAAATGACCAAAAGCTGATTGCAGCCATTCACACAGGCAGACCTGACTGAACAAATGCCAGAAGAGATTTGCTCACTAAGATGGAGATAAAGAGCAATTTTTCACTGAAGAAATTACTGCCATACTTTGACCACACTACACAAGTCACTGAAAGGTGGCCAATTCTCATGGTGGGCAGAAGATAAAGGAATGGCTTACTCAGCTAGAGCAAGACAAGATTGATGGAAATAAAGTTTTAGATGACAACCTGAAAATGAATTTGATCTAAAAAGGGATTCGCCTCAAAAGACTGAAATTTCTTATGTTCTCAGTAATAAAAAGCCATTAACAAAGCATTTTTAAGAGTATTTTATCTGGTGTATCATGGAATAAAGATCTAGATATAGGCAGTAATTAAAGATCAACTTTGATTTTGATAATCCTTTTTAATTGCTTTTTTAATTGTGGTGAAATTTTAAAACATTTCTGTGAAGTGCTCTGTGGAAAAAACGCTGATGTAGAGAGATTAACTAATCAAGATCTCTCTATTCTGTTTGAATAACTAGAAAGGAACTTTGAGTGGGTAAGTGTAAAATAAATCTTCTAACTAATGTATGGCTCCATGTAATCTCATCTCACCTTCTGGGAACAATGTATAACAAATTAAGCTTGGATCATGAAATGTCATACAAATCTGGCAGTGAGATTTCATTTGGAGGGAAGAACTGCTATTCTCTTGGTTCTTAACAGCCATAGAAAATTTCAATTACGTGAGCATCTTGACAAATTCTACCTCCAGGGTATAGAGGATTTTTAAAAAGTTTTCTTTAACCAGCTACAGTGTCCCAAAGAACTGGTTTAACCCTCTTGAGTGGGACCTATTTGCAGTTTGCCTCACAGATAAGAAACAGCTTTGATAGAAGATGTTTTTATCAAGGAAAATACTAAGAGATGAATATTTTATGTGGCATAGTAAACATCCTCAAAAGAAGCAGTAAAATAAAGGTATTGTAATAATAGTAAAGAATCCTGTTTTGTCTTCTTGAAAGTCTGATGAACCATTAAAGGACTGTACATACACCTCAAAGTTGAACATAATTACACCATTAAGAAAGGAATAAGTAAGATGACACAGAGAGAGATTCCTAAGGGAACGCAGAGTGAAACAAATTGAAAATTTATACAAAAGGGATTGGAGAGAGGATGAAGCAGAGAAAGCAGAAAAATTGCAACGGAGAAAAATGTACATGATATATGCCACATATACATAGCAAGATGATTTTTTTGCATCTCATTCTTCTATTGCTTTTATATACATTTGGTTTCATTAAAAGATCTGGCAATTGTATTAGATAGTAGTATGTGCTTGTTTTAAATAACTAATTAGCAGCAGCAGTGAGAGAAATATAAATTAAGTCAGAGGAAAATATGCTAAATCTGTATGACTTTGGTAAACCCTGGACATGTTAAAAGTTTTTCAGAGATTTACCAAATTCCAGTGTTGTGAAGTTTAGCGTAAGATTAAAAGTATGCCTTCCATGTTTTGTGTTGCCTCTACATGAGTTCCTTACTATGCAAACTTGGACACTCTAGAGGAGAAAGTCTAGGAATAATGTGCAACTTGTATTCAGAACAGTGAAGCTCATTCCTGTGTCTTACCTGTAGGTAAAATATATGTGACAACACAGTACATATGTACTTTTCCTATAATTCTTTTCCTTTGGAATACATGCATCAGAATCATCTTAGAAATATGGACAGAAATACAGCAGGAGAGAAGGAATTCTCTTTATATTAGCACATCTTTGAGAAGTAATGTGGAGTCTTTCCAAAAGAGATGTACACTGTGTCCTTGATATGCTGAGTCCTTGAAAGTGTACAGTGACCCTTGACTTTCTAGTGCTTAAAGCCTGTAACGAGAAAACAGGACATGGTCTCAGCAGAAGTTCTGTGACTTCTACTACTCAGCTGAACCCTTCAAAAACAATGCAATAGAGTTGGATAAAAGAATATATTGATAATTGTGACTGAGAGCCTGCAATCAACCACTAAAGCCTTTTACCTCTTCTTCAACAGCAGCCCAGAAAAAGTTCTGCTTTAGTGAGATTGTAAAGTAATGATGTTTCAGGAGAGACATGTCATGGTTTTATTTAAAATGTGATGTGGAATTATTCACCACAGCTTGAAAAAAAGCAAATTTATGAAGTAACACAAGAAGGGTTAATAATTGCAAAATATAACAGTAATGCATGGAATGCATGTCTACACTTCAAGGAGAATTGCATGGAGAAAGCCCATGTAGAGAAAAATAGAGAGAAAGCTCTTTAGGTGATGGACAGAGATGGGCTGCAGCAGATAATCAACAGTGCCAGGGAAGAACCTACAGGAGAAAAATCCTGCAAAACTCGTGCTCAAAATAGGATTTATTTTGGACATATTAGCACTACCATTGTCACATCTACGTTCTCATGAAGGTGTCGTGAGTGGTCTTGTGACACATGAATCATGTCATGTGAATCTCAATTTCCCAGCTTACCTGCAATAAAGTGGAAATCACAAGCCTGCTGACCTGTGGTTTGGTGGCCAGAAGATGCTCAGACGCTGCAGTGTCTGGGGAACACATTGGTCCTTCAGGTTTGAGCAGTATGAACTTAAGCCATAACTTAAATTCAAATTGTTGAAAGCAGTGTATCCAAACTGTTCTCAAACCTGTTTAATTCACCACTGACTCAAGTATTATTCCATGTGTGTCCTGTAAGCAGAGCATGGAAGCCACTGACAGGGTGCATCCCTGCCACTGACAGGGTGCATCCCTGCCTGTCTTCCTCGAATCCCAAATATTGTGTCTGATGAGCATCTTGAACTAAACTGTTAAAGGTTAGGCAAGATGATGTTCCATTTGAGTATTTTATGTAGACTTTTAATAAAAACAAGTGCAGCATTCTGCAAGCAAATAAACTTACACCAAACTTCAAATATCATCGTTATTTAAAGTACCAACATGCACTTTTAATTTTCATTGGTAAAATCAAACTTTCATTATTAATTAAGCAGCTAATTTTCTCTCGTACAAAAGAGGGAGAAGCAGCTAATTGCATTTGAGATTCCCTTCAGCACAATTAGATCTGGGCAAATAGATAATTCCCCTGACACCAACGGCAGGCATCAGACTGGTTTTAAAGCAATCACTTCATTTGGAAATATCACACCTGTAGTAATCAGGCAAATGCATCTCATTCTCCTAAGGAATTATTTGGATAACACATGGATTACCTTGAAAAATGGACAAAATAAAAGACAATTTGTAAAAATAATAGTATAGTTGCCATTAGTAGTGATAATATATTCTGTTTTAATTTTCAAATATAAACAAAGTACAATGACAAAAATTACAGTTAGACTATAATATTCAGGAAGATAAATTTTAGGTCATAGGCTTCAACTACATTTGATAACAGTAACTCCATCTTGAGCAGTTCTTTGAACTGAAAATCAATTCATAGACTAGAGGAAGGTTCACCATAAATTATTTTTTAACATAAGTGGTTTTCTGACAATATAAACAGTTGAATTTTACCATTCCTCAATAAAATATTTTTCTGGTTTTTTTTTTTAATTGCCTTCTTATTTTGAATTTCTTGTTAATATGTGTACTGTAAGTATGTGGTATAAAATAAAGTGTAAAAATCAAATTTTGATCAGCTAGAATATATTTTTTTCAGTTTTTTTTTTCTTTACAGTTCAGAAAAAGTAATTTCTTCTCTATTTAAAAGAACTTCATCAATCTTCACCATTTCCAGATAAAATACCTGTATGTGTGTGTGTGTGTGTGTGTGTGTTGAGGGCATATGCTTGAGGAATATAAAGAGAAAGATGGAGACAGGGTTCAAATGACAGACTAAAATGTCCTTACGTGCATAAGATATTAACTCTTTTCACTGATGTTGAAACTGCTAAAATTTTTCAGTTTTCAAATCCCAAGGAGCACTTTGGAAAACTCTAAAAGAAACGACCTCAGTTGTACCTTTGAGCGACTCAGTTGAGCAAATTGAAGGATAAGTGAAGGTTGAGATGTGTTTGGAACAGCACAGTCAAAACCTGCACTGCCTTCTGGACTTTGGATTTTAAGAATTTTTTGATTAGAACTTTGTAGCACATATATGATAATTTTTAATAGTAGTCAGGAATTGAGAAAAATACAGTAATTATTAGGGGCAGTACTGATCCCGCACTGATGAACAAACATTTTGCAACTGAAAATCTCACTAACAAATAGAAAAATGAAAGTAAATACCCCTTAGTTAATGATCACATTTTTCCATCAAAAACATTATATTTTCTAACTACTGATGTCTAGGCAAAAGCTTGGGTATCAGACAGAGCTGATGCACAGTATATCTATTCCTGTATTTTGGAATCAGTGCATGCGAAATTAGTAAATATTACTCAATACTGTTGTTGCCTGTTCTGTGTGCTATGACCATCTGATCTGGAAGAAGTGGTGGGATAGACTTTTAAGAGGTATTAACCGGCGTTGATCCATCATTTCAATTGCTGGAATTTCCACCAGCCAAGAATCCATAATTCTAGCATTATACTGGTGTTATATCAAATATATCCCCAAAATAAGTACCACTGAGAGAAGAGAAGGAAGCTTTGGTTTGTTTTGGGGTTTTTGTATAAGGAATTTGAAACTATTAACCTATATAATCTCTCCAAAATACAATGTTAAAAACTAAAAAGAAGAACAAGATGTAGAAGATTCCCTGGCTTTGACAACACAGAACTTTCACAAGAATAAAGAGAAAAAAAAATTAATCTCGTGGACTTCAAATGAACAGCAACTAATGTCACCTGATAGTCTTTTGTTGATCTCGATGGGATTTGAAGTAAGCTTCTGGAAATAAATATCTTAAAGTAGTACAAATAAGAAGAGCTTTCAATTTAATGAGGAAAACAAAAATCTCCAGAAAAAACATTTTCAGCTTGGATTAATCCAAAACAATTTCTTTTCTTTTTGTATGTGAAACAATTCTCCAGTTTTAGTGGACAAGTGTTTTATCCAGTGCTTTATGAAATGTTTGGCTTGTTTATTATTTATCCTCCTTTTAAGGTTCCTCCCTGATGCAAGTTAATCTCTTTGCAAAGATGGCATTTTGAAATACAATAGTAAGATTATTTACTTTAAATACTTTTTCTTTTAGCTCCTTTTCCACTCCCCACCTTTGTCCTCCCTGAAGTTATTTCTAAATTTGAATCTAACAACATGAATAGTTTTTATTTCTACAGAAGTCTGTTCTATTGAGTGAGATATATTTTTTCCCAGATATTTTTTCTCTGTTTTGCATAGACACCACTCTTGAGACTTTAGCAAAATCATTGTGTTCAATGAAAACCAGAACTTTGGGATAGGGTGGGGATGGTCTCACCTTAACATCAAGTTGGGACACAGCCAATGCATCTACTCAGACCTTAGAATGTGGAGGCATTCCTAAGTTTAATAATATAGACACAACCAATACATCCCACCTTTACCACCAAGAGCTGAGTCTCATAAGACAGGTTCAACTCAAACTTATCCTGTAAATATAAATACAAGCTTTGCCACAACGTGTTCCATTAATACAAAACAGCCTCCCTAATCATTCATCACTTGCAATGATACACACAGGTGCTCAAGTGAAGTGCAGCTGTCGATAAAGGCTGATGCCAAATTATTTTCCCGAGGTGAGTTGGCTTTCAGCTACACTGAGTTTTTGTTTTCTTCTCTCCTTTGGTTCTTTTTTTTTTTTTAAGAAAATGGGAAAGAGGAGAAGAGTTGGGATTTCAATTTTTTTTTCCCTTTTCTTTAAACAACAACGTCTGTAATTTTCTTTTTAGTCATTGCAGATGCTTCTGGTCACTCAGTGGTTTGTGAGGCTGGATTCATATTATGAAAACATATTGCTGTTCAAAAGTAGTGCTGAGAATCTCAGGTTAAAACTGAGACCAAGAGCACCCAAGATGTGAAAACATCGGATATAACTTTCATTTCTGGTTTTGATTCCCTTCCCCCCCCCATTCTGCATTGGGACAATTGTTTTGAAATTTGGGGGAAAAGACATAGATGTCTTTTCTTGACATGTTTGATGCATTCTGGGACTCACTGAGAAAGGAAAGAATCTATCTTCAAGTCCTCCTGTTGTGAGGTCTAGAACTCAGCCTCATATTTCCACAGTCCAGATAAGAGCCACAAAGAGAGGGCACTGGCTGAGTTCCTGTGACAGTGACAGTGTGGAGGCAGGTGTCTCTCAGAACTTTCTACTGAAGTGCCTCCATTGTCTATAAATAATTAAACAGTCATTAAGGCAGAGACTAAAAATATGATCTTCCATATGATCTATAGAGAAACATTAACTACTTAACCAATTTGTCTCTTTGTTTCAATGAATATTTAATTATTTGTTATTGAGTGGAGACAAATTCTCCTCGATTTTCTGTATGAAGCAGTGTTGTGGTTTAAGCCAGCAGGCAGCTGAACGTTACAGAGCTACTCACTCCCTCCCCCTCAGTGGGATGGGAGAGAGAATAAAGAGAGGTAGAACCCATGGGTTGAGATAAAATTTAACAGGACAGAAAAAGAAAGAAAAATAATGATTATAAGAGAATTCAGAAAACAAGTGCTGCAAATTCCATTGTCACCACCTGCTGACTGGTGCCCAGCCAGTCCCCAAGTAGTGGCTGCCATTCTCCGGCCACCTTCCACCAATATTATTGTTCAGCATGATGCTGTATGGTCTGGAATATCCCTTTGGCCAGTTTCGGTCACCTGTCCTGGCTGCATCCCCTCCCATCTCCTCGTGTCCTTCCCCACAAGCAGCACAGTATGAGAAGATGAGTTCTTGGTTTAATGTAAGCTCTGCTCAGCAACAAGCAAACCATCGGTGTGTTATCAGCGTTATTCTCATCCTAAATCCAAAACACAGCCCTGTACCACCTACTAGGAAGAAAACTAACTCTATCCTAGCCAAAAGCACTGCATGACAGCAGAAATCTACTGTAGGCTGCCTGTGCAATCTCTTGTATATGCTGTCAGTTCTGGTTGCTTTTCCACTCATAAATGACAAAGATATCTCTTCCAACATGACTTTGTGCATAAAATGGGTCAGGTTCACCATCTCAGCATTGGTCAACTGGAAATCAAGGTATAAATTTTAGCTGGTGAGCAAGGATCCCTCTTTCTTCCACTGAGGAGAGCTGGATATTTGTTGAGGGTGGTTTATGTTACTCATTATACTAAAATATCTCAGGACAGAATTAATTTCTTCATATTTTGTATCCAATCCCTTGTCAGGAGGGAAGATCTAGATATTAAGCTTCAACTAGGCATTTCAGTCTTAGATCTATAAAGCCAACCTCTATTTTTCAGGTAGTAAGTAAAACTGGTGTATCACAGTATACCAATGGCCATGACATTAAATTAGACAGTTTTAGTTTTGCAATTAATATAATACAGTCAAAGTAAAGCCTGGCCAAGGCATATTGAGCTCTGAAAGTCAGATAACTCTGTTGAGATGGAGAACTGACACATATAAAGCCAAGAAGATTCATCTGCTTTATTAGTTAATTAAAGCCAAGAAGACTCATCTACTTTATTAGTCAATTCAGTTTATTAGATACTATTTGGATGGGAAAAAAATCATAAACAGCCTCAAGCTATGTAAGGAGAGATTTATATTGAATATTAGGAAAAAAATCTTAGTGGAAAGAGTTGTCAAGTCTTGGAACAGTCCACCCAGGAAAGCAGTTGTGTCATCCTCCCTGGAGGTATTTAAAAGATGTGTAGATGTGGCACTTGGAGGCACAGTGGTATAGTGGTGGACTTGTCAGACTTAGGTTAGTGGTTGGATTCCATGATCTTACAGGTCTTTTCCAGCCTGAACAACTTCATGATTCTATGATTCTGTGAAGATTTCTGGGTTTTTTGTGAGTGCATAAAACTGATCCCCAGCAAGGGAGGGCTGTTCTGCCAACTGTCTCCTGTTAAAATATTTTTGGTATGCTTCTCCTCATTTCTCTCTCAGCTGGAAAAGGTGCTTGCAACCTCTCCCGTTTAATAGCACATCCTGGCTGGAGTCCTCAGAGGCTTTTGTTTCCCTGTTAATTGAAGACTTTATTTGGAGATTGCCAGAAGCCGGCACTATTTCAGGAAAAGCCGGTGGGCCGCAGCACGACACAAGAGACTCCCAAAGGAGGAGGGTTATGGCCCTTCCTTCCTCACACAGGAGTAATCCCACAGCTCCCAGCTCCTGCGCTCGTGAGGGTGGAAATCTGGCTGGCACGTCCTCGCCTCTGACTCCTATTAAAACAGCAACAAAGACTACCCATCCCAGCGTGCCAAGTGAACATCCAAGTGCATAACAATTCAATCCCTCCTTCCTCCCAAATTGCTAAAGCAGCTTGAGACAGTCACTTCCACAACCTTGTGAAATGTCTGCAGCGTTGCAGAAACAACCGGTTCCTCTTTGTAGTAGGAGAAGAGGGTGGTTTTTTTTTTTTGGAAGGAGGGGTGTTTTTTATTTATTTTCCCACCTCGCCCTCCCTCCCTCTTTCCTTGAGCAAATCCCCATAACAAATAAAGTTACACTTCAAGACTGGATTACGCAGACTGTTAGGTTTGCATGCCAATGTTTACTTTGAGTTAAAAATGATACTTCTGAGAATTCAAATAATATGTTTAAAGTATTTCCAGGCTATTGCTTTGCTTGTATTTGTTTTGGCACTGTTTCCCTCCACGAGTATGTCAGTTTTGAAGAAGAGATGAATGCTGTTCAGTTACAGCCTTTGCCTATTGATCATGTGTTTAACATCTGTTGACTTTGTTTATGTGCAGTTTTGGAGGGATTCATTAAGAGTACTTGCTGCAGAGAAATTTTGTTGATGAGACCTTACCTCTTTCAAGGCAGATATTCTGGGATGGCAAAGAGTCTGATGGGGGTGTAGTAAAGAGCCCACAGCACTGCTATTCCTAGATCAGAGTGGATAATCAGAATAGTCCTTTTTGACCTCAAAATTTATATATCTATCAAAAGACTTCATTTCAATTTTTCATTGTAATGGCTTGTCTGGGACTCGGATGAAAAGACTGCAGAATGCCTGTCTCACCTGAAACCTTCTGGAAGATATTCCTTCCCATGACTGTCTTTTTTTCTGAAAGCCAGCTTGCTTGATATCCCTGAAAAACATGCTGGATCCTGTACTCAGCCTTGATTCAACTCCTCCTGAGGCATGTGTATCCTGTGGCTGCATACACCTGAGCTGGCTCCTCACAAGTTACCTCTGGAATCAGACCTCAGAGGAGATAAAGGCCAGGGACAGCTGAGCTGACTTTACTTGAGCCAGTTATGTGTGCATTTAAAGCTTATTAACTCAAGCTGAAAGCAGCACAAACATGGCAGTGGCTATAGATACCTGGTCTGATGCTGCACAGCAACATCTGGGATTGTCTTGGCAAGATCTCCTTAACCCAGTTTATTGCACTTATATGGACTTGATAGACCTTATTTTTTTTTCTTTTTAGTCCATTATTTCTGACTGGAAGACAAGTTGAGAGGGCTGAGGTTGTTCAGCATGGAGAATAGGGGACTTCAGTGAAACCTCACTAAAGACTTTCAAGACCTTAAGGGGGCTTATAAAAAGGAGGTAGAGGGACTTTTTATACGGGAAGATAGTGACAGGACAAGAGGCAATGGTTTTGAAATGACAGAGGGTAGGTTTAGATTAGATATGAAGAAGAAAGTCTTTATTGTGAGGGTTGTGAGGCCCAGGCACAGGTTGCCCCGTGAAGCTGTAGCTGCTCCATCTCTGGAAGTGTTCAAGACCAGGTTGGATGGGGCTCTGAGCAACCTGGGATAGTGAGAGGCATCCGTGTTCATGGCAGGGGGTTGGAACTAGATGATCATTAAGGTCCCTTCCAACCCAAACCATTTTATAAATCTATGATTCTTTCTTTCCTCCATTCTGCAATGACCTTTGACACATTTGAATTGGGATGATGTCTGTATGGAGACGAATTCCTCTGAGAAGTATGGAACATACTTCCACAAGTTTAAGAAGCAGACGAAAAGGTTAGGGATGCCAAATAAACATCTGTATCAAAATTAATTTTTTGACAGTTGTAGTTTTCTCTAAGGGTCTCTGGGAGTGGTCCATCTATTTCTCCTGGAGATTTTTAAAGACTTAGGAAATCAGCAGGGAGGGCAGGTAGAATATCCTCCAGCCTTACCTTGAAAGCAAGCTGAAGCTGACATTTTTTCCACCTATTCCATCTTGGAAAAAAACCTTGATATTTATTATTGTGAATGATTTGTGTAATAGCTTCATGGGCTTTGCTTCCACACAGGTTCCTTAGACTTCGTGTTTATTTAAGGAGTACATAGTAGAGGAAAAAAATTAACCTGTAAAATAACTGATGTTCCTGAGTATGTGGAGGAAATGTAGGAACAAAACTATTCAGATATATTTTATTGTTTTAAATAATGGGTGAATGCAAAAAAGGTAGAGTTGGTCAAGTTAATTAACACTTAGTCAAAGAAAAAAAGAAGATGTAACAGGAGTTTTAGAAATTACTTGAGATTGAGATAAAGGAATAAGTGATTAACTGGTTATCTCATTAGGGCTATAGAAAGAGTCCTAACAAGGTCACCATGACTTTGACAGTGACCACAGCTATATTGCTTTTAGGAACTGAAAAGGAGAATGGTGATAAGGAAATTGGATAGGTAATTATGCAAAGGTCAGGAATGGGGTCAGATGATTGCCAAGCTGGTCAAAGGACAAGGCTTGTCATCAAAATGGTTGAAATGATGGTTGTCTCTAAACTCATTGTCCCTTTTTAAATTGACATCAAAGAAAATGGAAAGCATTGATAATCTCCCTAAGAAGATAATTAAGCAGATGGGCATAAAAATTAAAAAGATAGATAAATAAGCTAATGAATAATGTACCAGAAAAAGAGATGCAAATGCAAATATTGAAGTATGGACAAGCTTAATAGCAAAAGCTTACAGGCTTAGCTTACTTGGAAATTGGAAATAATGGAAATATGAAGATAATTCTTAATGGTGTAAATGAATTCAGTGGTGGGAAATGACATGGCCCTGGATCTCTCCCATTTCTGAAATCAGTTTTGCTTGCATACTTTGTGGCAACAGGAATGGATGTGAAACAAGAACCAGTCTTTCCTCAAAGTGTTCAGTATCTCAGCATATAGTTTTGTTTTTGAGACTTTCTTTTTGGCTCCACTCACATCTTTCCTACTCCTCACTGCAGCTGAATGCTTGTGTGGATTTACTGGGGACACACCAGCATTTTTCTAGAAGTGGGAGTCTCCTCTATGTGGTTTATGCTTCAAAGTAGTCCAGCTGCAGACTTGCAAATTCAGACCTCACCTATTTAAATTTAAGTTGTGTTTGCCACTGGCTCACAGCACTGTGAAAATCCAGCTGGAGCCAAGAACTTAAATGTTGACCCCAAAGCCTTGCAGGTTTAATTCAGCTTAATTCTGGAGACCCAAGATATGTCTAAATGCAGATGAATGCAATAAAAAAAGATGAAACAATGTCTCTTATTTAGACAGTAGGTGGGTTTTCCTCTTTTTACAGGGGAATAACTGTTGTTCAATTAACATCAGTTAAATTGTCATATCTTAAAGCAAAGGGCTGCCATGTGAATAAAGCTACCTTCTACTGCTATAACTATTCCCATTTTCATATGGGAATTGATACCAACCTGTCTACGATATAAAATCTTTCATATAAAGATTTTATTTTGTACTCAAGCTGTGTTCATGAAGGGAGCATTGCATCACTTTCTCATTATAACTAAAATATAGAAACACAGGTGGAAAAAACCAGCTGAAACAGAAATAGGACCTAAACTGTTTTGGTTCTTTTGTTTCAGATTGACTCAGATGGTTTTTGTCAACAGAATAATAATCATGAATGAATTTTTCTTTTGAACTGAAAAAAACCCAAAAAATTAGATTGTCAGAACATGCAGAATTTTCACCAGAAGTTCATGGCAGTTGTTTCAAAATAAAACCAACGACCTGCTGGACAGGACATCCAGAATATCTGTGTTCTTGACTTTTAAATTTCATCCTTTTCTAAGATCAGCTATATATTTCCATGAAAATTTTCAGTTTTCTTTAAGTGACACTTGCAAGTGTGAAAATCCATCTTTTCCAGTTTTAACAGTGACATGAATTTCAGAGAACATCAACATTTTTGCAAAAAAAAAAACCCAGGATCTCCTGCACTTGTAATTCTGATTTGAAAATGTAGCTTTCTATTTCCATTCTGCAGATGCTCATGCAATGTGAGATGTAGGGGAAAGGAGAGGATTTTTTTTTTGTTTACATTTACTAAGTGCAAATCAATCACACTGTAAATCTCCTTAATAGGGAACTTCGGGGTTCCACCCAGCTTGCCTCAAAATGCCACATCCTGTTTAATTCCACCTGGATTTTCTCCTAATGATTATCAACTAACAGCAAGATGCAATTTAAGGACAAAACTAGTTTTATGCTGTCAGTTCAGCAGCAGAGAAGCTCCCAGCTTATTTCAAGGGAGAGTCATCTTACTTTGTCTGCATCTGGAAACTGCATCTGGATCTGACAGCAGGATTTCGGTTTCGTGTCTGATGAAATTTCTTTCAAATACCCCTGGAAGTTGCTGATGTCCAGAAACTTTAATGATGACTTGATTTCCAAGTCCCTCCCCTTCCTTCACTCCTGCTCCTGGAGGAGCCAAATGCATGAATCAACCCTCAAGAATAAGAGGTGCCCAAAGTTTCCATTACCATACAGACCAACTTCCCCACTCTGCAAGTGTCGTTTTCCATGTTGGATACACAAGGAAAGATGTGCAGTGTGTTCCTTCTCACTGCAGAAAAGCTGATTTTAAAAGCTCCCCGATTTCACAGATTTCAAGTTCTATTTATAATGCCAAAGCACTAAGATATTTTTCATACTTTTAATGCCTTCACATCGTCTAGTGCACTTCCTTGAAACGCCAAAAATAATGCTCCCAATCAAGGCAACTATATTTTATATACAAGCTATGACTTACTTCTTCATAGTACTGTTAATCAGATTTCATTTATTTTTATAGCATTAGGGACATTAACATTACCCTCTGGAAGTGTTCCCCTTTCTATTTGTCCTTGGATAAGATATGTCCTGTATTAGGACAACTTTCTTCTTGAAGATAAATGTTACCTGATAAAACAATAGTGTTAACCTGTAACAACTGCAACATGAAATAAATGCAGTTGTCAAGTAAACTTTAAAGGGGGGAATTAAAAATAAAATAAAAAAAAAAAAAGGCAAAAACCCAAGACACATTAAAATATTGCTGTATTGTTCTTTGCTATCTTTAAAGGCATTTATCTTTCTGGCTATCTCATATGATTGAATAGCAGAGAAGTCACCTGAAATAATGTCCAATGACAAAAGATGTATTAGACTTGCAGGATAATGTCTTTGTTCTCAGGAAGAGGGAGGAGAGTTTTAGATGTTGTTCATAATAGAGCATGTAAAAGAAATCAGCATGGATGAAATACCTTCAAAGTTTCTATGTATGAACTATAGGATGGAATTCAAGTGTGGAAATATTTATGGGTACCTATGGGTCTTCATGCATTTTTTGAAACATGTCAGATTCAGGGCTCATGGATAGCTGTTGAAATCAATGGAAGACATCCTGCTGATTCCAATGAGTTTTTCAACACACTTTGACTTCAGATCTTGGTCCAGATAAAGACTTCAAAATCTGCTTAACATGTAAGCACTTCTACTGCAGTGTAAAGGGGCTTTACCATGTAATATCCATCTTCCTGCCCATTATTTTTCTCCTTTTATCTTCTCGTGGAATCATAGAATAATTTGGGTTGGAAGGAACTTTAAATACTATTTAGTTCCATCTCCCCTGTCTTGGGCAGGGACACCTTCCACTCTAGACCAGATTGCTCAAAGTCCCATCCAACCTGGCCTTGAACACTTCCAGGGATGAGGCATCCACAACTTTTATTTTTTTCTTTCCTCTGACTTTTCTCTACTTCTCTACTGTCTTCTGACATTAAGAGAGAAAAAAAAGTGCATTATTTAAATTGTAAAATACAACCAGCAATGAAGACTAGATTTAAAGGGGTTACCATTTGCCCAATCTTAATCCTGTGCTGATATCCTCTGCTTGTGATTCTAATTTCTCAGGATCAGTGTTATCAATGTTTCTAACCCTGTTCAGCTTCAGCCTCATTAACTTTTCCACAGATGGGCAAAGGGAAGTAATATGACCATTACATGCAAATAAAACAAGAAAAAAGTGATGAACCACAGAGTTCAGATCCTTTTCAGGCACTAAAATAATTCTCTAATGTATTACATATTTGCATACATTTGTTATGATTCATTTATATATGTGGATATGTAAAAAATACACAGCTGTAGTTTGCAACCACACAGGTTTTGTATTTCAGGATTAGCTTATATTTTGAGATTATAGTGGTCCAAAGTGGATGAAAACAATAAGGAAGATTATTTTGTTTCCTGTAGGACTATGTCAGTTTGGGTCCAAATTTTGGTGAAAAATTTTGATGTCTTTCTCCACACTTTCAGTTCCCACTTGCAGTTTTATCACAAGGACAAAGCCCTTTATGTCTCTAAGGGATGGTAAAAGAATGAAGTTCTGTGTGTGCTTCAATTTGGAGGCAGGGAAGCCATATCTCAGACTCCTTATAACTGGAACACTTGAAAGTCTGTCCATGAGTGCACTTGGGGCAATGCTGACCTTTTTTGGGGAATATTTGGAACAGCATTAGAATAGAAGAGTACACTGCTGTCTGGAGCAAGTCCTAAGGATTGACCTCCTCCAGCTACTGTTACCTTATCTTCTATGTATTGACAACAATAAAAACTTACTCTCTTGACAGGATTTTTGAGAATTTTTTATTATTATTATTATTTTTAGAGTATTTTTCTTCAAAAGTACACTATCTCTGTTGAGCAAAAGGTGCTCCCTGGGCTTCAGTGTTGGTTCACCAGCTAAAACTTGGCTTCCTTATAGCAAGATATTGCAATTCAAAGGCAGTCTATGGGAGAACCAGAGCTGGTTGTATCTATAAACAGATGCATTTTGTGTGCTTTTTGGCTACAAGAAATACCTGTTTGTCTGATCCTTACTCACTTTACCCAGATATACATGTTGGCAATGTCACCAGAGTGAACTGAGGAGGCTTTGGACACCTATCCTGCTGTGTAAAGTTATCATTTCCTTGCCTTAGTCTCATCTGCAAGAACCACTGCTCTGCTGTTCTCTGCTGCTGAAATTTGATTAGTTTCTCTCTTGGTCTTTTGATTCATTTTACCTCACATTTTCTGACCTTTGAGATGGTAAATTGCATCTCATGACATAACCCAAAAAGATTTAACTGGATGCCTTTCTGTGCCCTAAACCAGTAGTTTGCTGTGTGTTCTCTTTGTAGTTTCAGAGGAAGGAGGAAGAAAGGGAGTGGAAAAGGGGTTGGGAGCTTTTATAATTATAAGAGCTTTTGGTAAGGCTTTAGCTAACTATTAAGTAAATATGTTTCTTATTTTAACCTCTGGAGTGCCCCAGGCCTCAGGGATATTTCACATACATGGATTTTTGCGGTAGGATGTAGGTCATGCTGTTGCACTGATTAGCATGGACTCTGCCTTTCAAGATATGCCTCTGGGTGGGATGTTCTTCCAAGGAGTAACTGGATTAGTCACTAGGTCAAAGACTAAGTGCTCAGTCTTTGTGGCCTAGAAATTCAATACCTTGTCCCAGGCTGGAGCCACTGAGCCTAACAAATGAACTCTCTCTGAGACCTTGCCCAGCATCTACCTGTTCTGTGTTTAAGCAAGAGGCAAATTACTCTTAGCATATGTCTGACGGAAGAGCTCTTGGACGAGGTTGTCACAAGGCAAAATGGTCAAGCCTAAGTTTTGTCTTAGTGTTCATTACATTTTCTGAGATACTTTATAAGCTAAGAAATCTCAAATCCATTAAGAACTGTGAGACAGATAAAAAAAAATGAATTTCAGTTCCAGACAGATATCCTAATCCAGTTCTGACTATAAGTTTTACACTGCGTTTAGTGTTAGGGACATCTGCAAATGAGCACACACATGCACACATTGCACTAAGCTTCTTTTTTTCTTTTCCTACTTTCACAGTTAAGGGTTTTCTTCTCACTCCCCTCACCCTTTTTTAATGTCTTTTAAGAGAAAGATGCAGTCAGCAAAAACCAGCATTCTGTGGCTAATGTGAATCAAGAAGGATGTGTCATGTATAATGAGACATGAATAGCTAAGGAGATTGCACAGGCTGTATCACAGGCACATGGAATTGGATGGTGAATCCTGCTTTATATAGGTCAGCCACTTGCTAAAACATATGATCATATCCCTATTTCCAGGCTAAATGTACTAATGGACAATTTATATCATCCTTTTTCATGATAACATTGTGTTTTAGATTGTCTCTCTTTTGCATTCACCTACCAAATGTATTTGTAGACCACTGCATTTATTCCCAGACTTATGCCCCCTTCCAGCTTTTCTCTCCTATTTTAAAATAATTTTCTTGTAGATGCATAATCCGCCTTGTGCCTAATATTCCAGACAAAGACTGAGGTGTGCTTGTGAATGGCACTGTCTTCCTTGTTTCTGATGTGACACCTGAATTTTATTTTTTTTTTCTGCATGGCCAAATCGCTTTATTGGCTTATTTTTATTCTAGTGGAGGAGATTTAATTTTAATTTGACATCCAAAAATCTACCACCTAATGTAAGTAAGTGAATTGTAGGTGGCTCTCTATTAGTCTAAAGGTCAGCAATAGGGTCCTCAAGAACATGTTTAATTTTACCATTTTCAGATGGGATTACGTGTCTCTCAGGCTCTCTCACTTAACCTCAACACCAAATATAACCTGAGTTAGAATGAAAGAATTCGACTCTCCTTGGTCAGTTTGATCACCCACATCTCTGTCAATACCATTTCATAGGAAAAAATTGTTCATGTGTCCTCACACATGAAAGAGAAACACTGCAGTGTTGTGGTAACAACTCAGGGAGGTGAGAGTAACCCTGTCATCGAATTCATACTGATATTACCTATGGCCCAAGGATCCATAATCAAAGACTTTTACTTTCCTGGGTTGTGCAGTGCACTGGGTGCCTCCATCTCAGAGACTGGCCAATGAAACCTGGGTCCTATAATTAGTTCTACAGTCTGTGCAATATTTTTTGCAAAATCAGGGGTCAACAAAAAATAGCCAGCTGGGCATATCTTAGCGATGAAAAAGCAAACCCCTGCTTGTCACTGGGGAAATGATTACGGGTATCTTTACAGCAGAGATATTTTTTAAATGGGATTATTAGCCCAAACTCTATCTGTTTGTGGGGATGTTTTTGGAACAATTTTTTTCCCAGTCCTGAAGGTCCTTAATTCCCTTATATCTTATGAGGAGCAGCCTGAGAGAGAGCAGTTGTTTAGTCTGGAGAAAAGGCGGCGGGGGGGAGACCTTATCACTCTCTACAACTACCTGAAAAAGGTTGTAGAGAGGTGGGGATCAGCCTCTTCTCCCAGGTAACAAGTGACAGGATGAGAGGAAATATCCTCAAGTTGTGTCTCGAGTGAAGTTCAGACTGGATATTAGGAAAAATTTCTTTGCAGAAAGCGTTCTAAAGCACTGGAACAGGCTGCCCAAGTACTTACCTAGGCAGAGTTGGTAGAGTTACCACCCTCTGGAAGTGTTCAAAAAACTTGTGGGTATGGCTCTTGAGGACATGGTTTAGTGGTAAATGTGGTGCTGGGTTGACAGTGGACTTGATGATCTTGGAAGTATTTCCCAATCTTAAGGATCCTACGATTCTGTCTGCCCAGAGTGGTTATCACATTTTGTCCATCTAAATGTAAATATGGTATAGTGACTGTCCCTCATTTTGTTTAGGCAGTACTCGGTGGTTAAACTGAACCAACAACTGTCCCTCTGCCACAGATGCACTTTGGGAAACCAGTCATCTGTCCTGAAAGAGGAGAGAGCTTAGAACTGGGGCCTACTGAGAGATTTCTTCTTCTTCTCCCCCCTCCACTTCCCCACACCCCTCTAATGGTTGGCACAGTGCAGTCTGAAAACAGGAGAACAGGAGTAGATTATGTGGAAGGATAAATCAATTTTAGGGACACCTATCAAGAATGGCCAGTGGAGAATAGGTTTCTTGTCCTATCTGCTGTTTATGTATCACACACCTTATTGCAATGCTTTGCGTTGCTATGAAATTATTGGAGTTACAACAATAAATAAAATCCAATTTAATCCTACATAAAAAAATTAAATTATTGCACCTGAATTAATATTGTCTTTCTTATATTATTACAACTTTTTATGTACATAAGAAGTCAGTCTGAAAAATGGGATTTGAGAACTTGACCTTTTGCAGCAAGGCAACGTTCAAGGCTTAAACATTCATATTAGCACAGCATGTTCCTTATGTCTAAAAATAACCTTTTTTCCATATAGCTACTAACCCCCTCTTATTTCTTAGAATTTAATTTTTCCCTCTACTGTTACCGCAAAGCCGCCCACCTTTTTCTAACTGTACTCCTGTCTACAAGTGCTGATGCCAAACACAATTGATTTTCTCACTCCTTTATGTAAGAACATGCATTTCATTCCCACATAATGTGAATTTGCTATGTATACACATTATTATGAATCATCTATGCAGAAATAAAGACAGGCAAATATTGTCACCTTAACCTTTCTTTAAACAAAAATGAGGAGGAGGGTATCTGTGTGTGACAAATTTGAATTTTCCCAAAGGGTGAAGAAACTCTCAAAAATACTGAATTAAATTTCCTTTGCTCTTCAGGTTTTCATTATTTCTGCTCAAAACCAAAGTTAGTTGTGATTGTTATCAACTGTTCAGCACGGAGAAGAGAAGGCTTTGGGGACACATTTTTGTGACCTCTAAATCTCTAAAAGGGTCTTATGAGAGAGACAGACTTTTACCAATGCCTGTAGTGACAGGAGAAGGGCGACAGTTTTAAACTGAGAGAGGGTAGATTTAAATCAGACCAAAGGAAGCAGCAATGAGGATTGGGAGGCACAGGAACAGGTAGCCCAGAGAAACTGTGGATGCCCCATCCCTGGAAGTATTCAAGGCCAGGTTGGATGGGGCTTGAAGCAAACTGGGATAGTGAAAGGTGTCCCTGCCCATGGCAGGGAGGTGGAATGAAATGATCTTTAAGATCCGTTCCAACCCAGACCATTCTATGATTCTGTCATTTGATATTTCTCTGGTTCGTTTTTTATAACTCTAGCTCTTTCAAAAAAAAAAAAAAAGATAATTGAAGAATGACTTTTGGTGTGAGGTTGTTTTTGTCTGTTTGTTAGTTTATTTGTTTTAAATGAAATAACACTGTGTTTCTTTTTTCCTTGTTCTTTCTCTCTCTATTTCTCTACTTCTCTCATATGAAGTCCACTTTTCCCCTCTAGTTCTTTATAAGATGAGCTTTATACATTCCTTGTACTTTGCTACTGACACTGGATGCAGTTTTCCTTAAAACACCTGATTTCATTACAACTGCTTAAAGAGTAACTATTTCTCCAAGAATTTTTTTTCTGTGACATAATTCTGAATTGGAGCTAAAAACAGTTTAGTTGAAAAGGGGAAGCAATTCTATGGACAAACAAGTTGACTTCTCAAGAAGAAAGAGTTGTCTTACAGTGTAAAGTCCAAGATCATAAATCCATTTTTGATAAAGAAGTAAGTTTCAATTTTATTCTTGAATTGCAAGCTGATACAAATGGTCCTTGAAGCTATCTCATACAAGTTCACTCCTAAAATGGTACATTATTTTCAGGTAGAAATATTTGCAATTTTACCCAGAAGGGAAGAAATATTTACCCATCTAAGGGTGGATATTTTCACTTGATATTTACAGCCTAACAAACACATTGCATTTTTTGCTTATGTCTTTATTTTATATTTAACACTTCAACCAAAGCTGGTATCCATTGTCATTAGAGGGAGGCCACAATTACACATTCTGAGTCATAACAACACTTTCCACCTTCAAAGCAGTTTGTGAACAATCTGAGTGACAGTCTTGTGAAGCAAAGCAGCATAATAATTCCAGAGTTAAAATGGCTTAACTGAGGAAAAGAGATTTGAATGTTGTCGCGCAAGCACAGGTATTTCCAAAGACATGTCAACTGATCTATTTTGGACAATTTTTCTCAAACTGGGAGGAATCATACTCTGGAGTTGCCTGTCTTGTGACCCCAGTGACTCATTAACAGAGCTGGGATTATTTTGTCATTAATAAGATCTGTGTTAGATGCCAAAAGTTGCTTTAAATAAGAATAAGTAAAGTTAAAACACGGTAAGCATACTGCATGTTTTGGAGCAAAAAAGTACTCAAGAGAAAGGGAGAATGTCCAAAGAGGGAGTTTATTTTAACACAAACACGCACAGAGAATTAGTTTACTCTTTTAGTGAATTTAGTCTGTTAGTCTCAGGTGGGCTGGAGAGATTAAAGCTTCATCTTTTCCTTGGAACAATGATAAATGCTGAATTGTCCTGAAACTATCCCTTTCACAAGTGTGCTTGAATGAGTTTAACTTTCATTCACTGTTCAGCTTTGAAGGTTTGAGATCATGAATAATTTTGAAACTCTCTGGGACAGATTCAGTGGTGCTAATCTGAAGCAAGCAATACATGCTAAGTGGTGGCCCGTGAGCCACCCCCAGACATTACACAGCATGAAAGTGACTCAGACCTTCAGAAATGGCCTCATTCACCAAAGCAGTGGGTATGCAGAGCTCTGTTGGTTATGTAGTTTAAGTCTGTGTGGAATGTGAAAAATTCTAGTAACTCTGTTTTTAACTGAAATACTTATTTTCTTATCTTATCCTGCAATCACATCCTACTCTAATATTCCTGTGAGTCTAAAACCCACTATGGAGTAATCTAAAAATGTAAATTCTTGATCACACTCCAATTCATAATCACTGGAATAACCTAGTTGGATAGTTCATGGAATCATAGAATCACAGAATCAGCTGTGTTGAAAGGGACCTCTGAGATCATCAAGTCCAACCCTTGATCCACTACCACCATGGTTACTAGACTATGGCACTAAGTGCCACATCCAGTCTCATCTTAAAAACCTCCAGGGATGGAGAATCCACCACTTCCTTGGGTAGTCCATTCCAATGCCTGAATACCTGTAAAGAATTTCTTCCTAATATCCAACCTAAACCTCCCCTGGCACAGCTTAAGACTATGTCCTCTTGTCTTGCTGATAGTTGCCTGGGAGAAGAGACTAATCACCACCTGGGTCCCCCGTCCTGTCAGGGAGTTGTACAGAGTGAGGAGGTCTCCCCTGAGCCTCCTCTTCTCCAGGCTGAATAACCCCAGGTCTCTCAGCCTCTCCTCATAGGACTTGTGCTTCAGTCCCTTCACCAGCCTTGTTGCTCTCCTCTGGACCTGCTCCAGCACCTCAATGTCCTTCCTGAACTGAGGGCCCAGAGCTGGACACAGCACTCGAGGTGTGGCCTCACCAGCGCTGAGTTCAGGTTCTCTGGAAATGTTCAGTCCAGATTCTTATCCTGAATCAAGGATAAAAATCTGAATTCATACCCTTCACACTGCAAATCAGTGAGATGCAGGTGGCTGGAGAGCAAAGCCCTTGTTGAGGTTGTTGCCGGTGTATTTTGGTTCTGAAAAAAAATCTCCGGAGCAGTTAATTAGGGGTGAGATAAGAAAGGGTTTATTTGCCAAGGCAATAGGTGATATAGACGCGCGTGCCCGCCGTGCCCGAGAGGTTACATTTTATAGCATTATCCATCCAATCCCAGATGTGTCCACCCTTTGGCCCTTCCTCTGGACCGCCCCGGGCCCTCCCCCTGAGAATTGGGTCTGGGGTCTTTTTGGGACCACCTACTTCATCATCTTCAGCTTCATCAGAGTACAAAGGGTATATTGTCACCTAGTTTTTGACCGTACTCTGTGGTTTAGGCCCTGATACGCTGTTCTCCAAACAGTCTAGGCCTTTACCTTGACAAAAGACTAAACACTGCTACTGGATTCAGGGGTAGGTTGATATAGAAGGCATAGAATGGGGTAAAAGGGTTAGGGAATGTGTAAACAAGGGAAAGGAACAAGGGACAGAGGGGTTTCTGCTTTTAAAAACCTTCCTATAAAATTTACAAGTCTTAAATAAAAAAAAAACATTAGGGGCTTAAGGCATCAAGGTCCTATATAAAACTCTTTCTTACAGCCATTACTCTGTTAAAAATATATTATGTACACCTAGGCACAGAAGGTTTCATCACTGTGGGGGAATGCAAAACTATCTAGAATATAATAAAATATTTTATTAGTTTGTTCATAATTTACCTGGACATCAGTGGCCACAGTGAAGTTCTCATGTGGTTTAATAAAGAGCCTGGAGCTGGGCAGCAGGGGGAAAAGGGTTTGGCATGCAAGGACATGGTAAGAAGGGGGAAAAAGTTTGTTCTTGAGCTGTTTTATTATATCTTTGTTGCCCAGCAGAGGTGGATTTTCTTACTTGGTTTTAGTTTGTGGTTGAAAGTTTAGAAGTTGAATGTTTCATAGGAATATTCATTAAAGGAGATGTGGGAGCAAATCCACCTCTGATTAGATTGGGGTTTTCTCACGGAATTGGTTTCTGCCTACGAGGAGAGAGAAGTAACATGACAGTATCTCACTGAGGAAGAGACACAACTCAACCTGGCATTTAAATCTAATCCAAAATATTTTACCTCAAAGGCATATTTCTATGTTTTTTCTTGATCTTTTCACTCATCCTAAGCCTTCAGACTCTAGTGTGAGTTTTATGACACTTCAGTTATCCAGGAGTAACTGAATTTCATATGTAACCTAGGATGAATTCTTTGGAGCTTTATCTCTTTGATGAATCCTAACTGTAGCTAAACTTTTGGGGAAAAAGCTTAAAAAAAAAAACAAAAACATACCTGAGGATCAAGGGCATGTGATTGTGAACACCCACTAGGGTTCTAAGAAAAGTTTTGGTGATGTTGTTTTATAAGGGAAGCTGCAGCCCTTAGTCTAAACTAGATCCACTCCCTTGCAGAGCTGCAAGCTGGGCATCTGAAACTTGTTAACAACAGCTGTTGCTGGATTGGTGTTTTCCTTTTTGTTTTTAAAAGGAGAGGAATCTTTAGGTCATAACCTGTGGTTTTTAGCAGTCATTTCAAAGTTTTATATTTGAGTGTATAGGTAGGTCAGGACTGGAGCTGAAATTTGGAAGGGAAGCCATTTCTGCTGATGTTCTATGTAGCTCATAGGGAGGGATGCCTGACCCAACAGCATTATAAGGACTGATGTTTTTGCAAAGAACTGCAGACACATGCTGGTCTTGACTGCAGAAACCCACCTCCAATGCCAGCTGTACTCATCTCCAAAAGCTAAACTCAAATGACTCATCAGACATACTAGATAAAATAGAGAATATTTTGAATATGTATTGCACTTTCAGAAATTATTATTAAAAATATATCCTGAATTACAATCTTAGTTTGTGTGTGCACACATGTTTTTGTATTAGGGCATTCTACTATGAGAATTCAGGAGTAATCATAGAATCGTAGAATGTTAAGGGGTTGGAATGGACCTTAAAGATCATCTAGTCCCACTGCCCCCTGCCATTGGCAGGGACATGTCCCACTCAAAAAGGTTGCTCAAAGTCTTACCTAACCTGGCTTTGAGCACCACCAGGTTTGTGGCATCCACAACCTCCTTGGTCGAACTATTCAAATGCCTTGCCAGCCTCACAGTAAAAAATTTCTTCCTAATATCTAACCTAATTTTCCTCTCTTTCAGTTTGTACTCATTGTTCCTTGTCCTGTCACTACAGTTCCTGATGAAGAGTCCCTCTCTGGCTTCCCTTACCCCCTTCAGACACTGGAAGGTTGCTGTGAAGTCTCCACAAAACCTTTTCTTCTCCAGGCTGAACAGCCCCAACTTTCTCAGCCTCACAAGGGAGGTGCTCCAGGCCCCTTATCAACTCTGTGGCCTTTTCTGGACTTGCTCCAACAGTTCCATGTCCTTCTTATATTGGGGACACCAGAACTGTACACAGTACTCCGGGTGGAGTCTCACAAGACCAGAGGGGCAGAATCACCTCCTTTGACTTGCTGCTCACACCCCTCTTGATGCAGCCTGGGGTTTGTTCACCTTTCTGGCCTGTGAGTACACACAGCTGGCTCATGTTGAGTTTTTCTGTCGTGAGGAGCTGAAGCTTTACTCAGTTTTGATGTGGGAATTAATTAGCACTAAGAGAAGGGACCTTGTTTCTCTTTCTGACATAATGGATCTATCTCCTGTCAGGATTAGGAAAATGAATAGAGATGACACTCACACCTGAGCCAATCCTGCAAAATTATATTGTTCTTGAGATCATGTTTCAATCCTCTCTGGGACATTAGTAAAAGGTTTTTCACCCAGAGGGTGATTGGGTGCTGGAACAGGCTCCCCAGGGAAGTGGTCACAGCACCAAGATCGGCAGAGTCCAAGAAGCATTTGGACAACACGTGGTGTGATTCTTGGGGCTGTCCTGTGCAGGGCCAGGAGTTGGACTTTGATGATCCTTGTGGATCCCTTTCAGCTTGGGATGTTCTGTGATTATATGATTGTATGATTCTATGATATTGTGAGTTCTGCATTTCAATACATTTCAGTGATCACCTACAATTTATCTAAGTCACCCAATAGATAAACAAAGTTCTGAATGTTTGTCTGCTACCCTGTGAACAGTGTTGTGTATTTATTTGCTTTAAATGAGGAAAATTTTGTTGGATACAACCAGCAAGGAGCTAGGAACCCCCCAGCTAGTGGCAATCCAAACTGGTAAATCCAATATGGGAGCTTTGGAGTTCAGAATTAGTATATTAGGCTAATAAGATGGATTGTAAAAAAAATAAGCTTTACCTCCCTATGAGACCTTCTGTCTCAGGTATAGGAGCAGATACATCAGAACTGTGCAAGACCTGTCCCATCTTGGTATTGCTTTCCCCACTCCAGTCTTGAGACAAGCTCAGGAACAAAAACTAAGCGTCTTTGCAACATGCTGTCTGTTGAGGAGAGGCTGATTTTATAGAGCCAAAGGTGTGTTCAACTTCTGTCCCTGATTTAAGAAGAACAAACCAAACTCTTTAATTCAATACCAGCTCCATGATATCCTGCTGTGCTTTCTGGCCATGAAGAATCAGAGTTTTCCACCTTAAGTCGTAATTCAAAGCATCCCAGTAATTTCCTTCTAATTCTCTAGAGGAGCTCACTAAGACAGAGTGGCTACAAAAACCATTCCAGTCACCGTTCAGATTAAACAAATTTTCAAATCAGAAGCCAGAAACTGATGAAAGGTCTATTTCTTGCTCATTGACATTTTCATAGAAATATGCTCTTCACTGAATTTTACTTGCTCTGTTTTTTCTCTTTATTTCCTTCAATAGATTTCAGAGGTCTCGTGCAAGATAAGAGTCACTTCTTCCCAAGGTGTTTTGCAGGAGAGACTAATCCCATGGGACAGTCTTAAAAACAGTTTATGTTTAAAAATCTGCCTTAGTCAGTTATCACCCCAGTGGTTGATGATGGCAGAAGGGAAAAAAAAGCACAAAACTATGTGAGTAGGGGACCAATATTTGGTAGCACAGGTGAAGAGAATCATTGAATCATTAAGGTTAGAAAGGATTATTAACATCATCAAGTCCAATCATAAACCCAGCACTGCCAAGTTTACCACTAAACCATGTCCCCAAGTGCAAAGTCTACACATCTTTTAAATGCCCCCAGGGATGGTGACACCTTCACTTCCCTGGCCAGCCTGTTCAAGTGCTTGATGACTGTTTCAGTGAAGAATTTCCTAATATTCAGTCCAAACCTCCACTGGTGCAACTTGAGGTTGCTTCCTTTTATCTTATTGCTTGTTTCATGGGAAAAGAGACTGACCCCTACCTGGCTACAACCTCCTGTCAGGGAGTTGTAGAGATTCCCCCTTGAGCCTCCTTTTCTCCAGGCTGAACACTTCCAGCTCCTTCAACTGCTCTGCATCAGACTTGTGCTCCAGATCCTTCCCCAGCTCCATTGCCCTTCTCCAGACTTGCTCCAGCACCTCAGTGTTTTTGTTGGAGTGAGAGGCTTAAAACTAAACACAGGATTCAGAGTTGAGTGCCATCAGAATGAGTGGAACCTTAAGCTTCTATTCCTTCTGGAGAAAAACAAGGTGAAAAAAATTATTTGTTTACAGACCTGTCTTCAAAGGTTCCTGCACATCACTCAGATACAGCAGATTTGCAATCTCATGGTGGTGTAAGATGCCCCCTCATCTCTGCAACAGTCCCCAGTGCAAGAGCAGATAAATCACAGGGGTTTTTCTTTACGTATCCACATTGGCACTTCCTTCTTATTTAACTTTCTGACAAATTTTAGGTCTTATCTTAGAATATTTTGCTTACTTATTTTTAAATTGCAATTCAACTTTTCAAGTTGTGTTAAACATAAAATATGTTCTAGTAATAAGGAAGGCATTCAAAGAGGTTTGGCTGAAGATTTTCATTAAATAATCTGGAATGTTGAAAAAAGATGGAAAATATCACTGGTTGTAAAAACCAAGCAGAAAGTGGAAAAAATATAATCTTTCCAAAATTTTGTATATTAGAAAGACATAACCATGGAATATATCTCAAAGCCATCCTTTATTTTCCAATAATTTTCTATAAAATTATATTAGATCATGGAAATAACTACAACAGAATACTATGCCTTTGTCTCTTTGAGACCTTGGAAGGACCTGAAGTTTGCAGATGTAACAGTTGGAGGAAGGAGATTTTACTGTTATATAAACACTTCTGCTGTTTCTTAAAAATCCTAAAGTAAAATAGTCCCTCTACTGTTGTTTCCTCCTTCTTATCAAGTCATTCCTTCAGGACTTTCTGCATGAATCTAGTACCCTCACAAAATTTTTTCTATCAACAACCCTCCAGACTGTTTAAATATAGATTCTTTCATTTTCATTTTTTGTTTGTTTGTTTGTTTGAGTTTGGTTTGGTTTATTTTTTTGCTTTCTTTTTGTTTGTTTGTTTGTTCTTTTTTTTTTTTTTTTAAATTGTTTGGGAAAGATCAAGTTAAAATCTATACAGATATGCTACCAATTTGAAACTAATGTATATTACACAGCTCTGTCTCTGGGTGATTTCTGTTTAGCTTTTTCTCTGCATTTGATGCTCAGACAGTGATGTTTAGAAGAAAGTGAATAATACATATTGACAAAGTGAATTTTATATTTTTCTTTTAAGCAGCAGCAAAATTCATGTAGCACTTGATGCAAAATAAATCACCATCATCAATGTTTCTTTAGACTGAGGATTTCAGTTTTGGGTTCAAACCAACCCTTCTAGCCATTATCATTTTAAGAGCTGAAAACTCCTTACATGGCATATCTATCCCTTCAGAGGTACATTCAGTTATTATTTATTTATTTATGACACTGAAACAGTACCAACAATGCCATGCAATGGAAAAGGGTTTTATTGAGTCAGGAAAAAAGCAAAGGATTTTTTTTTCCTGTATGATTTGAAACCCTAAATCTCTAAACCAGAGGTTCATCATCAAGTTAGACAGTAATGACTGAGTTATTTATTAAAAAATCGTAGTAACAGAATTTCAGAAATATTCAGATGCCATATTATACTCATAGATTATTAGTCTTATAATCACATGAAATTGGTAACGATGAATGTTTACATCTTCAGAACACCATGATGATATACCATGTTTTTGTCACATAGGAGACTGTCATAAAGAGATTTAGAAAGAACTAAAACATGTCTGATGCATTCAAAATTGAAAGAAAAACCCCAAACCAACCAAACCAAACCAAACCAACCAACCAAACAACTAAAACCCCCACAAAACCCTGAAAGTTTATCTGTGCATTTAATAAGTTAAAAGAAAACAGTGATAGAAAATGACATGTTTGTCAAGTATGTATATTAGAGTATAGTACCCAAAGGTAAAATATTTACAACTTCACCATGAGATTTTCATGTATTTTTCCAGTGTCCCTTCCCTTGTATTACTCAGTGGAACCAGGCTGAAGGGAATTCATAGTTAGAATTCATAGTTTGAGAGGGTTAATTCATCTGGGGTTTCTCTCATAGGGAGGAACAAACCCAGTTGCCCAGTACAATGGCTTTGGCACCTGAATCTCTACAGATGTTTGTGGCTGCACAAGAAGGTAGAGTTTAAGAAGCCTAAATTTTCATCACACAAATAAATACAATTCACCAGAGGAAAGGTGGGGAAATTGAGCTGATGTAATGAACTCCTTGTGTGTTAGCAGTTGGGTTTGGAGCCTGAGATATGCAAGAGCAGAAGAGCAAAATTTTACCTCTTCTTCACATAACACTGAAGGTTTGGTCCTGGAAGGCACTTACAAGCATTCTTAAGTCAATATAGGATCAGAACTAGTCTGCTCAACATCTTGTGGGTTCAAACGATAAATCCTGAACCTAAAAGCTATAAAGCACTTAGGTTGCCCATTCATTAGAGGAAATCAAACAACACACCCTCCAGGGAATTATTTCACTCTCCAGTTAACAGGAATGACAGAAGGGCTTTTTATCCCCACAGTGGATTATATATATGATACAGTTAATTACATGTATTATATAGTTCTGTGATTTCTACAGTCATGTTAATACATTTCAGGCACCCTGGACTGAGGTAGTCCCTGGACTGAGGCATTTTCATCTTATGGAACACAGAGGAGTTGATCTCTTCCTTTGCAAGGAACTTCAGAAAGAGCACTGAAGATGTGTCATTACTCATATGACAGCATACCTCTTGTCTACACAGAGGCCAAGAACATGACACCAACAGCTCCAAATGTGTATTAACTTTGGTTGGGCTTTATTTGTTTGCTTTATTCTTTGTTTCGATGGAGTTTCTGTAACAGGCCAAGCCATCTGCAGTGAAAATGATGGACATGGACATTTCAGTGAAGTTCTTTGACCTGAGGTTGCCCATGTCTCAGGTCTAAACTCTGGTAGCTTCTTTACAGAAGGAAGACATGAAACTCAGGTATGTTCCCTCGAGTAAGACCATCATTTCAGAGGTCTTTGCGTGGCATCTAAATAAATTGCGTATGCGGTTGTATAAACATTTTACACTATTGTGAGTCAAATCACTTTAATGTAAGATTAGCTCCTGATTCTTAGTATACTAAACCTTTAATAGACTTACAATTCTGAAATTGAAAAGATCAAAGCAATCATAAGCAGTGTGTATAATACGTAGTTTGGAAAGACTGGAATCTTTCTAGTATATATTTTTCTTTATTTGTTAATCTGCAGGGAAGGAGTAACATTCTGTAATAACAGAGGCAAACAGGATTTAGCTACACAATATGGCATTCATAAGTCAGTTCCAGCCTATTCCCTCCCCTTTCTTTTCAGATACTCATAACTTTCTCAAAATAAATTTGAGGGGCTGGAACTATCCATGCTTGGATTCAACTGAAAGGTAACTGTTTGGGGCTTTATATAATTTTTTTTTTTTTATGTTAAGATGATTGAGTGTGAATTAGTCAAGAGTGAACCTAACATATTTTTTCTTGTATGTTTCAATTAAAAATGTAATTAGGACAACTAAAAAATGATTAACACTCAATCCTTGAAACACAGACCTGTGAACATACCTATGTGCATTTATATTAGGGAGCAGTCTTATTTGTTTTGAAGGCTTCCTGTGGCTGCAGCTGTACACAGAAAGTTGAGGCTGTGTTCAGCTGTTTTAAAATTGAGGATAATCTTTTCTTTTCATGTAGTAACCTAATTATTAAGCAAAATGTGTAGGAAAATGCTGAACAAATATGAAAAGCATAGGCATCTTCCTTAGACACTTTTATTAAACTATATGCAAAAGAATTTTTATTTCTTTTTTTTTCCCCATAGTGGTTCTTTTAATAACCTAATCTCAGTTCAATCTATGTCTTGCCAAATTTAAGGAGCTGGAAGACTGGAACCACTGAAACAATTTTCCTCAAGTCTCAATGAGATCTACAGAAGAAATCAAGTTTGAAGGAAACCAGACAGCTTAGTAAAAAGTCATATATGCCTGAACTCAGCATTTGCATCCAATTTAGGAGAAACATAACAACTGCATCCTAAACATTTCAGTATTTCCCTTAGTCCGAGATAGTTTTAAGATGACAGCAGTTTGAATAGGAAGCATGACAGGAATTTGTAAAAGGTGTTACTGCTCGTATTGTTTTTTGTTGTATTAACTCACTAAATGAGTGGTAAAAGGGAAATTGAATTTTGAGATGGAGTTATTCTGAAAATCTGGCCTGAAGTGCTAGAATTTCTATCTCCTCAGTGCTAGATATTTCAACTTTTTTTTTCCTTTTTTTTTTCCCCAGGTTACAGAATTAGAAAAGGTACAGAATTACAAAGATGCCTTTTGTTTACATCCAGTAAAGCCATGTGAAACTACTGCTTTCTGTGATTTTGTGCAAAAGCAGAAGCAGAGGAATACGTCTATTCTACTCTGGATGCAGGTACGTTGATCAAAATTCTTATCATCAGTAACTTTCCAAAGCCATGGGTCTGATAACAGCAGCTCATTACAATGCATTCTTTTGGTGTTTGATAAATATGAAAGAAATCCTTGTGTCTACCTTAAAGTATGTCCATGTTTACGATTTACTGAGCATCAGATTTCACTCTTAATTCCCATATTTGAACACCACAACTAATATTAATTTTGCTTTAGCCATTTTTATCTGTTTTGACCAGTGAATTTGCATACTGGAAGAGTCCAAAGTTTTATCCTGGTGTTTTTTTTTTAACATATAACCAAGTGACTTTCAGGATCCAGTCTACAAATTCTGATTGATTTGGCACAATGACATATTCTGATTATTTTTTTTCCCCCTCCATGTCACAGAATCTGTCTTTCATGACTTGTCAAGCGGTCTGTGATTAATTTGGCCTGGTGGTTCATGGGGCAGAATCCAGCCTTTTTCTTTTACGTTTCCCAGGATGTGTTTGACAATTCACTGTGCACACTCCAGTACCCTGGCACTGCTCACTGGCAGAGCCCACTGTGTTGCTCCTCAGCCATGGCTTGAGACTTATTCTGCTGTCAACATTTCTAACCAATATGTAACCACCTCTGCCTGTTAAGATCACTGCAAAATAATCTCCTATTAACCATTTTGATGTTGCTTTGTTTGCCTAACAGAAGACACACCCTGGAAATAAAAAGGCAACCCAGTAGATTGTCAGTATTTAACACAAAGCAACCCCATGCTGCTGCTCTTGTAGTCAATAGTGACAAAGGTAGTGATTTCAATAGGAAAGCAAACATTGAAATGACATGGACATGTGGCTATATGCATGACTTCAAAGAACAAAGGATTTAGAGAAATGAAAAAGACCTATTTTATCTGTTTATCTAAGTTTTTCTTTTCCCCGAATGCATTACAGTCATTAGACAGGAAAAGTAAACTTGATTGTACCCAAGATTTCAGTGAACCATGTACAGTGGGAGTTTACCAAGTCTTCTCTATTCATCAGCATCTGTACATGCAATCAAAACAGAACTGTCCTTTTTTCCCTTACCTGACTCTTTGGGTCCCTTTCTGGATCTTTAAATTAGCCAGGGGAGTTGACTTGTCTGGTAAGGGTCAGAAGAATCTACCAGATTCTTTAGTTGCTCATCTAAAAAACAAAGGAAAAGCATTTTAGATCCTTTTAAAATGAAAGAAAATGGGGCTTTTTTATATATGCCATTAAGGCAGCATGGGTGAACGTCCCAACCCTAGTAGAATCCAGAAAATCTCTCCCTGAAGAATCCACAGTCTGTTAGTTATGTGTTATATTCTGCATAAGTTCTTAGGATTTTCATCTTATATCAGTTTTGCTAAAATAACCCAAAGGAGCATGGGAGTGCCCTAATCCTGAGGTGACAGAATTCCAGAGGCTTACAGTGATGTCTACACTCAAAATGTTGATTTTCATGAGCCTGTGCTGTACTAAGCTGTAACCTTCTGTAGCCATTCAGGACAGATCCATTTCCCTGATGGTTGTGTGTTCATTGGAGGATGTGAACAGCTGATGAACCACTGCTGGGATCACACACTCTTGTGTAGCATTTATTATTTCACCTCTGACTTCTGAGCTGTGCTTCACCAAGACAGAATAAACAGTAGTAACACTTGCTAAATTTCTCATTTTTCCAGGTGGATTTCAGCTATGATTGAAAAATTCTGGCATTTTTAAGGGATATGAAGAGAAATCTTCAAGGGTTTAGTTAACCTCAATAGCATGATACCACTTTTTCATACTTCTTTTTTGATATTTTGTCTTTGAGACTGAAAACAGTCCAGAAATTAGTAATCTCAGACTCCACACATTAATGAACCCAATCTTAATTTACACCATAATGTAGAAATTCAAATCAATTTTTGAGTCAGTGTACATAAAAAAAAGACTAGAAAATTGTCCTCTAGAAAAAACTGTCCCCCTAGAAGAAAATAGTTTGCTATCATAGAATAATAGAGTGGTTTGGATTGAAAGTGACTTTAAAGATCATCTAGTTCCCACCCCCTGCCGTGACCAGAGACACCTTCTCCTAGCCCAGGTTGCTCAAAGCCCCAATCCACCTCTGGGAAATCTTCCTTATGTTTAATATAAACCTACCTGATTTCAGTTTAAAGCCATTCCCCCTTATCTTATGACTACATATCCTTGTAAAAAATCCCTCTCAAGATCTCTTGGAGGTCCCTTTAGGTGCTGGAAGGGCTCTGAGGTCTCACCAGAGCCTTCTCTTCTCCAGGTTCAACAATCCCAACTATTTCATCCTGTCTCCAGAGCAGAGGTGCTGCAGCCCTCTGACCACCTCTGTGGCCTCCTCTGGACCTGTTGTAACAGCTCCACATCCTTCTTGTGCTGGGGACCCCAGAGCTGGCTGCAGTACTCCAGGTAGGGTCTCACAAGAGCAGAGTAGAGGGGGAGAAACACCTCACTCGACCTACTGGTCACGTTTCTTCTGATGCAGCCCAGGTCACGATCAGCTTTCTGGGCCGCAGGGGCCTGTTGATGAGTCATGCTGAGCTTCTCCTTAACCAACACGTCCTTCTCCCCAGGGCTGCTCTCAATCCATTGTCTGCCCAACCTGTATTTGTGCTTTGGATTACCCTGACCCAGGTGCAGGACCTTGCACTTGACCCTGTTGAAGTTCATGAGGTTTCCATGGTCCTGCCTCTCAAGCCCATCCAGGTCTCTCTGGATGACATCCTATCCCTTCAGTGTGTCGACAGCACCACTTGACTTTGGTGTTGTCAGCAAACTTGCTGAGGGTGAACTCAACCCCACTGTCCATGTCACCAACAAAGATGTTAAACAGCACCCGTCCCAACACTGACCCCCGAGGAACACCACTGAGGACCACCAAACACTCAGGGAATCTCTGCTATTAATAGAGGTGGTATTTGAAAGCCATATCCAAATCTTCATTGACCCAGGTCACTCCTGCCATGGCATTTTCCTGTGAAAGCAAAAGAATCAATGTTAATGTACTTATTTTCTTTATTATCTTTCTGTAGCTCAGGCTATTTTAGAAGTTTCCTGTACTTTGAACCGTGGGTTATATTAGTGCCATCTTGAGAAAAGCTAAGAGCACAACAGAAAGTGGATTGCAGACCATGGCTGGTATCAGCCAGCATAGTCTGGGCTAAAAAAGGCTATTTTAACTGTAGCCAAGCAAATGGTATAGCCCATAAATCCATCCCAGTGCCCAAAATGGAACAAAAGATGAGTGAATCTTTGAAGCGAAAGGTGAGCAAACCTACTGTACTGCTATATGATCTTAAACCCATTTCCCTTTCCTGCCATGAAAGAGCTCTCTGAAGTTCATCCGCTTCGTCTCCCCAGTCTTTGCTCAGCATACAACAACTGTCTCTCTGTTTTGCCCTTCCAAAACAAACATATTTTCTCAGTAAAAAAGGGAAGGAGTAGTAAAATTAATTTCCCCCCCTGAATTTTATGTCCAAGGGGTGTTTTTTAACAGCATGCCCCTTGGGCATGGGTTCTTCCATAGGACTGGTGTCACTCCCAGGGCAGTTTGGGCTTCCAACCATGAACGTCCCCATTGACTGCAGAAGGAACCACCAGTAATCAGGATCGTGATCAAGGTGACTCAGTGACTGTGGAAACCCCAGGGAGCAGAACTGCAACCTGAGGGTTATTAAGTAGGTTATGAACACAGTGATGCTTTTTAGGATTCAGCTTTGTATTTTCTCTCAACCAAGCTGAACCAGGGCTGAATGCAGTGTTCATTTTTCTGATATCCAGGGACATTACTCATGTCCCTAGACATGAAATATGAAAAGTAAAAAAGAAGGAAAAGGCTTCAAACTCCCCACTTCCCAAACAAACTAAGGCCTCAATCCTGTGCTGTGCATGATCTCTTTTGAAATGTAATTTGCCAAATGAGATTTTGATAAATGATGATTCTACCATGCAAGGAAATAATAATCCACATCATTGTTTTAACATTCTTTAACTGTGCCCTTGCTCTGGTTCTGTAGTACAAAGAGTGTCAGGGCAATACACTGTGTCTTCCTTAAAGCAGGTGGGCTTGACAGTTATTTTGAGAATGGATATCACAGTATGAATTGTATAAGCATGTACAGAAGCATTTAAAACTAGCAGCATCTGAGTATAACTTTGCAAAGTTAAATTACTGTAATGTCAGGAGGATAAGAAATGTGTTCAGTGTTATGAAAAGAAGAGATATCCTTGTGCCGTATTCAGTCCTTATCATTTAATGGCATATAACAATGTTTTGCTGTTAGACAAGCAATCAATTTTTTTTCTTTAATGTAAATAACCTTGTCTTAAATCTATTCCACTCTGATCACTGTGTGACTGTAAAAAAAACCACAGTGCAACATAATTTTCAAATGGTTTTCAGTCTAGTGGAATAGGTGTCAGTTGTGGGTGTCTTTCAGAAGCTGGAGGTTTCAACCTGAGCAAAGGAGATCAATGCACAGAACAGGAAGGAAAAGACATTGCAAGAGTCTTTGAGAAGTTTTAGACTTCTCTTCCCCTCCCAGCCCTTTCATTCGTCTGTGATATTTAACACAAATTTTGTTGCCCTTGGCAGCGCTATTTGTACGTTACAGAGGATTTCTCCACATTGAGACAAGAATTAAAGCAGAGTTAAGTAGCAGAGTTGTTTGAGGTCTTCCTCCAGAGCTCTCTAAGGAGCTATAAAGGCTTCTGGCTTTTGTTTGGTTTTATTTTTTTTCAACAAGCCGTCGATGTGCCCTCAACACCCTCACTGGGCAGTCTTCCGATTCCTCCTGCTCTTTGCTTTAAGGTTTTGCTCATTTTTCTTCATTTTTGTGGTCAAGTCAGTTGGGCTGAAGAGCTGTAGAAATCTCTTCTCCTGAGACTATGCCTGTACCACAGAAACTGGAGGTTTTGCCCTATCCAAAACCAGAACAGTTCTGTGACAGAAGAAAGTATCACCCTACTACAGTGCTTAGTAAGAGAAGCTCAAGTCTAATTTGATACACCATTTGATACAGGCCTCGGCATTTATCAGTGCATGTGAGATCAGATTTCAACCCCTAGTCTCTCCTGGACATAGTGATTTGGTAATACTGAGAAGCTTTCTAGAAATCAGCACCTCAAACTGAAAAAAACAGAGAGGCTCAGAGAGATTGCAGTCTAAACTGACAAAGCAGATGGGGAAGGGGAGGGAAAACAGAGGAAAAAGAGGTAAAATGACAACCCCAGAAAAAGAATAGAACAAGAGGGAACAGTCTCAAATTGCAGTGGGGCTTTAGATTAGATATTAGGAAAAATTTCTTCACCACAAGGATTGTCAAGCACTGGAACAGGCTACCCAGGGAAGTGGTAGTGTCACCATCAATAAGGAATTCAAAAAGAGCATAAATGTGGCCCTTGGGAACACGGTGTACTTGGAAGTGTTAGGTTAATGGTTTGACTCTAAGAGGCATTTTCCAACCTAAACAATTACATGATTCTACAGTTCTAAGATGTAGAACTAATATTCAGATCTCTCAGCTGCCACCAAGTTCATACAACAGTCCCCAGCTGCAGGCTAAGGTTCACTGCCAAATGCAGGAAGCACAAAATAATAAATGATATGTGTGTTGCTTGGACTGTAAGGCTGTCCATGGATCATGGCAACCAGGGCTGGGCTGCTGATCCTGATCCCATTGCTCTGCACGAATATAATCAAATCTGTTGCTGGAGCTTAGTATCAACCTTCGTGTCAGCTTTGTATTAGCAACTATATTCCCCAAACCCAACAAGACTTTCAGACAAGCTCGCAAAATAAAGCATCATCTTCAGTTTCCTTAGAAGAAACTGTTGGAGATAAGTCCTGGAAGGTTTTTATGACTCCCAAAGGAGATTGACCAAATGGATCAATTTTTTTTAAAATGAAATCAACCCTCCTCCAAATGTCAGTACACATTTTCTGTTCCCTAATTATAATTTTACAGTTTCATATCCTTTGAAGCTCCATTTTTTTTCCCTTTTTAGTGTTAAAGAGGGAGATATTTTTATGGACTGTTAGTTTTCTAAGAAAAAATGTCCTTTCTGGTTTTTTTTTAATTTGTTTTGTTTCGAGTTTGGTTATAAAATGATTCATAACTATACCAACACCTACAGACAGTCACTCTAAAAATGATTTAAACAAAATGTATTGCATTTTTCACCTTTTTTCCATTTTTCTCAGGAACTGCATTTGTTCTCATTAAACCTTAACAAAGATCAGATTGAGCTGGAACTTGGGTAAGAGAGGTGATAAGTTTGCAGATAATAATGCATCTCATCAGTCATGAATTGCACAAATTAATCTTCAGATAGGGGCATGTCATACAAGAATTTACATGCTAGCACTTTAATTGTCAGAAGCTAGTTACTAGTGGGCAGATGGACTGAGAATGAGTAACAGCATTTCCCATTAGTGAAGAGAAAAAGAAAAATTAAGGTAAGTTCAAAAACATTAAAAAAATGCTTTAATAATATTGTTTAACTTAGCCTGTAATGAGGAGAAAGAACAAGACCTTAAGTGAATTAAGACTAAGTCTGCTTTGTTTAATAAATGCTTTCTCTCCGCTTAGAACAAAAGATGTGTGTGGAAAAAGGTAGTGAATGAAAGACATACTATACAGGAAAAAGTGTGCAGAAAAGGAAAGATCTATTTAAATGAATACTCTGAAAAGGGCAAAAGAAATTCTGTGAAAAACAATGCCAAGTTTGTGTTTTTTTTGGATGAACTTTCAATATTTCACTTTTTTACGACCAGTGCCGGTAAAAAGTGGGGTTTTCCTTCCTGTAATAAAGTGGACCAGGAGGGCCTTTTCTCTGTGCGTGGTTTGATTTGCATAGGGAAAGAACGGGGCTGTCAGATGCAGGCCACGAATTGGTCACTAGTTTTGTGCTGTACTTGGATATTTTAGCTTTTCAGAGCAAGAATTGATCAGTGTGTGGGTGCAGAAAATTCCATGTCCGCTCCATGGTGTCTCCTGGCAAAATGCAACCTGACCTTCCTGGGGTACTGACCCTTTGGGCTGTGCTGAGGCGATGCTGAGCTCCACACTCTGCCCTGTGCAGCTGCTAAATAAACATCAAGATATTAAAGATTCACCACAGGCTCAAATTTCTGAGAAAAATAAGGATTTGGGCCACGTCCTCACTTGGGATAAACTGGTTTCTAAGCGTAGATATGGGTGAAAAACCATTTGATGCAAAAGCTTTACACGAGCCTTCTTTGTCATTAGGGGCTTGTTCAGTTGCCAGACAAAGCTCTGCAGGTCATAATGGTGACAGTGCTTTGTACTATTGTTCTTTTCAATTATCATCTGAAAGCGTTTTTAATGTATTTATTACACTTAAAAAAAATAAATCATGATGCAGCGACCCGGAGGCAGCACAAAATTATTACAACCTGTTGTTTTGCAGGTGAATAAAGGAGAAAGAATCCATTTTGCCCAAGGTTGCTGTGAATCAGAAAAAAAAAAAAAAACAAGGAGGATTAAACTCAAGGTGATATGACTACTAATCTTTGGCTGTAATAACTGAACTGCAGCAGGTCCCACCTGGGCTCAGGGTTCTTGGTTGTCATTTAGACAAGTAATTGAATAAAAGCGAAAGCAAAGAATCAATCCTCATTCTTGTTACATTTACGGGGATTTCTTATCACGGATCTAAATGTGACATAAAACCCTAATGAATCTTGTCAGCACTAGGGTATGTTCTAGATGCTGTTTCATCACCAGGACTGAAAACTCTGGCCTTGATCTGTCAAAATAACAGAATAAATATGTAAACATGCAAATCTTGTTATTTAAAGTGACGATTTGTTTATACACATTTACTGTTGTATATACTTGTGTTTGCAGCAACAGAGCTTCAGGAAATAATTTGTCCTTCTCCTGCAATACTGTCCAGACACTCAGGGGTAGGATAGTTCTGTTGTCATGCTGATTTAAAAATCATTTACATACTTACAGAGAGTGTTGCAGCATTTTATCTTAGCACATGAAAACACTGGTTTTTGGGATGCTATCCCAGGTTTTTATGTATGATTTCTCTGACCAGGTGGCTTTCCTTACTGTCTGTGGAAATATATGATATACTCTCCATTTTTGCTATTATTTCCTCTAAAAAATATCCCCATGGCTGATCTGTAATTTGTCTGCTTGTTTTTAATATATTTTCTACCGCTCTTTTAACTACAGTTGGTTGGGGGGTTTTTGGCTTATTTTGTTTTTTTGTTTTTTTATTTATTTTTGGTGTTGTGTCATGTTTGGGGTTTTTTTTTGAGAAACACAGTGATAACATTCCCTTTCTTAATGCCTAATAACAATTAATGTTCCAATTACAAATGGTCCCATACATCTTGAACTGATGAGATATTTTGCCTCAGAAATATTTTCATTATCCCATAAAATATATGTTTATACAAAATATACTAGATAATAATTAATTTATAGTAAATAATAACTCATTAATCAAAGTTTTCACGGGTGATAAGTCACCAGAAATAACCAACTGCTTTTACTTGAATTCCATGAAACTGAAATTTTTGTATGTTTTTCTCTTCCCATTCGAAATTTTAAGTTTGAATGATTTTTGAACAATATTTGGGCTTGTTTTGAGAAAGAACAAAATTAAAAAATTGATTAATCCTATATGTAAGGATTCAATTACATTTTCCTTCATTACTTTAAAGTATATAATTTTAATAGGGGCTCTAACAAGAGATATATACATGAATTGTTACTTTCTCTTTTGGTTCCTCTGTTTGTTATCTCATAAAACTTCACAGACTTTAGGAACTGCAGATATGTGCATGAAGAAAGGAAGATAAAGTTTTAATCTTCCTGATTTGTCACCAGCTCTAAAGTATCACTCTTGAAAAAAATAAATTAAAAAAAAAAGTGCATAATACTCTTTCTTTCTCTTATTTCTGTTTCTCCCTATTTCTCTGCATTTTTCCAGGCCCCTGCTATGTAATTCTATTTTGTTTTAGGGAATATTTGAGTGCTTATGGGAATATCTTCTGGCCATCCCCTCTATTGATACCTACTTCCAAATTATTCTTCTAATATGGACTATGAAGATAAATGAGCTCTTCTACTGCTTAACCAATCTTGTATTTTAAAGCTGAACTTCTAAATGAACTTAGATGAACCAAGTCCTAAACCCCCCCCATTTTTCTTTGTTGGTGGTAAAGGACATCCAGGGGGACAAACACAGCGTTTATGTACACACAGAGTCATATTTCCCCCACAATTGCTTCTTCCTGTCTTGGGTAGAGATAAAGCTTATCAAACAGAAAGCCACTTCCATACACCACCACACTTCGTGCCAATGGGAGTTTCTCATGTGTCATAAGTTGTGGCAAGAGCCTTTTTTTTTTATGTCATGACAGCTCATTAGGCTGATGGCTGATTTCAAACCTGATTTCAAACCTGTTTTTTCCCGTGGCTTCAGCGAGGTTTAGATCAAATGCCAAACTCCCTGTGGTCCGAGATCTTTTGCTGAACACAGAAGATCATTCCCTTTAACACCAAAAATTTCTGATTGGAAGTATACTCATGGCCAGGCTGGAAGGGGGTCTGAGCAACCTGGTATAGTGGAAGGTGTCCCTGCCCATTGCAGGGGGTGGAACTGGATGATCTCTAAGGTCTCTTCCAATCCAAACCATTCTATGATTCTTTGAGTCTTTGATTCTGTGGCCGAGGAAATACTGTCTGCAATTTGACTCACAAAATGACATTATGAACCTGTCAGTCAACAGACATCATAGGATGGAGAGTTAAATGGAATTTCCTAAGGTACATGTTTGAGATGATGATGTTTTAGGCCTTGCTTCGCGTTTTTAGGGAAAGGCACAGCAGAAACTTGCATTGCTGGGCAGCAGAGATCACAGCCCTCATTCACTGCTAAATAAGACACAGTTTGGGTGCTTGAGCATTTACAAGGAATGCAGAGGAGCCATTTCAGGATCACCAATGGTTCACATTGGTAGACATTTGGTAACTAACCAGAAAAACTGTGTTAAGAGTCATCCAAAAGCCTGTTGCAGCCAACCTAGAAGTAGAATACATTCTGCAAAACAGAACAGTTACAATCCCATCCTTTGTGTGTTTGATTCAAACGCACCAATGTTGTAAACCATGGCCTGATAAATGGAGCTCAAATATCGGTAAAAGAACAGAGTTTTCAACCATGCATAACATAGAAACAAATTGTTGAACTTACTCAATTCTAAAGGCCTTTTCCATAATTTTTGCTCATGCAAAAGACTCCTGAGGCAACAAGACAGCTTACCTGCCAGCTTTGGCATTTCTATAACCAAAGCAATATTTCAGAAGCCTTGTGCTATAAATCTGATGTGGATTTGAATTTCCCGAAAGTAATAAATGATCCAATTAGAAAACAAACAAAAAGGTGAGAATAATTGCGTTGTTTATTCTTCCATGATGATAAGGTGAACTTGACAAGACAGAATACGCTTCCTAAACCCAGAGTTTCTCTGTGCTTGCAATTGATCTTAGGAGTAATAGGGTTTGTTTGCATTTTTAACACACCAAGTTAAAATGTATTGCCTTGATAGAGATGTTAAGGAGCATCTGCTTACAGTATCTCTTACTCTTCATTTTCTATTCCTCTCACTTACTGTAGGATTTCAAAGGCATTTGGGGATATATTATCTATGTAGAAGTAAGTCTTACACTGCTATGATTTGCAGTAATGCAGCTTTTAAAGTCCTTCCTCAACAGCTCTTGTCTGCACTTTATCATTCACAAATTTGAGTTAATTTTTTGTTAATTAATTACAGAGGTTATATTTTAATGAAAAACCCACCACAAAAAGTAAAAAGGCCAGTTTTCCAGCTCCTTTTTTTGCATTTTTAGGTGCAATGAAAACAAAAGTCTGTTCCGTTAAGCACCATGATTGGCAATTCTTTGATTTTTAGATTTTCTGAGGATTGACTGTGCATAGTTTGAAAGAATCAAAGGAAAATTTTGTGCAGCATTTTCTGTGGACATTGGTAAGTCCAATCTAAAACCAGCTATTCTTCAATAGGTGTGGGTAGACAGTCTTTGTGGTAATATTATGGCTCAGCCCTCTGAAAGTACTAGATATTGCAGGACTCCCCTCTATCTCACTAACTTCTTATCAATATATCTGTTGGGTTTTTTCAGAAGAAAAAAAATACAACCCACAAAAAATCCAGAAGAACAATATTTTAGACCTGTAACTGTCCTACTCTGTTCATGAACTGCATGTGAGCAACATTTGGTTGAATCTCCTCAAAATCTAAGTCTGCAGAGCTCTCTTATGGTTTCTATTTCATCCATTCCACAAGATCCTATGATAGTCTTGCCTTGACTTTTCCAGTGTCAGAGGTGCCAAGACCCAGGAAAAATAGCAGCCATTTCAGAGGCCTTGTGAAGAACCTTGTACATATTTACAGTCTGAATGAGCAAACGCAGCAGCTGGTGATTGATAATTTGATTCAGGTCACTTTGCTTTATCTTGTAATTGGAAGTTGTACTGTGCCATTAGAGATTAGGTTGAAGTCATATGGAACTTAAGAAGTACTTCTGTCCTCATTCAACTTAGCAAAGAGTTTGGTTTGCAGTAGGGATCTCAAAGGCACTGGTGGATTTGATTTTGGGGTCACCAAGTACACTGTTCATGCTACTCTTGAAAAATCAGCTCAGAAGAGCCATCAAATCTCTATTACAGGAGAGACAGAATATCCTTACTGTGACTCACCATGGTTTCCCCATGGAGTTCTCTTGGAACGAGATAAACCTCACCTAATCATTCTCATCTAGCAGAGACATTTGCTATAAACCAGAATTAAGGGTTTCCTTAGTTAGGAAATGGAAAGGGACAGAACTATTGCTGAATGTCAAGTCATGCTGTTTGCTTGAGGAATATATTTCAGGGCTGGGTGGTACTCACACCTTCTCTCCATGCATATCCATTCATCCTAGAGAATTACATAATACTTAGAGTTGTAAGGGACCTTTAAATGTCATCTAATTTAACCCCCCCTAGATGACAGTTTCCAAAGAGATGCCTAGGTATTAATCAACTAGGGTCAAATTAGATGAATCCTAACTTTTGGAGGTATTAATAATAAGCTCAAAAATTGGTTTATGTGAAAAAAAATCTCATTTTTTAAAAAGAAAAAAAAAATCTGAGGCAGTCCCAATGATAAATTGATTGTCTGTTTGATGTCCATTCCCGCCCCACAAGGTTCTGGGGTTTTTTTAAAACTTATTGATTAATTTAAATAAAATTCAGCAAATGAGTTGAAGTTCTGAAAACACTGGATGTTGAAGAATTCTTACAAATAGTTGGCTGAGAAATAAGAAAGTCCTAATAATTCTGAACTGAAGGAAGGGCCTTAGTATGACTAGGTGCAAGACAGGTCATGGAAGACAACTGTGTTATTAAAAGTCCAGCCTGTGGGAAACATGCACTGAAAGTCCTCAGAAACACACTTCAGTAATTTAACAGAAAATAACAGAACTTGCTTAATAAGTTTGTCTTTTACATGTGCAGTAGAAAACAGAAACCTGAGCCAATAATATGAACGTGTCCATTTTATTTCAATAATAATAGCAGCACTAGCATCAATTTAAAAATAAACAAAAAAGAACAGTGGAATGATATTAAGAAAGAAAGAAAATTCACTGTTTTGCACAGAACCATGACTCTGTGTTTCCCCTGCGTGGTGTTTGTATTCATTTGCACCAAGTGAGGTGGGAGTAGAACGAGCCTGTACCAGGACAGAGAACAGTAATGATTTCCACCCACTTTGCTCTCTGACTGCACAGAGCACGGGGAGGTGTTGAACCGACCCCGGTAACTCCATTCCTGAGTGCTGAGGTTGCTCTAAGTATTTTCAACACAAGGTTTTGTTTTGCTGCATCTCATAAAAAAGGCCCCGTGTTTATTGTTTGCAGAGTTTTACTGGTTTTTCCGCACTGCATTGCTGTGAAAATGGTTTCATTCTTATTCTAATATTGTGGGCTTCAAGAATAGATCTCCTTGCCTAGCATTCCTCTGAAATATTAAAGAGATGCCCTCTGCAGCAAGCTTAACACTGCTATCATCTGCATAATAAAGATAGGCTGTATGTATAGAATATGCATACATGGGTATAAATTTATACTGATATTCTGTGTGGGCACAAAGATAAATGGAATAAGAATCACAGTAGCAAAATAGAGGAAGAGACCTGTAACTCAGTGACTGACATCAAGAACAGATCTCATCTGTCAAATGCCTGAATTGAGAGGCTTTTATGAACATCTATTCTAGGACAAAGTACTTTATATGTGCAAAATGAATGTAGGTAACCTGATGGTGTATGACTTCCATAATAATTTCATTGAAAAAGTTCTTTCTCTTTCTTTCTTTTTTTATTTCCCCTTGGCAGTTTTCTCTCACCTCCTGCCCCAGAACCGGAAAAAAAATAAATAAAAAATAAATTGGATTCTTCAGAATACATGTACTAAACTATGCATCTCATTATGGGCAAAATTATCTACCTAGTTACAACTTCAGATGCTCTCAGAACCACCTAGCACAACTTGAAAATAATTAAAATTAGTAGAGTTATATCAGATACATTTTTCTTCCAGATCTGTGGGGAATTTGCTTACGTGGTTGCAATTGCCTTTTCTTGAGAGACGTAAAGTAAGGCAAGGAGGTGTACAAAGCTTAACAGTTATCAGGATTATATCAGCAATGTTATTTCCACAAACACTGGTTGTCAAGAACCTGCTGATAATGATGTCTGCTTATATTCAGCTACAGAACCAAATATCAACTGAGTAAAACAAAGCACAAGCTATACTCTACTGGAAATTGTTTGATGGCAGATCTTGCTATTGAAAGTTTTGTCATTGGCACAGGGCCCTGATTCAGAAAGGCACTCTCATATCTTACTTTATTCATGTGATGGTGCCCCTGTTGAACTCAGTGGAATCACAAACATGCTCAGGTTTCATGTGGGCTCCAGAAGTTTGATGAATCAGCACCTGAACAGCAAGAATAAAAATACCCTTAAATGTGGAATCCTGTCAATGACTCGATAATAACTCAAATATTTTCAGCTGAAGACTTTTCTTTAGGAGGAGATATAATATTTTACCCTTTGCAACACATCTGTTTACCTTGCAGCCCTTTTCATCTTAATTTGATGACTTTTCCCCTCTTAGTAACAACAGGTGAATTTCGAGCTTGTTTTATGTACTTTTCATCAAACCCACTGTGGGTTTCTAATGTACCTTTTTTAGCCAGGTTAGGCTCCAGTAATCAGTAGCTTGTAGATTCTTGTTTGAAAACATGTCTTTCTGAATGGACATGGCTTAGTGAAACACCCATCTGACTGGAGTGGATGGTGGAACTTTTCCAAAGCTGAGGCTGGGACAACACCTAGTCTCCTATAAAAGCAGTTTTGAGTCCCCCAACACCATAAAGGGGCTAAAAAGTAGGATTTTTTGCATCACAGTCAAGTAGAGGAAACTTCTTTTTATTTTTTTTCAATGGACAAAAAAGGGGGTAAAAAAGTAAAACTTAAATAAAAGGGTTGGTTTTACTTTTGTTCTTTGAAGTTTTTCTTTGTAGGCAAGGAATCAGTGTGTGGAGAGGGGAGAGGGGAAAAGAAACCAAAAATAATTTAAGAAAACAGTGAGTTCTGTCTTTGAATTATATAAAAGCAACTGCATTTGATTTAATTTTTCTTTAGCATAATGTGCTGTATAATCACCGGTTTCGTCATCCCCTGGGCCCAGGCTTCCTCTTAGCACAAGCTGTGGGAGCTGTTCCACAGAGTTCAGTGGAAGCAGAATTTGACCCATGCTTTGCTTTAAAATAGAAGTCACCTCTGTTACTTCTCTCTTTTCTTAAAAACCGTTTCTTTTGAGCACTTAAATGGTCCTAAAAGTCACTGCTTGTGATGCCATCAGCCTTCCCCCCTGTAAACTATCAAAAGGAATCAATAATTTACCAAAAAGCTAGAAGTCCACACTCCTAAGGCTCATCAGCTGGGGGGATAAATAAATGGAGGCAGGAGAAATACTGCAATCTGCCAAGGGGATTGACTACCAGACTTGTTTCAATCCTATTTCTTAATACAGGGCACAGTTAGGGGAGGGAGGAGAGAGGGAGGAAGATGATGAGGGACTGTATGGAAGGAGGGGAACTTGTTTCTCAGTCCATTTAAAGGCTGGCTCTCTTCCAAGATAAAGTGACTTACTTTCATGAGGGTGAAAGAAGGCTTTACCAGGGGAAAGTTTGTCCCTAAAAAAACACATTAGTGAGAATTTGAAATCAAAACAGAGTGTTGAAAAATGCTAACAATTCCTCAGTTATCAAACAGAGCTCAATGATATGTTGGGATTTTTTTTTTTTCACCTCTCCCAAAACACAACCAGAGAGGACTGTGGCATTTCAGAGATTATTTGAGCTATTAACCGCAGACAAATAAATATTAATTGAGTCTGCTTCCATATGGAGTAAATAAGAAAATTTATAGCACCTCTACTGAAAGAAAAAATCAGAACAAAACATAGTCCTTTTGGCCTTTAAGCCTGAAAATGCAAATAAAATGAGCAAAAGCAAATAAATAATAATTTGTCTCTCCTGGCACCTGGAGAACTCCATATGTACTCTAAACATGGCTTAATTAAACCTCACCAAACCCTGGTCCAGTAATTATTTCTTAACTGCTTGTTTTAGAGTAGAGAGCCTTTGGCCTTCAATTACAATAAATTACAGAGAGGGCAGGCGTGGACAGGCAGGATTCAATAGCCTTTAGTCAGCCTCATTTTCCCAACTCTGGAAAGCAAGGTTCTTTTTACAGTAGGACTTGACTCTGCAAGCCCTGAAGTCATGGTTAAAGATCCCATTGACTGTCTGGGCACAGACACAGCCCCCCAGTGCCTGTGGGGACAGGGCTTAGCACTTTGCATTGCCGCTGTTTTTCTGCACCAATAATTTTAACCTTTTTTTTTTTTTCCAAAAAGTGGATTTCCCCACCCCACATACTTCTTGATGCGGTTTCGATGTACCCATCTTCCTGAGATCACTTTTACCTGATAAAAGTGCAAAGCCATTATGGCCTTATTTGTCAATTTGGTGCGTGTGGGAGAAATGGGCGATTGAATGTTGAGGTTCTACAGCTCCTCCAGCACAGGGTGATTCATTAGGACATTATGTGGTAGGTAGCTGCACTGTGGCATGCTCTAGGCATCATGTACACCGCTGTTTGAAGCAGAGTAACATAATAAATCCCTTTGTTAATAACTCTAAATGATGACTTATGCCCTGGAAATTCCTTTTCCTCCTGGCGCAAACTACTATAATCTCTGTGGTGCTGCAGACCAGAGTAGACATCCTAATACCTTTACTGGAGGTGAAACAATATGTACCTCATTAGCAGGTCACAGATCAAACTATTAGCAACATGGTAGGAAACCAGCTAGGATTTGGTGGGATTTGTAAAAGGTCATCTAGAGGCAGCGTGCAAAAAGGCTTTTTGGTGGTGAAAATGCCTCTAATCAACCGATTTCCCACCCAGTGGGCACAGGGAAGGCATTTTATCCCATTGAACAGACTAGTTTGGCAGTGGTGATTACTTGGGCTTAAAGCTTTACGTATCTCATGAAATCTGCAGCAGTTCCTCTTGGTAAATTAGCCTTGGTTTTGTTGCAGAGGAGGAGGAAGCCCATCAGCTCATCTTTGTTTCCTTTTCTCTTTATCTCTCCACAGCTTTCACAGCAGGAGGGAAAGGAGAACTAGAAAACACTGTAATATCTGCCACAAGTGAACATTGTGTAGTTGTCCCACAGTAACCCAGAGGGTCAAGTCTTTAGTCTAGATATGGTATAACCAGGGGAATGTTCAGCAGCTTGGTGTAGCCTGGGGTGTTCCACTGGGTGCACGGTAGATGCAGCAGCCAACTGCATCCTTCAACAGGTCTTCATAAAAATTTCCTACAGTATTTCTTCTTAAGACAAATCTATATTGGTGTTTGTAAGTGTAACGTTTTTGTTCTGCCATCAGGAAAGGGAAACTGAGGCAAGGAGACGATGCACCCAAGCCCATCTTGGTGAGGCTTGCAGGAACTACTCAAATGTTACTAGTCCTGAAGCCACAGTTTTGTCACAGGATAAAATATTTGTAATATCTTACCTTGCCTATTCATTGCAAGGAGACCTTGCAAACTCCTGTTTTTCTAAGTTCTAAGGGTGATCTTTTGTCCTATCTGTTCCTACTTTCCAACCCTGGGAACCCCAGTTCTCCGTGGACACCCAAGAGGCTTGTGCCTGCTCTCCCAGTCCATCCTCCATCCCCTGCAGAGCAGCAGGGTGCTGGTGCTTCTACCAGGAGGAGTAAAGTTCAGGATTCCCTGCCTAAATTCAGGTCAGAATATCCTTACTGGCATAACAAAGTTTACTTATCAAATATTTTTAAAACATGGAGATTAACTACTGGCTGTGATATTTGTCTAGTCTTGGTTTCCTCTCAGCTCATAAAATAACTTTCCATGCAGATGCAGCAGACAAAAAGCCAAGGAAAAGAAACAGGGAGCTTGACTCCTGCTCATCCAGCTTTGTGTTAAAACACATACTTAGGAAATTTCTTTTCAATTAGTCCCTCAGTTGGCCTAGAATATTTATGTGTGTGCATAAGGTGTCAAAGCTAAAGCACACCAAGCTAAATGATCCACCACCATTTAAAAAGACAACTGCAGGAACATTTACAAAGAGGTATTTCATTGATGTCTGTATCAAGAAGATGTTTTGCCATTACAAAGGACACGCAAAGCATGAGGGAGGAAGGAAGAGTGGTTCTCTGATAGCTTCACTGGTGAGAGTGGTGTGACAGAGAGAGACAACAGACTCACATTAGAAAAATTAGGTTCTTTTCCTATCTAAGCTTGTTACTGAGCATGGATTATTTAAATCTGCTGAGGTTTCTGATTACTCACCTGTAAAATAAAAATAATTTTCTGAAATTCCTCAAAACTCTCTCTTTTTATTTTTTTTTTTTTTTTTTGAAAATTACTAACCCTTTCACTTTGACAGCATCTTTCTTTTGCAGAACTTAGGGAAACAGGAGTCAAATTGTCCATTCACCCTAAATAAAAGCACTTAGTTAATGTTAGATGCAGATTATGGAAGGATGCATTATCACCTAACTTAAGAGGATGCCATCATCCAGAGAGCATATACTGGCCTGTAAGGGATTTCCAGGGGAGAAACAAGACTATAGACAGAGAGAAAGGAACTTTCTCTGAGCTCCTGACAGCAAGTATCAGAATCAGTAATTCACTGTTATTTGTAAACTCAGTATTTGTGAGGGCTCTTCCCTTCCCACTCCTGGATCTCAGGCTGAGCAATACCAATGCTGTTATGAGTCACCGTGCTGTCCTCCAGGGGAAGGGATGGTGCAATTCTTTCTTTTAACAGCCTACACAGAGATTTGCTGCTACAGTAAAAAATGATTGTGGTCATCATCTCCCTCTGGGGATCCTGCTGCTTTGGGCATACTCAGGGTCACTCTTTCTACAGCCCCATATCTCCATCCCCTTCCAGGACAAGATCATAACAAGGACAGATTGTGAAGGATGCAAACATAAATTAACCCTGTTAAATGGTGCAGTGCCTGGTTTCATAGAGCTTGGAGCTCACCACAGAGCCATGCCATGTTCCTGCCTGTAAAGACTTGCTTCCAAAGGGGTGCCCTGTAGTTTGTAAAATATAATCATTGGGGTTTTCTTAGTTGCTGGGGTTTTTTTAGGATTTCTGAAATAAACCAAGGGTTGTGTTGAAGTCCACTAAAGCATTATTTCTGTGGTAGAACCTGAAAATATGTGTTCGCCAGCTGGCCATAGCTAAGATGCTGAGTGACATGTGCGAGGGTAGAGAGCTCACTTGAAGAGCATTTTCTCCCTTACAATCTTTCACTTGCTGTCCCTGGAACTACAGTTGAGTTTAATCCTGCACAGGAGTTGATTAATTCTCAAAGAGAAGCCAAGAGCCAGATAACCCATGAAATATGGGCACTGAGGACACTAGGAGGAGAAGGAAAATGAGAATCAATGTTTTACAGTGATGGAAACGTACCCATTGGATTCTGGTTCCCATATCTCACCAATGTTCACCTGTTGAAGCCCAAATGACAAGACCTGTTTTCTGGGAGAGCAACCATTGGCAAAGGAATAGCACAGTAGAGAGAAAAATAAACAAATTAAAATTCTCCCAAACATCTTACTGCAGCTCTGTTCTTTGATTTCCTATGTTCAGAAAAAAATAGGTGATATAATTTAATCTGTATAAAAAGAAGGCAGAGGGAAGGGCTGTCTGTACCACATCTGCCCAGCTGTTCTCTAATAAGATGAAGATAACACAACTTCAGGGTGTGTTAAGATTTCGGTTCAGGCTTCTGCTTTGGAAGCATTCAGACAACAAACGGCTTGGTAAAGGGCTGTGCAGAGTAATTTCCCCTATAGAAAGGGCAATTAAAACTACAGTAGTCTTATCTCCTCACAACTTTTATTGTTTTAGGACCACAGGACACAAAATATTACCGAATGAAATCTCTGAGGGATTGGTAGAAATCAATATAATGTATCTTTTGTGTTAAATGCCTCAGAATCTATTTTCCCTCAATATAAATACATTTATAATATCCCTAATGCTGATAAAATATCATCTTGATAATCTATTTAAACACCTAAGAGACTTCAGTTTCTGTTCTGACATGCACTGAATTTCAGTTTGAAAATCCATTCTGGCTTAACTGTCATCAATAGCTTAATGCAATCTCAAAGAAACAGGCATAGGCTATTCAAATATGTTTCCAATATAAGTGGGAGATTATCAGACAAAGAAAAAAAATAGCTTCACAGTTAAAGACATAAATGTCAAGAAATAAGAAGAGGAAGAAAAAGTGTGAGAAATTCTGATTTTTTTATTACATTTTTCTGGTTTGGGTCAATTAATCATAAATCATCATAATTTTAATAAAAAATAGTCTACAAAGCGCAGTTAAAAAGCATGACTTAGTTCATCAAGATCTAAGAGGGTCTTTCTCTGCTGTCGAAATTTTAATTATTCACTCTTTCAATATTCATAAGTCACCTCGTTCTTTAAACTGTGAGGTGAGCTACGCAATAACAAGATTTTAAAATGAAAAAGAGAGGAAATTTAGGGTGTTTTCCTGTATTTAAGAATTTTATTTTGTTTTTATTTTTGTTTGAGAATTTGCAATAAAAATCTCTCTCTATAGTCCTAAGGTTTAAAGTCTTCTTGTCATAAAAATTGAAATTCTTATGGGGCTATATGACTTCAGTAAGTGAAAACTTACAAACCATACCAGATATTCCAAACATCAAAAGTGAATTATGAACTATGTCTCTATTTTCTAATAATAAGTCTCTACTTGTTATTAGAAAATAGAGTTTTAAGTTCTCTACTGGATCAATGTTAATAATATTTATGATACTAATATCTTAATAGTTCACTCACCAGTGAAATAATCTTTACAGTGCCTTCTAACCCAAACCACTCTATGATTCCATGAAATCTCATGGAATTGGAGAACACTACCGAATAGATTATAAACATTTGTAAAACCATTTAGATTTTTGTTTTAAGGCTCAGGTCAGAAATTTCAAGCTGTCTTTTCCAGCAAACTAATTCTGCAAAAAAGCTGTGATACTTCACCCTGATATTCCGAGGCTCAGGATGAAGTAAGTCTGTACGTAGTCTGGAAATTCTTAAACTTTAACAGTAGAAACCTTCTTTACAGCAATTTTTTTTTTTAAGCTCTCCTCCCCATTTTGTAGACAAGCAAAAATTACAATAATCAGACTGAAAGCTTATTTGTGCTGTCAGTGGTATCCCTGCGTAAACTGAGAAATCTCGAGTTGAAAGGACAGAATTGAAAGGTTCGTACAAGACATAGGTACTTTTCTACTGCAAAAAATATTTGAAAGCCTTGCCATTCTTTTTTATTTTTTGCCTCTTTTAGACCCGCAAAGGTCACAATCATCAGCCTGAGAGGCACAGAGAGGCTGTGACAATTTTCCTTGAACAAGAGATGCGGTTCTGATAGTGGGATCGCACAGCTCGGTAGTTTCGTCACCGTTCGGATGCTTGTAGGAGTTCCTGTTCACCAAAAGGAACCTTTAATTTTATGGTTATTCTGCGTATTTCCTTTCCTACTAAGCATATTGTGATCAGCACTTGGGGTTGTTTGGGTTTTTTGCTTAGGACTACATTTTTTGCTTTTCTTTAACTCGTGACTAGACTTTTCCATGAGAGCCAGAAAGTTTCTAGGTCAAGATCAAGATGTTCTAATTGTTTACCCTAACACTGCCTCTTACAATCATAGACTCATAGAATAATTAAGGTTAGAAAAGACCTCTGAGATCATTTAGTCCAATAGTCCATCTATCAGTCTTCTCAGGGACATAGCTATGGGCTAACTGAGGCTCTGTTAACATTAATTGGAATGAGTTAATATGTTTACTATGTGCATTTTGAATTTACTTTTCCCCTCCTCTGAAATATTCCCAATGAGACAATCTTTAAGTCACACTGAGTATCTCTTTCTCCAAGAGTCTGGGAGGGAATTGAAAAATACAAATGAAAAATGGCAAAATTTTTAAAATTAATTATGAGATCCTGAAGGGTTCCTGGCATCCATTGAGACCACAAGATATTCCAGAAGCCCCCAAAGGGAACGAAAAGTAAGTTTCTCGAGGAAATTTCTTGTCAGGAGCAGTGATCATAGGATGACCCTCCATTTGGAAACATCCAGAAGTTTGAAACTCAGAGGAATGTGAAAACCAAAGGGAATCTGATTACCTGCAAAGTAAAAGCCATACACTTTCCCTGGTAGTGTTTGAAAGAGACAAAGCAATGAGGTGAGAAACACTCCCCATTTTGAGCTAAAGAGTTCAACATAATTTTTATATTTGATCTACCTTCAACTCAAAAATCTGTGATGGATTTCTTGTTAGGGTAGTGTCTAGTTTCTGTTTCTAGGCATTAAATTCCCCGATCTTTGTTTCTGCTTTATGGAATAAACCTCTTGTGTATTTCTCCTCCATTGCTGTAACTGAGGAATGCACTGAGGTTCTCAGACTGCTGCTTAGGTTTGCAGCAGAGATACTCTGTGAGGAGAGATGACCACTCTTCTTTAGTATTTACAGTATGTAGTTGTCATGGTGGCATTCAGTCAAAGGTTAGACTTGATGATCTTGGAGGTCTTTTCCAACCTTAATGAGTCCAAGATTCTATTTCTGTCCACAACCAGAGACGACAGCCTATAAAAACTAATGTAACTCCAGAAATATATATATATATATATTAACAATTAAACATTTGCTTTACCTACATTTATATGAGGGACCCTTTCCTCCTACAGGTTTCTTTACCTACTTTAACACTGGTAAGTCCCTGCAGAGTGCAGCCAAAGATGATATGTTTTAAATGAGCAGCAATAAAAATTCCCCATAGCAAGTTTAAATCCTGATAATGGTGCACTTTATTGCATTGTACTGAACTTTTACCAATCAGTCCAATTATAGGCTAATTCATCCTCATCAGTTTGGAAAGCTTTTTTTTTTTTTTTTTTTTTTTTTTTTTTAAAGCCCTATCTGATTTTTTGGCGTGTGAAATGCTTACAAAGGGAAGTTAATAAAAGAGCGGTTCATCTGCATATACAAAGGAAGATCATAATATAAAAAATTGCCACATTAGAGAAGTCTAGACCTTGACTATCTGTCATATATTTTTATAGCTTCTTATCACTGCACTATCTGATTAAGTAGTGAAATGGTTAAGATAAATGAGACTTAATTAGCGGAACTGATACCTGTCTATTGCAAGTCTTAAATTTGCATCTGGGAGCTCTGATTTTCAGAAGGGAAGTGCACGCCTGCAGTCCTGCTTCCCTTTGAAATCAATGAGAGTTTTCCCTGCAGTGAAAACAAATGCTCAAGGTTTCAGCCAAAGCCAACTGAAACTTTTGCTGTCTACTCATCCCTTTGTCTCCCCATGAGCTAAAACATGGGGAGACAAGCAAATACCTGAGCTCTGAGATGGAGGGAGAAGAGGAAGAGCCTGGACTTGACTTTTAACATGTCAGGCTGCAGAGCTCAGCAGCCTGCAGAGATAAATAAGTTGTGTCAGGAAAAGGGTTGGTGCAGATTATTTTCTCTCTGGAACAAAAGTGACCAAAAATTTGGCTTGTTTGTTTTTTTGTGTTTTGGTTTTTTTTTTTTAAATTTTTTTTTTTTACAGCTTTGCTTGTGGAGCAAAGTATTTACATTTGAGCTCAGGGATTAGATGGCCAGTTGCCATCAGTGTCAACTATTTCAGTAGGAATGGGCTGTAGCTTCACTTCCCCGCCAAATGCTCCCAGTGCAGAACAAACGATTTACCACAGAGCTCAGAGATGGGGTATTTACATTCATTTAAGTTTGGTATAAACATTTACAGAACATTAGGACAAATACCAGCATTCTTAGCTAAATGTCTGACCACAATTATTTCTGATGAATAAATGGCTTGTAGAGCGACTCTGAGATGAGAGGGTTTTTTTTCTTTCTTTCTTTCTTTCCTCTCAAACCAAAGGACTTTGAAAAAAACAGTGCACTATGAAGCTAAACACACTGTGCAAAGGTTCATGTAGAGTTAAAGAAAACCATAGATGTTTGAGAGATTAGGGAGTGAATATCTAGATTAAACCAGTTTATGTTGTCCTTCATCTGCTGTTCTGGTTTTTCCTTCAAAATCTCACCTTCAGATCTGACCCTCACAGACATGCCTAGTTCAGTAAAGATGCTTTGTGCTGACCAAGTAATTTTTAAACCAAATATCATGAGTTGGCCACTGCCAAGGTACTTTTCCCACTGGAAATGGTGGCATGAGGGTTGTTGATTACAGCCTAAGAACTATCTACTGCATATTTCTCAGAGGTGCCTGGTGGTGAGAATAAGGAAGCCACTCCAAGGTACCTAAAACTACCTAGTGTAAAGTGCACATTTTCTCAGTTTTAGCACAATTTAGGATAATGTTTTCTTCCTCACTCTTTTAATTATTATTTTTATTTTAAAGTGTAGCACAGAGAAAAATTGCAGATGCCAAGATTTCTGTTCAATGTTTTTTGTGGAGCTCTTCTGCTCGTGACCAATCCATCTTTGTAAAATCACAGAATCATTAAGATTGGAAAAGACCTGTAAGATCAACAAGTCTAATTATTAACCCAGCACTGCCAAGGCCATCACTGAGCCATGTCTGTAAGTGCCACACCTACATATTTTTTGAACATTTCCACGGTGATCCCATCATTTCCCTGGGCTGAGTGTTCCAATGTTTGAAGCCCCTTTCAGTGATGAAATTTTTCTTAATATTCAGCCTAAACCTCCCTGGCACAGCTTGAGACCGTTTCCACTTTCTGCCTATTGCTTGGTACATGGGAGAAAAAAATTACTTCCATCTGTCTACAACTTCTTTTCATGCAGTTGTAGAGAGTGAAAGTTCCCCCTGAGCCTCCTTTTCTCCAGAATAAACTACCCCAGTTCAATGCTGGAGGGTACATCAGCCTCTCTGAGCAGCATCTTCTAAAGAGCTCAGGAATGGTACTCCTTATCTGTGCTACAGGAAAGGTACAGAAATGTACTTGGAAAAGACAAGTTTGAGGGAACACTGAGAAACCAGGCTCCAAGATTTCAGAGTGAGACCTGCATAGACGCTTCCTAACTTAATTATTTAAGAAAATCAATCAAACTCTAATCACCATTATTAAAAAAAAAAAAAATAAAAAAAAATCACTGTTCACAGTGTTGTTTTCAGAATATTTCTCATAGCCAGAGCAGTCCAGTAACTGCAGGACTCACTTAAAACGTCAGAACAGTTCTGGTTTCAGCTCTGACAGAGCAGGGAGCTTAACCTGATTTTCAGGTACCTTGTCCAAACATGTAATCAAGAGTCTATTGACTATCCTGGAATGTGTCTTTCTTGGTGTGGGGGGGATGGTGTCTGATTACATTTTCTTAAATGACACTAATGTAAAATGTCTAACGAAAACAGTTTATTTATCACTTAGCATTTCTGAGTGAAACAGTATACTCTTTTTCTCCTCCCTATTCCTTTGGACCTGTTCTTCATCCAAATGCACTTCTCCCTGTGAAAATAATGTGTACAAGGCAGATAACTAAAATCTCTTGGCATTCCTGACCATTAAAACACACTTTATTACTCCTTTTCCCAAACACCCCTAATAGAAAGGTTTAACTGTTGATTTGGTTCAGATCCCAGAACCCATGAAGGGCAGATCCTATTGTTCAGCAGTGACAGAAGTCTGTAGGACTCCTATTGATGCTTGGAAGCATCAGCTCAGAGAACATGAGGACCTGGGAGCATCAGGGCTTTCATAGTTGAAGTCACTTCCAGCTGGAAGGAAAAGGTTTAAAGCCATAAACAGAGACCCAGATGTACAGCAAGTTTTTGTTCTGGATTTGTTTGACAAACAGCACTACGGCCAATTAACCTTAGCTTTGAATTCCTGATTTCTACACTTATCACTGACATAATTTTGGGCAGGAACATATTATGTTATTAAAAGAGAATAAAAATGTCATTAACACCCTGCATCAACTCATGAGCTATTGAGGAAAAGCTACTTTGCAGGGTTTAAAAGCAGAAAGAAACCAAAGGAAAGTGAGCTCTGAGCCCTTAGGTAAGGCTTAAATGAAAATTGAGACCACTTTGCTCCCACTTACTTCATAGTACAATGAACATAAACTGAGTTTAAAAACCTGAATGCTTCATGCAGGTAGCATTTTACACCCCTTATCCAAAGGTGCAAAAGACTGAATGGCATCCAAAAAGGGGAAGAATCCTGACTGAAAAGTTGCTGCACATGCAGTGAGGGGGTGGGGGACAGAATCTTAATGAGCACAGAATTTCTATCAGCAGTAGCTTTAATCATCAGGTCTCCCCCAAAAATGAAGAATATTCATGCATACAATAATTAATACTGAACAGGAGATTTGTATCAATCTGACAGATAGGAGATTAAATTAACTGTGCTTTCATGTACAATTTTAAGTAGGTCAGATAAGAGCATCTATTGTAACCAACTTTTATTTTATAGATATACTCTGACACGTACAGACTCACGTGTACACATTAAGTATGACTATAAAAATCTCACACACAGCAGAATCTCCTTAACCTTGCTGTTTGCCAGCTGCCCAGTTCTTTCCCTGGAGCTCACCACTTCTCCTCTCGTTGATCCATGGGCTCTAAGGTCAGAGGGGATGGTTCTGAAACAACCAGATGTTCTGCAAACACAGGACTTCGAATACCATGCAGTAATTCCTACGTTGCATCTTGTCAGCTACGGTTGGAGTGGAGCATGCTGCAAATATTTAAATAAAACAACCTCTTATGCTGCATTGATTTTGCTCTAAATTTTACTCTTTTCCTTCCCTCTTTGCAGACTTAGACTGGATCATCATTAGCTATCTAAAAGTCTTTCCTCGTTCAATGACGTTCCCCACTAGGCAGTGAGAGCAATATTAAAAACACAATTGATTTAAAAAAAGTTTTAGAATACGGCATTGATGTGATGGGGTTTCAGTTAACTTAGTTCTCTGAGGGTATTCATTAGTTGTTCATAGCATTTGAATTCTTTCAACAGATAATGGAAGTGCAAAGAAAAGAAGTCTCTATTCTTCAGTGTAATCTGCACGTATATTTTTAACACATACTTAAGTTATAAAGAAATCTAAAATATTTTGCTTTAAAATATGCAGGCTTATTTTCAGTGATGCTGTCTTACCTATTTCCTAAACTGAAAAATTAAACCTGTTTTTAGCAAGTATTTAAGACCTCAGCTGTTGGTTGTGTTAGCATATAACTGCTTGAATAAAATAATTTATTTGTGTGTAAATTACCTAGGGAAAACATTAAAACCAGAAACCAAACTCTGAAATATTGTTTGCTAATACTTTATGTTAAATGTCCTGCTCTACTGTTCCATCATTTGTTTTCTTACTTGTTGAAAATGAAGAAAGAAGGGAAGCTGGGAAAGGAAAAAAATAAGAAAATCTCAATAGACACAAATTAGGAAGAATCATTACAAAAATTAATTTAGTTGATTAAAAAAAGCCAGTAGTATTTTTTATGGGAAAATATATACATTTCATTCTGAAATACTAAAGTAATCTACTAGGTGCATGCCTGAAGTTATAATGCTACAGCAATGTGACTTAGTTGCACAGTCACTAATCACCACCGTGTACTTAAATAATCATGCACATCATGTCCTTAATTACTTGCTGAACTGGGGACAAGTCCAAAGGCTCTCTAGGTCCACGGAAAGTGTCTGTGTGGGATTTAAGTTAGTTCTCCAAGTGATTTTCAAGTCTCGCTCTCAAGTCAATAGTAGGACAGAACAAGAGACACTTCCACGATCTATCCAAGTGACCCCACAGCTCCTGTGGTTCAACTTCAAGGAGAGGGGTCTGCAGTGCTCTTACATAAGATATTCCCCACCCAGGGCCTGGAACCAATTTTTGGGGTCAGAGAGTTTGCAGATGGCTCTGGGAGCTTGCAGGAGAACAAAAAAGGTGTCACCAGTGTGCAGTAGGTATGGAAATTAGGTAAAGTGGGTTCATGCTGGATATTTAATTGGACTCTTCCTCCTAAAGAAGGTTCCCCATCCCTGGAAGTGTTGAAGGCCAGGCTGGATGGGGCTTTGAGCAGCCTGGTCAAGTGGAAGATGTTTCTGCCCATGGTAGGGGCTTGGAATGAGATGAGCTTTAAGGTCCCTTCCAATCCAAGCCGGTTAAGTGTCTGAAGGTGAATGGAATGAAGATCGACAATTCTGAGCTACCTGCAGTACCCAAACCTTCAGTTGAAGTAGTGAGGGGGGGTGATATGGAAGCCAAGCACTTGGAGGGCTGTGAGAGTATAATAATTACACACTGTAATTCCCCCTGTGTGTGAGCAAAGTATGTATCACTAAAGCCAAGCGGGGAGAGTGTCAGGACAAGTGGGTTGTTTTTAATTTTTTTCTTTTTCTTCTTCTTCTGTTATGAAACATTTTTTTTTTTTAAAAAAGTCCCCTTTGGTATCTGCAACCTTATCACATGAAGATCAACAGCTGAAACCAAATGAGAAAGAAGGTGAAATTGTCTAGACTGAATGAATTGCAGGCAGCATGGGGAAAAGTAAATTGGAAGTTTAGCATTCTTTCATTTTTAATAACCTGAGGTGTTATCGATAATGTCTGTAATTAATTTTTTTAAGATGTTCATTTTAGATCAATAGTATCCTCCCAAAACAGGCAAGGTCATTTGTCATATTTAAAACAATGAAGTTCAACTCTATGGTGAAATCATATTCACCGACATTAGTGAGGATGCAACTCCACTATCTCCAATTTATCTTTTTTTTTGGTGAAGTCATTAGCCAATGCAATCCTTTCCTGCAATTATGCATTTGAAGAGTGGAAAATAAGTGTTTGGGAAGCTAAGAACAAGTATTCCTGAAACTGTTTCACTTCTGATTCTCAGGGAAGTTATTTTCTGTAGAGGTGCTAAAAATACTGGCCCTCAGAATAGCTTGAGCTGACTGCTGCAAACACTGTAATTTAAGGACTTGTGCACTCTTGGGTCACGTTCAATAGTTTCATATGGGTATTTTAGGTTTTTTCAATTAAATACTTCTTGAGATGTAGGCTTTTACTCAGTTGACAGAAAAATAACAAATTCAATAGTATGCACATATGGGCTTTCTGTTGCAAACATGAGGGCAAATTCTCAGGTCTCTCCTCCCCAAATAAAGCAGCTCTGCTCATGGCAGAGTCAGTGTCTGGTGGATCAGCCCCTTAACTGGCTTTGCAGCTAAATGAAGCCACATCTCATAGTGGGGAAACAGATCCTGACAGATTCTGTAGGTAAACAACTGCTTCTGAAACTGATGTCAGATCAACGACAGACCTGAGCATGAAAGCAGAACATCTGCAGCCTGCTCAGTGTATGGCCCAGGCCTGGGCCATACATTCCATGTATTTACATTCTGGACTTCACATCTCACCTTTGTGATTGAAGCATTAACTGGAGCAACTTTCATTTTGTTGTAGAGCTGTTGGAAATACAGTGCTGCAGGATCACTGTTGGACTGAGCTCACATTCAGTCCACACCTTACTGCTTTTTTATTCTACTTCTTTTAACTCCTTATTCTTCCCTTCCTGCATTTTTTTTGACAAAACACTCAGTGAATAACCTTGGAATCATCAAAACATCATAAAGACTTGAAATGTCTCTGTAAGCACCTTCAGCATTACGAGTCAAAAATACCCAAGATGACCTAAGACATATTTCTTTATGGTTTTGTCTAGAAGGTTGAGTTTTACAGGGGATCCACCCTTCATAGTTCCTTTGTTGTTGTTTATTATGATCATATAAGAGAGCAAAGAGTGCTGTATACAACACACAAGAATTCATTAAGAGAAGCTTTGAATGAGCTGAGCAGTGGCTCCTCATTTGAAGGGAGGGGAAGAAGTAAAGAAAAATTAAAGTTTAATTTTGTTTCCTTGCTACATTTGTGGGAGAAAAAGTGCCCTGTTCTTTCAAGATGGTTCCACCTGATGTTTTGAACATGCTATGCCTGGGAGACAGTGTGGAGCTATCTATTTGCTTATATACTAAGAATGATTTTTCTGTATATGAAACCTGAAGATATTATATATTTTTTGGTGACTTTAATGTTTTTGATATCTAAAGTTCATGAAAAAGCCATGTAATTGGTACAGAACTTTTTTCCATTTGCATCAAGCTCCCTAATCTTTGAACATTAGAGTAATTTTGCATCTAGCCTGGGGTAAATGAGTTTCTTCAGGTTTGTTTTTTTTTTTTCAACTTCCCAGCATTATTTATTTTCAATTTGAAATTCTTTTAATATCAAAGTGGGTGTAATTAATTCTCTGTTTCTGATGATCTGAAAATTAAAATGAAAAATTACAAATAATATATCAAAGAACTTTCATAAAATATACCTGACCAAAATAGTTCAGGTTTACTGCACCTACATATCAATTTTTGTGGGGATTTTTTCCGCCTGTATATAAAAGCCATGCTTTAGTGCCATCTAGTGCACTGAGAAATCACAAAAGAAACTTCCCTCAATGTTTATGCTCTTGCATTGCAATAAACACTTTAAAACTCTAGATTAGAGCCCTTGCTATCATATTAAGTAAACAGTAAAATGACTCTTAATTGCCTATTTAGAGCCTGACTATGTGTGGTCAATGATGAGTGTAAAGCAAGAGTTTCAGGTCTTCGCTCACCAACCATCATTGAAACTGAAAAAGACTCAGTAGTTCAGATTTAATCTCTTTTCCTCTGGAAAATTAGAAGTGTCTCAAAAGAATTCTAGCTTTCAGTTAATATCATGAGTTCGATACCCAGTTCTGGAATACACAAAATATGGTGTGTGCAGAGCCTGGGTTTTCCTTTTCCCATAACTGAAAAAGCATTAATTCTCCTGACAACAGGAAAAAAAAAAACCACAACACTAGAGCAAAAATACCAAAAACCTACTGATGTACATAACAGCTAACAAGGATAAAAAAATCATAGAACCATCAAATGCTTTAGGTTGGAAGGGACATTAAAGATCATCTACTTTCAATACCCCTGACATGGGTAGTGACACATAACCAAATATTCAGTATTTTTCCTCTTCTCTTTTGTTTATTTTGGTGAGGGGGTTTTTTATTTGTTTGTTTGTTTGTTTTGTTCTGTTTTGTTTTGCTTTCAGATTTTGTCAGTGAAACATGACAATTGAGCTTTCAAGCCCAGGAAAAAAGAATCTGAACAACATATCAGCCCTGGGTTGCTCTCTATTATATTAAACTCAGGATGGCCAGTCTAAGAAGAGAATTTGGGCCTCAGAATCCACCCAGATAGTTGTCTTACCGATGCTCTCCTTGGGTTTTGGAGTATTACATTTGTTATCAGCACCGGCACTCTGGTGGGATGTGTGTGAGTCCTAAATGGCTAGCAAGGTTTGAGAGGATTTGATCAGATGATCTGAGCTTGGATATTTTTATTGGAGAGGTCAGATGATCTGCTGAAAGCATTCAGACCTTTGGAGATTGAGGCACTGATTGTTGGCACAGACTTTACAGCAGGTAAACGTAGGTTGTCAGGTTTGACAGCTCCTGTACTTGCAAACAAGTGGAAGATTTCTCACCCCAAATCAGGGACAAGTCACTTCTGTGAAGATTTTATTATCAAAAGGAGAGGTGATAGCTTTGATCAAAAGGTGAGACTCATTCTAAACATCTTCCAAAACTGATAATCTGTGCTGATTCCCTGTATGTGTCCCTGATAAAGATTTCTCTACCTCTTTTTTTAATATGTACTTAGAATCTAGTACAGAAAAAAATATTGGTGTAAAAGCCAGATACAGACAGCAAAGTATCTGAGTTCATTGCCTGGGTGGCTCAGTGGCAGCTGAGGGCCAGGATAGAGGCACAGGAAAATGTTAAAACATCCCCATAGGGGAAGCAGCTGCAATAGGTGGCAATTTCAGCATCACGTTAGATCATTACAACACCTTTTCCAGGGTAATAATACTACTACTAATAATAATTAATAATATATTTCTTAGGCCTTTTTGCTGACCAGCAAGCAGTGCTTAGGAGGTGGAGCTCAGCTGAAGCACAAACTCCTTTTTTGAAATGTGACAATCTGCACTGCTGTGGGGTCCTGACCTCCTCTTGGAATTCCAGGTGCAAAGTCATGACAATAATCCCCTTCCAAGAAATCATGTGATGGGCAGCAGTGCCAGGAGGATGCTGCACTGAGGTGCTGTTTTAGTGCATGAGATGCTGCCTCCACTTCCCCGATGGCATGAGGGACCACAGGTAAACTCTTCATGCTGATGGTTACATGACTTTCAGAGCCCATGAGCTGGATGTAGCTGTGCTGAAATGATAAGATCCTTCACCCTCAATAAACAACCTTCAGGAGTGCCAGGAGCTCTGCTTACCAGTCACTACCCTGCTCCTGCCTAGTAAAAAGAAAAAAATAGTGGTGGTGGTGTTAAGAGAAATGCATTTGTCAGCACTCTGAATTTTAATGTGAACTGGCAGCGGATCTCAGTGATAAAGAAAAAGTCTAATACGGATGGTAATTTTGCAGAGACCTTGCTAACACGTGTTATCCACTGGCTTTCTTTTGTTCACCGCTGTGAATTATCAACTGACTCAAGGCAATAAAGGGAAAAAAGTTGTATTTCTCACTGAGTCACTTTAATAACGTCATCCAAAGCTCACTTCAATAATTTAATTTTGCAGAGAAAGCACAGTTTATTCCATTTCTGACCCCCCTCCCCCAGAATTTTGTAGACAGGTATTGAGCAGTGATTGACCAAAAGTTGTGATTCATGGTGAGCCACAGGGTTTCACCAAATGCCTAAAACATGCATTTCTCTTGGAACAAGAGGAAACTGTCATATTTCCTAATCCTCCAGTAAGGAAGCTTGATCCAACCCATGATCTGAACCAGCCATTACCAAAGAATGTAAAAGAAACCCTGCAGAAAACTTGGGATTAAACAACCCAAGGGAAACTTTCCTCTTAGCCTTTGGCAGATACAGGTAGAGATAGAAAAGTGTTTCTATGCAAAACATCTCAGCTAAAAATAAGGGATTTATACAGGATTAATAATCATAGCATTCTGAGATTGCTACTTCTTTCCCCTTATCAGCAAATGGGAACATTTGGTGATTATTTTGGATGTTATTTTGCTAGAAACTAATTGCAGCATTGCAGCTGATGCACTGAAGGAGGGTATTTATACTGTTCACATCATGAAATTTAGGATTAAGTTGTTAGATCTAAGCAAACAGCTACAGAATGAAGATGCAGTTCCTTTCCTGATTAATTTTAAATGTCCAGGAGTTTAGCTTAAAATAATTTCTCTCAAAAATCCTAAGCCATTCTCCTACATCCTGCTGCAGTTTTGTTGTGCAGTAAGGAATTCCCCAGGTTCCAGGGGTGAATAAGAATTTTCCTGATGAGCCATAGATGCATTATCTTCTACCACTACAGCCTCAGAAGTTGTCTCACTGCTCTTTACACTGGCCACAGTTTACACCAATCAGCAGAATTTAGCCTATTAAGTCAATCACTCTGTACACCAGAAATCCCCACTGTCCAGCACCCCTAATTAAGCATCACTTTTGGAAAATATGGAGAATAACATTTAAAGTCATCATTAAGTGTATTGCTGGGAGTGTCATATAAATATCTTATTTACAAAACCATTGAATATCATATGTTCAGGGGAAGATGTGCCAAAAAGTGCTAATTACACTGTTACTTAATGCCAATCAGGTAATTACACTCAACCCACTTAAATGTTCTCTGCAATCTGGGTTGCCTCAGCAGCTGAGGAAGGATTACAGCCGCCCCGAAACACATGACAGTGCCCTTTCCTGAGGGCACTGGCTATGGAACCAAACTCCTGAGCAGGACCCAAACCTCACAGCCCATTAGTTCCTCTGTTTCTCCTCCATTTTCTAGAGGTTTTTTTTCTCTACTACACTCAGGAGCTTTTTCCCTAACCCATCTGCAAGGAAATTTTTTTGTTTCCTTAGAATCTTCCTCCTCCTTTAAATACTTTCTGTAGGATTCATTTGGCCTATAGGTTGTGTTCTGATTCCTAGGAGAGAGGTGACCATCCCTTGAACTTGGCTCATTCTCCCCAGCAAAGCTCAGAGCACTCCTTGCCAGGGTTCCTTGTCTGAGAACTTCTTCACCTCCACTTTGAACTCTTTGTTTAGCACTGATATGCTGTGTTCAGCAGTAGGATTTATGCTCAAATACTTTTCTATTTATCAAATCAATTTCTGGTCAGAAATCCAACCCAGAGGCAAGGTACAAGCATAGATATGCATATGTATATAAATATATAAAAATAGATTTTGTATATATATAGACTATATATATATTATATATATATTAAATATAATACAAATATATAGATATTTGGGACATTCCTGGAAAGCTGACAAAGTTGTACACTGGTGAGTAGGGGGCAGCTTTGGGGCAGCTCATCAATACAATACATGAGGCTGATACACAGATCTAATCCCTATCACTTTGTAGGCACCCAAAGCACCAGGTACAGCAGTCCTGAGCGTTCACAGAACTTGTATGCAAAAAAAAAAAAGTGAAATATACTCAACTATCAGTGGTAAAATTCATCATCACTTTAATGCAGCCAGGAGGCAAACGGAGACAGTTTAACAGATGTTTCTATATTTAAGCCAGAACAAAGAGAACAGATTAATTTCCCCACTTTCTCCTCAGAAGCAAACACCAGAATGTTCTGGGTCTGAAATTTCACCGTGTAACACAAGAAAAGAACAATGTTTTGATCCCCCCAGCAGCCAAGGTGATGTATTGAGCAGTGGTGAGCTCAAGAACCAGAAGCTAATCTGTAAATTCAGGCTGCTTGGGGAGAACAAGGTCTCAGTGAGGTCCATTAGTGCCTGATCACACAACTTCGAGTCCAACCAATTTAGAAATATTACACACTACTACTATGGAGCAGAAATACCAAAGCAGATTGTCTGACCAGCATAAAACTCATACTTTTTTTTTCCAGACTGTGGAGCAGGTTGCATGTGGTATCTTTTTTTCCTATGTAGCATGTTTTCTGACCAAAAAGGGATGAAATGAGCACTCGCTGCCTGTGCCATCCCACTGCTTGCAGAGGGGTGTCCCAGGGCACACATCAACCATGGATACAGCCCAGAGGTCACAAGCTACCTCTCAAATTGCAGGACTCCCACACTTAATTCACTGCTCTAATTATACCATCAGCTGTCATTACTCCTGTTATTCAGATCTGTCATCCTGAGCCGGCAGGGAGGGCTGGGGGTGAGCTGGTGCCCTCGGACTGGTGCAGGCACAAAGGAGAGGAAGAAGGGCTGCAGCAGCCAGGGATCTTGCACCCGAGGCTGCAAAATGGAGCTGTTTTGAAGCAGCAGGAGGGGAGGCTACTCTGACAGTGGCTTGTCCCCTGCTTCAGATGGGAGGTGCTTTCACAAATCTGCTTCCTCCCTCTGTGCCTGTGTACCAGGGGTTGCTTTTCTGATTTTTCTCACTCCACGTGGCTCGAAGCCTACTAAAACTGGTTCTCCAAAGCAAAGAGGTACGGTCTGGTGACGAGGGATAATCAGCATTGCACAAACCACTGTGTAATTTCACATATTCTCGTTTTATCTGTAGCCTCCCCCCACGCACTGCTCCCCTGCGAGCCTCGGCAGGGCAAACAGAGAGAGCAGAGGGTTAATTAAGACTCCTGCTTTCCCCAGCTGCCGGCGAGTTTGTGTGGGTTTGCTCTTTCCTGAGCACCCATCGCTCTCCACCTCAAACGTGAAAGTTGTGTAATAACCCCTTCCTCAACCTTGACTCAGAGGTTGCCAGCTCAGTGATTCACCCCGGCTTTGCCACCTGCTTTCGCTGGAACTGCCGGATGAAACCCCGGCCGAGAGGAGCCCGCGTGGGGGGCGACGAGAGATGCTGTTCCCACCAGCCCACTCCTCCCCAGGGTCCCAGCCCCGGGTGACAGCTGTAGGGTTATATTTATCCCAGGTGTGCAGTTAACATCTGATATTAAAAAGAGGAGGGGGGAAGAGAAGGTGCCCTTCCTTCATGGGAAGGCTTCTCTGTTTGTCTTTTTTAAGGTTTTACAGTCATTAGACCATCATCTTCACAATTGCCTCACCCAAAATTTGCTGGAGCTTAAACACATCTTCCCTGTGACAACGTTTCCAGCCCTGGCAGGATCTAAAAAAGGGTTTTAATCCTGGTTATTTTCTGTTCCGCTTAATTGCCTTACCCAACAGTTACATTTCATATAAAGACAATCCATCTTTCCCCCACTTACTTCTGTAATAATCATTATCCTCCTCTGCAGAAAAAAAAAAAAAAATAAAAAAAAAAAGGAAAAAAGTGATAGGGGTTAGGAGGAAACTTGACATTGAAAACAGACACTCAAATTATAGATGTCTTTGAATAATCCACAATATTTTTCATGCACTTCACAGAGTTCCTTTCTGGAGTTAATGGAGCTTTAATAAGGGATGCTTCCCCCCTCCCTTCTCCATGCAACTTCCCCTCCCCTTTCCTCTTCCACTGTGAAGTTTCCATGAGTAATCCCGAAAACAATGTTTAGATGACTGAAAGGTTAGAGCATAGTGTTACTGTATAATATAGCATGTCCAGAACGTTCCTCTGGGATGGAAATCTTTTATTTTCAGTATATTAAAGGAGAAGTAAACATTGTAGTGGGGATAAAAATGGATGCTTTGAAAAGTTCTTTTGCATTTTTTGCCATTTTGTTACATTTGTGTCGACTTTACTGGAGCAGCATCAGCTATTCTAAATGTTTTCTGGGGACAAACCCCTTTCTTTTCATGATAGTTGTGCACCAATCTGGTTGTATCTGTCATGTCCTCCCTGCTCTTTTCTCCTGCTTCATTTTCCAGGGGACCACCACGTCAGGAACAATTTATGCAGCGTACTAAAAACACTGATATGTTTTCCTTAACCTCCAAACCAACCAAAATTCCTTCTGTTGCCCTTATCTGGCATTTATGGCATCTGTCAAACACCAAAGTCAGACTCTGTCCTTGGCAACTCAAACATTTATCCACATAGATTAGGATTTTTCATTTCAAATGTGGTCTCTTAAAGAGTTCTGATCCGAAAATGAAGAACTGAAATATTCCCAGAGTTGCATGGAACTTTTGTTCATCCAGGGAAAATGATACTCGGCAGCAAAGCACCTTTTTTGAGCAAGATTGAGATAATTTGGGGTCAGCTCCTTGCTCTTCCCCAGAATCTCTGTTTGACTGTGGGCAAGCCCCACCATTTCACCAGGCAGTAGTTTATCATCTCCAAAACAGAGTTGACAGGAGATATTAATTCTCTGTCTTATAGGCAGACGATGCGAATAAATCCACAAAGAAATGTTCTGGGCACGTCTGCACTGAAGGGGCCTTGGTTTCTTGGGAGATTCCCAAGACATCTCTGCACTGGCCTACGTAGAGGTACCACCAACAGCCACTCACACAGCACAGACCACACTACAGACCCACTGCAAGGTGAGCCCAGATATGGCAAAATTACAGAGCAGACACAACAGTGAATCATGTAATAAGGAGAGTGTTAAAGACAGAAACACTGCTTGTCTTTTAGACACCACCTCTGTGCCATTAATGTGGTAAGAGCAATAGAAAACCTGTTATTAACTAGTTTTGTTTTCAGATCAACCTGCTTCTCACATACATTAAAAACCTGTCGTACGGTAAATTGGCCTTGACAAGGGTGGATTTTTTCTTTGCTGGGTTTTTTGTTTAAATACAGCTTCCCTCAATTCTAATTTCCCACTGCATCAGTGTCTTGAACAAAGGAGATATTTTATTTTTTTTTCCCTGTGTAAAAATAAAAATGTCTCAGTGGAAATTAGCAGGTCCTGCAGCCATTTTGCTGACCTAGTCAGCTGGCCACCTTCTCTCACACAAAATGTTTCACGTGAACAACTCTTGTTTTATGCCTTGTAACATTTTCATGTGACTCATGACAAGTGATTCATATTTCTTTGGTATTGGCCAAAGATCATACTTAGAAGTCGGATTCTTAGAAATTTTTCGTTCCCTCGTGTAGGAGGGACTGTGGGTGCTGTGCTCAGGTTCATTATGATAATGAAATCTCAGACAGTGTCACATAAGCCAGTTTACAGTAATAAATAATAATAATCACGAATTCATTAAACTCTTGAGCTTCCAGCATGAAAAAACCTACAGCAGAGCCAGGAGAAACCTGTCTGAGAGGGGTTTTGCACTTTGAACCCTTGCTGTTACATTTAAAACATGTGAATAAAATAAATAAATAAACGACCTAAATATCTGAGTCATAGACTGGGATATGGGGTCCAGGCTTGAGTTTTTGTCTTGCTAGGGGACTTCTGGTGTGGCTTCAGGCAAATTACTGAATCCCTGCAATTCTATTTTCTTGTATTAAATGTGCTATTTGTTAACATCTTTCTTTGTTTTGATCCCAAGTTCTCCAAGTTAAAGAAGGAAGGTTAACCGTTGAGTCTACCACAGAGGTTAGAAAAGGATGTAAAGTGATGAGAAAGAAAGGCTGGAGGATGCTCATGATTTTGGCTGGGATTGCTCAATACTTCTCTTATGCAGTTGAGATTTCAAATGATAATGAAAAAAAATAAGAATTTTTGTAGTAATTACAAATACTTTGAAATTGAAACATAATGATGACCTAATTTTAGGAGCTTGGGTGCTCTGGCCAGTCAAAAGTTGTACAAAAATTTCCTAATTCAGCTATCTCTGGGCTCTTTCACTCTTCAAGAGTGAAACCCACTAAAAGTGATGATAATGGGGAATTGGGGCTGAAGGGGGAGGAAATGTGTGCACATTAAAATAAAATAAAATTAAAAAAGCCGTGAGAAGAAAGAGGAGAGTGGGTTTTTCAATTCTTTGTGGAAATTCAGATATCAGATGAAAGTTGGCTGGTGTTTTCTATTTGGCCTGAATTGGCTGGCCCACGCAATTTTCACTTCTGTTGATAAAGTCATCCTGCATCAAACCCCCAGGAGATGCTAATACATAGAGGTTGGGCTGATAGGATATTTAACTAGAAGAAGGAAGTTTTAGACTACGATCTCTGCTCCCAGATTTTTACATTTTATTTTAAAAAGTCATTTGGTAAAATAAATTCAAATTTTGAAAAACACTTGGCACTTTTAATCAGCAAAGTTCTCTGTTGGATCTGACCTATTGACATGGTAAGTCCTTGTTGCTGATTGCCCTTGGATTCATGGCAGCTCTGCTGACACAAGAGTGTCCTTGCTGCTTGGACTTCTCTTTGCAACAGAAAAAAATCACACAGGTTTGAAGATTAACATAATGTTCATGATATTGATATATACCTCTAAGTAACACAATTTACTGTAATTGCAACTGAAAAGATCATTGTAAAGTTTAGGAACTTTGCCAGAATGATCATATAAATCAAATTGTTGAGGAATGCATCTGTTAGACTAAGGTATTTCCTTGCTGTGGCTAGCAGATTCCTCCAAACTCTTACACAAAACCTGACATGGAAGTTTCCTGAAATCCTTACAAGGTGCCCAAACCTTAACTTTTGTTTCTCAGTGAAAACTGGGACTAGAAAAAAGTGATCTGGCAAGAATACGCTGTAAATCTTCATTGTGAGGGAAATTATTATTTATTTTTTTTTACTGAGCTGTTCATCAAGTTGTACATTCAAGGCAATACTTCTGGCTTATGTGCAGCTCTTGGGCTTCTCAAAGGCATCAGGACCTGCTATTGCCTTGCTTTTGCTCTTAGATACACATTACTTGTTTTATGTGTTTTACAAGTACAGTAGTAAATACACAAGCATTTTGTTTTTTTACGAGACTCAATTAACAGAATGAAAGAGGACCTTTCCTTGGCTTTATTGAACTTTGGAGCAAACATAAGGGGGGAAAAAAACCCACCCACCGCACAAGTTTATCTATATTTTAACTTTCTTATTTCCATATAAATTTTTGATTTTTTTTTTTTTTAGTTAGAAAATATTTAGCATGATGATATTAACCTTTAGGGTCAGGTATCATTCTTAAGAAATTTTTCACATTTGCTGATTAACTCAGAAACATTTATTCAGAGTCAGTAAAAAGTACATCCTCCCAAATAGTGACAAATGCATTAAAGGTTAAGATAATGTCCATGGCTCTCTTAGGTGAATACTATCAGTCTGAAATCTCCTTTTAAGGAGGAGATAACCAAACCCACTCAAGAAATAACAGCAAACAAAGCACGACAAAGTAAACTCACATTAAAAGAAATTAGTACCTACAAAACAGGGTAACAGCTTAACAAGCTACTGGTGCAGCACAAATCTCCTCTAAGTACCAGGAAATAAGCCATTGAAACTTCATCACTAAAGTGAAGTCCCCACTTGTAAAACTGCAGATAGCTACAAACTCCTTTGATTCCATGCAAATCAGTGGTGATTTTTTTTTTTTAAGGTGCTATTTGTTTCTAATATACCCAAGCAATAGGTGAGCTGAGAAAGACCAAGGATGAGCAAACACAGGGCAGCACAACCTCCCCGTGCTTATATATTCATTGAGGATGGGCAAATTTAAAAACAACAATAACTACTCTTAAGTGTTTGTATTTCTGTTGATTTTCTCCTTTCATCTTCTGGCATGGGGTGATGTTTTGTGTGAGATCTTGTTAACCACTCCAAAGTCTTTCTGCTTTGTAATCTTTACTTCAGAGTCACTTGGCATTTCCAACTTTAAATAAGGTATTATACCCACACATGGAGAGGTAATAATAAAACTTGTGTTATGACTCAGTATAAAGATGGATTCCTTTTCAAATTACATCTTCCCTGGCGTAAGCAACCCACTGCTCACCGTCTGGTCTGCTTTCTCCTCTATACATGATCTATGGACAATACAAAAACTGTTTCAACTCTCAGTAAGAGGCTTAAGTCTGTAGCTCAGACTATAGGCTCCCAGAGACTTTAAGCTCTGAATGGACTATTGGATCAGCTGGTCTGACCTTCTATACAAAGCAAGCCCTTACATGTCATTCGGCTACCTCTGCAAGAAGTGTTGCAGCTTGTTTGACTAAATCAGGACTTCCACTTTATGAAACACATCCCTCAGAATGTGCATTCAAAAAAATATGCTCCACTTTCTGTGATGATAGCACATATCTGTGTTCGGGCAGCCTTGCGTAAAAGTAACTGTCTAATCTGTAATGTAAATTTGCCCATTAGCAGTGTGCTGCTCAAAAAGTTCTAGACTGATTCGGGTATGTTTAAGCAATTTGTCACTGCATACCATCCCAGGCAAAGATTTGCCTTGATATGTCACAGAATCCCAGAATCCTAGAATCTACTGAGCTGGAAGGTGCCCACAAGGAATATTGAAGTTTAACTCCTGTCTCTGCACAGGACAGCTGTGACCACTGCCCTGGGGAGCCTGTTCCAGTGCCCAACCGCTCTTTGGATATTTCCTAGTATCCAATCTAAACCTTCTCTTACACAGCTCTCTAAAGCTTCGTCCCTATTGACTTAACATATTCCCAGCTTTCTCTCGGTTATGATGAGTCCTTTAAACTGTAGGGTTTCAGAATGTCTGTTCTTGAGCTGCATCATGCTACTCAGGACTTTTTTGGGCCTTGATGAGTTGCTAGTAACTTAGTATATGGATTTGTGCTGAGGAAGTGCTGCAGGCAACTTAAAGCCAGCAGGGAGCTGTAGAAGCACTGTGTCATAAAATAAATAGTTAGAGAGGCTAAAATCACACTGAAAGGTTACTTCATCTTTTTCCTGTTTACATAGGGCATGTTGAAGCATGTGATGCCAAGTTGAAAAGTAAACATGTCCAGGTACCTATCCCAGCTTGGTTGCAAAGATGCAGTAATCCTGGCACAGTTCCACTGTGTAAACATGGAAAAGATGTCAAAAGTCTGCATTTCTACACGTCCCAATCCCAATTGCTTTGCTAGTGAATATTTGCAAGGTTTTGGCCATAATGAGCTCATGAGTATGAATCTATGTAAAAATACTCTGGCAGATCGCTCCATAGTGTAAAATTTCCATTCTTGATGTCTATGTAAATACAGAGATTTGTGCCTGCTAAACCAAGAAGATTGCAGCACCAAAATATAAGTAGATAAGCTTGTTCACTAGCCTTCTAGGTGGTGGGTTTATTTTTCATGAAAAGTAGAATGATAATGATAGATGAAATAAGCATTACTCTAATGGAGAGGGGGAAATGCAGTGCTGTGTGTTAATGCAGGCCAGGCAGCATCTACTTCAATCTTCTCTGAGTTTGAAAATCAGCTTTGTCAGGGAGACAGTTGCAGATTTCCAGGAAAGCATTCATGTTCAGTATGTCATGGAGTCGACCAATTTCCCTACAAGCCCACTGCCTAGTATGAAGCAGAGTTGTCATTCTTCTGCAGGATGGCCAGCAAACTGGAGCCAGCTCCAGCCGAGTCCCCAGGGATCCTGGCTCTGTAATTATGTCACCACTTAGTGGAATAAAGAACACTGATGGGTTGAAATGAATCCTAGTCCCAACAGATTGAACTTTTTAGCCTGTCCTGTATCAGACATCATTTCATATAGAGTTTCAGTAAAGTGGAGGGCAAGGCCAAGTTCAGAATGGCACCCTGAGCAGAGATTGGCATTAGTAATATAGGTTTTACTTATTTGTCTGAACATGTTTTTTTGTTGCTCTTTATCCAGGTGGACTTTAACACTTTTGACCAGTCTCGAAAGTATTTTTTAAAATTAATCAGAATAAAGCTATATTTGCTGGTTGCATACTGTAATACTAGTTATTAATTTCTAAGATCATTGTGAAACTCCTCTGTATTATATCATCTATCTCTAATAATGGAATTAATGATATTTATCTTACAGATTTGCCCTGTGTTAATTTCAGATAGCAATCTGATAAGGGAAATTGCTGCATGGCAGAGGACTGGCTTTTTCAGTGTGGTTAAGGTGGGACCAGTTTGCTCTCTGACTCATGGTTTTGACAACTCATCTCCACCCTCCCTTTTTTCATGTCAGTGGAGCAAACACCGTCCACTAAAAATCACTGGTGTGTGGCTTAGTGTGTGGCTGTATTGCCCTCTAGTGCTGACCCTCAGAGGAGAAGTGCTAATATTATTACACTGAAGGACTGCAGATATGGGTCCTTAGGTCCTCTCCTGAGAGGCAGTATGGCTTTGGTTCAGGGTATGTCCTGTGGGATAAGAAGTTCTAGTGTGAGAAATCACAGAAGCCAGTGAAGAAACACCTGAAGTCTGCTTAAAAAAGAGCTTGAGTGTCCTATTGGTCAAGTGGGAAGGTTTTTTGGTTGGTAGGTTGGTATTGGTTTTTCTTTTTTTTTTTTTCCCTTTTTTGGGTAAAATAAGACAGATAAAGGATTTTCAAATGTTTCTGGGTCTTTTAACAGAAAACATTGATATCTGAAAACACCACAGCCTATAAATCTGGACCATAGAGAGAATGTTTTCTTTAGCAAGGATGGGATTCCTCATTAAATGGGGATTAATGAGGATCATCATTCCAGGATCATTCACCAGGATCTACAGGGTAAGATTCCCTTCTCTGGACAGGGAAGACCTAGAGTCAAATCATTTTCCTACCTGACTCAGTACAGGAGCTTTCACCTCCTCCATCCCAACCACAACATCCTAAACACTGGACTACCAGTTACATTGAGAGTAAATCTGACAGCATCAGGAGTATCTCTCAATTTTAACCCAAATTCAAGTTTTCTTTTCTTTATCATTCTACCTTTCTTCTGTTCTTCAACAAGTCTTGCATTTTTAACCCTGAAACTTTAAATTATATTCAGGAGAACCCATTTTAAGACAAAATACAGTCTTACAGTCAGCGTATTTAAGACACTGATTGCAGTTTCTTAAGAGACATAACTTTATTGTTTAAAATCTGCCACTGTTCAACACAAGCACTACATAACCAAGACAGTTGTTTGTAGAGTGCAACACAAAACATATGTTTTAGGGCTCAGCTGAGGTGAGATATGCCACATATAACTCTGATCAGCCTTTGTCCCCCATCCTGCTGTTTGACTGATTAGCTAAAGGATTGGTCAGTTTTTCCCAAATGTAACTTATAATTCCATATGTCCCCCTATTTCAGAGTTTAGTGAGAGCTATCTCAAAAGTTGAATTGCTGCTCTTGAAAACTAAGTATCAAAATTGATTTAGCATAGGTCGTTATTCTCTAACATTGTTCTTTTTTCTCTCTTTGACCAAAAAAACCTCAAAAGTGAGGAAAGATAGTATATTAAAAATGAAATAATAAAGGTAATAATAATATCCTCATCAAAACAAAATAATTCTATAAGAAAAACAAAGAAAAGTTAAACTTTCCAAAGAACACAAAATCTTTGCCGAAAAACTGGTTTTTTCTTTTCTTCTCAAATCCCCATTTTTGATCTAGAAACAATTGTAACTAACAATCTTTATTAACCCCACCAATGTTATCTTTTAAAATGGCAGCCATTCACTTGATGTGACTGTCATCTTTCTTTGAAGACTCTTTTCTGTAGATTTGGAGTGTACACGCCTTGCAGGCTGCATCACAGCACAACAGAAGCCTCTTCAGAGGCTTGGCACTGTGACATAAGTCAGAAGAAACGTAGGAAAAAAACTATTTTATAATGTTATCTGAAAGGCTATCAGGGGAAAAGTTCTTCAAGAAAAGAAGTTACCAGTGAACATGTCTGCACAGGACATACTAACTCAGCGAACAAGTTAATAAAGTGTGGAATTGTATTTTAGCAGCTTGCTTATTATTAGCAAGGGACCATACCCCACATGAAACATGACTCAGCCAGCTGCAAATAAACCCCTCTTCGTCCTCTGAGGTTTCTCTCTTTGATGCTTGACTTATTCAAGATACTTCCCACCGCCTGCCTCCAATTTTGCTTTTGTGGTAAATTGTTTAGACATGATTTAAAAACACATTATGGGCTACGGAGTGAGATAAGATGTAAATCAAGCTCATCCAGTCATTCAATCCAAAAATAATATGCTGGCATGGCGGGATATCAGAACCTCTGCAGGATCCCAAGTGAGAAGTCTTGAAACAAAATCAAAGTTATTGTTGTTGTTATTATTACACTACGCTGAAGAGTGGAGGATCCTTCCCTATCTGCGACGGGCATCTTGTGTCAGGTTTCCCACACTTTGGAAACCAAAGCAAACCTTTTGATTAGAAAGAATAATACACTGTGGCATGTGTGGTGTGGTCTACTGCTGCCTTGTCTTACTGAAACCATGTTAGCAAGAATGATGGGCAGGTTGACTTGGGTTAGGTGAAATTTGAAGAAAACTAAAAGTACAATAAAATTCCTTTGAGACTTCCTTAGCTTAAATGACAAAAGAAACCCCCAATAACCAAACCAACAAAACAAAATCAAAAATCACATCCTGCAATTATTGTGTTCTTTAGATAGGCTGTTAGTTTGGAGTTTATAACAATAACTGGTAGAAAAACACGACAAAAGGAAGGCTAAATCCCCACCAGTGGATATCATCAAAGTTAAACTCCTCACCAGCAGTGAAGATGAGCTATGGACAAATATGATTTAAAAGATCCACAACAACAAATTAATCTTTTTATTTGATATATATCATATCAACTGTAATGGAAATTACCCATGGCCTAGAAAGTGGTAAGGGCTGGAAATCCTTTCCCTCTAATACCACTTACTATTTCTCCTTTTAAAAAGTCATGACCTGTTGGTAGACTTTCTTGTGAAAGTAAATAAATAAATTATTGTATGTCCGTTCTGCTTAGTACAGTGGACAGAGAAGAAATACATAATATGAGGAAAGGATAATAATAAGAAAGGTGATACCAGAAATTCAGTAATTTGCCCTCTTTCTTCTGATTCATTAGTGGTAAAATATTTCATTATGAGGATTGGAGCATGACTGTAAATTCTGTATTCAACTTACCTATTGCTAACTCTAAAGTCATAGGAGTTAAACTAATGCAAAGCCTGAATGAGACCAAAAGTCAATGCTGTCTATAGGAGAGGTTCTTGAAGAGATATGACAGCCCATGAGAGCCAGACATGGGATTCGTGGTCATTCTCCAACACAAGCCAGCTTGACCTTTCTCTGGAAGTTTATTATATTAAAAACCTAAAAATGTTCACATGATCTTCATTCCACAGTTTTGGTGTCTTTTAGATATGATGACCCTTGAACATCTTGAGAAGGAAGAAACTCTGGTACTGATTTGCTACTATATCTTATATGTCATGGAAGAATGATGGTGTTTTTGGCTGAAGAGATGTCATCTGGTACCTTATGGTATGGAATCATAAAATCATAGGTTTCATAGGTTTGAAAAGACCTCCAAGGTAATAAAATCCAACCTTTGACCAAACACCACCTTGCAAGCTAAATCATAACATTAAGCTCCATGACCAGTCATATCTCAAACACTTCCAGGGATGGTGACTCCACCACCTCCTGGGTAGCCCATTCCAACATTTAATGACCCTTTCAGTGAATAAATTCTTCCTTATATCCAACCTGAATCTCCCCTGGTGCAGGACATTTCTCATTATCCTGTAACTTGTTGCTTTGGAGAAGACACAGACTCCCACCTAGCTACAACCTCCTCTCAAGGAGTTTTAAAGAGCAATAAGGTCTCCCCTGGGCCTTCTTTTCTCCAGACTAAACAACCGCACCTCCCTCAGCCGATCCTCATATGACTCATTCTCCAGACCCTTCACCAGCTTTGTTGCCCTTCTCTGGACTTGCTGCAGAACCTCAGTGTCTTTCTAGAAATGAGGGGCCCAGAACTGGATATTCACAGCGTCTGCAGCATTTGCAAGGTGTGGAGCACAGGTACGAGACGTGCTGAAAACATCCCAGGAAAGGATGAACACAACCAGTGCCAAGTAATCATTCACCCAGATGGAACAGAATTCCCTCACCTACTGAAAACAGGGATAACAAGTCAACCACGAACCCTATCAACACAAAGTACAGAACTGGGGAGGAATCCAACCACGTTTCAAACATGCATATTGAACTGGAAAATTGCAGATATCTGTTCCTAACTGAATGAAACTCCACTCTGGCAAAACACTTTATTATGCTGGAAATCACTTAACCTCTGTCCTGCTCTGTCCAGATGAGACTAACTTCTGTTGCCTGTGGTCATGCCAAAGAGAAGATCACCTGTTCTGGCTGAGAACAGAAACTAAACAGTCCTAACTGTTATTTGATGACTCAGGCTCTAAATGGTGAATAACAGAAGTTGAATGTGATTCAACCCAAACAAAAGTTGAACTCTTTCCCAATGCTGCATTATTGTCCGACATTCCTGAATAAGTGGTACAACCTTATGCAAAATCCAAACAAACCTAGCATGTGAAAATGGCATTTAAGCCTGAATAAAGTGTTAAAATAAACGTATTAGGCAGCAAGGATATGTTTTGTAAACACATCAGGATTTGTGAACAGATTGTCATATTACGTTAAAACCATTTAAAGCTCCATTTGTGACTACAGTCATTTCATAACATCTTTTTCTAAGTGGCTAAAGAGACATGTGTGTTTAGTCTGTTAAAGGAGAGAGCAGGCACACATGGGGAGTGCTATTCCATGCCACTGAGTGTTTGTTACAGCCCTTGCTGTGTTACAGCACCTTGGAGCTGATGACAGTCCTTCTGTGCCAGTTACCCTGGGAAGCACAAGTGACCTCCTCTGCTTATATTTTTAACACAGTTCAAAATTGGTGTTCATGGTAAAATGGCAACAAAAAAATGATGACTGGAAGTCTGGCTCATCTAAACAGTTGGCATCCATACCTTTGTCTCAGTGCTGCTCAACAAAGCATGAACACACATACTCAACACTTTATGTCATGTATTGAATTTAGATCACTTTGTTAAGTCAGGATCAAAGACCAGAGACTGGCCCAAATTTGCAGTTTTCTTTCTTGTACACACTTCTCTCAGGATTTTTTTTTTTTTTCAGTCTTTCCAATCAGCCCAAATCTTTCAAAGTCAATCCTTCAGGCTGCCTCTGCGAAAATTGATGAGAAAGGGACATCTCAAGGGTCCTTTGAAGAGGTCTTTGAAGGGATGATGATCTCTCCATTGTCTACTCAGGGCACCAAAACTTGCAATATGATGTTGCCTTTTGATAGATGAAATTAGAGGAAATTATTTTTACCTGCACATTTAATTGTTTTAAAAGAAGTAAAATTAAAAACCTGTGCTACTTAACAAGACCATCAAACTGTACATTTTGGAATAATATGACTGACTTCTATGAAGCTTCTTTTTGGTGGTGCCTCCCCCACTTGCAATAGCTGAGGATCTGGCCCAGGATTTTCTTACTGAAAATGAACAAAAGCATTAATATTAAAAGATTCAGTCATGGAGAGCTTGCTTATTCAAGTTGTCTTTTGTCACACGAAATTCACAGTGTTGTGAATTTCATACGCTCAAAATCAGGAGGTTGGCTTAAAAAAAATTAAATTGCAAAATGAATGAATGATAGGACTGTGCTCATGTCTGAAGCATTTTGTATACATTGAGGTTTTACCCCCTCCCTCCCCTGGAATGCAGAAAAAAGGAAAAAAAATCCCGAATAAAATGCTAAGAAGAAGCTGCAATGGCTTTATAATAAATTTATTCCAGGAGCTGGGAATTTCTATAAAACAAGGATCACCCCAGTTTTGAAGCAGATTTTTCAAAGGTAGATGTGTGTTTACCACTTAGGGTTTAGCAGCACTGGTCACTCAGAGATGGGCCCAGAAACAGCTCTGGCAAGTCACAGTGTACCAGTAGCTGCAAACCACTGAAGGCTTTGTTATCAGTGTCACTGTGAGATCCACGCTCATTATTTCACTCCCTTCCCAGCCTGGTGTTTCCAAGTTTGCTCTCTAGCCCCAGCCATTGACTTTTCACAATAGAATTTCAGTCTAGTTGAAGTTAATTAATTTAAATTTGGCTCCAGCTCCTGTTCATCTCTGGTTAAGCCATCCCTTTCCTCTGCCTCAGCAAAACCCAATTACCTCATCTGCTGGACTGATCCTCACGGGACAGTGTCCAGCCTGGATACAGGTGTTAACCCTTCCCCAGCTCCCTGGTTACCTCTGGGATAATTTGCAAAGAAGGTCTCTGAAATTTAGGTTTTGATGAATTTTCCTCAGATACAGCAATGCTTGAAAAATACACAGAGAGCTTGTTTGTTTGATTACAGCCTGGGGAAGGCAAAGAGATTTTAAGGCAGTCATGAGAGTTTATAATTGTAGGGAAACTGCTATCAAAGTACTTAATTCATATTTAGAGTAAGGCTTCTTTATTCTACTGGAGCACTGCTGAGGGAACCCAAAAGTGGAGATACACTTGCACCCACTGAGGTCTCTTCCAGGGTGAGTGGGATGCTATCTTTAGGAGGCAGGCCCCAAAAGTCTACTAAGCTGTAGGCAGAAAATAAAAGCTGTTCAACCAGTAACTCCCCCCCCCAGATCTTTCTGCACCTCCTGTTTCCAAAACTGCCTCTGCTTTAAATTCCCAGAGCATGCTTTCAGAGATGGCTCTGAAACTCAGAAACTCCTGTTTGGAATATTAACTGTAAATAACCTTCCAAGATAAGCTTTGTATAGCAAAGTGGAAAAAAATTTCCTTTGACTCTTCCTTGACGGAGCAGCATGATGTGCCCTTGCTGTAAAGTTCTCCCGTTTGTGCATGCTGCAGATATGTCTAATGAAATGTCTTTCAACTCTGTAGACACTTGCTATACACATCCCTGTTAAACCACCCTGCCCAGCCACAGCAGACACATCCCTTGGCACAATAGGACAATCCAAATGAGTTGATGTGGTGTGTCTCAGCTGCCACCGTCCGGGGGGGGGATGTACAATGAGATACAGGCAAGAACTCAATTAAAATTGCCATTTTAATTCAGATGATTTAAGAATTTCCTTCCACTCCTAAAGATGGATAAAGAGGTTTCCTATCTTTACATTTCAACCCACCGGCTGATAAATTCAAGGCACTTCTTGTCGTGTAGATAGAGCAAACTGCAGAAGCTGCCATGCCATCAGAAATGACTTGAGAGAGACAGCCAGGGATTCAAGCTGCTTCTTAGCACCACTAAATAGGTTGATGCCTATAATTCCTAAAACCATAACAGCTCACTAGTAATTTCTGTCATTTCAACAATATAGTTTTAGAAGAGATTTAAAAATGTATCACCACTATTTCATCAAATGCCACATTTCACCTTCTGTAGCCACTATTTTGTATCCTTCTTTGCTATTAAATTGACTTCAGTTCTTCAAATGACACATCTGTTTAAGCCTTATCTGTTCAAAGAAAGCTAATAAGCATAGCTAGGTTTAAAAGGATTAACTTGGATGGGAATTCTAAAAGTTTTCAAACATTCTTGATACTATTTGCTATTAAAAGGGGGAAAAATGAAAAAAAAAACCACCACATTTACCTTCTTAAAAACTCTCACAAACTTACAATGATGTGAGATTAATTCCTTAGCGGGTCAAATGGATGAGGATGACATTTCTATACTTAAGGAAGCTCCTAATAGCTATCTAATATTTCCCTGAGTACTTTTAAGAGTAAAAGAAGAAAAGTTGTATTTTTTTATTTAGAGTTGTAAAGTTCAGACAAATACCTATATGTATATACACATATATATAGCAATGCTCTCCTCAGTTATACACAAATAAATCTAAGTTACTGCACAAACACAAATAAAAATGTTATGAAGTAAAATATAGACATTTAACTCTCTTGATTAAAAAGAAATAAAACAACAACCAAAAAATTGTTTTACTGTTTTCATCCAACAAATCAATACTTCTATGCTCCATCATGTACATCTTGCTGTACCTTCAGCATATCTTCAATGAATATTATACATATTATAAAGATATGTGTATATAGTACTAAACACTATGAAGTAATCAGAAATACATTTAGAATTCATTTTAGGTGCAGTAGATAAATAAATTCTCATCAATGGTAAAAAACCAGCATGAACTGCATGTTGGGCCCTGGATGGGGGCTCTCAGTTCTGCTGGAATCAGCCCAGCCTCTCCAGGGAATTCAATGCTAGTGATGTGAAATTGAGGAGTTGACTTGCCCTGGAAGAGATGCCCATTTGCCTGCATGAATGGATAAAATATGGATGAACTCTGAAGAACTGTGTATTAAAACTCACTTGAGAGGACAAGGCTGCAAAATTTGGATTCAAAATAAAATCCTTTGTGAGACCAACTAAGAAACAGTGGGAAATTCTCCCAACTCCTGTAATACCAAATCTCAACATATTGGACTAAATAAGAGTTGACACCTGAAAATTAGTAAATATTGCTAAATTTTCTTGCTGTCTGCCACCAGTAACAGATCAGCACAAGAATTAAAAGCAATTTATTTTTTAGGCAAAAATGGAAAGCCAAAGCTGTTGCCACCATTTCAACAGGAGAGACCGACTCTGACGAGTGACTCCGACTCTTTCTGTGCATGGATTTGAGATGCAATTACAAGGCAAAGAGAGAGAAGCCAAGCAAGGCAGACACAGGTGCTAATACTGTATCTGTCAGTCACAAAGATGAGCTGCTCACCTCCAGCTTTAACCAAATTAACACATCAGTGACTTATGCATAACTTTGGGACTTTAATTCATAGCTGACATACCACAAACAAGAAACCAAGGTACAGAATTTATATTTTTTTTTCAGGAAATTCTTCAAAGGCAGCTGGAGTCAGTGAAATGCCCAAGTGATGCAGTAGATGTGTTTGCAGTGACAGAATATCCCAAATCTTCTGATACTCTGGGTTTTCCAACTGAACAGAGGTAGGCCAGAAGGTAACATTTAGAAATGCATAAAGACAAAATACAGTTATTGATGTGTGTTTAGATTCATCCCAGAGACAACCTAGAAACCTTTTCACTTGTTTTGCTGTGATAAGACTGTACAAAGTGAATCCAGAAGAGAAACTTTTATCAGTTTTGGATCTGAACCAAAATCCAGACCTCATAGGTTGGCTCAGCCGCAAACATTCACTTCAGAATCTACTTGCATCAGAAAGTCAGAGTGGGAGGCTGAGATCCTCCTCTGAGTCTTTATTCATGTGTAGGCACTAGGGAAAGATATGAACCCGATGAACATCTAATCGAGAATCTCTGGAAATCTTATTTACTTTCCTTTCTTATTTCTGCCTGTTTCAACCCCCTGAAAGACCTGGACCTTGGCGCTGTACTCTGACAATTGACTTCAGGGGACTTATCATGATTTGTACTAGGTTAAAAGAGATAGACTTTTATTTAACCCAAGCTAAATATTGTTTTCAAATAAAGATCATTTAGACAGACATTGGTTAAGGATTAGCAGCCTTTTGAAGTAAGTTGTGAAGTTCCATGTGAACAGTACAAGAATGAGCCTTCCCATAAAAGTCTGGATCCAGTCCTATGTTGAAATTCTAATCCAATTCCCTTCAAAATTCATCATTGTTCAGCTCCAAAGATATTGCATCACTTTAATTACTAGTGGAAAATGATCATTTCACCCAGTTAATCTAGTTTGTCTTTGAAAGTATAATAAAGTACTATCTAATAATAAACTATGTGCTTATCATCTGACCAAGCTTCTAGCTAAAGTACTGTTTACTGATCTAATGATCTGGCTTTGCTTTAAACAATAACATCTAAATATAAACACTGATTCTTCCACTTGATCTCCTACACATTTGATTTTATGTAGGTCACTAATGATGTCAGTAAGGATGGGCTTTAATGTATTTAAATAAAATAAAGTTGGAGAAGCATGTGGGAGAGTAAGAATTTCACCCAGCAGTTGAAGCATGTTGGGTAATAATTTCAGTTAGGGCAATGTGTCATCACTGTCTATCCTTGGGGCAGGTGTCTTATTTGGACAGGGGCACTACACCATGTTTTCAACACTTGGGTTGAAAACTACAGACCAGAAGACCCATCAGGACCCAGATGGCCACTCCTAATGTAGTGGATAGGTTTACTCACAGAAAGAAGTAGGTACATTAAAGCATTATGTGAACAAATATAGAGAAAGGATGTGAAACAAAGTCCAGAATGGCTTTGTTTTTCCTTGTGATGAGCCCAAGAGATGAAATCCTGGCCATGTTGAAGTTTCTGGTGAAATTCCAGTGTACTCTGTTCTAGTGGAAGGTGCCCTTGCCTGTGAACTATGGAACCAAACTGGGAATTAGGTGACCTATAAGGTCCCTTCCATTTCAAACCATTATATGACTCTATGATACCCACTAAACAGAGGCACCCATGGAATTTATGCTGAGAGTTCAGCATGTCAATAATCAAAAATTTGCAATTTCTTCTCTTCTGTGCAATAGAAACTGAACTGTAATGGGGATAATGATCTGTCACCAAAACAGCAACATATCTGAGAAACCATGTGAAAGTCCTGGAAGTCCTAGTGATGGTGCAGTCTGACCACCCTCTGCCTCAGAACAAGAGATCCAGTTATATCAGAACAAATTTCCTGAGCCCCCATGGTTAGAAAAAATATCAGGTCATCACATCTCTACCTCCTCCTTCCAAGACTCCTTTCAATAAAGGAGATTTGATTTCAGAAACATGCAACCTTATGGAAGACTCATACAGAGCTCCAAGGAGGTACCAGATACAAAATCTGGTTTTAAGATGCTTGAGAAAGTGTTTGATTCCATAGGTTGAATGTCTGAATAAAAATCAGATTTCTGTTACAATAATCAAGACAAAATGAAATTTCTGCATTTGAGGGAACTTGTCATTATGAAAACACCCTCAGAGACACCCACACAGGGGCAGAATTTGGCCTTGTGTACAAAGCAGGTGTATCCTATATTCCCAGCAAATCTGTGTCTCTATAAGACTGTCGCTGAAAACATCATTGAAAGAACTAACTTTGGGTGTCTTTGGAACAACATGTTAAAAAAAAAACAAAAAGAGCAAACCACAGTTCTCTGTGGCTTGAGGGTCACCCAGAATCTGTTCCCACAGTTCTATTTAGCTAATGAAGTCATACAAGCCCTGCACAAAGTGGCACTGGTGACCCCTGTGTCGCTGGACGCCAAACTTTAAAGGTAACATGATAATGGTTTTGGATTTAGAAACAAAGAAAGTCTATGTGCAACCACATAGGCAGGGGAATGACAAACAAAGATGCTATAGAATGGAAATAGATAATTTCAGGCAAAGAGAATGTAAAGTAATCGCTCCTTCCAGTTCCACTGCTTATTGCCATGCGGGTTTGGCTTTCTGTTCTCCTTCTCTCCTTTTCCACCTTTTATACCCAATAAAGAGATTTGTTTTGCAACATGGAGAAAAAACACATAAACAAAGTTACTAATTCCCCCCAATTTTCACATACAATCAAATACCCAAGTATCCTTCTTGGGACTGGGAGACATACTGTCCTCCAGTGTTTGGACCTTGACATAAGATACTCCAAGAACGTCTCATTAAAGACTTAGTTTCTGTCCTTATTTGTGTGACAGATACATGTCTTTCTTTTTCTTTACATTTCTCCTTCCTTTTCTTTTTCTCTTCTTTCCTTGCATTATTTCTCCCTTTCTTTCTTACTCCCTCTCTTACTTCCTCTTTTTTTTTTGTGTGAACTTTCAAAATTAGAATGTAAAAAAGATTAAAATCATTCTCATGTATTTATCAGCAATTTGTCTTCAACTTGAAAATGTGTAAAACTTTTCACTGCAAAAATTACTTTGAAATACATTTTTACTGTAAGGGAGCAGGTCAGTTCCCTTGAATATAGAATAGTTGCAGAAAAAGTTTGGTTTCTCATGTATGTCAGAGGATTAGAAAGAAGGAATTTCCACATCAGTTTCATGAGTTTGCAGTTATAACAATATAATTAAAAAGTAAAAATACACCAACCCCAAAATATGAAAATTGTTTTGGTTTTACTTTTTGGTTTAAGATGACCATTTTTGCAAAATGCTGTAAGGTAAAGAGAACAAAAAGGTTTATCTGCTTCTTTTGGAAATGCAGTAGCTTATGCTCTTAAGTCACAAGTGAAATACCCTTTTACCATGAAAGTTATGTCTTTTATTTTTTAATACACTTATTTTTAGAGCTCTCATTCTCAGCAAGGAGTTGTTATGATCCCCATTTTGCATCTGTAGGCCTGAGACATAGAAATGCTCGTGCATCACCCCACAAGCACAGAACTACACAGGTGAGCCCTGTGATTCAGCCCTGAGGCCAAGTGCTGCAGCCTGACTCATGTCCACATGCCCAACTCTCCTTCCCAGGAAAAAAAATACAGGGTGGCTGCATCCAAAAAGCCTTTTGAGAACAATGCTTGGCTTGAGCTATCTCCCAAATTGTGTCTGAACATTATCTGGGAGAGTTTTAGCAGTCCCAGCCCAGATCGCTGCCACAGAGCACTGTGATGGCTGGACTTACCAGGTCACAGGCAGCTTCCTCCACCCCATCCTGGGAAGCGGTTCCATGGCACAGCCACAGCCACAAGGACTCCCAGAGAGAGCAGGATTTGGGGTTTTAACACCCAAACTGTTATTCCAAACTCTAAATAATCTTTCAGTCCCTTTTCCTACATGTTCGTTCAGCCTGGAGAAAAGGAGGCTCAGGTTCACCTTATTGCTTTCAACTGAAAGGAGGTTGTAGCCAGGTGGGGATTGGTCTCTTCTCCCAGACAGCTAGGGAATAGGACAAGGGGAAATGGCCTCAAGTTGTGCCAGGGGGTGTTCAGGTTGGATGCTAGGAAAAATATTGTCACCTTTCTTCACTGAAAGAGTGGTTAAGCATTGGAACAGGCTGTCCAGGGAAGTGGTGGAGTCACCATCCCCAGAAGTATTCAAGAAACAACTGGACATGGCACCTGGTGTATGGTTTAGTTGATACGATGATGTTCTGTCAAAGGTTGGACTTGATGATCTGGGAGGTCTTTTCCAACCTTAATCATTCTATGATTCTGTAATTCAAATTTTCATGCAAACAGGAACCAGCTTTTGCAGAGCCACTTCACTCCTGTGCCAGGTGTCTGTGAAGGCAAAGCCCCATCTGGCTGCACGTGAGCCTGCTTTAATTCAGAAGTGAGTGGACTCATACAGCTGCATAGTCTTTCCAGCTCGTACAGCTAAATAGCTTTTCCAGACCACAGCTGGCTTCCACCTGGCCAGCTCTCAGCAGAAGGAGAAAAGATCCCCTCTGTCCATATTCCAATTTTAGGTCTGTTCCTAGCATAACTTAGCTTTCTGTTGTTCCTTACTTTGGGCTTATGGTAGAAAACAGAGTTTCATCAATTTTGGTACTTATCTGCTTCATTCCCGTATATGTCTATTAATATATAAATGTTAAAATAAATCTACATTGCTATAAATAAAGAGTTATTTTCACAAGACACGTGAGCAATGTTTCACTCCAAATCTACAATCTGAAAGGACACATTTTGTCTTAATAAGATATGTGGTGGGTTTCCTGTATGTGACATTTGAAATAGTGAATGTTTCCCAACGGACCATTTAACTACAATAAATCCAGACTTGTTCCTTTTAAAGAAACGTTGTCAGCAGCAAATTGTTTCACAGTTGTTCTAAGGTCATGCTTTCTAAACCCACTTACTTCCCACAGTATTTACGGCACCACTATTTAATATACTTAAAATGTGATTGATTGTATGTGTGTGTGTGGGCATGTATGTGATTATTTTCATTAAAGAAAATAGTTCTCTTGCCATCTTATCAGAAATTGCAGAAAGAACTGAATGAAAATGAACTGAATTAATAACAAATTGAAGGAGGATTGTGCAACACCATGATTGCTACTAAAGGCAAGATGAACTCCAACTGGAATGTGTCTCAAAACCACTTTTTTTGGGATACATTTAGGCTCAGTCCTTTCTTTTTTTTAAGTGGGACAGAAGACTGAAAAATCACCAGTGTCTATCTCCCTAGGGACAGGGAAGTAAATGGAGAAAACTCCCCTCTGTGAAGAAAACCAGGTAATTTGGACTGAAACCTCCTGGGAGGTGCTTGTGACTGAGTTATACCACAACACCCAAAACATTGCCCCAAGTTTTGGTTAAAATAAAAACCAGTAGCTCTTGTCACCACAGGAAAATAGATGTTAGTGCCAAACACTCCTGGATTGGGATACACTGCTGTCAAAATCTTCATTCTTCTATTTCCCACCTTTACTCACATACAAGGTCAAAATTGTCCCAGTCTTTACCCTGTCAAGCATCTTATCAAATCAGAGGAGCTATTTGCTTTCCTGAACTTAAATTAATCTTTTTCAAAAGATTATGACTATGCACTGGACACAAATACCAAATATTTACATATATAATAAAGTGGAACAAATTTAACATACAAATGTAGCTACCTGCCTCCAGAGTATCAATATTTTTACCACTGCTGTAAAGTCTTAAGTACTGAACAACTTAAATATCCGTTTCACAGGGTAGGAGAATTAACTTCCCTCCTTGGTTAAATCTAGGGCTAAAATAATGTAAATTGGGTCACGCCCAGCTTTAAACTAGTCATGCCTTAGGGTTGTTTGAGACAGTTGCTTGACACCTTTGGACAGCAGATACTTTAGAAAAATGCTTTATTCTGTGCCCTGTGAATCCTGAGTGGAACATCTCTGCCTGCCTCTGTGCCTTGCACTGGAGAACCTGCAGCTCTACCCACCCCGAGCCTGTAAATTCTGACCCTGCGACAGAGCTCACGAGCTGTTCCCAGGCACATGAGTACTCAGGTGAGACAAGCAACAAGTCCAGACCTCTTCTATCCCACTAAATTAAATTGGGTTTATTGTTGCCTCATTCCCCACACTCCCAGGCCAGCCCCCACTTGTCCATTTAATATCCACCGTTGCATCCTGTCTGGCATACAGATGGTAACCCTGCCAAATGGGGACTGTCTCTTCTCAGTTGTTTATGGCATCCCCTGTCTAGTGGGGCTCTGATTCTCCATTGGATTTCCCAGCCTCCTCTCCACTAAAATAAGAAACAATAAAATACATCAAGATTTTGCACTATTAAGCTCTTAGTCCTCAGTGGGTGGGAAAAGCACCCAACCCCTACACAGCCTGGCTTTATTATTGTTTCTAGTACTTTTGCAACTACAGGTCACCAATTAGACTGAATCTACTGGCATCTACCACAACTCAAATTAATTGTAGCCAAAATGTTTCGATCCAAACAGCAAGTTAAAATAACACATTATTGGCTTGCATAACAGCCTCACACATGCAATGGTCTTGCTGTGTAACCACACCTTTTGACTGGTCATGAGCAACACTTTAAATAATGGCCACACTATTGATTTTTTAAGGGAGAAATCTGGGGAAACACAAGCTGGCATTATGCAAGCAAATATGGTAAGTATACACACCACATATTAACAGAAAACAAATATATGACTGGCTGGCACCTCCTTTGATTAGAGTCCCAGAAGAAGCAGGCTGGGTTTTTTATTACGAGCTGTCAGGGGAGAGAGCTCCCATTGTGATAGGCACTATATAAATGCAAAATGAGATGCTATTCCCTCCCCGCCCAAGAGCTGGCAATCTTTGGGCACAGACATATTGCCTGGTCACACAGGAAATCCATGCCAAAGCTTTCAACTCATTAGACCACACACCTTCTCTCCTATAAAATCTGTAATAATGTCTATATTATTAAAAATGGACTTTTGCCATAAAACAAACCCAGCACATTAGGCAAGCCTGTGTGAGGAGTGCAGCTTGCCACATGACCTCAAAAGCTTGCGATGCCAACTGCAACTCTAAGCTATCTTTTTCTGCTCAACAGCTCACTAATAATTCAGACAACCCTTGTTCTCGCTAAATTATTTTTGTGAGCTGAACTGGGAGAGCACTTGCGAGAGGAGAGCATTTTGTTCGAGTTTTCAATGCTGCTCTGAATGTGACTGGCACCATGTCCTGGCAGTCCTCCATTTGGAAGGCACAATGGTGTCACTTCTAATAATAAAGAACGTGCAGACGTTTCATGAGCTCTAAAGCATCGCTTTGCTGCAGATTTCAGGGCCCTCTTATTTCTTGGAAGTGTTAATAAGTATGATGGAAAAAAATAGGCTTTATAAAAGGGAACTTCTAATGCTGGATAATCTGGTATGATGAAGGTTGTTTCCTTTTAAAAAAAAGAGGATGGTAATGCAGATTGCCTAGAAATACCTTGATTTTTGATTAGACTTTGGACTGCTTTCTAATCACATTTGAACTGTTTGGTGACTATAGGGCTAATCACTTTTTTACTCTTCCTCTCTCTTTCTGTTTTCTGACTGATTTATAATTATTTGGCTGATTTGCTTAATCTTCAACCATGGAGATATTCAAAAGCCATCTGGACATGGTCCTGGGAAGCCCATTCTGGGTGGCCCTGCTTGAGCAGCAAGGTTGGACAAGATGATCTCCAGAGGCCCATGCAAGCCTCTGTATTTCTGTGAGAGAAAGAACAGTTCTGATTTGGTTCCTCAACACACAAAAGCTGAAACAAATCAAGTCAATGGCCAAATAATCACTTATTTAGGTTGTAGCAAAAAATGGACACAGTGGATAATGAAAAGTCATTTTAAAAAGTCAAAATACACCTTTCTCCAATTTTATATAACCTGGATGTAATATTGTGGTTATTTTGGGATAAATGGCATCTACTATGACCATTATTTGAAAGGGGGATTTGTCCAAACCTTCAGCAGTTCTTTTTATCCTAAATAATTATATGACGCTAAAATTAAAACTTTATCCCTAAGTTACATTCTCTGGGTCTTCTTCTGGAGTCCTTCTGTATCCCCTTCCTCATTATTATGAAATTTATTTGCCTGAAGAGAGAGCTGGTCATTATATTTAGGAAGTCTGGACTAACTCATCTGAGTAAGGGAGAATGAGTAAAGAAAGAAATCATATTCCTGAGAAACTTGAATGTATTCTGAGAAGGACTGATGACCTGACCTTTAGATACATTTAGAGACCAAGGACCATTAAAATATAAACTGAGATTCAGCCCTTTCCTCCATCCACTTCCCTTTCTTTAAAATAGAGCCTTAAGTTTCAGTGTTTGCTTACATGTGGATTTATGTTTTCTCCAAAGCAAATAAAAAGCTTTACACTTTGCTGCTGAGTTTATACAGAGGCAAACTCTGAGTTTTTGAATATGCTATGTTTACTCAAAAATATTTGCTCCTCTAGCCTGGCCCAAAAAACCTCATCATCAGTGTTAAGCAGAAGTAGCTACATTTTAATGATCTTTCAGGTAACATTCACGAACAGTGTTTTAGTGGTGTGTGTTTATCCATATCCTTCAGTCTTATGAAAGTCAGTGGTGAAGAAGCCCATATCTAACTGCTCTGCTGTAAGATAGAGCTTGGGGATCTCATTAGGAGCTTTTAGTCTGATGGTAACATTACTTCTTTATCACTAATACGTATTCCAATAAAGGCACAATACGTGGAAACTAAACACACCTTGCCAGTGTGTAAGGTGATCTAAAACTAATGCATTTCCAAGCAAGATTTTGATGATACCCTCACTCAGATAAAACCTTACACTCTCGCTTGCATGCAGACCCAAGCTCCCACTGTTAATTCAAGCTACTATATTCTCTCCTTTTAACTAGCACTTATATCTGACAGCTGTAAAGGCTTTCAGCCATAATAAATCTCTCTCTGACTTCCCAAAGCAAACAGTGTTGAAGTGAGTGATCCCTCCAATAACATTTTGTCAGCTCAAATCACCACTGTGTTATGAGTTAATCAGACAGTCTGTGCTGACTGTTTGCTTCCCAGATTTCTTATGGTACTTATTTCCTACATTTGCTCTGATCCTGGTATGCTGTCAATCCTAAAAAAGGTATTTTGCTGCAGCTATACCTGTTGATTAGACGAATTACTCTGCTACTTTTAACTCTGTCAAGATTTAATTTTTGAGCAATTTATTAGATCCAGGTGCTTTTATTTTACCCAAAGGTATTGGGTGAGTTAGTAGATCTCATTGCAGAGAACCCAGTCATCCAGCAGGACTGGAAGAAAGACCCAAAAGAACTATTTCATTGTTCAGAACTGCTTTACTATACCTTTTACTAAAAGTCAGGAAAAAACCTCTGGTCTCTGTGCTCCTCTGAGCACCACAGTGTGTTTGACTGTTCAGCACAGCTTAAGTTCTTCAATATGAATCATAGAATCATAAAATTATTTGGGTTGGTAGAGACCTTAAAGAGTATCTTGTTCCACCCCACTGCCATGGGCAGGGACACCTTCCACTATCCCAGGTTGCTCCAAGCCCCATCCAACCTGGCCTTGAACATTTCCAGGGATGGGGTAGCCACAGCTTCTCTGTGCAACCTGTGCCAGGGCTTCACCACCCTCGTAGTAAAGAATTTCTTCTTAATATCTAATCTAAACCTACTCTCTCTCAATTTGAAACCATCCCCCCTTGTCCTGCCGCCACATGCTTTTGTGAACAGTCTCTCTCCATCTTTTTTGTGGGCTCCCTTCAGGTACTGGAAGGCTGCAAATAGGTCATCCCAAAGCCTTCTCTTTTTCAAGCTGCACAATCCCAATTGTCTCAGTTTTGGTTTGTAAGAGAGGTGCTTTGTCCTTCTAATCATCTTGGTGACCTCCTCTGTAATTGATCCAATGTGCTTCCTGTGCTGGGCCCCCAGAGCTGGACACAGCACTGGAGCTGGGTCTCATCAGAGTAGAGGAGAGGGGTAGGACCATCACCTTCAACATCCTGGCCACTTTTGATGCAGCCTAGGGCACAATTGGCTTTCTGGGCTGACAGTGCACCTGGCCATCTCATGTCCAGCCTCTCATTCACCTACTCCCCCAAGTCCTTCTCCCCAGGGCTGCCCTCCATCCATTCACCCCCCAGCCTGGATTGGTACTGGGGGTTGCCCTGGCCCAGGAGCAGCACCTTGCACTTGGTCTTGTTAAACTGCATGAGACTCCTATGGGACCACTTCTTGAGCTTGTCCAGGCCCCTCTGGATCACATCTTATCCTTCAGGTGCACCACTCAGCTTGGTGTCATCCTCAACTTTTCTGAGCTGAGGGTGCACTCGATCCCTTTGTCTGGGTCATTAATGAAGATACTAAATAATCCTGGCCCTAGTAGTGACCCCTGAGAGGCACCACTTGTCACTGATGTCCATTGAGACTTTGAGACATTGACCCCCTCTGAATGTGACCACCCAACCACTTTCTTGGTACACTCATCAAATTCATCTCTCTTCACTTTAGAGAGAAGGATGTTGCGGGGCACCTGAAGAGAATCATCGTACCTAAAGCTATGGATGAAGTACTTTCAACTGTCTTGGTGCATATTGCAAGGTGAATTTAGCAGTGCAATCATTAAAATCAAGAAAGAAAATCAGAATAACATTTGATTTTAATGCTCAATGCTGTTTTCCAGGTATTTACATTTACTTCATGATATCTCCTAGCTTGTGCCTCAATTTATAAATCAAAGGATTTATTCAACAAATACATGGATAGGAAGACTTTTGGCATCCTCATTCACAAGTGTTTGTTTTGCTGACAAATGCTATAAAAAAAGATCGAGTACTCTATGGGTTGATAAGGTTTTAGCCCTTGTTGTTTACTGTGTTTCCCCTCAATTCTCTTTTGCTCACACATGCAACCACATGCACATTCACATCTTTACTTCAATTTTCTTTTTTTTATTTCCAATACATCTTGTGGGGATCAGCTAGTGAACAGAACAGGTGGAGTTTTCCAGATGTCTAGTGGGTTTGCCTGCTTGGAAAACCATTTCAAGGGGAAAAGGGCTCATGTTGATTGCTTTGAACACTGGTGGCTCATTTTTGTAAGAAAACAAATTCAAAAATGGTTGCCTTTGGCAGGTAAACTTACTGTTGTGCTTCAGGCAAAACAGAGGGGAAAAACCTGCACTGGTTAATTTTTTATTAGACAAAACATTCAAAGAGGAGAAAGTGGTTTTGATCAGTGACAGGAGGCTACCTATAAAAACAGTCAGGTTCAGTCCAATATTTTAATTAAAATATATTTGGTTTATGGTAAAGAAGTTATGGAAATACATAGGAACTGGGATTTTCCTTGGTTGTAGTATCTCTCAGATCTATTTCTCTTTCTCAGGTAAATGAAGAATTGTCATGCATTTGCCCCAGGCTTGAATTCATCATTTTCATAGGCAAGTTGTATGTTTTCCCCCAGTGTGATCCCAGTAATGAACTTTTCCCCCCAACAACAAACCAGAAATGCATTCATTTTATTTGTTTGTTTATTTGCTTCAAAGTCATTGAGTTGGGGATGAATGGTTCCTTGTTTTTCACAAGCCTGCAGAAACAGGATTTTTTTTACAAGCTGTGTATTGGTTATAAGATTTTTTTTTTCAGTCTCAAACAAAACACTGGACAGGTTGCAACAACAAATGAGTCTCCCACATCTTGAAGCAGAAAAGAAAAGAAAAGGGAAGGAAATTTCAGGGAAGGGAAGGTTTGGGAAGGTTTGGGAAGGGAAGGTTTGGGAAGGTTTGGGAAGGTTTGGGGAGGTTTGGAAAGGGGAGGTTTGGGAAGGGAAGGTTTGGGGAGGGAAGGTTTGGGAAGGGAAGGTTTGGGAAGGGAAGGTTTGGGAAGGTTTGGGAAGGTTTGGGGAGGTTTGGGAAGGGGAGGTTTGGGAAGGGAAGGTTTGGGGAGGTTTGGGAAGGGAAGGTTTGGGAAGGGAAGGTTTGGGGAGGTTTGGGAAGGGAAGGTTTGGGAAGGGAAGGTTTGGGGAGGTTTGGGAAGGGAAGGTTTGGGAAGGTTTGGGAAGGGAAGGTTTGGGAAGGTTTGGAAAGGTTTGGGAAGGGAATGCAACTAAAGTATCACCCATAAAAGTACTTTACTTTTTACTGATTCTTATAAAATTTCTTCCCAGCATCTCCATTTGCTCCCATGGGAAAATAACTTGTGCCATTTTTAATTGGTTAGGCATTGCTTCATCACCCCTTGCATAACTCCAAAGACTGAGGGAAAAATGTGCCAAATTCCATCTCCATCCACTCTTCTCTAATCCACGAGGGAACTCATGGTCACAGAGCAAGAAAGGACAAGTCAGATTCTTGCTAAGACCTGCAAGGTTCTGTGGTCCACAATCGTCAGGGCTGGGTGTCTGGAGTGATTGCAGAGGCTAATCTAAGAAAATGAGGCCTGGGGAAGAATAATTTAAGATTATCATCAATGTAGGGCCCATGTTCTCTTTCTAGGGAAAGTATCAGGTGAATCCATGATTCTGCTGTCGCAGTAGCTGAAAGCAAAGTACATGAGTGGGAGATCTTAACTCAGTTAAATTCTGATATCGAGTGAACAAAAGATCCTTTTCTTGGGTGAAATGTTAACTTGAAGGAAAACATATGGAAAAATGCACCTACCTGGTACAGAACCTGCTGCTACCCTTGGAGAATATTCTTGGAAGTCCCTGCTTGATCTTGACCAAATCATTTAAGGCCTGGTCTCAGGGCTATTCACTGTTAGAGCACAGGGTAGACTTCAAGCACTTTGAGAGATATGGTTTGGAATATGGACTGCAGAAAGTGGCTGGGATCTTGTGTCCATCCTAAAGTGAATCCTGACTTGGCATCTTTTAGAAAGGGTTCTTGAAGTAGGTGATCCACTCATTTGCTCTAAGGGGGCACTGTTGTTCATAGTTAGCCTGATGACTGTTTATTACAATAATATTTTATGACCCAGAGTGAATATGAGACTTCTGATTCTTGTAATTTCAGGTGTATGTGGATTGTATCTTGATTAGAAAGTCAACAATGAGAGAGAATCTTTTTCCTATAGAAAAAGGATTTGGTCTAATTTTACTGAAAAACAATAGAGCAGCATTACATTAGCCAGATGATGAGCCAGGAGTCCATGATTTTTCTATTATTTTCTATTTTTGTTTAGCTGTGTCTAATACCAGAAACCTGGAGATTGTGAAAAAGTAAACTTGAGATAACCGATGCAACGACATGGAGAAAAATCACAAAATTCCTTTTTATTCCTCCCCCTTCTTTTTTTCCAACAGTGTAAAAATCCTCGTGAGTGATGACATTTTAACCTTCAGAAACTCCAGCAGGAGGTGACAGCTTTCAGCAGTTCATGCATCTCTAAGATAAATGTTCCATTACAGGAGGCAAAAAAATAAAACTGAACTGCTTGTGTGTGCAGACTGAAACAACAGCATTTCCTGGAAGATGATAATCCACTTCGGTGTCAATGTGCAAGATCTGAGGTCAGTAAAAAGCATGCAGGTGAATTCAGTGGGTGTGGGAACATTTCCCCCCACTCAGCTTTTAGGGATGCAGCAGGGTGTAGGCTGTAGAAATCTACCTGCTTCCAGGTTTTCCCACTCTCCTCTAAACACTGTGGCAGCACAGCCTTTGTCAGAGGCACAGTGCTGGAGGTAAGGGTTTCTCCCTGCCCATTTCATGTTGCTAATGGAAACAAAGCTTTGTCAAATGAAAATATTGTTTTTAGCCAGAGCTTTCAACCTTCTTGTGTTACAATTCTCTTTGCTGACTTGCACCAAACAACCATTACCCCCTGGGCCTGAAACGTGCTCTGTAATGGTCTCCAGTGATGCTGCCATATGTAAAAAAAAAAAAAAGAACACTGCTAACAAGGGGGAGACATTTCACCTAACTTGTGATGGAAAAATTCTTTCATAGGCACTAAAAGAAATAGATGGCTTTTTATTGAACTGTTACAATATCTACTTTTAGACTAACAGAAGCAAAATCACAGAATGTTTTGGGCTATGAATATTTTTAAATATCATCTAGTCCAACGCCTTGTCATGGGCAGGGACATCTTTTACTGGATCAGGTTGCTCAAAGCCCAGCCTGGCCTTGAACACTTCCAGGGATGGGGAATCCACAACTTCTCTGGGCAACCTGTGCCAGTGTCTCATCACCCTCACAGTAAAGAATTATTTCCTAATAACCAATCTAAATCTAGCCATTTTCAGTTTAAAACTGCTGCCCTTGTCCTGTCACTACAGATCTCGGCAAAAAGTCTCTCTGTCTTTTTATAAGCCCCTCTAAGAAATGAAGGGACAAAACAAGGTCTCCCCAGAGCTCTTCTTCAGGTTGAACAATGCCAAACCCTCAGCCTGTTTCCATAGAAGAACTGTTCCAGGCCTCTTACTACTTTTGTGGCCCTCCTTTAGACTTTCTCTAATAAGTCTTAGTCTTTCTTGTGCTGATGCCCCCATATCTGGACATAATACTCCTGGTGGGGTCTCACAGGAGCAGAGGAACAGAATCACCTCCCTTGACCTGCTGGCCACACTTCTTGTGATGCAGCCTAGGATAGTTTTGGGGAAGAAGGGCCTCGTCCTCCCTGTTGGCTGTAATTCTGACCTACAAGCTCAGGTGGAAACATTAATATTTGTTTAGAAGAATCCCACTCTGTTTTTATTGTACATTCTAAATAAAACACATAATTTATCAGTGTTCTCAGTACTTGTGGAACCCTCAAAAATGCAAGTCTTGTTTTAAGCCCTCCCCTCTCTTTCTGTGCATGTACACATACCAATGTGCATGTGTTAAAAGCAGGTTTTACCTTCTAAATGGAGGTGGATGAAAGGCACACGGTGCTATGATCCCCATTTCACAGAGGTGGAAATGAGACACAGGCAGATTTAGGGACTTGCCCAAGGCAAGACAGGAAACACCTTGTGTGACCAGGAATCAAACCCACATCTCTTCTGTTCGTTAGCAAGGCACTAGTGTTCCTCTTGGTACAGAGCACAAATAAGATGGGAATTGGTACTTTGAAGCACTTTTCTCAAGATCACGTCACTGTTATTGTTATAATTTAGCAATAGATGTTATCAATACAGAAGTAAAGCCGGTTGCAATTTGAGTTTATCCTTTGTAATGACTCACTTCTTCCATACTGCCCACAAGAAGTGAACTAATAAGCAGTTATTCCCCCTGGATTTCTCAGTATGAATTGTCTCTGTGTTACTCGCTTTTAAGCTACAAGACAGCTTTCCAAGCCACCCCAGCAGAGTCATATTGTTATACCAAACCCCCCATTAGACCTCTTGGTGACCTCCTGATGGAAAGGAGGCTGCAGACACACATCCAACTGCAGCATGGTGTTCCTTGATGGTCTATTATGGTGATGAAATACAGTCTTCATATTTAAAACTTGTATGCTCCTGATGTCCATAAAACACTTTGGATTGTTTAAGCTGTATTGGTTTTGAGGGGCTTGAGCTCGCACAGCTAATGTGACTATAATTGATCATAGAATCATAGAGTGTCCTCAGTTGGAAGTAACACACATCGAAGTCCAACTCCTGGTCCTGCATGGACAGCCCCAAGAATCACACCATGTGCCTGAGAGGATTGTCCAAGTACTTCTTGAACACTGGCAGGCTTGGTGCTGTGACCATGTCCTGGGGAGCCTGTTCAGTGCCCAAACACCCCCTAGGTGAAGAACCTTTTCCTAACATCCAACCTAAACCTCCCCTGACATAACTTCATGCCATTCCCTCTGGTCTTTTCACTGGTCACCAGTGAGACTTGCAAGTGTTCTCCCTGCTAGAGTAGGATCTAAAAGGCAGACAGTGAGTGTTATGGGTGTTACTAAATGAATGTATCTAGGGATACTTTCTAGTCACCAGGTTATAGGTAGGAAAACTGTCAGAGAAGTCACTTCAGGTCACAGAAAACACTATACTTCACTCTTCTGAGTGTACATCCATGAAGTTCCAGAAAACTCCATAGTTATAACTGAGACAATTTTGTCTACCCAGCTTAGCTTACTTTTTCTTTTTTTCTTTTTTTTTGGACAAAAGAGAGAACAGAGGCACTGAGAATCATGGAATTGTTTAGGCTGGAAAAGACCTCTAAGACCATTGAATCCAACTGTTAACCCAGCACTGCCAGGCCTACCGCTAAACCATGTTCCCAAGTGTGACATCTAAATATCTTTTAAATACTTCCATGAATGGTGACCCTCCAGCTCCCTGGGGGCAGCCTGTTACAATGCTTGACTACCATTTCGGTGAATGTTTCCTAATATCCAGTCTAAACCTCACCTGGTGCAACCTGAGGCCATTTCATCTTATCCTGTCTCTTGTTACCTGGGAGAAGAGGCTGATCCCCATTTGACTACAACCTTCCTTCAGGGAGTTGTGGAGACCAAAAAGGTCCCCCCTGAGCCTCCTTTTCTCCAGGCTAAGCCCTCCCACCAGCTCCTTCAGCCTCTCCTTGTGGTCCAGACCCTTCCCCAGCTCTGTTTCCTTCTCTGGAAACACTTCAGCCCCTCAATGTCTTTCTTGTCATGAGGGGCTCAAAACTGAACACAGGATTTGAGGTGTGGCCTCACCAGTGCTGAGTACAGGGGGACAATGACTGCCCAGTCCTTCCTAGCTCTGCTTCATCTCAGGCACTAGATTCACAAGCCTCTAATATTAGGTAGAAGGAAATTTTCTTAAGACTTGTCATCTGAATGTTTCTGACAAGTTTTGGGAAGCAGATCTATGTTAGCTTGGGATCTAATGTCTCATTGAAACTAGTAGGATTTTGCCATTGAATCCATTAATTTGGGGTGGTGGGGTGTTTTTCGTTTGTTTTTTGTTTGTTTGTTTGTTTGTTTAATGTTTTTTGGTTGGTTTTGTTTTGTTTTTTGTTTGTTTGTTTGTTTGGGTTTTTTTGTTTGTTTTCTTTTTATTGATTTATTTATTTTTTAAAATTTCCTTTTAAAGCATGTTCCAGTCTAGAGTCTTTTTGTTTGCCTTTTGCTGCTGTTGTTGTTGTTTGTTTTTTTCTTTTTTGATTGGTTGGTTGGTTGGGTTTTTTTCTCCATATAGCCTGTTCTTTTACACAGAGTAAGCATTCAAGAATTGTTCCGAACTGGATAGTCACTGCTCTGAATGAGGAATTCAGTGTTTTTCTGAAATATTTAAAGTGATATCAGGTAATTAAACAATCTGTGCTGGGCTTTTGCCATTGAGTATTTTGGTATTTAGAATATACTTCATTAACTGACATGCTTGGTTAACTAACAGCTTCGCAAGATGTCACAAATAATCTTGAATTCAGGGATTTCGTATGGTTTTCCCCTGTAGTTTGTCTCTATTTACACATATTCTTTTTTTCCCCAGAATTTTTAAAGCTCATTTCTGAAAGCGCAACATTTTGCAGATTATCTCAGAGTCACTGAAGATTTGTTGTGGTTTTTTTCCCAGAGACTGGTAAAATCACACTGGCTCCAGAGGTTCAACTTTCTGCCCCTGCTAAGGGAGGTCATCAGTAGCGTGGAGTCAGTTTTGGGTATCTCCCAATCAGAAACAAATAAAAGTTAGCCCACTGGGACTTTAGCTAGGCTGTATCTGCCCTTCCAATGAACAGTTAAGCTTTGTAGTGTGCCTGCTTGAGAAACAGCTGTTTGTCTAACCTCTGAACTGCTCAATACATTAACCTGAACTATAATTTAACTCTGTCTCAGCTTCCGAACACAGCACCAATAACTGTTTAGCACAGATTTACCAGCCTTAAAAATGATCTTTTCTGAGGTTTGCTTAAAATATAGTTTTCCCTCTGCCTTGGATTAATTAGAAGTGACAGTCTTTGACAAGACTATACCCAACAGAGAGCACAGTTCACAGGGTTCTAAGCAAGATGCTCCCCCTCAAAAGCTTCATGTTGCTGTTTGTTCCTGGTGTTTGTGAGTCAGATGCAGAGGCAGACCCTGTTTTTTGTTGGCCTTCTGTTTGGGGAGTGTGGTTCAACTGTGCATCACCACGTTGTCCCTCTGCCAGCTAAGAACAAAGATCCAGTCAGAAGGATGGGAAAATACAAAACTATTCTGAATGAGGATGAGCCAAGCCTTGATCAGATCTGGATATCTTCAACCTTTAAAGTTAGGAGGCTCCTGGATTCAGTGTGGGCTCATCTGTTTCTGAATCCTGATTTAAAGTCAGTCTCAGTGGGACTATTGATCCTTGTGATAGAGAAAGTCTTAAAAGGGGGGAGAAATAGAGAAAAAATAAGGAGGAGAAGAATTTTTGTGAAAAACAGTGACATACTTTTGGCTGTTGAAATGCTGAGTGATGCAAGATCCAATATTCTCCTCTCACTAACAGACACTCAGTTCTTGCTTCACTTCATGAGCACATACACACTCCATTTCCCAGAACACCCCGGAGAAAAACGGCAGAAAGGTGGATCACTCTTCTAAGAATTTGGTTTCTGAAAGCCATTGTTATGTACCTCGGTATCTGGGTCATTAAATATCTGTCCTGACTTAGCACTGGAATGCTCCAGTAACTTGCATTCATTAAGCTTTTGCTCCTGCACCACCAGGAGAGATCATAGAATCATAGAAAGTCTTGGGTTTGAAAGGACCTTAAAGATCATCTAGTTTAAACCTTCTGCAGAAGGGACACCTTCTGCTAAACCAGGTTACTCAGAGCCCCACTCATCCTGCCCTTGAATATTTTCAGAGATGGGACATCCACAGCTTCTCTGGCAACCTGTGCCAGTGCCTCACCACCCTCACAGTAAAGAATTTCTTCCTAATATCTAATCTAAACCTACCTTTTTCCTGTTTAAAACCATTCTCCCTTGCTCTATCACTACACACCCTTGCAAAAAACCTCTTTTTCCATCTTTCTTGTAGGTTCCCTTCAGATACTGGAAGGCCACAATTAGGTCACCTCGAGCCTTCTCTTCTCCAGGCTGAGCAATCCCAGTTCTCTCACCCTTTAAGTGCAGGGCTCCAGGCTGAGGAGGATTCCAGACAGGTAAATCCAGGACATTTACTGTCCCACTCCACATAACATGCAAGGGTATGTTTTGCAAGAGGAACTGTTTCTTGTAGACATTTAGAAGTGAAGCACATAATTCCATGAGACCTTGCAAGACGTTATACCTGTCCAAGTGATAAGGCAGTGTAGGAATGATGGAACTAAACATTAAGTATTATGGCACTGCAAGGTTCTGCTCTTGGTCTCGCTGAATTTCAAGAGACCATCATCTTCATGGACTATAACAAAAGCTGAGACAACTTGTCCTCCTGCAGACACATGCGTGTAGACAGCCTGTGTTTCAGTCTAATTCCTTCCCCATGCGTTTTCTTTTTCCTAAATCTCTGACTCAAAACAATCAAGGTATTAGGAGAGATAATTCAATTTTCCTTAAAAATAAATGTAAACAGTCAAATTTTGCAGTCACAGAGAAATCTTGAAAATTTAGCCTACATCTCAGCATATGCTTCAGCAAAGCTGAAGCCTACAAAGAGAGTAAATATAATTGTTTTTTTGTATTATCATCAGTATAGAAATTATGATGTTTGCAGCTCAGGGAGGGTAAGAGTTAACAGGCAATGACAGAGCTCTGGGAAATGGACAAGTGGTGGATTGTGCTATGAACACAATCTCTGTTGCAAGGAGTTTAGAGTATAAAAAAGGTAGGATAAGATGGACACAGACAAGCCAACAAGGAATATGATGATATTACCCCTTTTTTACCAGATTACTGATTTACTGACAGAACAGACCTGAATCTTAATGAGGGATTTAATCAGAGAAGGATGTAATTTTTCAGCTGGAACCCCTTCTGTGAAACTGTAGGTTTGACAACATCTATTTTTCCTGTAAATTTCTGTCAGATGAGCTAATTTATTCATTAACCAAAGCTGAAAATACCTTGGAAAAATAAAATATTTTAACATTTTATGTTTAAGTGTCATGAATTTTTATCTAAGGTTGCTGAAAAAATGTATTTAAACAATTAGAAAACATTTTAAAACTTAGTGAAACGTTTGATCCTAATCAATGTTAGGCTGAGATGTTTATATTTTCAGTGCCTCCTTTGCCAAAATATCCCAACAATTATGTGTTTACTCAGCTTGATGATGATGATAATGAAGGTTATGAAGAATTAACAGGAAAGCACACAATTTCCCATTTTTACACCAAGTTGTCACTTGAATGAGGGAGATATGTTGTTTGAGGAGGCAAATGGGGCAGGTGAGCTGTGCATGTATAAAGGGGCAGCTGAAGAGTCTCAGAGGCAAAAGTAGAAAGGGTATTAAGCACATTTGTTGCGGTAGGACAAGAGGCAATGGTTTTAAACTAAAAGAAGGCAGATTTAGACCAGATGTAAGGAAGAAACTTTAATGATGAGGGTCATGTTTGCCCAGAGAGGTGGTGGATGCCCTATCCTTGGAAACATTAAAGGTTGGGTTGGATGGGGTTCTGAGAAACCTGGTCCAGTCGAAGATGTCCCTGCTTGTTGCAGGGGAGTTGGATTTGGTGGTTTTTAAAGGACCTTTCAAACCCAAACTATTCTATGATTCCCCTTTTACACAGGCCAGGTTTCACTCTGCACTAGGCAGCTGCAGATCATGAGGAAGGCAGGAGGTGACAGGGAACTGAAGACTCCCCACTTTTACACCTGGGTTCACTGGGGTTGTCTCTCATTACCAGTCCTAATATTCTTTGTTTTCTGAACAATTCTAAGGCAGGAGTTAAACTCACCTGTATGTTGCTGCATGGCATGGGGTGAAATGCAGGACTAATACCCTTGCCTGAAGCATTCCAGCCCCTTTGGGGACAGAATTGTGTCTTCCCTGTACATCTTTTGGGAATGGGGCCAACCATAATCCCTCAGCACCCAAAGCCAGCAAACCCCCAGGGCTGATATTGTCAGCTCCGATGGTTACTGGGGGGGTGAGGGGAAGAGGATAAATACCTGGAGAGAGCAGATGCTTTGCTATGAAATTTCTGAGGACGTGCTGTCAAGCTGCAGAGTGTCTGAGACACCCAGCTCTGCGTGGGGGAAGCAGCGTCGGGCTGTCACCGGCACTCTCACGGCTCCCACACCTATTGAGCCTGACAGAACTGTTTAGCCAAAGTGCATCACATTCCCTGCTGCCCTCATTTTGCTTAATCTGCATTCTTGCAGCTCAGTAATCCTCATGGGGGGACTTCCTATAAATAGTGCTTTGGCAATTAAACCCACTTTCCTTGCAAACTAAGCTTTAATTGCTATTGGCAGGTAGCTCGCAGAAGTATCTCCTACAGAGGAACTAGAGGATGAAACACATTTTAAATAATGAGGGTTTATCTTTGTGAAGAAAGGAAAGTTTATCTTAAATGCTAATGCTATTATCTAATCGAGCATCTAATGTTTTTCTATGCAGTTTGCTCCTCTGAGAGCACCACGGAGCAGAAATGTGAGCTGTAAAAATCCTGCTGTGCTCATGGAAATGTCTCTCACGCATTTTCGGGGAAAACAGGTCAAAGATTACACCTCTGCAGCATTTTTTGGTGATACACATCCATTATTTTTAGTGTATTTTACTCAGATTTCAATCAGAATGATATTTAAAGAAAACAACAAGGCACAATAAAAAAAATTGACCCGCTGCCCTCAGAAAACAGGTGAATACACATCCAGGTCAATCCATTGGTGAGCTCTGATGTGCCAAAAAGCTGGGGTCATTTATTTCAGAAGCAGGTTTAGCTCCTGAAACAGGAGGCAGAACACTTCACACTCTTAAATGACACCTGGAAATCCGAACAGGCACAGTGGAGCCTATCATAAAGGAAAAGGGGGATTTGGATATTTGGAAGTAAATCCTGAGATTATTTTTGGATGAACCTGTAAGAATGATATTGGTATGCATGTAAGTGTGCATAAACCAGCTGCTGCTCCTGCCTCCTCACATGCTGAGTGTGCTTTGCTTCAAATCAGTGTCCTTATGGGCTTCCATAGGAGCAGGAGCAAACCAGATATGCACAGAAAACCAAGGCTTTTCAAACCTAAATATGGTGTCTGATTATGTGAGGTTTAATTAAAACCACAGATGATACAGTTCTGTTTTAGCATTAAAAACCACAGCATCATACATTGTTCTTAATATGTGTCAAATTCTTTAAGGTGGTGAAGCTTTTCAATATGTATGGCTAGTTTTAGTTAGGTATAAAGTCATATCAGACTCATTTCTGAAAAAAACAGGTATGTACTAGGGGAGATGTTGCAAAAATTTATTTTTTATATTGTTAGTCCAGATCAGCTGTAAAATTCACTTAAATTGTACCCACCCTTCATTTTGTGCTCACTTGTTGTAAATATTCAATTGTGACTTTTCCTGATGGAATGTTTTCAGTAAATGATCACTTCCAGAGCTGAGGCTGAGTTTTGAATTTGTGTTGGTACTGAGCTCATTCCTGTTGGGAACTACACATACCAGTAGGACACTGAAAACTGAAAAGGGTGAGTTTAGACCAGATATTAGGAAGAAATTCTTTACTGTGAGAGTGGTAAGACAGTGGCACAGGTTTCCCAGAGAAGTTGTGCCTACCTCATCCCTGGAAGTGTTCAAGGCCAGGTTGAATGGAGCTTGGAGTAACCTGGGATAGTGGAAGGTGTCCCTGCCCATGGCAGGAGGTTGAAGCTGGTTGATCTTTAAGGTCCCTTCCAACCCAAACCATTCTCTTATTCTATGACACCATATTGGTGGCACTGAACTACAACAACCTTCAACTGGAGACTGCCTAAGTAAACTGCTGAAGGCCAAAGCACAGTTATATTTTAAGGAATGCTTTTGAACACTTTAGAATAAAAAGTCTCAAAGAATTAATCTCAAATTTGAACATTTTTCAAGGAATCTGATGGCCAGATTTATTTTGTACCATGTGTATTACTTTACTATCTGGCTGGCCTGGGACACCTGTGATGCCACACTTCACCCATTCAAATTTAAAACAAAGCCCTCGACCTTGATATCCCTTGTAAAACTTTGTCCCAGTTTAAAATTGCTCTATTATTGCACTATCTCAACCTAGGTCTCAAATGCCAAACTGCTCATTAGTCTGTTCACCTTCTGAAACAAGGTTCTGGTTCACCCCATAAATATGGGACTTTGGTGTGTTTTATTTACTGGTTGACCTATTGATATCTCTGTCTCTAAACCTACGACTGCCTCCATCCTTGTGGATTAACAGTTGTTGTGTACAAACTCTCACACAGTCACCAAGGGAGATGCCAGTTTGGCACTGGGTGAAGAGCAGAAACAGGGTGAGAACTAATTTTTCCCGGCTTTTGTGAGGGTGATGAGACAGAGAAAATGGGTGTTCCTGTGCAGTCTGCTTTCATTGCCTGAGCATGTTCTCATTCCCATTCCCACCAGGACGTTCCCATTCCCTCCCATTCCCACCACTGTTGCTGCAGCAAATATCACCAACCTCAGATAACCCCCCCAAAAGCTCCCTTTCACTCTGCAACTCATTCTCCATCAGTTGGACTGGGAGTCTGATTCACAGCTCTTGTTCTGATCCCATACTAGAACTTCTGGAAGCCTGAAGGACACATAAAGCAGTTATTTCAAAAGGACACTCCATACTTAATTCTTCTGAAGGTTTGACTTTTTCTTTGACGTGTTCCCCATGCTGAGCATACCCTGGGCACTTCTACATCAAGACACAGACACCAAGGATATAATCATTGGGCTAAAATCTTTTGTGGGACTACGGATATTTTTCCTCAATACTTATCCTTAAAAAATTGTGGATTTGTGTTGTTGTATGTTGCAACTGTGAACTTTCAGATTGCTCACCATCACAGTGGCAACTACAGTCCTGAATTCTGGATTATATAACAGGTCTGTCCATCCCATGCAGGGTAAAGGTAGTCCCTTTGTGTGGATTTGACCCTGGCTCAGAGCTGCAAGGATCCTTCTTTGGAAATGTTGTTCTTAGTACACACTTATGACCTTTTTTATAAAAAAAAAATTCTTTAAAGTGCAATTTAGGAGGAGCATGTGTTAATCCCTCTCATAAATGGGACTGCTGCGTGTACATGGAAATAGAAAGCTCTGAGCCCTGACTCTTCCTAAGCAAAATCAGAGACAGCCTTCACTTCCTAGGAGGTCTCCCTGCCACTCTGGAGACCTTTTAAGAATATTAACAGGAAGATCTTTCATCATCAACACTAAATATCCAAAGAAATAGACTGAGGTCTTGTGCTCCTTTACAGCTCTATTTCTGGCTCAAGAAATCTGCCACTTACAACATGCAACACCTACAATTGGGACTGGACTTTGGAGACCGATGGACTGGGGGGTGACTAAGGATTGTCCCCTCCTCTCCAAACGCTGAATACATTATGAATTGCTGATATGACAGTGTCCTTTAACTGTCCCAAAGTGCAAAAGGAGTCAGTTTTAAATTTTGGTAAGCTCTGAAGCAGTCAGACAATTTGACTACATTATTATTGTAGGCTCTTTCCAACTGAAACATTCTATTCTATTCTATTCTATTCTATTCTATTCTATTCTATTCTATTCTATTCTATTCTATTCTATTCTATTCTATTCTATTCTATTCTATTTTCTATTCTAATGTATATCCATGGTAAATAATTTAACCCTGAACCACTTCTAACTGTGACTCAAAAGGAAAGTGAAACCTAGCACCACATCTAGGTGGTTGCCAAAAAATGGGGATGTTGGGAAGCAATTCTTTGCACCTTTGAGCAAAATACACTCCAGAAAGGGGATGGGTTTGAGATATACCAAACCCATGCTGTGTCCTCAACGGCCCCTCTGGGCAGCTCCCAGTGTTCATTCTTGCTTAGTTCCATAGTCCATTAATATCCCACCAAAGGGATATCCCACCAATCAACTCTAGGCCAAACCCTATGACAGGAAATCCCCTTATTTTCGATCCTGGCATAGAGACTATAACAATCCTACTGGACACCTTACCATGTTTAAGTACATTTAAAATGAGCTAGGTTCTGCGTGCTTCTCAAAAAGTCAGTTTTTTTTATCCCATCTCAATTTCTGGAGAAAATAATACATGAAATATTTATTTTTTAATCTAATATTAAATTAGGCACACTGTGATTGTATTTCTTGCTTCTGTCTTACCCCAAGTACAGACATTGGCAATAATTTTTAGAGTTAATGTAAGTGGTAGAAACTTTTTATTTGCTTGTTTTTCCAACAACTTTTTTTTCTGTTCACATTTGTAATCTTAACAAGGGAGAAAATGCTTATAGGGAGACCATAAAGGTATAGAAAGTCACAGAAATGCAGTCAAGAAGAATAATGGGTATTAAATCAATATTTATAAACATAACAGCTAATAGAAAAACAGACTCATATCCATTTGTTTTAAAAATAGGTTGCTGCAAAACCATGTAAATGAATATTTAATTTAATGTGTTTTTTCTATATCAAGTATAGTTCCCTTTATAAAAGCCCATGAACAATGACAATAATGCACAATAAATATTAATAATTACCCATAATGGGTAATTAAAGTTTAATAATTACTGTGAAAGTCAAAATAACAAGAAAGAATCACTTGATCACATTCAAAACATTCAGTATTTGAAGGATGTTGTATAATCATTACAGCATAGGTTAATGATTGTCCATTTGAAGTCTGCACTCATTTACGTTCATGGTTATTGGAATGTAACAGTTGATAGAGCATTTCATGATAGAAAAAATTGAATATGTAAATATTATTCCAAATGTGAGTCCACTGTGATGAGGTTATCTCTGCAAACGTAGTTCACATTGGTGCTATTCTATAGGGAAGTTGCTTTTTGAAGTGCCTTTGCAAAAAAGGGTGTAATTTAGGGGAGATTTTGTGTATGTAAACACTGCTTGACTGAACCAAGTGGGTTTAGTCTAAAATGCCCTGCTACCCTGCAGCTGAGGATCTGGATCATATTTTCCAATACTTTACAGAGTTAGAGTTGTATAATCTTTTGCAATATATTTTGGGGTCCTGAGCAATTTACCATATGAAATTCCAGTCCCTGACATACTCCAATACAAAGAAGAGAAGTAGTTTATCAAAAATGTACTTTGGCTCATGGGACCCATTCGTAAAGATGGGGAGCAGAAGACAACTCAAAATACATCTCCTATGGGGTAACATGATGAGGTTTCAAAATGTACCCAGGACTGTCTGAGGTCTTATGTTTTTTGGTTTTTTTTTCAGATGAAATAGTTTTTGCATTCTGTAAGAGGAGTAAATTTATTCTTAATAAAACAGGTCCATTTTGCTGAATGCTATAGGTTTTTGTTACTAACACATTTAAAGGACACATTTTAATCTCCAGTCCCAGCAATTTATGTATTCTTTTGCTAGCAATCAAAGTCCTCCACATTTTCCAAGTTTTGAACACTGTGGTCAGTAAGCCACTTCCATACTCTTGTGTTCAAGGTGGGATTTGTGGTCAGCTGGACAAGCCACCTTAAAAGCTTGACAAGACACCTAAAAACATGGGGGGTTGTTGATTTTTCTTCCTTTTTTTTTTTTTTAATTGAGTTTCAGCAAACTCAGTTTCCTGATCCTGTTGTATCTAAGACCAGCTAAGTGAAATGAGGAGTGCAGATGAACAACAAAATTACTGAACAAGGAAAGATGTTTCTGCAACAACATAATTATTCACAGTAATGACCAATCTCTGCCTTTTCATTGCTTCATGCCCTCTGGTGCTATTGGTGGTCAAGCTGTTTTGCAATGGGTTTATCTTTCCTATTTCATAAATGAGGAAAATGAGATCAACTTGCTGGAGGAGGCAAAACAATCCTGGGGAACTGCCAGGATATGAAATACTCACGGAAAAAAAAAAAAAATCCTAGGTAAGAGGAGAGGGAGAGGCTTTAAGAGAGTTGCAGTTTCCATATCCAATACTGGAGAAACTGCAGTGTGACTGCATGGCACACCTGCCTCTACATGCTGACCTATAGGCAGCCCAAGATTGTCCCACCAGTGTCCCACCAGTCACAAAAAAAATCCTCAATACCCACCATTCAGGGGTATAGAATCACAGAGTTGGCAAAGCTGGGAAAGACCTCCAAGATCATCAAGTCCAACTGTCAGCTGTCAAGTGGATCTGTGACTGTTTTTCAGGCAGTGCAGGAAAGAAAAGCTTCTCTTAGTTTGTAGAGCATCAGCAATCACCACATACTTTGGTTTAAGTAAAACATGCAGTAGAGGAAAAAGACTGAGGAATTCTCTGCAAGTGAGTGAAATTACTTTTTTCCTAAAATGGAGAATTAGAATGTTTCATGAAATTAATGGAAAGAGGATCTTAGAAAGAATAAAGAGGGGCCTGGATAAATTAAAGATTTTATCTGAAACCAAACTAGAGTAATTGACTAAATTAACTTGTCTTAAAGAGACATGTACTGAGACATTGCAAAATAAAGAAAAGATAAAAGGAAATTAGAGAGTGTAATATGGCATATAAACAGCACTAGGAAAAAAAAACTGAAAGGAAAAGTAAGAATGCTAGTGTCAAAGGGGAAGAAGAAAGACTTTACACGCATAGAAGTGACTAAATGGGCCAGTTTATTTTTCAACAAAAAATATAAAAAATCTTCCAACTCCTTCCCTAAAAAAAAAAAAGTAAAAAAATCAGTATTCAAATGATGTACCACAGGGAGCAGTCTACAAACAACTACACCTCACAGTCATCTCAGGTTTCTTTATTTATTAATTAAAATTTTAAATAATCACGAGAAGGCCTTGAGCAGAGATCATAATTTGATTTTTCCTACTGATGTGTAGAATAAGCCAAGAGAAGCACTATAATGTAAGTTTTTTAATTTGCCCAGTATTTAAAATTAATCACAAGCAATTTTTTTTGATCAATACAATGATATTTAGAAAAAACCCTAAGTTTTTAGAGACACCTTTCAATTGCTGAGGCAGAAAGCACGAACCTGCTAAAGCAGCAGAAACCCTTCTATGTGGCATGTTAGCAGAACACATATCCAGTCCCCTCAGTTTAAAAAATATTACTATGAAGGAATAATGTTAATGATGCAAAGCCCCTGCATAAACCAAGCAAAGCTTTTTGCACAACTCCTTCTTCATTCCTGATCAGAATATTAAATTAAGATTGCATTAAGGATTGAAGAAAAAAGTGATTTTGTTAATCTTGCAACCTTCCCTTCAAAGACCTTTTTCTATTTCTTCTCTATATCTTAGATTAGTAGTTGTCGTTATTATTATTATTATAATAATCATCAATATTATAAATATTATTAGCAGTACTATCATTATTTAAAATAATATTTGCAATAAATACTCCAAATTAGAGATTGGATGCACTGTATTAAATATTATATATATTCATATATTAACACACCTACATACATGTATATCCACTTACACACGTGTTCAAAGACTTCCCATGAGGCAATGAGTTGAGAGCAATGGCAATTGCTCATGTTTAAGGGCTGAGTTCTGAAGGGAATGAGTATTACTGTGACAAAGAAAGAGAGGTTTTTCAGAGTTTAACTTCATAACAAAAAGAGGCAGTTTAAAAACTTTAAGTGGATTTTTTTTCAGAAATTCTAAATAATAACAAAGAAGAAAGAAAGAACCTTTAATTTGTGATGATATCTAAAATAATGAGAATGAAAATAAACTTTTACTGCTACTGTTCCTGTCAGCTGGTGTTACTTCACAGAAATAACTTCCTGCACACAAAATACACTGCCCATTTTAATATTATTTTGTGTGATTATAAGGGATTCGTGTTCAAAAACTTAATTAATAGACAGATAATAATGCTCTGCTCTCAGCTACCTAGCCATTTTTCTTCCAAAGAACTAAATTTGTGGTTGCTGAGGGGAAATGCACACCATCCATTTTACTGTGTTTCCCTGCTGCAAGGAAGGCAGCTCTGTGATAGGTCTGCAGCAAAAGGTTTCACAGCTGTTTAGGCAGAAAAAAAATCAAACTGACGTGGGGAAAAGAACAAAGCAAGATTTTTCCCTTTGACGATCACAGAATCGTAGAACGGCCTGGATTATAAGGAATCTTAAAGGTCATCTTGTTCCAACCCCCTTGCCATGGGCAGGGACACCTTCCACTAGACCAGGTTGCTCCAGGCCCCATCCAGCCTGGCCTTGAACACTTCCAGGGATGGGGCAGCCACAGCTTCTCCGGGCAGGACGGGGAATGAAATGCCGTGCTGTTGGGAGGAGACCCTTGAGTTGATGTTCACACAGAAGTTTATAATCTCCATGTTTTCAGCCTTGTGCTGGGTCATGAAACAGAGGTATCCTCCAGGGCTGTCTGGTCTCCATGGCAAGGAGGGGCTATGCAGGGAGACCCTGCTCTCCAGTGGGTGTCTGGAGGGCAGGGCCCGAACCATTGAAGATACCTCAGAGTCAGACTCAGTGCAGCCCACCCTGTCCCAGTCAGTACCAGCACACCGAGTGTTAGCTCTGGACTAGCTAAGAGCTCCAGAGCACCATGAAAATGCAACCACAGAGCAGCTCCTCAGTATTTTCACAGTCTGTGGGTAATCCCCCACAACATTTGACTTGTGTGGTCACACACTTGGGTGTGGGAGGACAGTCACACATTGCTGTGGTGGTGGCACCTCTGAGGCCAGTGCAAGTGTCCTGTTCCTTGGAGGACTTCTTGATTCCTTGCACAGACAGACAAAACACACCTATTCATCCCGTGATGAGCAGTGGACTGATAATATTTTGGAGCTCATCAATGCTACAGGCTCCAGGAGAACCACCATGCTGTTTTGCTACAGGATTTGTCCAAAGCCTAGATCCAGTTAGAAGCAAAGTGCTCAGATTTTTGTATGACACACTATCCAAGAAGATGGAGAGAAGTAGTTAGTAGGGTCCACTCCTACAGTGGCCAAAAAACCCTCATGGTCCTCTCATCCTTTGGCGACGGATGAATGGTGATGCTGCAATCACAATACGTTTTTATTCTACATTTGACAAAGGCACACATTTTATTTATACTCTCAGCCTTCCTGGTAATCTCAAATCTCACCAAAATCAAAGCCCCAACAGCATGAGAAGTGTCCAAGGCCAGGTTGGATGGGGTCCTCAGCGACCTGATCTAGTGAAAAGTGTCACTGTCCATAGCAGGGGGCTTGGAACTAGGTTATCTTATTCTATGTTTCTGCAATTTCATGATTCTATGATTGGCTTTTCTTAATTGAAATGAGATTTCAGCAAATTCTCACTCATAATGACTACAAATTGAGAGAACCATTTCCCCCTTTTTTAAATCTGTTTTTTTGTTTTGTTTTGTTTTAAGGGGGAGTAGGGAATCTCTAATCATGTTCTGTGTGCATCTGTCAGAGTACATCCCTCAAAATGCCTTTAAGACAGAGGCTTAAATCTTGCCTTTTAATACTCGCTCTCCGGTAAATCACTCAAAGTTACTAAGATAATGGATATTAGTCCTCTCATTCAAAGGAAAAATCTTGTTAGTTAGAAACATAAGAATTAACAAGGGAAAGAGATCTTACATATAGGCAGGCCCAGGAAAGCATAAATGCTCATAGACACCAAAGTAGTAAAGGTGTCAGCGAGTAGTGGAGTAGTAAAGATAGGGAACTGAGGCAGGACTCCCAGAAGTATTTAAATGCCTGTTTCAAAGAAATGAATGGCACTCAAGCCAATGAGTGAGCTGCTGGTGTCCTATTCAAAGCCCTGTGACAAGGGAGGGACCTGAACCCACATTTCCCAAGCCCCCAGCCACCCTTCCACCCTTCCTGTAACTGGATGAGCTTTTTTTTTTTTGCCGCCTCTTTTCACAACATCACCATGACAACAGTGGCTGCTCTCTTCTTTTGGCTGGTGCTCAGTGTGCATATTGATGGTGATCAACAATGAGGTAGCACCACGATGAGTAAATAGATTAGACCCATGTGTTACCCCATGGTCAATACACACAATGAGCAGATCTGTAGCCTTCAGATCACTGTTGTTATTCCTTCTCCCGAGTCCTGCAGTGTCCTTTCTACTGCCACGTAAGCTACCATTTGACGACAGTATTATTTACATTTTTAATTACATTGTGTGTACTGGGTATTTACTCTGAGCACAAGTGGCAGGCTGTTTGGGAGCTAGTGTTTCTGCAGTGCTGCTAATTAATTGATGATAAATAAGTAAATAAAGAGTCCAGCAAAAGCAAAGGGAAAGGCTATAGCCTGCTGCTTTCCTTTCCAGAAAACTCTATCCTCCCTAGTTTTTTTTTAATTTCTTTTTTTTCCCCCTGTTATCATTCACCTTTTAATTGAAACAAGTTTTTGGCTGCCAAACTTTCCCCCATAAGTAACGAATGGCACTGAAGACAGGTCTAAATATTTTTCCTTCCTTTCTTTCCTGTACAGGGATGATGGGTCCTTAGTTTAGTCTGAAATTCCTTACACATCCTCTGATAAGTCAGGTCTGGGAAATCTTCCCTGTGTGCCATCATTTGAAATTTAACTCAAGAACAACGAAGGGGAATGATTTTGAACACAGAGCTGGGATGAAAACATGGCAAGAAGAGTTCCCCTGCCTAATTTTTGTTGAGAATGAAAGAATATTTCACCCTCTTCTCCACACAAAACAATCAGATAGGAAATGGTTTATTAAAGTACGACCACAAGAGTTAAGTTTTCAAATGCTACACTTAGAGTGGGGGAAGGTTTCCCAAGAATGTTCCATTGAGTAGATTTTGTCCACCTTAATTACGTTACTAAGGCTTTCTTCAGCCTATTAGCATGTACCAAAAATCATGTTCATTTGCTAAGCTCTTCTGTGTTTAAAAACCTGGTCAAGCCGAGACAAGCTATATATTGTAACATGTGTTTAAATATAAGTTGGCTCAATGAGTGTCTTAGGAGGAGTGGATAGCTGGTTTGTGCTCATTAACAAATGGAGTTACCCAGTAAAGGAAAGGCCAAATTTGGGAGCTGAATTATGCAGCAAATCTGAGCTTTCTAGAATTGTTGATGATTTTAAAACTGTTTTGCCTAGATGGGAGTAATTACACAAAAGGCAGGTCCAGGCAATGGAGACCATCCCAGTGAGTGCTAGTAGAGTCTGTAGTCTCATTGAGAGAACAGTATAACCTCTGAAAGTCTTAGACATGCAAAAGGACTACTGATAACAGAGGACATTTTAGAAACATGCCCAAAGAAACTGCTGTATACATGGTTTTAAACTGAAAGAGGGTCAGTTTAGATTAGATATAAGGAAGAAGCTTTTTACAATGGCTGTGATAAAACACTGGAATAGGTTGCCCAGAGAGGGGGTAGATGCTCTATCCCTGAAAGCATGGGCTAGATTATGTGTAGGATCAAAACTAAGACTTGAGAGGATCACGGGGCTCCATGCCAAGGTTCCCACCTGCCCAAAATGTGGTGTGAATCGACGAGGAAGCAACTGCAGTTTGTTTTTGCTGTTTTCATGAGAGCTACATTCAATGGTCTGAAGAGCACAAAAGTCAAAGCACGTGAGTCTGCCCTTCATTATGTTCCTTTAAATTCATAAAGGGCAATCCATTAAGGGAACTTGAGCATCACAATGGTGAGTAGTATGGTGGCCAATTTTCATGTAGCTACCGGCGAGTTGGAGTTCTAATTACCTGTCAATAGAGGCAACAAAAGCCATCATATTTGGCAAAAACCTGCCTAATTCTGCCAGAAAGAAATGGATGAGATGAAAGTTTGTTTATTTCCTACACATTCCTGAGGCTTTCAAGCCTTCCAGCTCTGAAGCTGCATATCCCGGAACATTTCTGAATTAGACACTCAGACTTTTTGTTTTCAAAGCTAAGTGAAACAAATGCATCAATTCTTTCCTTTCAAAAAACTTCAAAATATAGTCTAGTTAATCCAAAAGTGAGAAACTTAGCTGAATCTTTTCTCTCTTCGGAACTGTTTTAACCCATATTCAGCACCCTGTTGATGAGTGTCCTAGGTTGTGAAGTGCAGGGGGAAGTTGCTATAATCTTTCGGATAAAGTCTATTTCCATCAGTTCAGTTAGAGGAAAAGCACATTTAAACACAGATCTATAGTTTAATGACTGAAGAGACTCAAGTTCCCACTGCATTGAATACTTAATAGCAGGTATTGAAATATTTAGTGGCCTCCAGGCTAGAACTAAAACTCCCCCTCCCCTCAAGTGAGTGCCTTAACTAGGCTGTGAAACAGCCCAGTGTCATATCAAGATCTCTTCAGAGCCAAGATCCACACAGCAAAATGTACCTTGGAGAGACAAGGAGAGGGGAAACTCCAGGAGCAGCTCATATCCACACAGTAACTGCGGCTTCCCTCCTGCACTTTGATGCACTTTTAGTTTGGGCTTAAGGAATATTGAATTATTTCCTGCAAACTGGAATGGCTTCAGCAAAGAGGTCTGAGATGATCCATGCCCCTAGAAATCTTTGAGCAATTTATCCTGCACTTCACTTGAAATCAATCGTAATCAATTACACCACAGCTCCAGGACAGTGATGTGAGCTGTGGAGTGTGATTGTCTGTGTCTTGGAGGAGATGTGAACCCTCCTGAAAGGAGGAATGCTGCTCCCTAAGACCTCCTGGTTGAGGTGCCTACCTCTTGGATGAGAGATTAGAGGGCCTATGAGAAAGATAAAGAAAAACTTTTTAACAGGATCTATTGTAATAGGATAAGGAGTCTGTTTAGATGAGATACAAGGAAGACGCTTTTTACAGTGGGGTGGTAAAATACTGGAACAGGCTGCCCAGAGAGATAGTAGATGCCCCATCCCTGGAAACACTAAAGGTCAGGTTGGACGGGGCTCTAAACCACCTGATGTAGTTGTAGGTGTCCCTGCTTATTGCAGGGGTTTGGCTAAGTGACCTTTAAAGGTTTCTTCCAACCCAAACCCTTCTATGATTTTATGGCTGTCTAATGTCAGTGGAGACAGAAATGAATGTAAGTCCTTGACAGAGAAGTACAGTCTAGCTGAGGAGTCTTTATCTGAAAAGGAACTGCAGCACCTACTTCTAATTTGGCAGTAATGGTTTGTGCTCACCTGCTTTAAAACAGCCTGCAGAGGGACTGCTGTGAGCAAGTAAAAAAACATATTATTTATATTTACCTTTTTGGGTTAGGAATGGCACTGCAAAGTCTTGGTGAGGTGCTACTTCTGAGAGAGATACTTCTGAGAACTTTTGGCTCCTGGAGAACATTATTATTAGGTGGCAGCAACACCAGACAAGCTGTAAATAAGCTTCTGAAGTCCCTTACGAGTCACTTGACAGAGCTGTCCAAGAAGCGTTCATGGCAGGAACAGATTCTTGCTGTCAAGAAGTATTTGCCCTGTCTAGGTAGGAGCAATAATCAGTTTGAAAGGCTGTTGATGAGACACTGAGTTTGTAAGCCAAGCAAGGTAAAAGAAAGATTAAATTTCTGGATTTCTATTTTCATTCCTGGAGACCAACATTGAGATTTAGGTTATTAAATCAGATTCTGAGTTTTCATTTAAAGGAAAACAACAACAAGAACAACAAAAAAACCCCACCCACACATTGAGGAAAATAAAAAAGCAAAACAAAGAGATGGAGTGACACTCCAATCACTGGAATGTAACCAGATGAAACTGTGTGATCCTATGCAGGGAATATTTGCTGCTGTTTGCTCCTTAGTTAATTAATTATTGCTGGCAAGTTGTGCAGGGTGTGGGCCTGTTCTTGGCTGCTGCACTCTATGTTTGATGCTGAGGCCAGGGGAACTCCAGAGGGTATTGTAAAAATTCCTCGCCTTGGGAGTGAAATAGAGAAAAAAACTTTGCGTGCTGGCTGTTTTTGTTGTTGTTTCAAATCCTGTCCCCCATGGTAATTTTAAGATGGTCCTTGATACTCTAAACCACCAAAGATGGAGGCTGCAAATTTTGACCATCTTAAAGATTTTAGGGAAAAGTTACAATGGTATATCAGGCTTGTCTCTGTGGAGTTCAGGGAAAGAGGGGAAACCTAGAACAGGAGTTAGGATGCCTGTATGGACCGTAGCACATCTGGGCTTCATTCCCTGATTTGTTGTAAAATGTCGTTATGACCTCAGTCAAATCACTTAGGGATGGGTTATTAAAGGGATTTACATACCTAAATCCACCATGACATTTTCAAAGTTGGAGCTCAGGCACTGCCTTGTCTTTCTCCTTCCCGCTGGTGCATTAAACTCCTGGGGATGGTTAAATCTACCTTCCTGTTGGAGTCTGTGAGGCTTGAGAGGAGCTTCCCCTCCTCGTTGCTTTTTCTTGTCTTCATGCAATTTGCACTGACAGGGGACCATAAGTAAAACTGGATCAAGCAACCAATTCTGCCGAAAAATAAACAGTCAAAATGTCACCATGATGAAAAAAAAGACTTATTTGAGTCCAAATGGATAAAATATTATTGTTCACCATGTAACACCACTGTTATGTGATAGAGGAGACTGAGGCTGAGTAGGGGTAAGAAATAAATATGGGAACATCATAGAAGGTAAGACCAGCTCTTTCATTAACTGAAATAATTTGTTTCACTTTTATTTTTACAAGTTCATTTTTGTACTGCTAACATGGTGATTGAAAATACACTTCAAGACTTCTGTGCTCCAAGAATGTATATCTATGGTCTGCCAATTAATTTACCTTATACTCAATATACCAAAAAAACAGGGTAAATAAGTGTACCAGAATCACAGAATAGCTGAAGTTCTTCATAATAGTTGAGTAAAAGTTGAATAATTTACAATAAAGTCACAACAACCCCAACAAAGGTTGAAAACAATTTCCACCTTTCTGGATGAAATTTATAGCTGATCGAAACTTTGGATTTGTTTTATTTCCTGTTCAAACCCCCTTCAATATACATGATTTAATTGAAATCACCCCTTTTCTGATTTAAACTAATAGCAAAACAGGGTTAAGTATTCTCAGGATAGCTGTTTTAAAACCACAATAACTATCCATGTAGGCACAGTTCCATTAATTAAGCACATGAATTTAATGTAGGTAATTTATGCAAGTTTGGGCTCAGACTCACGAGTGGTTATTAGAGCATAATAAATTACCTGACCTATGATTTAACTGTCCCTGTATGTGATTTTGAGCTGTAGTAAGTGAGAGTTGTAACAACAAGGCAAAATTTGACTTAGTACAAGGGAGTTCTGCTAATTCAAATTTTAATTTCAATAAGAACAAATATGGTGCAAATATGAAATAAGTGCTAAATACATTGTCTATTTTTAAAAAACCCATAACCTTTATGTTCTACTAGGAGGTGCAAGGGACTTGTTGTCTCCTTAGGGAAAATTACAGGTGAACATAAGTTTGGGGGACTTGTTTCCTGTTTGATACTTTTTCCCCATTGAAGCTTTATTTAAATGGGAAAAAGTCCTTCTAGGAAACTCAAAAAAAAACCCTAGGAAAACCAAAATGATGTTTTAAAATCCATTAAGCAAAACTTTCTGTAAAGTTTCTCAAAATAACCATAGAAATATTTTTTTTTACTGACTGAAACCAGATGCCTGCTTAGGCAATAAGGGAAGACCTCAAGTTTTGTTTAAACAAAAAGAAACAGAGAAAGTGGGTCTGAAGAGAAAAAATAAAAAGCCTGTGAGGAAATTTGGACAAAGGAAATTGCTGTTCAATTTCTTCTCTGCAAAACAGAAACAATCTTAACCCTTAAGAATTGTTATTATTTTTTCACCTTTCCATTTTTTACCCCCTCTGATGTAACTATTGAAAATCAATGGATTCCTCACTGACTGAGGTAGGTGAAGTCATTCCATATATTCCTCCCTGGTGCAGGAAAAGGGAATTTAAGGTTGAAGACTGCAGCTAACTTTTCTTTACTGAGTGCATAATGTTCATAAACAGATTGCTGCTGAGCTAGTTACTTGTTTGAATTGTTGAATATGCAATGGTTGACCAAAAAAGTAAAGAGTATGACCAGGTAAAGATTTTATTTCTTGTCCTCAGTCAGCTGATATTGGCCAGAGCTACAAAAGTTGCTTGAAAACAGGCAGTGACTGCTGACTCAGAGGTTACACTCCACTCTGACAGCATGAAATTAGTTGCAGTTGGTCATAATATGTGTTTCTGGTCTGCTCGTGGACAAGGACGTCTCCTGCAGCAACCCAAAAGCTTTGAAGCCTCATCTGGAGAGCAAAATCCTCAAGGGAAAGGTCACAATTTAAGAGAAGCAACAGTATTCTGATAAACAGGATAAGGGAATTTTAGAAACTTCAAGACTCTTTTTTTTTTTCTTCCTTCCTTTCCGGCCCACACAGGTATTGCTCGAGGCATCAGTCCTAGAAAAATTAGGCTACTGTAAGATTTATTGGCTGAGTGCAGAGTTTACATTACATTTTCTCTCATCACTTTCTCCCGGAGTAATTGCCTATGCATGCACAGTCCTGGCTGCAAACAGTGTGGTCTGATCCTTGGGTGGCTCATTTTGGGGCTGATCCAGCTGAAGGTTGGTATCACCCATGAGCAGCTGAGTCCTTTAAAAGGACTCAGAAGCTTGGGACTTTGCAGGGAGATAACATGGTTCTTTAGAAGAGCAGCCCCTCATTACACGGCTTCTGCAAACACCACCTCCCAGTTATTTATTTCCTACAACTGCTGTTTCCCTTCAAGTCTGATTATTTTTACTGTAATTTTCTTTCATCAACAGCCACCGTAATTGATATAAAATACCTTTAGACGTAGTTCTAGTTGTGAAATTTGTGGTTAAATCCTTGTGTGGGGTTTTTCTTTCTTAATTTTATATATCCAGTGGGCCTAGAAAATCTGGCACAGGGTTTGCAAAACTCTCTCTGTCATAATGAGCCCAGTAAATGCTCAATTTCAGCCAAGAACACCAAAATCAAGTTTGCAGAAGTGTTAGTGATTGTGAAAGGCAGCCACTCAATTCTCCACACAACACCCCTAAGAGCTGAACTCAATGATCCTTGTGGGTCCCTTCTAACTCAGGATATTCTATAATTCTGTGATTCTTAGAGGTAAAACCATGCTAGAAGGCAGAAGCTACAGTACCGACAGAACATCTGTGGATCTTTCTACTCAAGGTTATGATTGGGCAGGGATAAAGGTCTGACACTGCACAATATTTCCCAAGTCCCTACACAGACAAGTGTTTTATAATGAAAACATTTATTGAGAGCTGAGAACTCATGGTTATGAGACTAATAGCAGTGGTAGAAGTTCTACAAGGTGTTTAAATTAGGCTAGGCATCTGTGAGTTCCCACCTACTGTGTGCTATGATTCAATCCTTGAATTTTGTCTTATCTAGTAGAATGCCTAAATATAAATACTGGAGTTAAAAAACCCAAACAACTAATTGAGTCTTTGCTGGTAAAACCAGTGCCAGACCTCAGAGTCTGACCTGTGGTGAACAATCTTAGCAGTTTTGCTCATTTCCAGTACTGAAGTGTGATGCAGGGAAAAGTGAAACCCAAATAATTTCCTTTTTTAAGAATTACAGTCCTGTAAAGCTACAGTAATGTTCCTGAAACAACACGATGGAAGGTGGGACACAGCCACTTCAAAGCCCCGTTGTGTTATTCTTATTGGTTCCTTGAAAAATATTTCACGACACATGAACCTCTTGAACAGTAGAAAGACATCCAGCTTTGAATAATAACTGGGGGAAGAGGGTAAACCGAGCCATATTTTTTCAAGCATTCCAGGTGCCCTCTGCAATTGGTGACCTAGTCAAGTATGAGAAACAATGCAATCCCAGGGGCCTGCAGCCAAAAAAGATCCACAGCCACTAAATGCATTAAGACATTAATGTCTACTTTGGGATCAGTTCTCGACTTAACAGGTTAACCTCTGGCCCACGAGGGAATAAGCAGCAAACAAGATTTAGCCAAAGCTTGTACTCAGAGGGTAATTGATAGCTGCAGCCCACCCATCTGATACATTTTTTTGATGGAGATAATTTTCCTCTCATAAGGGAACCATCCATAGAAATAATTTAAGTTGACGTCTCAACACTAAATCAAAATGCTGCAGTCTGACATAGGTACTGCTAGATAGTCTGAGTCTTTCCAGCTAGAGGACAGAGGGGAAGGTGGGAGGCAGAAAGAAAGAAACCATGATCTGTTATTTTGGTCATTTTTTGAAAGGAAAGTTTCCATTTCAATGCAAATAAATCAGCTTTTCCTTGAAATAATAAGGAATCGCTCCTTTATCCTTTAAAAATAGACATATTTTAAATCTCAACAAAATGAGGCTCTGTGGTGAATTTTTGAGTGGTTTTGATTTTTTTTATTAACTTTTTAAAAACACAATTATTCTGCTGAAGTGTAGGAAACTCTTAATTAATTTTTTAGTACAATAGCGTAAGCAAAATTTGCCTGTAGAGGAGATAATATTGATGCAAATCTTTAATATTAACATTATTTATTTCTCTTCTCTTCTCTCTTCTCTTCTCTTCTCTTCTCTTCTCTTCTCATCTTCTCTCTTCTCTTCTCTTCTCTTCTCTTCTCTTCTCTTCTCTTCTCTCTCTTCTCTTCTCTTCTCTTCTCTTCTCTCTCTTCTCTTCTCTTCTCTTCTCTTCTCTTCTCTTCTCTTCTCTTCTCTTCTCTTCTCTTCTCTTCTCTTCTCTTCTCTTCTCTTCTCTTCTCTTCTCTTCTCTTCTCTTCTCTTCTCTTCTCTTCTCTTCTCTTCTCTTCTCTTCTCTTCTCTCTCTCTTCTCTTCTTCTCTTCTCTTCTCTTCTCTTTCTCTTCTCTTCTCTCTCTTCTCTTCTCTTCTCTTCTCTCTCTTCTCTTCTCTTCTCTTCTCTTCTCTTCTCTTCTCTTCTCTTCTCTCTTCTCTTCTCTTCTCTCTCTTCTCTTCTTCTTCTCTTCTCTTCTCTTCTCTTCTCTTCTCTTCTCTTCTCTTCTCTTCTCTTCTCTTCTCTTCTCTCTTCTCTTCTTCTTCTCTTTCTCTTTCTCTTTCTCTTTCTCTTTCTCTTTCTCTTTCTCTTTCTCTTTCTCTTTCTCTTTCTCTTTCTCTTTCTCTTTCTCTTTCTCTTTCTCTTTCTCTTTCTCTTTCTCTTTCTCTTTCTCTTTCTCTTTCTCTTCTCTTCTCTTTCTCTTTCTCTTTCTCTTTCTCTTTCTCTTCTCTTTCTCTCCTCTCTTGTCTTTTGTCTTTTGCAAGAGGAATTCAAAAAGGTCTGGTTTTGTTCTTTCTCCTTGTCCCAAAACTGTATGAAAAATATCAAAGTACATCAAATATAGAACACTTTTTTAGTAGTCTCATATTTTCTGTAAAGAAGGATTCTATAGTCTTTGGGAATTACATAGGAACAGCAAGAAATATGCAGCAAATAGTTCTTGCAATACTGGAGATTAAAGCTGGATGTCAATCTATCTGCTTTTCTGAGAGCAAGAAAAGTTACTTCATCTGTTGAAACGCTTGACATCTTTATTTACAAAATCAGCTCTTATACTTTAATTTGGAAGACATAATTTTTTGTGTTAAATATTCCCAACACAGCTACATATTGCTCCTACCTGAAAGCTCATTGTATAACCATAACAAGACTTTGAATTTCAGAAAATTAATTATTAAATTAAGCAATTCAGTGGAGCTTCTTGCCCTCTGAGAAGCAGAAGTGGCAGCCCAGGTTGTTACGCCAAATCAATATGACTATGTTTATGACTATGCCAAGCTTCATATTTGACTTTTTAAAAATAGTTGAACATATTTGACAACTGGTAATTGCAGAAAAGGAATGTGAACTGTGTATTTTTGATATTTTCCTTATAATATTTTATTTTCCTTCATGACTCCTTAGGTTTGGACAACGTTACAAAGTCTTTCAACCTAAAATAAAGCAGAAAGCAAGGAGAAAAAAAAAATAAAAACCATAAAACCAGTATTGTTTGTTGCTGAAGAGAAAATACTACAGTAGTTATTTGGGAAAGTCGATTTGGGACTGACTTGTACCAACTGGAAAATGTTATACTGTCAATCAGAAAGCTGTGTACTTGAAATGTGATTTACACTATGAGAAAAGCCTTAAAAAAACTCCCAAACTCTGAAATTTCCTAAGATACACTTGTTTGTGGAGCAACAGGTCAACTGTAGTGGGAAATTTTAGAATATTTTATTCATTTACCCTTCTTAAAGCAAAAAATCAGCAGTCGGTTGAAACTGAAATACATTTTGATAGTGTAAATATAATTTTGTTTCAACACAACAAATAATGAAGAAACAGATGTGAATTTCCACTTTAAGAAGGTGCCAGGGTTAGTTTAGGGACATCAACTTACTGTCAGCTTTTATTTCTGAAAAAAAATCCCAAACAAACAAAAAACAACCAACCAAACTCAAAACTGAAATTTATATATTTGTAAGCACGTTCTATTCAGGTGAAGCAATATAATTGGAAGCTGAAGAATCTTGATCACAGCAAATGACCTGAAGGACCATGTTTTTAAATGAATTGAATATTTGCAGCATCTTGATTTGGGATATTTTGTTTCTCTTGTATAGTATTCAGTCAGGTCTGTTGACCATTGGACTGCTCCCTTGAGTACAAATAAATTTCACATAATGAAGGTTTTTCCATTTTGCTGAAAGCTTTAGTCCTTGTTTTATTTCCCTTCATACAGTTACTGTATTACTGTCTATAGTAAATTACTGTGACCCATTTGCATCCTTTTCTTAACCCAGGGGTGGTTTTACTGACCTCTTGGGTAGGTGACATTGATTTACTCCATCATTTCATCTGGAAAGAGGTCAATGGTTTAAGAAGCATTGGGACCAGGAGGTAGTTTGAAGTAAGATTAGATAGTTGAAAATTAAATAATGCCAACTAGATATCAACAGCCCTATGGTGAGATAAAGTTGTTTTCTGTGTGAAAAGGCAGCCTCAGTCTCATCTTCAGTCTCACAAAAATAAGGGGCAGGTCCTCACCTGACTGCAATTTTTTTCAAATTCTGTTGAGGTTCAGTGATTTATTTAATCTTGCATTGTGTAGCTGGTGATACATATTTTATTTACAATCTCGTAAGGCAAAAAGGGGACATACTAGGATAAGAATCTGTCCCTCCAAAAGCACACTCACCATGGTCATCATGGGGGTGGACTGGTTTGTAGTCTCCATTATGACCAACATATTTGAAAGGAAATTCTGCTTTGTGTTGCCACTTTAAACTTTTTTCTTTTTTTTTTCCCCCCTTTTTTTTTTTTACAGCACAGACTTCAAAATGCTTCTTTGAAACAACTGAAGAGTGAACTTTAATTCATGTTTTTTAAACAAAGGTTATATGAGACTTACAGAAGCCTCACAAAGGAAAAATATCAGCAAGAATTGCACATTACGTTTAGAGTGCTACTGACTTTCAAATTTCTCTACAGGTATTATTTCCCATGAATAGGAACAAAGAGCAAAAACAGTTAAAAAAGCATATTCAAATGTGTGCATAAAAAGGCAGGGTAAATGAATACTGTTTAGTTTGCTGACATAATTACTGGAATGTAATTTTTATGAGTCGTAGAAATCTTGGCATTTTCACTGAACCAGATAATTAGACTCTGAATAGAACAGGGTCAGAATAATTAATACATCAAAACTAGATGAACTTTTTCTAATTATTTTTATTTAATCTCTATTATAATTATTGTTATACTCTGCTGAGCATGATTGCCTCATGTTCATAGATTTGAATGCTGTCTTATAGTTGCATCCTGGGACTTTGTGGAATATTAACAAACCGTGGCCTGGAGAAATTAGAATGGTGTCGTTTCATGATGGAATTCTAAATTGGAATTTTTCTATTTTTCTATGTAGTTGCACAAATTTTGCTTCACTATCATTTAAAAAATGAATTTAAAAACAAAGTCTTTTAGTTTATTTATTTTTACACTAAAGGGGAACTTCTGAAGTTAAAAGCAAGCTCTCAATATGTACCTCCCTCCCCCTCTCTTCTGACTCCTGCAACTTTTTTTTTTTTTTCAGATCTCATCATTTTTCCTTTTAATTAGATTTTTTGTTCTGATTGCATAGTTTCTCTGCAAGCTTTTGAAACATCAAAGTTAAGACCAGACTCCACTGGCTGAATTCAAACGATCACTCCTAAGCATGGAGAATAAGGAGTGCTTCTGTAGGGAATGTCGGTGTAATTGAAGGCATGTGAGAGATTTTAGTCTGCATCCTACTTTTTTCCTTTCTTTGAGAAGTGTAAACATTATACATAACCACTACTGCTGCCATCAGGGATATTGATTCAACCAGCTCTCTGACATCAGGTCTGCTGGACAGGGCCTAGGGGTTGCTTTGGTGGCTTAAAAATATGTCTGTATTATACACCATGTGCTATGTCTAAGCAGCAGAACACATGTAGCTGGAACAGAGGTCTAAATTATAAAGTCTTGTCCTTTGTTTTAGGTGGCAATAGTTTATTAACTTGATGCAAAAGAGTACAGGTTCAATTTTGGGTAACTCTGGTGACCCACCAGTTGTTTTTCTTGACTGAAACTTGACTACAGTTATTGCAGACTTACACTGGTATAAACATAAACAGAAATGAGAAGTATAGTCACTTCTGAACTTAGAAATTCTCACTACAGTTGACTGTGGAGGAACTTCTTTGAAACAATTAGGATTAAAAAAACACTACTGGCCTTTGCTTTCCCATGCCTTCTCTTTTCTACTATCTTTTATCATCATGGAGAGAAGGTATTAACCAGAGGGAATGGTCTGTAAGATCTTATTTTTCACTTCAGAAGGTCATTCCATAAATACAGTGTTTAACTCAGACTTGTTAGATTGGATCTGTACTCCAACCCTAATGAAATCTCTGCTTCTTCTATCCTATGCATGATCTTCATGGGAGCAAAGACAATATATTTCCTCAGCTTTCTCTAGGTCAGGTTTTTTTTGAAAGCAAAGCAACCTACTTTTCATCCCTCACCCACTCCTTGTCTCTAAATATGAATCCCAGACCTTGTCAGATTACTTTACAATGAGAAGAGATACCTAAAAAGATAAGTGACCATCTTCCCTTTAAGGGATGCCCAGGATGACAACATTTTCTGTACCAAGAAGATCTGATTAATCTCTGTAGGATTTCATAAGAGATAGTCAGTACTCTGGGAAAGGAACCTGACCTCATTTCCAGGGCAACCCTCATTCATTTAATGTCCTCACTGGTAGATCTTCAGCACACACAATCCAGCTCCCAGGAGAAAGAGTATGGACAGCTGGAACTGGAAAAGGGATTAATGAGAGGACAACGAGCCCAGGCTGAGTTTCATGTTAATTACACAGTATTCTAGACTGTATCATGGAGTCATAGAATGGTTTGGCTTGGATGGGACCTTCAAGGTCATTTAGTTCCAACTCCCCTGCCATAGGCAGGGATAGCTTCCACTATGCTGGGTTGCTGAGGATCCCGTCCAACCTGGCCTTGAACACTTCCAGGGATGGGGAAGTATCTTTCTCCAGCAGACAGTACTAGAAGAACACGGTATAGTTTGTCACCATAACCTTGCAAGTTAACCAGGCAGATGCTGTTAACCTGTTAACCAGGTTATTTATACATATACATTTATACATTATTCTGCAATGGGCACCCTGATGGAATAGACTGGGTTGACTTGAGGAGCCATTCACTAAAATCTTCCTCCTGAATGGCCTTAGGGCAGTCATTGCAATTGACCTCTGATGTTTTCTTACAAATAAGAGAAAGTATTTCCCCGTCTTTCAAGCTACTCTGTAACAACAACAATGTTTAAGGCCCCGAGTTCACCCAAATAGTACATAGTCTGCTAGAAATAATGGCAGTCATGTGGGTGCTGATGGAGACTTGTGAGGACAACACTGAATGGATCACATTCAAAATTATCATAGATGAGAACCTGACCTATATTATTTTCCTCATCTCTTAGGAAAACTATATTATGCTTCTAATCCTTCAATGGACACAATCATGAAAATGGTCACCTACATAGCTAATGTGCTGGAGCTAAATTATTTATCACACATATAATTATTTATCCATCATCTTTCTCTGATGCTGGAGGCTGAGAAAAGTCTGCCTACAAAGGTCCTTCCTCCAACTGGAAAGAATTCTTCAGTTCCTTTCTTATATTGTTGCAAGCAACCTTTTCCTCAAATAAAGCTGCATTTTCAGCATTTTTGGGTGAACTAAAAAAAGGTACATTCAAACTTGCACAATTCTGCACAGCAATCCATTTCCTTGCAGCTTGCTCCCATGATTAAAGTTCTGCCCTGGGTCAGCTAATTTATGGTTGATACCAGAGAAAGGTCCAGCATCCTGGGTGTGGGAGGAGGGAAGAGTAAGTGTGTGGAGAGGTTTGTAACCGAAAGGTTGAGTTCAACTACTGATGGAACTGAAAGAAAAGATTTTACAAAGTAGATTAAGAGTAAACAGATAAAAAAAAGCCCCACAGGACTTCCCACAAATTAGAAATACTAGAGGACAATGACATAGTCGAGTACAACATTTGTCTATTGGTCATATACCTTTTCCATTCATTCTTCCCATCATCAAGTTTTCCTCCTGTGTTCTCACATCTCTTTTTTTCTCCTCTTGAGTTCTCATGCCCACGCAGTTTTCACATTGTTCTATTTTACCACACAATGCAGCTTTTGATTTTGTGGATCAGATGAATTAACACTACATTGTGTAGCTGTTGAAAGTCCCTAAAAGCCCCTTGGATGCTAAAGGTACTCACCTGAACCAGTCACCCACTGCTCTCCTTACAATAAAAGTATAAGCTATTATAGAGTGGAGTTAACAGTATGATGCCTAAATACCCACCTTAGGACGGAGTGAACTGTACCTAATAAAGGCCTTTAACTCCCCATTAGTGTCAGGGGATTTTAGATAAGTCATTCATATGCAGAAGTTTGTAAGGCATTCTCCTAAAGTTAGGTGACATGACTTTTCCAGCGAGCTATGGAAGATCTAACATTTTTCCCAGTTGCAAATTGTGCATACTTTCTGTTTGAGAGTGAGAGGTAAAAGCAGTGTGCAATTTTCTCTCAGTGCCTATTTCCACTTCTGAGATGAGCTCATTTTCACAGAAGTGAAGTGTTTTATCTGCAATTTCCAGAATAGTATCCTAAAATTTTCTTTGAAGCACCATTTTGAGCAGCGCAAAAAGGTGATTCCTGCTGATTTATAAAGATGATGAATTGCATCATCTTTCCTTACCCTTTTCCCCACTGTCATTAAAAAAGCTGTCTCATAACTCCACTTCCTCAGCTCTGACTACTTCACATTTCCACACAGGAAGCAAAACAAAACAACCCGATGTCTGTGTCTACAGCCCAGAGTTGGGCTCAGCCCCCAAACATGAAGGAGTCAAAGAAGGGATCTCAGTTCTTCACAGTGGTATGTAGGTCAAAACAGAAACGAGTTTCCATCATGAAAAATATTTTTCATGTGTACAGTTTTGAGCCCCTAAAGTAAGCAAGACATTGATAAATTGGAGTAAGTTTTCTAGAAAGCCTTCAGGATGGTTGCGAGCTGGTGCACTTGCCCCGTGAGGACACACTGAGGGAGGTGGGCTTGTTCAGCCTGGAGAAGGGATGGCTTGGTGGGACCTGACAGGAACCTTTCCTTGTCAGAAAGGATATCAAAAAAGGCTCTAGGGAGACCCTAGGGCAGCCTTCCAGTAACTAAAAGTCATCTACAAGAGAGCTGGGTAGGGACTTTTTACAGGGCATGGAGTGACAGGAGAAGGGGTAATGGCTTACAACTGAAAGAGTAGGTTTAGATGAGATATTAGGAAGAAATTCTTTTTTGTGAGAGTGGTGAGGCACTGGAACAGGTTGCCCAGAGAAGTTGTGGATTCCCCATCCCTGGAAGTGTTCAAGGCAAGGTTGGAGGAGGCAGGGGGTTGGAACTAGATGGTCTTTATGGTCCCTTCCAATCCAAACCATTTTATGATTCTTCATTACTGAGAAGATGAAGTCAGGATCTTCACGGGAAAGTATCATAATTTGAGCAAACTCATCTGGCCCTGCTTGGAACAGAAGACCAGATAGGGTTTTTCTGAGGTTCCTTTCCACCTGAATGATTCTATAATTGTAGAAATAATAGACAGTTGTGGAGCTCTGCCATAAAGATTCTGATTCATTATTGTCTTCATCATAAAAGTTAAAAGCTTTCTTAGCTAGGCACACATTGAGGAGACAATCTCCAATATAATGAGACAGAGCAATTTCCAATGCCAACATGGTATCAGTTTTATCTAACCATTGCACTTCTAATGAAAGTCCTGCTGTACTCTCCCTCTGCTGCAGCCAAAACCCAACAGAAAACAGTGAGATTGCCATCCCTTAACCTTGGACATTGATCTTAGAGTCAGTGAGTGAAGCTAAGTGTTTATAAGTACAGTTTGTCTCTGTCAAAGTAGGTTCATGGAAATAGGTCAGGTGAGTCAACCCAAACATGCCTCTGTGCATGGACAATACTGCCAATAATACAATTACTATGAGTAATTGTACTCATTAAGTTTTAACATGCACTTTTAAGAAGAAATAATACTTTCTTCCCTGTCTTTGGAAACATAAAATACATTTATTACACTCTTAGATTATCAAAATTTCTCCATAGATTTGTTGAAGTTCATAGCTGAAATTCTCCCTAATTAACAACAGAAGAGCTAAAACACCATCATAGCAAAATAACACGTAAAATGTTCATATTTGATCAATTCTGTTTGTATGATTGCTACTTAGAGTGACAAATAACACTAAACTTTCTGGATTAGAAATACAAATATCTGAGCAACTGCTGTGATTAGACTCAACTGAGACAACAGTGGCAAATAAGGAGTACAAACCTCACCATAAACGTGGGATGCTGAGGTTTGCAGGTTGGCTGAGCTCCCACCAGTATTACATGAAACAAGCATGAGCATCTCTGTCTTTGCACTTGGAGTCTGCAGATCTGCTGCTTTACAGCTGCATGAAGCAAAAAAAAAAAATCAATAAATTACAGGTCTGTACATCACAGGTGTTGAACAGTTTTCCTGCTTCATGCCAAACCGAGCACTTAGGTTTGCAGACAGATGGTCTGTCACTGCAGAGATCAGAAGGAAAATGAATAATCCATTGAAAAATCTTCATGTCTCAGGAGAACATGCACAACTGATGAGTGGTGAGCCCACTCATTTGAACAGAAAGAGAAGATTAAGAAAAAGGAAGATGTTGGTACTTCTTTTCTATATAGGTAATTTTCTATATAGGCTGTAGACCAAGTTGTTGAATACAGCTGTTCCTTCTTGCTTTACTCATGTCAGAGGAGCAGAAGACACCAGCAAATTCCTGCTGTGGGGCAGGAAGGCTGCTGCTGCTGGCATAGACCAGCACTGTCAAATCCTTCAAAGGTCTTGGTCCAGTGGAAGGTGTCCCTGCCCGTTACAGGGAGTATTGAAACCTTTAAGGTCCTTTCCAACCCAAATTATTTTATGAGTTTATGGTACAGAGTCTGGACATGTGGCAGGTGAAGCATGCAAGGAGGTGGCATTGACATGCAAGCTCTCCTCTTCTGCCCTCTCACAATGTTAGAGTAACTCCAAGTCTGTTCTACCTCATGTATAGGATGAAAATTGCCAAGTCTCAGAAACCTAAAATCCATTCTGTGAGGGTCTCTGCCTGCACTGCTAAGAGTATGAACATGGGAGAAAGCTGGGCAGCACTTATCCATTCTTTAAAAGATATTAAGTCTAATCTTGCTCTGGCAGACAGCAATGGAAAAGTTCTCAATAGCTTTGCTGGAAGAAAATCAGGTCCTCAATGCTGCAGCTCTTTGTACGGAAGATCACAGTAAAAGTGCTAGTGACAAATGTAACCATTGCCATCCAGTGGCACCATGGGCTACTGCATATGGATGGAAAAACCTTCCTTGCACCATATCACAGAAAACACATCTCACCATTGTACAAGACTTCCACAGCACAGACACTTCGTCTCAAGGGTTTGAGAGCTGAAATATTGCTCAGGGCTTGAACTGGACATCTACATAGGGCTGGATAGAAGATTTCAACCTTTTTCTCTTCTGTGGAAAAACTAAGATATGGCAATCAGAGTTGTTCCTTCTCCTCTCTTCTGCTGTAGAAATAAAATATGTCTTTTATACCCTGACTGCAATTGTATGCAAGAAATCCTACTTCTATCTTTAGGTTATTAGAAAAATAAGAACATGTAGTGAGTGCATATAATTGATCTGAACTTTTCTTTCAAGTGAACAGAAAGCTCAATAATTCCAATAATGAATTCAAACAATCCCAATTTAATAATTTTCATACAAACCTTTCTCCCTTTCCTGCCTCTCCTTCCACAGACAAAAGTGAAGTGATTAATATATTTTATGCTTTTATGAAGAATCCAAGTCCTTGTCCATTATTAAACAAATCTCCACTTAGGGAATGGAACACAAATAGAAACAGGGAAAAAATATTATTTCCCACTGTAGGGATAGAAAAAAACTAATCTGAATTAAGGGGCATACAATGTGACAATTAAAAGTTATGACTAAATCAGGAGGATGCTGGATACAGTAGCTCACTGTGATGTGTTTTGCAATTTTAAGTGATCAGATTTTGAGCTGGAGGTCGCTACCTGGAGAAAACACATAGTCATTAGCAGTTTGATTTCTCTCTTGCTTACTAGTTGTGTGTGTATAAAACATCTATAAATCTGATTGATCACTGTATTTCATGTCATTTTCCTATCATTATACACCCTAAACAAAGCTGACACCACTTCAAAGTTATAAAACAAGTGACACGAGACAGTGAATAAGGTTAATGCATCTCAATCAGGGGTGAATTTGACCCTCTGGGCTATGTCATATTTATAAGATTTACAGTTGGCATCAGATTTGCTGGTGCACTATCCTTGCTTTGTGACAAGGAGGCAGAGCAGCTGTGAAACATCCAGATCAGTTGAGATGGAATTGTTTTGCTCATGAATTTGACCCTGGATGCCATATGGACTGGGAAGCTCATTTGATTTTAGCGGGGCTGCTGTAAAAATATCTTTCCAAATGATGCATCTTCAGATGCTTAAGGAGCTGCATTTACCTCCTAATCATGCACTTGGAATGGCTGAGGTTTTTACAGTATGGAAATTAATCAAAATATAGGTTGTAGCCAGGGTTCAGGTCCCATTTCTCGTAGAGATGCCTAGATTTGCAGTTGTCTGAGAAAAAAACCAAAACAATAACCATAATCACCTGCAGAAGAAAGTGGAATCATTAAAATCTGAAAAATCTTCTTAAGGGTTATCTGTTTCCCTGGAGACTATTAGGGAATTTGGTGGGACACCTGCTAATTCAGGCACTTCAGTTGGATGCCTTAAGTTAGATGTAATTCTGTGTCTGAGCCTGTAGTGATGTGGAGGTACCTCTGCACAACTCTGAGAAGTGAGAGCACATCCAATTTGACAATAACACCTCATACCAGGGAGACAAACACGCTATATTCTGGGTAAAAAAATCAGAACTCACATGTTGTTAGAGAAATATTTCAAGGCCTTTATGATGGTTTTATAAACACTTTTCTCTGTGACAAATTATGGTAGTTTAAGTATTTTGAAAACATTTTAGTACTAAACTATTCCTGGTTTGAGAGGTTTGGTTTTGATACGCATCCAGTCCACCCACTGTGGCATTCAAAGTCAGGTATGCTTTGTTGTTGAGACAAAAAAAACAAACTAGGCATTTAATGTCCCCCCAAAAGATATTAGACACTACTGAAGGAATGGGAAAAAATATTCTGGTGAATAGGAGGAAAACTGAGAACCACTGAGTCAAAAAATACCTGTATTTTCTGTGGTCCTCTGGCAAAATTTTGGAGAAACCACTAAATGAGCTTGTTTGGACACAGAGTTTCTTTGGAAAAAATTTAGACACTGTGGGGTGTTCAAAAAACTATCCCAAATGTTCCTCTGTTTTCTCTTCAAACCAGGTGCATCTTCCTTTGATTTCTCTAATAAAAAATTGCATGTGCCCATCTGTCCATACCAAAACACAATGGCAATCATTGGCCTCCCTTGGGCAAAGGGTGAGCTCAAGAATGAGTTACAGGCAGCACGTTAATTACACATACATTGCACAATTGGAAATGAAAGAAATTTAAGAAACTGCACTGAATATGAGAAATAACCTACATGTGTTCTCTAGATCAACTGATAGAAAGGGAGATTGGGCTGATAAACTACAGACTTTAAAAATACCAGGTCAATACTAGCTGCAACATGGTGAACCAAGTATTTTGAATAACCTCTGGGATAGTTTCTGCTTGTGACTAATACCATTACCAAAATCCCCTAGAGGAATTTAAACAGGACTATTTGCAATTAGGAGGATATAAGTATGATCTATATTTTGCCACGTCTGCTAACACTGCCGTAGTTCAACCAGACAAACCATTTTAAATTGTATTAATGTGATGAAATCAATATTAAATTTGTATCATGCATAGGAGGCATAAAAATGTAATTTTTCAAGAAATGTTTTAAATAGGTTAGTAGGTTGTGCATATCCTACATTGGTGCAGCACCCAGAGTTGTTTTTTGCCTCTTTTGTTTTTCCCCCCAAAAAAGACTGTGAGGAAGTCTTGGTTTGTATCCAGGTCTTAAAATACTTCTTCAAAGAGTTTGCATTAATGCAAGATACGGGACATCTTCATTTGCATTATTTGGGTCCTAGATCAATCAGACATAAATTATTAGTTTTCTGTAGCTCACAACAGTAAGGACTGAGAAAAAGGGAATTGAGCAATTTTCACTTTGTATGCCCATGTATTTTGATGCATAAAGTGCATTTGTGTTTAAATTTTAGAATCATTCTTTTTTCTGCCTTTCAAAGGAAAACTCCATGTACCATAACTGTTATGAAAATGAACACAGAAAAACAAAAAAAGTAGACCCCAACATAACTCTGTTCCAATATTGCTCATCTTATCAAATTCTTTACTTTTATGAATCCTGATTTACAGAAGAACACAAGGAGGTGAAAATTTCAATTTCCATTAAAATAAATAAAAAATCACAAGTCTCTCATCTTTGTGGTTCTTGTTACAAGTTTAAAAATAGGTCACAGATAGTATAATCCTGTATTAGCTGTTGATGACTTCTGATATGGTGAAGTTGGAAAAAAATGTCAGTTCATTGTGAGGGAGTTACATTTGAGTCAGCTGAAAAAATATAAAACATGTAAAATGAAACAAATTTGAGCATACAAGCATGTGCCCAAATCTTGACTCATCAGCCCATTTTGGGAGTTTTAGGATCTATTACATATTTATACATATTGCTTTCTGCAATGCTTGACATTCTGATTATAAAATCTGGGTAAGGACAATAAAAAGTGAGTAGAATGCAAATGAATATGCTTATTTTTGGTTTGGCTATATTCCCACTTCAAAATATTGGTGGGATATATAAAATGTCCCATATAAATATTCTTGCATAATTTCAAGATGATTGTTTGACCTGAAGTATTTATATATGTGGAAGCATGTATGAGTATATTTGTTGGATGGGAAGTGTTCTGTGGATTTTATGGTACTAGATCAAGCATCAGAGGCTTCACTTTCTACTTTGGATATGCCACAGATAAACAACATTCCTGGAGCAGCAATGTAACTCCTGTGTGCTCAAATATATTTATAAGGGAAGTGGTGGAATCACTGTCCCTGGAAGTGTTCGAAAACCATGTGGATGTGGTGCTTAGGGACATGGGTCAGTGGAGGACCTGGCAGTGTTGGGTTAATGGTTGGAGTCAATGATCTTAGAGGCCTTTTACAACCTTAATCATTCTATGAATCTATCCATTTTTGTATTTAGCATTTTCAGAGGACTATTTGTGTTGGTATCTCCCTCATGGAAATACACTGTCAGTTTTCTAAAACGTGTAAAGAATGTTTGTTTCTTTAGATAGAAGGAAACAAAGGAATAAAAAAAAATTATTTTTAATTTATTTTTTTTCCTCTTGAATTCTCCACCAGGAAGATAACACAGAGCAGTAGGCCCACGGCGTGTGTTGATTCTGCTGCTTCTAGTAATTGTTATTTTGTGTTGCACTTAATGTACACTCTGGCTAAAGTTCTCCCTGACACCAGAGACTACTTAAAATGCCACCAAGTCTGAATATACATAGTAATTTCTGCCTGTGCAATCTTTCTTTCTGAGCCTTTGCTCTCATTTCAGTTTTAAAGCACACTGTCTACAACTTAATTCAGAATGGTGGTTTAACTGAATTTTTTTTTTTACCAATTCAGTTTTCCAGACTGAAGATGGAGTCATGTTAAACAGGTTAATGAACCAATGCTTAATGAGTTCTTAATGCCATTGAAAATAGCAGGGTCATGGAAACAGATTTTAGAGTAGAAAATACTACAGGATGATGCAATTTAACTTCCTCTAAAACAAAAACTCTCATATTTTATCTAGTTATTCATGTAGTGAACCCAGATGTTTGATCAACAAGTGCTTAATAATTGGACAAATAACTACTACTACTCTTAAAAGAGCTGTGTGATAGTCTTAGATATCTGATTTTTAACATCTTTTTATACTGGGAAGAATTAATTAAAACTCTTGCCAAAAGCCAAGCTCGTTTGTCACAGATTCTCCCACACTTGTCTATTAACAATCTTACTGACTCATTTTCAAGTTATCTGCCTCTTTTATGCATTATTTTTCTTTCTTTAGTTTTTCAATTCCCTCTACTACTTCTGGCCTTCTTTGGCAAGTTTTTTATGACTCTTCACTTCCGTGTACTGACATTTTATTAATCCGTCCTCCCTTCACTACCTCCCAGTCACCCCCATCTATCTTTCATAGTCCCAGTTTGCCACTTTATATTCCTTGTGAAATCTGGGAACTAAAGCAAAAGAAAGAAATCAGCACTAATGTGTGGGCTGCAGATGGGACAGAAATCATTACCTTACTTTGAAGGCAAAGTTATTGTAATGATGATGGTTTCCCTTAGGAGAAGTTTAATAATCTCAGGACATGCCCATTTTTGAGTCTCTAGTCCAAATTTGAAGACCTACTGTGACACTAAGAATGAGCAGTTGTTCTTAGAGAATTTGGACAATTAGAAAGAACTTCACTAATGAAGCCACCATGGTATGGGAAACAATAGTATAAAACCCTGGATAACACAACACAGGAAAGGAAATATACTGGGAGAAGGGTTTAAAAGCATATTTGAGACTGAGGTGTACTCTGCTCCTGGACTTGAATTTAAAGCAAACTCTACCTCTTAATCCTCTAAGGGCCTTTGGAAACTTTGTCACCTTATCCTATTGAAATTCGAGTTTGAAAGGAAATTAGGCAGCTTTTCAAATTAAAATTTGGCCAGGATACAATTACTCATCAAACAAAACCACTGAAAAAAGCTATATTCCTTGTTTATTTATCCAAATGGAACAGTCCTGTCGAAAACACAAGCTGATGTCCACAGTCCAGTTCTTTCAACTCATTCCATTTACTTTTTTACTAATCAGTCTGTAAGAAGGGAGGAAGTGAGTTGGAAGTTTAGGTTTCTAGCTGATCTTCCCAGTGTCCCTAAGTCTGGCTGATTTCCACCTTACATGATAGGACGAACTCCTGGAGGAAGGCCTGATCTCTGAACCCGCTCTCCTGGGCAGCTGAATTTGAACCAGGATTCAAGCAGCAACTTAAGCCTAGTCCTCACAGAAAACCCTCACCATGGGTTATTCACAGATATATGCTTTCCATTGTTTGTCTGATGGAAGGATCTGATCATGATGAGCAGCACTGTGCAGAGATTTCATAGCAAACAGTGGGGTCAGCTCAGGACCCCAAAGCCACGTAACCACTTTGTCATGCAATACCACCAGAGGAACAGGTTAACTAGCCCAATAATTAACCACAGTCATGTAATCCAACTCCTTGTAGGACCCAGTCTGTGTTGTCACACCTGCTCCTTCACAAGTCATTTGGGCACCTTTAAAAGCCTTGCATAGCACAGTTATCTGAGAAACTTGATGGTAGGAGGCAGCACCCTTAATTTGGGCTATCAGAGGTCAATGAAGAAAACCAGAAACCCTAGAGGAAACTGAACCCATCATAAAGTTGATATTAAATACAAGTGGGAATTATCCTATTCTGGAAATACCTATCTCCTTCTGTTGACTATAGGGTGTTCAAGATGGCTCACTGGGAGCAAACAGTAGTTAGATAAAGTTGAAGGAGGTGAGTCCCTGTTCAGGGTAGATGTTAAACCAACAAAACACTGGTTTTCCTTTCCTAGCTCGTTGCACTTGCTGAGCCAATATAAGCCATTCCAGCAAAGAGTAAATTTTGCCAGTATAAGCAGTGTGCACATAAATAAAGTGTTGTTAGTACACCTCTCCCTATAAAACTGTTGAGTGTAGATGAGACTTTATTTGCTTTATTTTGGTTTTCAGCATTTTTTATGGGTTTTACTTTATTATAAACAAACTGGAGATTTTGCTGCACTCTATGATTTTGTAATGGGTTGTTTTTAGTGGTATCAAGGCGTGTAATCACCTTGACAACAGAAGCCAAACATACATGTTTAACAAACCAGTATGCAGCAAGTATTTCCTATATTAATCTCCACAAATTTAGCAACTGGGTCATTTTTCCTAACTCCAGCTTCTCAGTTTAGTTTGTTTTTGAGCTTTTGAGCTTATCATCTTTGCAGGTCCCCTACCTCTGAAAGAGAGGGAAGGTATTCAATCATGCCCCTTCAGTGCTTAATCACAACTTTAATATGGTTTCCTTCCTGGTTGGTCGTGGCACATATTGAATTAGGAAGCAATCCTGTCCCAGATCCACAAACACACTGCCAACCTTATTTCCTCCACTTAATGTAATCCAGCCTAGGCCTGGATAATTGAAGGCTTTTGTTACTCCCATCATTCCCTTTTCACATGCTTCTTATATGTACAGTATATAAGTCATTTCTTAACCCAGTTCTCTCAAAACAGGTGGTCTACATTATGTTTCTTTGGGGTCTGACTCTGCTTTCATTTACCCCATCATAAATCAGGAGTAGCTGTACCAAACTGAATGGTATTAGGTCAGTGTAAAACTGATGTAAAGGAAAGAATTTTATGTTATTTCCTGCTACTGTTCCTTCTGTGAGACAGGGACTCAAAAAGAACCATTATTATGTGGTATAACCTTTATTTCACTTTTATGCTCCTTTTGGGGCTCTTCATTTCATAAATTGCCTCCACCACTCAGTGAGACAATTCTGAATGACTCAAAGGTTCTGTTCAGCAGTAAAAGCTGAATTTGTCTTCTGACTGGAGCATGTCTATGAGGTTCAGGAGCCCTACTCCTACCTGCTGCATAGTAAAGTTGATGCACAGTCATCTTTCTACTATTTAATGTCTACAGCCCTTCCTCTTTCCATTTTTATGAAATAGAGAGTATGATTGCCAGAGACAGAAAACTGTAACACTTCAGTAAATCCCTGAGCCTGACATTGATTTTAATGGGTCCAAGATTTAACCATCAACACTTATTACAGAACCACGAGTCACCTCAATGAATCAGGTCCAGTCTTGTATCCAGACTCTTCACACTTTAATTTCCTGTGCTAGCCAAAATCTGGAAGAGGGGATATTTGGTGGTATTTAAGAGAAGGGCAGAGATTAAACAAAACAAACACACCCCCCCCCCCAAATCAGACTCCCTATGTGTTTCCTTCATTTTTCGTTCTATCAGGTTGATCCATCCTTTCATTCAGCGATGGAAGTCCCACAGCAATCTGCCCTGCAGTGTGGTAAAACAAACAGGACTGAATAACATCTGGAACATTTTTTTCCCCATTGGCAATTACTCTGAACAGAATCAGAATACATTTTTCTAAAGTTTAGAGTGTGTGGATAATGAGGAAATTGCAAATGACAGATTCTAAACATCATGATTATATTTTTTTCCTTTTTTAAATTTTAATAAGCTAATTCAATCAGTATCAGGTTGGGGTGGAGTAAAGGGAGACAGAGTTCAGTTCATTGGAAAAAACTCTTAGATTAGTGTAAAAACAGTTAGATTTTCCACTTAATTTTTCTTTTTTCTTTTTCTTCCTGATTTGTGAACAACTAAGAAAAACGATTGTCATAAATGCTTCTTTTTTTCCCCCAAAATTACAGAGAATGTTACTGTGAATGCAGCATTTCAGATTTGATTCAAGATTCTCTAACATCACTGTGTTTCTCTGCCCAAAACTGATGGAGACTATCTTTCATTTTGAGGAGCTGTTACTATTTAATATCTAGCAAATCACAGCTTCAAAACTGAAGCACCCTTACTAAGAGAACATTTTCTCATCAAAACTAGAAACAAATAAAGAGACTGAAAAAATATTAATGTCATGATATATTAAGGGTAACTTTTTTTCATCAAATCTAGAGTTGCGGTTTCTGTCCTCCAAAGAACATTTTTTCATTCATGTCAGTGCTAAACACTTCTGTAGTTCATGCCTTGGTCCTGTTATAAACTGTCATCTAAACCTTCCCCCTGTCTATTCTCTAGGGAATACAATATTTTAAATGTTCTTTTACAATCATTAGAACAAACCTGCAAAATGTGGCATTGACCATCACATTGCTTTAAAAATATGGTGGCATCATCCTTTTGATGTCCTAAATCATCTCAGAAATTAAGTTCATAGTAAGAAATACTTGACTTTGCTTAATCGACTGTTGGTGTAATCCTCTCTCAAAAATTATTTAATCTCCAATATAAAGGTTCCATCAATTCAGGCTCCTTTTGAGGTGGTTCCCCTGCATAAATAATAATTGAGGAGCTGAAGAGTAATCAGGACATTTTTTGAGGAGGTGGCATAAGTTCTGAGTCCTACTCCAGCAGCTAGGGATGATTTTTTTTTTTTTTTTTTGGTAAATAACTAATAGGGGAAAAAATTATTTCCTCTTCTCTTTGAAGGAAATCTTTAAATTTTTTTCCAAGCATTTAACCTAGCCAAAATAGTCTGTATGTGTGTGTTTGAACCTTCTCACACAGAAGAAGGAACTGAACCAATACCTCCCACATTGTATGTGTGCATTTTATTTAATTGCTTTCTTCTGTGAAAAGAGTAGTGAATTTTGGAGCATAAACTATAACTACATCTCAAAAGAAAAGTGCAATCCCCACTCTGCCCTTGAGAGAAATAGTTTAAGCAGTAAAGTCCAACGCAGGTTTTATGGCTATGACTCCCACCTGGAAACAGGACACATTTGCTTTAGACATAACATGGATATGTACACATTTCTACCTTAATTAGGTATAATGTCTTGGAATACTCTGGACTTTGACAATATATAAGTATGCACATGTACAAACACATACTTTGGTTTTGAGACATAAAGTTGTACACTTAGATGGCCATTATAATGTTTGGCTATTAAGTCTCAGTGATGCTATCCTGCCATCCAGAGCAAAACCCCATTCCTCAATGGGTGCAATGATTTTAAATGAAGTCAGTATCTACATCCCTCACCTCCCTATTCTCACTTGCAACATGAAGGAGAATATTTTGTTTACCCACCACCATTACTCATAGCTGGGGAGAAACACCCTCGTGAGGCCAGGAGGGCTGATTCCCATCTCACTCACCCCAGTTCAGCCCCATTTCAGACTGGGAGGACTGAATCTAGTCAAACTGGTACACAGGAGGCAAATGCTGTCTTTGGCTGAGCCGGAAGAACCCAAGAGGACCCCCATGGCAAACATCTTTCGTGAACATATACAGCAGCGGGGTTGTATGGCTCACCTCTCTCTTTCAAGCCCTCCCAGTGGTGTGGGTTTTGTGGGTGAGATGTTCAGGCTTAGGCTCATGAGCACATTTTGTTTCATCAAGGTATGAGTATGAAAACAAGGACATGAAAAAGGAGTGGGCAAGATGGTTGGGCGTGAGCCACACCGGGAGTCCAGGCAGGTTGCTGCCGCCCAGCGCGGTGCTCTCTGCCTGGGTTAGGTTAACTAGTAAGCGAGGTGTGATGTGAGTCAGCCCCAGGACTTGTCCAAACACTTCCAAAAAGCCTACAAGAAACATTACTGAGGTGGGACCGGCTCGCAGCAAGAGTGGGAGAGTTGGATGGGAAGCACATCCATGGTACGCGCGGGTGGCAGTCACGCAAAACCTTAACTCTCACCGGGCAGTGACCCTCGTGTGTTTTCATGTTTATCTAAAAAGATAAAGGTATGTGCTTGCTCAGGAATGAAAACACGGGCAACATTCAAACAGAGGAAAGCAGAAACAGCAGTTTAAGAGGCAGGGAAATGTAAACCAACACTGAGAAACATTTGACTTTTTTTTCTGTAGAGGTCATGGCTGCATTACCTTGAAACAAATAGGAACGACTGAGCAGAAGGTTTTGATAATGCAGAGCAGAGCTCTTCTAGGGATACTTCTTACTGTCAGAATTTGTAAGATCCTGAAGCTAACAATATAAATATGACCAGAGTGAACAGCTTCAGATTTTTCTAATTTTAAAGGAGGCACTGAGTTCAGGATTTCTCAAATGAAAGAGGCAACAAGAGCCTGAGCTTGAGAACGTGCCTTGTTTTCTGCATAGGGCCCAAGGAAGACCAGGTGTTTCTTGAGAATTTTTCAGCTGTTTCAGCTTCTTTACCAAACACTGGGTAAAACCATGACAGTAAATACTTTCAGGACAACATAAAATAAATGAAATTAAGGTGCAAAACTTTTAGGAGGGAGTGTTTTTTTTAAAACCATGAAGACAGATTCTGGGCGGATACAAATTAGGGTCGCTCCAGTGAAAAATAGCAATTTACATGAGGTGGATGGAGCCTGTGATGTTTCTGAGGTATTGCCTTTATACATATCTGATTTGATAAAAGTGCTAGCAAAGCAGACTCCTTGTGTACAGACACAGACAGCATGCTGCTCAGACAAAGGTCCTGATCCCTATCTTGCACCAGTTTCACACTGGTGCAATCCCATTGCTACCAGCCATTTTGCTCTGGATCTGCTCTTGCTGTTCAGACTTGTGTCAGCCTTGGGCCCAAAGTTTCTCTGTGAAAACCAGGAGAGAGAAAAATCACAAAGAGGGGAGGAAAAGGATCAATTTTTCATTTGACACCAAGTGAATCATGACTTCCTTCTGGGATGTGGTACCTTTTCCCACTGTTGGCTCCATTTCCCATAATGCCCTTGACCTCGGGGGTCACCTGTCATTGGAAGATGAAGCTCTGAATAAACAGAGAAGACCCTGTGGTGTCTCTTATCTCTCCGTTTTGCCTCAAATCTCCGGGCGGAGTTTTAAATTATTCATCCACTGGTGCTCTCTGCGAGTTACACGTCTCTGTCACCTACCCCCCCTTTGCCTGCCCATTTGTGAGTGAAGGCGGTATCCTTGGGAACCTTATCAGAGATCACAGATTCAGGCTCCAGAAATGAAATAAAAGAGGAAATTGGCTGTATTAGCATAAGAGGAGTCAGCCTGGAGTTGAATACACACATCACCCAGAAGCACCACTGGCTTCTCTTATCAGCAACGTCTGATCACCCCTTCTTTATACACACAGGCACACATGCACCACACACATGCACACACACACTCCAGTCTTTAATTCCACCCAGCCCATTCCTTTGTTCCAGCTCATATGAGGGAACACATGAAATAAGGTCAGATGGCATGATCTTCCTGAAGCAGTTTCCAACACTCGCAAGTTCTCCAAGGCAAAACAGCAGAAAAGAGCACAAACAAAAAAATATTTATTTTTATGTTAAGAGAAATTATGATAATCCTGTAGCTTCCACTGGAGGGGAAAAGAAGTCAGGATAAAGATTTCAGATAGGGAGGTTCTGTTATTAGTTCAAGTGTGATTCCTAGACCAATCTCTCTGTTTATCTCCCTGCAGTGTCTCAGCGATAATGCATAACCATGGTTTATGAGGTTTTTTTTAAGAATATAATAACCTGATATACATATAACATAATTAGGTATGTTTTTGAAAGGAATTACGGAGAATAATTTTGAAATTTAGAGATGCAGATTTATGTAATTGAAACAAATTGTTTTCCTGTGCATCCTTTTACATAGAGACGTTATCTCTGATACTACTTTTGTGGCAAACACTATACATTGTTCCTGCCCAATCAGAAAACTGCACTGGAAAGAAAAATAAAACAATTAGTTTATATTCTTCATGGCATGGTGATTTGGAATTTGAAAATTCTGCCTCCCTTATGTTGGTTGGGACACTATTGTATGTGTGGCTTTTTATTTTGCTGCATGTATCTTTATTGATGTACACTACTCTTCTCAGAGCTGATGTTGACAGGGTGGCATCTGCTACCCCTTTTGCTTCTGAACCTGGTAACTGGAGAAAAAAAAAGATCAGAGGGAATTGGCACTATGGACAGTGGAAAACATGTCCTGTGAGATCAACTTTCCTCACATTTTAGAATGGTTTCTCTCCACCTTGTGAAAAATAGCAGAAATTAATTTCCCTTCTTTTGAGAGCTGTTGTTTTGTTAATATCCAAATTTGGTAATTTCCATGCAGGGTTTTACTCATGGCAATATCACCATATCTCTACAGAATGAGGCTCCTTTGTTCTCTAATGAATATTGCCAACATCACACAGTAAATATGTATTGGTTTTACACAATACAAGTGGTGGGTTAAAGTCTATGGCCCTTAATTAAGCAGAGCTTTCACTAAAATGAAAAAAAAATAAAAAGCCAAACAAACAAACCCCCCAAAGATTTTTCTTAATTTTTAATGATGGAAGAAAGATGGAATCTTGAAGTTCTTTATTTTTGGCTCAAGAAATGCAAAAGAAAAAAAAGATGTAAATGTAATGGCTCCCATTCTCTTCTCAGTGGTTTTTATACTGGAGTTATTACTTGTGTGCATATCAGAAAAAGAAAAATTTTTATTGGCTTCATTCATGTTGCCATGGATAAAAGACAAGATGATGGCTCAATCATCCTTTTCCTATATTCACGAATTTCTATGATTATTTGTTTCATTTCCCCTTTGATCTCTGCAAAGTCCTGCTCATGTCCTTGCCAACCAGGGTAACAACTATCTGTGCTTATAGGGTCTTGATGATGTTCAGTAGAAGGGAGTGTACTATTATATAGAATCCACCTTAATTTGACTCCGAGTGGGAGGCATGATATATTAGTTTGTAATCATATGTAAGACTGATGCCAAGTTATTCCACAAAATGACTCTGGATCTACTGAAGTTGTTGTCAAAACAGTCACTGACCTCAGAAAAGCCAAGCATACACCCTCAATACCCACCTCTCTGCTCTTGCAGTATTCATCAATGTAGGAGGCCATGGTACCACAAGAGGGTAGCTGGGAGGAAGATGAATGTGATAAGAATATCAGGGTTCACTTTTAGTTGCAACATGAAAATCTTCTTCAGTTCCTTATTTATATATAGGTTGTTCTAATCTGACCAAGAGAAGAGTATCTGCTTGCAGTGTCAACAGTAGAAAATGAAGAGTGCCATTACAACTTCTTTTTGTGTCACATCTGGAGGTTGAAAATTAAAATCTGTGTATTTATGATGAGTTTTTACGGATGATACATACTTAAAGCAGAACAGAGAGCTAAAGACATGGTGACTTGTGTTAAACAAGATTAAACTTTTTCATCTACTAATTCAGCCCATCTAACTGAACGGACCTGCTATAGGCCTCCTGTACAGTCAGGAGTCAAATCTTAGCTGGGTCAGTCATACCCTGGAAGTACTTGGTTATCATGAGTTTGCAAAGAGAAATTGGAAAAAAATTCTCTTTCTTCACTACCATTTGAGTACATTGGGCAGAATGAGAATGGACCAGAGATCCTAAACTGTAAAAGTACCAATAAAGTTCTTATCCAGAAGGTGTGACCCCAACACTTTGTAATATATAATGGGGTTTGTGCGAATTAGAGATGCTTTGCTATTTTTTAATTAACCCATTTTGTTATTTTATAATTTTTTATTTCCTGTGAGAAAAAATTATCTAAGAAGCTGCTAAAACTCGTGATAGAATCAAGGTTATAAAACTGGCAACAAAGCAGTTGTCCCTTTGTATGAAGTGACTAGATACTAGACTTCTCTGGGTCAACAAGGTCAGCATTTCACTGTCAGACTTAGTGAAAGATTTAAACTTTCTAGATATTCATGAGGTCAATTGGAGCTTCCCGAATCAGGCATAGTGTTCTTCAAACAGACTTTCTAGTACTACTTTCTGATAGAGTTATGGCATTGACTAACATTCTTGTAAGATCTGGAAATCCCACAGACTATGCAGTTTCTGTTTAACTCTGTGTTGCAAAGTTCACGCGGGGGAACTTACAACCTGGGCCATGGAACTGGGCTCTATTCAAGGTATAATAATGCTAAAGATTTCACCTTCTAAATCACTTTGGCTCATTAAATACGATTTTAGTGAAAAATATATTTGAAGAACAGCTTATAGTGCTTGTGAATTTAGTGGAAAAGAAGTCCCCTTCACATGAAATAAGTGGGAGGTTTGATGTTTCTCCCTTGAAGGACATCATCCCTTTTAACCCTTGAAGATGCCAAATTTTTCCTAATTCCCTGTTTTCTGAATCTCCCAACTCATGTTTTTTGCACATAAACATTTCATTCTGTAGCAAATTGTGACCTTTAAAGGCACAAGTACCATGTCTTCTGGAATTCCATGGTATTACAGGTTCTAAGTCAGCTACCTCAGACTATGCTGTACTCATCACGCCTGAAGCAACTCTTTCTTCTCCAAGCTTCCAATATCCCTGCAAACCCTGGTTGTTTCCATGTACTGGCTCTATATAATTCATGTGGTCAAGCTTTCTGTCTTTTCCCAACCTGCAGAACAAGAACTATATTTATGTCTTGAACGAAAGTTGATAGGTTTATGCAATCACACACAAGTTTGGGGCTCAGGGACATGTGCCTAAAGGTAAGCATTAAGTCAGCCTTGAACAGGGCTCTACAAAGTGTTCTTGAGTCAGCCTACACTTCTTTGGGTGAGTCACTACAGTATATTCCCACTTACTGGGTAAGAGGCCGTTGCTTGTCTTAACACCATCTGAGTAAAATGGATGGCAATCTGGAGGGGCAGGAATCTGCAATCTTCCCTTTCTGCAATAGGTGTATTGTGATAAGTTTGCTATCTAGCATTTACCTCACTGAGGAAATAAGACACTTATTTCAAGAACTAAGTCACAGCTTCTTTAATGGCAGGTTTTGGAAGCTGATGTTTCTGTACTGTGTGTGTAGCTCATGAATTCTTTGCATCATCCTACTGATAACAAACCTCAACCTACAGGAGCTCTTAATTCTGAACACCTGCTGTCTTTTGAATTCTCCCCCACCTCTCCAATATGTTCCCATGTGAAGATGTGGTCATTGCCTTGGACTCTGATTTATACTTTTTGCATCTAAAGATCTCAAAGCATGGAGCAGAAGCTGGCGGTCCGGGTTTGCATTTGTCAGCATTTCACCGATGATCCTTTTTATATGAGGAAAAATGACAAAATATCCTTTTTCGTCTTCTCTTAATAAAAATTTATTACTAAATACATGCCATTTGTCACTCATGTAAGGCAGTGTTATATTATGCCTATATAATATGCAAGCGAGCAGAGGAAAAGAGGACATTTTGGAACTTGGTCAAAGACATGCTCTTTTTTCAGGGCTAAACCTCAGAGTTCCAGTCTGGACACCATTCTCATGATCAGCTGGCTTTTGCATTTTGATTGTGTCAGGGATAGTATCTAAGAGCTCTCTTTTTCCATGGGGACCAAGATCTCTATCTATGCCATGAATCACACAGCAGATACATGGATACAGAACAAAGAATGTCCATAAAGCTCTCCAGGCATGACCATCTTTATATTTCTATTTCCTAATAAAGGCTTAAATGATTTCCTTTTGAACTGAAGAAACAGATGCCCGGTTTCTTATCTGGATCATGTCCTCGCATGAGACTGAAAGAGCATCAACATGTTACTTCTGGAAAGGCCCACACATTCCTACGTAACCATTCAATTTCTGGGAAAAACTAATTTATAATTAAAGCTACTCAAGGTGCACCTGAGCTCTGCTTTTATGTACCAGAACCTGCCCCAGCTGTTTTCCTTTGGACTGCAAGCAACCTGATTCTGCAGTCATAAGCAAAGTATTTGTTCTCCCTTTCCATCAGTTAAAAGCCTGTGTTCATATATACAACTACCATATTTTATTAGGAACCTTTAGCCCCCAAATTTCATTTCAAGACAGTTTCAGGGACAGTATTATAAGGGAGGTTTTGGAGACAACACTTCATTAATGCATAGAAGTTTGGAAAAGCAGCATTTGCCTAGGAGGCCAGATATTAAATGTTCAACAATTTGGATAAGATATACTAATCTTTACTACTTGTGAACACTTTTGAATGTGCAGAGGACTGCATTCAAAAGATCCAAGGAAAAACAAAAGCTTTTCTCCTAGAGACCTCTGTGCTGCTTTTTGGATGGTGATGAATTTCAGGTGCTACTAATTTGGACAGAGTTCAGACTGATGTAAGAAGCACTCTGCTCGTGTCCAAACTAGTCATGGAAATTAGATTCTGTATCTGTTCCTGTTCTTCTACTAAGAAATGTAATAGGATATTGAAAGTTTTTCTGTATTCAAGTTTTATTTAGGTTAGTATTTCCTTGTCATGTGCTGAACTAGGATCTCACAGACATGATTACAGAGAGAGCTATAGAAATGTAGGCAGGTGAATTAGTCTGTGTATAAGAATACACCTCCAGCTATCCAACATGATCAGACCTTTGTGGGAACAAGACTAAAAAGTCCACTGCAATGGTGTCAACAATCTGACATCTGGGTAATTAAATAAAAAATAAAATTGAAAAAAATAAAATTAAAAAAATAAAAATAATGTTAAAAGGCCAATAATTTTTAACATCCCAACTTTTTATGAGGCATAATTTATGCATAAACTTATGAAAGCACATGAAACCTACCCTGCCTTCCTGAGTGTCATACCAGAATGCTCCTTCAGATTCTAAAAAAAAAAATAAAAAAAAATTAGTATTTCACCCCACAGCTGGGATGGATTTTTTAAGCAATCTCAGTTGGGTTTTTGGTTGCTTTTTTTGGCTGTTTTTTTTAACAATGGTGGTCATCTAAAAACACAGAGCTCATGAGCTCTCCATGTGCATGTACTGGGCACTGGAGAATCAGAATTATAAAATTGTAACTAGCCATTACATTTTTTCCCAAAGATATAGGTTATTTTCACACTACTAGGAAACATAATTTCTTTAAGGAGTTTTCCTAAATGCTCTGAACTGTCTTTGAAGAACCTTAGTTCTCTACACCCACTATATGGAGAACCATAAGGAAAGGTAGACAAATATATTTGGCCAGGTGAGTTAACTTACTTCTGGCAGACTGCTAAACCTCTCCCTCTCTGGAGACATTTGAAACACACCTGGACACTTTCCTGCTCCAGGTGACCCTGCCTTGGCAGGGGAGTTGGACTGGATGATCTCCAGAGGTCCCTTCCAACCCTAATGATTCTCTGACTCTGTACCTCGAGCTTGGTATAATAAACTAAAAACACAACTGATTTTAATTCCTGGTTAAAAACAGAAAAGTGTAAAGAAAATAAACACAGATTTTATGGAAGTATCTTCTAAAAGTATTAAATGTATAATACATTGGCTAGGACATTTCAATCAAATCAGTGGGAGGTTTTATTGGTGATATTTCTCTACTCTTTGGCATTGCAAAAGCTAATGATTAGTTAACAGTAATTTTTAGCAAAAGCTAATGATTAATTAAGAGTGCTAAATGTCTGAGGTTCTGTACTAACTGAAAAAAACCCCAAACATATCTTCAGAACTACTCCTGGTTTACATCATTTGTGATGCTGCCCTAAAAAAACTGTATTGATTTACAGCAGGCAGTCAGTGTCCTGTGTGCAATTCAGGCTCTACAGGTAAATGCAGTCCACATTGATTTAAAGGGCATGATTGAAAACCAGAAATAAAATATACAGTTATTGTACAACTTAGCAACTCTCACAGCTATTCAAGCTTTATTATATTCATACAGAGAAATATGGAAGTGCAGATAACCAGACCACCCTGAAAAAACCTCATTTAAAACTGGACTTTGGAACTCCTACAAAGGAAAAAAAAAGAAAAATAGAAAGGAAGACTTGTTTCTTTTCACCCACAATGCTGATGTCTATTCCTGCTTGCTTTTTTCACACCAATGCATAATGTCTTTGGATGCTTATCACAATAGCCCCCTTGGTAAATGAATATTTTTATTGCAGTAGCCTTTGGAACTTTAACAAAGAAAGATGGGTAGATTCCCACCCACAACATTAAAGTTTTCCTATTCACTGACACCAAACCATGTTCTAATGTTTAAACAAACCCAAACGCTTGGGAAAATTTAGATTTGACCTCTGTGGGCATGTTAAACAGTTTACATTACAGCAAACTCTAGTTTTCCCTAATGTGCATAGCACTTTGGAACTTTGTCAAAACGGAACAGTTTCAAAGCTGTATGATCTTCACCCAGGGGCCTAATTGAAGCGGCATGAAAAGTATTTCTTTCTTTACTTTTTTCCCCTTTTTTTTCTTTTTTTTTTCTTATTTTTTTTTAATTTTTTTTTTTCCTTATAAAGCTGGATCTGAAGCTGGGTACTCTCCAAAAAAAGCTTATGAAGCTGACAAACATTTACCTCCCAGTCCTACAACCCTAAAACTTCCATCGCAGAAATTTAGAGCAAAGGTCAGACGGAGGAAAAACATATTAGAAGCAGCATGACAAGCCAAGTTTTATTCTACTTGAAAAGCCAGCTTTTTAAAGTTCTTTCCCTTTCATACTGGCTGTTTGAAAAGAGATCTGAAGAAAAGTCGAAATCCCCATGTAAATGCATATATTTTCAAACAGAAGGATACCTATGCAGATGCACATTAAACTGCATCCAGCTTTGGTGGGCAAGCCATGTTTGAAGAGTGTTCCCGACGCAGTTGATGCTCTTGTCCTTTTTGAGTCCCCATGGAAGTTCATTTGCATTCAATTGAAATGAATATATAAAAAATTAGATGTTTAATTTGCGGTTGCCAGTGGCATAAGAAACATGCATACGTTCTATTTCCTTGCCAAGCAAAACACTTTTACAATAAATGTTCTATCTGTATAGCTCTGAAATCTTCTAAGATTTATGCCATAATAGTGTCAGGTATTATAGTGTATCTTACTGGATGTCTGGGGGTGTTGGTACAAACTAGGCAATTTATGAAAGACTCATATATTTATATATATGTATATGTATACGAGGTTGAAACATAAACAAGAGTGTACGTGCACAAACTTTTACTCTGTCCATGGCAAGGAAGTTGGAATTAGATGATCTTTAAAGTCACTTCCAAACCAAACTATTCTATGATTCTATGAACTTGGTAAAACCTTTTTGGTGTGTATTGATTTGGGCATCCTAAACCCAAGAAAATCTGATAAAGTTTTAATATAGGAAAATCATAGATTTCTGCATGGACCTATGAAGGCATGAAATATAATATACATAATTTGAGCAGTTCTATTTATATTCCTATTTATTCTAATATAATTCCATTATTTTTTCAGGGTCATTCCTGTTTATCACTTTGAAAACTGTTCAGAGAGGAGAAGAATTTGAGAGCACAGGCCCACTGGTACTCTACAATGTTCTATAACCAGGTACACAATCTTTCTTTCATCTGACTAACTACTTGGAAGGGGATATTTCAGTTCAGCTCAGAAAATGAAATCCAGCAAAGATTATTGGATATGCTTGCAGAATTAATATGAAACTTTAATCATCCAAAATATATGAGCTTCAGTGTGTTCTTACAAAATCAAATGCAAATAATATACAGTTCCTTGGTCAAATCCTCAAGTGGGGAAAATCAACTAATCTGATCTATATCGATGGAGGACGGGATCTCTGGTTTAATCTGTGGCAGGATTTTCTCAAAGAACATTTTCCAAGTGTAATATTCGAGATCCTGAGAACTTTTGAAATGCCTCATAACGTGAAGACTCTCTGAAATTCTGAGAACACATCTCAAACTGCGATTTGAGGTTTGAGGGACATGGAGTTAAACTCTTTACAGCACACTCTGAATATTTATAAGGAAAGAGAGATTTCACAACTGCAGCTCCACAACATATTAAGCACTTGCAGCTACTGTTACTGCCAGAAATGAGGGTCAGGGATTTGGTTTTATGTTAGGGGATCTCATGTCATGTGTAAATGCTTCAGATAGAGGGTACATATGATACCTTTATCCATTAATTGAGCAGTCTGACCAGACTTTTCACTATGTCAGATTCTCGAGACTGATTATTTAACATTTGCCAATCCAGATGTACTGTATTAGTTTCAAACAGAAAAACTCAGTGTCTATGATATTCGTCTTCTTTCACCCCCAATAAGGGTTAAAAAAAATGTACAAAGTCATTAGAACCCTGTCAGTTGTTGTGTATTTTTGGATAGAGTCATAGAATCAAATGGGAATTATTTGTTAAAGAGACTGTATGTCCACCCTTGTGAAAAAATCTGATACAATTTTAGAATGATTAATTAAATAGGATCATATGTACATGCAAGTGGATTCAACAAAAAATATTTTCAAAAGCTATTCAATCTGTTTGAGATGAGCTATCTTAACAAAAATGTTCTCTTTAACCATTTGCTTTCTAAGGGAAGAGTTAATTATAAAAAATAAGACTAATTATTTTTGTCACTTTTCTCTTTGCACATCTTAATGAATCTACATGGCAAATGAATAGAATTTGTTGGGTTATTTCCTATTTTTTAAAACAGTGGACTATCTGAAAGCATTTAAAAACAATATGTAGTAAAAAGTCACTTTTCTTTGGAGATCCTAAATCCTAGAAATACTTTGATATGTGATAAGAAGGCTGCTTCTACATGTGCAGAGCCTGACACACAAAGGTGTATGCAAGATCAGAGATTCCAAAGTAATTCTGATTTCTGGTAAGGATACTGAAGAAGCACAGTTACATTTGCAATTGGATTTCCCCTTGGGACACTGGTACCAGAGAAAACAGACTTTTTATTGCAGTACATGAAGAATTAGCCATGTAACTAGATAAGTAGTACACTGTTACAATGGTAAAATTTATGCACTCATGCACCTGGAGACTTATGAAATATCAGGCACTAGATATTTTTTAGAGAACTTAAGAGAAAAGTAAAGAAAAATATTTGAAGTATTTTAATTTTTCCCCCGTTTTTATTTTTATATTTGTCTTTATTTCCATCCCTCTGAATGCTTTTTCTGCTACATGTTAGAGGAGGAATTCTTCACTCACAGTAGTAGTGATAGTCATAAAGAACAACTGAGCATCTGACAAATATCAGAAGTGATATTTGCAGTGGAATAGTTAAAACAAACTTCTGTGTGGTCAGAGATTCTTCTTTCTCATAGGAACTCAGAGTTTAAGTGCACGGACAGAAAGAATCATATTCCTTGGTTCAAGCATTCTGTTTTTCTTGCCCATTTATCTCCCACAGCCTACCTACATTTTCCCATGATTTAGGATCACAGTCATGACTATCAGATAGCCACTGTCCTTCTCACACCTGCAGTGTTCCCTGAGTGTTGCCCTTATTTACTCTTTGGGATTTGAGTGCTGCAGGCTGCAAAGCAAATTATATGGGAGCAATCGCTTCTCATTAGAGCTCCAGCCCACAGAGCCAAGGAATTTACTGATGTGATCAGTATTAGCTGTGATTATCTTTATTTTTTAGAGATGTTGCCCACTCTAAATGATTCTTCATTTATTGTTTTCCATGCTCTGGGATTTGTCACTGTGTGAAAGTAATTTCTGGAGGAGGGTGACTCGTCCTTGATAGAGCAACGTGCAGAACAAAAATTCACTTTGTGGAGGGTAATCCGCTGCAGAAAAACAAAATCAAAAACAAAACCAAAACCAAAATCAGCTAATTCTTTAATTTGAATCCTAATAGTGATATCACTCAGCTAAAAATGAATATTTTTGTGCCTTATTAGAAACATTAGAATATGTATAAATAAGGGGACTAAGTCTTTGCATAAAAGAGTTGATTTTGTTGCTTTAGGGGTTTTTTTTTATGAAAGAAATATATTTTCTCTCCACTTCTATCAAACTAGTATTCCTCAAAAAATCAAAATTTTGTAGAATCCATTTAGTTTGCTAAAGTTCTACACTGACTTCCTTTCTAAGTTTAAACTCTCAAATAGTGCTGACTTGAACTACTCTCTATAATGCCTTGAGCTGTTACTGTGAACTCGAATGCCTGGAGAGAAGGATTATCTCAAGGTATTTCCCATCCCTCCTTTCCCCCAAAAGTCTTCCAAAGGAGTTTCCATCACAGCAATTAGCTGAGCTTCTCAAGATCTCTTCAGGGTTAATTATAGTAATTTTGTACATAAACAAGGAAGTCTCACATTTATTTTGCATTTATCATTTAAGTTATGATTGAGTAGTGATATATGAAGTTACTATACACTAGGGACCATGAAAATTCAAATGGAAAGGCAGCTCACTGTTCTGCAGACCTTACAATCTCTGTGGAGGACAAATGGAAACAGAAGAATATTCAAGAATAGTAGCTAATGTGACTGTCCTTCATAGTGAGGAGTGCTTCCAGTACATCAGGCCCAGAATCATTCTTCGCTGTTCAAATTCTCGATACTGAAGAGACCTTATTTTCAGCTTCTCCTTTAGTTGTTTTTGAAGCTCCTCTTATATTGTTTATATGTGGGCTTGAGGTAATTTTCCCAGAAAGCCCTGATCACTCAGCAGAAATCGTATTGCCTCAAAGGAGATAAAGATCGTTCCAAGTCAATGCATGATCTCTGCTCTTTCCTTGTTTTAATCATTCAAAAGTGAGTGAAAACACCTAAGAAACTGGTCAAATGATTCATATTTCATGGAACATACTATTATTTTTCAAAGAACACTTTTTGGTATTCAAAGTGAAAAGTGTCTAAGTTATTTGCTCTTACCAGAGGGACAGAAAAGTAGCTGAGATGATTAGTAAGGATCGGGATAGTGTTCTTGCCATGCCTACAGTGTCCTAATGGCTGGTTCTGCCCAGCATCATTCTCAGTGTCCTCATGAGCTCAGTATTCAAAGACCTTCACCATCACTCTCCCCTGGCTTATGGATTTATACTAAGCATGGAACCATTTGAGCTCTTTTAGGTGATGCTTTCTTGTGTAGTTTGTTACAGTCATCCAATAGATTTGACTACTTCAAACAAGACTTTAGCTTATACCCCCTGCTTTTTGACAGAAGATCATGGGCCAGTGCCTTTTGTTTCTGGTAGTCATATGTACTCCTTACCCTTTTTCATGGAATCTACATGACTACAAGAACTGAGGATCCCCTTCTTACTTCTGACCTCTGATGTCATCTCACATTCTCCTCCAAAAAGCAGTGCTTCCTATGATGAGACAGCTAACACTAATTAGTTGCTGGTGTGGCTACCTCTTTCTGCTGATTAAAGAAGGTGTTTAAATAGCCAGCTTTACCTGAGCAGTTTATTTTATATAGGACTAAATGGGATAAATGTCATTTTATGTCCCCCATTTCAAATGGTTTAAGGAATTCCAACCATCCTGTGGAACTAATCATGCTTCATTAAAGTGCTGATTCCAGTGGTACATCAGATTTAAAACACAGCTCTTCCTTACTTCCTGTTTAATATCCAAAGCTTTTTTTGCTCATTGCTTTCCTTATTTATTTCCTTTTCCTCTCACACCATTTTCTCATGCATTTCTGGTTATAGAGCTAAAAAACCAACCACTCACCACACAACTGGTGCTAAATAATCTCATTTTCATGAAATTTATATCAGAGAGATTGTGGAGATGATATGATCCCCTTCCTCTATGTAACCTCATAACATATGTACTGCTAAAATTTCTATTGCTTTGTAGTACTGGATTAATATTTCTGAATCTTCTGACTGTAGAAGCTGGTGCAGAAACATCAGGTGTTCTCAGCTCTTTGACAAGGTAGCAAGGCAATATAATTAGAGATATATACAGGTTTTTTGTCAAGCTTCACTTCTATTATTCAGGTTTAAATTTGTCTCACACTTTTTATCTTCAGTTTCTTTTCTCATGTGCTGGGCTGCATCAGCTGTTCTGTGGACCTCAAGAGTTAAAAATAGAAGGAAAAAGCCAACAAATTTTCTGTCAGTGATTTCTTTAAGATGGATAAAAAGGTGGATGGTAATCATATAGCATGACTTATTTAGAATCTATTATGTACAGGAAAGGATGCTGAAATGTAATACAGATATTGTACATTTATTACCAAGGTCTAAATAGGATCATATGCACCTTGAAACAAAAAAAAAAAAAAGAAAGGTGTGGGCAAATTGTTAAAGATTCTTATATTTAGGGTGCTAACGTGGACCTTAGAAGAGATTTTTTCATATTCTGCTTTTTCTAAAAATTTCTTGTACAGCCCAAGAAAGACTTTCTCAGACCTTCCAGTAGCAAAGTATCCACATATCTGTGAAACAGCAAAAACAGTGTTTTCAACATCTTTGAGAACTTATATACGGTAAATGTGAAAGGTACACAGAACATCTTGAAAGGAAAAAAAGGTAAAATACAAAGACATAAAGAAAATACCTTTTCTTGCAAAATATTTTTCACTGCGAAAATGTTTCATAGTCATAAGAAGTAAAAGAACCACTTCTAATTTAACAGGATTCACATATTCAGCATGCTTAGGCAAATACATGTTACTAATTGATAACAATTGGGTTGTTTTCCACCTGAGCTGATCCAATGTAAAACTAAAGTTCCTCTCCATGATAAATATTGAAAACTTGCAGAGAAAAAATAAATTAATCATCTTCTAAAAATCTTAAAAAGGCTTTCAAATAGAGGTATAACTGTTTTCTTTTTCAGCAGGGAGTCCCTTTTGACACTTTTGTGACCTCTCTGAAGAATTAATTGTTTCTTATTGCAAACATTATTACAGGCACCTGATTCTCCCTTAGGTGACATCTATATGTCTCAGGAATTACTCCATGATAGGCAATGGATTTATTCCAGCACAAAACATGAAAGTGGGGTTGTGTCTCTTTGGGTGACTGTAGTACAATATGGCACAAGTGGTCCCATAAATGACATCTGTCTCCTCTGAGATACTTCTGTTTCTACTGGTAAAGAATTTGTATTTATATATTTTTAAGACTAATATAGAACTGTTTGGCAAGTTGTGGACCCCTTGTGGTATCTATCAATCCCACATGATGGCATTTTATTTGCAGAATGGCAATGAGGCACAGTTTAATCCTTCCTATATACTGAGGAATTTAAAATATAAATAATTTTAATTTGTGCTCCTGAAGCAAGATGGGGAGGAATGAATGACTTGGGGCATACATTTTCCTGAACTGGGGATTTTGAAGTCAAAATGTAGAACATCCTCATGTTACGAAGAGTCTCAGTCCATTTCTTCTGGGGAACAGAAGCAGAATACCAGGAAACACAGGTTTTATAGTCCTAGAGTTTTCATCATCACTTTTAGTTCTTCACAGTCATTCACATGCTTCATTTTATGGACAGAGAGAGATAAAGTCCATAGATTTAGAACTCCAGAAATGCTTGAACAAGAATTTTAGAATTTTCTGTCATAAAAGTGAAGAACTTAATTTCAATAGTAAGGTTGAGGACAGTTCCTACTTCCTGAGTACACTTCCTACTTCCCCTACATATAGATATGAAATAGAAGTGACACAGAAGTGGCCAGAAAACAGAAAACTTGAGCAGGGGTGTGTTGATGCTGGCAGGCTTCCTTGTGTGAGGTATCTGTGGTTGATTTAGCAGCAAAAAAATATTAACACTGCAGAGAAATAGGCTGGGAGGTGAATGGTTTGTGATGCTCAGGATGTCAACACCCAGATGGACAAATTTAGATGGTAAAGTGGGGGTTTGCTATAGAGTATAAGGGTTTGCTATAAATAGGTAGAGCTTTAGGTGATATCACACCTAACAATTAGAAGAGAAGTAACCTAAGAGACAGACTAATTCAAATTTCCACAATACTGGAGTAAGTGAGAATAATCCTAGTGAGCTCAATGATTTGACTTCAGCAGGTGCTGTGTCAGAATACTCAAATAGGCAGAATACAAGCAATAACAATAGAAAGTTCATAAGCTAATTGAATATGTATTTCATAGAAAAAACCCACACATCTAACATTCTTTCCAGGAAACATACACAAGAATAATGATCTAGATATTAACTTATGAAATGTTGCCTACAGTAAGTTACTGTTGCGTGTCTTTCTACTGTAGACAAAATGAATGGGAGGCTTTGACGTAATATAATGAAAATTTTCTGTATTTTCCTCAGTTGAGAAGCTTCATTGAGACTTCATATTAGTGTTTCATTATATATGAGATGGGAGAGAAATCTACCTGCTTTTCTCTGCCAAGTCTTTTATCAGACGAGAACATGTATTTCTGCAGTTGTGTGAAACAGAATTGCAGGTGTTCAGAGCCTGTATCCAGAAGTCACCCTTTTCTTGAGGACCCAACACCAATTTCTATCATATCAATCAACAGCTATTTTAGTGCTAGCAGGGACAACTTAGAACACGTCAGGGTGATAATGTGTTGCTTCAACTCCTACAGTTTTATAAATGTGTGGGGGAAAAAAAATCTAACCAACACAACAAAAATGGTTCTGCTTAAATTTCCATCACTGCAGAGTCATGCTCTGAGGATTTTGAAGGGAATAAGAATAAAGAGATGAATAAAAAATATGGTAAATTAAACCTCATTTATACCTGACAAATTCTGCCAGGTCTTATTCATATTAAGAAATATTACTGGTTCCTCACTATATTAGCCACCATAATATTTTCTCTTCAAAAAAAAAAAAAAAAGATCTAAACATGTTCAAACTCTGACAATTACAGGCTATTCAGTAAGCTTCTTTCTCTCAGGTGTCAATGAAACAATCAACTCCATGTACCTAGCTTGTATTTTTTATCTTTTTGTATAGTTCAGAAATAAGAGCTGATAGGGCACTTTACTAATAAATAAATACTGGGGTGGAAGAATTTGCTCATGCTAAAGTCATTCTCACAAGCAGTTTGTAAGATGTCAATTTTCGTGGCATGATTTGAAAATTGTCAGAAAAATTGTTTCTATGTAAAGGGTATGTTTTTTGTTCTCCAACAAGCAGACACTCAGTTTAGGTTTCCTTGTGGTCCTCAAAACATCTGATTTGTTTTTCCAAGCTGTAACTGATGAAGAGTCAGAAACTGCTTCACAAGATGGGTCTCCACAGAAGTGCTGGAGACCTCGAAATCAGTAACTTTTATCAGCTCAGCTAGAGAAGTCAATACCGTTTGTACACCAAAAAGTCGGATACTTTGAAGCAATTTTTAACCAAGTGTTTTATACCTGAACTTTTGAAGTGTCCAGGGAAATTCGGCATTCAAATCACACACGATATCAATGCAAAGTCTGGAAATACTTCTGTGTATGAGGTTTATTTGGCAAGGCTTTAGCACTAGAAGAGGTTGCAGGTGTGGCATATGTGAGATTATCCCAGAAGCTGTTCTTGTGTTAGACAAAGTCAGTTCCAGTAGCTCCAGGACAGACCTGCTGCTGGCCAAATGGAGCCCATCAGTGACAGCAGTAACATCTCTGTGATAACATACTTAAGAAAAGGAAAAAGAGCTGTGGGACAGCAGCTGGGAGACAAGAACTGGAAAATGTGGGAGCCACAGCCCAACAGACATGTCAGTGAGGAAAAGTTCATGAAGGACAGTATTTCGTGTCAGGGACCCCACACTGGAGCAGGTGAAGAGCGTGAGGAGGATTGTGCAAAAGATGGATTATGAACTGACCAGCCCCATTCCTACTCTCCTGCATTGCTCAAGGGGAGAAAGTAGAAGAGCTGGGAGTGAAGTTGAGTCTGGGAAGAATGGAGGGATTAGGGGAAGGCAAATTTAGGTTTATTCTTATTTCTCATTATCCTACTTTGTTTAATTGGCAATAAACTAAATTAGTTTCCCTAAGTCAAATATGTTTTGTCTGTGACAATAACTACTGAGCAATCTCACCCTCCTTATTCTGACCTATAAGCTTTCCATTGTATTTTCTCTCCCTGTCCTGTTGAGAACAGGCACTGATAGAGGAGCTTGGTCAGCCTCTGATGGTCAGTCAAGGTTAAGGCCAAACCCACCACTTTCCCTTAGAATTCACTGAAATCCCAACCTAAACCTTGCATTTCTCCCACGTGTCTCCAGCCACATCACCGTCTGAGCCAAGCTAGACCCTCCTTGCCCTAGGAGCCCATACAGCCAGTGAGAGACAGAGCTGGGATCTTCTGCAGGGTGTGATCCAGCCTGCCCAGGACCTCTGGGCAGCTGCACAGGGAACAAGGGGTGGCTCTGCTCCCATTCCAGGCGATTGATGTAATTGTCCAGTCAGCAAAGTGAAACCAAACCTTGTCGCTTTTACTTGAACTTTTCACGGAACACAGTATTATTTGGCACAGTCCCAAAAAAGACACCCACTACTCCAGCCTCTTCAAAAGACAGAAAAGACAGTTCCATGAATATCCTCATCCTTATGATTTAGCTTGCAGGTGATGGCAGGATAACACCCTATATTTTATTCCCTCTGTGTATTTTATGCAGTTCTTCCATCAGCTTAAAAGGTGAGTGGGCAACCTCTGCCCTGCCACAAATACACATTTTCTGCTCACTTATCTGCATGACACTACAGCATTTAAATACAAATTCACCTACTGTATCTCAAATAAAATACAATGCCCAGCATCACCAGAAGGAAGGCAGGGCACATCCAAAAATCACTATTTGCCTACCAGACCCAAAACTGCAGTGCTTGGTTTGTCTGGTATTTCTGCCACCAACACAATAAATGTGCTGCATTAACATACTATCACTAAAAACATAAGTCATCTGATATAATGGGAATGTAACTCATAATGCTAAAACCTGTGTGAGTCTACAAATAATTAAATCATTAAATCTATCTTTCTGTCTCTTTCAGAAGGTAGTAAGATGCATACCGACCACTGTGAATGTGTTAAATGAAGAAAAAAATTAAAACAAAAAAAAAATTTCAAGGCTCAAAAGGAGCCATTTAATGGTGTAGGAAAGAGAATAAATTGCTGATCTTTTTTTTTTTATTTATTTTTTTTTTTTACAAATGGCTGGGAGTGTTATAATGTATTTGATTTTTTTTTTTCTAGGGGTAATCTTAGATGTGGAGTGAATGAAGTGAAGTCTGTTATCAATCCATAACATCTGCTGCAGTGTCAAGTGATGAAATGGGTGACTCCAGAGCCCAAGACAGCTGGGATGGCTTTCTTAATGCAGTAGGGTATTGTGCAAACAAACAGGCACTGATACCGTCTATGGTTGTCACAATTATTCAAGCTGGTGATACATCTTCCTGTATTAGCTGCTTGAGAAGCCCTATTTCTTTTAAAAGTAAACTACTGTATAACAATCACCCATTCTGGTCTCTAACTCAGCTGAGTGCAAACATAATAAAACATTGGAAATAAAAATAAATTAAAATTTGCCAACAGAGCAGTAAAGCATAAAATAGGTATATACGAGCTTGGGAAAAAAACCCAAACAAGCAACCCTACTCACAGTTTATAGAGCTAAGAAATAATATATACCTTTATAGCTGAATCTATACTGGCATGATTATTCTGCTTCTCCAGAGTGCCTCCCCATTCCTGGGAAATCTAATACATTGTTCAGAGAAGTTAAAGACCAAGAGTCAGGAAAAACAATTACGGATCACGGCGAGCATCCCTTTGCCAGGGTGGGATAATTACTGAGATCACTTAGGGGATTTCAGATTAAGGACAATATTCAAATGTTGCAAATATAAGGAAAGAAAATTAATTTAGATTTAGGACCCTACATATAAACAATCATCAGCCCTAAGTCAACAAAGCATTTTCTGTTTACAGAATATATATCAGAAAAGAATGCATAAAACTGCAAGAGACAGATATTGTTATAAAAGAGTAAGACTCAGTAACTAGTTTTCATTGAGATCTGAAAATTATAGTTTAGATTGGAATTATATCGTTTAAGGACAGAATTTAATTATATATTCTCCACTCTCAAAAATTAAGAAACATGTATGAGAGAAATATATAAATTCAAATAATCTTTATCATTATTATTTTTATTTTTCCAAAATGAAACATTTCAACCTTTAAGCAAATAAAAGCAACATTTGCTTTTGGAAACTGAGTTCAAATTGTGATATTTTAAAGAAGATCAGCAGAACTTAAAATGGATTTTTTCATTTGCTTTTAATAATATCACCAACCTAAATATAATATATAAAATATGTAAATAATCTACACATTAAATGCATAACACATAATGTGTGTATGTATTACATTTAGGTTGAACCATGACAGGTTTATTTTACTTTAGCTTGAGTATCAGATGAGTATCTATTTAAAAAATAGAACAGGTGTTTTCTGAGTACGGACTGTGAGTCAAAGCCCAAAATTTTAGAACTAGATTTTTAGACCAAAGTTTATATGCTTTTCTTCCTTCTTTCTCAGAAAAAACAACAAAACCAACACTACTGACCACTATGATCATGGCATTGAACTGCCTCTGGTACATGTGGGAGAGAGGGCACACAGACCTGTGGAACTGGTTCCAATCTCACAGATGATGGTGAGCTTGTGGTCCAGAATGAAAGTTGCAAAACTAAGGGCTAAAAGGTAAGCAAAAGATGAGAATTGTGTGGTTGCTTGGATGCTCTGCCTGATAGATTTGCCACTGCCTCACTCTTGCTCTGAATCAGACCTACACAGTTCATTCTGACTTAATTCTGTCATATCTGCAGGCATCTCAAAAAGATATGTGTTCTGAGAAAGAGAGGTTGTTTTTTTCCTGTTAACTGAAGCTGGTGAATTGTTTTGAGGTTGAAGATTCTCCCTTCTGTTTCCCAAGATGATAATAAATTACCAAAATTCCAATTTTATGTTCTCATGCATTCCTGACTTAATAAAGGCACCTTATTTGCCTAGAAGTGTAGTATTGGTTATTGTTTACAAGGAGACTGGAAGAACCCAAAGGAAGATTAACAGATTGTGTTAGTTTAATTTGGTGTGATCTGATTCTGTTAGATCTTCTCATCTGATTTCATTTTTCTGAGCAGTGAGTGGAGACTGCAATTTTCCAACCTATGACCTTTCAACAAACCTTAAGCTGCTCCTGAAACACCAAGGTCATTACACATACACAGAGTGTGGTGTTTATCAGAAAAACTCATCGAAGGGCTGGACTGTCTGCCAGGAGTCAGACTGGGTGGCCACAGAATTGCTGGTCATCTGTTCCCCTGCCAGGAGACTGGACTCACAGTTTTGTCAGTGAGACTTGTAGGGACCACAGAAAGAAAATGTTAACAATAACATTCAGGTTTGAGAGCACACATGCTTCAAAATATCCTCAAAAGATTGTAATACTCCTGACTGAATTTCAAAGGAACTGCTTTCTAGGTAGCAGGAAAATTTCTGGTTTTCTTAAGCAGCAACATTACGCTATTGCTGAAGCAGTGCATTGGCAAAAAGCAGTGAAAGGTGACACACAGAACATGCTGGGTCAGGGACATGGAGGCTGGAGGGATATCTCCCTGATAGAGTAACCACAGAGCAGCACAGCTCCTTCAACTCCATCATGAGAGAGAAGGAAGTTCTCCTCCCATGCATAAAGGAGCCAGGAGACATCTTCAACGAGCTGCAGAATGGCCCTTCCAGCTTCCAGTGAAATGGAGCAGTACCAGCCTTGTTAACATCAGGAAAACATGAGGAGCTTCTCCCGTAGCAAAGACTTCTCATACTAAAGGAATAACTTTTGTGTAGAGACCTGCAGACAAAAATAATTAATCCCAGTTTATTTTTCTCATGTTCCTGAAGAAATGATCTTCCGTTTGATCAAACATCTGCCTCTCTTTACATTTGTTCTCATATTTTCCTTTCAAAGACTTTTAGCCTTAAAAAAGTGTCAGCCAGATGCAATAGGTAGAAATTTCAAGTGTGTTGGAAGGCTCAAGGTTACATTGAAACTGGAGGGGATCCATATGAGGTACCATATTAGTATACAGGCCTAGGGTGAAAACTATCACAATTAGGAGACTTAATTAGAGAAAAATGAGATGGAAAATTCAACAGCTGCAGCATGTAAAAATATTAAAATCCATTGATAATACTGTTTCTGAAACCATTGATCTCTTAGAGACTGAGACCTGAAAGTGAGAATGCTACAGGTTATTTCTATAATTCACTTCATTCATTCCAACCACTTAAAAAAAAAAGACTGAAATCCTTAAAAACAGAGCAATAACCTGCCTCTTCTGAGTGGGTTTTCTACTTCATTTTCAGAGCATGGCTCCCTTTATATAAAAATAACAGCTGAGGTAAGATGCATTTTCATGTTTATTCAATTTTCATCATATTATTTTTACATAACATCTCAGATAGAAATTAAAACCCCTGATTTTGCAATATGTGTCCACTTCTGTTGAGAGACCCCCATAAGCATGTGCTCACAGCACAGCTGCTCCTGCCTCGAGAAGGTGTGCCATGGATTTTATCTGCTCATGGTGGGAGAGACTGCATAAATGAAGTATCAGATTGCTTGTTTCTTCTCTTGTTCAGCTGCCTTAAAAAGCAACTTAAGAGTGTCCTTAAGGGCTGTTTCCAAAAAATACGAAGAAGCTGTAAACTCCTCGCAGAATTGCACTGGTTGGAAAACACCAATGAGAATTACAATGGTCAATCAGTAATTTAAGCCCCAAACCCTCTATCAATACTGGAAGTACTCTTCAGGTCCTTAATTTCCTCATATAGGTGCTCTCCAGTTAAACACAGTTTGCTGCTGAAATTTTCTCATCTATTACATAAAGAAATGTTGATCTGTATTTTGCAAGGCTGTGTACAGGTTAGTTCATACTGACCATGAGAAAAAGAAAAGCATAATTATTAGCAAGCTTTTATTGTGTTTTCATCACGCATTGCTGTGGAGACTGAATCAGATTGAGCAGATGATCAACTCAGGTAATTAGTGGAATGACTGAATAAGTTAAAGCTCCCCTGTTGTGAAACCTGTATGCAGAAGGTTGGACTGTGTTCTACTCTGAGTTCCTTTTGTACAAGTGTAAGTGAGACACAGCAGAAGATGAAATCAGGACAGTGAGAAACAAAGGAAGATATTAGAGAAAGGTCTTAAACTGAGTCCTGAGGAAGCCCCCCCGCCCAGTTACCTACTGACCCCTCTCCCATTGACTCAGAAGTCTGTAATCTTTTAAGTTCTCGTTTCCCTTTGTCTCTCTTGTAAAAGATTGAGGATTTTTTGGTGTATGTCCCCAAGAATTTGAAATACGCTTCTAGTGCTTTGTAAATTAAAAGAAAATAAAATTGAAAAGTATATAAAAGTCTTGCAAGCAACTTGTCTCTGCAGTGCAGGCTCATTGAGACTGGAGCTGGGTGAAGGGGACAGAAACTGAAAACATGAAAGATGCTGATATTTTGCCAGTAACCAAGTGCATATGCTCAGAATCTTTCTATTTATCATTATGCAGATGTGTGCCCATACTCAGCAGTACCAGGTTAAATTCTGCCCTGGAGCAGGCCCAGCAGAGGGGCACAAAGATGATGAGGGGACTGGATCATCTCTCTTGCAAGGAAAATCTGAGGGAGCTGGGCCTGCTCAGCTCTGAGAAGAAAAGATTGAGAGGGGACCTTATCATTGTACATAAGTATCTTGGTGGTGCCTAGAAATAGAAAAAAAGGACAGTGGACAGAAACTGGAACACAAGAAGTTTCACCTGAAGATGAGAAAGAACTTCTATGTTGTAGGAGTTACTGAGCTCTAAAACAGGCTGCCCAGAGAGGTTATGGAGTCTCCTTCCCTGGAGATACTCAAAAGCCATCAGGACAAACTCCTGTGTAATGTGCTTTAGAGGCTGGACTAGGTGACCCCACTGTGGTCCCTTCCAACCCTATCCATTCTTTGATTCTGTAAAATCAAACTGGGTTAATATTATACAAACTGAAGAAATCTGATGTCTTTTTGGTAGAGAATGTAGACTTTATAGGAGGATTGATTTATCAATCAAAGCCCTGTTATTTGGGCTCTCTGGTGGACCTGAAAATAACTCTAATATGGTACCTTGCGTATATTATGTATTTCAGTCTGTTAAATGGGTATGTTTGCAGGACTGGAATTTTTTTGTGCTTTTTTTTCTGTTTGTTTGTTTGTTTGTTTGTTTTTTATTTGTTTTGGGGTTTTTGTTTGTTTGGTTGGATATTTTGTTTGTTTGTTTTATTTTTATTTTTATTTTTTCTGCAGGAAATACATTTCACACAACTGGAGCTTTTACAATTTTTTTTAATTGTATTCGCTTGTTTTGTCCAAACCCAAAATCCACCTAAAAAATGCCCTTAAGAGCACCAAAATGTTCATCGTAGAACTTCCAGCTCTTTTATTCTGACATTTACTTGAATTTCATCCAACGTCAAGATTTGGGTTTTTTTCAACGTTTGGTTTTTTGAAAAAATGTTAGTCATTCCCATGACTTCAGAAAACTGTTTCACCTGAGAGATCCAAAAGGATAAAAGTATCAGTAGGAAACCTGTGCTAATACCTCTGTTCTTCTGGTGGTTCTGGCCTTTTAGCTAAGCATCTGAGATGTCAGCTGGAACCTTTTTTTTTTTTTACTACAAGCTTTATATCTGTGGCAGAATCATAGACATGTTTTCTACCTCACCTGTGTGTTCTAGCAGAGTTACTTCCACAGCTATTTCATTTGGGTTTGAAGGGACCTTAGATATTACCAAGTCCAACTCCCTACCATGGGCAGAGACACCTTCCACTAGACCAGGTTGCTCAGAGCCCCATCCAGCCTGTCTTTGAACATTTCCAGGGATGGGACATCCACAGGTTCTCTTGGCAACCTGTGCCAGGGCCTCACCACCCTCACAGGGAAGAATTTCTTCCTATTATCTAATCTAAACCTGCCCTCTTTCAGCTTAAAGACATTCCCATGTGTCCTATCATGACATGACCTTGTAAAAAGTCCCTCTCCAACATTTTTGTAGACCCAGTTTGTAGCCCTCCCTCCATGGACCTTACCCTTCCTTCCCTCCCTCCCAGAGCTGAACATCAGTGTGTGTTGGCAGCAGAGTTATATGGGCTTAATATCCACGGCCAACATTTTGGATTCATGTGCCTCCATGCTGCCTCTGACATCCTCAAATAAAAGTGACTCCTGGTGACAATTTCAGACTTTCTACATCAAATGGTCTTATTTGGAAAAAAAAAATCAAGAAAGAATATAGCATCTAACATGCATTGTTAGGTGCTAAAATAAGGGTTTCTTTCTTGCCAAAGGATCTATAATATGCCCAGTGGATAACAGTTTCTGAATTAAAGCTCTTGCTCAACAAAGGGTAAACTGGTGAGAAATGAAGATTTTCTTTTGGAGCACAGAGAAAGAGAACCTATTTGTAAATTCAGATTACTTTCTGTAAATTACTTCGGCTGAAAAAGAAAGGAAAAACAAAGACTGATTTTGGAAAGTATATGCTTTCATGTTTTCTAAATTAATTCTTTCTTATAAAAAATGTTAACTTCTCTTATAGTCATATTAATAAATTAAGTTCCCTGATATTTCTTTTCAAAGTACTGTGTTTTGGCTGAAAACTGACATACACAGAGAGTAGAAAAATATAGGTTTAAATCACCTAGGAGCAAAGTAGACCATTTCATTTATTATCAAATATAACACGATGGGTCTACTGGAAATTGATTTTTTACTATTATTTTCAAAAATGAAGACCCAACACTGACTATCTTATATAATTTTGACTGTACTATTTTCCCCCAGTTCTCTACTGGCCATCAATATGCAAAATCTTTTGTAGATCAGCTTTACTTTGGATTTCTTATATAGCTTCCTTTTGAGAGACACCAAGCCCTGTTTGCCCTCTCCAAACAGGAATCCAGTGCTGCCATCACAAATTCCAGGTTTTACTGATGGCTGTGTCATTAGGAAGTAGGAGCTATGTGCTGTAAATTGCTTGACAGCTCCAGTACAGGACTACATAATCATAAAATCATGGAATGATTTAGGTTGGAAAAGGCCTTAAAGATCATAATCTGTTTATACAAGATTGTCCCTAAAAAACAAAGAAGGTATTATTAGATTTGTCCAGAGTGGGCATAAATATAGTGCTGTCTGAGAACAAGATCTAAACTCTGTGTTTGAACGTTGAGAGAAATAAGGTAAAATCTAACCAGTCTCCACCTTTTTGCAATACTCTCTCTCCTGCTCTGAGCCTTGTTCTCAAACCAGCTGGTAGAAAAAGCTATTCCTAAATAGAAATACTTGCCCTAACTTTATAACAGGTGTCCACTGACGTGTTATGACATTTCAGCTGATCAGGAGAGGAAGATGTGATTGTCTAAATGTGTCTAATTTCAAAGCAGCCTTCCTGAACAGTAAATAATCTTAATAAGAATTCAAATGGACAGATATATCTCCCTGTAGTAAAAGCAGAAAAAAACCACAAATCCTTCTGGTCCACCAGAAATAAAATACTTAGTGGCCACTGGTGACTAGCATTTCTCCATTCCTACAGACCTTTTTGTTCTTAATTTTGGAGCCTCACACTAAAACACCTTACAAACCCTTTAATAAATAAGGCCTGATTTAGGAACCATCCTCAGTGCACTTCTAGTCTAGCCAACAAAATTACAGCAAAGACAGATTTTGCTGGTGGCAATGATCAAATATCTTTAGGAACTCATCTTGCACAGCACAAAATAACTTATTGCAGTTATAAGCTACAGCTGCATTAGTATCCAGGACTCCTGGAAAAATATCTCCTTGTGCTTTATCAGCCCAGCAAGCTCCCAATGAAGATGAATTCCTGTTGGGGGTAGCATTCCAGACTGAAAAAGAATGTAGTGAAAAAGCATGACATTTGTCTTCCAATCAGAAAACCAATAAGCACACAACCAGAGGAGGTAGGAAGGGGAGAAATAAACATAAATATTATTTTAAGAGATCTTCTAATGTGCAATATTTATACACAAATAGCAACTAGTGCTACACAAAGTACTCTCAGGTTTGTGAAATATATCGAAGTACAGCAAATTGGAATGAGTCCTGAGTTTCCATTTACTTTATCTAACCAGACTTATCAATTCTTTTTACTCCAGGCTGATAAAGTAGAACTGCAGCAGACAAATGAGCTGGTGGGGCTGACATAATGTGTTGTCACAAAGAAACGGTGAATTAAAAAAAAAACCAAACAACAAACCATGACTTTGATCACCTCTGAGGCTCCTACTTTTCTCAACCCAAATTAGTTGTTTACTCATTCTTTAGGGAATATTCAATATTACTGGGAGGTGAGCTAAGAGAAAAGGAGTGTGCTTGTGAAGGGAATTTACTTCCATTTTATCTCCAGGCAAAATGGAAGGGAGGGGGGGCTTGGTGCTGGTCCTCTGTATCATTAATAACAAAAAGTCACTGGCCTCAAGAATAGGTTCAGCTGCTTAAGTTTACAGGCTTTATTCCTTGAATTTAATGATGCCTTGCCTGATGCCTAGATTAAGTAATGTAAATATAAAGGTCTGGTTTGAATTATAAAACAGAAGTATGAGAGACATGCCAGATGAGAGCTGGAGGACCACAGCTCTGAGCTTCACTGCCAGTGGCAAGGGAGGGAGTATTTTTGACCACTGCCAGCATGGAAATGGAAGTATAAAATTATAATCCAATTACATAAATTATCATTGCATCTGATCTTCTCAGAAATATTTTGGTGTTTATTCCTGATTTTTTTTTTTCTTCTGAAATTATCATTGGACCCATTTTACTTCCAGAGAGCTGAGTCCCAAAGGGGCAGAAGTTATAGCTTTAGGATAGATGCCCAGAATGAATGGCTGGATCATCTTTTTTCTCTCCTTAAGTACTCTGTGCCACATATCCAGGTAGTGAAAACTACTATTGTTCAACTGAGATTAGGACTTTAGAGACAGGAGATATCATTCATTTGTCAGGTCCCCCATGAGTCAGATATAAAATAGGTTCCTAAAACAAGCTAACGGGTGAATGAGAAATGTAAGGCAAAGAATGATGAACCATGTTATGAGGGTTTTTTTTCAAGTGTAACACAGTTAAAATCAACAATGTTTTTGTTCAAGGAAAGGTTATAGAATTTGGCAGCAGTCATTTAAATCAAAGTCATCTGCAGTGTCTGCTGTGGAGTGGCAGCATATCTGAGTACCCTGTTGCAAACTATATCTGTCGTTGATGGTGAAGTTCTGCTCTGCACTTTTGGGTATTTAGTCTCATGTCTTTACATATTTGAAAATTCCTTTCTTCATCTTTCAGCTTTGATGAACCTTCCCAAGAAGCTGCTCTAAAGAAGCAAACAGTACAGACTCTTAAACAGAGGGTGGTGTGGTCTGTAAGCAAACAGGTAAACAATGCATTGAAAGACATGTTAAAGGAGAAGAGAGAATCCCATGTTTATATGTAGCTCATCAGTGTTTATCTGGGTGCTTCTCCAGGCTGTTATTCATTTCATGGAATTGCTTAGAGGAAATTTAGGGCTCTTGGCTTACTAAATACAATGAACAAATAACAAAACACACAAGAGGTTTAGTCCTTCAGCACAACACTGTAAGTTACCCCATTCCTTCGCTCAGCGAGTACAACTGTCTTTTTTTTTTTATTAAAACAATAAGAAATCCCAGATTTTTATTTAATTTGGGAATGATTTCACCTGGAGTTAGCAATCTGAAAGAGGTAAAGTGAAAATTCCTTTAGATTTATTGAGGAAAATGATGGTTGGGCCTGCACTAATATACAGTGATGTGGATATGTAATACAGGTGGAATGACCTAAGTTACCTCCCTGAGGCACCACCTGTGTTGACTATTGAAGCAGCTGGTTTAGGAAAAAACACTGGTAAATGTCTGCATTTTCTCAAAACAAGAGAAGAGGGTTTTTTCATTTTTTTCAACTGACATTCAGTCTTGCAGAGTTTTCACATGAGTCTGGGACCCTCATCAGAAGCAGAAGCTTGAAGAAATGTACCAAATACCATTGAATGCATGATAAAATCTCAAGTTAGTGAACCTACTACCTGCATAGCAAATTACCAACTGCCAGATGTTCAATGGTAGTGAAAGGCTGCAAAATAATCCCTGTATTGAAATGGAAGGTTCAAACCATCTCAAAGAACAAACAGACCCTCCAAACAAGCCTTGCTCACAGATAACTTGCAAACAAAACAGAGCCCGTGTCCTCCAGTGGATTAATTGCTACAAGTACCTGCCATGTTCTCATCACAATTTGGATTCTGTAGCCTTAAGGAAAACAAAGCTTCCACTGCCTGCAGCGATGTCTGAGATGTGTTTGCTGGTGTAAGGAGTGAAGGATTATTCCAAGACGTATTGGTTTGCACACATGTGACAGATCACAGATCTTTCTTAAAGTTAGCTGGGTAATAAATGTACAATGTGCTTCTCAGTCTGACAAAGCGAGATATGATATTAAATAATGAGATCCAATAAGAAATCAATGAGCCTTTGTCTTCAAAAAATTGCATTTTCGATTTTATCATTACAAAAGAATGTCTGTGATTAGATACAGAAAGGCAGGACTATTGATTGTGCAGTCACCTACACCAGGCTAAAAGGCAGATGGTTACAGTATTGTTTGATCTGCAATATTTTGGTGTTAAAAATCTCTTTCAACTATCTGGACAGTGGAAGTAACACAGTGCTGCACCTTGCTTGAGATACCTGAGGACCCAATGCACAGAGAGCCTTGAAGTCTGCTGAAGTTGGTACTTCCAGTGGTGAAAACTCACTGAAGTAAAAGGGAAACTGAATCAAGGAAAAATCTGTTCTTCCACGTAAAAAAAGGAAGTCAACATGCCTGCTTGGATTTTAGATCTGGCTGTTGACATGTCTATTACATTGAGCACCAGCTACTTGGCTCATTTTCACTGGTTTTGCTCAAAACATGCATTTATAAATATTGCAAACCCTGATGACAAAGACTGAATTTGTTGCTCTAAATTTTACATGACTGTATTCTGAAGTGAACTCTGACATCCTGTGGGCACAAGAAAAATGACCATTATTTATCTACTGTATTTAAAGAAATGATTCTGTCATAGCAGTAGAAGTAGTACTTGAACAAACATATATACATATATGTGTACATAATAATTTAAAATGAACAGTATACTAGCAGGAACTTAACATTTGCTCTTGGGTAGGAATTTCAGAAGCTTTCCAAACAGCACTTTCATTTTTCACTGTTTGTAGAACTCCATTTCTCTTGTGTCTGTTGTCCTATCAGAGGATAAGAGGATAAAATTTTGGGTATACAGTGTTAATCTTTCAAGTTTTCTCTATAAAAGCAGAGTCAATAGCTCCATTTCTCCAATTAAAGCAAAGTCTTTAATTATAGGATGCTTTGAGTTGCATGTTTGACCACCACTCATTTTTAATTAACTGAATTCCTCTTAAGACACTATGGATAATCATTGCCAGCTAACTTACCATGACAGAAATAGTAGGAAACACTGACATCTTGTGGGAAAAGAGAGTACTTTTCTCAATTGATGTTAGTGTCAAATAGTGAGGACTACTTTAGTCAAGAAGTTAGTAGATCTACAGAATTCAGAGAGTACAGAATTCCATACATACATTAAATTACCTATAGGTACCTCATAGTCAGAGAATCATAGAAACACAGCACCAGAGAATCATAAAATCATAGAATCACAGATGGTTTGGGATGGAAGGGACCTTAAATATCATGCAGTTCCTTCCCCCTGCCATGGGCAAGGACACCATAGACTAAATGTGGAATGGGTATGTACTTACAGAAATAAACATACACATGTATACATACACATACAACCACCCACAGAGGAAAGCCAGTGATTATAATATTTATTTCTCTATAATTGTTTTTAACAGTTTTTACTGCAACTTGGGACTACATTTCTGCTAACTTTATGAAACAGAGTGTATAGTCTCTGTGATTCTCAAAAGGACTAGTTCCAAAATTTCTGCTTTTTTGTTCTCTTTTCTTTTTATTTATTTTTTTGCCTAACAGAAATATCTAAGATATATTTTCCCCTCTGAAAGTATATAAAAAAGCATAGCATTGAGAAAAAGAGCACAACCGTAAAACGGAGGGAGACAGTGTGTTGAAAATACAGGGTAGAAAAATGCATTAGACATTAAAAAGTACCACTAAAAAATGTAGTTCTCAGCCTGTTCAGTATTTATCTCAACACCTTGTATTTCAATCATAAAGTAGTACATGCAGCAATTCAGTGATGGGAAGGCACACTCAGTGCATGGTGGTGTGGAGCAGCAGTGGCATCTACTGGCCACAGTCATCTTCTGACATGTAAAATTTCTCTTATTAAATCTCTTCCAAGCTGTCTTAAATACCTCCCACCCCTTAGTAAATGGATGATGATAATGATGATGATGATGATGATGATGATGATGATGATGATGAAAACTTCACCCTTCTACTCCTGGTGCCTGGAGAAGCCTATTGCAGATGTGTTCTGGTGATGTAGAGGATGGGGCCATCTGAGTATATTTTATAAAGCATAGAATAATAGAATGGTTTGGGTTGGAAGGGACTTTAAAGATCTCTTCGTTCCAACCCCCCTGCCATGGCCAGAGCCACCTTCCACTAGACCAGTTTGCTCAAAGCCCCACCCAGCTTGGCCTTCAACACTTCCAGGGATGAGGAATCCACAGCTCCTCTGGGAAACTTGTGCCAGTGTCTCACCACTGTCATATATATTATGTAAGTATTATATTATTTCAAGAACAGTGGAAATAAGCCCTGTCACTAGTCCCAGCCAAGCAATTTCCCCCAGAGTTTACGTGCTACGCATTGCACAGAAAAGAAGTGGCAGAATGGAGAGTTAGCTTTTCTTGGATGTGATCTGACAACAGAGATGTATCTAAAAATACCAATACGTAGAAATACCCAAACCTCTTTTGTCCCAGGAAAAAGCCTTAGTCTCCAAGTCACTCCTTCTGTTCTCTGAAGTTTGTTTCTTGAAATGTCAGGGAGTAAAAAAAATGCAGCTAAAATCTGTGTGTGGGGTTATCTCTCGTTGCAAATGCAGGTGCAACACTCAAACAGGCAAACCATGTGCTGCCAGTGTCAAAAATACAAATTGTTTCATGCTATAGGACTAAATTTTAACCCTTTTTTTTCTTTGTTCTTTTCTGATGCTCAAAAACTACTTTTTTTTTTTTTTAACCATAGTCTCTCCTGCATTGAAGGGTACAAAAAAGATGGTAAAATTGAATTAATTATTGGATTTAGCAGGTCCACTAAGTACCTGTTCTTCAGATAAGGACAGTAGTCCACAACTCAGTGAATTTCAGATAACACGTAAGGAATAGGCTCCTAGTATGGGACTTTTTATTTTCTTGAGCCCTCCTCAGGACCTGGTGTGTGTCAGAGCTTGTAATATAGCTGTGGAGTTAGAAACTCAGGAGGATTTTGGGCCAAAATTCCCTCTTGTCTCCATGGCTTTTGGACTAATTATACGACTAGCAGAGAAACAATCCTGCTTTTTTTCCCTCTTTGCTGAACCTGAGGTGCAACTGGCATATGGAAAGTCAGGCATATGTATCACAGAGAGCTTAAAGGCTCCCTAATTTCAACTTTTGTTGGAAGCTGTCAGCAAAACTCAACAGAAATGTGGTGAACCATGTCCCCAGAGCATTTGCAATTGTGGGAAAACCAAGGGACATTTAAACCAGCTGCCTATGAAGGTTTGCTATGAGGCTTACAGTCTCCAAAATCTCAATATGCAACCTGGGATTAATAAAAATTTGATTTCACAATATCTGGTAAGAAACTGAGAAAATTTGAAAATGTTTCTTGGTGTTTAATGGTTGGACACTTAATAGGGTGCCTTTGTACAAAGGAGACTTTGCAAAGTTTCTGGAAAGAAACTCTTTTCCATAAAGTTGGACTCAGTTCACCCACTATCTTAGATATATATTTTCTGATGTGGTCTAAAATATTGATTTAATTACTTTGGCCAGAAAATGGCTTAGGTATTTAGTTTTTATGTAAATATTTACATTGCAGATGTCTACTTTAGGTGAGATGAATCTCACTATGGGTGTCTGCTTAGTTCTGGTCATTTAGGTCTTGGTTCAGCCATGAGCCATTTGATAATAGGTGATCTTTAAGGTTGTTTTGAATTAAACTAGATGATATTTAAGGTCCCTTCCAACTCAGACCATGCTATGATATCAACTGTATATTGCTTTGGGAGTTCCCTGGTTAGTTCAGTCTGTGTCCTCCAATAATGTGTGGCTTTCAGAGAGCTTGCAGCATCTCCAGGGACATTAGATCTTTATGCTTAGTTGAATGAAGCCCTTAAACTACTTCCAGAGTCAGTAGAAAGGTACTTTCAGAGGAAAGCTCAGAAACTTGGCAGATGTGTAACTCAGTCTGATATATATGATCTCACTCTGGTTTTGCTCAGGTTTGCACACAGAGATTCTGAGGGACTGAGTCCCATGTCAAGTAATAATGAGAGAGTTTGGATGGAAGGCAGATTTTTTTGTTTGTTTGTTAAATATTAAAGAGAACTAAATGACTCAGCATAACAACAGTAATAATGAATTAGACCTAAGATCCTCCCACCCAACCATCCCGTCTCCAACAGTGGCCAAAGGTAGATAGCTACTCCTTAAACAGAGGGGTTGGACTGAGTTGTTTGTAACATCCACACAGTACCACACCTTATGTTATGACTGTATCGAGGATGGTGGATTATAAAGACAGTATAAGGTGGGGGTGATATTTTCCCAGAATGTTCTCCCAGGCTTTAGTACTCTGAGCTAAAGGACGTGATTTCATAAATAAAAACAAATAAACAAACAAACCAAAATCAAAACCATTCCCAAAACTCTAAAAAATTGAGTTATTTCTTGCTTTAAATTGTCTAGTCGATATTTGAACTCATAGAAAAAATACAAAACCCAACCCCCCAACAAAATTTCACTGATGTATTTTAACTCAGGGTAGAATTGAGTAAATACTAAAAAAGATTTCTGGCAAACCTGCATTCAGATTTCAGACAGGTGCTCTGCGGTTTTTATTCCTCCTTGCACTGTTGCTCATACGGAGAAATAATTGGACAATATTATGGGAAGCAGCTGCATTCTCATGCAAACAAGGGTATTTGCTCATGAACCCAGGTATTCATCATCACTGCATGGTGAGCATTCTCCCCAACCCACCAAAGCATTTCTGCATGGGTTTAGTTCACATCAAAGGGATCATTCCTGTTTTAAAGCAAAGCAGGAATATACTTTGCTGGATAATGTTGCTTGTACAACACATTGCTTTGTACCAGGAATATTCTTCAACCATTCCATTGACCTTGCTGGGCCAGTCACCCAAGGCAAAGCAGAGGAGAAATGAGCAACCCATGGCAGGGAACAGCTTGTGAATCAACAGAGCTGCTAATTGTATGTCCTCTGCTAATTCAAAGAAAAAGGGAAGAGTGACATCATAAAGCAGAAATCCCCTGAACTCAGAAAATCCCCTTCTGCTTTCCTGCTCAGACAGCACACCGGCCTTTGGTGTGATTTATATTTCTCCAATATTAGATGCCTAAAACTTGGTTGTATAAATCTTTATTAGTCACCTAGGTGGTTTCTACTGCTATAAATGAGCATCTTCCACAGAGGAAACAATATGGGTTCGAGGAAAAAAGAATAAAGCTTTAGAACAATAAATCAAACACGTTTCCTAGAAATATTTAATATGATAATGTCTAACAGTCCATCAGAAAGTATTCCTGCAATAAAATACACAATCTTACCTGCCTATTCAGGAACCTAAGCAGTTCATATTAACAAGTGCCTAACTTTTTGTCTTGTTTAGTCTAATTTCACACTATTGCTTTTCCCCCTTATGAACAACCTTATATCTAGATGAAGGTGTTGTTATCATTCTCTTTTCCAAAGAGATTAAATTAACATGTGCTTTCTATTATGGGATACATATGCCTTTGTTGATGAAATTTTGGAAAAAAATTAAAATGTGATTTTTTTTTTGACCATTCCTAATAATCATGACACATTTTGTGCCCAGTATCTTTCCCTCATTTACATCTCTATGTCTTCTCAGGAGGTGAAGGTCAGGTAACACTTAAATACTTACTTTTAAAGGTGTTGGTAAGTACAACCACAAAATGAACGTGTGAGTCTGACTCAGTTGCCTGAACACAGGTTCTACCACCATTTGAAATAACAGAGGGGAGCCAGCATGTCTGTGTGGGTTTGCATGCAGAGCACAAACCTGTGAGAGATCAGTTTTCATGCAGATGACAACTAGAAAACCCCAGGACACTCAGGTGTCTGATAGATATTGCATTTTTGAGGTGAGATCCCAACAAATGCCTGTATGCATGTGAAAGGAAAGAATGAAGAAAGTAGTGTACTCCTTAAATTATCAGGAAAAAGTTAAATATGCTGTGCACATCCTTTGCAGGAGGAAAGGTGAGGTTTTTTTGTGGAATTAGGGTACTGTGTGAGGTATTAAAGGAATACCTCCTGTCAAAACCTATAAAGAAATGTGTGCTTGGTATCCCTTCCACTGTAATCAAGGGAAGGAAATAAATATCCCAGAGGATAATCTGGTTTAGGAGATTATTTAAGGTGGTCAGGATTTTCAGGACCTCTAGAACAGAGTCTAACAGGAACATAGGCTGTTGACATACGTGAATTAATTATGGGCTCAACTTCTTTGGGTTTAAGGGACAATTACAGACTCATGCCTAAGTGGCATCTGAGAAGACATGGTCACTAATGGGACCCACAGAAATGTGGCCAATGTGATGACTGACCTTTGAGAGACCAGTGCTCACCAGTGCACCAACAGCAGACTGGGCAAAGGCACCCGGAATATTTCACCTGGTCCTCATGTAGGCGACTGAATCAAGTTCTTAAGGCACCTGTGTTTAGAGCCTGTGTGTGGATGTTCATGGCTTTCTGGGTGTCCAACATCCATTATAGATGATGGATATTTGGTTAATATGATCAAAGAAGTCTAGGGAATGACTCAGTTTTCCCCATTGTGTGTACTACTCTATGTAGAAACACCTACGTGTGGAGACCAAGACCTCAAGTTCTTGAAACTAAAACATATTAAACAACCTATGGCATTCAAAACTGCAACATGGCAAATACCAGAGGCTCTTTGCATGCAGGAACCTTCCTGGAGCAGGATCTGGAGGCAGCACACTCTAGGACAACCTGCACATGTGATACCAAACATTCAGGCAAAGCATTTGTGAGGGTTTAACCACAGCTGGCAACTAAGTACCTCACAGCTGCTCACTCACTCCCCACATGGAGAGCAGAATTGGAAAAAAAGAAGGTAAAACCCACAAGCTGAGGTCAGAATAGTTTAATAATTAAAATAAAAGAAATTAAATACTAATAAAATGATAATAACAACATTAAAATAATAGTAATGGTAAAGGACACGACAAAAAGACAGTGAGAAATAAACCCCAAGAAAGACAGGTGATGCACAGTGCCATTGCTTATCACCTGCTGACCAATGCCCAGCCCATCCTGAGCAGCAATTGGCCCATCCTGGCCAGTTTCCCTAAGTTTACATATTGGGCATGACATTCTATGGTATGGAATATCCCTTTGGCCAGTTGGGGTCAGCTGTCCCAGCCATGCTTCCTCCTGGCTTCTTTTGCACTTCCTCACTGGCAGAGCCTGGGAAACTGAGAAGACCTTGGTTTAGGACAAGTACTACAATGAGAACATCAATGGGTTCCAACATTATTGTCATACTAAATCAAAACACAGCACTGTACCACCTACTAGGAAAAATAATTAACTCTATCCCAGCAAAACCCAGGACAGCATTTCAATTAGATGCTTAAATTTAGACAATGCTAATGTTCCTAAAAGACACAATAACTGTTACTGTGAGGAACACTGTTCTTTGATTATCATCTTTGGGATTTTTATAGTCACTTCGAGGGAGAAGACTTCTAGGAACTCACATACATCAGTCAGCATCTCTGCTTCTGCAAAATTTTAAGAAGAAAAATTCATTCCAGCAACTCTTTTTTAAATACACTGGTCATCTCATCCCGAAAAGGAATGTATTCCGTGTGAAGAGGACAGAAGTTTGTGTTGATGTTGAATAAAAGACGTTGATGTACTACTGTTGTATTACTCTTTACCTAACCTTTTCTCTAACAATTGATTTTGCACAGTTTTAAACTCCTCCAGCAATGCTTTTGGAATACCTGAATGTTGTTAGTATAATAAGTCAATAATTAAAATACTTTCACACTGAAGTGCTCTTTAGGCAATGAATTAAAAACAAACTTGTAAGGATGGAAGAGAAATCCTGAATGCAGAGGGAGCTGAGTCTCTGTGTCAGTGTGTGGTTTGGTTTTTGGGTTGGGTTTTGATGGGTTTGGTTTTGGTGGGTTTGGTTTGTTTGTTTTTGTTATTGCTGTTTCTTATTGAAAAATACAGTTCAGGGACAGATGAAACTCCATCAACTTGTGTCAGATTTTTCACATAACTCCAGCCACGAAAATTGTTGACCTTGTAGAAAAGATCTATTGTGGTGCTGAATCAATTTTTGATATTTAGATTTAACTTCTTTTCTAGAGAAAAACCATCTCCAGCCCTTCCTATGGACATCCTGCAGGTACACAACATATCCTACACTCTTAACACCTCCCCATTCAACAGTTCACTGTATTCTGTAGCCCAGGATTCTAGATTTTTCTCCTGCATTAGGGAGGGAGAAGCTCTTCTTCCCTCAGGATAGATCTGATTGGCTTTGTGGCATCTAGCCCTGGAATAATTCAAACTTTGGTTTCCGTTTCTTGTCTTATATAAAACAATCTTTTCAAGTAAACTTCCCATCTCTAAATAACACCTGTGATTTTCATCTACTACTGCAGAACATTTCAGGATTCCCATGACAATGCTGACTTTGACAGATATAAATGTTGAATTTAATAGTTATATTTTAATTTGGGATGTCACTTTACGAGATGAATGGTGCCTTGAGTTTTTGGTATGACCAGTTCCTCAAGACACGACAGCTTTCAATATGAGTAACATCCCAGAAGAAGGACTGGAAATAATCTGGGATATTGCCAGCTTCAAAGCAGCATCAACAGCAACTATAATTCTTTACAGAGATTTGTTTAACATGATCTTACAATCCCTCTGTGAAGGAGATTTCATAGCAACTGACAATACCCTATTGTGATTAACTTCTCATCAGAAATTTTTTCCTGCTATGTCAGTCAGATCTTCCTTGTTTCTTGTCCTATTCCTGGTGATCATGGAGCACAAATTACTTCTTTTGTCTTTGAAGTATTTTTAGATGTATTTTGAAGCAACACTTATTCCACGAAAATAATTTTATCTTGCCTTTCTCCTCAGTTAGGGCCAAATTTTTACCAATTTTTCCTGACTTAGATTTTCCAAAATACTCATCCCTCTGAGTAACACTTTTGGGGAGAATCATCCACTCAGAAAGATGAATAGATAGTCAAATATTAATGAGAGCAGACAAAAATTTTCCTCTGAAAACTGAGAAGTTCTGTATACTGGAGTATGGAATTACTTTTGGTTGCATTAAATGAAGTGGTATTAATTATTTAATACATATATTTCAATTTTTTAGTATTAAAGTGATAACATATTTCATATTATGATATACTTTATGAATTTTGTATACAACACTGTATAATAATATATTATGAATAAGAATTGATGAAAAATACATAATTTGTTTTTAACCTTCCTGGTGGTAATAGAATAGTAACACCACTTTTAAAGAAAAATCATGATGAGAAGATCTACTATAATTCAGAGAGTGGAATGTTCAGCTCATTTATATCTTAAAAATAGCTAATCTTTATTTTGCTTACATCTTTCAAGAGCAATGAGACACTTTTCCAGTAGGTGGTGATAGAGAACTTCCCAAAAAAAAGAAAAAAAAAAAAGGCGACTGGCTGTTGTGGGTTTCCCTTCCCTTGTTTTTGCACGATCTGACTCCAGATCAGCATCGAAATAAATGGCATATTTGTTTGGCGATCTCATAATAGGAATATCGTCTGTGAACTATTTTATGTTTCCTCTACCATTCTGGTTTTCTTCCCTAGAAAGACATTTTTTGCAACATAATCTGGAAGGAAATATGAAGCTGTAATTACTATTATGCTGAATAATTTTTGTCTTAGGTCCTCAAATTTGGTTGTGGGAAACACTTCAGCCTCCTCTCCTCCCTTTCCTCTGAGCTGGCTGGATGCTGACAGTCAGCAATTTCTCCATTTCATTTCAGTTTGAATTCCAAGTGTTACAGAAATGTTGTCTTTGCTCTTAATCTTGGTCTTCATGTAACAAATTTTAATAACAGAAATAAACATTTAAAAGTTTCAAATATGTAAGAATGAGGGAATTAGATCCAGTTGTGCAAAATTCCATAGCCATCTCAAATTAACCAGTAGTGCTTTGTAGGGAAAATTACAAATTATGAAAAGATATTTACACATAGGATGAAAGTGGGTTTTGATATTTCAACCCTGTCAACCAATCTCCTCAGAATTCACAGGGAAAAAAAATAATCAAAAGAGTTTTATAAGCTTCAGAAGAACGATTAAGTTTTTCATGAGCTTAAATTTTGATAAATGCATCCAAGATCATCTCTCAGACACTTTACTGGATGTTTTGGACACTGTCTGCCTGAAGGAATGTGGCCATAGGTGATATACAAGTCCCAGTGACATACTCTGATGTGCAGAGCATTGATGAGGATGGTGGGAAAACATGGGCTAAACCTGAAAAATCTGGTGAATCCACGTCACTCATATCTTGAAGTGGAATCAGAGCAAGACAGACCTCACTGCAGAAAGGGTGCATGTATATCCTAAGGTATCAGTGTTGCACTTCTGGTGTTCTACTCACTTGGAAATGATTATATGTGTCTCCCTTTTGCTATTGAACATAAGGGAAGATATTAGGTTCTCACAAACCTTCCAAGGCCCGTTTCTGAACTTGTATAAAATCATTACTGTGAAAGAAGGATGTAAATTACTGTTGTTCACTGTAATAGAATGAACTGAGGAACATGATGTGTTTTTATCTTGCCTTTCTGAAAATAAAAAAACAAGTGAAAACCATTTCATGTTCGTGCAGCTTTTCCTCGGAAACTGAGATTGTTTTACTTTCCCTGAAGAAACTGCAGTAATCCTGCACCAAATCACTGTGATTTGGAAAAGATTATGGGAACGCTTCAAAACAATGATCAGATCAAAATAAGATCAAAATAAAATGTCTTAGTTTACCAGCCAAGCAGAAATGCTTTACTTGAGGTCAATCTAACACTAATCTCACTTTTCCTGAGCTAACCTTTTAGGATTATGGGAACTGTTTTTCATTGCCCTGGCCTTAACTTCTGTTTTATTGGGTAGACTTACAAAGGTATATCTTCTAGGTGCTGCTGTATTTGTGTCCCTGAGGACAATGACAGAGCATGACAGAAGAAAAAAGGTTTAATGGGAAAATATTGACCACTCATACTCCTAGTATATATTTTGTTGATTTTTTAAAGACAGTTTTTTGGTCTTATTTGTATCCGGTAGTTTGGACATGAGGTTCCAATTCAGTGGGTCTGTAAGGGTCAGAATATACCTGCCATGACTCCAAAGTAGACAGGGAGCTGCCAGGACATGACTTAACATAATTTTTAATTGAGTACTAAATGCCAGACTAAGCCAATAGAAAAACTTCAATGAGTAACACCTGCACCAAAAAAAAAAAAAACAAAAACAAAAACAAAAAAACCAAACAAACAAAAAACCAAACAAACAAAAAAAAACCAAACAAAAAACCCCCCAAACAAACAAAAAAAACCCCCAAAAACAAAAAAACCCAAAAACCAGAAAACAAAAAAAACCAAAAACAAAACCACCAAAAAAACCAAAACAAACAAACAAACACAATTTTGCATACCTGAGCAAATTTGCTTACCTGAGCAGATTTCCACCCTGAATTGCTAACTTCATATTTGTTCTAATAAAAACCAGGCCCAAATATCAGGTCTGTCCAGAGACAAGCATCTTGTAAGCAAGTGTTAGGAGAACACTACTGGGGGTGAAAAATGTGATGCTCCGAACAACTTCATTCTCTTCCAAATTACCATAGGAACATTAATTTGATTGTGTACTTCCTACAGCACTGCTAATTAGTTATCTCATATTAATTATAGTAATTACATACACACCTATCTATAGGACTATTAGGCAGTTTATAGGAAAAAAAAAATGAACGAAGATGTTCTTGATGCAGTGCAGCTAATCAGCTAACAGCTGCTGTTGGTCCCAGAGTTGCTAGTTAACACTTGAAATACTGTACAAAGGGATACTCTCACAATTCTAGCTAATAAAAACCTTTTCAAGTCATTCCTAAACAAATATGTTCGATCTGTGTATTCCTCTTCATCTGCTGACATAACCAGGGATCAGAATTAAATACTAATATGACTAAGCAGCAATACAAGAATCATCAAGGGCTTGTTTTTGTGAGGACATATTACCAGGGAACAAACAGAACATGTTTTAGCAGAGGAAAAGTAGTCTTTGTAAATATAGGCCAATAAATATACTTTCATACCAATAAAATGTTTTTATCAGCAGTCTATGAGTAGCTTTGTCTCGAGAATCATTTCTGTCCTTGCCATGATTTTATAGAATGGGGTGGGTGATGGGAAAAGACTCCTCCTACCAAATGAACTATCATAGAAAATACCCAGAAAGGGATTTTCATCAATGGGCTGGAAAGCAGCACATTCTGCTAACGGGTGGTTCACAGTGATGTTCCCAAAACTAACATCAGTGTGATGTTCCTTCCTATCAGCTATGAAATGCATTTCTTTGTTTTACACAAGAATCTACAAAAAAAAAATAAAAATAGAGACTATGTTCAATTTTACATCCCTGTTCTATGTGGCTCAAAATCCCAGCTCTGGTTCCTATTCCTTCCTGTATATACAAGGATGGCCTGATACAAGAATAACATGTTCTACTGAGAAATTCATGGGCTTTGGCTCCCAGTGCCTGTGATGCTTGTGAGTACAAGACACTCAACAACAGATTCACTTGGTTTCAAGACTAGAAGAAAACATTAGATCCTCTGCTCCAACTTCCTGTGAATTATAGGCCAGCAAGTTCTACCTGCAGATCTCACACTGATCCCACCCTGTCAGATGTCTCACCAAGGGATTAATGCAGCATTGAAAGCTGTGAGGGTCTCACACCCATTTTTCTCTCCTAACTTTCACTGCCACAAAATGTTAAGCTTCAAATTCCACTGTTTGATTCTGTTTCTGTCCCCTTCACTGTGTTACAACCTCCCATTACACCCCATCTTTCCTTCCTGTGAGGGACATGGACCAAAGCTGTTTCATCTCTGTGTCTTTACAGCACCGAGTCTCTCCTGGAAGGCTTTTTCTGCAACCTTTTTGATTTTTGTGGCTCTTTTCTTTCTTACAAAGTAATTAAATTGTTTGTGTAAACAAAATGGATCCCCTGCTTTGCTTTCTATGCAAATCAGAGCTCTACCATGATGGAAATCATATTCATATTTATCATTAAATCCATCACACAGCTTCCAGCCTGGAAACTGCATTGCCATTCGTCCTCAGTCAGTTGTTGCATTGCCACTACTGCAAACCTTTATTTTTGTGTATTTTCTTGACAGATCTGACAAGAATTATGCACATTAAAAGAAACAAGTCCTGTTTGAAGTAAAAAAAAAAACAAAAAAAAAACAACCCCAAAAAACTACCAAGAAATTGTTTAATAAAATGTGAAATTCTTTGGTTACACTGAGATCCAAGGAGCAAATAAATATCCTGCTTGTGTTTCACTGACTACCAAGGAAAGTTTGCTGCATCTTTAGCTGCATGTGCTGTTATGTGGTGTGCAAGTTATGTGGGAGTCTATATCTGGGCCTGAATGTGCAATATATCTGTTTTTTCTACTTGGAGAAGTGGTAAGGATTGTGTGTATTTGACATCCAGGTCCACAACTCTATCATGTCTCCCAGAGTTTTGGAAAATTTTACAACTTTCTGACTGAATATCAGATTAATTTGTCCTTCTGACTGTATTAGTTGTATGTTGTAGTTTAAACCATTCTAGCTGCTCTTCTGAGAAGCAGATAAATACCATGAGAATCTGATGGTTAAGAATTTGCAAAGCAATCCATGAGCTGATATCTGCTTTAAAAAAAAATACTCAGAGAACATATGAGAGGAACAAATTTATTTAATAGCTCAGAATGCCATTGGTCAAGTTACACACTTTGCTCTAATTGCTTCTGAAAGCCTGTCCATCAGCATCCTCCATCTTAAAAAGAGCCCAGAAATCCTTTAGTAAAAGAGAAATATCAGAATCTATAGGACAAAAAAATGTTGTTCGATCCAGGTTTCCTGCTCTTTGAAGGCAACTGTTTCTCCCCCCTGCACAGGAAGAGGTTCAAAGTAATTTCAGTTCCATTTTATTTACACACCTCAGTTGTAAGGTGAAATGTTTAGATGGGAGGAAATCTGAACTAAAAAATCCATAAGATTGTTCATGCCCCATAAAGTTCTCTTATACTGTTTCAAAACCAGTCCTCATTTAGAAAGCTTTGTTTAAGTAAAATATTCTGGAGCCATAATTCCTAACTTTAGCAAAATTAATTGCCAACAAAGCACAACAAAGCTGGCGAAGGAGCACAAGTGTGATGGGGAGTGGCTGAGGATGCTGGGGGAGCTCAGCCTGGAGAAAACCAGGCTCAAGAGGGACCATATTGCTCCCTGCAACTCCCTGAAAGGAGGTCGTAGACAGGTGGGGTTGGTCTCTTCTCCCAAGCTGCAAGTGAATGGACAAGAGGAAATCACCCCAAGTTGCACCAGGAGAGGTTTAGATTGGACAATAGGAAAAAAGTGTTCACTGCAAGAGTTGTCAAGCACTGCCCAGGGAGGGATTCAAAAGACATGTAGAAGTGGCCCGTGGGGACATGGTTTAGTGGTGGGCTTTGCAGTGCTGGATTAACTCTTGGACTTGAAGAATTTAAAGGTCTCTTCCAACCTAAACAATTCTGTGATCCTATGACTCTTATAACAGCCTTAACCAGGAAATTTTTCAGAAATGTCAGCAGGGGTATTTGAGCCTTTTAATTGCTCATCCCAGACAATGACTAATGCAGTCGAATGAATGCAGGTGTAAAGTAGGCTGTGGACTGGAGGATGAATTTATGAGACTGAATTGAAGAAAAAGAGAATTTCATGTCATTATCTGTAGGTTTAGATTAAAAGCAGGCTTGTACCACAGGGAGATTAAAAGTATTAGGAAAAAACCTTTAAAGAAAATGTTTTACCAATGACTTTTTACAAGTTTATTAAGTGTAGCATACCCCTGTCTTATTAGATGCCCAGATTAGGCTACATTGACCCTGCCTCAGCTGTCTGTAGTAAAGGGAGAATAGTGTATACAAGGGTTAACATCACCAATGATAAGGGTAAAATGCTAAGCAGACTAAAATATTTGTGCGTAAATAGAAAGCAACATCAAATAGCTTAACATTCCATATATATTCTCATTAGACTGGTATTCTAATTGCACTAGTATCCAATGTTATCTAAGGACATTAACAAAAACATCCATTGATGTATTTGGGATAAACAGATAGTCCTTTGAACATAAAAGGTCTGAAGAATTATCTTATTTTATCTTCTATGACCATATTAGCTGGATAAACTGTAAGACAAACTTATGATCTATATCCCTACAGGATATAAGCTTCTCCCTGTAAGATTTGCACCATAAAGTTTCTGCAAAGATATCAATGAATTTTATCCAGAGATATAAAAACATGGGTAGTGGAGTGGTGTTAATACCCCAGGTAATGTCAGTGTATTGCATTACATAAATATTGTTCCTAGAAAACAAAGTTTATGTCAAAGTTGCCTCTAATTGCAGTAAAAAAAATGCTGCAAGAGTTAATATCCCACCTAACATATTCTGAGTGTTTAGTCGGTGTTAAATATCTGCATGTGAGTTAGTTCTCACCCATAAACAAACCTGAGAACTTTGAGTAAAATTTTGATTGATTGAGAGCATCAAAATTTGAGAAATCTAGAATTCTTTGATGATGCTGCTGCTGAAGATGATGAATTTAGGTAGACTTATTAGATGCTGAAATATTTTTACCAAAAGCAAGAAGTTGCAAAACCTTTTTCAACAAGTCGTGAATCTTCCGATACTCAGCCCTTTTTCTTTGAAGAGAGTAGTCATGGCTTTCCTACCACAGGACAAAACTTTTCACCTGCCTATAAAAGATACAAATGGAACAGGAAAGAAATGAGTGGGAATAAATTTATAATTTATATTCTTTTCTCCCAACTGTCAGTGACTTTCTTTATGTTTCCAGGCAACTCTCCTAACCAGAAAAGCCTTTTTTTTCTGAGAACTAAATAACTGACATGCTTTGCACAAAGGTCTGAGGCATCTTGACACAAGTGAATGCATTGTCTTTATCCCATAATTCCCCAGGCAAACCTGACCACAGCTCTTGAGTAATCTCTAATTCTGGTATCCTCCTCTAACAGCCTCCCTTCTCAGTCAATGAGAAACTCTTGAATGAGTAAAATGACATTATGACATTCGCCAAATTTCAATTTTGTTCAGTCAATTAGCAGTAGCTTCAATCTTGTATTTCAATTGATTAGGCTAAAATTACCACAGTAAATTTCCATCCTGGAGGGTATAAAAGCCCTCAGACACTGGGTATATGTGTATCTCGTGTACCTCTCCAGACTGAGCTGCTGTAGCTAATACACTAATGAAAAGGTTATGTGAGGCAAACTGAATATGGAAAAAAAATTGAAGACTGAAAAGTTAAATAGGTTGCTTTAAACCTCTTAATAGAAATGGGATGGGGTGCTTTTTTTTATTTCTTCTAATAGTAGCAAACGCCTTTCTGTAAGTGCTTCTTGCAGATATTAAATGTAACAAATACAACAGGGAGTGCTTTTGAAATAGCAGATGAATTGAAACAGTGGGAAGAAAAAGGAATAGGAATGGGATGGGGGATAAGATACTTCAGACTTAATGTATTGCAGAGAGAGAGATAATTCTATGGGCTAAAAAAATCAATCTACAGACTATCTTTTTGCTTCACTGAATGCAGAACTCCAATCTCAAAACAAATAAGAATGCATTCTCTGTCATTTTACATACGTTATTTTACTTTTTCTGTGAAAAATAAACCCCTCTTGCAACCCCTTTATAAAAAACAGGACTGTGAACCATGAAAAGTGAATGTTTTCTGCTGTGAAATCCTGGATTTAGGAGAATAAAAAAGTACTCCATGACCAAAGCCACTGGACAGAAAACATTCTCAAAGCTCTGTTCTGATTTAAGCAGTATGGGAATTTTCCATTCATCATGGAAACTTCCTAGTGAGAGTCTGTGTCCCTCCAACCCAAGCAGAAGGAGAGACAGGGAGGGCTAGAAACCTTTCAAATTCCCATTATGGAATGCAAAGACAGGAAGAAATTTATCTGGCTTTGAAAGTTGATGAGACTTAAAAATTCAGGCTGTGACTCTTCTGCTTTCAAAAGTACCTTACGTTCTAAAGAATAAATAGGACCATTAGTGTTTCAGTATAAGAATAGAAGACTGTTGATCTTGCACCATTGATGGTCTGATGTAGATCCTCAGATAAAACAGTTTAAAATGGGTTCATATGATGAGTTCAGGCAGCTGAACTATATGTGTCTGAAGCCATCATCATGTCATCTTGTCTTCTACCCTTAGGAAATCATAAAATCAGGCAAGGGGAAGGACTAGATTTTTCCCACTTGCCAGCACAATGCTGATCCCTAAAGCCACTGTCTGCCAAATGATTGTTTGCTTTTATCTTCTACAGTCTTTCCTGACAAATAAATGAAAAGGTATTTTGTATTTTTAATCCAAGATGTAGCACTTTCCTAGTGGTTTACATATCCTAAAAAAGACTAAGATATAGCCATGAAAAAAAGTTTCTGGTTAGGTTTGGACAAAAATGTTTTTCTTCCAACTTCATTCAAGGTTTGCTTTATTCTCCCAAAGGACTCTGTCTCAATGACCAAGGTCGTAAAGATCTGATGTCTCTCCTTTTGGAAATTATTTGAATCAGTTTTACAGAAGCGTGGAGGAGCAAAAGTTTGAATTGAGACCTTAATTTGATTAAACAATCACATAACTACAATGAAAAATGTCATATCCGACACTGTCCTGGAGAAAAGCACATCCTCAGATGAACAAACAATTTGACAGTGCACATCAACTTACCTATAATGGAGTCATTTCCATGAAGTTGATGGAGGTTCTCTAATTTTCACTCCTAAAAAATGGAAACGTTTCTTATTGTTTTCTTCGGTGGGTCACAGGGATAATTTCCTTTCTAGAGCTTATTTTTCCTGTTGTTCAAATGACTTCACATGCCCTGTCTTGCCCACCCTAGAAATGTATCACTGCAGGCCCTTGCAGTGCTTGGCAGGGCTGTGTGCCTAAAGTTCATTTGCTTAAGTGATAATAAAGTGTGGTTCAGGCAGAGGAGAAAAAAATACATTACGTGTTGAAGCAAAAAAAAGTTGTAAAATTGCAGGGAGCACCGAAAGTGATGGCACTTCAAGATGGTTGATTTGTCATCTTCTCAACATGTGGTGCCATTAAAACTTTCTAAGAAACTTGGTTTAGAGCTCCCCTCTCCTCCTTTTCTCCCTTCTCAGAGTCTCCATTACATTAAGGACATATAAACAAACAACACAAGGTTTTTTCAGGTTTAGGAAAAGCTCAGAATTTGACTTGGAAAGGGAAGAAAATGATTGGATAAATTGTGTTCTCCTCCATCACCTACTAGGCCAGCTACTCTCTTGCTTCTGGGGAGTGATGGTACCTGTTGAGCGTTGAACAATGTGAAGAGATATGCTAGGTTTGATGTTTCTCTACTGAAAGATTAACTAAAGATTCCAGATGGAAATTAGAAATAGGTGGACTGAACATGTCACCCTGGCCTTTCATTTTGAGATTGTCACAGAGAAGAAACAGAGAAGGAATGTTCTGCAATGGTTATTAATAAGAAAATATTTCCTCCTAGTTCTCCTTCTTTTTCAAGTTGGAATTTTTATTATATGAATTTCCCTTTTCATATTTTCTCAGTGACAGGACAGCAGCTTGCGCACAAGTACCCACAACATTAAGTTGTGAAGGATAAGTTGTGTAGTTCTTGCTTCATCTTCTCAGAGGAGCATTTTGGTTTCCATTCTTCTCCAATATGGTCATCATTGCAGCTTGGTTTCCATAGCTCAGTATCAGTGAGCAGTTGGCATTGGTGTGAACACTTCTGGATTGGACCTTTCCAGAATCTGTAAAGACACACATCTGAGTTCCAAGGTTATGGCACTGTTACAGGAATTCAAGCCTCTTTTGGGTTCTGTGCAGCAAAGACTTTCTTCAGCCTCTGTTGGACCACGTGGATAATTTGTAGTGTTCACTAGAAACTTAGATGCAGTATTTTATTCCATAAAAGATAGGTAAAAATAATTAACTGCATGGAGAAGGGAGGATGGTGCTTTTGGTCACTGAATCTGTGTTGCTATTTTTGCCAGAGAGCTCTGTAGGTTATTCAGAGAAATCCTCAGTGTGGATCAGATTCACAGTGAGATGTGCGCTTCCACTTCCAGCAACATACTATGACCTTCATTTGGAAGCCAAAAGCTTCTCATTCTTTGTACTTCAGGAATACCTTCCTGCAGTGTTATAGTTGTATGTCTAGGCAGATTTTCCAAGAACGCTCAGTGGTCTGAGTCAACGCTCATTGGTCTGACTGTTGCTAATTACATCAATGGGAAAGGGTTTAGATCAGAATTGTGAACTTTCTGAAGGATAAGACATGGTTCATTTTGGTGAATAGGATATATCCCTCTGCCCTTGGCCATGAATGTTTTTTCCAGCATGTCTGTGGTCGTGTGGCAAAAGGCTTACTAGGGAAAAATTGTGATTTTTCAGTATTTGTACAGAATCCTGCAAATAATTTTCCCATTAGTATTACTGACAAGTTGCTGTGTTGTAAATTTTGTTGTTAAAAATATAAAATAATCAAGGTGCTAAAGACATTTTCTCTTCAAAAGATACATTTCCCATATTGATTCCCTTCTCTGGACTTCTAATATTTTTGGAAAAGAAATTCTTTATTTTTGTTGTTGGTTTGCTTTCCCATGGTAGGTTAGTGTTTTGTCCTCAGATATCCTACGAAGCAGATGTAAAAATAAGGACAATGTCTGACACATAAGATCTTTAAAATTTGCAGCCCTTGTGTCTGTGACTAAAAGAAGTAGGTCAATCAGAGTTTGAAATTGTATTTTTACCACCCTGGTTTTCATTGCCTCATCAGGGTCAAGTTTTAAAATAGGTTGAGCAATGGCATGACTGTCCATTATTGAACAAGTGAAAAACATTGTTCACAAGGTCTTATGCCCGTTGAGTTTCACAAAAAGAAACCAAAGTATCCTTTCAAGATGTATTTTTCTTTAACCTTTCTAATATTGGAATGAAGAAATTATAATGTCCCTTAGGAATCTGCTAAAAACATATAATAAAACATTGTTAGATTATATTTTTTGTTGAGAAAGAGTACTTTTGATGAGACAAAAAACAAACTTTTTTTTTTGTTGTTGTTGTTTCCATCTAATCTTCTTTTCATTCTTCTAGGAGCTCTCTTGAAGCAGTCTCCCATAGCCCAATATTGTTCCTTACCACAAACCTCCAGATGCTGGATGAGATTAAGAACATAGCTAAGATAACTAAGAGAAGTTTATTATTTATCATAATGTCTGATACATCAATGAAGATACACATATACTTTAAATTTTTAATGATAGACTTGTTATTCCTGTCAGTCTTTAAAGAATTCAGTTACAACGAGATTTAACCAAGTGAGTTTAGGAAACATTAGGCTTTGTTTATTGGTTATTTTTGGATATTATCTACCTTGTGTTTTGAATGGAGCTCCAAACCCTTCTTAAGATCTGAACCTGCAAAAAAAAAAGATTCCTAATGTATCCCAGTGTTGCCAGAAAACAAGCAGCTACATGATAATTTCTCTTCCTCATCTGCAGATATGAAGGGATATGGGTCTAACTGCTCTGTAGCTGATGCTGGCAAAGTCAAGCAGAATGTAAAGTGCTAAAGCATGAATTTTGACTTTATAATATGAGAGGCCAGAGGGAATCCTGTCTGCCATGGGATTACCTACATTGCAGATGGCAGTGAAGGACAGAGAGCTGTTCCTGAAGAGCTTCTTGATCTGTTCTTGGTTGTGTTGGCAGTGGGATATTCTTCACCTTGCAGAGCGTCTCAACCTTTGTCAAGCTGGGAACTTTCCATTTCACTTGTGACCCCACTCTGCCACCTTCACCTGTGCACCCAGGAGTTACTGTGGCATTTTTATACTTGCCTGTCATGCTGTTGTTCTTGCGTGGTGTTCTCATGTGTTCTTCTCCACGTAAACTGATTTAGTCAAGTTTTTCCTGTAAGAAATTGCCACTGATGTGAGAATAGGTCTTTCTCCCCCTTTTCTTGCCCCTCTTTTTTTTTTAGTGTGTAATGATTTCAGTAGTCAAGAATTATTATTCAAAAATATGTATTTATGCACAGTTTAGTAGTTAATCAGTGTGCAATATGTAATCAAAGCTTGTTCCAGGGGGTGGTAGTAGGATCACAGGCAGGAACCATCAACAAGGAGATTGCTTTACTTCCTGGTTGGCCGCTGGGGAGAGTTTTCCCTATTCCATTCTTGCTTTCTCACTCTGTTTATCCCCTAAAAGTAACTTTACTATTTGAATCAGTGTATACCATCACCTAGAGATCCATGAACAAAACTTTGTCTATGGAGGCCTCCCTTATCCTTTATGCAAACCTCTCAGCATCCCAGTAGGTTCAAGCCAAGACCAAATTCAAACAAGAATCTGTGAAACAAGGATCCAGAAAATCAGCCAGTTCTGCCCCAAACCTGGCTTGGAGATTGCATTTAAAACACAGTGAAGAGAGAGCCAGGGGAAATCCTTCTGTGATTTTGATGCATTTGGTCCTTGTTTGAGACCAGGACAAAGCCACAATCAAATTCAATGTTAGCAGCAATTTATAGCACTTTTGCATCAGCCAAGTCCTAAGCTTATACTTATGCTTCTGATTCATGTCCTTGAGGATGTACAATTTACAGGGTTTCTGAGTATATGTCCTACAAAAGAAAACAAAAAAAAGATGTTTTTTCTTTTTCCTCATTTTAAAAACCTGTGGTTAAGATGTATATTGCAGAGTGCCCAGCAGTTTTCAACCATTTTTTTCTGTTATGTAAGATATATTCCTAACCTCTCTGAATCTATGGAAATAGCAGTGTGTGCTCAAACTATTTATATCTCTGAACACATCATTTTTCTTATCAAGTTGTCACTGCATTTGCTGAGCTGCTTGACTGGTTATTGCAGACAGAGTAAAAATATTCAGCTGCCAGGTATCCCTTTTTAAAAAAATAGACATGAAAAGACAATAATAGCAAGTTTTTCTAATATTCTACACTTTTGTTCTACTCCTGATGATTACTGACAGTGCTGCTGTGTTTTTGAAGATATATTTCATTATATTTTTAATCCTCTGGCTGTAGCACAATGCATTAGAACATTTTTGCAAATGAGGATTTTTTCTTTGCAAATATGTTCAATCCATATGATCTTACTGGGTAAGCTTGTAGAGTGGTAAGATCATTCTGCAGGTCAAATTGGCCACACATTCATGAGCTGCACTAGATGACACCTGAACTTTGATATAGATATTAACAGTCTGTGTCAATACACTGGCCTGTGGCTAATTGGAAAGAGAATACAAATTTGCAAGTACTAAAAGATCTATTCCACAATTATTCCTTACTGACTGTCTTTTGCATGGAGTGGATCATTGGAGATAGCACAGGGAAAGTTCTCTCAGACAACCATATTTGCACTTGTTATCACCATATGCTAACTAGCTTGTGCAAATGTTACTCCTATGCTGAATAAATCAACTGGCTAATTATTGTATTAACTGTTTATAGCCTGAATTTGCATTCTGGCTTTCATTCATTATCAGTTCATGGTTTTTAATCTTTCAGTGTTTGGTTTGCTTCCTCACAGATTAGAAATCTCTTCCCAGGTTGACATGAAAATCTGTGCTATGATATAATAATCACTGTTTCAAAATTCATAAAGGAAGAGATTTTGGTAATCAGATACACAGAAAACAGTAAAATCACACTCTTTTCTTTAACTAAACTGCAGTATTTATCTGCTATCAATTAACCTCTCTGTTTTTTCTGCAAAGTGTTTTGTCTTGCAAAACTAAGCAGACTCTACTGGGTGTTTTGGGTGCTTGACAGATCTGTGAGATAATGATAGGTCTGGTGATCACTGGCCACAGCTGAGTTGCACTTCAAAGGAGCCAAAAATTACTGACTGGAATGAAAATATGAAGAAATCACTTCAGATTTGTTCTCACTGATCAGCATCTAGTCTGACATTTTACCAGATTTAGCTAATTGCTAATTAACTGGACCACTCAGTGGATAAGGAATTGGTTGGATGATTGCACTCAAAGGGTTGTGATCAACACCTTGATGTGCAAGTAGAGACCAGCAATCAGGTGTGCTCCTTAGGGGTAGGTATGTTTAACATCTCTGTCAGCAACATGGACAGTGGGATCAAGTGTGCCCTCAGCAAGTTTGCTGATGACACCAAGCTGTGTGGTACAGTTGACACACTGGAGGGAAGAAATGTCATCCAAAGGAACCTGGACAAGCTGGACAATTGGGCCTGTGTGAACCTCATGAAATTCAACAGGGCCAAGTGGAAGGTCTTGCACTTGGGCCAGGACAACTCCAAGCCCAAGTACAGGCTGGGCAGAGATTAGATAGCGTCCCTAAGGAGGACTTGAAGGTGTTTGTGGAAGCAAAGCTCAATATGACTCAGCAATGTGCACTTGCAGCCCAGAAGGCTGACGGGCCAACTGCACCCTGGGCTGCATCAAAAGAGATGTGAACTGCAGGTTGAGGGCGCTGATTGTCCCCCTCTATTCTGCTCTTGTGAGACACCACCTGGGGTCCGGCGTCCAGGTCGGGGGCATCCAACACAAGAAAGATGCTGATGTGTTGGAAGGAGTCCACTAAGATGATCAGAGGACTGGAGAACCTCTGCTGTGGAGACAGGCTGAGAGAGCTGGGGCTGTTCAACCTGGAGAGAAGAAAGTTTTAGAAAGACCTTATAGCAGCCTTCCAGTACCTGAAGAAGGCTCACAAGAAGGCTGGAGAGGGACTTTTCCCATGGCCATGCAATTTCGGTTGCGTCCTGATGTGACTTCCCCACAAATTCCCGTGCTTTCAGTCCTGATGTCACCTATTTTTTGTTTCTTTCTGATTTTCTTCTGAAAATACTGAGTGGCATCAGGTATATCTTTTATGTCTATTCTACCTCCCCAGGCTGACAATTTTCCATTGAACTTCTTTCTGAGAATAGACAGTCATTGAGTTCTCAACCTGCCTAATGTGATTTCTAGACAACTTTTAACCAGAAGGTAGTGAAATACTAAATCCCACACTCTTCTGAAGTCTTAGCATGTTTGCAGTTATCAGGCCTGTCATTTCTAAAAATGAAATTTTTTTGTTTGATTGAATTGATTTTTCTGGGGAAAACCAAAATGTATTGACTGACATTAATCTCCTTCCCAATCTAATAATTAAGGAATTTATATGAGAATCTGCTTTTCCTCAAATTTAATCTGTGACAGATATCAGTCTGTTTGTGTTCCTTGTATCCTAGACCACCTTGCCTTCTCTGAATCCTAACAGAGTGCTAGGATTTGCCCAGCCTGCCTGCTGGTGTTTTCTCTCTATCCCTGTCTATTCATCCTGCCTATTCAAAATTCAGAGCATGAACTAGAGATGTCCTCCATCAACTCACACAGAATCCATCCAAGCAAGTATCCTGGCCTGCTGATTTAAAATTATTTATCTCTGAGAGATGTTTAACACCCTCCACAGCTACTAATGGACTGGAAAACACTTTATCATGTTCATATGATTCAAATACATCCTCCTGCTTCTTTTAAGATACAAAACAGAAATATTGAATAAACATATCTATCATTAAAAGTTCTGCCACCCCCCTAAGCACCAGAATTTTATTATAGCTATTATTCAGTACCTACCTTATACCAGCTAGTCAAAGATTTTGCTCTTTTACTGCCTTAGTTTCCTACAACCTATAACTTCTCCTCCCAGCTGATAGCTGTTGCTTCCCTTTTTCAGTTTGCTAAATATTGTCTTTTAATTTCTAAGCTCTGCTTCCAGTCTTTTGTTGAGCCTGGAAGGGTTATAACTAATGTTGTACTCTCTTTTAGATGTGTATTTATGACAATTTAGGTACTTTGGTTCTTTTAAAAGAGCTTCTAGATTTCATCTGGTTTTTTTGGTTTGTTTTTTTTTTTCCTTACCGTTTTTATATATTTCCTTTCTCTAATCTGAGAAATCAGACTTTTATATAGGTTTTCACTGCTGAAATATGCACAGATAGTGAAGAGGTGACACTGACCTGTGTCTTCCTAGTCTGATGTGTATTTCAGGTCTCTTGGTGTTGGAGTATTTACGCCCCTGCTTAGTGGAAAAATGGATCTACCAATTAAATGGTTCAAGGGAAGAGACTTCAAGTCCTGGCAGATCCCTTCCCTTCCAGCTAGTATTCGTCCATTGAGGTGCAAACATCTCTGGTCGTGAAACAAGGCGTCATTGTGAAACTTTTGTACTTAGATTAGATTAAGAAATTACTTTGGAAGATGGTTTTTTTGATTGTTTATCCTAGTTCTCAGAATGTATAGCCTTGTTTCATGATGCAGCCAACAACTTGCAGTAAGCTGATTAATTCCTCTTTTCCCCCTAGAAAGAAATCAACATTTCTTACCCTTGAAACTGGGTAAAATACTTTTGAGTGTGAGTCTTTTTTCATTGTTAAAAAAGTCTATTATGGTTTAAAATCATAAATATGTTTTTCTTCTGGCTACCTGAGACTTACCACATTTATTTTCAGCAAAGAATTTGTCTTTCACTGAGCATGAAAGAAGTGCATTACCCACTTACCCGCTCCTTGTGAACCCTAGCTGAGGTGTGTGTGCTGTGATGTCTATGAGGAATTGGCCAGCATGTGATGGTTTGGTTCTCAATCAGCCATGGACCATTGATTTCATTTTTTTTGCTTGTAAATAGGAAAGTCATTGCCTTCAGTAGGGCATCAACTTGCTCAGTAGCTACCAGTGCAATCTTCCTGTATTTGCTGCTGTCATTCTTCTTTCTTACATTCCTGCTACTGTTATTTATGGCCTGCAACCATCTTATTAGCTTGTTAGAATAGGGAGTTTATCTTCCTATGTATTTGTAAAGCACCTACAGTGACAAGGACCATGATCCTGACATGCTGCATAAATAACAGCAGGAACCCTTGCTGTAGAGATTGTAGATATTGGTTAAGGTCTTCAAAAGGAGGCCGAGGGACAACCTCATTATTTTCTACACTTTCCTGAGGAGAGGAAGTGGAGAGGGAGGTGCTGACTCTTCTCCCTCTTATGTAATCATAGCATGCATAGGAATGGTTCAAAACTGCCCCTGGGGAGGTTTAAACCGGACAAGAAGCATTTGTTTACCAAGAGGGTGGTCAAACACTGGAACAGGCTTCCTAGAGAGGTGGTGGATGCCCTAAATCTGTCAGCATTTAAAGGTATTTGGGCAACGCCTTTAACAATGTGCTTTAAATTGGTCAGCCCTGAATCAGTCAGGCAGTTAGATTAGATGATTTTTTTAGGTCCCTCCCAACTGAAACATTCTATTCTATTCTATTCTATTCTATTCTGTTCTATTCTATTCTGTTCTATTCTATTCTATTCTAAATATATACCAAAACTATAGTTGGTCACCTATAATGCGGGTGGATTTGTCTCCATTTTCTTAAAATGACAAATCCAAAGTCTGCTACTCATTCCAACAAGATTTGGATGTATTTCCTGTAGAAATACACTGAATGAGGGTATTAACAAGTGGCAGTGTTGGTCCTGTGTGGGTCCCCTTCCTCCAGGCACTTGTTTACTGTGAGATTGTTTTCATTAGAAGGGCCAAAGTAAGAAAAACACCCAACAGTCATGGGAGACCTTTTCAGATTTCTTTGCAGAGTTGACAGAAACACCATTTCCATTTTTAATCTCTCCAAGGTGTGACCTTGAGAACAAAGTCTTGTATCAGTCTTTGCACAGGGTCTACCCCTACATATCCCAACAATGTCAGGAGCCATTTTCCCACTTGTTCTCTGACCGTCTGATACCTGATACATGTCTGTCTGTCTCTTTGCCATCAGGCACCTTGTCAGGAGAAAAATAACAACTCACAGCAGCACCTGTCTTACAAAGCCCTAAATCTCAGTACCTGAGGTGTCTCGGAATCTGTGGCCTATGAAAAGCTGAACAGGCATTGTTAAAAACTAACCAAATTTGTTTCAAACTACTAGTTTGATATTCAGCTGATTTGAGGAGTTTGTTATTGACGTTGGACGGTCTGTGCATTTTGCAAATCTCACAAAGTATTTCTGAGTCCCACAATATGCTTACAAATCTCAAAACAGTTTCACCAATTAAGTCAATGAATCCCGAATGAAAAACTCAAACACTTTCACTTGCAAATCCTGACTTTCTTTGTACAATTCAGGGATAAGAGAGGATTTACAAAACCGGTACTGTCAAGTACTGAAGCAATTTTGATTCTCAATATGCCTCGTGGCTATGTTTGAAAAAATGCGCAAGCAAAAAGTTGCTGACATGATGTCAAAAATCCAAAGAGTAAAATCCTTCCAGTAGAAAGAAAAAGAACAGAGAAGGAAGTTGAATACTGCCCATGAGGATTTTTCCTCTAGCTGACGAAAGCAGTTATTTGTCCATTGGTTAGGTCAAGGAATAACATATAGATCTCCTTAAAGCTATGATGCTGGTTTTCCCTACAAATTAAAATAGGGTGGAATAACATAGTTGCTGTTGGAAGGGACTTGCAACAATTATGTATTCTAACTGCCTGACCACTTCGGGGTTGACCAGCAGTTAAAACTTATTATTTTCAAAGATGTTATCCAAATGCCTCTCAAACTTAGCAGAAGGGGTGTTAAGCACTATAGTTTGGGGTGTATTTGTTTTTGAATCTATGAAACATAAAGCCTCAAAGGATCTCTAAATAAGAATCTTGAATTGTGGAAAAAGTATTTTCCCCAGGTTATCACTAGTTTGAATAACATTAATATGTAGCATTTAGTTCACTTTTAGACCTGAGGATTATTGTTATGCATTTCACTAAATATGCATTAAATTATCCATACTCTTGATCCTCGCCTATTTAAAATATTTTTATTATTTAATTTCTAAAAAATTTTTTAGACTTTCAATTAGTAGATAGTTCATTAAAAATGAAGCAAATTTTATATCTGTTCTCTTGGATTTGCATGAAAACTGTGAAAAGATTTTTATGTCTACCTAATTTTATGAACTCGTAGTACATATATTTTCAGGTATATTCAGCATAAACACATACTATGTATTTTAAACTGCTTAATAATAATGCCACACATTCCACAGACCTTGCCTAGATGACTACATAAATGGTGCCTAGCACCATTCTGATGCCCCAGACATCCTTCCTGACTTTCCACTTCTGCTGCAGAAGAATCTGGAGCTCCCATAAGACTGTTGTCATATCTGCCAGATCAGTGTGGATGTTTCAGGTACCCAGAGTCTCTCTGCTACTGTGAGACATCTGTGTGGGGACAGCTGAAATGAGCCTCAGATCTCTCAAACTACAATGGGAGTGAAGTTATCCATCTGACAGAGGCATTACAGCGAAGACCCATAATTTAGATGTTCGACCAGAAATTCAGCTGACTTTATATGTTTACATTTAATTAGATAAGTCCATCAAAATTTGAATTTAACTGGAAAAATGCACAAATTCTTAAAATAGAAGATCTTCAGTAGGGCTTATTCTGAGTACACCCAATTAACCAGCACAGCTTGATTCCTGGATTTCAGTGACAAATTTTAAAGGCATGCATGAAACCCACATCAGAATATTACTAAGTGTTGAGATATATTTGTTCATGGATTCACCCTTAAATTATTCATCACGTGCTTTGCACATAATTTTGAAAAATCCACTCCTTAAGACAGTGGGTTTTCACATATTGTGGATACTTTAAATGGAATCCATATTTTATTTTTTGGAATTGAAGTTTATACGTTTTCCTTTCTTTATAACCATGGTTCTGGACCATGATCAATGTACACAAAATTTGATGGTGTAGAGATGGTTCCATCAAAAGTCTAGATCCCTGAGAAACGCTAAGTCACTTTCCCATCCTGGTGGTGGAGATGCCAGGTGACAATTGCTTTTAGGTTAATCTTATGATGTGAATCATTCTGCCATATTCTGGTATCATACAGGACGAACCACTTCCAGAAAGCCGAGCCGATGGAGTCCAGCACTGATGGTTAACTTTAAAGACCTTATAGATATTCAGAGAATGCATATTATCACACATCAAATCCTCTACTCTTAACATTAAATCAGTCCACCTTCAAGTGTGTGAGCAGGTTGTGAGATCCCTGAATGTTTTATTCTGTCAGTAATTTCAGAATGGCTTGCTAATATCTTTTGCTTGTTAAGGTCAGTGTGCAAGGGAGGTTTAAAAGAAGGCCCAGAAACACTAGTTAACAGTGAAAGTAATTCCTCCTTGTCCTCACAAGCAACCAGTGCAATTCTTGATACTTGAAATTAATACAGTATCACAGAATCACAGAATGGGCAGTTTGGAAGGGGCTGGTCCCACCTCCTTGCTCAAGCAGGGTCATCCCAGAGCACATGGCACAGGATTGTGTCCAGACAGTTCTGGAATATCTCTAGTGAGAGAGACTCCACACCCTCTCTGGGCAATCCATTCCAGTGCTCGGTCACTACACAGGAAAGAAGTTCTTCTTCATGTTCAGGTGGAACTTCCTGGGCATCAGTTTCTGCCTGTTTCCTCTTGTCCTGTTGCTGGGCACCACTGATCAGAGCCTGGATCCATCCTCTGACACCCTCCCTTCAGATACTGAAAGACACTGATAAGGTCCCCTCTCAGTCATCTCTTCTTGAGGCTCGATCAGCCTTTCCTCTCATAAGAGAGATGCTCCAGTCCCTTCACCATCTTCACAATCTCCACTGGACTTGTCCCAGGAGTTCCATGTCTCTCTTGTCCTGAGGATCCCAGAACTGGATGTGGCACTCCAGATGTGGCCTCACTAAGGCGGAGTACAGAGGCAGGATCAGAGCACAAAATTTAAAAAGAAATTAATTTTATTTCCTTATCCTCCAACACCTACAATTTGGTAAATCTTAAAAGTGTTTCTTTAGGGAAGAGAGATGTAATTTACTCTTATAAAAGCATTTCTCTCCTGGTATTGCACAATAATCTTCAGACATTCTTAGCAAGATTAAATAAATATTTTAATAATGAATCACTAAGCACCAACATGGCAAAAATCAAGGTAACTGATGTAACTGATGATTCACAGCCATTTGAAGCCCATCAACTTATTGATCCAATCTACTTCAGTGACTTTGGATCAAACTACAGTATTTACAGGAGGTTTTATTTGCAAGGCATTTAGAAACAGGTTCAGATAAGAATTTACAAGTGCCAAGAATGTTCAATCTACTGATAAATTTAAGCGAACAGACAATGCACAAATAAACATTTATAGGTCAATGTTTATCATATTACATAAAGCAACTTTGTAGAATTTTCTGTTAATAGATTTTTCATCACAGCTATACCATTTAAAACCTGTTTTTACTTACTGCCTAATATCCAAACCGGCAGGGAATTAAACAGCAGTAGCAAAACAAAATGTTATTTGATTAAAGAAAATTATTTACTAAGAATGTTTTTATGTTGCTGCAGTGTTCCTACTGATGTTATATTATGCCAAAAATATAAGACTGAACTAAGAATTTTACTAAGCAGCATTAGATGGCAGTCTTGGATGTGTTGTACAATGAGCATCTAATGTGCCAAAATTCAGAGAAATGGTATGCTGGATTAAAAGCTGCTTCTGCAGTTGTATTTGGCATCCTTGTTTAAATGGATTTGGATCCCATCACTTCTGTCATCTGTCACAATAATAAAGCTCTGGTCTGAATAGCTCAAAAGGAAACATTAGAAAAGAAATTTTCAGACACACTGGAAAAACATTCTTTACACTAATGAGGATACTTTTATATTATTTTATTGTTGTTTGGGTAAATTTTGTAGGTACTTTTCATGGCTCTTCTCTCATTTCCTTCACTTCTGTAAATAACCATATATTCTTTTAAGGCTTTTAGAGACTTTTCTACTACAGCCCCTTAGAAAACCCCATAAATATCCGTTGTGTTGCATCAGCCCATTGAAAACGGATGTTTCTTTTGAAATAGTTTTCTTCAAAGTTGTTCACAGTCCCCAGTCCTGTAATAGAACAAAAGGACATTCAGAGTGTAGATGTAGAAAGCAAAGGCAGACTCACACTGCATTTTTGTGTGTGTGTAGGTTCCTCCAATAACAGCTGCTGCATCTGGTCATCACATATGGTTTCTGGCCGTGGATATTTATCCTTGGCTGCAGTCCTTGCAATAGTGATTTTGAAAACTGGTGAACTGTCAAGCTGGGATTCTGGAGTTTGTTTATACATACACTGTGTCCAGGACTGGAAATAGTGATGTTTATCTGCTCTGCCCATTCTTTGAAGTAATTCAAGCTTTGTGTGTGGTTCATTCATTCCTTCTCCATGTTTTTCATATATTTGAACTTCCCGCAGGATAGTGTTTCTAGAAAATGTTATCAACTGAAATACAGTTTTGTGATGTTGTTGCTGAGGTCATATTTACAGGTCTGTAGGAAATACCTGTCAGACTGCCACCAAAAGTGAATCAATGCTTAATGCATTCAAAGAACATGGAATGGTTTGGGTTGGAAGGGACCTTAAAGATTGCCTAGTTCCAAACCCCCTGCCATGGGCAGAAAACCAGTACAAATCATTAATAAGATTTTTGAAGTAAATCTGATGATCCACAGCTTTCACTGTGGAGTGGTGTTGGACTGTATGACCTGGACACCTCATGGATGAAACTCAACTGGATAATGGCTCCAGCTCATACCTGAAGTGCTCAAACTTCGGTCTTTCAAACCAGGCTCAATACTCATAGCACAGAAATGACTGCACAAGTAAAGAAGATGATAAAAAAGATTGCAAATTTAACACGATGAGCTTGGTTCACTTTTAAAAAAATATTTGATAACTTTTTTGACGCAAAAAGTTTATTTATTTTCTTATTGTTTTAGCATTAATGTTATTAGTAATAGCACCTCTGAACTCCTATGTAAAACTCAGTAGGTCTCACAGTGCTTTAAAACATGGGATTCTGTCAAGATTTCTACTGCACTGCTACCAAAACAGACACAGGAAAGACTAAATGACTTCAGAAAGGTGTCCTTGTAGGTCTCTATTAGAGAAAAAAATATAACCAAGACCAGTGCAATTACAGTCCAGTACACGATCTAGTACTACTAGGCCACAATCTCTTTTGGCACACCCATTTGAATTGGTTACACAATATAAAATACAGTATTATTGGGATTTATTATTTGTTCTTGTTAGTGAAAAAAATATTTGTATGGAGGAAACTGTGCTTGTGTAAAGCACAATGTAAACTTGCATAAAGAAACGCAAACTGACCACATCCATGAAGCAGAGAATTGTAGGAAAATTTGGGTTGGAAGGGACCTTTAAAGTCCATCTGGTCACAGCTCCCTGTAATAAACAGGGGCACCTTCAACTAGGTCAGGATGCTCATACCCAAACTCCACCAGCCCAGACTGTCTCCAAACTCAATGTCACCAATTAGTTCACTTGTGTTGGTGACCATCAGATCCAGTATCACATCCCCTCTGGCTTACTACCTGGCTTAAGAAGTCATCGTCCATGCATTCCAGGAGTCTCCTGGATTCATAACAGCTCAGCTGTGCTACTCTCCCAGCAGATGTTGGGATGGTTGAAGCCCCCCAGCAGGATATGAGCACAGTTCCTCCTGCTGCTGGAGCCAGAAGACTTCATCAACAGGCTTCCCTTGACTGGGCAGAGATAGTAAACTCTGAGGTTCCCTTTGTGGTTTTGGGTCTCTGATTCCTACTTACAAGCTGTGAACCTGCTTGTGGTTACTCCTCTGAGACAGCTTTTCACAATCTATCCCTTTCTTGATGTAGAGAAAAATCCTTCTGCCCCTCTTCCTTGCCTGTCCTTTTTGAACAGCCTGTAGCCATCAACACCTGCACTCCAGCTGTGGGATTTGTCCCACCAAATTTTAGTAATGGCAACTAAGTCATGGCTTTCAAGCTACAGTGACTTCCATCTTCTCATTGCTGTGCCTTTCTTGCTGGGCTTATGTGTCCTATTTTTCTAGCAAGGATATATTTGCACTGGATGAGGTAGATATAACAGAGAGGACAATCCTGAAGCTCACAGATTTCTGAAGGAAAAAAAACTGATTCCAAATACCCACTTTCACCCTTTGTAACTTAATTTCCCATTGACTGGTGTTTTGCATATCTTGATGAGACAGCATTATATGCAGTTATAAAATAAATAAAAAAAAACACTGCACAGAAAAAAATACAGATTATAAATGATCAGAGAGGTTAAAAAGTTGACAGTCCAGATCTCTGTATGGTTCACATTTCCCTTTCTTAAAGGGGAACAATTACTCTTATATTTATAAAGAATCTGGAAATATTTAGCTAGAAATTGCTGAATAAAATCTAGATATCATTTTGACAAATGAAAAATTACAGGAGACAAACTTTTTTTTAGAAAAATGTATTGAACACAATACATTCAAACCACGAAACTTTATAAATAACTAAAGGGTCGCCCTTTAAAAACTAAACTCTCCTTCAAAGGACTAAAGGCTTGATACTCAAAATCAGATGGATGATCAAAACCTTCACTTTGTGAAAAATGACTTTGTTACATTTGGATTCAGAAATACATGCAGAACCTGTTCTCTGAAACTGCAGTTCAGGTTTGACTGAAATATTGTAAAGTTGAAAAATGCAGTGAATCCCTTTTTTTTCTGTCTGATAAAACCTTCTTTTTTTCTGATAGAACCTCTTCTTTTTTGGTAGCAGGAAGATGTGGGGTACTGCATATTTTTCAAACAGAGTGCTTTTTTTTAACTTTTCAAAGAAAGTCATGGTATCACAGCAATTCTACGGTTTTCTGAATTTTCTGTGGTTTGTTTTTTTTTTCTCTTTTCTCTCATTTCCCCTTTACCATATTATCAAATAGTTTCATGTATTTGTCATGTCCTAGTGCTCTGCAACGGTTGATACAAACCGCATGTTTTATTTTGCCATGTATACAAAGAGCTCTCAGATAAAGCATTCTTAGGGTACCTGCTCTCTATGAAAATATAGGTAAGCCTCTTTCAAGGATAACCAACTTTCCAAATGACTGAACATCCTGGATTACATGAAAAACAACATCCAGTTTTAGTGAAGGAATCCTTTCATGCGACTTTGGGCATATAAGTAAATAATAAGGGAAGCTGAGAAGGAGAAAATCTTGGTCAGTTATACAGCAATTGGTTCAACATTAGCACAGAGGAGAACTGGGCAATAGAAAAGGGGATCAGCAAACATAAAAGCTTAGTAAGAGGTCAATAGACTGCACAGTAAAAGTGTTTCTGTGCTGGCAGAACAATAGTCCAAAGAAGATCAGTTAAAATGGAAATTCAATTTTCCATATATGACCTTGCTCTCACATACAGATGTGAGATTCTCTGAGCTACACTTACTTTTAAGGGATTAATTTTATTTTGGTTTTAGATTTCTGATTTAAGCTTATTGTAGGAACCATCTGCAAAAAGATAAAATAGCATTCTTGTCTAAATTTTACATGTGAAAAAGGTTCTCAAGAAGCAAGTAGGGGAAATAATTTTCCCTTTCCTGCGCAAAAAACCACTGTCAAAGTCTGGTTCCTGATAACTTTAATACCTTCATGGGTAGAACAGCACACAGGGAAAGCTTCCTGTACCTCCATTATAGTCTGTATCTATGTAGCAGAAGTATCTGGTTCAAATTCCTGATTCATCTGTGAATGTGGGAGAAACATAAAGTGGGGCCATCAGTTTTTACATTTGATGTCTACTTTTGCGTTATCAATATCCAAAAGTGAGAATTTCTGGGCAGAGTTGGTCTTATTCTAAAGTAGACTTTTGCAGGAGAGCAGTGGAATCAAACTCTTAAAGTACCTATTTGTCCACTTGTATTAAGAGCAGGATTTGGTTGTCTCAGTCAAACACCTACATAACAGACAGTTAATGCACCATAAGAATAATTCCTCTCACGAGAGACCTAACCCTAGGGCTGCAGTGGGATGACGTGCTATTTTGGGACCAAAATAAATCCATTGCATTCCCAATGGTTTTTTACTGATTGAAACTGGCATGTTCCCATGAAGGAAATTTTAGTTTTGATGAACTAGCACTTTCCAATGTGATCTTTTCTTTTATTTGACCAAAAAATTGTTGTGTAACTCTCCCAACAAGCATGAAAACACAGGACTGACTAGTCCCCAATGGAATTCCCAGCTTCAGTGTATACTAAATACTCTAATTTTCAGTATTTTCTGTAGTTATGTGGAGGATGGCATGGTCCTATATCGAGATATTAATGAAGAACACCCATGTACATATATACAGTTCTATAAGGGTAGATCTTGCCTTTTACTCCTTCAGAGAAATAAATAAATAAATAAATACATTTGCTTTAAAAAAAAACCACCATTAACAAAAAAGGTAAATTATATTCTTTTCAGCTACTACCAGAAAATTTTGGTTTCCAGTTTCTGTAAACATGAAAGTTGATATCCTTTAATAGCTGAAAACAACTTGAAAAATAGAAAGATTACAAAAAAAAAAAAACAACAACAAAGCATTAACTCTTAATTTGTAGCTATTTTTGCATCTTTTGATCTTCATTGCAACAGTTTAGATTAGGGTTGCATATAGTGGTAACTCTCTTTGTAAACTTTGCCAAGCCTTGACAATGTTCTGAATTTCTGTGGAAATGTCCATACTTTACATTTTTCGAAACATAAACTGACGTAACTGGAATTCAACTTAAAAATTACTTCATATTATATAAGAGGAAGACTAAAATGCTACAGTAACTAACTTAACTTATCATCACTCTAAAAATTAGACCACAGAAGATAGCAAATTCACATTCACCTCAAAAGGAGCCAAACCAGATTCAAAGAACAGTCCATGAGTATCAGGTAATGGAGAATCTGAAATTCAAATGATGATGCCCAAATAGTGTCTTTTTTTTTTGCTTGTTTATTTCTTTGTCTTACCATAAGCTAGTAATTGAATTTATGAGTTACAACTAAGGTCTGTACAGTCTTGATTTTGCCCAGATTTTGAACCAGGTAAATCTCACACTTACATATCTCAGAAAAAAAAAAATGGTTCGTAGAAAAAGAGAGCCCAAGTAAACATAACATAGACTTAGATAATCCCCATAGATATGCTAAAGCTTTCCAGACTCATGAACAATAGAATTTTGTAACAATTCCTCATTTGCATTGTATAAACTGCAATCTTTGCTTTGTTGGCAGAAACACTTTGTATTCATGAACTATGTTTAGTTTAGTACTGCTTAGAATTTCCTTTTTCCCTCTAAATGCCAATAGAATAGAAAGACAAAGTAGCAATATTAGGCTAACACAACACACAAGCTCTTGTTTTGATTATTTATCTCTCTTGTAGCCATTATGTTTGCCCACCCAGCTACTTTCTGCCTGTTTTACTTTGCACAGTCTCGTGGAGCAGCCAGAGCAGCCAGTGATATTTCAAAGTGGTTCATCGTGCCGATAGTGGAAAAGGAAAGATTATGTATAAAACAACAGCAGTGTACTTGAGTGGGGGGAGGCAGAGAGGTATAGCTTCAATTCTCATAATGGCTTTTAAGGCTTAGAATAAAAGCTCGTGTCTGTAATATGTTTGCAAAATTAAAAAATAATTTTCCAGTTTCATGTAAGCCAATGAACAGACTTTTAAACTCACGTTCTGGCAGTTTGAGAGCAGGTGCTTAAAACACATTATGACAATATTTTAAATACTGGCACTAATTTCTCCTTTGAAGCGCGATGTAGATGTTTGTAGGGAAAAAAACTCTCACTGTCTTTGGTAGGCTGGTCGTTTTCACACTGAAATGTTCTAAACCGAGGACCCCAAATTAGATATCAAATTTCACAAGTCACATAATGTCATGGTTTCACCAGCCCCCCCCGGGGGGGGCTGAAAATAGTTAATTCCAGGTGTGGCTTTTTCGATGCAGAGCCCCCGTGAAATGACAGATTTGAGAGACTGGAAAAGAAGCGCTTATTGCGCAGAAGAAATTAGCGGACACGAGGGTGGTGGTGGGCCCCCACAGCCCTGGCCCAGCGGCGTGGCATCATAGCCAGTGCCAGGGTGGTTCCCTGGGCATCCTTTCCCCCTGACCCTGGCCCGGGGGCCGGCACAAGACTGAAGCCGAGATGGGCCCCTGGCCAAAAACACGCAGCAGCCAGGGAGCAAGAGAGACACTCCCCAGGAGTTCTCCGGCCATGCCACCTCCTCCCACCACGGAGGAGGGGTGGTGAGGCTGGTTGGACCCTGGGCAACCCCGGCCCAGGAGGACACTGGGCTGGCAGCCCTGACTCTGAGCCGGCAGTAGGTCGGAGCAGAGAAGCCCCTGCGAAGAAGCGGCAGCAGCATGCAGCATGAAGCAAAGCAGAGAGAAAAGCCAAGCTGGAATGTTTTGAGGTAGGACTGAGCCGAACCCCAGAACCTTTGAGCCAGGGAGAGGTGGCCCCCTCAAACTTGGAAGAGTGTCCCCCGAAGACTTTATCCCCGTGGCAAGGAACCTCCACGTAGCAGGGAAAAGACTTTAAGCTTTGATTCCCTGTAACCTGTGGTGAAGACACGGTGAAACGGGTGTTCCCCTGAAGCCCATGGAAGAGGCCTCAGTGGGAGCCAAGTGGTTAGAAGCAAGGTGCAGAGACACCCTCACACCTCACAAAAGAGAGAGAGAGAGAGAGATTCTCCAGCTGTGGAGAGCTATCACCCTAAAAATAATAGAAGAGAAACTTTCAAGTGCTGCAGAATTAATTTGGGAGAGCTGTAGCCCTGAGAGTGAAGAAGAAACTTCTCCCCCCCTGGACCGATGTGGGGTGGAAGGAGGGGTGGTTTTTGTAAATACATAAGTTTGTCATCATAGGAAAAGCTAGTTAGAACTGTTGTATATATTATTCTATAGTTTCTATTCTGTTAGCAATAAATTTTGATATTATTTCCCCATGCCAAGTCTGTTTTGCCTCTGTTGAACTTCTCTCACCCTTTAGTAAATTTATGGGAGTTTTAAAATCCTGTTCCAGAGTGAAACCATGACACATAATTAAAGAATATGGAACATTTGGATATACTGAACAATTCCAGCTCTTTTTGACTTGTCTGAAAGCAGTGGTGTGAGCACACACCTCACACAGGAGAGTGAGAGCCATTCAAGCATCTCCATCTGTTGACAGACCCTGGATGTACTTCAGAAGCTGAATGGTACAGAAAGGTAACAGTAAAACTTCATTAGCAAGACTCAAGTGAACTCAGACCAAAACTGATTGTCAAGTTCAAGTATTTATGCAAGGAACTTATGTATTATTAATTCAAAAGTGTTTTAAACACCATTATGGCAGCCAGCTTTATATCAGATGCATATGAATATTTTGTGATTCTACTTAGTACATTGGTAAGACTGCCTGGTTCTGCTCTTGGTTTACTTGAAACGTGTATTCCACTGAAGAGCACAGATCTATTACAGCAAAATACTGAGCAGAGAAGTGTGGAGAACAGATTAATTCTGCTAATAGAAATATCTCATTCAACACAAAACAGTTGTCTTTGTTTTGTGGAGGTTCTTAATCCATTTTCTAAGATTAAATTTGAGTAGCTATTTAGATGAATACTATTCATGTCCACTTTTTTTGGCTGAAGTTATTTTCTTAAGTCAATTCAAATTTGGAAGAAATTCATGCTGATCTTTTTTTCGGCAAATAAATTTGCGTGTTGGCTCATTCCTGTCCTGCTTGGAAATTGCCTTCCATCATCTACTTTGAACACATTTTAATTCACCTCCAAATAATCCACTTACTCTTCTGAAACTCAGAGCATTGAAAATAACAAGAAAGATGAGTGAGCAATGCCCACATGTGGAACTGCAAAAATAGTTAGGCTGTATTTGAGTCAGGTGTATACTTATGTCAGGAAAAAAACACATCCCGTTGCATATAAGTCTGTGACAGAGTAGACTTAATGAACATAATGACTTGGAAAATTGTCTACAAATCTTTTGAGTCCATTATGAGTAATGTTATGTCAAAGGTGATTGTTAGCTGTGAGGAGGAAAAGTAACAAATAATAGAGCTGGTAAGGTGGTGTTTTATGAAATGCTTTTCATACATAAATTTCAGGATTTGCTGCAGAAGATTGTAAGTAGCATGAACTGATTTTTAGCTACAACTTCCAAGAGCAGTAAGTTGATTAAAGTCACATAGGAAGCTAAGGGTAGAAATGTGAGTAATTATTTTAAGGTTTCCCTTTCCTCCTCTCTAGCCATGAGGTCTCCATTCTGACTTTCAAGGCAAAACTAACATTCTCATGTAATTATAGTCTTCCCAGAATTTGAAGTTAATGGCACTGCTGGAAGATTGGTCTCTCGGACTATAATACTATACTGTCAACTTGTCTAACAACCCCATTTCAGACCCACAGTGAAGATAACATTGTAAATGGGAATAGCTGAGAGAAACAAAAAATCACAATGCTTTAGCAAACCTGGGTCCTGCAGTCCAGTGTTTGATTGGTGGTGAAAAATTTTAGCATTTGGCATTAGGTAGGGTTTTTCTTAAGCTTCAGCAGGCATACCCTGATCCTATTGCACAAGCAGTTAAAAAGGTGTCAAAGTACTTTAACAACTGTCTCATGTGTTCATTATTCATTTCACATTACACCTACCCCAGTATTTTTTCCCCTATAGAAAGCAAGTTCCTATTGGAAAAATGCCAAAGTGTAGATTGAGTGACATGCAGGAGCTTTTGCTATCGAGTGACCCCTTGACACTCAGCAATGAAACCAGTCTTTGGTATTTGTATAAAAAGAACATTCCACTTTCAGGGAAATGTCAGTATGATTATTTTAATTTCTTTTAATTTTTTTTTATTTTTATTTTTATTTTACTTTGGTTTTTATCATCACTTAGCTCCAGCAGTTGTATTTTCAGGCAACAATGAACAATTCTGAAAAAAAATGTATTGAAATTCTGACATTTTTTCTTATCTTTTAAATAATTTTGCTTGTAGATAAGAATGGGAAGGGGGGGAATAAAGAAAATGCATGCAAACAATAAATATGTCTCTTCAGTAGTCATAAACTGACATTTTACATATGCAGGGTTCTACCCTATGTCTGCTTTGAGGTGAAGGAACACATCCTCATAGCTCACAGAGGAAATCACAAATACATGGGATCTGCATTAAGGTTATGCTCAAACAAAGACCAAAACAAACCCAGTTGCTGAAGATGTAAGTAGAGTTATGAAAATGGAATTAATTCTTAGTGGTAGTGGTGAATTTGGACTGATTTCCAGTGGCTCTTTAGCCTTTCTTTGGGATCTAATCCAAAGTAGTGCTTAAAGTAGTGACCTTTTGGTGTGACTGCTAAATTGAGAAAGGGGAGAGGACAGAAAAGGGAATTGTAAAACTTATGTTTCTCATTGAAGAAAAATACGAACTAGGTGACTGCTCTGCAAAAAAAAAAAAAATAAAAAATAAAATCAATACTCTGTTGGTTAGCTGTAAAAATGAAAGCTAAATGAAGTCTGGATTCACCATGGTCTGCTGGCAAAGGCAGTCTTCCAGCTGAAAGAAACAGTTTAAATTTCCATCAGGTAGATGAAGGAAAGACCTCTCTTGGTTGAGTGTCCACTATGGTGTAGTTTGTCCACTTGTGGGAAGATTTTTCCCTTTTCAGTTTCATCAATGGATGATGTCCTACTATGTGCAAATTAAATATTCATTAGCATTGAAACTAAAAAACAGGTGTCCCACTTCTGGAGCATATGTCCTGATTGCCCTGGTAAGGACCAATTCTCTCCGTCTCCAAAGACTTTTAAACATTTAATGCAAAGTAGAACAGCACTAGCGGGAAGAACTGAAGAAGGACGACGTCTGAGCATCCTTGTGTCAAGTTCATTCTTCTGAGAAGTCAGGCACCTGCATTCTAACCTATTTTTTTCAGGGGAATACGAGGATTTTAGTAAAATGGAGCAATGTCAGCAGGAGACTCTGAGCACATCTCGCCTTGGAACATTCTTTTACATAATACCTGTAGGATATGTTCATTGAAGCAATTTCGAGTGGAGGGATGTCTGAACTGTGAGTTATCATTGAACAGTTAATTCTGCCTTTAAAAAGTACCTTATTGCACTTAAATTTGAAAAGAGTTTCAGGATGTCCAGGATAGTATTTTCTGGGAGGAGAGGAAAGATGCTAAGTGAAAAGCAAACTGTCTAGAGTTTGACAAAGGCAAATGCAAGGTCCTGCCCCTAGGGAAGAATAACCCTGTGCACCAGTACAGGTTGAGGGCTGACCTCAGAAACTAATGCACAGGAAATTCCGCCTGAACATGAGGTAGAACTTTTTCCTGTGCAGTGACTATGTACTGGAACAGATTGCCCAGAGAGGTTATGGAATCTCCCTCACTGGAGGTGCTCAAAAACCATCTGGACATAATCCTGTGCAATGTGCTCTGAGGTGACCCTGCTTGAGCACAGGGGTTGAAACAGATGACCCACCGAGGTGCCTTCAAACCTGACCCCTTCTGTGATTCTGTGCCTTAGATGACCTCTCAGATCTCCAAATCACAGTCACATGAACTGAGGCCATAAATTACCTCTCTCCCTTGATAACTCAAGGTTGATACTGTTAGACTAGCTGTTGAAGATGAATCTGTGTAGGGAATGTACACTTCTGAATCCCACAGCAACTACTTTATCCACTGGGTTTCATCCAAACTTCTTACTCATTTTTTCTTTCACTAGGAATCACTCAAAGCTGACTGAAAAATCACATCTCTCAAACACACACTTTGGAGGTCTGTCCAGTCCCAACAGGTTTCTGGTTCTTTGGGCAGTTTCCTGTTGTTGACCAAAAGTCATTGTGCTTAATGTCTACTTAATATCCCCACATTCCTGAAGTTCAGTGTAACAAGAACTGGCACAAAATAAAGTGTTAAACTGAAACAGATGAAGACTTGCTGTTTCTTGCAGTGAATTGTGTCAAACTTGTGATTATGGAAGGTGAAAAGAGTAACCAAAAGAAAACATAACAAAGGAGGGTTATAATTGCTGAATAAAAAAATCTTGTTGCCTTAAGAGTTGAGTAAGGGAATAAATATGCTTCCAATGGTAAAAACATCCTTCCCTGCTCTGATGACACCCAAGAACAAATAGATAAGTGTGTTCAGTGCTTGCTTCAATTTAATTTAAAGCTTGGCCACTGCTATAATCCTTATGAGAAGTATCCCATTAGTTGGAAAACATTGTCGGCTAAAAATTATGTGTGTATATGTGTTTCTAAGAAGAAATGGATTCAAAGCTGTGCATAAGTGGATGGTAAACCTGGACCTGGCAGTCAGCAATAGGAACTTCTTGTTTATTTCTCTGTGTTTCAGAAATAATATAGCACATTTATAGTAAGACCCCAAACCACTGGAATCAAAGGCAACGTGACTAATAACTGCAGCACGCAGAGAAACTACCCATTAAGGGTTGATTAAAACTTATTCAAGTTGCAAAACTCTTGTTAGCACCAAGCTTCACGCTGTCAGCAAATTGGTTGGGAAAATGCCTTTCTTTTCATTCTGATATTTCAATGTATTTTACAGAGAGACAATCACAGAAGTACCGGGACATTCATCACACACTGAGATTCTCAGCAATCCAGAGCTGTCTGGTGCTGGCTGTTGATGTGAAGCACTTCCCAAACAGGAACAAGCAGTACAAGTCTAGGCCACACAAGTTCATATTGTCACCTCAGGTTGCCTTCTTGCATCTTGCTAGTCAGGATGAAGGAAATACAAGGTACACAGAAATGTTATTTCCTTTTGCACAGGGAAAGTAGATTCCAGGCAAGATTGCATATCACAGTTTCATAACTTTAATTATTCCCACAATACTCAGTGCCTGAGACTTCTATTGACCCTCAGTTAAGAGGAAAAAGGTCTATTTCAATCCTGTGAGTCATTAAAAATTCAGAATTATCTACTGCAACCTTGAAATGCCTTTCTACCATTTCAGATTTAGTATTTTTCAGGCAAAGTTTTTACATCTTGTAGAAGTTTCTTTTTGTACCTTACTTCATCTTCACTAAATGCTTTCCATGAACAGTAATGTATTTCCCTAATTGCTCTTTGGTGTGAAAGAAATTTCTTCTTTGTTCCAACCCCATGCCATGGGCAGGGACACTTTCCACTAGACCAGCTTTCCAAGCCCCCTCCAACCTGGCCTTGAACACTTCCAAGAATGGGACATTCAGAACCTCTCTGGGCAACCTGTGCCAGGGCCTCATCAACTTCACAGTAAAGAATTTCTTCCTAATATCCCTTCTAAAGCTGCCCTTTTGCAGTTTACAGCCGTTCCCCCTTGTCCTGTCACTACATGCCCTTGTCAAAAGCCCCTCTCTTACTCTCTTGTAAGCCCCCTTTAGGTACTGAAAGGCCACAATAAGGTTATCCCAGATACTTCTCTCATCCAGGCTAAACAATCCCAATTCTCTCAGCCTTCCCTCATAGGAAAGATGTTCCCCTTCACCTGCAGTAGTGCAAGTAAAGAATGAACATGTGTATGATGTATAATTCATCCTCAGACATCTCACCACAAAACTGCTTTTAGGTTTGTTCATGTTTGTCATTTCTATATCTCATTGTGGAAGATTACAAAGTCATTGCAGCACCTAAGAAATTATTTTCTTCCCCCTAAACACTTGATTAAATTCTGAAGCTCAAGGTGGAATTAGCTGCAAATTTGGGCCAGGATGCTCTAAGAGATCAAATTGAGATTTAATTGAAAGCTACTGGTACAGCACAAATTATAGGAATTCGTCTCCCAATGTAACCCTTCTGGTGTATAATTATTTAAAATAAATTTGACAGTACCTATTGTTTAACCATTGTCATGCTATTCAAAGCTACCTAGAGATCAAGGGAAGAAATGGCACACTGGGAATTTAATATCACTCAGATTTATATTGCTTTTTTCCTGGCCTCACAGATAATAAGGAAATACTGTTGTGAAAGAGCAAACAGTCAAAAAAAAAAAAAAATCCTTCCCTGCCGCAACTGGATAAGAGACCTTTGTAGGATTTGAGACACTGATGCTTATTTTTCAGTGGGGAGAGGGGAAGAAGAAAGTGGGAAATAGGCAGGATGTGAAATTCTGATCTTTGTTTTCTTCATTCCGAGAAATACTCGATGCTCTGGTATGCCCTATGTTAATATGCACAGATGACTTCACAATTCAGTGTTCTCAATACAAGAATCAACATCCTCTAAATCGAGATGCATCTCCTGCTAAATGTGTTGTTCCCTCCAATACTTCTCCTGCCAGTAGAGAGATGCCTTGAAAAACCATCAGAAAAAGTCTCAGGGGAAAAAAGCTGGTTTATAATGTTCTTACCAAACTACCCACAATGCCTTAATATCCCCTGTGGTTAAGATCATTGTCCTTTATTTCATGGTTTAAAAAATCCATTAGGGTTTTATGATTAAATACTGAAAAAATTGAATTTTTAGGTGGAATTGTCCTCTACATTATACCCCACATGAATCCTAAAATGAGAGAAGTCATGGATAAACGAGATTTGAAAGAAGAAAGATAAATGTATTCTTTTTTTTTCGTAAATTTTTTCCTGCAAAACTTTTTTACAAAGCAATAACTTTTTTTAGAATTGGGCCTAATATTTGTGGCATATAGGACTAAAACAGTCCTCAACTCAAAACCTGTGGGCTTTATCAAACTACCTAAGTTACCATTCTTATCACATGCAGACTATACTTTGAGTCAGGCTGCTGCACAGCACCCAGTGACCACCTCTGTGCAGTGAATTGTGATCTGGTGATTTCAGTTCTTTTACGTCTGCTTGACCAATTTTATTAGGTAAAGACATTTCTATTTCAACCCTTAAGTGCAAAATGAGAACTGTATCACTTCGCTCTGGAAAGAGTAAAGAGGATCCAGGCTCTGCCATCAAACTGGAGTTCATAATTCAAAATTACGTGGTGAAAAAAGAACGGGAGAATAAGTAGAAAATTTCCTGAGAGAGGAAAGTTTGAGTTGCATACATGATATATTGGTCTCAGCAGCAATGTCACTGTAGTGGGTTTGCATGGCAAGGTTTTGTCAGCACCAGGGGAAGGCTGCAGGGGTGGCTTCTGAGAAGCTGCTGTAAGCCTCCTCTGCTTCCTACAGTCAACGCCAGTTGAGACAGACCCTTCAGTGCCCAAGACCAAACCCATCAGTGACCTCTGGGGTCACAGTGAAGAAGGGGGGAAAAAATGTGCAATGACAAGTGCAACCAGAGAGAGGAGTGAGAATATGTGAGAGAAACAGCTCTGCAGACCTCGAGATCCATGAAGGCACCAGAGCAGAGATTCCCCTGCAGCCCTTGGAGAAGACCACTGTGAAGCAACCCTTCCCCTGTAGCCCATGGAGATTCATGCTGGACCAGGTTTACTGACAGGATTTGTGACCCTGCAGGGGACCAACATTGGATCAACCAGTTCCTGAAGGATAGCACCCCATGGGAGACACCCACACCGGAGTAGTTAGTGAAGAGTTGTAGATTGTGGGAAGGACCTACATTGATGAAGTTTGTGGAGAACTGTCTTCCATGGGAGAGACTCTATGCTGGAACAGGGGAGGAGTGTGAGGAGTCCTCCCCTGAGGAGGAAAGAGAGGTAGAGACAAGGTGTGATGAACTGGTCACAGACCACACTTCCTGCCTCTGTGTGTTGCTGGAATTCAGGAATAAAACTAAATCCATGAAGAAAGGAGGGATGGGGGAAAGGTGTTTTGTATTAGTTCCTATTTTTCATTATCCTACTCTGATTTGATTGGTAATAAATTAAATTAGTTTCCCCAAGTCAAGTCTGTTTTACCTCTAACAGTAATTGCTGAGTGATCTCTACTTGTCCTTATCTCAACCCCCAAGCCTGTCACTGTATTTTCTCTCCCTTATCCATGTGAGGAGGAGAGTGATAGAGTAGTTTTGGTGGGTACCTGGCATCTACAGTGTGACCACAGTCACACACCACACCTGGCCAGGAGTGAAGCTAAAATGAAACTAAAGATATGCTCTTTCCCTCTGACTTCAGAAACCTTAGAAAACACAATATCAGAGAAAAACATGATATTATACTTACATAAAAGCCTGAAAAGCTTCTGAATGCCAAATCCCAGGTGAATTCCATGCATTTAGAAAGCATGAATTACATGACTGTTGAGCATAAAAGCCTCAGTCCTTGCTAAGACAGTTGGACATGGACAGAAGAAGTGCCAGAGAACTCCCATGATTTCAGCAAGTATTTTATGCCCCTTATAGCAGCAGTTTTGTGTTAAATCTGGAAAAGCCACCCAGGATACACAGGGAGAAGTGGGAGACACCTGCAATACCCAGATTAAGAATGGGCAAACAGCACTGATTTGTGTTTACCCTCAATTACACCACTGCTGTGGAGATGAGCAGGATATTTATGAGAGTACCTACCCAGGCCATTACTGCTGTGCATGAAGCATGTGACAGCCCATAATGGAGATGTGAGGTGAATGCAAGAGATGCTCTCTAATGAAAAAGGGATTGGATTCCGTTAAGCCTCTGTCAGCATCAGTCTTGGAAATATTAAGAGAAATAATGAAATATAATTAAAAAATAATTTTCTTCTAATGAAACAAAATTAAACGTTAAGTTTGCACTGCTGTGCAGGAAAATGAAGCGTAGGAGTATCAGCACCAGGATGGCTTAGTGGTTCAGGGAGGAGCAGGGTCAGTCATTAAGCTCAGTCATGCTGTTCACATCCAGGGCCTTGGGAAGGGTGCAGGGATGAGAGGATGGACCTGTCCCAGTGAGGAGAGGCTGCAAAGGGCAGAGAACAGGGCTGGATACCCACCAGCTCCAGCTCTTTGACTGAGATTTGCTACCAATCCTTCCTTGTGATGTCAAACAAACTTTTTCCTCTCCTCCTTTTGATCCTATGTCTGCCTACAGTGTATAAACTGTTGATCCAACCATCAGAGTCTGTGTAGCCACACAAAAGTCAGAGAAATGTAATTTCTGCTAGGATTTGGAACACATAAGAATGAGTAGAACCATCATGGTGGGTCCCTTATGGCCTTACTCCATGAAGAGCTGAACTGCTCCCTTTTTTTGTCCTATTTATTTAATTTTTCACTTAGAATAGAGAGATGGTGAATAAAACTGCTCTTTTTCTGTCCTTACAACACTGTAGTGTAACATAATCTTAATCCTAAATAAATCCTTTTTGTATGAAGGCAGATGTAGAACTTACCACTCTAAGTACAGAAAAAAACATCTATCCAGATGCCATGAAACACACTGAGAAATATTATCATCTAGGGGTTTTTTTTTAAATGATTCACATTTCCTATTAATTATCCTCAAGGAAAACTGTATCATCATTTTCAACGTTAACCTGATTAAATGCATTTAATGATACCTGACTAACCTGATTAAATGCATTAAATGATACCTGACTTTGGACTGCTGGATCATTAGGGAGAAAACCACTAATTTTATAGTATTTGAATCAAATTCCAGATGGGAATTAGCAAGCAGTCTATGTTCCTTCCTTGCTGACACAGGTTTGAAGTTGTGCAGAAAGGCTTTAGGCAGAGACCAGAACTCCCACTGAGTTCAGTGACACAGGGTAAGGCCCTCGCACAGTATTTCTGGGACTGAGTTAAAAAATTCACGTGCCCAAAGCACAGCCACAAATCCTTGCCTAAACCTCCATTCCTAAATGTATGAATCATACATCTGAAAAAAAATATTCTTTTATAGGAAATGTTCATATAAAAGATATATTCACATATTCACATAGAAATAAATGGCTACATCTCATGTTTTTTGTCAGGGAAGCCTATTACCAGAAGTCCTGTAATGGAATATATCTCTGTCTTGGAACACTGACCATGGCAGCAGAAAAGAATGTAAGTAAAAACTCAAAATCTGGTGAGAACTTTGATAATTTATATGTCAAGAATGCTTATACAAGGTGAATAAAAGACTTGCAAATTTCAGCTATTTCAGGTTTAATATAAACAGATCGACAAAAAAAGAAAAATTTGCTCTACAGCTGTGGAGATAATACAGTCCTGATCCCAGAAGCCCCTGATTTCTCATTTAAATTAAACCAGTCTGGTCTTGGATGTCATTGCATTGTTTGTTTCCAGCATAACGGGAAATGGTCCCCACAGCTCTCGTGTGTTGCAGATCAGACTGGGAGACCTATGAGTGACTCCATCATCAGGATTTCTTTTGGCAGCTCTCAGAAGGTCTCAGTGGAAGTTACCCTGCTGATTACAGCCAGATCTATACAGCCACATTCACTGAATATTTCAAATGACTCACCAGGCCCAGACATTGCAGACAGAAAGGGGGGGTTGTGTTATTTCAATATATAATTTATTACTTTCATAACAGAAGTTACAGAATTATTAGTGATAAAGAACAGCACTTTAACTTTAGGAAGACTTTTAGCTGGGATATATACAAGACTTGGCCTTACTTAACTTCATTAATGTTCTGGAGGGAGACAGAAGCAATATGTTAAGGATAATCATTACCTATGTGAAACTGAAAGTTACTGTCAGCTCCAGTGAGAACAGAGGCACAGTGGAAAGGGACCAAAAGGACATGAAGATATGATGGGAAAAAATATGATTTTCCAGCAGGAGAGAGGAAGAGAAGAAATGATACAAAATTGCCTGCAATACGGGAACAGTATAAAAAGTATAAAAAAATTTTGCAATATTATATATGAGAAAAATAACAATAATAATACTAGAGGTGAAAATAAGTAGAAGTGTATTTTGCTTAGGTGAGTTAGAAATGTTGTCCAAACGTCTGAGTCTGGAATAGCTCCTGCTTTATAAATGATAGTGTCTGGGTAGAGCTGATGTCTTCCCTCCCTCACTTTTCTTCCTTTCCTCCCTCTCTGCCTCTCTCCTTTCCATTGTTTCTTCTTTCTTTCTCCTTCCTCTCTCCTTCTCCCACATAGCCTCATGTTCCTTTGGCAGTTCTTTTCCTCCTCCCAACATTAATATAGTCTCATCTTCAGCACGAAAGGTGTACAATCTACGTGTTCTCTCTCCAGGTGGGGACCTGAAGGAGTTCCTGGGATAGAAGGGTCTCCTTTTTCCTTGGCCAGTAGTTTCCTGACACTCCTACTGCTGAAGAAGTGAGCAGTAGTATTCCCTCAACCAGTGCTGCAAGCTGGACTCGACACCAGAGTTTAGTCTTCAATATGTATTATGGATTGGATCTTTCACAGGATACATGTGCAAGGATTGAACTGCTTCTACCCAGATGTCCAGTGAGAAGTCCCCTCTGGAAAGGTCCCTCCTGTGTCTCATCTGCATTATTCAAGTGTTTCAAATACTTTATGGCATCTCAGCTGGCTGTAGTTGCCCGAGTTTGGGCATCTGAATCCTGCCCAAAGAATCACAAATTATTTTAAGTGGCAAATATGTCTACAGATACCATGTGAAGGTAGACACCTTTGTTTTTCTGCAAGTAGAGCCTCTGTGGGTGGATTGTTCTTTTTTTCTCTTTGATCTTCACTGAATGCTCTCCTGCCTTCTCTTCATACTTTGAATCATTATTCTGACTCTTCTTCTAGCCTGCCCTTCCATCAACTTCAGCAAGCATTGGTTCAGGTCTGTTTGCCTTCCATTAGTCCCTGAAGTACCACATGGGACAGTATATTCAGGCAGATGCTGACTCTCAGATGATGACCATCTCTCAGTAGAACCCACCTAACTGAAGGATATATTCGGTTGAAAACACAACTGTGAATGTAAGAGATTCAAATTTTTTCAGAGAAAAAGACATTCCATTCTATGCAGTTTTAAACCACCAGAAACTACCATCTGCAGGTCAATTCGGGGGATAGTAAATGCAGAAGTACATATATATAACATATGTTTTATGTATGACTGACATACATATAACTGCACTTTTTTGAGCATCTTAATATTCCAACTCTCTTCTTGTCACCACAGCTTTGGATTGTCTTGTTCCTCTTCTTCTCATCTGGTCATTTGAATGACAGCACAGAGACTGCAAATATAACCCCCAAAGCTGCCTCACTGCATTTCAAGCGTGCCCTGTCCAATACCTAACAGTGCTTAACAGCTGCATTGCTGTGGAGAATGTTATCATCATCCCAGCAATTTCTGGTTAAATATTTCCCATGTCTCTTTTGACTTTGCCTCACCTCTTAGATTGAGGTTTTTAGCTCGTTGGGGCAAAAGCATATTTTTAAAAGTGGTACTGTTTTTAGAGTCAAGCAGAATTTTCCTCCATTGTTAACTTATGACATTCCTGTGGGAATTTTTAATGCTACTAAATTTTTTAAGGCTCAGTCTGAAGCTTCATATCTGTGAACAGTTAAAACTAATTGGGAACTTGAAATTGAGCTGTTTGTAAGGAAAACATCATCATGAGTTTAAAAATAAACCATACCTTTAGTTTTGACTTGTCTAATTTAAATAAACCATTAGCTGAGTTTTATTTACGTCTCAGTCTTAAGTTGCTAAAGTAGATATTTATGACTTACTTCTTAAACTGGTTTTCTAATCTACTTGCCATTTCACATAATACAGAAGGGAAGGTTTTTTTTTCTCTAATTCTTTGTTTTTCTTTCTCCGTTTATTCCTTTTTTTTAATTAGCTATGAAATGTTTAAATATATCTTGAATTATATCAGGTACATTCTGAGACTTGCTGATATTCTCAGTGTGCAAACTACATCACAATTCAAACACAGAAATACTGCAAAACCAATAGATTCAATCAATACAGTCAGCCTTATTTTCTATGCCAGGGTACTTCTACAACCAAGAAAATCAAAATCCTTCCTCTAAGCTTTATTAATCCATCAAAAGTCTATTTTTGGAGGAAGTAACGTTATTTCTTGGACAAAATCTCTTGGGTTTCTTTTTTTTTTTTTTTTTTCTGCTTTTGCTGTCTGCATACAGGTTTTGGAGCCCTTCGAGTTCTTGTTGACCAAAGTTTACATCTTATATATGTAAAACTTCCCAGTAACTCATAAATTATTAACAATCAGGATCCACCTGCTGCAACAGAGGCTTCTTAATAGTATGTTATGTACCTCAGTTTGTCCCTAGAAGGAAAGGATTTATTGAACAGAAAAAAGGAGTAATAAAGTGTATTCTTATATTCTAAAACTGGAGATGAGATAGATTTTATGAATCACCCCTTAAAAATGCCTATTTTTCACTACTGACTACCAGAAGAGGTCAGAATGACCTGCTCAGATGCAGTTATTTAACTTTTAGTTTTCCAAAATTAGGTGACACAAACTGCACATTATATGACTAGCATGGAACAGTATTTTTTGGATTGATGGAATTCTAAAAATAAGAATTGAATATGAATACAGCTTTAAAAAATTTCCTGCAAACCTGTTAATGTAAAGTCTTAATAAAATCAACACTTTTGATACTAATAAAGTTATTCACTTGAATTCACAATCTTGATAAGTTTTTGCAAAATCTGTCGATAACCTAGAATAGCAGAGTTGTGGGAATTTATAGAGCTGATTAGTTATCACATACCAACTATCATTGGTAAATTATAAGTTATTTTGTTGACTTTTTAAATCATGTTTAATTCATTTTTTTAATACTATACAAAACTATGGAAACATAGAGTTTGAAACAATTGTTAAATAAGACATCAGTGCAGTCATGACATTTAACAATCTTTAATGTAATGAATTAGTTCTCTTTAGACCCCTTAATTTAGGCAAGAGCTCAAATTTTAAAACAGTTTTATAAAGCCTCCTCCTGTGTTAAAACCACGGGTGCAGATAATCAAGTAATTTTTAAATCAGTTTATTTGAGGTACTTTGAAGATTTTCCTGGGCTTCACACTTAGTTCAAGTTTCTTGCCTTCACTTGTGCAAGAAAGCCACAATTCCCATACTTTTTCCATTTCACTTTTCAGTGCCAATAAACACGCCTCCCATAGCAAACAACTCTATACTTCTTTCCACATTAATCTTCGTACTATGAAAAACATCCTCCAAAAATGGAAGTATCAAGTCAACTCCCCGGTGACAAAATTTATCATGAAGTATCACTTTTCTTGAGAAACAGAAGGGGGAGGATGGGGGGGTGAGTGCAGAAGTGATGGGTTGTCTTCATACAGACATTTAATTCTCAACAAGCAAATGTCGATCTTCTCCTTTGATGCCCTGAAATTATGTGAGGCATTTCACAAAGCAAAGTTGCTTTTTTGTCTCTAGTTAGAATTCAAGCCAAATTCGATATGACACAGTAAATGTCTAAAGACAGACAAGAGTAAAGGTAGAGGAAAAAAGGTGGAGAAAATGACAGTAATAATTCCCTGACATGATCAAGGAGCTAAGAGGTGCAAGATGTAGTCTGTCTGTGCAGCTGAACTTGTGTACTGATTGTAGATAGAGGGAATAACATTTAAGTAGATGTTAAATAAGATTGATATGACATTGGCCCCTGTGGAGAACTTTCAGTCTGAATTACTGGCCCTGTCACTGAAGCATACCCAAAAACTTTGATTAGGCATCACCAAACCAACCTTTGGTGCTACTCAGAGTGACAGCAGTTCTGATATTTTCATCAAAATTCTTACATGACATATGGTCTCACATGCAACTCCTGGATCAATAAAAATCCACATTAGTCTCCAGTTGTGATTGAAAGCCATTCCCTGCATGAGCTGTTACTGTGAAAGCCTGATCTGTGGTGCTGGGGTGGAGAAACAGGCTCAGTGAAGGGTAAATGAGCTGTTCATTATCGAGTGGATTTGATTCATTATTAGTCATTCTAAAAGCTCATACTCTGAAGGTAGGTGAATGCCTAATGTGACAGATTGGCTCCCTTTCTCACTTTGGGTAGAGAAATCCTTCTCAACTTTCATCGTGACTTTGGCACTAACTCTGTTCCTGTAAAAAGAGTCCTTGAAAGAATTAAACAACCTGGTCTAGTGGAAGGTGTCCCTGCAAATGGTAGGGGGTTGGAACTAGACGATCTTCAAGGTCCCTTCCAACCTATTCTGTGATTCTATGAAACATATCTTCACTTTACAAAGAAATCCACAACAGCAGAGAGCCATACATCCATCTTCAGTTGCCCTGCTAAGGAATCCCCTTTTACTTTAAAACAGTGAATGGACACATGCAATGACACTTCCACATATCTGCTGGAGATCTGCTTACCTACAGGGCTATTTCAGCAAGCTCTTAGGTGCTCTGTGTTTCCCAAAGTCTCATGCTCCTTTTGGAGTATAAAATCCTCAGCATTTGTACTCCTGGGAAGAAGGGAAACATGTAGTCTGGTCTCCAGCCACTAGTTTCAATATGTAAATGTCATATACATACGCATTCAGTGTGATCTATTGGGCAGTCAGAACCACTCAAGGCTGACAGAAATAACACCAGATCCCTGGGACACCCATGCCCTACCAGAACAGCAAATGGTCACTAAATATCCAATGTTCAGGCAACTGAAGTGAGATCTGGGCACCGAGATCATCTTGAGATCAAGAGACCCATATTTTGGTGTCTATGTGCAGATATCTACAGGTCTCCTTTTAGTCAGGAGAGATCTAGTCAAAGTAGTGAACAAATCCTAGAGAACACCTCACTCATGGATGGATGCCTAGGGATGGATTCAGTTGACTTCTGGTGCCATTGGAGACACTTTACAGTGTCCAAGACAATGTAGGATTGAAGCTGTGACCCATGGTACACCATCTCCTTCTGCAGTAGATGCTGGAAGTTGACAGGAAAGGTAATGGAGGAAGAGTAATTAAGTATAAGGACCTGAAGCAGAATCCCACCCATACCAGGTCATAGTGAACACAGTTTGCATTCTGAGCTGAAGATACAGGCCTTAATTTGCACTGTGGAATGCCTCATGGAGTCATAAATATTGGAAAAGGAAAGTGAGCTCCAGTCAATCATGTGAATAGTCAAAGAATTTTGTTTATAGGTTGCAGTGTCATTTCACTCATTTTTGTTTCTATCCCCTCACAGATTTTGTCTGTTTGAATCAAGTGACCAAACAAGTCACCTTTCAGAATCTGTCCTGATTTCTCATCGTACCTTTCCACCCCCTCAAACCAGAAGAACTTAATACCTTCCACACTCCCTGTTTCTTGAATCCACAATCTCAGCCCCATGTTCATCCCTTGGACCACAGAATCCTTCCAAACCTCTCTCTCAACTTCCCAAAGCTGACACAACACCTTTCTTACCCACAATATCCTGTAGCCTCCTTAATCTACATAGACAATTTACAGCAGTCATCACCTCATGATCTCAATGGCAGCAACATCTGGGCAGCATATGCCAATCCAATTCAACACCAAAATGGCTCCAGCCCCTTTTTTGGGATCTGTCCCTCAGATAAGGGCAGACCTCACACATTTTCAGTGCCATAATAATTCTTTTTTTATTTTATTCCCTTCCTTTTTTGAAGTATGCAAGCTGGAAACAAGCCATGACTTAGGTCAAGCTCTAAGGAAGATTGATTTTAGATTGTACATGAGGAGTTTGAGGAATTCTTTCTCTTCTGCCTCTTTGTTGAACTCCTCCAGAAATGGATAAAAAGCACAGCTTTTCAAGTTCTCTTATTGAAAAACATAAGAGAATGAAATTCAAAAATACCTGTTTTCTGTAGTCACAGGAAGCTCACCCCCACATACTGTGTCCTTAAGTCCCTTCTTGTCCTTCACCATCACTGTGGTTTCAGAGTGATAACCTTAATTCAACCTTAATGTTGAATCCCTTGTTTATCTCCAGACACAAAAAACATCACCTCAGAAGCTCTTCTCTTGCATTCCTCCTTTACTTTGTCTTGGACTAGATTTGCCTCTTTAACAGCTTAAAGAAAGTGCATGATTTACAGTTATTTTTTTCGAGTTTCTGTAATCCTTTATTACTTTCTCAAATAAATAAAAAATTAAAGAAGAAGCTTCACCAATGGAAGAACTACTCTAATTAATACTGATATGGTCACCTTTTATTCAGCTATCAAGTAACAACATTTCTGAAAAATGTATGGGAAAAGTATAGATAAGATTAAGATGCTTCAGAAGTATCTTGGCCAGCCTTACCAACTGAATCCTAAAAGGAACTTCTGTCTGGGGTAATTTCTATTGCTGTTGTTGTTTTACGCTTTTACATCTTTATTTTATGATTTTTATATTCTTTGTTTCATTTATATTTTTTATTAGAGGTTTAGAGGGATGTCTTAAAATATAGTGGGAAAGCAGTGGTTTCAGAAACCAAGTGTAAGAAAAGTCCCTGTTTCATAAGCTATTTTTCATTTTCATAGACAGTTATCATATCTCCTTTCTCACCTTAAACTGTCAGTATTGTTAATAGTGCCCTGTTCAGGCACCTTTTTACTTGTTACTGGTGCAGGTTTCAAAGCTGCAGCTCTATTAGGCTTACAGAAATTTCTAAATCTTGGTAATTTTTGCTAAATGGGTTTGAAGATGTGCTCATGATACTTCAGGTAGCATCTCCAGAGGAATGGGGCAAACAAATCATAACAGAAAGATGGTAGTGTGCAACTGGGACAAGATGGATGCTATAGAATCATAGGATGATTTGGGTTGAAAAGGACCTGAAAGATTATCTGGTTCCTCTAGACCAGGTTGCTCCAAGCCCCATCCAAGCTGACCTTTAACACTTCCAGGAATGAGGTAGGCACAGCTTCTCTGGGTAGTGCCAGATCACATCCATCCTCTCGTTCAGCATCATCCCCAAGTCCTTCTCTATAAAGTTCTGCTGCCACAATTTAAGACTGTATCCACAGTTTCAAATGCACACGAGGAAAGAGGAGAACACTTTCTGGGAAAGCTCCTGAAAATTGATTCTTTCAAGAAGTGGTGGTTGCACAACACACTAGATTTGATGCTGGGAGTTGTACCTCTGCCGAAGAAGCAAAGATCAGTGTCCTTAGAATGATGAAATTTAGAACAAATTTCTTAACTTTTTGATGAAGATTAGCAAGAGATCATCCCTGAGAAGTAGAAAGAGCACTTTATACCCAAACCCTCTGTTACTTCAGCAGCCAATGATCCTGCAGGCTCTTTGAGACACATTGAAATACAGGTGTGATAAACCATGTGCATCTTATTCTCCAGAAAACCTTTCATCATAACTTAATCCCTTCTGGAATTCAGTTCTCCATGTGTAAAATAGAGATCAGAGCACCCTTATTTAAGTATTTTGTATGGATGATGTCAGACTGTACAGAAGCAGTGTGCAGCCTGTCCCAAGATTCACCTTAAATTTAGAGAATGTTCCCCAATATCTTCTTGCAACCTTCAGTTGTTTTCTTCTTGTACTCCTTGTCCTGAACAAAGAAAACATTTGCTTAATACCTTTGTAATAATAATAACAATAATAATAATAATAATTTAAAAAAAGACAATGATGTTGATGGAAAATAATTATAACAACTATCTCCTAGCTATTACAAGGTTATTTCCTTTCTATCCTTCAGGCAGTTATTCAGTTGTCCAAACACAGACATGTGGCACCATTTCAAATTCCTCAACAATCCTGCCCGGCCTCCACCTTCCTCACACTGGCCTGCCCTTTGCAGATGCTAGGAATTACACATGGCATCTCCAATTATTCTAGGCAACTGAATCAAGATTCCCTTTTCTAGACAAAGCAAATCTAACTCCTACACACTAGTGTTGCTTTCTAGATCTTTCATTGTCCTTCTCTTGATCTTCATCTTTTATGTGCAATGCCCTGTACACAAGGCTCCAGCTGAGAATATTAATTATCATCTGAGACTGACATACAGCCATACCATCAAAACAGCTAAGGGAATGTGTTCTTTTTTGCTCCATTACCATTCCCCCTCATCTTAGTAAAATTTCAACTTCAATGTTGTTTTTTTCTCACACTACTATCTAGCAAGTTATTTCTCTGTTATATGAATTCAATTTCCTCCTCAGAAGTGTAGCATCTTATGCTGGTTATTGTTAGTATTGAAACACCCCATGAACTGTGATTCAAATCATTTCTCCAAATTTTTTGTGCAACCTTCCAATCTGGTCACCCCAGGACTCAAAACCTCTGCATTTTCCCCTCCAAACAGTTAAACCCATAGTTCAGATCAATGCTGAAAGGGATAGCAAGGCTCAGGTTTAACACAAACTTATTTACTGGTGTCCGCCGGTGTTGCAAAGAATGTCTCGCTAGAGTCCATTGAGACATGTTGATCAACTGCTGAAAATTCATGCCTGACCAACACGGAGGAAAAGGAGCAGAGAGACATGAAATAAATTGCCTAAATGTAAACAACAGAGCCTCATGATGGAAAAAAGTATCTAAAATGGAACTTAAGCTGGAAATCAAGGTTCAGCCTTAGCACTACAAGAGCTGTCACTGCTTCATTCTTTTATGATTCACTGCTGTGCTGTTGCTGAGAGGAAATTACTCAGAACAGGGTTTTACAAAGAATAAAGTAGTGCTCAAAGGAAGCTCCAGAGCAACTGTGCATCCTTTCAAGTAAGATCTATTTAATCACTCATTTCTTCTCTTCACAGACAGACAAAATGATAATAAACATTAAGTAAAGATCATTAATTTGTATCTATCATAATCTATGATTTCAAAGCTTAACAAGCAAAGCAACCCAAAGGCAGTTGGTTGCTTTTTTTCCCCGGTGTATTTTTCTTCCCTTCTGTACTGCGCTAAACCATAAATGTTGTTCTGAGATACATTATTTTGTTGGCAGTAAGTGCTACCAGTGTTATTACAGAATCGTAATATTTTGAAACTGAGAAGATCTATAAGATCAGCAAGTCCATTTTCCCTCCATGGAAAAGATAGAGTGTCCCAGGAGGTACAAGTCTTATACTAAAATAAGGCTACCTATAGATTGCAGCAAACACTGCCCCTTGCTGATGCCTATCTGTGCTACAGTTTGCTTTACACCATCAAAGTCCTGCTGAATTATCTCTTGGAAAAGTTTTATCATCCTGGAAAATGTTTAACATCTGTCATACAGAGTGCACACAGATCAGCAGGAAAACGAACCCAGATCACAGACATCTCCTCCTACCACCCTTTCCTGGGGTAAATTGTGAACAGGCTGCAGAAGGACTGATTTTTTTGTTTGTTTGTTTCTGAAGGTCCATTGCATCAGATTCTTGCCTATCTCATACCTCATGTGATGGAACTGGGCATGCAGAGTGTAATCCTGCAGCACACATTCCACATGCCTCGTAATTCTCCATGTGGTCAGACTACCACCCAATGCAAACTAACCTTCCCCTGAATTTCTGTTCCTGCCAGGATGAATTTCTCATACTTTTCCAGTCAGCCTAAAACTTTGAGAAAGTACCAGGGCAACTTCTGGCATTGCAGTGAAGATGTAGGAAACTCGTTAGTCTGAGCAACACAGGCTGAGATAGCTCCTTCCACGGGTTCAGATAACCCTTGGGCACAAATCTCTGCCAGTCTAGAGATAAAACCTGATGTGGAAACTGTACTGATTGTACCTCAGAGCCAGCAGACATCAGACAGCCCGCACAGAGTCTTTCGGTTAGGAAATTCCATGAAAGATGAGATGTGTTAATTTAAATGTCTCAACCTTATAGGTTGAACCTTGGAGTCTCACATCTGGGTGAAATTAGGAGGAACAGCAGGGAGAAAGTTCAATCCAATGGCTTCAGAGTAAAACCTGGGCCATGACTAGGAGTTATTGACAATGTACTCCCACTGTGAAATGGCCCTCAGGGACTTAGTTGTCAAAATACAGATATACACTAGTTACCAGATGGGGAGTGAAAATAGATGTTCTGCAATACTCCCCATTCTGCACAACAAACATGAGTTAATTAAGAAAAGCCTCTGAAGTTAATTTCAAGAGGATCACAGAGAAAACTGACAACTGCAGCCATAGAATCATGGAATGGTTTGGGTTGGAAGGGACCTTAAAGATTATCCAGTTCCTGTCATGGGTGGACACCTTCCACTAGACCAGGTTGCTCAAAGCCCCATCCAGCCTGGCCTTGAACACTTCCAGGGATGGGGCATCCACAGTTTCTCTGTGCAGTCTGTGCCAGGGCTTTCCAACAGAGAAGTTTTTCCTAATATCTAACCTGCTGTTTTTCAGTTTAAAACCATTCCCATTTGTCCTATCTGATTTCTTTATTCTTCCAAAATGGCAGAAACTGGTTGGTAAAAGTTTGCTTAAATAGGAATATATATCCAAAACAGGAAAAAGGAAATCTGACTTATGTTTTCATGTGCCCTGTTCTAGAACTCAGTGCCAAAAGCTACTGCTGATAGTGCTAACAGACAAAAAAGTTCCCCTTTTTCACAGAATCACAAAATATGCTGAGTTAGAAGGGACCCACAACAGTCCTCCAGTCCAATTTCCAAAAGTAGGTGATATAGTATATTTCAGGACAGAACTATGATAAAAGGTGATGTAGTGGAAAGATCTCACTAGATTTGTGAAAAAAGAGGTTAAGGCCAGAAATCAGTTTCGTAGTGGTGCTCAACAATTTTTACGAGTAGTCAACAAAAAAACAACAAATTTGTTATTATTTTCTACTGTGGTCTCTAGATAACACAGGTTACAATGAGTTCTAGATCTCGCTGCCCTCATTTGCTGATCATCCCACATTCAACCCTCCAAGCATTGAGACTCCATCATACCTATGCATGCTGCTGGTTCTCCAAAGATAATCTGTCTGCTGTGTTCACCACTTAAATTAACACAACTCCTAAACTTACTTTACTCCTTAAATCTTACTCCGTTTTCTCTCTGTCAGTAATCAGCTGTAATTTTCTTTCTCATCACTCTAGCACCAAGAAATGCTGGGAAATATTATCAGTTCTGTCTGCAGGGAAAGGAAATGATAACTGTCAATCTGCCTGATATTCTAGAGAACTCTTTTGCACTCCAGAAACAAAGCATGTGCTGGCAGTTTGACAAGCTCTTTTCTTTAAGTTGAAAGGAAAAATAATAAAAAAGATCAATAGGAAGTGTAAAATGCATGGATTTTAGTGAATTGGAATTACTTTCTTGTGTCACTGCAGGCAAAGACCGACTACAGACTCAGACAGAACTTTAACTCAATCTTTGGCCACGGATGTGCTAATCCAGGTATAGTCCTTGGAGATAAGGGGTGGTACAGGAGGATTTTGAATCTTTTGTACGCTGAAGAAGCCATTAGGCAAGAGGTGTCCACTGGCACAGGGTGTTAAACACCCAAGCACTTCTCGTATTTCTCTATGCAGGAGGTGCAGGGGAAAGTCCCATGGAACACTTTCTCCTGCATCTATTTTCAAGCCCATCGAGACCATGGGCCTCATGAACCTGAGATCAACTCCCTGAGATCATGGGGATGGCTGTTAATAAAGACAGAGGTGATTATTATTATCTGTTATTTAAACTAAACAACATTTTTCAATTAACAGGAATTTCAATGGAAAATGGAGTTTTAAGAGGACTGGAAACACCTGCCTGTGCAGTTAGAATCTGGGCATGGCTGCAGATGAGAAAGAATGCATGGATATGGTATAAAAATGTCACATTTTAATTGAATAAAACTTATACAGAAAGGGGGCTGAGAACTCAAAGACACCTACACAAGTCACTTTGCATCGAATACAACACTGTGCATTGATCCAACAATTTTTTCCTAGTTCTGGAAAAAATCTTTCTTCCCTTCTCTTTACTTTTATGTTTGCTTTATCTAACCACTGACCTGAGCACCCTATTCTATTTTCAAACATATTATAATGACAGCTATTAACTGAAAGATTAGGCCTCCATAGGTGCTATTTAAACAGTCCACATCCACTAAAGAGCTTTTCCTGAGTAATGCTGGGAGAAAGGCTATAAACAAGCAGCATCCTGTATAGAAGTAATGTTCTGCATCCTTGTACTTTCTCTGTATCTCTGATTACCTGGTTATTTATTTTTATGCTGGGTAGAGATTTCACTCTTTAGAGGCACTTCACCAGAATAACTGTTACTAATTGCTTCATTGACAAACTTTTACTGGAGCAGGAACTCAGTATTGTCACAGTTGTTAACACTCTCCTTTGTTTCTGAACATTTTCTTGGAGTTTTACTGCATGTTTACAAATATTCTTTAACTTTCCTGCATTTATTGTCTGCAAACTCTGTGCAGAAATATCATCCTTAAAGAACAAACAATGCAAGACACAACACTAGCAGAAGTTAAAGGAAATATTCAGCTGGCTGACTAATGGAAGGAAAAATCCATTATATGGACATCTCTTCAAAATCTTTATGTTGTTGGTTTTTGTTGTTGTGGCTATGGGGTTTTTTTCTGTCCTTGGGAAAGCTTTATCTCATGCAACATTGCTATTAAAGTACAGCAGCTCAACTGAAAATAGTATTGACTGGTATATTGTAAACTCTTCTGGGCTGGCACCACATTTCTCTTTACGTTCAAGCAACTTAATTGTTATTGAGGCCCCTGGATAGTGCCTTCAGAAGTGCACCTTTGTAAGACAGCAGGGAATTTGACCAATAAGTTCTAAGTATGACAGGAAGTAATGGTAAACCACTGGAAATTGCAATGTTTTCATATGAAAGTGGGGATGCACAATGAGAATAAGCTCAGTGGAGGTGTGGGAGAACTGCAGTGAGAAACTTTTCCCTCAGTGTTTTAAATTGCTGTACAGCAACTCAGCTGCTGAATACTGTTCCTGTAAACACAAACTCAATCCTAAAATCACAATGTACACCATGGAGGCAACAAAATGTCCCTTTAGGGTCAATTTCCTATGTGGTAATTCTGAGGAGATTTATTTTGTGCCTTTTTTCTTTTTATATTAAATCCATTAATTGTTTGAGTTCCTGAAATTGCTCAGAGCCAGTCTAAATTTTCCAACTAAACTTTTTCTTACAAAAAAATATGCTGAGTTCCCAAAATCCCCACAATCTTCTAAGCAAACTACCTTCAAAAATATGGTGTTTGGGCAAAAAGCTGAAACAGTGCTTTTCAGTCTCATCAAAATGAGTATTTTTTCCTATTAACATTTGGATTTTTGCTTTACTAAATGACCAATTATAATTTCATTTTTTTATTATGTGTAATATAAAAGAAAAGTAATGTTCTCTTGGTTTTTCAGCTGGAATATCATGTACATACTTGAACATTTAACCTCAAGAAGGAATGTTACTGGAGCTATTCAGATGAAAAAGAACAAAATTAATATTACAGAAAAAAGAACATACGAGAAAAGACTGAAGAAATAAGAAGTGTTTAGATTGGTGTCTTTGGATATGTGAAAGATTTCTGAAAAGGAAAAGAGAATACAATGCCTTTTGTTTTGATTTTTAATGGGTACTCCATCATAGACATCAAAAAAAAGGACAAAGTTTACAATAAAAGAAGAGGGATTCAGCTTAAATGTGAAGAAAAAAACTTAATATTGGAAAGGCTACCATTGGAGTAGATTACTTGGATAGGTGTGGAATCTCAATTGCAGATTTCTTTAAAAATTTGGTCAGAAAAACAGAATGTGAGAAATGACAGGTGACACTAAACTTCCAGTTGTACTAAGGAATTAACAAGACTTATCCTAGATCCTCCTTTGTTCAATTTTCTATGATCTTTTGCATTTTTTTTCTTATTACAACGGATGTATGACAATGACCATTCATCACAAGCCTTTGCAGTTCTTTTGATTTTAAATGGAATCAAGGCTCAATTTTGAACCACTTCTAATGGTGCTGTGAGGATCTAAAGAAGGGTCAAAGGGTTATGTGCAGCTAAATAAATGAGGGTTTCCCGAGGAGACTTTCTTACCAGCAAGAGAATTAAAAGTCACTGCATTGAAGGTTTTAGCAACTCTTGTTATTCATTAATAGTAAAGAGAATATTTATCCTGTACAAAGGTGGTTAAAAGGTCATGCAATAACACTACTGGGAAAAATAATTTTATGTATTTATAAATATATAAAATTCCATCCCAAAAGAAATTTCTCTGCAATTTTAAAAATTAGCAAATGCTTTGACTGAATTCCACAGTATATTAGTTCCCTAAGATCAGTATATCATCCCTGAAACTTCACACTGAATTACCAAGGGAATAAAAAAGGGAAGTAGAGGATGTTCAGGAGCAATTATACCAATTGTTCTCCGGAGCCCAAACATTCATTTATTCAGCAAATAAAGTCAGTGCTAATTGCTCCACAAAGCAGACATTCCAAGCTTGGATTGTATCCAAAGCGTTGGTGTCTGCTCCTGGTTGCTCTGTTGTGAACTGGTGCAGACCCGTGCCTGGATGCAAAGATCAGTCTGGTTGTGCTTCATCTTCCTCTTGATCCCTTGGTTTCCACCGGGGCCTGGCACTGGGCCCCTCACTACAGGAAAGACATTGAGGTGCTGGAGCATGTCCAGAGAAGGGCAATGGAGCTGGGGAAGGGTCTGGAGTACAAGTTTGATGAGGAGCAGCTGAAGGAACGGGGAGGGGGGCTCAGCCTGGAGAAAAGGAGGCTCAGGGGAAACCTTCTCACTCTCTGTAACTCCCTGACAGGAGGGTGCATCCAGGTGGGGGGCAGACGACAAGTGACAGAACAAGAAGAAATGGCCTCAAGTTGTGCCAGGGGAGATTTAGATTGGATATTAGGAAAAATTTCTTCACTGAAAGGGTTTTCAGGCATTGGAACAGTCTGACCAGAGAAGTGATGGGATCACTGTCCCTGGAAGTGTTCAAAAAACAAGTAGATGTGACACTTGGAGACATGGTTCAGTGGTGGCCTTGGCAGTGAGGGGTTGACAGCTGGACTCAATGCTCTTAGAGGTCCCTTGCAGCCTTAATGATTCTATTATTCAGAAAAAGACTGGGAAACACTATTGTGTGATGAATAAAGAGAGAATTAATGTTATTTATACCTTTTTTGTTATTTATAACTTTTTTGTTATTTATACCTTCATTGTGTCACGCTGTCTTTAGAGTAGACAGAAAGTCACAAGGACAGTTGCAAAGATGACACTATTACTCCCGTTACCAACAACAGGATGTGAACTCAAGGATGGGCAAAACTGGGAGTATGTACAAACACAACACAAATTAGGATGTGCACATCAACCTTAAACTACAGCCATGTGCCCATAGTTGATTTTTCTCTGTTGAGGGGAGTCTCGTCTTTCCAAATTTGCTAAGTAGAATTGAAGCAGTAAAATTAAACTCGTTACCAATTATTCTTCCTGTTGTGGCAGAAAAAAGTGACCCCCACCAAGTAGAAGACTCCAATGAGACAGGGAGTTTCCAGGCTCAGAACAGAAGATTCCCACTGCCCTTAAACAAGAAAAAAATGTTGGTATTAAAACACCAGATGCTTTATTGGATAATTTTATTTTGCTATTTGCAGTGAGTGGCAGACAGTCCCTTTATTTTGTCACCTGGAAATTTAGAAAAAATAAAACCCAGCAGCTATTTTGTCCTTTATGTATTGAATACACACTGAAATTCACAATTATTGGGGTGGCTGAGGTCAGTGGGCTTGTTCAGCCTGGGGAAGGGGACACTGAGAGCAGATCTCATTGTGATCTGCAGCTTCCTCACAAGGGAAGTAGAGGGGCAGGCACTGATCTCTTCTCTGGTGACCAGTGACAGGACCCAAGGGACTGAAGTTGTGTCAGGGGAGGTTTAGGCTGGATATTAGGAAAAGAATCTTTACCCCAGAGGGTGGCTGGGCACTGGAACAGGCTGCCAGGGAAGTGGTCACAGCACCAACCCTGCCAGAGTCCCCAAAGAATTTGGACAACACTCTCAGGCAGATGGTGGGATTGTTGGGGCTGTCCTGTGCAGGGCCAGGAGTTGGACTTTGATGATCCCTGTGGGTCTCTTCCAACTCAGGATATTCTATAATTCTATGAATTATGACTAAATTATATTTGTGTTTTTTTGTAAATGCATTTAAAATACTTTTGCTTACCTTCAGGTCCAAGAATGTTTCACTTACCTATTATAAAATTAACATTGGGGAAATTGCTTCTTTCCCAATATGTTCATCATATGGAAAAAAACCAGTTTATTTGGCTCACTTTTACCAGCACTCATTAATTAATTCTCATAACTTTCCTGCAAGTATCAGCATCTGTTAAAAATTAGCACACATAGACAGATGAATCCTTTGTGGCTTTCTTTTGCATATTTGTTTTTCCTCAAAGACACTTGAGAGTTAACAAGTTTCTTTAGTACTTGGACACTGGATGTTCTGTCCAGATTTTTACCTTACTTAATGCTGGAACTCTGAGGAAAGGTGTTTTTCATTTCACCCTTTGAAATATGGACCACCATGAAAATAAAAACACTGAAAAACACACACCTATGTGTAAACCTTTCTACGTTGTGGCAATACTCCCTTCTCCTTGTCTGAACTTCCCCCACACTGAGCTTATCTTCAATTTCCTTGCATAAAGGAGGCTTCAAGCTTAGATTTTTTTTTAATTATTATTATTATTACTAGTCCTTTTCTTCCACAGGCACAGCTCTTCTGTTCCTCAACTTTAATAGGAACAGACCTCACTTTGGCCATCACTGCCCAAGCACCCCAAACAGATAAATTTCTTTGAGATTTTTCTGCCTAAACATGAAAGTCTGCACCTTTATCTGGGTTAAATACCTGGATTTCTTTTACAGTCAATATGAATCGCCCCTCCCCTTATTTCTAGAGCATTATTTGTCTCATCATAGGAGATACTTCCAACCTGAACAAGAGAATCAGGCTCTAAAATACCCATCTCCCCCTGTGTTGTGATTCTGGCTCACCAGATAAGGTGGGAATGTCAACCACACCCTTTAGCCTTCACAAAGGGCTCCAAAACCTGCTGTTTACTTTAGTTACCTTCAGATCTATCCAAAATTAGATGAGGCAAAACACAACAAAAAAAACTTTAAAGTTTTTCTTCCAGGCTCATTTTCTTTTTGATCTTTCCTTGAACTTTCATCAAGAATTTTATTTTTTTTCTGCACATGGTTTTCCTTTATAATTTTGAGGATGCACTGAAGTCATATTGTCCCATCCTTAGATGTTTTCTTTGTTTTTGAGGTGGTCAAGAAATTGGAAAAAAACCCCAACAAAACCCCAAACAAAATGAAACAAAACAAAGAAAACACCAAAACCCTTCAGATTCTTTTTTTTGTTTGTTTTTCTCTTCTGCTTTCTTTATCTCTGAGCATCATACTCTTATTGACAAATCATAGGCATCTATCGCCTTATTTGTTATAGCGTTTTTCAGAACAAAGAGATAGCAGAAAACAGATTTATTTATGCATTAAAAATTAGATATATTTTCAGATTTTTGCTCTTCCCAAGGAAGGGACATTCAGGTGATTTTGATCCTTTTAGTGTAATCCTGTTCATAGATAACTCTCTGAGATCCAGTCTTTTCTACCCTCCAGCTGACCATGGTGAAGTAATACACAGAAAAAAGATAGTTAGAAAGCATCAGGGTACATCCTGTTCCAAAAATGAAACTGAAATTCCTAAACACTGTGTAAGGTTATCATAGATGTGCTTTATGCAGTCTGATAACACAAGGGGCTTAAAGCTGGAAACAAAACCGAGTTCCAGTTGTGAAACTCATCCGGCTGTGTTTCCTTTATATCACACCTTTAAACCTCCAAGACCTTCCTGTCGAGACAAATAAGTACTTTCAGAGACAGGTACAACACAGGTCTTTTAAAGGACACCTTCACTTTGTTCTTCTGTTGTTTTACACTAAAATGATTCCAAGTGAAGGTAACCCAATGAAATTCTACTTTTTGCATGGAAACAATGCAGCCCTTACCAGTGCTTTAACCATTTACAGCTGGGGATATTTACAGTTTTTCTGACCAGCAGAAGCTTGCATTTAGTTTAAAGATGCAGAGAAGTTTTAGATTTCCTCTGAAACAGTATGAGGAGATGTAAAGTTGCCATGCTTCCCAAAGCTGTAAACAGCCTTTTAGGCTATCTGTTGCTGAATTTCAGCAGTCCCACTTTCACTGCAGTTACAAAACTCTTAACATTTCTAAATTCACATTTTTATCTTTCCCACCACCTGAGAATGCCATCTGCTGTTTATCTCAAATATATTCAACTTTCCATAGCTTATTTTTTTGGGATGTTCTCAAATTCCACTTTGGTTGGACTTTGTTTTTCATTTTGTTTTATTTTTGGCTTATTTATTTAGCGATGAAACTGTGCATAGCACAAGGCACACATGGGTTTCACTGTACTTTTCCTTTCTGTTGTGATTTCTCAGTGCATTTTAAACAAAAAGGATGGTCCTTTGTTTGAGCTGGTGGTCACAATCCTTATGAGCACCCATGAAGGGATAGTTCATAGGAATTAAGTCACTTTTGAATTGCTTTTTCTTGATTTGTGACACAGCCTGTGCACAACCAAGAATCAAGATACTCAGAGCAGTTATTATGTATTTCCTTGAAGAAAATAATGATTTACCAAGCAGAATACATTGGGATGCATTTTCCTAGGGGATAGTGACTTTCTGACAATTAGAGTTTTTTTGGGGGAATTCTCTTCTTCAATTTGTCAAAGAAATGCATTAATTTCACAAGAAGTCTGCTTAGGAAGCCTCTCCAAGCTCCATGTGGAAATGTAGTCAGAGTGGATGCTGATTATGTCACACTTCAAATCAGAGTTAAATGCTGATAAGTGCTTTGCTTATGAGTTATTTTGATATGGACCCTTCTCAATCTATTCTTTTAGTAATAACTCAATTTAATTCTTTAAAGAAGGGTGAGATTCATCTAACCCAACTGTATTTTCTAAAATCCAGCTGACTAACCATAGTAATCAAGACTTCAGCTACAGTCAATGGAAAGAAATAGCTGGATAGGGCAGCTACCTGACTTTTAGAATGCCACGAATCTTTCTTTGACACTGCCTCTCCTATGGCTTTACAGGAAACTTGGGCCACTTGCTTGATGAAACAACTAGATTTTTAGATGGTTGGACTTAAAAAAAATAATATGAGAATTGAAATTAAAGGGGGATAAGTCACTGGTGATGTGCTCCTAAGGTCAATATTTGGGCCAATACGCTTTAAAATATGACCTGGATGATGGGCAAGAGTTTGTCTTCAGCCAGCTTGCAAATGATACAAACCTGGGAGGAGTGATTGACAGAGCAGATGTGTTATCTTTTAAAGATACCTTGATAGGCTGTAAAAATGGGTCATCAGGAAAGTCATGAAGTTCAACAAAGGGAAATGCAAAGTCCAGCACATGGGGAGCAACAACCTCATTCATCAGTATATTCTGGGGGCTCTTACTGTTGTGTGGAAATGCCTAATGGGAAGTTTGGGGCATGGGGTGGAGTAAAGATGGAACCAGACTCTTCTGAGTGATGCCCACAGACACCACTGGTATGCCCATGAGGTAATGGGCATAAACTGGAATACAAAAAACTCCACTTAAATATAAGAAAAAGCATTTTTTACTGATCAAACACTGGAACAAGTTGCCCAGAGAAGTTATGACATTTCTATTCAAAACCCAATTGGACATGGCTCTGAGCAACCTGCTCTAGCTGACTATGCTCAAGCTGGAGAGGGTGGAGTTTGTGCTCTCCAGTGGACTCTCCAAAAACAACAGTGCCATGATCCTTTGAAGATCCTACAACTTAGTAACTTCTTGACATACTTAATCCAGGTCTTGCAAACTCTAATTGAAAGTTACTCTCTCTCTTTCTGTCGAAAGAGATTCAAAGATCTGAATTTCTGGATGCAGAAGAACTAAAACAGAGGGTGCAACCTCAGCCTTGTCTCAGATAAGAAATTGTATTGTACAAACAATCCCAGTCTGGAGTTCTCACTCAAAGATACTACTTGGAGCCTGTTGCTGTACTGGCTCTAGAGAAATGTTGATCTTCACTGAGTATCACAGACACAGGTTTTACTGCAGTTTGGGATGAACCAGTGTACCCCAGACAGCCATACAGGGATGAGGGGGTCAAGAGTCTTGCTTAGCAGGTAAAGGTTAGATGATACTATGTGTTTATGCAAAGGCAGCTGTGGCTCCTGGTGCTTTCTTTTGAGAAGAAACTGATATAAAACATAGTCTGCTGCTAATTGACACCTGCAGCAGTACTGCTTGAAAATGTCGAGGTCCTTTAAAATGCACTGAATAACACAAATAATTCAGTTGACTTTGTTAGAGTCCTGTTTCTTGTGTAGTGAATGTATACAGAGTGCAAAAAATGTGAGTTGGAGCTTTTCCTTAGAGTAGAATGAATTAGTGAAGATCTTCCAGTTTAATTCCTGTAGTGGTGGTTTCTTTGATAAAACGGGGTTTTTTTCAGTTTAATGGACAGAGACTAAATCTAAACTGTGCATTTCTGAAAACCTTGCTTTAAATTACATACAGAATCAATGAGAACACCAAGATTTCAGGCTTGGAGCAGGAAGGATTATCTAGAGGCTGGAGCATAAGTCTGGAAATGAGGGGACCCAGGTTTAGCTTCTTTCTCTGTCACAGGTGTTTTATGTTATCCTAGATAAGTCATTTTGCCTTTCTGTGCCTCTTACTCCCAGTTGTCAAATAACTCTTCCTTCTTTGCCTCTGTGGGATATCATAAAGCATGTGAAGTGTCCAGATTTTATAGTATTAGTTGCCATAAATGTATCTTAGCCTGTCAATTTTATGCTGGTGAGGGTACATTTCGTTAGAGAATCCAACGGAGTTATTTTGTCATTATGCTGCCTAACAGAGCAGACTCAGCTCACAGTTTTGCAGAAATATAGATTGGGGGCTTATGGAGTTTTTGCTTTAGTTTTAATGTTTCTTTTATCACAGGAGTGGGAAGGGCAAGGCAGAGTAACTTCTAGCAAAATTAGAGAGGACAAGGGGAGGCAGCCAAACTGGACATACCTTAATGTGTTTTGAATGGCCTGGGGTACCAGTGGCTGAATTAGTGAATTGGTACCTTGTTCTTGTATTTCTACAATTTATCTGAAATAAATTCAAAATACACCCATAGAGCACATTTTGGATCTTTATTGCCATCTGATTTTAATTACAGAGCGTGGTCTCACTCAGAGCATCAGTTATGATGTTCATTTCTCATTTTTGATGCATCTCTTATGTGGGCTTGGACTGTTCTTCTGCATAATAATTAACATTATGCAGAACTATCAGAAAACACTATCAGGGCTGGAATTTATGGCACATTAAATGTCTTTGGTATCGAATAAAATAACTAGAATTAAGAGCCTGAACACCTTTGTGATTTTGTCTCTTATTACTCCAGTATTAGGAGTACACTTCAGAAGAAGAAGGAGAAGAAACGAGGAAAGAAGAAATAACTGTGAATGTAATAACTCGAATCAGTCAAAACAAACAAACAGAAAAAAAAATCCAATTTCAAATAATCTCCAGTGGAGATTTCTAGCCTAATTTACTCATGATAATGGATGAGTGGTTCTTCCCTAATTGGTAGTTTGGAGTGGGAGTATGGGCTCTTTTTGTTCTCTGATCGCCTTGGACATTGCTGGAGTAATGTTTCAATTGATAGTCTGACACTTCACTCCCACATTTTTCCTCATACTACAATTTCAGTCAGTTAAGTCATCTGATGATGCTGTTTAATTCTCTTATAAATAGCGGGTTTGCACAATGGGAGAACTGCTGCTAAGAAATTATAGTCCAACAGAACAATTTGGACATTACTTTGGATGACACACGCACATCTATTATTTCAAAATTATTATTGTGGTGTTTTCATATAATCTTTGATTAAATTGAGTAGTTATCTTCAGAAAAACTACAGTAACTATAAGCCACTTCTGTACAAACTGATTTAGTATTGGCAGTGTGTAACCCTATGTTTCACCTCCTCTATTTTTTTCTCAGATTAATAAAAAAACCAAACATACACAAAAGAAATTAAATTGGTTTTCAAGCAGCAAAACATTTGTATGGTAAAATCACATTTTTGCAAATATCACAGTTAACTGTCTTTGTGCTAAGAGATCAGTACAAATATCTTTAAACATCTAAGTTACATGGAACAAACAACCTCTACCCATAAGATGACAAGTATTTCTCTTCCCCTACCTCAAAGACACATTATCCTACTGATGACTCTTGCAGGGTTTCTTGTGTCTCCTTTGAAACGTGAATTACCTTGGAGATATTTTTCTATGCTGTAAAAATTACTGACCTAATAGTAAATCTGCAATGGATGCATAATGAATGGTATCAGTTTTCCATTCAAAGGTCTTTAGAAACTCTATGGGATAAGTGATTATCTCACCTGCAAACCATTGTGAATTTTCTCTGAAAACTCGTCAGCCAGTCTTCTTATTTTGGTCTTTGTCTGTCACTGTCTTCAGAAGTTTGGGATGTACAGGAGGCTAAAACTGAACATGTCTTGCCCTGATTCTGCAGGTCTGTACTTTGACTTGTGGGACTCGTAACTTGGAAGAGGAAGTGACCCATATTTACACGACAATTTGTACTAAATGCCATTGTGACACCCTAGGGCAGCAAGGACATTCATATATGACCAGTAAATGTGACATTGGACCCACTGGATACCAGTGACCTCCTGGAGTGTCATCAGGAGACCCCCTGAGATATCTCAAATGGAACCAGGAGTCCTAGGAGAGTAACTGAAGCATTTCCAGGGAATGATTCCTCTGTTATATTTTAGATTCTATGCTGAGATGAAATAAATCTTATCTTAGATATTTATCAACTGTTAAAGAAAGATAATTAACTTCCTACTGAGATTGAAACTATAACCGTATGTTTCAGTCTACAGATGAGACATCTACAGGTAGATGCATACAAATTAGGTTTTCAAAAGTGATTATTGTGTCTAAATTCTCTGTATGAGAGTTTACCTCTCTTTAGTCAATAAAAGTCTGAGGCCATGCTAAGTTCCCTCAAAAATATCTTGTTCTGTTTCACAGGACTGAGTTTCCCACAAGTCCTCCAGCTGACAGGTCGAGCAGGTGAGTAAAACTTCAGAGTTCAAAGTCAGAAAAATTTTTTTCTTTGTGCTGACCTACCAGGTTTGGGATATCTGTGAGGCAGGATACATCACAGAATAATTTGGTTAGAAGGGATCTCCAGAGGCCATTGGGTTCAACCCCCTGCTTAAAGGGTCAGCCTGCAGGTGCCTAAAAGCCCCATGCACAAGAGATATGTGGAAAGGGCTAGTGAACTGCATCGAAATCATCTGTCATACCCCTTTTTGGGGTGCTTTAAATGGACAGGTCCTGACAGAGAAGCTGTAGCTAGGCTCCTTGCCTTATTTAAGCTCAAGTCCTTTCTTTCTTCACATAAAAACAAAGCTCTTCCGAACTTGAATGGATACCCTTTGCCCTCTGACTGATTTCAATATGAGGCAGTACATGTTTTAATTTACAGTGGATTCTTTTTAAGTGATGGTAGGATACACTTACAACAGAATAAATTAAGAAGAAATAATAGATTTGCACAACACACTTCAATATACAAAGAAAGTCGGACAAGTTTAGCAGTGGCAGGTACTTCATTGCCTGAATAAAAATGCACTGAAGAGGGGCTGGGAGAGTCATGAAAATCACTTGCTAATGTTTAGTCTTCTGTAATTGTCGCATTTAGGTACAAAAGCTTTTCATTCATTCAGCGAAACATAATGCAAAAGTAAACTCAAGAATTTTTATAAACAAGAGGAAAAAATTTTAGGCACAGACTGGTGCGAATGCAGCTCCTTGTCTTTTTAACCTACTGATTCCTATCAGGATTTCCTAAGTTCTATTGTAATATCCAGTAATGACATCTTTGAGTGAACATTTTTGTCCAGAATTTATACTGAAATTACCTTTAAAAGCAACATTGCTAATATTTTTATGAAAATAGTTCCTAGTGACAAATGTGGGGTTGTTTTTCTTTTTTGAACTGACCATTTCCCATGGCTGTATTTGTTCTTGTGAAACATAAGTATTTAACTGAAAGATATTATAGGTTTATATATGCAGATAACAGATTTTGGCTCGAGAACAGAAGTTTTTAATCTTCAGCACGAAAAAGTTCAGTGTTTCGTTTTGTAAAGAAAAATGAGTAAAAGGAATTATTCTGAAAAAAAAAATGAAGACAAATATTTTCTGACCATGTCTATTAATAGAAACTGTTTTTTCTTATTTGAAATATACATGGAAATTCTCAGATGCAAAGTGCAAAGGGGTTTTTTTATTCATAAGAAATTTCAGGAGACAAATGGCTTCTTTGCATTTCACCAATGCGAAGCAAATCAAAACTGCGTTGCTTGGAAGTGTAGCACTATCTGGAGGGACTAGGTGCAAAACTATTTGAAACTGCTCATTTCTTTTTCTGGCTTAGCAAAGCCTCTGATCATCCTGTAACTATAGCAACATAACCATAAGCCGCTCAATGTTAGACACTTTTTGTGCATTGTCTATTTTCTCCAGAATATAAAAAGATAATGAGAGAGAGGCACTCTGCTTTGTTTGCCTTGTTTAGCTATATTTAAATTATAAGCGACAAACAGAATGAATTAAAAATTTTCCTGTCTCTAAATGCTTTAAATGTTAATTTTATTTACCTGAAGACTTCAAGGAGGTGATCCGTTTTCCTGAGTGTAGGCACATCATTCCATTTGAGAAGCCCTATGGGCTCCCACCTGGTATCCATCTGCCATAGCACAGGGGTACGTGTTTGGGAGCTTGTAAGTGGCTTAGGTGGAACTAGACACCCTTGTCTAGGTAGCTGAATTGCACCAAAAACTGGCCATGTATTTTTAAAAAGATCCTTCATTCCTGCCATCAAGATGACTGGGTATTTCCTTAATGTTAAACATCCAGACAATGGTAAGATACAGCCTCCTGGAAGATACTGAACCAGGACTATGTCAAGTCCTTAAAATCCTATAGATTTTTCCACCCAACTTTCTTCTCCTGGAGTCTTCTTGAAATATTGCAACACAAAAAGTTGGAATTGGAATTTTGGGATTTCTTTGCAGGTAGTGATTAAACTCAGCTGCCTACACAGAGGTTTCTTATGCAATTTAAGAATCTTTTTTATTTTTTTGTCTTTCCAAGCTGAAGCAATATGGGTTTCCTATAGGTCTTGTGCTTTATTTGCTGATCCTATAAGGATGTCACAGATAGCACAGAGCAACATGCAGTTCTGCAGGGTAAATTGGTTGTCGTGTGTGGATGATCATAATGAAAATTCAAGTTAAATAATGAAGATCTAATCAAAACAGCATTTATTTAGGCATCCTAGGGTATTAACATATAGACATAGAAATGAAAAATAAAACAAGATAATGAGAAGATTGTCTTCAGAGCAGCTACAGGAAAAGTAGAATAACCTCAGACATTTCAAACACCATAAACAATTTGGAAATTGAGTCAAGCAGTGACCATTTGTTCTCAGAGCTACCATCCAGAGAGATTTTACTCATTCTTTTAATCCTGTGAGAGAGATGCAAATGGCATGAAAAAGGATAGAACCTGAGAAAAATGCCTACTATTAATACTACGGTTTAAAAAGCAAAGTGAAACATTCAGCAACTATCACACAGCTCACCATATTTCTGGTGCTGGCAAGAGAAATCAAACTTTTTATCAGTGTCAAGTCAGATGCTTTGGTGTTACAAGTCTCAAGCTCACAGACAGGCCCAGTAAAAGACTTGTCCTCCCAAATTCAGAAGTGTGAACACTGATTATTATCTGACCGCTCAAGATCCGAAGAGTCAATCAGCACATGTCCAGCATGTCTGTTCACAGTTAATTTCTGGACTTTCTCTGTAGTCATTGGAAAGAAATAGGCTCAGAGAGCAATTCACCACAGCTGGTCTAGATTTTTCAGAATAGATTAAATCATGTGTTATTAATTTTTATTTATCTCCATATTAATAGAGGACAGAGGGAGCAGAGCAGAGCAGATGCCTACCCTGAGCCACATGGACCTAAAGAAATGAACCATTTTGCAGTATGTTTTCATATTCACCCCCAAAGTCTAAAGGAGTAATACATGCCTGCAATTAAATGAACCTTGTATGACTACATAAAGATTCTATTTTTTCACTAAATGTCCAAATTCAAACCAGTATGTCTTTTGATTTTTATAATCATTCTGAGAAAGAGAGAAGTCTCACACTATATCTCAGAGCAAAGCTGTTCAAACTTTTGCTTGGCAAGATAGTGGTTTTATCTCAAGTGATACCCATGCCATTATTCTTGAGTAAAACTGCAAAAGTAACTTATTTCTTTTTTCTTAAACTTTCTATTTTTTGAACCAACTCCTCTGGATAAAGTGCATTAAAAGATAAAAAGCTTCTCCCCCTGTTTTTCTTTTACATCTAGATCACACACACACAGAGAAAACTTTTTACACTACCTTCTAATTCTTAATTTACAAATAATAGCACATTACCTTAATCTTACTTTTTGTCTGTGAGCATAAAAATTGGATTGCTCATACGAATAAACGTAAATGCTTACAAGAGCAGGATATAACTATGCAAGCATCCATTTCAGTCAAAGTTTCTCTAACTCGTTTTTTTTTTGTCCTTCCTCTACTACTTAAGTTAATTACTAATATCCTATTGGAGGCAGAGGAAAAACTGCTTTTGTTCCAGATCTCCTGAAATAGTTAGATTATTTAAGTGGCTTAATGACATATCTACACCTGTAAAGAGTAAATGGTTATAAACAAACACTAAATAACAGTATTTCATTCACCCAAGGGGAAAATGCATTTTGCATTGTATCATATGTATGACATACACTGTCATAAAATTGAGTGCTTCCTCAAAGACAATTGTCAGGAGAGTCTGAAGTCACCATTTCTAACAAGGATTACACATAATCTGAAAAACAGCTAGGAGCATTGGCAGTCAAATTCCTACCTTATTTTCAGTGGTTTTGGTGTTATTATAATGGTTACCAAAAGGCTTAAACACAGCTTTGCTTTCTCTCCTGGTCTCAGACTTCCGGAATCATCTCAACACAATTGCCAGTCACCAAAACAGTTACTTACCTGCCTTCTTCCAATTCCCACCTCCACAACATCTGAGAATTCAGTTCTTTTCTGACAGACAGGCAAATGAAAATACTAACTAGAAATATTTCCTTAGGGCGGGCAATTCTGATGTAAAGTCCACCTCGTTTAATTTTCTTCCTACATTTTTTCTGTGAGAATGGGAAGTTGCAGATCCACTTCCAGACAGCTCTATATTCTTGCTCCAGAGCATGCTCTCCTTCTTCTTTTCCCTTTCCAAGGGACCCCAATCCTGAGGCTAATAAGAATAAAAACTTTTTATGCGAAAGTTCTTACACAAAAGAGAAAAAAACTTGACTAAAACACTAACATAGTACAGCAAATACTTCCAGGAAGAACTGGAATTTTTTGATTCAGAACTACAGATATCCAGAATGGTATATTGGTTGAATCACAGAATGGTTTGGATTGGAAAAGTCCTTAAAGATCATCTCATTTCAACACCCCCTGTCATGGGCAGCGACACCTTCCACTAGACCAGGGTGGTCGAAGCCCCACCCAACCTGATCTGTAACCCTTCCAGGGATGGGGTAGCCACAATTTCTCTGGGAAACCTTTGCCAGTGCCTTGCCACCCTCATAGGAAGGAATTTTGTCCTAATATGTAATCTAAATTTACTCTCTTTTAGTTTAAAGCTGGCCTTGTTGTCTTGCTAAAGTAGTTACCAATAGCAGGTAAAAAAATTGCCCATTCAGTGCTATTGATTTTGCTGAAAATCTTGTTTCAGCACATCAGTGTTTTTTCTATAAGCTGCTTGGAACACAACTGAAAAGTCTAGCTAATGACATGTGAAATCATATATACAGTAAAAACTATTACACGCTATGAAATGTGTCCTCGTAGTGTTATTAGGAGGCCTTGCTTCATTACAAAAATAGTGTAATCATCATGGCTGATGGAGTTTAAACAAGAATTCACTGCTGTTTGTTTTGGTTCAGTAAAGACTGTGGTGTCAAAGGTTTTGTATTTAGCTACAAACGTTTAGACTCAAGGAGAGAGTTTAAGGGTAACCAGCATTCATGCAATATTATTTTCTTTAACAAGCACACCAGTGATTTAACAAATTCACCAATGATTCTGAAAACAGAACACAATGTGAAAAACTGAATATAAATACTTTAGGATTCAATCCAGAGACCTTTTAGTTCAAATTTCCTTTCAAACAGCTGCTGTGCCTTATTTATGCAGCATAAACAACCTATGAAATTACAATTTAGATTAGTGTATATTCATTCTTCTCTATACATGAAGTAGGAGTGCAGAAAAGTGCTAGCTCTTGATTTTAGGTGTATAATTCAAGTCAGGTTTTGGACTTAAACACCATCTATATTTCTGATGGGAATTCTGACTCTGTCTATTCTTCCTTTAATACTAATTTTTGTTGCTTGCTTATGTTGTTTTGTGCTTTCTTTTTTCCCCCCAAGAATGACAGGAATTCAACCAGCACTAAGGGAAACTAAACTGATTGTGCATTTCCTACATTAGGAATTGATTTAGGACTCCACTGCGAAGGAAAAGATGACTGCTACAGAACTTACACTGGACATTATTTCCTCAATACATCAACACACACTTCATTTTACATATAGATTTATTGATGCTTAGACTGTTGTTATACATGGAGAACTACTGACCATTAGTGTGCCACTTCTTTAATTACATTGAGTTATGGTATATAATGGAAAAACTACAGAAAAATTTTAGATAGTGTTGCTTAAATTACGATCATTATCGAGTAAAAGTGAGTCCATTTCTTAAGGGGAAACCAAATGTTGATTTGGTCCCCTCTGACAAGCACAGATTCAACCACTTGGATAGACTATTATAGTGAAGATGGATATGAAGGATTTTCACATATTTCCATGTGCTCAGCTGTGCCTTCAGCTTCTATCTTGGTTCCTCTGGCAAAGCAGGTCCATTGTATGCAAGGATAAAACATTCCCTACTTTCTTGTTAGTGATGATCATATCACTGTGATATCACTGCAAGCAGTGTCCTAGTATGAATGAATGGAATTTGGTTCATTTGACTTGATGGATTTTTGACTTTTTTTTTTAATTAGGAGAAAAGCTATAAAGCATAAAACTGAATCTTGAGTCCTTGTATTCAAGGTCTGACTTGCAGCAGCTCTGAAGCATGTTGCCTCTATATTTAAATTAAATTTAGAGTACAAGGAGTTGTTTTTTCTGAGGTCACCAGGAAATCCATGAGATCTATCACTGCAGAAGTCCATTCAGAGGAATACCTTGGATTATTCTAAAATTAAATTTATTGGGATTGACGTAAATAAGATATCTAAAAATTGATCAAACTTTCAGCTTGTTTCTGACTGCTGCTAGTGTGTCACTGTGATACGTTGCCAACAGATCATCTTGCTTATCACCAATAAGGTTAAGTGGGCTCATACTTGCTCCTTGCTAGTAACTAGGGGTTTATATTAAAAAATAGCAGTACCATTGAACTTCATGTGCTTACTTCTTTTTTTCTTTTCTGTTGGTCAGTAGTAGTGCCCTGATCTACACTTAAAAGAAAACAGAAAAAAACAAACAAACAAAACCCAACAAAACAAAAACAACAGAAACCAACAACAAAAGTCAGCAGAGTAGAAATAAGTCATTATTTAATAGTCATGGCACAGAGCTCTGTATTTTTTGAGTGATTTTCAAAGACCATCCCAGACCTAATGCATTAAGGTCTTCCATGCCAAAGGTAATGAAAAATAAAATTATGAAGTCCAGATCAGGAACAAATAGTTACAGTTAAGTATAAGAAATAGGAGTTTCTGTACTGTGAGCAGATCAAGAAGAAATGCCTGCAAACTGATAAGGAACAAAACTTGTAATAGCAGGAATCAAACACACAGACACAGCTGTTTTTTTCAGCCACCTGATTCAAGGAGTTAAATCTGTGTTTAAGGAAACCTCATACTTCTTTAAGAGAAAAAGATAATCCTTTTTGGCTATATGTTATGTGTTTGTGTATTGTGTCCCATCCCTGGAAGTGTTCAAGGCCAGGCTGGATGGGGCTTGGAGCAATCTGATCTGGTGGAATTGTCTCTGCCCATGGCAGGGGGGTTGAACTGAGATGGTCTTTAAAGTCCCTTCCAACCCAAACTATTCTGTGAATCTATGGTTATTTCTAGAAGCTGTGAACTACTGAAAGCTGGGTACTGTGCCTTGTCCTAACTAGGCCAAGATGGATTAAGAGAACCTGAACACTTCAGATTCTGTCTGCTTACAACTTGCTCAGTAAAGTTTACAGGAAGGAAATGTTAGGTATAAGACAAGAAAGAAATTGTTAAGGTCTCCTAAATATTTTCTGCGAACTTTCTTGTGTAGGAACTTGTGTTTTCATTAAACATGTGCCTACAGTGTCTACTTACCTCAGACTTTCAATTTTTGACAGATAATGAAACATTCAAGATTTTTCATCAAAAAGAAAATTTTCCACAGGAAAGAATTCTGTTGGCTGACTGTATCCAGAAATTACCCATTTCAAAAGATGTTTTGCTAAGCTGAACTGCAATAAATATTATTATTTGCAACCAACACTACTCCTCGCTGCAAAATCTGAGTAGTATTTGCTAAGAGCAGAACTGATGAGCACATGCAAGCCAACACACCGTAGCACATTATAAGTGTATGGGATGCTGTGTGAAATTCCCCTTTCTCCTGCTGCAGTATCCACCCTGTGTTTCCCTCTCACTAGTTCTGGGAATGCATCTCCTCCTCTGAGGTCAATATTCAATCAGAATTCATTTGCAAATGAAAAAGTCGAACCATTTGAATAACAATCAAAGGGTTAAAGTTAATTGCAATGAAAAAGCCGTTTAGCTTTGCTTTAATTCTAAAAACTTAGAGCACATTAACCTTTTAATAGGCCATCTTGTGAGGAAGAGACACATCCCAAAAAGCTTTGTATGTTTGCACCACCACAAGATACACACACAGAAAGGATATCAGGGAACAGATGATCTCTGTTTGCCTTCAAGTTTCATTTTACTCTTAATTGGTTTGATACCACGAGCTTTTCTGCTTGGCTGAAGGCAGAACTGCAACCTGGTAAAGCAGACGCTTTTTTTCATTTCTTCTGTGTTTTAACTGTAATAAAAGAACCTTCCCAATTTCCTCGTAATCTGCTCCATGTCAATTCCCTCAGGTTGCTAGCTTCATTCTATTTCTATTTTTAAACTGAGATAGCTGACTCTTGTTCTTCTCAGCTACCCTTTGCTTAACCTCTAATTTGAATCTGCCAGTCTTTCTTGTTTGTCACTTAGGAGAAATGCACCAGTAAGTAAGAAACAAGTTCTTAGTGCAGAGGAGCAAAAGTCTATTTTTCATTTCTCAGCATCTTGCTGAGAATTTCACTGTACTATTGTACAGTATCCTGTAATAAACCCATCAAAACCCAGGAAATGCAAAGACTGAGGTTGCAGGTGTAATGATAGCCCAGACTAACAGTGCACAGTAGCACACACTAAGTGAAATCCAGCACTTGTATAAATCAGTGGCAAGGTTGTAATTTCCTTCACTAAACCAGGACTTCATGTGGGTCTTTATAGGTACAAGGAGCATAAGCAATCCTTTTTCTCAAATTATGCATCATTCAATACTGTAAATTCAAAATGTTATTTAAAAAAAAAACCAAAAAGCACTCACACTCTCCCCCAGAAGCTGTGATCTCTTACGTCATTGCTTTATAACCATAACCTAAGCCATTCTTTTTACTTTACTTTTAAGATTTTAGGGGTCACTTAAAGCAGATGTTTCAAGCAGTTTTGCTGTATTATATATCTGAATATGGAATCTGATGTTACTCGTCTTTTGCAGTCAGGGCTTTGAGTAAAACAGCAGGTGTTTCAAGACTTGCTGTAATTCAGGAGAGAAAGCTCCTACTGCTAAACTTGGATAGGTGAGGATTGGATGAGGAAGAGGACAGACATATAATGATGAATTGTAGCCAAGGGATATTGGAATAATCTGTAGCAAAGAGTCTTTATAAAATATGTACAGCATGTACCATACACGTGCTCTAAGCAAAGAAGCAAACTTCTTATCCTTACCTTGTGTGGCACAGCAATTTTTGTTTTCTCATGAAGAAATAGTGTCTGCACTTTTTTTTGACAATGCAGTTATTAAAATAAAATATTTTATTTGTTACTGGTGTCCAAATTTATTCAAAACTATCCTTTAACTCTTAGACTATAGATTTTTCCTGGAGCCCGTTACAGGCAACAAAATTACTGCCCTGCTGCACTGTAAGGGTTTGTTTCCCCTTCTACTGAATTCTACTGACCTAACTAGGAATAGGCTCTGGGTTTATTTCATATTCTTGATTTCAAATAAAAGTACATACTTCATAGAAAGAGATGTTTGATGTTAATAAATATTCTCATGCTGGAGGACACAGAAGTGAAGAAATTATATTCCAGGAAACTGAAATTCAAGTTTTGTTTCTGAGGAGAAACTTCATGCTTGTGCTCAAAAAAAGAAAAAAAAAATCAGGAAAACAATAAAGCCCTATAAATCAAGTGATGGTGATTCTGATCTATCTGTATTTTAGAAGTATAGCCTAGGGGATTAAAAACATAATAATAGAAGTGGTGTCAACATTTCAAATAAGAAGGATCGTGTCATCTAGATAATATGACCTCTGAAGAAAGACTGAAAGAAACTGCAGCTATTTAAGCTGAATAAGCTAAGATGAGAGCCTGAGATATTTGATTTCAAATATAGGGAAAATAATTCTGCAACAACAGTTGTCTTCCGTGTTCATGATGGGTGGAACACAAAAAGGAAAAGTTAAACTTCATCAAGAAAAATAATATATAGTTCATACAATAGGAAAAAATTCCTGTCAGGGTGATGAAGTGCTAGAATAGATTATTTCGCCTGTTCTGAAAGAATTCTAAGAGGAAAACAGGAGTTCAAGTGACACAGAATAGCTGATCCCATTAAGGGGCAGATGGCTGGATGAACTCAATATTTTTTGGCCTCTCACAGCCTGTTTTCCTCTGATAAGGAAATACTTTCCTTTCATAAATAATATTTAGAGAAACTACCTTTGTTGAAAGTGAAATGTGTTGGAGGAATGTGCTACCTTGGGTAGAGATCTGCTGTGATTTTCACTTATATAATTTTGAACTGAGTTTTTCAACTGTTATTCTGAAACAATAACTTCAACATGGAAAATGAGAATTCAGAACAAATTGAAATGGCTTGAAAATATTCCCAGTGGATTAATGTTTTTTTAAGCAAAGCTAGAGTTTAATGATATATAGGGTTTTTTTAATTTTTAGGGAATATTAGCTATGTATAATCAACAAGTTCCATTGAGTTTTATGGAAGTGTCTTATTATGTCAAGCAGGAGCTAGAAAAGTTTCACTCTTTCTTGAAGAAGTAACAGTGTATGTAAGTGATATTGCATAATGAAACATAACTTCATCTTTTTCTGTGAGAGACTGTACTAAAAATATCTGTACTTTGACTAACAGTGATTTTTTTTTTTTCTAGACTGCATCTGTGTTACCTATGGAGAAAATAAGTTCTTCTGGGTCAGAGTTGTCTCAAATAGAAAAAAAAATTGACTTGTTTTTTCTAAGACTTCTTGTAATATCATCTAAAAAATTAACACCTTCTTTATTTGAACACAGAGAGGGAAAAAACCACTTTTTTTAATTACTTTTGTGTAGTACTAATAAAGGAAGTTTTTTATTTTTGATGATAACATCTATACACTCTGATTTAAATCAGTGTCCTGACTTTGTTCTTGTTTAGAAGAATGCATGTAACATTCAGTGCCATAAAACTGCCATATATTAAGTAAAAAAGTCTGTACACATGCAAGTTTTTTCCCCAAAAAACACAATGAAAGGAACAGTTTTGACTGTGAGTCAAATTCGTAATTCATAGGTGGATTCGGCAACATGTCTAAAAGTTTCCATTATAATTAAGATTACAAATCAAAATCAACTATTTCGAGTTGCATTCTTATGTTCCCTGAAGACAATTCAAGATGAAAATTTCAGTGATACATGTCATCTTTTCAACACAAAGCCTCATTACTCATTACTCATATCTGATCCAGAAAAGGAGGGGGGGGGAAAGAATGACCTGAAGGGAACATGAAAGGCTGAGCACACAAAAGAAGGCAGAGTCTGTATAGCAGAGTCTGTTAACATCTCCCCTTCCTCCAAACTCTCAATCCACTCACATGATCCATAGCAGGGAAAGAGGAGAATGCAGTTACCACCCTGTGTGCAGCCTGCTCCTTCAAATCTATCAGCAGCACTGCAAGTGGAAGAGAACTCATAGCAATTCAACTTTGGTTTCCACAGGGACCATTGTACCTTTGACTGTGTTTTCCATATGTTTATCCCTGTATCTTTTTGTTGACTGAACACCATAGCAGAATAAGACTAAGAGTTGGTGAAAATAGATGTTTTGATGCAGTTCTGTTTCTGGTAAGAGGTGTTTACAGCATTTTTCACTTAATTGCATCTTAAGGAGGAACAGTCTTTGTATAACCCTCTGAAAGCTAGTTATGTAACCAAAATAAAAAAAAAAATAAATCAAGGAAAATTCCTTTGTAAAATTTTTGCTATAAATACAGAAAAAAAAGGAAGAGAAATGCCATCACTATACTTGCACAGTTGGTATTTTTGGAGGTGATGTGTTTTTCTCAAATTGCCATCCTTAGGAAAACATCACAGACCTGCAAGTTCCATATTATTAAATTCCCCTTCCATATATGAAAATACTGTGAATTGATTTATAGCCACCCTTGGTCCATTAGCATCTTACAGCTTTATGCTTAATGTCATCTCTAGTGAGGGCCTGAAAGACTCTGCAAGCCAGAAGCAGGGCAGAGAAAAAGCAAAAAGACCTAGAGGATCTTCAGAGCTGACACGGTGAAGAATGTGCCACCAGGCAGGGCAAGCTGATCTGCACAATTGTGCCATGTATATTCCAAGTCTGCCAAAGTAAAACTAGATATGGGCTTCCAGGAAACATTAAACTATAATATCTATCCTATTCCAGGATGGCTCCCTATCCACCTTTTCTCCTGGTTGATGGTTCCTTTGGTGTGTAAATCAGGACAGAAACTGAGAGGCTGTGTTTCAGGTCACATGGCAGCCTCCTCTCTCAGTGCATTGGACACTTGGAGAGTGGATCAGCACTGTTTCCTTCTCAGTCATACATGTCCTTTTTTAGAATTCACACAGTCACATTACAGATATTATCCTAGACTCATAGAATCATAGAACGGTTTGGATTGGAAGGGATCTTAAAGAACATCCAGTTCCAACCCCCTGCCATGGGCAGAGACACCTTCCACTATCCCAAGTTGCTCCAAACCCTGTCCAACCTGGCCTTTAACATTTCCAGGGATGGGGCATCCACAACTTCTCTGGGCAACCTGTGCCAGGACCTCACCATTCTCACAGTAAAGAATTCCCTCTTGTCACTAAATGTCCTTGTAATTTTGCCATGTGGATGTTCACTACAAGCAAAGGTTAACTTTTTTCCCTAGTTCAGGTAATAAATGGAAATGCTCATTAGCTTACTTCATCATATATTCTGTGACGGGATTAATGTCCCAGAAAAGTCACAGTTCCCATAAAACAATAGGTTGGCTAACTTGCTACATGGGTACTGCATGTGTACACCAGGAGTATGAACTTCTCCACCCCTTGCACAAGTGTCACATTCAGTGTTGCTCTGCATAACCCTCAGTGGATGTAACGCATTCTGAAAAGACATGAAATATGTAATTCTGAGATTCATTGAAAAGGATGCTCAAAACTTGACACAGGGTCAAGCATTATAACAACTGAAGGTTGGCTGATCAGGTAAGAACAAAGCTGCAAGATTATGACAACAGCTTCACTCATATACTTGTGCCTTTGAGCATAAACTTAGAGCATTTAAGATCAAACAGAATAGAGCAGGAAGCCGTATTTTCCTTACCATCACAGTTCTATTCAATTAACAATAAGCTCAGTGATCAATAAAAAACATCTTCCGGGAACTTGGAAATCATCCAGTCTTGTTTTCATCTCTTTCAGAAACCACAGTTCCTCTGTTTCTCTTGGCAGTCCAGTCCAAAGCTTAATTGGTCACTGTTTGGTCCCAGTCACACGTCTACACACAGGATATTTATATATCCAGTATTTTCTCTTTGAGAAGGTACTTATGGTCAAAATCAGCTCAACACACCCTCCTGAGCTGCTTAAGACTCTTTCTGTAGTGCATTTTATCTACCATTCCAATAATTTCTGTATCTCTTTATTCTGCACCAACTCCAGCCTTTCAACAAGTGTTAGTGTGAACACTAAAATAGGAACAATGCTCCAGAATCAACCTCCCCTATTCTATGTTGAGGTAAAGTCATGTCCCTGTATATCTTTGTAAGTCTGGATTGTATTCATAAAGATTGCATTAACCCTGTGACCACAGCACCACCACAGGAGTTCAGAGCCTTTCACAGTTATGGCTTTCCAGGACAGAGTGCCTCAATCAATCAGAACAGCCACAGTTTCTCCTTCTGACTAGTTTTGGTTGTTTAAAAATCCATTCCTATTTGAATTGTGTATTCATAGCAAGAAAAAAAAGTCAAGGCTCTGTATGATTATTTATGATGCTCAAGGTGTGTGGAAGTGGGAGTGAAGGGAAACAAATGGAAAAATTGCTACTAGTAGAAAAACCAAATTACAATTTTTTGCCTTTTTTCCTTGAGTTCGTTTGGCAAATGTACTCTGATTTTCCTCTAACTCTCCAAGTTAAAATTTATTGTTGACCAACTTTCTATGGAGTGGAATTTCTCCTGCTGCCACTCTCACTTCTTTCTCTTTTGGATACACTGTCCCAAATTCTTTTTCTTTTTTTTCGAGTAGAGATATCATGGTAACATGCTTATAATTTTCCTGGGCACCTTTTAACATATTAGTTATGCAGGGATTTCTGAAGTCTACTAGACTTCCCTGAGCATTTTCGGAATCCACTAAACAACCTCCATTGGGAACCAAAACCTCAAAGAACTCATGATTTCAAAATATTTTTAACTGATGATTTTAATTTCTCTGTTTTTAATGGATTAGAAATTACTTGGTAATGACTGGCATGATATCATCATAAAAACAATGTAGAACAAAATTTTGTGTTGAAAATTTGTCTTTTTCTGCACTGTCATGGTCTGCTTTGCCATTTCATATCTTCTAAGAGATTGGTTTTCTTTGTTTACTCCTAATGTTCTTTCTCAATGTGTATAGCCCATCCTGAAATGACTCCTTCTCTTTTTCTGACATGTCTATAGCTTATATAAATATTTCTTGAGACACAACGACGTGTTTATTATTTATATCATCTCTCATTTGCTAAATACTGTTTTTCTTAACATTACCCTAAATTCTGGCCTCATCCTGTCGATGAAGTTGGAGAATATTTTATCCAGATTCCCATTTTTCATAATAGAGTTATAGAATCATAGACTAATTCAGGTTAGATGGGATGTCTGGAGGCCTTGAATTCAACCTCCTACTTGAACACAAACTAACCTCAAATTTCAATCAGGTTTCTTGCCCAGTTCTGCCCAGCTGTAGTTTTGAAACTGTACAAACAGAGACATCCCACAACTCTCAGGGGCCATATTCCGAGCCGCCCTCTGATATGGTTTGAAGCTGGCTCCCTGCCAAGTCTCCAAACCTTACCACCAGAGTTCCCCCCCCACCTCAAACCTCAGGGAGAAGAGGGAGAAAAAAACGAAAGAAAACCCGAAACGAGAGAGAGACAACCAAAGTGAGATATATAAATATATTTACACTTATATACAATTAAAAATAAGGGAAAGGGAAGGGGGAAGGGAAAAGGAACAAAACCAAAATATTATATATATATAAATATCCCAATTAGCAGCCCAATATCTATCCACTAAAAGAGTTAGAAAAGGAATAGCTCACTCCTCTCCCGGGACAACCGAGGGTCGCTCCGGAACGATCGCCGGCAACCTCTGTCTCCCAAGGTCGACAAGGCCTAACCAGGCCTCGCTCCCCAACACGGCAGACTCAACAGCAGGGAACCTGCACCTCCAAGCCGCCGGAAGGAAAGAGAGCGAAGGCCTCTCCTCCTTTCTTCTTATAGCCCAGCTTACGTAAAAATCGTAGGGAATACTGGGTAAATCTGGACCCTTCCTTGGTTACAAACTAGTCACCAAGGAAGGCCTAGCCCAAACCACCACACCCTCCTTGCAAAATCATCTGGCTTTGTAGAGTGAGAATTTCCATTCTGACAGCTAGTGGGTGGCTCCTTTAGGGTTTTTTTTTTTGTGGTGCACATTCGGGAAAAATTTGACTCCATCCCCTCCATATTCTCTCTTTAAGTCTCCTTAAGATAAAGAAGAATCACTCCGTACTGTTATTTTTTAAAGTATTTTTCTTCACAACGAGTTTTGTTTTTTCAATTTCAAACTATATATAAGAGACAGTCCATGTAATTGTGAATATCTGCATTTTCTCCTGTGAAATGAAGGCTATCACAGCAGCTCCCATGTTTCATATTTATCCTTATAATGAGATCCAAGGTAATTATCTAAAAATGCTGAAAGTAATATTTAAATGCAGGAGCATGAACTCTTAATGGTAATATTCAACTCAGTGACATAAGACTGTTATACATTACACAGACTTGTATGATTTACTTTTAGGACATGACTCTACAGAAGCCTAAATCCAAGCAAATTGAAATTCATCTGCCCACCCTTCTTCCTATGTGGGCCCATGTAACCAGCTGGTGAGCTTGTTAAAGGATCAATCCCAGCAACAATCATATCGTCCAAAAGATGGATGTTTAAGTGGGAACTGTTGAGAAGAAACTGGTAACTGAGGCCATTAATGACTTTTTTCCTAACCGTGGGCCAAATTCACAACAACCTGTGTGTTCTTAAATAAGTACCAGTGTTTGGCTCCATCTCACAAATCATTATATTTTACATAACTTTCAGTGTTGTAAAGTAATTTCAGTTGTTACTAATAATGAGAGGAAACCTTAATGCTCAAAATCCCCTTAGAAAGATGTACACTGTGTAAGTGAGTAGAAATGGATTAAACACACCTTCCAGAGTCATTAAATTTATTCACCTTTTTTTTTATGGGCTGGAAAGAAGGCATTAGATCCGTCATAATTATTCTCTAAAGCAAGATCTTCGTAATATAGAAAGGGAAAGGGTTAATGTGATGCCATTACAAGGAATTTACAGGCTTAGCATGATGAATGTTTCACTCATGTTGAAGGTGGCTTTGTTGTTATCCATGGAGAAAGGCTAACTTAATTCTCCAGTGATGAGGCTCTACTTCCATGATTAATGAACAAATTGCTGTTTTCACAAGGCCTCATAAGACAGCCAGTTGTTCCTCCTTGATTATTTAGGAGACCCTTAAGGCTTTCTTTGGGGACTTCATTATTTTCTATATTTCTAGAGAATGAAATAAGCAGAGCCCTAAAGGACATTTATGTATACATAAAGCAGAGTAAGTTATCCATCTAAGGGGAACCAAAATGAAACAGAGATGAAATCAGCAGCCACAGAATCACCACCCTTCAGTTTTCAACAATGTGAAGGACCTAGGTGTGATCTTTAAATTTACTTTTTTGTCAGGATTTAAAAGTTCATAATCATCAATGAATCAGTCAGGGTTAAATTAAAGAACAATTTGGTTTGATATGGGGGAAAAAAACTAACAGTGAACCTGATTTTCAGATTAGGAAATTGAACAGAACTAATTACAGCAATATTGATTTATTCCAGCTGAACATCAGAACCCCAAAGACTTCATAAAACACTTGATTTTGTTCCATCCTGTGCTTAACTAGGTGAATGACAATATTTAATTTTTTTATTGTTTGCTAATGTGCTGAGTTTCACATGCCAATATTCCCTTTCCTGACTACAGGCAAGGAGAACTGTGTGAACTTACAATTGATGCACAGATTTTTATTGTAGGAGTTTGTGTAGTCAGTTCTCAGCACATGTAAGTCAGTGAAGCTCCACTGACTCACAATACACTTACAGTAATCTGTCCAACAATTTTTCATCTTAGCTTAAAGTGCATAAAGGGACTAATTTGATAAAGCAAAACAGAAATCCAACAGTTTGCACATTTTTTTGTTGTTTTTTTTTAGATTCACTTTTTAGTTTTATCCATATTTGATTAAGTGATGTGGGCATTAAAAAAGGGATTGTATGAAGAAGAGCTTAGCAGTGTCTTCAAGGGGATTGACATTCTAAATGGCCAACAAAGAGCTGGAAGTACTGCAGTACTGCTAAACGTTTTATATGATGTGGTGGAAAATTCATGGAAAGCCAGAAAATAGAGGTGGTCTTTAAGCTCATCCTTCCACCTCTTGTCCACCAAGGGCAAAGATGAACACAAATGTAGACCAAAAAGGAGGCGTAAATGAGAGCATTTCTGTGCCAACAGGAACCCCACAACATCGGTAGAAGTAAGGCACTATGTTGTCCAAAGACATAAATCCAGATCATCTCTAACAGAGGGCTGTCAATCTAAATATTTGTTCACTATAATTTCCTCTCCAAAACTAGTTCCAAAAAAACCCAAAACGATCAAAAAAAAAAACCAAATGAAGACCATTATCCACTTCTGTTGACATAAAGTTTATCATATAAACACCTCAGTGCATCTCATGGCTGAAATAAAAGAAAATCCAAGATCGTTGATAAATGTTGTTACATAATCAACAGAGCTACCTTTTCTGTTAAACGAAGAAGCTGCCTGCTGAATTTTATGCTCCATGGAAGTTCAAGTGTGCTGGGCACAATGTTCTAACGTGGGCTTTTCAGGCTCAAAATGATTCACAAACACTCTATGTTTTGTTTCAAGAAGTAGCTCTTATAGTCAAACGCAGTGCTTGTGGAAGGTGGGAAGAAAACAGAAAACATTCTGGAGAGTTCCAGCACCTCTGAAAGAAAAGAAAAAAGCATTTTTCACTTTGTTTTGTTTGTTTTCCTTGCAAGAGGAGAATGTTTTAATCACCTGTAAAAATACAGTTCACTGGAGAGGAGATTAACATGAAACCAAGTAGGACTGGTGGCAACTGTTCAGCCTGCGTATGCAGTATAATTAAAAGAAATCATAATATAGCTTTGTTATAATTTATCCTTCCATTTCTTAAGAAGGATTTCATGGAGATGTAATCCCACAGAAACTATGGCAAAGTTTTAATTAAGTTGGATAAAAGATGGATCGTTTTCTTGCTCCATGAAAATCTGAAAGTCTACTGCTTTTAGGACCGGCATTGGACTTAAATTACAATTTAAGAAGCTTTTTTTATCAAAAGAGATAGACAAGCAGGCACATAGGTTACTTACACAGACTTGTGTCAGTCATACAAGTCTCCCATTTGATTTTAGGCAGAATTAGGACTTTACATCAATTTACCATGGCTTAAGCAAACTCCTCAATAAGACTTTTGATCATTCTAAAGCTGGGAAGGAAGGCACTCTTTTTTGCTTTTGGGTTTAGGTCTTGTCCAAACTGGCATGTTTTCCCCAAATATTTTAATTTTTGATGACTCATGGGATTCTGACAAAACAACATGTTGCTGAAACGTGACAAAACCTGGTGTCTTAGAGAAAAGAAAAACTGCAAGGGCAGTTAGTGAAGGACAGTCTCAAAGTTTAGCAGTGATTTTAAAAAAACAAGCGAGACCGAAGGCTAAATTAAAGTTGAATGAAGAATCCTTTACCAAATATTAGGGCTATGATAGGAGTAACTGCACTTGAGTTTGATCACTTTGTTCTAAAAACTAAGGGTAAGAAATGAGAAAGTCCTGAGAAGGGCAACGGAAAAGATGAGAAGCATAAGTTGCTTAAGTTGAACAGAAATGTAGCAGGAAAGAAATAAGTAATATAAAATATGTAAGAACAGAGAAGATCAACCTGAAACTTCTCTAAGTGTTTTGTTTCCTACTCCATTTCAGAAATCTGAAATGGCAGGTGGTGTAGGCAGAGGGAGATGAGAGCTGTATTTAGGCACACAAATTCATACCGGGGTATTTTTTGAGACATACACATTTGAATGTTAAAAGAAAAATTATGATGATCTGTAAAAGTCACTCATTTTGACACACAAGCCACGTCTTTCACTGAGAACATTCTTTCAAAGAAATTAAAAGGCTTTCCTCATTTCATTTTAAAAACTAAGGCATGTTCTTAACATACAAAGATGGGGTTTTGTTTTTTACTTTTAAAAACTCTGTGATTTTTCTCATCCTAGGTTTATGCTCTCAGTGGGTTAACTCAAAATCCTCTCTTGTCTCAGGTGGCATTCCCCAGAGATTATGGGTATTTTTAGAGATATAGTTTCCTTGCAGAAATCCAAACCAGTTGGTATCATACATCCCTGAAACTGCTGTAATTTTATATAGGAGGTATCATGGGCAGCTCTAGGGATAAGCAACAGAGTTGCTGAGGAAGCAGCAAATCTTCCTTGACTCTTCTCTCTCCTTGCAAGAGTATAGGAAAATCAGGTTAGATGCTGTGACTGATGGTACTGGAGGAGGACATTCAATAAATATAGGATAATAATTGCTTTTGGGGTGAGTGGGTTGAACGTGTACCAGAAAATGTTGCTGTTTTCACCCTTCTCGTGTCTCTGTTGAGACATTTTGTTGTACCACTTTCTTCAGTTTCTCCACTTCTAGTGGTTTAGATCTGTCCTGAGCCTTGAGATGGTCAAATTCATTATTTTCTACCCTGATGAGAAGCATCAAACCAGGCCTCCACATGTCTTCCGTATGTCAAACCAATGTTGGCATAGCATGAATGTCATTTTGTTAGGAGAAAGCTGATGAAAACCCTTCAGGTAAGCACTCTCAAAACTGCCCTCTCTTTTAGGTCACTGCCAGTTTGGTTTTGCTGGTTCTTTTCCTTTTAATGAGGAATAACTTGAACTTACAGCAGAAGCATTTGTTCTTTGCTAATCTGAAGCAACAACAAGTAAAATAAAGAGAAGGACTTTCCTCAACTTCATGAACTCTGGATTGAGCCCTCTGTATGGAAAAGCTCCATCACCTAAATTAACTTGGTCTCAGCAATGTCAAAAATTGAGAAGTCAGTTGGTCAGTGGGTGGAGGACTTGTGCTGCATCTCTCAGTAAGAAAATCTGGTGTGGGTGTAGGAGGAGAAAGTGGATTTTAGTGTCAAGAGCAGGACTTTTTTTAGACATGCAAACTGTTGAACAGTGACAGCACTCCTTTATTCCTTTTTAATGGCTCACACGTCCTCAAGGCTAATGACGAAAACCTGGAGGTCAGCAACATCAGCTATTTTCCTGCCAGTCATGCTCCCACCTTCAAAAATGAATGTAGTGTATGTCAGTTTTCACTGATATTAGTTTTGAACTCAGATAATTGTATCACCATTGGTACAGAGGCACCCTGAAAAGAGAAATGCCAAATGCAACATTTTCCCTGCTGTAAATGGAGTCTGTCTGGTTTCAGAAGGCACTATCACAACAGGCTTCACTCACAAGTTCTCTCTGTAGTTTTGACATGATTTGTAGTTTTGAAATGATTTCAAAATATAAAGCTTCAGGGTTTTTTTGTTGTTGGTTTGGTTTTTTTTTTTTGCGTTTTTTTTTTTTTTTAAATAAACCTTAATAATTTATGAGCTGTTTTGGGAGACACAACTCACGCCACCTCCACCATAGATGAAATTAAAAGCAATAAACTTTAAATGGATGCATGTATTTACACTGTGCATGAGTAACTCTCCAGGAAGGAACCTGCTACTGCAGAAAGTAATTGAGAAAACATTTTGTAAGATTTGAGAAAAAGGTTAGGTAAGTGCAAAAAAAGTGTAGTAGTTTTGCAGTTGTGTTCTCTCAGTTGGGCAAAGATTACAAGGCCTGATGGTTTTCTTGCTTAAAACATAAACCAAGCACCACCTTGATTTGAAAATGGGTCTCTTGTTATCCTGTGGGACATGATACTGAGTATTTTTTTGCAGACTGCTTTTTCACAGAAGGCCAAAGTCTTGTTACTGTGGCAGGTTGACCCTGTTTGGACACCAGGTGCCCACCAAAGCCTCTCTATCAGTTCTCCCATCAGCACAGGGGGACAGGGAATGGGGGTTGCTGTCAGTTTATCACACATTGTCTCTTCTGTTCCTTCCTCTTCAAGGGGAGGACTCCTCAAACTCTTTCACTCCTTCAGTGTGGGCTCCTCTCTCTACAGGTACATAGGTCCTACCAGGAGCCTACTCCACCATGGGCTTCCCATGGGGTCCCAGCCTCCTTCGGGCATCTGTTTGCACCAGTGTGAGGTCCTCCAGGTGGATCTCTGCTCCCCCATGGACCTCCCTGGGCTGCAGGGCACAGCAGCCTCACCATGGTCTGCACCAAGGACTGCAGGGGAACCTCTGCTCTGACATCTGCAACACCTCCTCACCCTCCTTCTTCACTGACCTGGGTGTCTGCAGGGCTGGTTCTCACACATTCTCACCCCTCTTTGCAGGTGCAGTTGTGCAGGGTTTTTTTGTCCTGCTCTACCACCATCACTGATGAGCTCAACCTTGGCCAGTTTCAGGTTCATCTTGGAGCTGTCTGGCATTGGCTCTGTCAGACATGGGGGGAGCTTCCACCAGCTTCTCACAGAAGCCCCCCCTGCTACCAAAACTTTATACTTCTGTGCATCTGAAGTTGCAGGCCATCAAATCCACACAGTCCAGTATACCTGCTCATCCTTTTCCTCCTCCTGGCCAAGTCAGACACAGACCTGCTGAATGAAAGTCTAAAACAGGCTTCACTTCACTGAAGACATGCAGACACGGCCAGTGTGGGATCCATGCCCAAATCTTGTGTATCTAAACCAGAAAAATATATCTTCCATCATGATGATATATGGTCACTTTATAGGATCAAAAAGTCACAGGATCATTAGGATTGGAAAAGACCTCCAAGTTTATCAAGTCCAACCTTTAGCCAAATACCACCATGTCCACTAAACCATATAATGAAATGCTATGTCTACTCATTTTTTGAACACTTCCAGTGACGGTGACTCCACCACTTCCCTGAAGAGCCTTTGCTCATCTCCTTCTCTCATGTCCGCATATATAAGATTAGATAAAACTTTTGGACATTTCCAATAGCTCATAACCTTTCTAAGTTAGGAATTTTACTTGATTTTGGAAATTAAAAGAATTTAAAGTAATTTGAAAACCAAAAAAAGGTTATACTGGCCATCTGTAGCAATGCTGAAAATTTAGCTTTACGTTTGCATTTAAGAAGTTGTCACCTCTGAGAATACAGTATATTTTAAGAAACTACCCACAAATCTCTTGTGGTGTTTTACAAAAAGCATTTTTCTACTCTTTCAAATACTGAAGAGCATCTGGGAGTGATTTAAAGCTTCCAACAGATTTCATGACAGACATGAAGCAACTGAAAAGAAATGGAAAACGACACCAGCAGTTTATGATGGACATGGGAGTGAAAACCAGGAGATATTCAGTGTGGTTAGGAACACTGAATCACTATCACTCAGAAAGTCTGATTCCAGTGAATTCACTACTTGGTTGTCCCGCAGAAAAGCAAGTCAAAGAGCCCTGCATGCACAGTGTAATGTTTGGGATAGGTCTTAGTTTCTGATTAGAATGCTGCAAGAGAGCCTGTGGCATTTCTTGAACCAAGCCTTGGGGAATAGAAAGAAAAACAAAGATGACTTTGATGCACAAAACCAGCCATGGTAGAAATTGGGAAAATTGTGATTATGTATGGTCTTTGAGAAGACAGCACTTCTCTTTAATATGAGTTTTTATTAGGAGTAATGTGAAACAAAGGGATTGTTCCAGATTATAGTCTGTGCTGACTGATTGTCTGCTGTGTGAGCCTTCAGTCACAGATAATGTGTCTAACAGCTTGGCTGTTAGACATGAGTCCCATCTCCCTCTTGTTCAGTAGCTGTTTTTCCCTCAAGCAGCTCATCTTTTTTGGTTGCTGGGGTTCCTTGGTGATACCTTATATAAATCACAGTAGGTGAAAGACTGAACATGTTACTTGGATATTTGCTTAGGTTTTGACAGAGGCTGTGCAAAGAGTAGCAAATGCCAGCTGCTGGAAATGGCACTATATGTTGGAAGAAATACAGTTTTCTTAATTTCATTTTTCTTAAAAGCCCATGGAATAGCACACGAGGCTATTAGCCCAGATGTTAAAGTCCTTCTCTTAACTTGGATTAATTTAAAGTTTGATACTTGTTTGAAACAGTAACACTAGAAACCTTGTCTGTTTTACAGTTAATGGAGAAAACCATCCCACAACTCAGACATCCTCTGAAGCTTCCTGTATTTTCCTAATGATCAAAATATCACAGAATGGCTGAGGTTAGCAGACATCTCCTCACGCTCAAATGGTTTAACCTACACCAGGTTGCTCAGGTTTTGTCCAGTTGGGTTTTTAATATCTCCAAGGATACATAATATCGCCACAAACTCCCTGAGCAACATACTCCAGTGCTTGAGCCCCCTGTTTCATGTACATCATTAATACTGTGTAGAAATATAGGTTGATTAGGCTTTCAAATTATCGTTGGTGTTAAACATTTCAGGTAAAACAGGCTTAACATATGTGAAATAGTGACTTCCTAAAAGCTATTAATACAAATTTCTGCTAGAAATATCTTTGTGGTTTAAATATTTTTAATCAGAAAGTTAATGGGAAGAAATAATATTTGTCTCTAAACCAAATGTTTTCCTAGGAAAAAAAAAAAGGAGTGTGTCTTGCTCATATTTCTTCCTGATTCTGCATGTCCACATTCTTGTGTCCTTCCTTACAGCTTCAGTTTTTGCAACAACAAAAAAGGCTACTTCTTTCTATAAATTTTCTAATATAATTTGATTTTAAAGGTAGCAGATATACAACTACAACAAGAAAAAAAAATCTTTAAGTATTTTTTCTTAGTCTGCCCTTGTTTTTATCTTTCAACCTGCTTGCTGTAAGGTAATGGAGAAGGTCCAACAATGTGAGCCATACATGGGGTGGGTTAACAAAGTTCAACTGATACACTGACAGAGGATTCATGGTTCTTGTGGCAATTTGTGGCCCTTATGTAGCATGATGTGAGGTCTGGTTTTGCTCCACACTAAGCTGTAGGTTCTTCAGTCTGGAAAGGATCTCCAGAGGCTTTCTAGAAAATTCATTTTTCTGAGATAAAGTGTACCATATTTATATAATGTCTCACAGCTCCTTTCCTGGTCTGTTATAAAAACCTCTTGCAGAAGTGGCTGAAGGCTCTGTAACCAACTGTGAAAACATATTTTGTGCTTCACTAACCTTATGGATAAAAAGATTTTCTTAACATTCAATTTTCTTATGATTAAATTTTAATCTTTGTTATTGCAATTAAACATCCATTGCACTTATCCTGACTGCCATAGCCAAGAACAGATTTTTCACTTGAAATTTGTAGCATCTTCCCATCTTTTTACTTTTATCAAGCACCGATCTCCCACTCTTCTTTTAGACTCTGTTTAATCCAGTTTTGCCTGGAGACTGTGGGATTTTATTGTTCTGATCACTGATATAGCTTTTCTTTGAAATTTATCTAGTTGAACCCAATTACTTAATGGTTGTTGGGATCTGGACCATGGTGCATGTTGTTTATTCCTATTCTACAATGCTTTTTTATCTTTTGGGTGATTTTTTTCCTAGGTGTTATTTATAAAAACTATTTTTTTTTTTATTCCTGCCTGAAATTTCTACTCTATCTTACTGAAATAATAACGGCTGAAATAATAGTGCTGCATGAATGTGTGTGATTATTATCATCCATCAGTCAGGCAGTAAAAGACTTTATTTCTCTTGGAGGCTTGAGGTTTATTCCTTCAGGTCACCCCAGCAGCTACTCATGAACCCTGTCCTCAGTTAGCAATAAGTCATAGTAGCCAGCCAGCTTACACAGAGCAGAAAAACTGAGGTTTCTTAGGAAAGCTCTTCATAAATGATGGGCTGTGCTGAAGTGACCTCTCTCAGAACAAGCACCAGATGTAGGAATCAAATAGAAAACTTCCAAATATCAATTAGGATTAAAATATTTAGATCTACCTGTAAAAAAAAAAAATATAGAAATCATTACACTTGTCACTGTAAAAACTAAATTAACAAATTAACACTAAATGCTTTAAAAAAATAATGTTTACTTTTGGCAAAAGGATGCATAAGAATGGGAAAGAATTTCCCATTCCCAAGCCCATTGATTCTCATTTAACATCCCATACACATCTATTGGCTTTGAAAATGATACTACAGCTGCTAGAGATAAGTATGAATAACAGAGTCTTAATTATTGCAGCCAGGGTAGAATGAAGCAGAAAATTTCCTACCATTCTTTAGTATTTTTTTTCTGTTACCTAAAGAAATTAACTGTAAAAACACGTGTCATTAAGGAAGTGTTATTTAGATTTATGTATCACATTTCAAATTAGCCACTCTTCAGAGTATCTCAACCTAAATTGAATGATATAAAATTATATCCTTCATATGCCTAAGAGAACATCAGTGCAACTCATTGCAATCAACAATTATCAAAAGAAGCTGCCCTCTTGCCCACGCAAGCACAGATATCTCCCAGGTAGTTGCCTGCTTTGATGATATCTTTACAGTTCCCACGAGTTTATTCTCACTACCTCTCTGAGAGAAAAAAAGGATGTGTTCTTTTATTCCTAGTTTAAGATGTACCCCTAGATATAGATACACTATGCAACTTGTTTAGGGGAATGGATGGAATTTATGGTAGGACAGGCTATTGATTTTATGTTTAGGGTTGCTGCTGCTAGAACTACAGTGTAACACTGAAAAATGATCTTAGCTGTTCTTTGAATTCCAACAGTCTCCATGGCCTGAGCTGTAATCCTGGGCATCTTTTTTTTTCAAAAGCATGTGTGCAGACTGAGCTGAGGGCTGACTGTGAATTCCAATGCAACAAATTGTATCAGAGTCCTTTTAGGAAGAACTTTAGGAAGAACTACAGCCCTCTCTGCAAGGAAGAACCCAAGTTATCTTCTCTCTGACACGAGAGCAAGAAGGGATATCTAAAGATCCCAGGCCCATTTAGGCTGAGGTGTGAAGAGTTACCTGTAGCTAAGACTTCTTTTTATAGGAAAAGCTATAGAGGTGTCCCAGAGAACCCCAAGATAAGCAGAAAAGTGGCTGTTTTAATCTTGAAGTCACCAGGAGCAAAAGGTGCATTTTGTACAGTAACAGACTTCACAAAGATTATTGATTGCCCTATTCTCTCCCACATCCCCTTCTGTGATATTTGAAGGCAAAGAAATTTTTACCCTGAAGTTATCCATTTGAAGTAGGCTAAGGTTTCCAGAATTGGACTTTAAAAGAAGGAAGCAAAACAAACACCCATAGAGCTCAATACATAGAATAAATTGATATAGGAGATATTCCTTCCTATTATTGATCAAGTTACAAACAAGACTCTTCCTCTTACACCTACCTGATCGAACTACACCTCTATATTACCTCCTTATTTATTCTCTACCTCTTTAATAATACTAACTCAGTCATTGTGCTGTCAAATTAGAAAGAATACATTTATTCTTACTCAGAAGTGGAAAAAAAAGCATATCCTGACAATAAAGTAAGATGGATTTAGTTGATAAAGTCCTTACTTGGAGGTCACTGCTTTTCTCAAATCAACACTTGGCTTTATGAGGAAGTAAGAGATTATATTAGGCAATATTATTTAAAGTATATTTAATGAAACACTATTTATAGGCATGACTGTACTTGATGTTAATTATTTTGGTGTAGTAATTATTCTATATTCCACTTTTGTGTCTTAATCCTCCAATTTACAGGAACCTGTAGCTCAAATTGTATGTTCTTCAGAACAAATGATGCCAAAGGCAAGGTTAAAGCAACATAATTAAGGCACAGATTTGTGTTTAAAAGCTATCAACTCTTCTAGATTCCCCTTTCCCTCTTACAACCTCCCCACATTATTTTCCTCACCTTTCTCCTGGGCAGTTATTGTATGATTGCTTTGCTGTACTTTTGTTTACAATGTGGGCTTGCTTCAAGGAAACGAGGGACTTTTCCTTTAAATATTGCTTTAAAGAATCTGTGAAGATTCTGCAGCTGCATTTGCTGGTTGAACAGTCTTTGATGGGACTGGGAGGGAGGGGAAGCCTCGTTACAGAAGTTGGAAAGCAAATCCACAGGACTTGGCTGGCCAGGCACAGTCTTTTGTTGGAGTGCACGCAGCTGCGGAGTCCCCAGACACAAGGAAGTTTTTCTGAGGCAAGACGAAGAAAAGATAATATAAGCCTTTGGAGAGTTATTTGGCACTTCAACATAGAAGTGCTTGTACTTCCATCTGGGTTGTATGCAAAATTAGAGAAGCCAGAGCTATATCCTTCTCCTTGGGCTGCTGACAGGAGTTTGGCTCACACTTTAATGGGTTTTTTATATGTTTGCCAGAAGGTTAGAACCGCAAAACCTGTGCTGGAAATGGCAACCTATATTGCGCGTATGAGTTCATCCTGGCAGATGGAGGACAGAAAGTCAAACCAGTTCTTTCATGTCCTTTGCGTCTTGCAGTTATACCTCACAATGTTTCTACTCCTGAACACTTCCTAATCCTTTCCCAATATTGTTTGCATTACCTCTTTCCGCTCTTAACTAGGGGATTTTTTTTTCAATATAATTCATGCCTGGCCAAAGTTCTGCCCAAGTTTCTTGAGCAACCAGCTGCTTCTTTTACTTCAACCTTCACTTGACAGGGTTAGAATAAAAAGCCCATCCAATCAATCCACTGTACTCTCTTCCAAATATTTTCGATATCAATGGGAGTTACTTCTTTGGTTAAAATCACACTCTGTGCTGCTGATGGAATTAATGAAGATGCTGCAAGACAGCACAATTCCATCCTGATATACTGGGGGGGTTCACAAGAGGTAAAAATGGATGGAGGCCCACTGATCTCAGTTCTGTCTGTGTGTGTGTCTGTCTATATCTCTGTGTGTCTGTGTGTATGCACAGATATGCATGTATATATAGAATTATGGAATCATAGAGTGGTTTGGGTTGGAAGGGACCTTAGTTCTGACCCTTGCTACAGACAGGGACACCTTCTACTAGACCAGGTTGCTCCAAGCCCCATCCAGCCTGGCCTTGAACACTTCCTGGGATAGGACATCCTCAGCTTTCCTGGGAAACCTTTGCCAGTTCCTCACCACCCTCACAGTAATGAATTTTTTTCCCAATATCCAATCTAAATCTATCCTCCTTCAGCTTAAAGACATTCCCCTTAATCCTACTACTACATGCCCTCGTTAAAAGTCCCTCTCCAGCTCCCTTGTAGCCCTTGTAGGTACTGGAAGTCTTCTATAAGGTCTCCCTAGAGCCTTTTCTTCTCCAGTATGTATCTGTACTGTCTCCAGTGATGTGTAAATTTTAGCAAGAAAAGGACCACTCACAGAATTTTCAGTGGTAGCATACATTTCTCTTTTCCATTTTCAGCGTCTAAATCATTATTCTCTAAGAGTAACTGTTCTGACTATATCCTTTACTCAGATTTCTCAAACAACTGGGCAAAGGGCAAACTAAGGCATGACAGGAGATACAAGGAAAAAGAGGGGCTGAGTTTATTATGCCAAAAATCTGAATATTCTCTCTTCTACTAATGTGGAAAAAAATCAGCTGACCTCTGCTAAACTCAGAATAACTTCTATAGTGCTCTTTAACACCACATTAAAAAAAGGAAAAAAAAAAGTTATAAACTTGAAGGGAGATGTTAGTGCAGTGAACATAAAGGAGCTGTAATAAAGCCTTGATTTAGACATGAGATTTTAAATATAAGATTTTTATCGTGTTGCCTGTTCTACTCAAATCATGCCAAATATTTTCACCTAACAGTTTCTGTTGTGAGTCACTGTGTATGTTTTCTTTCCACTCTTTCCTCCAAACTTCACTCTAGAGAGGGCAACAATTGTGGAAGAGCTGGTGATGGTGTCCATAAAGCTTCTTATTGCTACGAATTAAAGTGTTCTCAGTGAGACAATGGGACTTTCAGAGACTTCAGTCAGCTGAGAATCACTTCCAGTATAGCTGTTCATCAATTACCAGATCTTAAGCTTTGACTGATTCAATGACACTCTGTCTCAAACTCCAAGAAGGTCAGGAAAAATAATTTTAAGTTAAACTGAGTTTTTTTTTATTGTTATTTTTTCACTACCTCTAGAATCAGAGTTTTAGCTAATATATAATATTCAGTATTTTTGAATTTTCTTAGTGTTTGCGTAACCATTTATGATATGTTTTAAAAGTAACCAGCAACATTATTTCCACTTAAAAAAACCCCTACAAATTCATGAAAAATGTTCCCCATGCAATAATTTATTGTTTACTTTAGAAAACAATCATTTATCTTAGTTCAAGCTTTGTTTAATGCTTTTCAGAACACAAAATTAAGAAGAAACAATTCTCTGTGGGTTTTAAGACTTGGGAAGTTAGTCTTTCAAAACAGATTGAAAGCAATTATTGATTTTCTTTGGAAATCCATATTCTCTGCAAATTTAAACTGGTTGATCTTGATGGAACAGGTTAGTTCAAAACACTCTAAACCGTCTCCATGCATTAGTTTTCCCCTTGCCTTTCATATCTAATTGTGCTGCTCATTATACATACAACAGAATTTTATCTGGGGATCTGAAGAACTGAAAACATGAGATGTGAATCTGTAATAATTCGGAGTGATAGGAGACTTCAACCTTTTGCAGAGGTAAAAGAGGAGATAAAAAAAAAGAGGTTGCAGAAATAAATGTGTAATTTTCTATAACTTAGTTTGCATAGTCATATATATCTTTGCAAAGGTGGATGTAAAATACAATTTTCTAATGAAGTAATAGTACAGTCCAGTGTCAAATAGGAGTGGATTTAGGTAGAAATATCATCTTCAGCTCCTCTGTGGGCTGTTTGTGCCTCTCCTCTGCCCAGCAGAATACTGTGACTCTGACAAATACTGGTAAGAAAAATCTTTAGCAGAGATAAATCCACACAGATCAATTGACTCCAGTCCACATCCCCTCAATATCTGGCTTAGTGTTAAGACCTGGCACTTAGAAATAAGGACAAAAAGGATTTTTTTCAGGGAAAGAGATGTTACTGGCTGCCTCTGGGGAGGGAAGGGAGACTGAGTTGGGACTGAAAACTGTCCAAGCCAGCAAACTCCTAAGGCTGCCAGATTCTTAATCTATCACTGGAAGCAGACCTGTATTTGAGCAAAAGAGGGAGAAAATGCTGTGATTATCCTAACAGACCTCTGGACAGTACCCTGAGTTCTTTACCAGAGACAGAAAAAGTGCTCTAGCAATTTCTTTTGCCAGTCTCTTCAGAGTTATCTCTTCATTTTAATAGCCAGATTCCCAAACAGTCCTTTAAAATGCCAGTGACACTCCCTGTGATGCCACCTGCTTACAAGTAAAATTACCTGAGGTACCTCCAACTGCTTCAATGGGAGCAGGTTTTACACAGACCTTTGAACATGTGAACATAAAAAGGTTTACTACCAGGAAGCTCCAAGGAAAATAAAACACTTGCTGAAGGAATCTCTCTTGTGTTCTGAAGACCTTCATTTTACAGGTGCAGATGTACCTATCCCCCCATGGGTTGGAACTAGATGAGCTTTGAGGTCCTTTCCAACCCAAGCCATTCTGTGATTCTGTGATGCTGTGACAGCATTATTTCCAACAAACTGGTTGCTCTTTAAGTTTAGCCAGCAACCTTGTATCTAATAGCATCACTCTATTTTTTACTGTCTTTTCTGTAAGAGTTTTCCTGAGGAGCATTTGTCAGTTCACACAACAGGAACTAAGGCACAGAATTTGGGGGGCATTTAAGCATTTAATCTATGTGACTTTAGGAGACTAAGCAACTTGATGAAAGATGCAGAAGCCTGTTGCACATTAAAAGAGTCAACAACAGTCCCCTAAGTTCTAACTTAGAGGCATTTTTTACTTTCTTCACAAAATGCTGAAGAAATATTGGATGGATTTCCCGCCGCCGTGGAAAGATTCAGTCTTGCAGTATCTTTGAAGACAGGTTAATTTACAGGAGCAAGCAAAATTATTCATTTGGTGATTCCATGCAAAACTCATTGACTTTGTCAGAAAGTCCACTGCCTTCTATTTCCCAGATTTTTGTAGTATTTCATCAATGATGTTCACTTTATGTAAAGCCCCTGGAGATCCAAATTTGATAAGCATCTCAGCTAATGCACTACACAACAGTAAGACCTGCATGGACGTCACAATTGCTCTTCTATCCCTTTCCTACCCTTGTTCATAGTGCCCATCCCAGAATGATAAGACTATTTTAAAATAATAGTATTCATTTTAGAACTTTTCGTGGCACAATGTTTGGAACTGGGAGCAACTGCTAGGAGCAGACAAATAAATGTTGCAGTGAGGGATAAACCAGCCTTCTTGAGCCAAATCCCCTTAATGATTAATGTTTTCATTGTCTCACCCTGGAGAAGGTTGAAGAACACCCAGTCAGTTGTGGTGGGTTGGACTAACCCATTTCTAAAGCCAAATCAATCAAAATTACAGGTCATTCACATAATGTTCCCTTCTGGCCTTAAAATTCATACCTTTTCCTGACAATCTCAGTCTTTTAGCTTGTATTGTATTGATTTATACAAGAGCACAGGAGGTTTCCTGTTCCAGCCTTCCAGGCTGTGCATGATCAGGGTCACTGCATCCTGAGGTCCAATTATACTGCACATTTTAAAAGCTTGGGATAATACATAGGTCACTACCTGGAACACTGCACATTCATCTGGTTTTCTAACTGAATACAAATAGGATTTCAATATTTGTTCATTCAGGATTGTATTTCTAGTTTTCACAGTTAATAAAACTTCTTTCCCAGGAACAGGAATCATGCTGGCTGAGGGAATCAGAGCAATGTTTATTCCCATATTTATTCCCAAAAGGTTTCACTTCAGTCCTGTCCTCACTGACTCAGAAGTCTGCTTTGTATGGAGAAGACAAAGAAAAGGTTATATGATTATCCACAGAAAGCCAAGAAAACACACTTGGTGGCATGCCTTTTTCATTGTTACTTGGAAACCATTAAAATATTAAAATGTCTACAAAAGCAATAAAATGATCACAGGAGTATGTGGTGATATTTAATTTTCCCACAAGTTAAATATCACTGATAATTAACTGTTAGAAGTTTATTTTGAAATGACATTTCAGTGGAATATCAGACCTTTACAACATAATTAAAGGTTTTCTCATTGTAATGGTGCCCTATTCCTGGTATGAAAGCTTTTTGAAATTATCTGTCTGCTTCATAAATGATTTTTTTAACCTCCTTTTTTTTTTCCTTACCATTTAATTTGGCCATTTCTTGTTTTGTTTCTCTTTTAACTACTGATCATAACCATCTCGCTAGGTAATTTGGATCTCTAAGACAGTAAAATGGCTCACTTTTTTTTCTAATTGTTTGATCTGGTACTTTTTTTCTGATTAGGTGGATTTTTGCTGCCAGTCTGGAAAGAGTTTGCTGTTAGTAAAGTCACTCCAGGATAGATTTTTCTCACATTAGGACTGGGGAGATTTAAGCAAATAGAGCCAAATTTTAAAAAGTCCCCATCTCTTACCTGTAGTAGGCTTTTGACCATCCTCGGATGTCACACACAGCTGTCATCTGTTCTGTAGTGAAAAGACAGAACCATCTCCTGTCTGTTGCTGTTGGAAATTAATGTGACATAGCCAAGTGCAAATATAAAGAGATTTTAATCTAACAAAGGAGTGTTTGTGGCATAATCTCCCCGTTGCAAAAGACTCTCCTCTACCACCTCTCAGTAAAACTGACTAATGTCTTGCAGAATAAGTTTTTTTTTTTAATGCCTATCAGCACATTTATTAGTCTTTCATGATATTCTTTCAAGTGTAATCCTACCTACTTAAGGCACACATCATGACTTGGTCCAGAAGTCTTAGGGGGGCATTTCCCAGACTCTAATCCCAGTCAGTCAGTGTCATGGTTTAGCCCCAAACAGCTCACTCACTCACTCCCACCCAGTGGAGTGGGGGAGAGACTCAAAAGGGTTAAAGTGAGAAAACTTGGGGGTTGAGATAAAAGCAGTTTAATAAGTAAAGCAAAAGCTACACACATAAGCAAAACAAACTAAGGAATTAACTCACTGCTTTCCATTGGTAGTCAGGCTATCCCCAGGAAAGCTGGGTTTCATCACAGGTATCAGCGACCTGGTGAGACAAACACTTCTTCTTCCCCCAGCTGTTATTGCTGAGCATGGTGCCATATGTTATGGAATATCCCTTGGGTAATTTGGGATCAGTGGTCCTGGCTGTGTCCCCTCCCAGCTGCTTGTGCACCCTCTGCCTCCTCACTGGGGTGGTGGGTTGAGGAGCAGAAAAGACCTTGACTGTGTGTAAGCTCTGCTCAGCAATAACAACAACATCCCTGTATTATCAACACGGTTTTGAGCTCAAATTCAAAAAACAGCCCTATACCAGCTGCTGCAAAGAAAAGCAGCAGTATCCCAGCCAAAACCAACGCAGTGATTTTCTCCTCCAACCCTCCTTTTAAGTTTTACTTCAAAATTGAGGTCAACATATTCAACAGAGGCCCCAAAATTTCATGTGTTACATAAACAGGATAGTATAAGTATTATAGTAATTTTATGGATCTTCTTGAGACATCTTTGTGCATGATTATCCAGTGATGTGCTTGGAAAGGGATTTCACTGCTATTCAGCAGTGCCATAAGGACAAGCTGGCTCCACCAACACTACTAAATTAGATTATACCAGAAAATGTTCCTCAAGCTATTAGGTTGTTAGAGTAAATCCTGGTAATATTTCCATGAAAGGAAACAAACATCCTTCAAGCATTTTCCAAACACAGCCTGAGATCTAGCACAGACCAGGGACTGTTTCCAATAGACCACTGGAAAGCAACTGTGCTGTCTTTGAAGGAAAAGGTTTTAAGAATCTCAGTGTGAGTCATTGCATGGAGGGAGGCCTCGGTGCCAGACAATGTTAGAATTTAATAGAATAGATAAAACCATGATGTACCCAATGTTTTGACATCCCAAGAGCAGACAGGGTGTAAGAAAAAGCAATGCAAGTTTACTTCTGGTTGCTCATCACTCTGCTTTAGTGTGGCAGGACGGAAACTTGCAGTGGAGTTGTAAAATAGTTTGTCATGCACATATTGCCTCTGAGGTGTCAAAGAGGATCCAAAACACCACCAATATGACTTTATATAAAGGAGAGAGCAGCAAGCACAGTAATTGCTGGTGGGTACTAAATTCATTTCGTACAGGTCACAAAGCAACCTCCAAAGGATGATTCCAGCCAGCAACAACTGCAATAGCAGGCATTGGGATGCACAGAGGCTACTCTGTGCCTCTGTGGCAAGGATACACCTCTGAAACATCTTCATTTTGCAGATATTACTCACTGGAGTCCCTAAGCTACACGACTTTCTGATATATTTCTTATCCTCTGTGTTTTATTGGTGAAAAACTGAAATATAGAAAAATAAAATTTTCTCTTAGAAAGGACAGACTATCTCAAGAGGCTTTCCAAAATATTTATTTTCATCATTACTTTTGTTTCTTTATGGCGCCCCTTTAAGAGAACTTGGTTCAGAATTTAAGCTCTGACAAGCTGAAGAGTAATGTAAAGGGTATTAACATCCCATAAATCTATCCTGTGTCAGGCAATAGATGTCAGACAATCTCTTCCCAGACCTAAGAAGAAGGAAAAAGAGAAAAAGAACAAAAAGTACTGTAACATTTTTTTCAGGAAAGCATGGTATTATCAGGAGGATCATCCCTTTTATTTTAGTATCAAACAAAATCCTTGGGTCAAAACCAAGTTATGAAAGAGTTGTCTTCCAAGAATCTGGAAAGACTGACTCTAAGGGAAGCATTCTAACTCTACTGTCTGTATTCATATTATATTCTAAACAGGGACCAGCTGGAAACATCCCATAACAACAATCACAGGATGCACAACAATGTCAGAATCATCAACTGTAGTAGACACAGATGTTTTTTGGAGAAGTTGAAGAGATTTATGCCATCGAGTGTGAGAACTGTGGTGTCTTATTTCTTAAATGCATTAATGCACTGTTTCAAGGGAGTTTTCTCATGTTGACAGAAGTAAGACAGGATGTCCAAAACACAGAAATAATCAACCAAGTAGATAATGAACTTGGATTTTTTAAGTCTGATTAATTTTGAAAGGTTTCTTTTCAACAAAGGAACTAGTGTCTTCGAATACACAGATGCTTGAAAATATCAGGCTGCCAGGAAACTTGAAGACCTCTTACAAAGCAAGCAGCATCTTTCTCTCCATTATACTGAAAGAAAAAAATAAAAGAAACTGAGAAGCAGAAATAGAGATAATTTGCAATTAAGCAAGTGACAGACATAAACCCTCTATTTCGTGGATCCTAAGGGACCTATAGTACAACAAACTACAGCACCCCCACAGTGCCATTGCAGATATTGGCAGGTAAGTTATGTCATAATTCACTCTCTGTCTGTGAAAAAACTCATAAGGAAAATTTCATTCTAGAGGGGAAAAAAACCCACAAACCCAAAAACTTAACCCCAGTCCAGCTGTCCATGAATATCTCCCAGCTCTTAATACCTTTAAATAAATGTTAAGACATTTAAATTACGTGTTATGACTTTCACTTTTATGTCCTTCATCTCCACATGCACTTTCCAGAGATAGTCAGACAACTGTGTGTGGTACATTCAGTTGAGGAACATAAGCAGAAAAAGAGCAGGTGTTTAAATCCTTGAGTAAAAATGCTGAGACATTTCATAAAACAGCTGCACACCACACTCACTGGTAAGCCATGTTGAATAAATGGTGGCATCAGCCTGAAGAGTTCTCAGTTGCTTTGGTTCCCTTTCTGTCTGTTCTTATTCTCTGTAAATGGCACATACCCTATCCCTGGAAGTTTTCAAGGATAGTGGAATGTGTCCCTGCCAATGGCAGGGGGTTGGAACTAGATTGTCTTGAAGGTCCCTTCCAACTCAAAGCATTCTTTGATTGTGATTTTAAGATTCTATGATAATGATTGCAAGGAACTGTGGGTTGATAAAGACACTCATTGACACTTTGTAAAGTCCCAGACACATAAAAGAGGAAGGTGACAGGGGGGCAGAAATCTCTTGAGGAAATTTTTTAAGTGTTGCAGAATTTTATTCGTCTCACTTTTCCAGGACTTCATATAAGCATTATTTAGTAGAGATAAACAAATAAACAGAGCTGCAAACCTTGGAAATACCTCCTGGACAATCTCACAATAAAAATGTAATTGTCTTTAACATGTTTAGGAGTAGACAAAAGGGTTTACTCAGTAGCTGTGCGCTTGGGCAAATTTATGTGCACAGATATCCTATTCCAACTGATAAAGGAGCATTCATAACTCACTGCTAGATATCCATTGGAACTGTCTCTTTGTAAAAGAAAACCAAAATTGTTAGGTAGCTGTGCCTAAAATAGTTGCAATCTTTTTGCATCAGGATTGTCACAATAATTTCAGAAATCTAATCTGGAAAGTCTTAGCTTTCTTTCTTTTCTTTTCCTCTTTTTTTTTTTTTAATCCTAAACACTGAATTCAAACTCTATTTGATTCCAATCTACCACAAGTTCATAAACACATCCCTCACTAAGAGGATATGAGTAAAGACCAGCAAGTAATTAAATATCTTTGCCGAACTGGCGCTTAGGAACTGAGGGATTCATTATTTTTGTTTAATGAATTTTCCTAACCTTTGGTTCTGTAGCTGTGCTTCCTCTCCATTCCCTAGAGATGCTGGCAAATGGATACAATCAACAGCAACAGTTTGTTCATTGACCCAAGAGTGTGCCCAGGAACAAGGGCTACCAAAAGGGTTCGACAGATACACAGGTGCCAGGCTGTTAAGGGTTGTGTGTGAATAACTACTGCTGAAAATCAATCTGAGGCTTGCCTGGTGACAAAGGCAGTCAAGCCCATTCCCAGGTAATGTGGTGATTTTCTTTCAAGCAGGTCAGACACCACACATAACAATTTATGATGAAAGAAATTAAAAAGGAGTAAACCTATGATTACACAGACCGGGAGAGGAATTTTGTAGCTGCTGAGACACAATCAGGTGTAGACAGAGATCAGCCCAAACTGTTACAAGAAGTAAAAGAGATTTTTAACTCCATGAGAAGAAAAAAAAAAAAATTTCATGTTGGAAATAACTACAGGATGCAAAGAACCCATTTGGATTTTAAACTGTAATGATAACCATGCAATGGCATTACAGGGAACTTGCCAATGTCTAATTACCATGATGTCAGTCATCTAAGTGCAGAGTTAGGAGCTGTAAACCTGCATCTAATCCTTCTTTTCAGTGCTTTAACCCCCCACCCACACAAAGGGAAAGGGACTAAAAGACATAGTCAGTCGATCAGTGGTGATAACACCCCCATACAATCAAACAGCAGAGTCCAGAGGAGGACTGAGCACCGGGGAATAACAGGGTTATCAACTAGAGAAGCAGCAAAAGAAAGGGTAAGGACATAATAATAATAATAAATATCCTGGGAGCAATTCTAAGCATTGAACTTCAGCAAACAAAACCTCACAGTGTATTCAATCAATGTGTTTTAAGAAAATATAATGTGTCCAGTGGGTAGAACACTAGTGTCAGAGTGAAATGAGTTGGTGGTATGAGTTGTTACTTCTCTTTTCTGTATATTTGATGTAATCTGTTCCTGTTTATCTTCCTAAACATACTTGGAGGCTGAATTTCAGCAAAGATCAATAATTCTTCACTATGTTTTGCCCAACCAATTAACGTATCTCTCCAAAATAGAGCTACAAAGAAAGTTGACGTTGAAGACAGGCTTCACTGTTTTGGTAAATGCCCATCTTGCTCAATCTAATGGGAGCTCTTAAGAAAGTTTGTTCTGGTTTTCAGGATAAAAGAAATTTTAGAAAATACACCCCACACGTGAAAAAGAAATATTTCTGAAAGTGAAAATGCCTTTATGCATGCAAAAAGCTTCAGACAGACTCCAATTTCCAGAGCCCATTGGTAAGATGTTCAGTTAAGTGACTGTTCACTGAAAATCTCCTGTGCACAACCCAATTTCTTCCAGAAGTCTTCAACACTTTGGATGGAAAACATACCACAAGCCTATGGTAAACTGGAGAGACTCATTCTGGAGTAGCTAATATGCAGAACCAAGACACTTGTGGAGATGAATAAAGTGCAAGATCTACCGCTGACGGACTCAAATGATAGATAGAAGAGTAGACCTAAAGCCTGGTGAGTGCCCCAAACTGATCAGTGTGGGGCAGATTTTTGTCCTGTTTTCATTTCACCACAGAGCAGACACACTACTGGATTCTACAGTTTTAACTGGACAGAAAAAATTACTTTCTATGCTGTCCTATTTGTCACCTCAGACTTTGAGAAGTTCTCTCTCTTTAACATAAGCATCTTCATAATTTTCTACAGGTTTGGGAAACACTAATTGTCACTGCTTTGTAGTTCACACCACCTGACAAATGAAGGGGGCAGGTTCAAAAAAGTATGTATTCTATACTAACTAACTTTAAAGGATCTAGATTAAAAAATAGATTCCAAGATCAAAATTACTCACCTGAGTGCCTTGTTTAGTGCTGGGTAAGAGCCACATACCTTAGACAGAAGATATCAAAAAAGGAGCTGTGTAGAACCAGTTAATATAAAATATCACATATGCAGGTTGAGTCTGAACTTCAAGTCTGTATGCAGCAGAGCATCTCAGTCAGGTCACCAGAGGAGACTTTACATGAACCTGGAGTTCAGTCTGGAAAAGGTGATTCTTACAACACAACTGGAGAAGAAAGACACAGTCATATCTATCTTTTACATATTAATATGTCCCCAAAAGGGGCAGGAGTTCATATTCCTCGATCACTCCTACATTTCATAGAGCACCAGAGGAGTGAACTAGCTGAGATCATTCCTTATTCCTCCTCTTAAGCCTGCAGCTGTTGAGGAGAGGAAACCAGGACACAGAAAGGGGTGGAGGAGCAGCACAACTTTGAGGCATGGTCATGTAGAAATGGGGAGTACTGCTTGGAACTGCCTCCTCCTGTGCTCTTTCCACATTCATCCAATGGCTCTACACATGGGTTATCAACGACATGGCAAAAATTCAGGACTTTTTCTCCTAGGTAAAGATCTTAATCAAACCTGCTGGGGTTTGTGTCTTCTATGGTTCCTCCCTTTTTTGAATTCTTTTCTCAGCAGAGGCACACAGTGCTTTCACTCTCAGAACACAAAATTAGTAAAAAAATAAATAAATAAAAGAATGAAAGCCAAATCTCTGTGTGTTTTTTTTTTTCTGTCTTCCTTTAAAAAATGAAACAGCTACAATCACTGCTGTTTTTGTGTGAGCCCTCCAGCCCTATTAGCCTACATTTGCTATTGTACTGTTGTAATGCTATTGAGGAGCTGATGAATAGCATGGTCTAGTGTCCAAATGCCATTCAGATGCACTGACAACAGCACTATAGCCCAGAGTCCTTGAAAATAACCAGGTCTAAGGTATCTGGTTAATGTTGAACTCTACGAAGTTTGGGTGATAAATGCATCCACCTAAATCATATTGTACTTGGCAACATCATTGGTTTTAGACATCTTATAAGTATTAGTGGGAGAAATCTTGGGAGAAAGAGGAAATTGAACCTCAGCTTTCACCTTTCCTGGCACAAAAAGAAACTCTAGGTCTCTCTTCCCTTTCAGACAGAAACTGATAATTCCATTGTCTAAAAGAAACCTCGTCTTAGAGGGCTTGCAGGGTGTTGAAAGAGTCAGGAACCACTGGAAGTTCAGAGAACCATTCTGTACATGTTTCTCATACGCCAGGATGATGGCAACCAAGATGGTACTGTCAGTGAGGTCTCTTAGACAAGTCTGTTCCATCTTGTGCTGTAGCTTTATAATGTTTTTTGCTGCCAGGTCAGTCAGAAACAACCTTAGCAGTCCTGGGTCTTGCAAGACATATCGGTGGGGTTTCTTAGCTGATATTAAGGCTCTAACACCTAACTTTTAATTATTAACTGTCCAATGATAACCAGTGAGACATTGCAAGATTCGTATAATGGTGAAAAGGCAGTGGGCATTATGAATAATTTACTAAAAATTATTCATGCAAAGTGAGAAAACTCTGCTGTGCTTGAAATTACTACTACAAAATATTGCACAAAAGCAGTTTGAACTGTTTTCAGTCCCTAAGAAGAAACTTGTGTCTGCCTTTTGATTTAAAAACAAATCCATATTTTGTTAATTACACCAATTATGATGCAGTTGAGTTCCTCCTTATTCCTCAGCCACTAGGGACCACAAACACATTGCCTTCGAATCCGCCTGAACAACGTGACTGACTTCAAATTATGGGCATAGAGAGATTACCTTCTTAGTCATTTCATACTCTGCATAAGAATAATGAGTTTTCATTGTATAAGATCCACAGCGTGAAGTCTTCCATTTGAGAAAAAGCAATGTATGATGTACTGCCGACACCAGAAAGAAAAATAAAAGATTGATCTTACTTCCCTAGATCCATTTGATTTATCTCATGACCAGTGTAAAGGGTAACTGGCACATTCAGAGGTTTGGGCAGAACCCTATGAAAAACTCAGGACTATTCTTGTTAAAATTAACTTCTTATTATCATTAGAATGTGAACAGCCTGACCGAGATTCCTTTCACTCTTCCTCCCAAAAAGCTCTTTTCCTGTTAATTAATCTATCTGCTGTCTCATCATAGCTGGAAGCTTTGATTCACAATTCTTATTAATTGTCACATATTGCACTACAGCCAAAACAGAGGATAGAAGAGAACTGTGAAAGTAGAAAGTGTCTGGCAGAGAACTGAACTTAAGGAAGTGCAATGGGCACTCATAGTAAGAAGAAAAAACTGTTTCCTTTGGAAAAAATCAACGTTTCTATCCCCTTTCAGAACCATGATGTTGTTCAAATATTGGCTGATCTGAATACTACCTGCTGTAGTCAGTTTTGCCACCAATGATCGTAAAAGTTTCTGGTTGTTTTTTTTTTCTGGATGCAAGACACAGGGAGTTGCCCAGGGTCACAAACCATGAAGAGTCACCATGAATGTAGGATAGATAGCCCATCAATCATTTTCTAGTGGGTGGGAAAGGATCATCTTTAGCTTCTGCCCAGGACCCACACAGTCACTGACTGTGACAACGTGATTACACTGAGGTTGAGCTCATATTTAATTAGCAATGATATACTCCTTGCACAGACAGGCGTACAAGTAGGTTCCACGAGTTAGCTGTGCACGTACACAGTGAAGTAATATTAGTCAGACCCAGTGTGAAAGCACAGGAGGAGATCCTTAGCTCCATTTTCTGTACTGCTGAGACTCCTTCCTCATAGTCATCACCAAAAGTCAGAAAAAAACCTTGGTTTCTTATGTCCTTCGTGGTAGTTGTTTATAGAGTAGAACAACAGTACAGAAGATTTGATCCCCGTAACCAAAGCACCTCATGTTTCTCCCAAAACCCTTCTTGCAAATTCCCCAACATGTATCTGAAAGAAGTATTTATTTACTTACTCCTTGATGTTGGCAGTCTTCTTCCAAACTCCACTCTCCTGCTCAGTGATGGGTAGAATTCATCTAACTAAATGTGGAGAGCTGGGGACAGACATCTAACCCTAAGCTAGTCACTCTGGGTTCCCTCCATGATCAGTGGAAAAGAAGGTCTGTCTACAGAACATGGTCCATTTGCAGTCTACTTCGAGATGAAACTAACCATGTCCTGAAATTAAGGATCTGCACCCGGGACAAGGCTCAGAAAATTGAGATTGTTCAGCCTGGAAAAGAGAAGGCTCTGGGGTGGCCTTATTAAAGCCTTTCAGTATTTGAAGGGAGCCTACAATAATGCTGGAAAGGGATTTTTTACAAGGGTGTGTGCTGATAGCACAAGGGAGAATGGCTTTAAGCTGGAAGACAGTAGGTTTAGATTGGCTATTAGGAAGAAATTCTTTACTGTGAGGGTGATGAGGCAGTGGCACACATTGCCCAGAGAAGTTATGGATGCCACATCCCTGGGAGTGTTCAAGGCCAGGTTGAATGGGGATTTGAGTGAGCTGGTCCAGTGGAAGATGTCTCTTCACATTCTGGTGAAAAACACCCTGTGACCTTTTCCTCATTGTATTCTGATAACTGTATTACAGCTGAGATCTCCCAGGTCACATCCCACAACTTTAGATCCACCCATCAACCATTTTACAAAGAATATCATTATTCCTTTATGCACCCTGTGTTCAAGAAGCTGGACATTGATTCACAAGCAAATTTGAATTTACTTGATTTACAAGTAAATTGTAAATCACAGGCATATAATAAATTGTTCCACCAAGGAAAAAAAATACTTAAAGCTTTCTCAAATGATAAATACATCCACTAAGCAGACTCATCAGTGTAAAATGTGGTGGTGTTGTTTTCTCAGGGAAAGGTGGCCTCGTCTGTTAGTAATTTTCTCTGGATTTTGAGTATGACCATGAGAATTTTGTTGCTTTCTTCCAAGTTTTCTTCTTCAGGTACTCAACCTGTTTTGGTCTGAACTTATTGTTCATTGGAACTGTGGACTTAATAACTTGGAAATCTTCTTACAATGACTTGGCAAGGGTTATGAAGTGACTCAGAAGCAAGGCAGGCACAAGCACTCAAGTAGCTCTGGCTCATGGTCTTTCTCAGAGGCTCTCTACCTGGCTTTAAGTACTTACATGACCATCATCACTCAATCTTTCTTAACAAGAGCATTTTTCATTACTATTATTTTAGAAGTGCTTTGTAATAACTCAGAAGTACTGGGAAAAAAAATCTGAAATGCCTCTTTTTATTTTTTTTTCCCCTTCACCCAAAATATATGTTTCCTTCCACTGTGTACAATCTGTTTCTGTGGCAGTGGCTTGAGTTTCCTTGGAAACGGCTGCAGGTCAGACCTTGATTGGTTGTGTTGTCAGTTTGATTGCAGTGTTTCAGGTGATGGGACCTCTAAGTGCAGCTCCAAAGCAAGTAAATAGGGGGCTATCCAAGGGCTTTGCATTAGTGGTCTGAAAGAAACCACACAGATGGCATTTGGGGGAGTGTGTGACACGGGGCCACTGGTTTGAAGAGAACGGGAGACATCAAGGGATGAGGAAAGAGCCAAATCAGAGGTGTGGGCAGGATGGATGGGATGGAGGGTTTTGGAGGACAGAACTTGGGCTACAATGAAAACTGCTGTAGTCTCATGTCTCACAGAAGGTGTAGCTGACAGCACAGTGTTGTGGTGGTCTGGGGTCCCTCAGTTTCTAGGAACTGAACGCTTTGTTTCATGTTTGATTCTACCAATTCAACTGCAAATTTTCTGAGGCACATGGATTTATTAATACAGTACTAGGAGGAAAAGAAAAAAAATGTTTTCCACTGTAGTATTCCACTGTAGTGCTTAGGACCCAGTAAATCAAAAGACACAATTATAGAAGAGAGTAGCAGCTTTGTATCCTGCAAACTTCTGGGAGGAGAGGAGGGGATTGCCCAAAAGGGACACCCCTGAAGCTGTTTTGTTTATGAATCAGAGTACAGGAAAACCACATAGGAAGAGCACATACATTGAGAAGAAAACGGGAAAGATGTGAACAGTAGTTCAAAAGGGCTTTGGCTCATTTCCTTTTCCACTCATCCAAGTATGTGCATATTGAAGAGCGTCCTGTGCTTCACAGTCACATACGCAGTTTGGTGGTTAAATCCCATGTGAAATTTCTAAAACATCATCTCAGAACAGAAATTACAGAATTATAGAACACCCAGAATGAACCTAATCTTCCTTGCCTTGCCTTGCCTTGCTTTGCTTTGCCTTGCCTTCCTTCTTTCCACCAAAAATTACGTTTAATTTTAAACTTCAACAGCGCAAGAAGGGTATGTGTTTCTGACTCACTCTGTCAAATAAACTTCCACATGGTAATTATGTCCTGTTCTGACTACTTAATGTACTTGATAAATACTTTGGCAAGCAGACATGCCCAAAAACTAACTGTGAACCTACAGACAAAAAAAAAAAAAAAAGAGAGAGAGAGAGAAAAAAAGGTGTTGCTTGTTTTTTGTGTGTGCAGTTTCATTTATTTTCTTCCCGATTCACAAGCAGATCACTTTCTGTTAATTAAGTAAAAAGTACTTAGTGGAATCGATCTGAATTCAGGTCTAAGTGCACTTGCTAATTCTGCTGTTAGTTTTAGGAAGCTGGTGGCAAAAAGCATCTATCAAGACAAATTTGTGCAGGCACCACCCATGGCTAGAGTCACAGCCAAATGTCTGCAGTTTAACAGCTTGCCTGTGTGTCAGCTGAGCACCAGGGACTGCAAGAATACTTCAGCCTATGGAAAAATGCAAGTTAACGTCACCTTATATAACCTGCAATGAAACAGATTGAAAAAAAATCACATTTTTCATTATTTTTACAGCCCTGTGCAGAGATTATCTCAGTTCACCCGACACACAGTAATCAGTTGAATTATGTTTAACATGCACAGCTCATAGTGATGGACACATTTCAGCCCACGACGAAAGATCAAACCCACTTTGACATTTCAGGAGTTAAACAGAGAAGGGAGGGAAGGCAGCAAGACAGGGAGAGGAAGGCACCCATCTGCTGTCACACAGAAAAGAAGCAACAGGTTAAAGGAGAATAAAACTCTCTTGATTTCTTCTCTAGTGCCCTCCCCAGTTAACAATGCTGCTCTTCTTTTAATAGTGTATCACTCTTTTTCAAGCAGATGTACAGCTCTCATTAGAGATAATCCTCCATGCTACCTCTTCTTCCCTTTCCCAGCTTTAGACAGATAACATTAGTAACTGTCCTTTTATTGCATTGTTCCATTTTGTGTACTCAAAGAGCTATCTTCATTACAATAATCTATGTATGTCAAATGGGATTAAGAAAGAAATTGAATGAATTAGCCAGAGTTATACAGTAAATAATCAAGGAAATTTTGAACAGGAATATGCATCACTATAATTATGTAGGTAACACCAGTGATGTTTTTTATTGAAACTTTCTTAATCCTCATTGCAGACAAATTAAATTACACAGAAATTATTTTTTTTCTTAAAAATATTTTCCTCTGGAAGAGATACATATTCCATGCAATGCATTTGCTAGCATCCTTTTTATGGTACATAGAGGGAGCTGTTGGCATAGGTTTATTAGCCCAATCACAGTGAAAATTTTCCATTGTTACCAAACCCTTTATAAGACTGCATTATTACTTTAACTGGAAAAATCATACCCTCATCAGTACATGAATAAAACGAATCTCATGAGTTTCAGGCGCATAAAGAAGATCTGAACTGTAATACAACATTCTGCTTTTTGCTGGACATTGCATTCCTTAGTATATGAACTGCAACACACAAAAGTTTTTTGTTACCCAATAATACAAAATTAGGGAATATTAGCTTTACAATTTATAAAGTATATGAAAATATAACACATAAATGAGACAACTGTGCATATTCCAATGCATATACATGAGAAATTCTTCCATTATTGCTAATGCTGCAGAGCAGTCTGAAGGCTGGGAGCTGGGACTTTTGTCCTCAACAGAGTGCAGGGAGAATAGTATCCCTGCTTCTCATTCTCCAACCTTCAAGGACTTTTTTCAAGCTGTTGCTGAAAGAGGAGGCAAGAAAATATTTTAAGGAGATGCTCGTAACTCTAGGGATGGTTTAGATGCTGTTAATTACCTTTGTAAAGGCAGCTGGACTCTTATTCTAGTTCTTTTTCTCCTCACATGGGCACCTAAAATTCTTACTAGTTTGCTTTCAGGATTAATATGAACATTTAAGGTTTACAAAAACAGATGAACATTATGTAAATGTGACAGTCACAGGAGCTGGTTTTAAACTAGTTAATAAAAGATCAGTTAGGGAGGGAATATTTTTAAATAATGAAGTATAAAAATGAATGCACTCTTTTTTTTCAAACTTACAGAATGTTTTATTAACTTTTTAGCCCACCACATTACATTGCTGAAATTCCCTAGGTTTCCAAATTCCTTGTGGCACTTGTAATGCTGACATTCTGAAATCATAGCTATTCCCTCTGCAGTCCTAACTCAGAAACCCCCAAACAGGACATTCTGGATGTGATAAAAGAAATATTATTTCCCAAGAAATGTTTAGAAAAACTGGTGACAATCACAGCTTTAAAATGCAGAGGAACCTTGGCATTTTTAGCCAGATCAAGAGTGAGTCTCTTAAGATTTATATCAGATCTGGACATCACACAGAAATAACATTTCTACATTTTGTGATATAGTCTTAGACTTAAGAAGCATCTTAAACACTTAATGTTTTTGACATATGTCATACATTGTAAAGGCTGAACAATAACAATGGGGTTACTTAATTTCACAGTGAGTACACGGATGTGAAGTTGTATGTCCATGGTCTCATATCCATTTCTCATTTGACTAGTAAACAGACCCCCTTTAGAACTGAATAAAAAGGAAGTTCTTTACAATGCCTACTCTGTGCCTGATCTCCTTTTCAATCACTGAGAGGTTTGACTGCCTTCAGTATAGGCAAGAAGGAGCCTTTTGTTTCAGCTCACGTGTAAATACAATTTTGGTTGCTGTTCAGTGCTGTGATGAGCAGGTGCAGTAGACACCTACCTTGCTGGCTGGAATAACAAGGACTACGGAATGATTTGTCTCTACCTCAAATTTATATCTTTCTGATACTTTAAATTAAAAATTGCATTTCTTGAGGCCTCAATTCAGCATGATACTTAAGCAGAAGTTGCCTTCAATGCATGCACATTCCCAGGGATTCAAACCAAGCTCTCTGTATATATAAAGAAAACTTCACACTTTTTGAACAGCAATTGAAGCAGTTGCCTAGATATCTGCTTTAACAAGCACACAATGTATGAAGAACCCATTTATTTATTCAGCAACTTGGTTTTTTAGCCCAATTGCTTTAAAATAATCCAAATGGGTGCTGGGTTTGTTTTTCTTTTTCATTGTTAAGATAATATTTGAAACCATGGTTCCTCTAGAGGAAGGAGAAGAAGGGGCTATTTGGTTTAGGATAGATGTGCTGAAAAATAAAAAGTGGAAATTCTTAGAATTTAGCCATTTAGTGTTTGGAAAAAATCTAAAAACTAATCTTAACTAAAGTGCTTTCATTTCAGTTCATGACACTAACAGCTGCTGTAATTGTAGTATTGAGGCAAAGAAGTTCTGTATTGTGAAAAATATATACTAAATTGTTCCTAAGTATCTCAGAAGATCTTATCTTCTGCCAGAAATCTTACACAGTCACAGTGCATTTATCTTTCATTGAACTGTCTTTTCAATAGCAATAAACCCCAAAAATTCATACATACTTATTGTGGAAAAAGTCAAGATTCGTGCACAGCCCATACAATTCTTTAGTTGTCCATAAAGAGAATCATAGAATCATAAAATGGTTTGGGTGGGAAGGGACCTTAAAGATCACCCAGTTCTGATGCCCCTGCCATAGGCAAGGACACCTTCCACTAGACCAGGTTGCTCAGAGCCCCATCCAGCCTGGCCTTGAGCACCTCCAGGGTTGGGACATCCCCAACTTCACTGACCATGAGATAAGCTTGAGACACTGACCATGAGATAAGCATTTCTGATCAATCTGCTCCCTGCTGGGTCAGGACAGAAACAGGTAAAGACTAATGATAGACATCACAGATTATTTAGGAGAATGAGAAGGGATGAAATTGTCTTATCTGTGTACAGGAGATACAACACAGTAACCCTAAGTCCAAGTTCAGGACACTGGTAGCTGGTAGGTGGCGTTGGAGGCTGTTTTTTTGCCAATTTTTCCACAGCCTTTGTTAAATAAAGGGAAATAAAATGTTGATGGTGCTTTATTAAATCTTTCAACACAAGTAGATACGTTATGAGTTATGGCTACCACCTACTCTGACCATTTTCTTTGGAAATTACTGCAAATACATTGTTTTCATTTCCCAGAAACCTACTTTTTCATCATTACTGTTTTATTTAATCATAAATATAGACTGCAAGTTTTGTAAGGATTATATAGGGATTATCTTTATACTCTGGAATTCTGAGTAGTCATTGAAAATTCTTATTTTATGTTCTTTAACTTCTTCTGTTGGGGAAGAGCTCTGTGGTGTGGGAGAGCTCAGTTTCTCAGTACTGGTTCTTGGTCTTAGCGAACAGGAAAATACTGGTATTAGATGTGTATTTTAGCAAATGTGTAAAAAAATCCACACTGGATTATGATTTTTAATACTACTTCCAAATGATCAGAAATGTTACAAAAGAAATAATTTTGCTACTCCTGGAGCCTTTTTTTTTTTTGATTGGTTTGTTTGTTTGTTGGTTGTTTGTTTTTTTTTTCTTTTTTCCATATAATTAAAGGTATATAGAAAATTCATTTTGTCCAAGACTGGTACAGAGAAATAGCAAAGAAAAAACTGAAGATAGAAAAAAAAGAAAAAGAAAAAATCCAGGGATGTTTCCTTGGAAGGAGGCAAAATTATAGTAATACAGCTTGCAGAATCTTTACCTTAAAGTGTCCAGTCATACTTGCAATAAATGGTGAAAACCTGAAAAAGGTGATTTATAGTTCGCAAAAGAGGAAATTTAAGCCAGCCAAAAATCACTCAAAGCAGAATTTTGACCACTGTGTTCAACAGTATGTATGTTACAGGTAAAAGCTCCCGATACAACTAGATTGGATGGTTCTCTAAGAGAGCCTAAGCTTTATATTCTGTGCCAGGATGAAATTATACCTTTTCAAAGGCCTTTTCATTTATGCATTTTCAAGTGAAAGATGTGGATTTTCTTGGATTGTTTCAGGGTTTGTGGGTTTTTGTGAGTGAAAACCATAATGAAACCCAACCTCAAACTGCCTCACCACTAACTCCACTTGATGAAGACCAGGGACTTGAACTTAAAACCCCCTGTGAAATCACCAGAATATTGAAAAGATTCAGGTTAATCTTGCTCATTTTCTCCCGTTGGAACTCTTCCACTTTGAATGAATGGCACAATCACCTGTCTTGTAGTTAGCTAAAGCAGTTACACCAGAAAGAAGAAAAGACCGGAAAATTGATGGTTCAGACAGAACATGATTTTTTTTTATTTTTTCCTAAAACCTCTCACAAAGATGCATGATTGGTAAGTAAGTAAGAGTGGAAATGCAGATTTCTATTAAAAAAATGAATTCTTTCACATGCTATTTTGAGATGAAGTTCAAAGAGACACAAGATGTGGCTGTGGAGACGGGAAAGCAAAATTAGGACTTTCTGAAGGCACACTGGAAATTCTTAAGATTTATCAACTTAGATGCCTTAGTGTGGAGTGAATGAATGTAAGTCCAGTTCTGCATAGTCGACAGCACCAGCTCTTTAGGAAATATAAATCACTTGGTTTGTGGTACCCAGGTAAGTACCCTCTTTAAGGTTACATTTATTTAAATTAATATGACAATTTTAAAATAGGTTTTACTATGTTGTTGAAGTCTCCTTTTTTTTTAATCTCCCTTTTATAAATAGGTATGACTTCATAGAAACCACTCAGTTTTGGATTATCTTTTGAGGCATATGCTTCAGAGAGGGCACAGATGGTCCAATAAAGGGTACTTTTGTGCTACTCCCATAGTGTAAGAGAACTCAATTGCTTAGACAGAATTTAATGAAGACTCACAACATTCTCATACCATCCCCAAAACAGGACAAATAAATGAGACAAACATCTGGGATAGATGTTGTCCCAGCAATTTTGAATTTCAGTAAAGTTTGAATCCTAACCTAAATCTAAATAGCAGGACACCATTTGATTGGAATTCAGCACGCCAAAAAGGGGTCTGGAATGGAATCCACACATTGAATCCAATACTTGTGCTCTTGTAGTGACTCTTTTTGGTAATGGTAATAGCTATAACACACCTATCTTTCAAGTTTTTGTCACTCTTTCTCTGTACTGCACTGAAAGTAGTCTTAAACATTCAAATAATTCCCACTCATTTCCAATCATTTTAACTGAGAACTGTGTAATCTTTGACCATGCTGACACAATATCTCCTGTCATAGGGAAGTTAGTTTTTCCCCATTCTGCACCTAGAGGAGTGAGAAAGAGATAAGATAACATGTACTGGCACTCAAATCTCACTAACATCAATGGTAAGAAGGAGTCCAAGCACATTTAAATATTAGTATCCTGGTATTGTTTTTTCAGTTGTTATTCAAACCACTAATAATGAACTTAATCTGATCACTGGGGATTCAACTTCTAAAGAGTAAGGAGATTTATATGAGATGGTTAGAAAATTTAGTTGGTTTTACAGTTGTAAAGAGAGTAGAGTTTATTTCATGCCTGTAAAGCACAAACATGTTCTCTAAGATGGTTGGGTACTGTTCCCTCAGAAGACTGTACAGGGACACTGGCCTCCTGTCTGTCTGGAACGTTATTGTAGGGTGACAGGAAATATCACTTTCCACTGGTCAGAACAGAATTTTATTTTGAACTAAACACTGACTATTGCACAACCAAAATTAGGTGGGGTGAATCAATAGCAACAAGGGCTTCCAAATGAAGCTTCACCAGCTGTCTTCACTTGCTGTCAAATTCATCAGGAACTTCAAAATACAGAAGAATCACAGAATCATAGAATGGTTTATGTTGGAAGGGAGGGATCTTAAAGACCATTAGGTTCCAACTCCCTGCCATGGGCAGGGACACCTTCCACTATACCAGGTTGCTCAAAGCCCCATCCAACCTGGTCTTGAACGCTTCAAGGGATGGACCACCCACAGCTTTTATGGGAAACCTGTTCTAGTGCCTCACCACCCTCACAGTAAAGAATTTCTTCCTAATATCTAATATAAACCTACCCTCGTTCAGTTTAAAGCCATTCCCACCTGTCCTATCTCTACATGCCCTTGCCAAAAGTCCCTCTTCAGCTCTCTTGTAGCCCCTTTTAGTCCTGAAAGCTGCTCTAAGGTTTCTCCAGAGTCTTCTGTCCTCCAGGCTGAACAACCCCCAACCTCTCTGAAATCCTCATTGAGTTTATAGATCTGAAATCTTTAAAAATCACAAGAACTTGGCTGGTCTTTCTCACAGTACCCCTCCTCTTTTAGAATGTGTCTGAATCAGGGTGAGGTTACAGTATTTCAATAATGAAGCCCAAGACACTCAGTGGACCTCTAAGCTTGGCCCTGCCAACATTTATGGCAGAGGTTGGTGGCTTGAGCTTGGATGTTTGTTGAGCCTCTGAGTATAAGATTATTAAACATGATTTGTCCTTCAGTTTTTTCCCCTCTTAACAATGTGGTAATTTGTTTGGAAGTGCAAGTCCTAAGGTAGAGGAATCCTGCATGATGCAATTCCACAGTCTCCTTTATGACAGCTGAGTTCTGTTTTCTTCATTTTCTCCCCCTACAGTCCCAAAAGCTGAGACTTTTCAGGAAGGACACCCAAGTGTTGCTTGGACCAATTCCTAGAAACACTCTTCTTCTACAAAGATTTTACTTACCTTTCATAGCTTTAGTATTAGCACATCATTATAACTTAGTACGAATATGTCCCTGAATATTATTCTTAGTGTTTCATAATATCCTCATAGTTCTTGGTTTGTAATTTCCAAGTTTAGTTGTCTTATAGAACAAAAGTCTTCTGTTTGCAGTGTCTTCTGTATCTGTAAGGTTATAACAGGTCTTTAAAAACCAGAAAGTTCTAAACATCACCTCATATAACAATATATTTCCAGAAAAACGTACTAATATATCTATTAATTATTTTTCCTTTGAATGACTTTAAATGACTTTAAATGTTGGTGGGGTAAGTTAATGACCCAGTCCTTGGCTTGTTGTGTTAATTTCCCATCATATGAAGCGAGCAGAACTTACAATTCTGCACTTGGTTGTTTTTTTGGTTTTTTTTAACCACAAGTCCCAGGTGTTTCATTTTTTAAAAGATGTTACAGCAATAAAAATGTTATTAAAGTGTCTTTGTTCATGCTGTTAGAGTTGAGGTTGTGTCAGCATTTCCATTACAAGCTCATCTTTTCCAGAGAAAATGCTCTGGTCCATTGGGTAAATAACACATGTTTTTCTATGACACACACAGAGGAAAGTTAGAAATATTAAAGGATAAAATTGTTTAGGATCCTATCTTAATTTCATACACTGTATGTTGTGTTGTAATTTTTCCCCATGAATGAATAAATCAAGTATTGCCTGCCAGTGATCACGAATTTCCTTGTACCACAAACTATGTTATCATTATTTCTATGTAGAGTTTTTTTTAAAATTAAACTCCGAAGAAGACGTATTTTTCACTACTATCATGCATACTTATCATTAGGATAATGCTTTGAAACTTCAGCTAACCCTTAGAACTGTTGTGGAAGTGGATGATATGGTGGGCCTCTGAAAGACAGGTTAAAAGCAAAGTTTTGTGAGGTCATTTTTGGTTTTGAGTTCTCACCACTGCTGAAATAAAGTCTTAGATGCCTCAGGCTTTGTGCAGCATCTTGTAACTACTCCAAATCACAGCCAGCTTTTGGTATTCCTGTCTTAAGTGACAGGACAAAGGCTCCAGAAGGAGCAGTGTAAGAAGGAATCAGAAATCAAGACAACTTTTCTCCGGGAAACTGCTGAGTAGGATTCACCTCATCAGCTAAATCTACTTTCTCAAAGGGCAGTTGACAGACTTTTCAGATTAATTTCATATGTTTTTAGTCACTCATTACTGTTTCTAGACACCAGCCCCACTGTTAATAACACCACATCTGTTAAACCAAATTCTGAGCTTTTCCTCTGCTCTGAGACTGTATCCTGCAGTTTGATGGTTTTGGCCATTACCATGACTGTCATATTTTCACACTCCTCCTGCCTCATCTGACCCTGTAGAAGGTGAGGTTCCATTAGGGCAGATTGGAAAACAGTTGAATTTCATGCCCAAAGACTTCACTCAGTGTTTGTTTTAAGAATGGACACTGTCATTAATGCAAGGGATGAGCAGTCTGTGAGCTTAATCTGTCTTAGTAGAGGAGGCCAAAATCTTCATAGCCCTGGGCTTATTTTTTGTTGTTGTTCTTGTTTATTAATCTCTAACTCCTTTAGGACCAACTATTATATTTCAGCCAGGTTTATTGTAAAAATATATAGAAGTTACTTCTGGAACTGATGTGCCAGAAGCTGTACAAACATATAGGAAGAGTATTTTCTTATCTACCTTAGATAAGAAAAAAGTTAAGAAATATTTTCAAGGGATGAAATAAATAGAGAAGAAAAGTGGAAAAGAATATTTTCACCATCTTTTGCACATGAGAAAGGGTGATATTAAATAATACAGCTTAAACCACACTGTAAGTCACTGACAGAGGCAAAAATAATGCCCATGTCCTGCCTGTAGTCAAGTTCTGCCTTAGACCAAAATTTCTTATATTTAAAGATTAAAAATTCGTAAACAAAGATGAGACTTGTTTATCTCATTCAAACTTTTATGTCTACCAACAGATTGTGATTTCCCAATTTTTGCACTATTTGCAATTGTCCAAGAAATGTTTTGTAGGATCATCATTCATCTTGTGTACTAATTAAAAAGGTTTCTCTTTGGCTGTTCATTTCAATATTAAATACCAAGTTCTGTGATTAGGTGCAGCTATTTTTCTTCATATCTCCTTGCAGCTTTTGTGAATGGATAACTCCTTGGTTTCAGGACACAGATTGTTCTTCTCTTGCTCCAAATTGAGCTGAGTTCCTGTCCTAAGCATAAGGTCATTACATATTTTTTGTTTTTCCTATATGAGGGTGGGGTGAATCATGACTTGGAAGGATCCATTCTCTGTCTCTAGTAATTGAGGGAGGGAATTTTGATAATGAGCTTAAACTAGAGACCTCAGTTTTGGATGGCTGTAATTCAAAGTCTCCCATTTCTGTCTTTCTGTAACTACAATCAAGTTTTGTCACAATAATGCATTGACCTTGCAGTTCATATCACATTTCTTTTATACTGTGGATCGTTCATTTTTATTATATGAGGTATCTTTGCCTTTCCTCTCTCTCTCGTTTATTGCTAATAAATAGCCAAAGGGGTCAATCTTTATCCAGAGATTCACAGATGTAAGGAAGATTCTCCTATCTCTGGCTAAGTTAATTTGGAGGTGCTTAAAAACCAAAGATCAAAAGCAAACTATTCATGACTTAAGTATGAGTTGTTTTGAACATTTTCCCTTAAATTTAGTTTTCTGGAATCAAGTATTTTTGACATTGATAGTTCACATAAAGAAAAAGCTCATGATTTTCTTCTGAATATGAGGATAATTAAGATAATGTTTTTAGCAATTTAAAGTGTTTAACTGGCTTAATACAATGTATTTTTTGCACCCTTTGTATATTTAATTTAACTATGCAACAAAAGAATAGAAAGAAATATGATGGTTTGCATAATTACACAGCTACTTCAACATTATATTTTTGAGTCTTTTTCAGTCTTTCACGTGGAAATTTTCTCCATAACTGAGTCATTCAAGATTTTTCCTTTTTCTTCCTCCTGGCTGTATTAAGTGTCTGTGTCTAAGAATGAAGCATTTGCTCTTGGTTTATAAATGTGTATGGAAACTGTGAAGCACAAAAAAATATGCATAGCTGTATATGTTCTCTGTATAACATGCAGGCATATGCATTTATTACACATGTGAATACCCAAGTGCATTTACACATAAAATTTAGGAGATGTATATGTTCATAAAGAACTATTTAATTAACTGTTAGACCTTGAAAGTATAATCATATTTAAAAGTCACTTATTTTGAAGTATCATTGTAGAGTGATTATTAATAACTTTGACAAATTGAGGAAAGCTTTGATAACATGAAAATAGTGGAAGGATTTGTTCTGATGGGTTTCTGAAGACTGGGGGAGAATAAACCATTTTGTGTCTCTCCTGATGTAATTTAGAAAAAATTCCAAGGAACAATGCTGAGTTTAAGTTATATTTTATTGGTGAAAGAGAAGAAAAATGACAGAAACAACTTCAGCTGAAAATGCTGCCTTTGTCTCTCAAATGTTTTCTTCTAGATCCAGATGTCCCTCGTGTACCTTAATCCACCATGGTTACTCAGTGCTGTTTGTGAGAAGCTGATACAGGGCAAATCTGACTTGGCAGCTGTGCAAGGGCCAACATGCATCACTCAGCTGCCAGCATTCAGCTAGAGAAAGGAAGGATGTTTCTGCACTCAGGTTATAGTCATTGATTCAGGGAAGGGAGTTTTGGGTCTCAGCCTTTGCATCCTTGCTCAGAGACATGCAGTGGAGAGAGGAAACTTTGAGAAACTGCTACACAAGGCTGTAATTGTCCCTCCATTAGCCAAAATGCCTTCATAACAACCACCATTTCACTGCTGTATCAGAGAACCTGATGCAGTGTGTAAAAATCAGATAGTATTTCCACCCACGCTTTCTAAGAGTAATATTTTTGAGGTTTTACTGTATTTTTTGTAAAGTGTCTGCACATTTTTTCCTTGCAAACTCTCTAAAACCCGAGTATTTTCAAGGTTTTAAAGTCTTCAGTTGTTGTCTCTTTCTTTTTCAACATCTAACCAACATTCTCCATCGAGAACCTGAGGATAAATTGTTTTTTAATTGTGAAATTCTGTTTAGAGGTCTGTTCTGACAGTGACAAAACTCTTGCTGTGAAACCCTTCTCTGAGCAGTCAGGCTCCAGCTCTGGGGTCCCCAGCACAGGAAGGATATTGAGCTGTTGGAGCGAGTCCAGAGGAGGCAGCAGGATGATCAGAGGGATGGAGCACCTCTCCTATGTGGAAAGGCTGAGAGAATTAGGATTGTTCAGCCTGGAGAAGAGAAGGGTTTGGAGTGATCTAGCTGCAGTCTTCCAGTCTCTGAAGAAAGTCTACAAGAAAGATGGAGAGGGACTTTTTACAAGAACATGTAGCGACAGCACAAGGAGAAAAGAGAGTAGGTTTAGATTGAATCTTAGGAAGAAATTTTTCCCTGTGAAGGCAATGAGGCCCTGGTGCAGGTTGTCCAGAGAAGCTGTGAGTGCCCCAGGCTTGGAAGTGTTTGAGGCCAGGTTGGATGGGGTTTTGAGCAATCTGGTCTAGAGGAAGGTGTCCCTATCCATGAACAGGGGTTTGGAACTAGGTGATCTTTAATGTCCCTTCCAACCCAAGCCATTCTGATTCTATGATTCCGTGATTCTTAATGCACACATAGCAACATTCCCATGGATTTCATGGTACACTGGAAGCATATGAAAGGGATTACATACATTCAGATTCTTCTGAGTGTTTTAGCCTTTAAAGTGACCAGCTTAAAATTAAATATTTTTTTCATAAAAATGTTTCATTTCTCAGCAAAGACAAACATTGGTACTCCATGCTGTCAGCTGTTAACATGTAGCCTGACTCGGAAGGGAGCGTGTTTTGAATCTGTCAGATAAGGGTTTATATGTAGTTTGCTGAAACTCCAGAGAATTTTAGATCTTGTAGATAGACTGGATTTAGAAACGGCTGAGAAATAGGAAAGTAATTTTAGTGTAATTTTGTCAGTTTTTGTAACATTCTGTTGCAAAGAATGATAAAGCTGAACTCAGAGTGATTTATTGAGAATTTAGGTCGTGATCAGTATTTCCACTTACAAAAGTCAATTTATCCATAGGTCTCTAGGTACCTTTCAGAGGAGAAGTGGAAGCATTATCTACATTTCACAAACAGGTGACGTTTGAAGGTATTCAAATGGGTGATTTCTGCCACATTTACACACAAAGTCATCAACATCATCCCTGCCCACGGCAGGGGGATTGCAATTAGATGATCTGTAAGGTCATTTTCAACCCAAACCATTCTATGATCTTATGAACTAGGGCTGAGAGTAGAAGCTTTGGCCTCTTAATCTGTATGGGCTCCACATAGACAATCACAGGTCTGTATAAACAGCCAAGGCTACTTAGATTTAAAATTATTAACCCTCCTGCTTGCAATTCCTCTACTAACAAAGCATATACACAGTGTTCAACTGGAAACTGCAGAGCATGACAGTCAATGTGTTGCTATAATACTTGTTGTTATGAATTAATTAGCTGATTTACATTTATATAGCACACTTCATGCAGAAGCAACACATGGCATTATACACTTAAAATACATTACAATTAAACAGAAATTCTGCTAGAGGAGTCAAGATGAGGCATCCAAAATAAACCACCCAGAACTCAAAAAAATTAAATTTCTCATAGTCGTGATGGGAAGTAGTTTATTTAAAAAATAATAAAAAAAAAATAATTCAAGTCTTTAACAAAGGGCAAGTACAAGTCTCAGTTACAAGGGCAGTTGATGATCAACCGTTCAGGGAGATGAAAACAAGATGTGAAGAGTGTACAAGTATTGTAAAAGCAATTATGCATTTGACAGGAAGCCTGTGTAGCATCCTCAATCCATGTGATAAGCCAATGTATGCAAGTGGCCATTCTAGATGCTGAATTTTGTGTAAACCAGGGACTTATATAATGAATGGTCAAGGAAGGCTGCAAACATAAAGTGGTAGTAGTCCAGCTGTGGTGTTATAAAATGTGAATTGGGAGCTATGCATCCCACTGAGACACAAATGGTCTTAACCTACTAAATTCCTGAGATGACTAAAATGAAGTCTGAGCAGCATGGCTCACTTCAGCTGATTAGGAAATTAAAATTCCACTCCCAGTCAAATGTTGAGTGAGGAATCACTTGTGAGAGCATTATTTGGCCTCAGTAAAAGAAAATCTGTTTAATTTTTTCGGAGCTAGGGAGTTAGTTAGGAAAAAAATTAAGAAAGATCCAAGGTTTGACTTGTAACAAAAATTATTAAAAATCAAAAAGTACATCATCAGAGGCTAAAATTATTTTTAGAGATTTCACTGTGAAAATATTAAGATACTGTGTCTTCTTGACCTCTCTTAGAATGAAGAGTGAAATCTGTGACACATCTGTTTCTGGCTCTGGAACTGAAGAACTGTCCCATGCGAGAGTTCTCAGATGTCAGCCTTGGTGCATTAGATGAGCCTTTTCTCTAGAATTGTCTTTCTCTGGGCTCATCCAATGCCTTATTTAATCTTATGAATAATTTTTGACTTATTGAAGTTTGCCTTTTCCACCAAACTCAGTTCCCTCATTTACCACTTACATTTTCCATTTTATTAAGTTCTTGTTCCAGAGAATGCTAAGTGTACAGACTTAGCAATAAAAAGTATTAAAGAACAATGATTCTAAACAATATTATTTTTTCAAAGTACACAGTGAACTTCCAATTAACCATATTTGAACTGAAAGCTGAGGACATGTTTTTCAGAAAATAAATATTTTTCAAGAGTTCTTTTTCTCTTCAGTTAGGAAGATTCACATTTACAAAAGACTGTGAAAATGTAGAGAAAAAAATTAAAAACAATCAAAACCAAGAAGATTTTTTTAGAAAACATTTAACCAGCCAACGTGATTAGAAACATGGTAAGTTCTTGATAGCCTGGTATTGGCAACTATGTCAGATAAGAGTTCCTGTTCTCTGCATTTTTTTTTGTCCTCTTGTCTTTTCATAAGAAAACCCCTGCCATCAGTGGGCAAGAGAGTGCAAGCCAAGGCTCACCCTCAGAAGCTGAAGATAATCCATGGTGTTGCAGTTCAAATATTAAATTAAGCTTTCCACTGGGATCTCATGGATCACATACACCCCATACTTCACGTACCTCACGTCCTTCAGACTGCAAGAGTTGCCTGTGGGATTTTGCAAATGTGCCTTTCATCTTCTAGCATTATAAATTTGGGGATTTTCATCACCTGAGATATCTTCTCTTTCCTCAGCTCATACTCAGCTGTGATCCTGTGAGAGAGGAAACGATAATGGGTCGTTCCCAGTGTGTCCAATCTCATTCTATGTCTCTGTACCACAATCCAGGCAAGCTGCACAAATGCTGCGGTGAGAATTTCTTTCCTGGGGCACTGGCATAAGAAATACACTGTGGGAATGAGGGAGAGCTTAAAGTATTTGACCAAAATGAAATTATAGCCGTATCAGTGGTCGGCAATAAATTTGAGCGGCCCAGTGTAAATGTTGACGGCTATAAATTACACATGAATGGATAAGTCATACCAGGGGATTGGATGAAACAAAAAATAGAAATAAATAAATATTTCTGAAAGAAGAAGGAGGAAAAAAAAGAGGGGAAAGGTGGGGAGAGAAGGGGGAAGTAACAATCTACACACCCAGGAAAAAAGAAAAAACGTCAGGATGTCCCTCCAGCCACACTGACAGCTTAGGCATGGAAAAATTACTGAAGGCAGATAATCATTATTAGAGCAAGAAAAAGATGTCTCTAATAACTGTGTTATCTGCCATCAAATCTCCAGAGACAAAAATGGACTCATTTGCTCCAAGGTTTCAGGGTTATAGAGTGAGGCAGGAACCACAGAAAAAGAGATTGATACCAGGGATTAAAGATCACAGCTGTACAGAGAGGAGGTGGAAACAAATTGGTGCTGTTTCTAAAGCCCTGATGAAAGAAAATGGTGCCTTGCTAGGGAAGGTGACAACTGAAAGATAAAAGCGGAAAGGAAATGTTTTAATATTAGAGCTGAGCAAAATGTTGGTAATGAAACGGAGTTGCAGTTTTGCTTAGTTTTGTGCTTCTTCACAAAGAGCGACTTTGGGTCGCCTTCTGAAGGTGAGCAATCCCAAGCCAATTTGTTATATCTTCAGGTGAAAATGATACAGAGGAAATTGAGATTCCACTGGCTTAGATACAAGCTCAGCCATATGGTTATCCAGCCTGGTGCACCGGACTGTTTCACTCCGTTATTGAGTTACCTCAGGCCTGACCACGGCGAGGCAGAGCTTGGTTCGTTCTTGTGCATTCTCGTGCCAAACTTTGCAGAGCTCAGACTGAGCTACAACCCAACCAACCGAAAGAGCTGCTCTAATGGCCATCAAATCCCCCCTGGCAGAGCAGGTATTAAATTACAAGCCATTAAGGATTAGACTATGAGCTACTGCAGGAAATGCTAAAGAGGAAGATTTCTGCAGGCTCATATCTCTCGTGGGCAAGATAGATGGACCCAATACACATGATTACCAGTGTATTAAGCTTGCTCACAAAATGGAAACCTTCTTGTCTTAGCACTTGACCCTGAGATTTGCCAAGCAGGCAACTCCCCCTCAGGCTGGTGGGAGCTGAAAACAGGAAAAAAAAAATTAAAACCCTTCCTTATATCTGTCTGCTTACTTGAGACTGAATATAGAAACCTAAATTTAGCTTCTCAAGTTACAAATTTTAAATAGGGATGGACAAAATATGAAGGAAACATTTCAGAAATTTTTCCCATATTTTTTCATTGATTTTTCCTGAAGTATCAGCCCTTGTTGATTTTGACTGCCTACTGATGTAGTGATGCCAATTCCCTAAAGCAGTTAGATGATACACTGTAAATATATAAAATATATTTTTTAAAATATATTTGTAAAGAAATATATTTATAAAAATTATAAAAAACAGAAATACAAAATCTAGTTTGCATTATATGAACACAACCTAGATGTCTTGATACCAAATCTTTGCCTCTGCAAAACCACTTACTTTTGTTCTTGGAGCCCCACCGTGGTTGCCCATGTGGTAAGGATACATTGCAGTGCTGGAGGGGAATTTGAAAGAATTTAACATGTCTGGGTACTTCATCCTGCAAAGACATTCTTCTGTAAGTACCAAAGAGCTTCAATGAACTCATTTTTAATATGTGTGGATAAAGACTTTATGTGTATGGATATATACCCTGTAGTAAAGAAGTGTCCATACAGTGATTTTGAATTAAAATCATGGTCTTACAGTACATTAGCAGTGACATTTTCTTCAGTGAATGATAATGACAGGATTGGTAGTAGATTAGGCCAAAGAGACAAATGTCCCCAGGTTGTAAGGAGCAATTTATCCCCATATCTGGCTGGGCAATCCCAGTACAGAAGAGGCCAATTTGTTATTCTAAGTGAGGTGCTGAAAAGCTTTGAAGCAGAGAAGCATGTTCTGTCTGCTGCCAAAAAAACAGTTAAGATAGCTAAGAATTATTATGAGTATTTGTTTTAGATGAACTTCTGTTCTTTTCAAGGTTTTGAAAAATACTCAGAACTCATATTTTATGATGATTGTTCAACATCCAGTGGACTTTATAGAAATTACTTAAAATAAAACACAGTTTGTCATTTCTTGCAACCAGATACTATTGACCAAAAGAAGTTAACTGAAGACAAAAATATTACTGCTTACTATTTCACTAGCTCAATGTAAAATTGAAATATATTAAAATAAATATTAGAAAATATGTACAGTTTTGACTATTTGCTGTTATTTCTGTGCTTTGGTCCTTCACCAGGGTGCTGAGCATCCTCTCTGCCCACCTCAACAGGATGGTGAAAAGGGCTGAGCTAAGGGCCTTTTTTGCCTCAAGAACACCTCAGATATTCTTCATCTCTGCACGTGGCCATACACATCCTGTAGCTTTCTGCTGGACAACATCCTTCTCTCCCTGTTACCACCCTCCCTGCAGATGTCTGTCTCTCAAAGAGTTCTGATCCAACACCAGTGCCTCCAGCAGAGCCCATGCTCTCTGGGCAGTGAGTTCCTGCAGAAGACAGGTTGCTCCTGGATTTCTAAACTGTCTAAGGCGGGTAAAGTGTTTTTGATTCATACTGCCTGCAGATCCAGGAAGATGCAAATATTGCCCTCCCAGTCGTAAGAAATGCAAAGCAATTAGAAGGGAATTTGAAACTCTTGTTTTATCATTTTTTTCTGGGTGATAGGCTCCAGGAAGCTGAGTTGACTCAAGTGATATTTCAGCCAGTTACGTTGTCAAAATAAGGAGGGGCAATTCTCATTTCCAGGACCATTTTGTCTGCTTTCTCTGCCTGCAGAAACACAAACTCTGATTAACACAATTCAAGTGTTCTTTCCCTTAAAACTTTCTCTTGTATAAATGAGCTGGTGATGGATTTCTGCTGAACAATCTTGAAGCATCTCTGCACCTGACTTCCCAGCACATGGGATCATCCAGACTCACAACTTCAGTCTAAGTTGTTCTATGAATAATTTTAAGTGATGAGTGTCACTCACAGACTGTTAGTTCACTAGAAGTCAGATCTAGTGTGAATGTTTTCACGAAAAACACTGTTAAAGGAAGAGCTCTGAATAATTATCCACATTATATTGCTTCTTAGACATTACTCACCATTAAACAGATTTAGGTCTTGTTAACCAGAGGAAAGAAATTGCTGAAATTTTTTACGTGTACATGGGGACACACTTTGTTCCTTGTAAAGTACCTCATGCATTTGGTAGTACTACTTCTAGCACACAGTAATTAAGATTTATATTGCCTGAGGATATTTGATGTTAACAATAGAAATTATGTTTTTCTGTAATCAGAATGTAAATGGGAAAAAAAAAAGGTACACTTGAGACTCCTTGTATTTGTGAGTGTGGAACTGTCATTTATATTTTGTTTGGCACTGCAATTCAAAGGTGCTGATGAGAGAGCAGCCAAGGACGTATCCAAACTGAGATATACTGGACCCACAAATGTTTAGGGAGTTCTGTATTTTAAAATAAGATTTAGTAACAGCAGAAACCTCTCTGTTCTCCAGAGTGAATATAATCCTTGTTCCTATATACTAGCACTTAGTGTGTAATAATATCTCCACTGGGGGAATACACAAACTACTAAAAAAGTGAAAAATCTTTTAGGAAAATTCTCTTTGTCTATTTTTTTCCATGACATTATTTTTTAGTTTAGTTGTGAACCTCAAGGGAGAAAGGAGATCAAAATGTATTTTGGTTGACATACTTAGGATACACCCCTTCTCTTTCCAGATGTGGTAGTCAGAGGAGCAAGAACCTATGTATTACTAATGACTGCAAGGCAACAAAAAGACTTATTTCTAAGAGGTTTTTTACTTGGTAAATAAATAATCTTGTTCTTAGCAAAGTAAGGAAGCATTTTACAATGGAAGAAAAATACAGAACTAAAAACTGGAGAACAGATGTTAGATGTGATCTGACAAACTTATGACCGAGGGAGCTGGAAAGGGAAGAATGGAGCTCTTTTGCAAGAGAATTACATATGCAATGATATAGGTTTGCTTTCATATTCAAGAGAAATGCTGTATTTATCTTGTTTCCAGAATCTGATGTGTTTAATTTGAAAGGTAGTTATGGATAGATTGCATAGATGGATATATATTTATATAGCTGCTTTTTTTCCTTTTTCTCTTTTTATTTCTTCATTCTTTTCTAATTTTTTAACAGAATGTTGACCTATCTTCTAATAACTTGCTCAGGGTCAGAGAGGAAGTGATCAGAAGAACTGAAAACTGAACATCAGTACTGAGAAGCACATAGAGGTGGTGTTGGGGTTTTTTTCACTAAATCAAGACAGTGTCCTTTCATAGCTGTCATTCTAAACTAGCTAGAATGAAAGCTGAGTTTAATAAAGATTTTTTTGAATGCTCAAATGACATTAATGGGTCAAAAAATGGAACCCCAAAAATTACAACCTCTAGTGTCACAAAAATGCGCTTGACATCGTGACATCTAGTAGCTAATTTATTTTTTAAATGTAGATTAGATTGGAAGTGATTTAGTTGAATTAATTTCCCTTTACAGACTATTTTCCTATGCAAGCAGAAGGAATTCAATTGAATTTACCTGTCTGTTACTTCCCCTCACGCCAACAAGCTTTGACTACTACAGATGTGCAGTGACTTGAGCATGTCCTGTTCTGGGCTGATTATTATAATCATTAAGTTGCTAAGCATGAACAGGGTTTTGCTTTGCCAACGTCTTCATCAGTAAAGTTTTATGAATCTAAGCTTTCATTTCTCATTTCTTTTGTCTGTTCCTCAAAACCAAACAATTTCACCTCAAGCTGAGTAGAAAGTTTCATATGCCACCGACTTTCCTTTTAACAATTTATTTAGGAAAAACAATAAAACAAATTTGAGTCTCTATAAAACCTTTTTTGGTTTGTTTTTTTTTTTCCTGGTTTGACTAAGAGAGAATAATCTATTATTTATATTCCTATCCACTATTTACACAGCTCTTTCTCTGGGGAGGAGATGAGACAAAGAACAAACCACCTGCTACAGATGTTGCTCATATTCTTTCCTGCACTGTGGGAAGGTGTTCAGATGCTGCCACGGTGAAAGTGGCATGTGGAAATAGAGAGAGTGGAAACTATAATGGTGTTCTGAGGAGGGGAAACAGTTTGTGTAAAACATTCTGCCTCTAACAAATAGTCCTATAAACTGCAGTATCAAGGTAGGCAAACCACTGGGACACAACTCTGCATATTACACCTTGCTTCTTGATTGTTCCTCCTGCACAAACCAGCTGGAGGACCCAAATCTGTGTCTGAATTCAAATCACAGTGAGCAGGAGAAATGGTAGCCACAAATTAAGGAATTATCAAAAGAGAGCAAGGAAAAATGCATTTTCCATAATGCAGAACACAATGCAATTGATTAAAGAGAGGGAAATGAAGTGATGCCAATTGCTGTAAGACAGTAATAGCACCTCGTACACACATCTACGTTCAAATTGCCTTTGAATTGCTGAGATTTGCTAATTGGGAAATCTGTGTGTAACCAAGATGATTCTGTGCTCTTTTCGAAATTGAATGTCTGCTCTTCCTCCAGGACACACTTCCTGTGTATTTTCCTTTAGTAGCAACCAGGATATTTTTCAGCTGTCTTCATTAGAAAACTCCAATTTTTCAAAAATGAAATTGTCTACAGGAAAGGTTCATTTTTCTTAGCTTCCTTTACTGAAATATGTTTGAAAATATTTGAAATTTGCCGAATATATTATCTCTGTGTTTTCAGGAAATGAAATTTGTAATTACAACCCCCAGTACTGTCCTAAATTGTTCTGAGTTGAAATTAATTAAAAAAAAAAAAGTTTGAAATAAATGTTGAGTATACTGAAACTAGTAAAAATAAACAATTCAGTTGATCCTTGATGAAGTTTCTTGAAAGTAATTTCAGAGCACAAAACCATCATCATCATCAAAAATTAGCCCACCTTTGGAGAGAAAAGGTCCTTGAAATCCTAAAAATGCTCATATGAGTTGATCTCTTGCCACTTTCAAGGTCAGAGTCTACCATGAATAAAGATATTTTGAAAAATTTACAAATGAGAACAGACTACCTAGTATCAAGAACTAAGAAATTAATTAATAAATTTGGAAAATATTGGAACTCTTTTGATCAACTGAGTTCTTGATGGTATTGTCATAAATAGCTCAATAAACCAAGAATCTGTGTCATGATCAACGTCTACATGGGAAAATTCACTGTGGTCCTGGCTTACCTGGAGCAGCTCAACAGATACACATCACACGTTTCAGAAGTGTAAGAGGAGATAAATGTCCAGGAATGGTTTGCAGGTAGGAAATGAAAACCACTTCTGAATGGGCTTCCTTTTTGTCAGCTCTGGGATGAAAATACATATTACAGGAATTGGGGATTCAAAAGTGTCTCACTAACCATGTCAGCATCAGAAGCTGCCTCTTGCTGAGTTCCTTCCCCAGACAGAGATTTGATTACCCATCTGTACTAATTTGTCCTCTCAAAAATGTGCCAGAGAAATGGAAGCCCTGGAAAGTCCTTGCCGATAAAACTTGAGCTACTTATCCTTTTTCATAGAATATGAAAGAATTCTAGGATTTTAAGTTTTATATATTTATGTGAACACCTGTATCTCAATTGCTGCACTACCAACCTCCTTCCTTCCTGTAGCTTCTGAAAGATAGGCAAATAAAAAAAAGCCTTGGAGTTATGCAATTCAGGTTTTTTCTCCAACCTCTTGTTTTCTCTGTGTGCACAGTCTTCAATGGAGCCAACAGCAAGTGGAGATTATATGTGCTACTGTGAGACAAAGAATATATTAATAAAAATATTCAGTTTGCTAGTCAACATTTGAGAAAATATCTTTATGCATCTTGCAGTGCTTCGGTCTAGAATTTTTTTTTTTTTAATCTTCAGTAAAAATACAGTGGAATGCAAGTGAATTTTGCTGTGCTGGAAAATCAAGCTTTCTCTCCTGTTATATAAAAAACAAAAAAAAAAAAAGATTAAAATTTTGGATTGATGAAGACCCCTCTGCTTTTGCATAATAGTCTATCTCATATTTTTATAAGCCACAAAGTGAGTTGCACAACATATTGGGCAAAGGATTCAGCTGGCCAGAATCTTGACTTTTATTCTAAAAATCCATTTATTTTTGGGCAAAAAGTAAAAAAAAAGAAAGTGTGTGTAAGTATGTAGAACCCTAGTAATTTAGTCTTCACTAGGTCATGTTGCTGCACAGGCTTAAGAGCTGGTTCACACTGTTATTGAATAAAAGCAAAAAGTATAGTTACCATAGCAACGGCCAAAACACATGGTGCCGATATTTCCTTCTGAGATTTTAAAGCTACTCACATTTTTAAGGAAATATGCATCAAAATATCTCATCTGCACTTGAAGGCCTTGGTGTTTTTTATTAAAATGCACTAGATTTGATGTATTCAGCAGCAACTATTTCTGCTGAGCGATTTTAAAGAAGGCCAAGTTGTAAGAGCACTAACAGTTTGAACATAGATACTGCACAGTTTTGTTGTCACTTGTTACTGGAAAGATGGATTTTCATGTCTTCCTGTGTCTGCAAACAGAAGGAAAATGAGAAGTAGGTCACATTTCCAAAATCAAATAAACATTGACTCATGCTCTTTCCCTCTGGATTGGTGAGTTTGACACAAGTGACATCAGTTGTGAGGGTAAAGTCCTGAACTCTTTTGGATGAATATCCATGTTTATCCTATTACTTACCTTTTAACTATCTCAGAATGGAAGAGTGGAGAGTATTTAGTATGGGTTATCATCTTAGTTTAAAAGGAGGTAGGAACTTAAACTTGTATTAGATAATGTTTACAAATGTTTCAATGGTTTATATGGCATAAACTATAATTATAAACCAGTTATTGCAGAAGACAAGAATGCAAAAACTTCTGCCTGTTTCCTTTTAAAAACCTTCCAGCCAGTCTTTACTTTTGGAAGAAATTCTAGGGAGATAACCCAAAATGACTTTGTCTTGGCATACAGGAATTACAGCTGGCAAAGAAAGGTATTATGAAACATATTTCTACTGGTGGCACAGTCTTCTGGAAGAAATGCAAATGCAATTTTTAGAACAGTTCAGCTTCAGAGATCTCTTACTGCTTTCTCACAGAGCAGGTTTAGTATTCACTGAAATTTTACTCGAATTCCATTGGCTACATAAACACTTTCCTTCAGTTACTACTTGACGAGTCTTTCCTTTTTACTTTTTGTGTTAAACTAGGGGTGCTGGATCTTTTTATGGACCTCTGAGAAAACATCAGTGTTGATATACACTTCTGTGAAGGGAATATTAGCTTAGAAAATGTACTAGTTTTCCTTCGTTAACATTTGTGAGTGTCTCAAAAGCAACACGCAGTCTACACGTGAAAAACAGATACCCTGAACTATTAAAAAGCATTGCTGTAGTTTGTATATTAATTATTGCATTTTTTCTCTGCAGTTGATACAGATGTAATCATGTGTAGGCATCCCATAGTTGATATATAAATGAAGAATACTGTTATTTAATTTTAATAATAATCCAATGTAGAAGACAGTCATGTAGAGACAGAGCAGTAAATGTCTGACAAAGTAGTTGAGTCAGGTAGAGATCATTGACAGTGAGTAATGGTTTCATATAACACAAAATGTCAAAAGAATAATTTACAGATAATATTAGGAAGGGTAAATGAGGAGACAATGTTTCAAAGTGAAAATAAGCTCAGGGTGCACTGATCCAAAAATTGTGTTTGAAGGTTCTGTAATGCAAATACAAAGCTGGCAGTGCTGCATCCCTTTGAAATTGAGGGAAGTCTGCGTTCTAATTGTAAAATATGGCTCCATTTACTGAACAAAGAATGTTATCAGCAAGACAAGGGGAAAGTTAAGAAGAAAGCACTGGTTTATACTGTGGGTACTCACCTCTCTACAAATGGGCAGAACAAAGACTATGGCTTTGTACAGTCCCATTTAAATTCCGAGGGATTATCTCATACAAGGACCATATAATTTTTCATATCTTTACACGTAATGATGAAAATAACGATTGTGTTGTTCTGCCTATAGTGCCAACACATAAATTTCCTATTCCTTCTGAATGGAGGTGTCTTCTTAATTGCATTCGTCTGTACATCTCTGATCTGTGTAACAGGTTTACTTTCAAGTCACTCATTTAACAAGTGCTTGAAAGCAGCACAAAGACACTGTGAAAATGGTGATGAGATTCAATACCAAAAACATTCACTCAGACCCAATCAGGGTAAAACAGGCAGAGGGAGATAAATTTTGGATCAAAGGACTGTTGGTGGAAAAGACAAGCAGGTGGTTTTTTTGCTAGTATGTAGGGCTGGGCCCAGTTATCTGCCAGTTCTGGTAAGTGGATAATCTCATCCATAAATGTAATAACCCTTGTTTTGAAAGTAATTAAAATGTTATGCTCCCCTTTTCATATTAGACAGATGTCACAGAACTTTATGACTGATGTTTGCACCTTCTTTTCAGGTTCCAGACTATAGGTATTCCTGACCAACACAGGAATAAGCCACTATTATTCTGTAGCCTCTCTCCTACTCCGTAGCATTTTGAGGAGTGACATTAATTTTGGTTCAGAATTTAATTTTCCTGATTTTACTCAAGAATTTTAGTCTCAGCATTAGAGTATGGATATTTTTCTTGATCAACCTATTTTTCTTTGCATGTGAGCTTTAGAGCCTGGTTTTAATATTTTTGCAAACTTCTATGTTTCTAAGAAAAATAAATTTCAGGAAGGGATTAACATTAGACTTCCTATAGCAGAGTACATTCTGATATGACCAGCTCAGGAATTTCTTTTTGTTATAGAGGGAGATCAACATGAAACCTCATATTTTGGAATAGTCTGAGTGAGTACCCTTCTCTTAAGCAGCCATACAGAGCACACATGTTGGCCAAAATCTCATCATTTACTGTTCTTTCATGTCCCTCTTGCTTTGGTTTCCTTGATTTTGCAGCCACTAAACCAGCTGGCACAGTTGCTATCCCTTTAACACACTGCCTCTGTCCCAGTCAACATACTATGTTTTTATTAAATCCATAATTCATATTTCCAAGTTTCTTTTCTCACATCAGGAGTTGTAAGCAAGAATAGTAATGACACACATCAGGAGTTATAAGCAAGGATGGTAATGATATAAGGATGTTGCAACAAACAAAATGTTGTGCAAGTGCAATGCTGCTCCCCATGAGCCTCCATATAACTCCCCTGCCTGTGTGTTGAAGAATCACAGACTGAAAATGCTTCCAGCTAGACAAATGTTTTGGGGATTTGGATCTTTAGAATGAAAGGTTCAGTCTGTGTGTTTTCAAGTTCTCACTGGCCATTGTACACTGCAAAAAGATGCCAAGGAAGCTGTTAGTTAGAAAAAGATTTGTTGCAGCCTATTTTCTTCAGTCGCTCTTGTGGAAGGTTAAAAAGATAAAATGGGCTTAATTTTATAGCAGTGGTGCAAAAAAATGTTTGAATATTTAACCTCAAAATCTTTGTTGTAGAAGTGGATGATCACACATACTTATTTACTCTTTTTCTGTTACTGAAAAATCACTTCCATGAAAAAAAAAGAAAGAAAACATGGAGATATGTGCATTACTATGTAGGTCAACTATTAATTGGTTTCAAAGGGCTTTATTCTCTAAAAGAAATGATCCTTTTATACTTACAGAAGACATTTGTTCCATTTGCAGTATAAATTGGGACACATGCAGTTTCCTTTGTTGTTCTCCAAACCACGATGATTAAGGAAGCCCATTAACTCAACGAGCAGTACAGTAAGGCCTTTTGCAAACTACTTCGGAAGAAAAGCAGAAAAATCTCTATAAACACAGGTGAACAATAAATACCAATAAGGCAAAAGTATTGTTTGCAGTACACCCTCAATCAGTGGCTATTCTTTTTACATCTCAGCATGAGATCTCCATCTCATTGAAGTTGGTTTCATAAGAAATAATCAGGAGAATTTTATAAAACCTAAAGGCCACTACAAATTAGATTTTGTGTATTCCAAATACCCATTAAGGGTTCAAAACTGAACCACTCCCATTTCAAAATACTTTGGCTTTCTGTCAAGACTTGAAATTGTCGTAGCAGCGAAGGATCAGGTTAGGAAAGTTAAAGCCTATATAAAAAATGAATCTGTCCACGGATGCAGAGGGGAAAAAAGAAAAGCTTTTACAGGTATATTAGTAATAAAAGGAAGATTAGAGAAAATGCTGGTCCTCTCCAGAAGGAATTAGGAAGCCTGCTTACCTGGGACATGGAGAAAGTTGAAGTACTCAATGTCTTTTTTGCCTCGATCTTACCAGCAAATGGTCCAACCACACCACCCAAGTTGCAGAAAGCAAAGGCAGGAAATGGGGCAATGAAGAACAGTCTTCTGTAGATCAGATTTGAAATCATGTAAGGGATCTGCAGGTGCACAAGTCCATGGGACCTGATGACATACATCCTTGTGTCTTGAAGGAACTTGTGGTATTCTATGATGGGATTACAGTGTTGGTGGATAAGGGAAGAGCATCTGATATCATCTACCTCGACTTGTGCAAAGCATTTGACACTGTCCTGGACAATATCCTTGTCTCTAAACTGAAGGGACATGGATGTGATGGAGGGACCACTCGGTGGATAAGGAATTGTCTGAGTGGTTGCACTCAAATTCAATGACTCAATGTAGACACGAACGATGGGTGGTGTTCCTCAGAGGTCAGTATTGTGACTGGCACTGTTTAATATCTTTATCAGCAACATGGACAGTGGGACTGAGTGCACTCTCAGCAGGTTTGCCCATGACACCAAACTGTGTGGTGTGGTCGACACACTGGAGGGAAGGGATGCTGTCCAAAGGGTCCTGGACAGGCTGCAAAACTTATGAAGTTCAAGATGTTGCACCTGGATTGGGGTTATCCCAAGCACAAGCAGAGGCTGGGCAGAGAATGGATCAAGAGCAGCCCTGAGGAAAACAGCTTGGGGCTATTGGTGGACAAGAAGCTTGACATGACCCACCACTGTGGGATTGGAGTCCAACCATGTCCTGGGCTGCATCAAAAGGAGAGAGGCCAGGGAGGGGATTCTTTGCCTTTATTCCACTCTAGTGAGCCCCTGCCCTGAGTGCTGCATCCATCTCTGTCTAGGAGAGGAGAGGACAGGACAGGACAGGACAGGAGACAAGAGTCTGGGGTGACCTAACTGCATCCTTAAAGTCCCTTAAAGGGTCCAGAGGAAAGACAGGGAGGAACTCTTTATCAGTGTAGTGATAGGAGGAGGAGTAAGGCTGTTAAACTGAAATGGGGTAGGTTTAGATTTCATATTAGGAAAGAATTTACTATGAGGGCGGTGAAACACTGTAACAGGTTGTCCAGAGAAGTTGTGGATGCCCCCTCCTTGAAAGTATTCAAGACCAGATTGGATGGGGCTTGAAGCAATCTGGTCCAGTGAAAGGTGTCCCTGCCAGTGGCAAGGGAGTTGAAAAGAGATAACCTTTAAGGTCCCTTCCAACCCAAACTATTCTATGATTCCACGAAAACTCTGGCTTGAATGAAAAGTGCTTTGTATTTTTAAAAAAGAGCATGATTTTGCAATACCTCCATTTTACTTAAAGCACACAATGTTGCCTTAAGCGAGGCTGTTCAATATTTAGATAAATCTTGCAGAGTAAGATCAGAAGGCAAAGGGAATTAATAATTGCTTGTAGTAGAAGCTATTCTCTGTGGATGGCTGGTTTGAATCCAGATTAGCCGTGACTGGACAGTGTTATTGTCATTTCAAAACAAAGTACAGTCATAACTCAAAATGTTGCTGCTTGCATGTGTGATATTACACAGTACTTGCATCATTATTGTACCATGCTGTAATTCTCGTGTCATTGTAAAAGAAATTTATTCCCTTAGCCTGCTGTCCATCATAAGTTTCACAATTTGCTCCTTTATTTCATGTTGCATTTTCTTTTACAGAGAGCATCATAAAAGCAAGAGGGACTAGATGACCCCAGGGGTTGATTGTATCATCGATTGTATAGCTGTTCTTAAACGGGTCAAATTCACAATGAATGGACAATAATCATATTTGCTGGCCTGATTTTCTGGTGGCTACCAGACTACTAACAATGCATCTCAAACATGAAGAAAATTCATGATGAGGCAGAAAGATGGCTGGTTGCCTGAGCCTTTTCTATCTACTTAATTCATAAGACAGGTCACAAAACTACATTATTTTATTGCTCTCACCACCACTACTTTGCTCCACCATTGCCCAATATTGCCTGTCAGTTCCTCCAGGAGAAATCTGGAAATGGTTGAGAACTGACTTCCATTGTAATAAATTAATAACTGTAGTTCTGTAACTGGAAGAGAAAACCAGACTGGCTCTAGTCAGGCTTGTTTTTGCTACTACAACACAACAGGAACTAATGTTGCACCATTACAACAGCACAGCACTATAGTTGAGATTAGGAATCTGGTTATATTTATGCTCTCTTCAAGTTGAAGAAATGCTTGCTCACAGTTGATACAAGCAGATATATCTGTAAAAGCCACTTGGAACTGATAGTTATAAGGAAAAGATAAATAAAGCAAGAAGAGAAGTCTTGGCCAGTGCAACATATCAGAGAGTAATTTGACCTTGTGGAACACCACAAAAACTCAGCCTCTTTGAAAAATACTTTCCCTACAGGACACACAAAATACCCTCTTCAGTAGGAAAAAGAGAAGGGGCTTTATGTGCTGAATTCTATAATCAAGAATTCTCCAAAATATTGAAAATATCAAAGAGTTTGAAAACAGAATGATCTGACCACAAAAAATATTTACAAGTGAAAGTTGGGAAATAACTCAGATGTTTGTGAACATTTCTGTTGCCTTTCTTTCCCAAGCTCCACTTAACCAAGACAAGCAGCCCATAGGACACAGTTGAGCTAAACACAACAGTGACCAAGCTGACCCAGAAGTGCACAAGCAAAGTTCCTCAGTTAACATTCAAGTACTGTTGTTTTTCTATATATGGATTATAAATGTTTTTTGGGAAAAAATAATTACCACCACTAAACTACCAGTCTAGTCAAAGGTACCTATTAGAAATGTATTATCATTTCTACTTATTATGGTGAATATTTTCTTCTCTCTCTGTAACTTTGTCCTTACCCTGCTAACTAGGATCTGATAATATATTTTTAAAGTAAGTACCTATTTTCAATACCAAGAATTTTTAGCAGAGTGATTTAAAACATCTTAGTTGCCTCATTTACCAGCATCACTCAAAAAACTTACCTTCATTTGCAAACATTACTGTGTGAAATATTGCTACAGCGAAGTCAGCAAAATTACTCTGGACTGCAGGGTGCTGAAATTCCCCCATCCTCTTCCTTGACTTCTATGGAGCCAGGATTTCTCCCCTGTTGTGTTTACTGCTGAGTGGGATGGAGTTAGAGCCTATAAGCAATTTACCACTGTGCAGGTGTTTCTGTAACAAAATTCCAACAATTTCCCATCAAAGGAGAGAGCAAGTAAGTGTTAAGAGAGGAGTTGTAGCTTATTTATAAATACAGACAAGTGAAACTTATTCTAATCTAAGTGCATTATTTCTGTTGTCTAATTTAAGATGGTTGAAAAGTGTTCATGTAATTATGCTGAATGTATCCAATCTACTGTGTCATTGTAGTGATACAAAGTTCTGAAGGAATACTATGTGTACAGGCTACATAGATGTCCAGTGAAAGCTACATTGGCAAACTTAAATGAAAAAGATGTGAATTGGTGCTTTGGGCACCAAGTTCCCTTGAGAATAACTTCAGTCCATTCATGACAATTGACAATTTTTCTTCAAGTCAAACTTTTCTCCAACTTTCAGTAAAAGGAAGGGCACACTCTATCTGTTATTATGGTATCACACAAATTTAGGACCAAAACGGATTGGACAAGCATAATCCTTCAACTAATTGTCATAATTTCAATAATTGTCAGCAATTATGTAACTGAAAAAAATAATTCAGCTAGTAGACTTGTAGTAGGACCACTGTCACAGAATGGATTGCATTGGAAGGGACCACAGTGGGTCATCTGGTCCAAGCTCTCTGCTCAAGCAGGGTTATCCCAGAGCACACAGCACAGGATTGGGTCCAGATAGTTCTTGAATATCTCCAGTGAGGGAGGCTCCACACCCTCTCTGGGCAACCTGTTCCAGTGCACTGTCACTGCACAGGAAAGAAGTTCTTCGTCATGTTCACGTGAAACTTTTCGTGCATCAGTTTCTGCCTGTTTCCTGTTGTCCTGTTGCTCAGCACCTTGGAGAAGAGTCTAATCCATCCTCTTGGCACACACCCTTCAGTTACTGACAGACATTGATGAGGTCCTGTTTCAGCTGCCTCTTCTCGAGGCTGAACAGACCCAGCTCCCTCAGCCTTTCCTCACAAAAGAGATGCTCCAGCCCCTTAATCATCTTCGTAGCCCTCTGCTGGACCCACTCCAGGAGCTCCATGTCTCTCTTGTAGCAAGGAGCCCAAGACTGGACACAGCACTCCAGACATATCTCACTAAGGCTGAGTGGAGGGGCAGGATCACCCTCCTTCACCTGCTGGCAATTCTCTTCCTAGAGCACCCCTGGATGCCACTGGCCTTCGAGGTCACAAGGACACACTGTTTGTTCCATTGCCTGTATTTAAATTGAAGTTTCTGGAGAAAAGGCAGGGCAGGGTCTGTCTCATACCACAGACGTGCAACGCGTGGGAAATTTGAACATGCACAAGTTGAGTCACAAAGAACCACAGTGACACAGTCAACAAAAAACAATGTCTTTCTAGGAAACACTTCTCCATGGCATCTTAAAACATTTTTAGCAATAGCTTCTCTGTGTGGAAAGGTCTTACTTAACCACTAGTCTTTGTTAAATTTAGTACTAGAGTGCAGGTGCCTATGCTAAGGAACATCCTGCTGCAAACCTTTGAAATCCTGAGTGTTTTACAACCAGAAGCCAGTACTGCTATTAATGGCAAGCCACAGAAGGTCAGATGGCTCTTTCACTACATGTATGCTGTACACACATATGCAAGAATGAGTCACTGTCCACAACCCTTGTAGCTCCCAGATATACAAATCTGCAGTGTGGTTTCTAGAATACAACCACAGGGAGCATGGAAACTGTACCATGAGAATATTGAGGGGGGAATATGTAAAATAAAGAGTGATTGCTGTGTTAGAAGCCCTCAGGTAAAAACTCAGCACAGAAACTTCATAGGTTTCAAAAATAAAATACCTTAAATGGTGCCAAAAGTATTAACTAAGTGTTGTCTTTGCATAGGAAACAGACATTATTTATTAAATGTCATATTTTAAATTAAGAGATGATCAAAGTTCTGTTATTTCTTTATGTCCCAAACAGGCTGTTTTTTCTCAACCTCATCTGGTTTATGAAAAAAAACAGAAAAAATGTTTAAATAGAACAAGTTTGTTATCAAAGAAAACACCTCTAAAGTGAAAGATTCTCTGCTCCTTCTCACTTTTTCTTTTCCAGTGTGAATTTTGTTTCATATTTTAATTCAAAGTTCCTGAGATGTAATTCTGATTGAAGTCCAGGACAGGGTGTAAAGAGGGATTGCTTCTCCCAGTCATCTACTTCATAACCATCTTCTTGTGCCTCTATTCTTCACACTTTGGCTACATGATCTGCTTGAATCCTAAGCTTTGAGGATATGATGGCTTTCCTACTGTAGTTAGTATTTATCTAGCATAATGTGAGAGTTTAAAGTATTTTAGTCTTTTTGTAACACTGATTATAAAGATATTTTTGCTTATCTGTACTCTGGTTCACTTGCAGTATTTTTTATGGCACTCCCCACAAATTACTAATGTTAGCACCCTTTCAGGACTTCAGCACATCTGATGCAGCAATGATAAAATCAAAGAACCAATGCTATTAAGCATCCCAGGAACATAGAACACCTTCAAACCACCAAAAAATGAATGCTCCTTGTAGCAACCAGGATGTCAGAGAAAGGCTGGAAAATTACTGACTTCTACGTTATTGTAGAACAAGTAATACATTTTTAAAACTAACCCATAAGACAACAATGCCTTGAAATGCTCTATTTATGTAAACTCCTTTCTCTTTTGTCCCTATCATGTGAATTTTAGCTTTCTATATTGTTACACTCTTTCTCTTTGGAGGTTTGTAGACCTTGAGAGATGCCAGTCATCAGCTAACTGCTACCTGTGGTATTTCTGACTTCAGGAAGAGGAGCAATGTGAGACAGTTCTTTCCTCCTCAATCATTTATTAAGTAGATCACGAATTATTAGTACCTAAATTACCTATAATTACAATCATTTAGTTTTGCCAGAAGCACTTACATCATGGAAGTTGTGTGTTTTAAACATGATGCTGAAAATAAGACGAGACTCTCAGATGTTACCTCAGGGTCAGTTCAGAGTCTCTTGCTTTGGAGTTTTCAAAGATCTGCTCAGTAAGATGATGTTAGGAACTGCAGAGTTGTAACTGAATCTGTTTATACATGTCCTAGAGGGAAAACTCCCAGAACATGATCGATCTATTCAGGGATTTAAAGTGTGATTTATATAATTTACAAGCTATGTTTAACACAAACTATCATCCCACTTACTTTTTTTTTTTTTTTATAACATCTTGAAGGTTCAAAGAGTTGTACAAACACTGATAATTAACTCCAGGATTTTCAAAGAGGCCTGAAAGTGAGACCCCCCATCCACAGTTGAATTGGGTAACTCACTCCTGAAGACCACTTTGAAAGATCCTATCCTTGACTATTTTAAGTACAGCTCTGCTTCCGAGAGTGGAAAATACTTCCCAGCTCACCCTGTCCATTTTTCTTTGCAAGCCTCAGAATGAAAGATCCCACCTGATTACTGTCTTTATGTTATGAATAAGATTTTCAAAGGATCACTTGATCCCAATCTATAAGGACAAATAAGCACAAGTAATGCTTTGTTTAGAGATTTTTCATAAAATCAGATAGAATGGAGTCCACTGACACATATTGAAGTGTCAAGATGAAAATGAAAAAAGTTTTTTAATAGTTTTTTAATGATTTGATTAACAAAATAATTTAATGTCAGTTGCTAGAAATGCTCCATGATCAGCAGTATTAGATATATTTATCCACAAGTTATGCTACAATTCAATCAAGAACAGATTCTTAAAACTCCATGTGTCTGTGCTATAAGCAGTAAGACTTGATTATATCACACCTTTTTCATTTTATTACTTCTGAAATTCTTTGTGTAGAGCTTAATTTCTTCATATTTTTACTGTATTTATATCTTAAATTTTGTCCTTTTTTTTTTTGGGTTCTGGAATTCTTTTTTCTCCTCTGTCAGCAATATATCTGGAGAAGTTTTAGGTGATATATCCTATTTTTCTGACTGACTTTGATTTTGAGCCCAGAGGAAAAAAATAAATCAAAGTGGTGTTTAGGTGTTATTTGTGAAGGAATGGAATATTGTTGGGGAAGAAAAACAAAGAAGCTAGTATTCAATTTTTGTCTTCTTTCTTGTCATAAGAACCATTAGGTTATTGTAGGTTTTAGGAGCACAAGTGCCCAATATACTTAACTTGATTTTCATTGAAAATCATCACTGATAATCCTGAGAACTGCAAAGCAATATTTTAAAGCAAAAACTTTAAGTGAGAAATGTGAATGCTGTAAGTCTAAAGAGAATGGATAACTTTTTTGGGGAGAAGTTTCTATGTCCCACATGCTGCTTCAAGTTACACCTGTAATTGAGCATTTGATGGTGAGCCGTGGAAATAAAAAGTTGTATGTAGACAATAAGTGGAAGCAGTGTCCTGCAAGTAATGTTTTTTTGTTGGAACAGTATGAGGCTTTTTTTCTGATCCATTAAAATCTTTTGTTTCTTCTTCACAGTGTCTGTTGTTCCAGAGAGAAAAATAATATAAAATATCCTTTTTATGGATGTCTCTTTTATGAATATTATGGCATTGAAGGCTTTTCATATCATATACAGAATCACAGAAAGGATTATTAGTTGGAAGGGACCCACAAGGGTCATCAAAGTGCAACCCTTAGCCCTACACAGGACCACCCCCAGGAGTGACACCATGTACCTGAGAGTATCAGTGTATGAGCAACTACAGTTTTAAATTTGGATTTTCCATAGGCACAGTGACTGCACTACTCACAGAATTGCCCATCACACACACACAGCATCTAACAGGGCTCTTATGTTACAGCTCTGGTTGCCTGGGGACAATTAAGCAGCCCTGTGGATGCTGTTCTGTTTGCAACAAAACTTTGTAGGAGAAAGGAAGGGTTTTGCAGAATTTTCTGAAGTTTTCTCCAACTTGAGGTCAGTTATCTGGAAGTGTACTCCACAGCAAGTGTCTTACACTTCATTTCCTCGTTTTTCACCTTCAGTGGCCCCGAGGTCTAAGACAAATTCTTCGGTTTGTTTTCATCCTATGTCCCGACTTCCAGGACTCATTCACCTGTGACTGAAGGGGGCAGCAATTCCTGTGGATGAAATGATCATTTCTCAGCTTCTGACCCACTTGTTTCCCAGCCTGCTGGCTCAGACCTATACCCTCAGTGTCAATGGGCAGACTGCTATATAATTTCTTTCTGTATAACAAAGAGCATCACCTACTTTACCTTCATTGCTTCTCCCTTCTGCTGAACAGCACTCAAGACCTTGTGAGTAATGAAATGGTTATTTATCAGCAGTTTTCCCTTGTTGACTGTTCCAAACCTGGCACCTTCAGATTTTGATACACTGCATCCAGCTTAATTTGTGGTTATGGTGTATAATAACTAACTAAATATATGCAACAATAACAGACTAACATGATAGCACGGTGATAGTCACCTGCTATGCTTCTATTTTCAGCCCTGATTTTCCTGGAAGATGCTGTGTAACATAATCCATACAGAAACCTGTATTAAATTGTCTTGATAGACCTCAAAACTGAAATCACTTGAAATATGGAAGATCCAGCTCTAATCTAACAGAAAAACCATGTTCCAAAAATCAGAAATTGGTTCACACAAAATATGCGACTTTTACTGGAAAATAAACTCTCCTTGTATTACTGACCTATTATACACAAATTTTACAATCTGAAGGCACAATCTGAGCTAAAGAGAAACATAAATAAGTTCTTATTTTGGCAGTTTTATTCCAAATTGTGTTGCAAGATAGCAGATGAGCAATTTTATTCATTGATAAATGGGTTAGATCGGACTAGTGCAATGGTTCATTAACCTTATGATAAGTTTGGGCTATCTCAGAAGTGTTCTTGCTGTGAATTTAGATTTGATGATGGTTCACACATCAAGGAAACAAATTGCCTTGTCTTTTATAGGAAAAAAGGGGGGGTAAAGAAGTTAATTGATGCCTTTTAAATCCTATCACTAATAAAGCATTTTTTCTCCTCGATACTGCCTTCTAATTCTTATGAGATGCATTAGACAGACGGAATGCCAAAAGCACAGATTACTTTAGTTCTGTTGTTACCAATTAGAGGGAGTCAAAGAACTCTGATTACAATTATCAGATTTTAATGAGCAATTGTCTGTCAAGATTTTTTCACAACTCTAAGGGCTCATGCATGATTTGTATGCAAGGTACAGGGACTCTTGTACAGTGAGTTTTTCTTTAGATAATCAGTACCTGATTTTTAACTATCAGTTTTCACTGGGCATTTTGAACTATTATTTTTTATCTCTTGGAAGAGTTACTAAAGAGTTACCTAGTAAATTATGGACTAAGAAAAGATTAAAATCACAGTAAGTCAGGAAAAGCAAAACTTCATTTCAAAAAATCTTCTGATATAAACCTACATTGATTCAATGTTTCAAATGAAATTGTTCTGATCTACATCAGCCAAAGATTCCCATGTCTACCTGAAAACCTTTTGTCAGTCTTCTTCATCTTTAAAGGTAATATTGTAGAGATGCTAGGTTTAAAACCTTACAATTCATGTTACAATAGAGGTCTTGTCTATTATATTTATTTTACTTATAATAAAAAATACAGTGGAAAATGAGGAAATGTTAGCTTTAGTGTTTCTAGATTAACCTACAAATAAATACCCACTTAATCCTCCAGGCAATTCGAGATGCATCTCTTCCATAATGGTGACCTTGCACTACCTACTTCCTCAGATACAGTTTATTGAAGGCACTTCTCCTTGAAACACTCTAAATTTTGGATGTTAATTAAGAAATTACTGCTAAACAGGCTGTATTTAGGGCCCATGATGAAAAAATTACGAGATCTAAAGAGGAAGAGGTTGTAAGTCCTTTGTGACAGTGAATGTCACATATGAGGAAGGATGAATACGGAAGGGATGGTATTTTCACTACTAATTCTGGATAATTGATGCAAATACCCTGAGTTGCTGTTTAGTAGCATCCTACTTCTGTCTGTTTTCTGTGTAAGAAATTCAGGCTTCTAGGATTGCCAAGTAAATTAGGGAGCTACTCGCTGTTCAGCATGAGTGCTCTAAATCTTTCTCTCAAGCAAATAACTCAGAGTCTTAAGAAAAGGAGAAATGTGCTCAGTATGCGTGTAAAATTCTGTATTTTTCTGTCTATCTCACTCTCCCCCACCTCACCCTGGCTGGTTTTTAATTGTCTGGCCCCTTTCAGCCAAATTTTACTGATGCAATAGTGGTCTCAAGGTTACAAAGGTCTGACATATTGTAGGGAAATCAATGACTGAAGAAAGAGTAGCTACTGATGAGAGAAAGTCAGTGATATGAGTTTTTATCAGACACTAGAAAATCCACATAGGAAAGTGAAAAACAAATCATGAAAACTCCAACCACAGAACCGTCTTTAAGCAAAGTTTATGAGATGGTAAAATATCCATACCTGATCTGTATTTGTAGTGCAGGTTTCAGAAATTCAGCCAAAACCTTTGTGTGTTCTGCTGGTTTGGGCTTTTGTTTCCTAACATTGAAGCTTGATTTCTTTTATTCCCTAGAAAATTAAACATTACAATTCAGTCTATTAAGATTTCGCCAAATGCTTTACTTTACTTGATTTCACCAAATGCTTTATTTTTTACTTGAATAAGGATTGGTTAAAAAAGCAAACAGTTCTCTTTTTTTTTCTTCCTCTAAAAGCAACTTGTCATTGTCTTTCTAGACAACATTTTATTAGACATTAATATTTATGGTTTAATATTTAACAAGGCTGAAAGGCTTACCTGTTTCTATCCAATAACCATTATTTTATTCTCGTTCTAAAGTATTCTTTAGAAATGTATGATGGCTCACTCCTGCCACCTTCCTCGGTGATAAACTAGATAAAGCTTCACATGAATCCTGCTTTTATGGCCTATTCTTGTCTTCTTTTCCTAAGTGATATAGTGCAGAAAGAAGATCTTACTCTGTCACTGTCATTTTTAGAGGAGGGTGCTATGCTATTAAATACCTCTATTAAAATAGATATGGCTACTTCAGAAATAAGGTGCTACTTGACTTGAGTTAATGGAAACACTGGTTCCAAAATGTCAGCAAGCTATGATGACTGAAGCTGAACATAAGGGAGCTGTAGGTAATAAATAGGCACAGATGTTAAATTCTATCACCAGTCAGTTAAAAATCTATCAGAACATAGCAAGAAGCTTCATTACAAATGCTAACAGTGCTGATAGGCCTTGAAAGAGCAGTTCTGCTATGTCCTTAGATGTGGAAAGTTACATTTCATTCTGTTTTTTGTTTGCTTTTTATTGGCAAGTCTGGTTTGGACAGTTCAGAACCCACCTTACACTTGGACATACCAGATTCACCACCCACTAGAGGATTCATTTAGGTTGTGCTTGAATTTTTACTTGCAAGATTGTAACTGAAAGTTGAAAATAACCCAGTCTGGTCAAAGAGCACTTTCAACCCATCTGTAACTGAAGGCATACACACACACATATATATATACATGTACATGTACATGTGCAAGCCTAACCGAGGAGCTTCGGAGCCATCCTGTGAAAAAGAGCATTTTCTCATGGCTTTGTCAATCCATTGCAAACAAACACCCACATCTTTTTCACAGTTGTGTACAAGGACTGAGGTACAACAATTTGGTTTTGCAGCTGTATGTGGGTTCCTTAGCCTTTCAGTGTGTGAATACACAGGATTTTCATCAGACACATATTGGTGGTGGAGTCTCGGTCCTGCCATTCCTGGCTAACAGAGCTAATGTTAAAAAAAAAGAAGAGTTTGCTGCTGTCTTTGGTCAGCAGTCATTATAAGTCCTTAGAAAGACAGAGGAAACATCTTTTAATAGAAACAGTTTCTGGTTGATGACACCTTTAGAGTGTCACAGTTCTTTGTTTTGAATTCTTACCTATAGACACCCATTATTTTCAGATGGGTGATCTGCCCTACTTTAGCTGTGTAAGGATGATGTGACTGTCCCACCTACTTTGAATATCTATTTTAGGATTAGATGGACTGTTCTGTGAAGGTGCCCACCTTTTCCACTAGTTGCATGAGACCTAAGACATGTGTTTTTAATTTAGATGGCTATAATAAGGTAATTATTCCTCCTTTCTCTGTAGTTACTTATCTATACGTTAGCGCATATGAAGCTGTGAATTAATATCTATTTTGCATAGTTTTGCCTCTTCTTAAGTTTTGGAACTTGGAAAGGTAATTAAAAAAAAAAAAAGGAAAGAAAAAATATAAGTTTCTCATTCCTCACTGGCACATTAATGCAGGATATTACAAAAGCTGTGTTCTTAAAAGCAAAAGGCTTATGTTGATTCTCTAAGGTGGGAAAATTTCATTTTTAAATTTTTAAAATCTTGCTGAATTTTATAATAGAAGAAAAATGTCATGTTTTCTTATCATTAGCTAGTGTTAATAATTCCCACACACCCCCTGTGACTGATGGTTTGAGCACACTCAAATACTCTAAACTGTGGCAGGACAGTATCATAATAGCACAGGATGTCTTGAGTGCTGTGCATCAGATTAATTCAAAATGTGCTTCTGCTTTTATCATTAATATTTTCAAAACTAATGAGGCTGCATATCCAGCTTAGGTGCCAAATACCTCAGACAGTGGCACAGATCTCACGGTCTGACAATATTTACCATGATGCCATTTTGAAGGAGAGCAACACCCACTCTACAGGTGTAAAAGGGGGGCTCTGAGGGCTTATTTGAAACAACTGCCTTGGTAAAACTACTTGAATTCATAGTTCCTGAAGGAACATAGTCCCAAAATGTCCAAAAGGTGGGAACATGGTTCCAAAGGGTCATCCAGAGGGTAATGCAGTATCATTCCTTCCTCAGGAATGAATTTCCCCCCCTGAGAGAATGTTTCTCTGTCTCTAAAACAATTTAGTTATCTTAATGTCCCTCACCTAGGGTGCACATGAGGCACTTTGATGAACTGGACCAAAACAATTTGATCATTCCAACAAACTGTACTTAAAAACGTTTTCATATTAGTCTCATTGCCTACATAGTTGGCTATATTTCTGTTCAAACTGAGAATTAGAACTATCATTTTCTTCCTGTTGCTTAAAAGGGGGTTTTGTCATATTAATGAAACAGGAATGAGAGGTCATCTGTTTGAATTGTCACTCAATGGAATTTGTCATTCTTTAAATTTGTCAAAAGTCAGTGCTCTACTTTGAAGAAATATTATGTCTAATTATAAAAGTCAAAGGTAATAATCTTGGAAAAAAACTTCTTCATGTTCTAAAGAAGCAGTTGAAACTTTCTGATTAGTTCTTTGGTTTTTCAAAGACTTGTTTTGATTAATATAATGAGGAAACATTCATGGGTGGGGTTATGTCCAGTGGCACCCTCCAAAGATACAAGCAAAATTGATGGAATATTTTTGCTGGTACAAAAATGATTGAATTAGCAAATTTTAAAAAGTCAAATTATTCCTAAGAAACTGTCTCTGTGGTGTAGTTAAACGGTTGCAACAGGACAGGACATAATCTAATAGAACCAAAAGGAAAATACTTAACATGGGAAATAAGAATGAAGGTCAGACCTAAAGAAACAAGTCTGTGAATCACACAGCGAAGCACTGGTAGCATGGATTTGTTCCCTTTGGAACCAACAGCTCAGCTTTGATTACAGAAATAGTAACTTTTCACTGACTGAAGCCACAGGCAGCAGGCTCTGGAACCTGCCTGCACCTGCCTGCACCTGCCTGTGTAGGTAGCCCTGACCTTCTGGCACCTCCCTGCAGCCTCATGCTGTGCTGGAGGAGTGGAAGTGAAGGAGTCAAGCCTTTCAGAGGCACAGAAAGGTCAAAAACCCCAGTCACCAACTCCAGCAATGACTTCCTGAGGGCATGAGAGCAAAAACAGATATTCAAAATTAATAGGAACTTCAGACTTTTGTCCCTTCTTTATCTGTAGGAGACACACAAGGACGATAGCATTCTTTCTACTCTTTGATAAGCATATTAATACCCTCAGATTACCCCTGAGGTGAATGTCATACAACCAGCAGTTAGGCATTTCACATGGTTTTGAGTCAGATATATGTTGGCTTCCACATACATCACCAACAGATTACAGCTTAAGCCTTTTGAGTAAGCTTACTTTGCTAATATTTGAGACAGGTACATGATAAATAGCTTCATGAATACAGAGAAATCTGTGGAAGCTCTGAAGCTGCTGTCGGTAGAGGTAGATTGAGTAATAACTCTGTGCTGGGAAATGCAAGGAGGAAAGTGAATGGTGATTTATTAACTCCAATGAACATATACTGTTTAACAAGTATAGCAAATGGAAGTGAATAATACATGAAAACTGCAAGGCCTTAAATTTAGTGCATAGAAAACTACAGATTAAATCCATAGTAGTGGAATAGTAAGAGGAGAAGCTGAAGAGTGACAGGTTATCATGGGTGGTAAGGGTAGAAATGAACCTGATTACAGATGTCAAGATGTCACAGAGCCTTAGGCACAAGGAAAACTAGATTGACACTTGAAAACTGGGCAAAACTTTTCTGTGTAGCTCAGGGGCCTGTTATGTGTTACACTCATAGTGTGTGGTGCTTAACTTATGGCTTTGTTCCACACTGAAAATGAGTCATAAGTGCTGCTTCAAGCTGTTTTGATTCTGATGACAAGTCCAAGAATATAAAGCAACCATGAGCTCCCTACAGCAAGCTGTTTCCTGTCCCAACAACATGTCAACCTATCTAACCTCCAAGTTTTCTGGCCTGACAGACTTCTGTGGATTTTCTCAGGCCCTAAACCCAAAGTCTCACTTTTGAGGTTAACTTCAAAAATCAGCACTTCCAGAACTCAAGCTGGGGACACTGAGAAGAGTAAAATAAGTGAGAGATGATCTGGAAGACTCTGAGCTTTTGAGATCCAGCATCACTGATGAGTTTAATTTACAGTTGTGGGGTTTTTTTTTCTCCACTGTATCCATCTTCAAAAACTCCTTCACAAAGAAGAAGTAACCTGGGTGGAATTGTTTGACTCCTCAAGTTTCAGAAAAGCATGAGCATCACTGATAATCTCTGCTGAATTTCCTCTGCTGTTCAAGTCTGGATTACCCACTGGATATGGCTTTAATCAGTCATTTGACAAAATTCATTCACAAATTCATTGTGTCTGGAGTGAGCAGGGACTACTGGATCATTCGGTCTGATATCTTTATACCATATGTCATTAAACTTCACCAGTTTACTTCCATATTGAGTCTAGTAAATTGGATTTGCTTAAATTATAGTGCCTGAAAAGGTGGTTCTAATATAGAATGCAATAATATATTTGACTGGTTAATTGTTGGCACTGTGTTCTGGGTTCCCATGCTGGTGCTACCCAGCATTTTTTTTCCAGATCACATAGAAATACTGTCATCAAGTCACTTGCCATTCCTGTAGCTCATGAGATAAAAGCAGCCTCCTTTTCCAGAACTTCCTCCAGGATTCTGCAGTGGCTTCAGCAGTTTCATTTTTCAGTGCCAGCATGAAGAACACAGCACAGTATTCTCAAATGTGATGGTGATTCCCCACTGAAAACACTTTGCAAGATTTCTTAGATTGCCACAGTTTATCTGTTGTTACGTATATTATTTATGTCTTCACATGTCACAAATGCATGAATTCACACCATTTTGGCAAAGATTTCTTCACAGTTCCACCTTGATTTGAATTAACCATAATTCTATCAAATCTAGACATTGCTCCACTTTCTGTTAAGGATTGATAGATTAGATACTTAAGTAATTAACACTTTTTCAAACCATCTGGAATTTTTATCATACTCTAGTAATTATTTAAAATTTATATTAGACAAAGCTTGCATATGATTCTGTACATGCCAAAGTGGATGTTGTTTCATGTCTTCCTTGGTCATTAATGGACTGAGAAGTACTCAGAAAGGAAAATAAATATATGTAAGAAGTAATACTGATTTCTTTACAGCGTTATTAACAGTTTTCCTACATCCATCTAGTAACTGGTCCAAATCACTTCTGTATTTTATTTCTGGTTTTTATGTGCATTTGGGGTTTTTTGCAGGAAAAAAATTGTCATATTTTCCATGCTCAAAATCTTAAAAAAATAAAATGAAACTTAAAAAAAAAGTACCATATATTCATAACATGCCATGTGTTATTTCCAGAGGGATTAATCTGACCTAACTATGTTTGTCTGAAATTTAGTTATTTCAGATAAAGGTAGTCATTCAAGGATTCTTTATTAGTTAATGAAGAGTAATAGACAGCTCTGTTGAATGTAAAGAATTAGAGGTATAGGAAGAGTTTTATATTTCTTAAACAGTCATTCACCAAAAATATTCTAGGATTTTCAGGTTTGGGCTCAAAAATATACTCTGTTCCCAAACTCTCTCTTAAAGCCAAACTCTATTTTAGTTTATATCTGCATATAAATATATTCCTCCCCCAGCATTCTAAAGTCATTTAAAACATGATCCTGGAAGCTTCACTGAGAACTGGTTTTCCTGTGTGGAACTCAGGGTTTTAAAGTAGAAACACATGAGGTTTATGCAGGCAGGGTACTGCTTTGGAATTGATTTTTTTCACCAGAAAAGATTATTTTTTTCAGTTTTTCTGATGGCAACAAATGGATTGAAAATATAAATTGCTTGTAAGCAGTTCCCAAGACTTATCTAAAAAAACAATCAGCATATGCTAGGGCCACAGAGGAAGCTTCAATCTCTTTATATAAGTTTAAACAACTTCAAGAAAGGCTTCAAATGGTAGTGGTCTGGATTTCTGTTTCCTCCAGCCAAATGACCCTTCTGGCCACTTACACACTTATTCTTCCCTTTCACAGAAAAAACATTTTAAAAGTCCTTTACAAACCTTTGCCTACACAGGCACTGGATTGGTTGAAAGGTTTCTAATCCTGTAATTTTGTGCACGCAGAGTGCCTCATGCAGAGGAGCTTTTACTGCTTTATAAGTGCTTCCATTTTAACTCTCTTGCTTCTCCAGCTTAAGGTTACACTGCACTTGAAAACACCATCTTAATTGTACTTCAGTAGCAACTTCATAGTTTTTTGTTCCTCTTTCAAGTGTTTGAAATGAGAGAGTAACTACTCCCTGAGGTTACTGCTATTAGCCTGGTGCAGAACTGCTCGTCTTCATTGCAGGTGTGGTGTTTTGAAAGAGAAGCAGCTTTCAGCAAACATTAGTCACACTGAATCTGTTGAGTGCATGGACTTACAAGAGATTTAAGTGCTGCCAGAGGACTTGGACCAGGTCACTGCTTCCAAATCGCTCTCACACGACTAATCCCACTGACTACCACACAGAAAAATGCCCAATTTGAGGAGTTCCAAGTGAAATCCTGACAGGTGATAGAGCTGTCTGTGCACAGATGCACATTTTAATGTGAGCTTTCTCTCTGCAAATAGCTGCAGCACTTCCTCACAGTTTGAGGATGATTATTTCCAGTGGGTTAGGCTGTACTTGCTCACACTGCTTCTACACATCATCATGGGACAGGAAAGAAGCAAAGTTCAACAACCAAGGTCAAGATGACAAATATGAAATATAAAATAGCAGAATTTTCATAAAGGATGTCTTTTACTGTCCAATTAACCTAATAAACTAAGTTTAGGGATACTTGCAAGTATATACCTACACATTGTGCCCAAGGGATGAAGACTGCAGCTGTTTCTGAACAAGGCCAAACCTTGTAATCCATAATCAAATATTCCTTTAAAGTGATTATGAGCTCCTGAAACTTAGTCTATTACATGTATACTAAGTTCATGGCCCCTGAAAGAAATTATCCTCCTCACCTAGCTCAGATTCTTCTCTGGGGATCACCTTTATTTATCATTAAATATGTTTGCATTTTTTTTACTTTAGCACTACAAAGACCAAAAAGAGGTCATTGTACTTGACTTTCTGTGAGCCCAGAAGAGTTTGTGATCTAAAAAGGTGAATTATATATCCATTTTTGCAAATACTGCTTCTATGACGGGGAGAAAAAAAAAAAGATAATATTGCTGTGATTTGTCTGTCCATCTCCTTCCATGCTGTACATCACCTCTGTCACAAGGCTCATATCCTTCAGGAGATGGGTGATTATTTCTGCTTGGTTGTGTGTTAAATTGGATTACTCCAATGCCAGCTATCTTCTCCCTCCTGATCATGAGGAAGAAGCAGTTATACCCTCTGTTTCAGTGTGCATCCTGGATTTTTGCTGGGAATGTTGGTAGTCCTGTTGTTAGCCTGCCCAGAACAGTTTTGTTGATGATATTTCTAATCCAATTCCAGCTCATGCTAAACAAGAGAACTGATGGACGGACTGGTTGTACAGCCCAAACTAGAGAACCATCACCTGTGTCTGTCCTAATAAGAGCTGCTGTATTTTTGCCAGTTTTACTGATTGTCACTTTTCCTGTTTCCAGCACCAGAGCTGTAAGTGAGCTCAGCAGTTCTGGTGCCTCTGACACACCAGTGTTTGACCCAAGACCACCAGAGCTAAAAGTCTGAGTAACTCCATCTTACACTAATGAATCACGTTCACTGCAGGCAAGCACAGAGGAAACCTCGAGCACTCACTCCCCAAAGAGGTTACATGAGATCTCAACCGTCTGACACTTCTGTTAAAAAGATGCCCAACCTACATTTCAAAAGAAAGAGAATATTTAATCCCCCTTTCTCAAAATCTGTCTCCAAGTGGCATGAGGGAAACCCCGGTGTGATGACTCTTACACAGTCCCAATTAATCTCGGCTTATTTAAAAGAGCACATTTAAAGAAACAAATGTGGCACAGCACAGGTGAAATAAGTGAAGCTTAATTTTAAAGGGCTGAGTAATAGTTGTGTACTGCTTTACTTGTAAAGCACCAGGTGGCTTCGGTGAGGAGAGCTGCAGTCTGGGAGTGAACACTCATGGACACATTTCCAGCATCTTACAGCATCGTGCAATCCTGAAAGGCTCACAAAAAGAGTTCATTTTTCCATAGGCTGCCAAAGAACTTCAGACTTGTACAGAAATACAAATTCTTAAACTACTCTTGCCATTAAATTTTTAACCACTGCAAACAGCAGCAGAATTTCTTTTTCCCTATTTTCCTCCTCTTGCTTGGCCAAAAGCACAAAACCTAGTCCTTTACAGTGTTAGGGATTTGAAGAAAGAAGCATTCCCTGCTTTTTTACACTTGGAGAGCAGATGACAACTTCTTACATCTTCTCATGTCACGCAAGCAGCATGTATCAGTGTCAGGCAGAAGGTGTTCCTTGACTGGAAAATCTCCAGTAATCACAGGAGAAAGCCAGGGAGTTAATCAGAAAGGCAGCAATGACAGAATGTTTTTTTATTTCTCACAGCACTTAGGTCATTGCCTTGCTCCATGCCTACCCATTAAAAAGATGTAGTCAGTTTGACCTCCTGAGGCTTGAAAGCTTGTTTCCAGAGCCATGCTAAGTTATCCTGCAGCCCTTTGAATCTGTCAAATAATGCTTCATTACCAAAATATCACTGATGAGATATTCTATAGTGAAATATTAGGTTTATTAAAGAGTTGTTTGCCCTTGTGGAATACTGTGTTTTCTCTCTGCCTCAACTCTTTCTTGCAGTGTTTTCAAGAACAGAACTTGACGAAAACGTTTAAGGTATTAGATCTTGCTGATAAATAATCTCAAACTGTCAGGAAGAGTGATAAAGACCCTGGGAAAAATCTGCCTGTAATCAGCAGCCTTGTTTGCAACCTCAGGAAGCAGCAAAGGATTTACTGGGTCTGGACACAGAGCAGACCCTTTCCTTGGAGACTCTTTTGTTGCTCGTATCCTCTCTCCTGCTGAGCACGGAACATCAGTCAGGGAGTTTATAGCCTCATCAAACTCAAACACTTGCTTCTGGGTTTTAAAAATGCCAACTGTTGCCTGCCCTCAGGAGACAATGTTTTGCAGAGCTGATAGAGATTCTGAAATGCAAAACTGGGGCTGATTTGAGAGTATTAGTCAGAAGCTCAGCAGTCTAGCCGGAGTTAATTTTACATTACGACTGAAGAGCAAAGTAAAGACATAGAAATATGATGCAGGTTTTAAGGAATCATGGGAATAAAAAATACTTTGCATCTAAATACCAAATGACTTTAAGGAAACCACCGAGATGATATGGTAGGTTTTTTAGGACTGCTGCTCTTATCCTATCTTAAAATTTGCCCTTTTTTAATATTCTTGTTTTTCATTAAGAACAAGTCTCTCTTTCCTAATTGTAAATATGTGTTTGTATGGAGGTAAAAAAAATAAAAAATAGAATACCATCCCTAAAGATTTGGCTGACAAATCTTTTTGTGAATAGAAGAATGATTACCATATCAAACCTTGATGCTTGGCAAAACATTTTCATTTAGGTATCATTTGTCAAAAATTTCTGTTGTCCTTAGCAGTCCTGTCTGAGCTCACCTGAATGACTTCAATCATTTTGTCACACTGTCTTACTTAGCTCCAGGCTGATCATGTAGGAAACAACTATTCAGGGTGCAGGTACAAGATCTCACAGGACATGACTGGAAGAGTGAGACTGAAGAAACTGGACTATGGACTGAAAGTTGTGAGAGGAGGGAAGGACATGGTTTCCTTCTGTTTCCACTCTTTCACCTCTCTAAGTGACATATGACATCAGCAGACACAGAGAACATGCTTCAGGTACTATGAATTCACCTCAGTTTTATTGCCTCTTCTTTCCATGCCAAACTATAACCCTTCCTGCTATATTAATCTCTGTCATCCCTAGTATAATCCCAAACATATGTCTATTCCCTGTTTACCTTCTGCAGCCATACCCCTATTCTGAAGTTAAAAACTTCTAAACCCTATCACCAAGTCCTTATGGAATATACTCCACACATTATTTAGTATCATTTGCCATTACTCCTCTCAGGGAAAAAAAAAAACCAAACCAACAAACCAACCAACCAAAGGTCTATTTCTTCTTTCCCTGTCTGTTCAGGTTCTCACTATTCCATAGAGCATGTTAAGTGTGCAGGGAAAAGTAATTTCTACAGTGCTGTAAGATTCTTAATGTTACTAACCAGTGTTATTCTTGATTTAAGGCTGTTTTTTGAGTCCTCAGATAATGCAATCTGGGTTCTGAAACAATATCTGAGATGGATGAGTAACCAGCAAAAGTAGACCACAAAAATCTAGAAGCAGCAAATGAAGTCTAGTCTTCAGAGGGGCATGGCTTTTGTGCCCAGGAAAGGAATTCACTTTATTTAATTCACTTAATTTATTCTGAGTGAGAAGATAAAGAACACAGATAAGATATACAAATTTTAGTGTGTAGAGTGAGGTGTCTATATGTTATGTTGAATGTTGAAGGGTATTCTAGTGGCTGGGGGCTTTGGGGGGATCAGCTTTGATGGGGAATTCTTGATTTTGCTTGGGTTTTTTTGGGGGTGTTTTTGATTGTAAATGACCCAGTACAGGTTGACTTAGAGTATTAGTTTTCAAATCCATCCTTAGTTATATTGACTAGAGATTCCACTCACTGAGATACCTCAAAATCCTAATGCCATTTCACATGAACTGGGGAAAGCGGTTAAGAACTTCAAAACATTAGCTTAGTCTGGGAAGCTATGCCATAAAACATATGGAAGATCCATGTCCTTCTGGACAAGCAGCTGGACATACACCAGGACAATCTGAGGCACTTCAAACATCACTTTGTGCCCATGTGTGAATAAACATAGATCTCCAATTACTATAAAAGTTCTTAAACTTACAACTACTGTGTAGTAGCCATGTATAGTAGGTGTGTTCTTCTAAATGCAGGTGTCTGAGGGTTCTACTTGGTTACTCAAACATAGATATCTGATGGCATTTCAGATTTCCTAGGATCTGACATCCATCTGGACATGTGTGGCTCTCCCATGGGTTCATGCATTACAACTTCCAGGCCTGAACAGATGTTCTGGATACCCCAGAGCATTTCAAATGACATTAAATGCCTGGTTTAAGGCAACTAAATCAAATCCAAAGTGAAGGTTGTCTGTGTCTCTATTATCTGAACTACCTGTCTAGACTCTCCTTATCCTCAACACAATAATTTCAAAGAGCAATTCATCTAACTAAAAGAAGGAATTTCCACTAAAATATGATCAATAAATCCTATTTTTTCTTCCTTGAATTTAGCTTAGGGAATCTATGCCTAGTGAAAGTAGAAATGACTTTAACCTTAATTATCTACTGATTTGTTTAGGTGGCATTTCAAACATCAAGTCCATATAAGACTATATAAGGCGAAGGCCACCAGAAAACTGAATCCTTTATTCCTGTCACTCAGATATGGTTTGTGGCTATGTTTGAGTGCAGACAGTAAGATTTACACATGTGAGTGGAAATAATAACTAGTGAAGAATGCTTTGATGGGTTTACACTTGTGTTGTGGAGAATATTCCATTGATGTTCAACAATAAGCACTATATTAATTTGTTTGATGCTACATCTGCCTAGTAGAGCTACTGAAATCCAGCTAAACAGAACTAATATCCTATTGCTTATGCATCACTGAAGTCTTTGGACCCTCTGTTCCAGCCACACTTTTCTTCTGTTTACTTAACCAGTGCAAGAATCAAAGTCACGTATAATGACAGCTGAATCCAGCTCTGAACTCTCTTTACACTTGTGCAAGTAACCTCAACACTTCAATACAGAAATCTGGCATATTTTCCTTTTACCTGGGAAATTAAATGACATTGGCAGCCTGAAAACTTGACAAAAATACAGTAAGAACAATACTTGTAGATAGTTTTTGCAGTTAAGTCCTGAATATTGTTAATATATCTAATATATCTACATTTTTCTTTTTTTTTTTTTTTTTTTTTTTTTGTAATGCAGAGGAAGCCAAATTGAATGATTTAATCTTTGACCTGTATCTGTTGGAAGCAATTTGAACAACCCCTTTTAAGAAGTTTAGCCTTCTCTGTAGCATGCACACAACTTTCATTAACATTAAATAGAGTTACATGTGCACACCAGGGCATAAACTACTAAGTAGATATTAATTAGCTAAGAAATGATCCCCTGTTTCTTCTCCTTGCAGACAGTGTTTGAAAACTGCTTTTGGCTTGTTACCTTTGTATTATTTTTAGATTGTGTTTATTCTTTTTTCTTTAAATACTTAAATGACAAATTTTCTTTAAGGGACAGCTGTCAGTGCCTACAGCCTTTTAAAAGGCAGTAGCAGGAAAAAATTTCAATATTTAACATCAGGAGTCTACTCTATCCCCATGTCCCTTTCTAGATCGATCCCTGTAAAATATCGGGATCTTAAATAACACTGTTTGAGTAGTAACTTTAGAGGAAAGTAATTTTGTGAGTCTGCAGTCAATACTATTTTGCAGCTGTAGAAAAGAGTTTGGAAGTAAGTTAGTTCTTTGTGTCTCAGGTAATCTATTCAAAGCACACTGTTCTTTCTTTCTAGCAGTTAACCAATGCAAAATGCCAAGCTCTGACAATAAAGCAACTTAGTGGTACAACGGGTAGAATTTAATATTAAGCCATTGTAATGGGACATTTAAAAATAGAAATTGCTTTATTGTCACCTGAGATTACCATGGGGAGTGGGTTCAGAATTCCCACATAGCTTTTAAAAAATCACAGCCTTAATCTATCTGGGTGTAAGTGTTGTAAGTGTAAATGTATTGTAAGTGTTTCAAATCAACCTTTTAAAAAATAAGAATCCAAAGGGCAAGTATTTCCTAAAACTCATGTTGATGGTGTGTCTGTGCTGTGCTTCCACAGAAAGTATGGGATTCTACAGTCCAAAATTAAGGCATCTCCCTATGTCTTTTTTTTTCACTTACTAAATTCTGATCACAGAAAACTTAGTGTGAAGCAACTTTGTCCTTTCCCTACAATGTCCTGTAGCTCTCTACTATGTTCCTGTAGCTTTGGGCAAGCAGAGACTCTGCTACAGATTCCCTGCTTCTTTCTTCTCTGACCTCTGCATCTGCAGAAATACTGTGTAACCAAGTATTGGAGGTAAGATTCATTCTGTCTTATCTGGACATCCCTGATGCAGATATCCATACTGGATCCAGTTTCTCTGGCTCTCTGGGAATCAGCAGTTACATATTGCAAAATACCTCATTCTGTAAGATCATGGCTTTAGGGCAAGACCATGAGCATCCCAGTAATGCTCTGAGCGGGAGGCTGGACAAGAAGTTCTGTGGTCCTTTCTAGCATGAATTATCCTTCAGTCCTGTGAATCTATAAATGCCTATTTATACCTATTTCTGTATTTTGACAACAATAATATTCATATTCTTTAGCTCAGACATGGCAGGTAAAAGTTATATGAGATGACTTGTATATTTTTCTATCTTTTCCTTCTTCTGTCGATTTTCAAAATAATAGACATTTTTGGGGATGGTGCTGTCAGTTTAAATATTAGGCATCAGACTCTTCCTTTGATATTATTTAAACTGAAAACTTTATAGAAACATTTTTCCTTTGAATTCATATTGTCTAACTTTGTAAGTATGCAAGGGAGATGAGTTTTACATCCATTTTTGTTGGGCTTTAGTTCAACCATGCAAAGTTTAACTCTAGAATCAGGGACTTTTGTCCTTCTGATGTGTTCTTATCTTTCTCTTGCATTTATTTTTTACTACTCTTTGCTGATGTTAAATGAATGCTGGCCAGTACTATCAGGCATTGACAGTGCTGTAGGCTTAAATGTAAAGAAAGCAGAGCTGATTATTTTTCCCCTTTGGGGCTACCCTTTGGCTTGCAGGTAGTTGTTTTAAAAATAGCTTCACTCTGCCTGATACTATTATTATCACAGATGCAATTCCCAACTCGACTGTCCAGATCAGAACTGAAGCCTCTGTGTTCAGGAGCAGCATGCTGCACGCTCAGCTTTCCTGTTGTGTTCAAACAAGCTCTTTCCATCAGGCTGTGTGCCAAGGATTTTGTGGCTTGGCTTCTGTATTTTTGATCGTGATTGTCGTACAAGAGAAAAAGCTGAGGGCCAGGTGCTAGTGAGCCTGGGATGTGTGCAGACAAAGTGATGTTCTGCTTCCTCAGGTCTGCTCAGACAGCGTTGGCAGGCTGGTGGCACTTTCGTTTGCATTTCTCCAACAGAAAAAGAAAGGAAAACAGTAAAGTCAACGTGGTAGTTGAAACATAGTATTGGGAATGTTTCTGCTACAGGCTCCTCCTGTTAGCTCAGACAAGTCAGTCAAGATCCCTGCCTCAGTTTAAACCTTTAACAAGATGGTCATCAGCTTGTTTTCAAACCATAAAATCTCACTGCAATCCCCAGGTGGGATGCTGTATGCATGAGTTGCTCCCAGAAGTTGCCACAAATTTCCTGAGCACTTCAGAAAATGGATCTCTAAAAAGTGGGATGGCCAGGCTCATTACAGTAAATTAAAATTTATATTTTCAGCTCCAGTTAGGAGCATGTTATCTCCTACTTTTAGTAAAACTCAAATGAATGGTACTGTAAGTTTCTGGCACCGTTGACCTAATAATCAAAAACTGCAACATATTTTAAAATGTAGCACAGGTTTCTCATCAATCTAATAACTTATATCAAAAGCATTGTCCATGTGTTTAAACACCTACCACAAAACTGTCTCAGAAGAAGCCCTTCCTCAATGACTTTCCAGCTTGGTACAGAGCTGGAAAAGCAGGGTTATTGATTAACTTCTCAGATCTCAGAGAAAAGATGTCAGGTGATGGAACAGTCAACTGGAAATTATTTGGACTCTGATTTTGAGACAGTTGGGGTTTTTTTCCCAGATGTTCCTCCACAAATTACAGGAACTGAGAGTTTGAGATTTAAGCCCCTGAAGCATAAAGAATAAAACTTAAAGTTAATTTGAGTTCTTAGTTTGTGTTTGCAGTTGTATACAATTCAGTACAGTACTGTACTGGCTGCTTTCTTCATAGAGATGTTTTGATGTTTAATCTTTGTGAATCTCGATGAGATCCTTGGATAAAAGGTGCAGTGTAGTATTCCATAAGGCCTCAGGCATGAAAGCACTATTAATAATTTAACAATAAAAAATTTGGTTACTCTAGAGGCTACCAGGTACCTCTGGTGGCAGAAACACCTACAGAGATAGGTACCGTAACATTGATTGAATAATTCATTTGATGAATTTCTCAATATTTTTAAATACACTTGACAACATCTTTCATTATTCACCCAACTTGTGCATCACTGTTGAGCTCTCATCTCATGGATGTAAAAGCTGTTTACCCTACAAAAAGCTTATTTCCATTAAAGTAAGTTGCCTTGCAATGCCATCAAATACCATCATATCCAGAGAACGGTTTTCACTTAACCACAAATGATCAGAGAACATGAAATGCTTACTTGGACTTTATATTAAGGGATATAAACAATTATAGATATCTTTTAAGTTTTCTTGGTGAAGATTATGATCCAAGACCTAGTCCAGGATGTGATTCAAAGATTCCCAAATAGGTCTGTGAAGTATCTCCAGCATTCTGGTGATTGAAATTGTGGCCTTCTAACAAGGCAACTGTCAGTTTATCCTGATCAGGTTATGGCTTTCAATAACTTCAGGGCACAGGGTGAGCTGAAGACATGACCTCATTATTATTCAGATATTCAGAATTAATGTTGAAAATTCACACTGATGGACCATACAGAAACCATTTGGTCTGGAACATTAGCATTTTTTTGCAGCTTTATTGCCTGAGGATTTCTGGAACCTCTCTCTGACCATGTAAGGCTTGTAATGCTGATCCTGCTCTCAGAGGGAAGGCAGCACACAAAGGACAATGTGAAACATTAAATATAAATGTTTATGAATTTCTTTTCTGTTGGAATTTTAGGGTGAAGGCTGATAGGTCAAGGTTCACTATTTATTGTAGAAGAAAAAGGCCTTAGCAGACAGAATTGGCCTATTCTAACATCTGTTGTACAGATATGAGTTTATATAACAGCTCCCAATCTTTCCTGCAGCAATCTAGTCTGTAAACAAACAAGACATTTACTAGACAAAAAACAGGCACCAGCAGATTAAATGACTTCTCCAAAGTTATAAAAAAAGTTACCAAAAAAGGTTTCTTTCTGGGATGGGCTTGGATCTCAGATCTCCCAATGCACCTTTTAATGCCACAAACGCATGGGGGTTTTTGCTGAATATTTGGCTTAGAATATCAGAGGTCCTTAATAATGAGCATGGTGAGGCTGAAGATTTCAACACAGAAAATTGTCAAATAATCAGTAAACACTGGTATTCAGATGTGATGCCATTAAAACATTCTCTTAATTGGAACTACACTGTTTTATTTAGTAATGAAATAAAGAATGGATGTGACTTATTTGTTTTTATTTCTTTTCACAGTTGACTGTGCAGTAAAGGTGAAGGAGACCTTATATTTTAACTGATCAAAGCATTTGTTTTACTGCTTAATTCTTTGGTACTGGCTCTCCCAAGGCCCCTGCTGCTATGAACTAATGCAAATTACATCAGGAAATCCAACGGGCTCAGTAAACACTGAATATTAATTCAAGATGTTTTGGAAAATGCATAAACAGCATCAGTCCCAAAATCCAGAGCAGGAGCTAATAACAATGTTAAATTGATATGTCAGAATTTTATGGGGAGTGTTGTTTTGACCATAAAAATCAGTCTTTTCTTGCCATGTTGAATGATCATGTTGTTCTGTTGTAATACATGAATTCTAAATCATTGAGCAATATCCTTTCTTCCCCCACATTTTACCCAGGACTTGCTCAGATTGCTAAGTGCAGCTTTTCCCATGTTGACCAGTCCACTTGCTCTAGATATACCAATGAAATATATATATTTTTGAGAAGTAGTAGAGTGTTGTGATCAAAGACAGTGCAGGAGGCAGGAACCCTACAGCAGTTCTACAGATTTCTTCTGTTTGTTTGCTTTGCTTCTATGTGGCTTTTGCTTTACCTGTTGAACTGCCTTTGTCTCAACTCATGAGTTTTCTCACTTTTATCCTTCAGATTCTTTTTCCTAACCCACAGGGGGAAGTGAGGGAGCATCTATGGGGAGCTGAATTGCCAAATGTAGTTAAACCACAACAATCAGACACTCTGGTGAAGTCATAGCTTTGCTGTTGCCAGCCTATGAATGTTTTCTTCTGCTTTGGTCCTTTCTCAATAATGGAAAGTTTAGGAGAAATGCTTTCCATACTTCAACTAACACAAGATCCAACTGTCAGCTGTTGCTTCCTAGGAAAACGCTTCCCGATCAGGTCAGCCCTATAAACAATTTCATTTATGAAAGTCAGAACAATTACCATTCAACTGAGGACCTAGTCAATCTACAGTTTGAAAACAGGAAAGAATAAATTATAGTCAGAACTTCTTATGTCAGCACTAAAACATCCTGATTTTCAAAATATTTGTGGCTGATATCAGTAAAACATACTCAGTTTCCATCTCTATAAATTCTGACACTACTTAGATATCTCGTGGGGTTCTGAAGAACTGTGGACACATCAACAGGAATTCTGAATGGCAAGCAGGACACTTCTGAGCAAAAAGGTCCAACACTGTCTTTAATGACCCATTGACTTACTGACCCAAGACTGCTTTGTGCTATTTTTCACATTTGTTCTGCATGTTTCATTCAGGTACAGAGATTATCCAAATATTGAAATGGATGAGAAGACTTCATTGGCATCTGGCTTTCTTTACTTTTCCCATGTATCATTATGTATTTTAATATTCACCTTGGGAACTCTTCTTATGCAAGATATAACATCATAAAACATGATGTACATTAAAGTCTGGATCTGAATGATTGAGATCCTGCTACCCTGGCAAATCCACAAATTCTGTTATTAAAATAGTCTATGTTAGAGGGTGGAAAAGGAAATCACACTGGGTAAGTAACAATTTCACTAAATGTGAAAGACCTAGTGTACACAGAGACTCATTGGCTGGTAAGAGTAGATACTGAGTTGCACTCATTCTCTAGAGTTTGCAGCTGCTTTCCTTGATATTCTAGAGGTGAAAAAGGTAAGTTAAATATTTTATCCTCCCTGCCCTCGACTGATGCCTAGAATTGCTCTAGCAGCCCACAGCTGAACTCCTGCTCTCTCACAGCTCGTTGGAGACATTCATACAAATGCCTTGTGAAACCACTTGCAATTGCCCAATTGCCCAATGTGACAATCAGAGCTCCTCAGGCCACAGGTTCCACTTTGCAGGATGGAAAAGAAGTGTGATGCACTCTGACAGCAAAAGAACATGTTTTTCTTTTTCTATTAGCCTTCCTTTTGGAGAGGCTGGAAGACACATGATGTTTCCCGGGTCTATTGACAAGAAAAGCAGTTTGATACAGAGTTGTACTCAGTTTTTTCCACAAATATAAACTCAAACCGAGTATTACTGGTTGTATCAGTTATACACCTGAGTATTTTCTGACAGAAGGTATTCTGAGGACAATAGTTTCTCCACTCATTTTATAAATACATTTAATTTCATGTATGTCATACTGTCAACAAATACTTTTGTGTCTGTAGATGCTAAATATCAAACAGCATTGCCACCCAAAACTTTTAACTAATAGGCACTGTGTAGTCTACATTTTATGTCCAGCTAAACATACCTTTTTAATAGATTATTTGTGCAGTAATATTTCTTTCATTCCTCTCAGGCAGAGCAATAATGAAAGGTAAAACCAATTTGCAGTAACAAACCATTTGGTGAAATTTAGAAATGGATACCTGCTAGAAGTGGTTCTGGGATTCAAATACTAATACAAATTAACTGAAAAGTCTTGCTTTAATTAAATAATTTTTCTCAAGAAAAGGTTCATTTTGATACTTTCTTTTCCTTCAAATGTAAATGTAAAGGACATTTTTCTGATAAGCACAAAATCTAGGTTAATATATTTCTTACATAAAATATTTTACCATTGCTTTTATTTGGGGTTTTATTATTATTATTATTTTGGCTTTGACAAAAGAGAGGTTTTTATTTGGTTTTTTGTTTGTTTTCTGAGAAATTTAAAAGAGAAAGCAAATGTATCCTGCATTTTAATTATTTCTCAAGCAGGAATGTACTACAAAAAGTATCAAATATAAAAACAAAGAAAGAAAGAGATGCATTAAGCTCCTGTGGCCACCTTGGGAGTCATTAACTGAACTGATAATAAAACTGAAGATTTCTTGGCTTCTATTCACATGTTTTGAGTACAAAACTTCAGTATTTTCTTAAAATCCAGCAGTGAAATGTCTTCTGTTTTAATATAGAAGCTGATCGTAGGTTATCCAAGTGATGTGTAGTTTCCCAGATGAATATTTGACAGTATTTTAAACAGAACTCATTAACTTCTATAGATGTTTAGCATTTCCAAAGCTTATTTTTTTCTTTAAAGGCATATGTGAATTTATGTAAGCCTTCCACTGACAGCAATGGTCACCTGACAGAATCCAGAATACTTTAAAAACAAACTAAATGTCTAAATAAATTTTCAGACAAGTTGAAAACCAATTTAATAGTACCTAGTCCATTTTGGCCAGTGGAAATAACTGAAGACTTTAATTTAACTGGGGGGGTTTTGGCACTAAAATTAACACTGAAATGATATTAAGGCATAGAAATGATAATTTGGATATACTTAAAACTACTCATGGATAGCTAAAAGCCCATTTCTGTGACACCAGATGTTTGTCTTTATTTCAATCACAATTCATAAAACAATTTTTTTAATCAAATAAATCACTCTGGATTTAGACTCCAGGGAGATGATTTGGTACTTAACACAACCTATATACAAAAATCAACAGGAAATAAAATGTTTGATTGCTCTTAGTAGAGTTGAAGAACTGTTTTCCATATTCACATTGTATCTGAAAACTGTTTTTAACTAGAGAAGGCCTCTGAGATGTGTTCTGGACCAAAAATGGTTCTGTTTCCAAAGTGTGTCTTGCTTAGTAGAATAAAGATTTTGATGCCGTAAGTAAATTCTCAAAGCTGGTTAAGCACTGAATTAGGATGCAGGGTGATGTGTGAACTCTATTCTGTTATAGCTCAAAGGAATGCACTAGAAAAAGGATGTAGACTCTAAATTGTTGTTCTCTGTTATATGAAGATTCACATAATAAAAAATAAACAGGGTTAGAGAAGAAGTGATGAACTAACTCTGCCGCTGTTGGGCAAAAGATGGTCCATATTAAAGTGATTACACACTCTTACAGCTGAAGGTCTTGAAAAGAATGATCTTTTTTTTCTCAGCATCCCTCCAAAAGTGAAAATTCCAGTTTCCCCTTCAAGAAATGAAAATGGAGAAAGATTTGCCCAATTGAGAGTAGAGATTTGCAAAACTCATATCCTACTCTGAGGTTCTGTCTGTCAGAGAACTATACCCTGCTGTGCACTCTTCTATGGCACCTTCTGCCATCAGGCACCAGGACCAAGACTTGACCATAATAATTATTCTTACTAGAGGAATAATTGCTCCATAGCTTCTTTACTCTTCAATCTGTGTTTTAACTTAAGTTTTCATACCTCTGTATTTTCACCTTCTGTTTTACTGACTGCTGCTTGCACACCCCTCCTCACACTATATAAGCTCTGCCCAAAAATCAGGCGTGCTGATGGTGTAAGGTGTGAGTGGATTGAAAATTTTTTGTCATAGATCATATTAGCAAATAGCAAAGAGGCAGGATAATAGTGAGCAGTTAGTTTCCAGTTCAACAGACCAAATACACCAGTTTCACGTGGAAACAGAAACTGGGGTATGTTGTAGTATTTAATGTCCACACTAGAAGTTTTAAATTGCATCTAGTCTTGGCTTACATTGTTCTTCTTGGGGTTTAGCTGTCTGCTTTTAATGTATGAGAAAAGTACCATAAAAAAAAAATCAATGTAGTTCTATTTAAGATGGAGCCTGGTAAGTTTTAGAGTTCTTGCATAGTGGTTAGAGGCAGTATCTAAGCTCAATGAGTCTTTTTTTCCCCATCAGATGTGCATAAAAGAAATTGCCCTCAGAATGAGAAATAGTAAATAGGAAATATGATGTTCAGTTACTTGTGGATTTTTTTGTTGTTTTTTGGGGGGTTTGGTTGTCATTGAGGTTTTTTTGTTTGGTCTTTTATTTTAATAACTCCTGTTTCTTTACTGCTTTGTCTAGATAAAATTTAATCCATATACCCAGGAAGCCCCTAGATTATATTGTCAATCTTCCTGATAATACATCATCTCTTTATTCCCTAGTTTAATCCATTTATAGCATCTCACATTAAATGTTGCACATGTGTTGTTTTATTTCAGAAGTCATGGGTCAAACAGTATTGTTTTCTGAAACAAACTTCTTTTTCTCAACTAAATTCCTGGGGAGTGTGATCTACCACAGGGGTTCATCTTCATTGATAATGCTAAGTAAACCCCCCAGTGTCCTTACTCCACTGTATTCTTATTTATCTTATGCTAGGGAAAAAATAATCTATGTAGAATGTTTTAAAATGAAGTGTAGAAGAATTTTGAGTAGTATGACTAGCTGATTTATTATTGACCTAAAACAGATATCTATGATCTCTCTACAGTCAAAAGAAAGAGTTAGACCTTGGCCTTTGATATACTATCCCTCTATGAACTAGTGAGGAAACTTAGATTAGTAAGGTGTCTAAATCTTAGATGGTTAAATTTGGATGAGAGAAACCCTGGACTTAGTAGAGATATTTCAAAAATTTAGGTACTATCGGGCTTTCTGGGTTTTCCGGAGGTTAAACTGGGTTTGTACAAACCTTTTTCTTCAGTGCAAAGCCAATTAGGAAAATCCTTGAATAATAGCCTGCCTACCAAATCCTTGTTCTTCTGGATGCCTCAGAAAGGAATAAACATGTGGATAAAGCACTATGACAGCCTGTGAAAAAAATATATATTGCAGAGCCTTGGGCATATATATCCTTGTCCTGCTATGAATAAGAGAGATTGCTGCCTAGTCTGTGTGTTGATGTGTATGAAATGGTTTTTCAGCCTGTTTCTTAGTGGATAGAATTATAAAACTCTCAGCACCTTTGGAACTGAATCCTGAAAGATACTGAACTCCATCAGTTCCCACTGCTGGTGATGAAAGCTGATGATATTTAGCAGCTTGTCAGTACTTGATCCCATTTGAGTTGTTATGAGCTGTACAGGCAAGGGAGCATTGGATAACTAGGTGGGATTCATGGAAGAGCATGCAGACATCACCTCTTTGACAGTGGGGAACTTGAACATTGGCCACGGGTTTGTGTCCTGCCACAGACACTTTAGCATATCATGCATTAATAAGGGAGCAAACTACACTTCATTTTGGCCCACATTGTTAAAACTCCTCTATGAAGATATGTGAACCAGATTCCTTGCACTGCATTCAATTTCTGAAGTGCTTGTAGCTTACAATGCAAGATGATTGACAGTAATTAAAGTGCTGTACCTTGCCTTTTGAGGAAGAGAAAATGTGTCACTGATGAGAAATGGAAAAATTAGCTATGAAAATCATGAAACTTGCACTTGATTACTATTGGCTGAAACGATATTTCTTTTCATCATGTCTGATCATGTCCTGAGACCAGAATTCCTGTCCCATTAAATAAAAGCAAGGAGACAATATAAAAACATCCATCTATCCAAAATTCAACTCTGCTTAGAGCTCTGCTGGTGTCTAAGTGAATTTATACTGATGACTACAATGGCTTATCAGATCAGAATTGGTCTTTTATCCTTGTCTTCATGTTTCTGACCATGTCATCTATTTTTCGGAATCATAACTGATTATTTAATTTCTGCATCCAACACAAAGGCTATTTTATTTTTCTGGAGAAAATATCCTTTTCCCTCTCTCTCTCTCTCTCTCTCTCTCTCTCTCTCTCTCTCTCTCTCTCTGTTTTGCCTTTTTTTTTTTAAGGTTGATGCATTGTTTTCAAGAGCTCTGGTTAGCACATCACATAACAACCCCAGCTCATTATTATGCATTATCTACTGCTGCTTGCTGCAATGCAATATTTACACTTTGGCATTAAGGCAGGAGACGGCCCTTGTTATGGAGCACAGTCACCGCTGATAGATCGACGGCAACGACTTTTCAGAAACATGAAGAATTGAAAATGGTTCATCTGGGGATTGCAAGTGCTATGAATTCTTTATATCTAACAGTTGGCCTGCACTGACCCAAAGGATATTAGATTTCTTAGGAGCAAACGTGCTATGCTGAAATGTACTTAAAAAGCCCTATCTCAGCGGCCTGCAGTGGCTGCCCCCCCATCATCCCTGGCCTTTGCCAGACAGAACCTCCTCTCCCTCTGTGCAACCCCTGCCCCCTGCCTTATACCTCCTGCTGGTTGCCTTACATCTCCGTGTTGGCATTCTGCAGGCAGCAGGCGGGAGCGCGGAGGGGTAAGCGACTACACCATTAGGAGCTGGAGGAGGTTGCTCCCAAGCCTGGATTTTATTGCCATGTCACTTGGATTGTTTTTACAGCTGGCAGGCCAGAGTGACCTTTGGCTGCCTCTTCTCATTTCTGTTGGCTCCTTCCCCACGAGCCCACGTCAAATCTGCTTCTCTTGCGGTATTTTAAAGGGCTGCTCTGCCATCGCTGCTGCTGCCTATGGAGCAGGAGGCTCTGACCTCAGACTGGAGAGGGGAAGAGGGAAAGGGGCAGTTGAATGCTGAATGGCCCAGCACTTACCATGTCTTGCTGCTTCAACAACATCAGGACTGAGCCAGGTGTAACCTGCTACTGCTGGCGTGGGACACCAGCGATTCACCAAGGGACAGGGAGCACAGCAGGTACCAAACAAGCAGGGAGATACTGTGGAGATGAGGGAGGACATGAAGTGACACCTGCCTTGCAAGAAGCACAAGGCACAATCATCATGTCATGCTAATGAGGCATTTCTCTAATAATCACTCTGTGAGGATCCCAAAGCAGTTTTCCTATCAAAGTTGAGTCCCATGGTAATCATTCTGCAGTATCAGCATCATCCCTTTTTCTTTTTTCTTTGGAGACAGACCAATTGACTCATGTCACTCCTGGTCAGTGAACCTGCTCACCACTTAAGATCATCCAAGCATGGAACAAAGCTGCTACCCCAGAAACTGGTTCCCCTTTTCTCTTTACAATGTACCCAAGCACATTTCTATACTTTATGTCCCCAAAAGTTCTCAACTTCTCTTTTAGTAGAACACCCCTCATAGTGGCAGAAAGCAGGACAGAATTTGGTTTTCCTTTTTCCACCTAGACTCTAGCAAATTTTTTGCTTCTACAAGCTCGTGATGATTTTAGAGACCTGCACAGGTGGAAAGCAAACTTCATGTGCATTTTACTGGCCTCCATCACCATGACCCAAACTCAGGGCCTGTCTGCCTGGCTCTGCCACCACAGCTCTTGTCCTTCCCCTCATTTCAATGACATTTCAGAGAGGGAGGAGTAGAGAACAGGATTTCGGGGGATGAAAACTGTCAGATAATTGAGATGATTTTTAATTAAACTGTGCATTTTGTTAACTGCTCTGCTCAAAGAGCTTTATTGTAGTGTTGCTGTGGCAACCTTAACTTTGAGTGTCCTGACGTGTGATTAAAATCTTAGATTTAAATGTTTCCTTAACAAAGAGAATTCTTTTTTTTTTTCTTCTTTTTATGGGCAACCACCAAAATCATTGATCCTGAAGACTGAGAGTCAGATTGCCACCTTGGATTTAGTCACTGAGGGAAAGGATGGAGAGAAATAGCCATGTGGATGACTGAAAGCCTATGAGGGAGAGATATCCTTTTCCTGACTTACAAATGCCTACCCCCTTCTCCCCCTGCCCTGCGTCTTCCCACTCCCTAAGGATGCTGTACCAATCAGACTTAGTAGCTTAAAAGGCCATAAAGGGAAAAATGTCAGGTGTGAGCTGCTCTGCTCAGCATGACAGGAGTTCAGATAAGAACACAAAAAATACCACATGGGGTTAGACATAAGGTTCATTTAGCCTGCTAACCTTTGCCTGGCAACAGCAAGTAGCAAATGCTTAGGATATGTATAGACTTGACCTTTCTCTCACAGACCCTCCCAGCTCTTGATAACCACTACTTACATGTGTCCTTGCAAATCTCCCCCAAATGGTGGTTTTTTTAGACCTTCTGAGCTAGAGAGGCACATCCTTTCTTTCCTTTTTTTCTCCCCCATAAGTGGCCACACTTGGTCCTTTGAAGAAAAAATGATTGCTACTTCTATTATGATGGTATGGGATCAAGGATTTAGGACAGCCCTGTAGGCAAACAATGAAATAGAGGCATCCTAGCATTATGGCAAGATGCTTTCTCCTTTCTTTTGTTCTCTCTGTGCCTTTTAAGAAAGAAAAATTGGATACAGCCCCTGATATATATTTCTGTATAGAGATGGGGATCTGTCCTGACATGTCCTTCTCTTTTCCCCGTTAACTGTCATAACACCCTCACCCTGGAAAGTTGGGGTCACACCATCATCGCTGATTTTAACCACAAAGGGAAGTGAATGGAAAAAGAGTCTCTAGTATAGGCAAATTTCTGTCAGACAGCATCCCTGAAATATTGTTCCTTGACTCTTCTTATCTCTTTTAATTTCTGTCAGGCGCAGTTCTAATTTAAGTTACTTAGGAATATGATACAGTGGAAAGGTGTTGTATATTAAATAATGGAATTATGCAGGAAAATCAGGTTTACATTAGTATGACATTTATCTCGTGCTTTACAGTACTGGATTTCTTCATTCCTTCATCCAACAATGGAGGTTCAATTAGTTCTTGGTTTTCCCTTGTTTCAGGAAAAGAGAGGAAAACTCAGAGAACATCTAACCATGTGTATAACATAAGAGCAACACATAATTTCATGACCCGCTGGGCAATTAGTTTATGCCCTCAAGTGTGATATTTGATTACCTTGCAGGTTTGGTTTGCTGTGCTAATGGCTGTAAAATTATTGAGTTTCTCAATAGATGCAGCCACAGAATTTGTCTCAATAATTTCCAGTTGCAGTGAATTATCCAGGATGACCATATGCTGCTTGGTTTCTTCCAACCTTACTCTCTTTTGACTTCCCAGGACCATTCATGCACCTGGACTGTAACAAGAAGAGAAAAAATTTACTGTAATATCAATAATTTTGAACAGTTCAAACATACAAAGATTGTTTGCTTAGTTATCTTCTCACTACTCTAATCTGTGTGTTTATTTCAAAACCCTCTCACATTTAGAGATTGATGAGAATCGTAATTTAAGATGTATTTTACAGGTTTTCCTGATTCTGAATTGTGACTTACAAAACATTAATGACTGATCACACATAAAGCAGATAAACTTTGGTGAATGTAACTATTTCATGCGATGTCTGCTGTGAGTCTGGAGGATGCAAAGGTTAAAAAAGTTTATTAGGAGAAATAGTGGGTTGTTTTATTAGAGAAGAGGTGTATTAAAAAGAAAGGGATGTGGCAAATGACTATCATTTGCTGTATTAGGAGAGATACTCTCTGGAGAAAAATCTTTTTAACACTGGCTCTTTTCTCATTCTATTTAACTAATTATAGCCTAAATTTACAGATTTTAAGAAGAGAGATTTTCTTATATTTTTGTACCTGACCACTTGGGTTTTCTAGCAATTTCTTTCTTATTATTTTTTTCACTACTCCTTTTTTTTTTTTTTAGATCAGAACTATTTTTCAATGACTTTGTTTCCAGCAGATCAACATTGTTTTCAAAATTAAAGAGTTTAAAATTTCCTAGTAAGTCCTCTTCCCTGTCCTGAGTACTTTATCTCAACATTTTTAACATAGCTAAATAACACAGTGTCAAAGTTCTGTAGACAATGATTCAAGAGGAAAGTAAGTAATTATAAGATAAGGACTGAATGAAGAAAAAAAATACAAAACACAGTTTCAATATGTGCACATTTTTCTTCAGCAGGTTTAGTGGAAAATATTCTCTGAGCTGAGAAATGAAAATTGCTCTCAAATTTTAAATCTTTCAGTACTGGAGTGATGGAACAGGGTCAAAACATCTACTTTTGGAACCCTAATGACTAAATAAAAAGCTCCTCAGCTTGTCATATAGTTAATTAGTGCTTAGAAAATAATAAGGCAAGACTCTTATAGCTCCTACATGCTAAGTAAAATATATTTGTCAAGAAGAAACATCAGGAACAGAGTTTTTTCCAGCCCATTAAGAAAAAAACCAAACATGATCATACAAAAAAAATGGCTTCATGATGAACATTGGGACGTTCTGACAACAGGGTTGCATGTCCTCACCCTAAAGAGTACAGTTGAAAAATGGTCATGTTTGAATAATGACCATGCATTTGAAGAGACCTATTTTAATTATGGGCAAGAATTTTATTTCAAGGATGAAATAATCAGCATCCGAGTTCCCTTTCGGTCTAACAGGAGTTGAGGTTCTATCTTCCACTTCTTAGATATGCCCCTAACTATGGAATTATACATGGAAATGGACAGGTGACGTCAGATTTCAGAGAATCATGGAATCATAAAATGGTTTGGATTGGAAGGGACTTTAAAGATCATCCAGTTCCAACCCCCTGCATGGGCAGGGACACTTTCCACTAGTCCTTCTTTAAAAACAATCTTAAAAGTAAAGTATGAGATTTTTCACATCATCCCCCAAGCAAGGACTAAAAGAAGAACACCAAATGTTGTAAATTTGACAAAATCACTCTCCAATAGCTGTTTTAAACAATACATGCCTTAAGCTTTGTAGTCATTAAAGAGGAACAAATGGTTCTTGGTCTTTGTTTGGACACCCGAGGTGCAAAAAGACCTGTTGATTTAGAAAGATTTAGAAAAAAAAAAAGTATTATTGAAGACAACCAGCATAATTTTTTGCATTATACTACCAAAATATGTGGTTTCACTTTTTCCTTCTGCAAAGTTTGCATCCCCCTCTACAAATGTTGTGAATGACTTCATATATTTTCAAACATATGAGATTTCCCCCCCCCTTTTAGATGCTGTTATATTCAATGCAGTTTAACTGCATTTTATCTACCAGAGGTGGGAATTCAATAATTTCTCAGAGATCTAAGGGAAGCTGGAACTTTCCCCAGTTGCCTGCCTTTTTTTTCTTCTTTTACATGTCTCAGAGTTTTGACATTTTCCCTGGTGACGGTTGCTATGCTATTCCTCAGCACATTGGCCAGGGATCCTTGCAATGCCTAAGGTGCTAAGGCATGTTTTGTACAGAATATCATCCTTTTTTTGCCTTTTTTTTTTTTTTAATGCTTTTTGGAACAGGACATCAGTTAGAATTTTTCCCCCAGAGATGATGTCAAATTTCTCATCAACACACTGCAGAGTAAAAGGCACAGAAAGTTACTAATGACCAAAGATATTTTGTGCACAGACCCCCTTCTTGTTATCTTCCAGAGGGACAGAAAATTCACTACATTCTATTAAATGCCTGATTTATTATAGCCAATATCCCACTTCTGGGGAGGGTCGAAAAAAGGAGGAGAAATCTTTGCATTTCCTATTAACCAGGTGTACCACTCCTACAGGCACGAGGATGTGGGTGGATATTGTATTCCTAATATCTTGCAACCCACTTTAAAATGTGACATCTGAGATACCAAAATTGTCTTACACAAGGTACAAATAAGAAAGAATTTATTTTCTCCTTGTCCAGTTCCATTTAACAGTGAATTTCACTTGTATGTGCAAATAGCAAGACAAAAATCTCTTTTCACACGTGGCCCTTTATCACTTGTCATCTCTCTCCTCTCCCAGCTCAGCCCATTTTTTGAGCACCTGAATTGCCTTATGAAAAAATAATAAGAACAACAACAAAAAAAAGAAAACAGCACTGTTTGTCCTCGTTTTTGTGAACTCTGGCAGACTCAGGCCTCCTGGAGGAGTTGTGGGCAGGTAAAATTGACAGCAGGCTATAGCTGAGTGCATGTCTGCCACCAGAAGCAGCTCCCACCAGGCCTGACACAAGTTGTCACCCTTGTTGCAGCAGCAATAAAGGATGCACAGGCTGAGGGAGCCGTGGAGGAGAGATCTTTTCTGAGCATGCACCAAGGATGATATATTGAGGGCCCTGTGTTTGGTTAAAGCCCAGCACCAACTTATATTCCGGAGTCAGAGTTAGCTGCAAAGTTGGGAAAAACAATGGTAGCAATAGAACAGCAAAAACAACAACAATAAAAAAATTGAGCTAAGTGTAAGACTGGGGAGGGAGGGGAGCAGAGGAGAGAGGAAAGGGTTTATTGCTGACATATGTCAGTTTGCCTGACCCAAAATGAAAAGTTCTATTACGGGTACTTGAGAGGGGAGGGGGGAAAAATGGAAAAATCACTAGGGCAACACCATCACCCACGGTTTCCTCAGTACCTTAGAGGTTAGCACATTTAGCCCTGGCTGTCAGACATCCCTGTATCTGAGCAGGTGTGAACCCATTCATACCTCTGAGGAGGTTGTTGAGCTCACAGGGCTCTCTGTGTGATTTCCCAATATCCCTGACTCATATTGTTCCACCAAAAGAATACATAACCCAAATTTGCTGAGGTAGCTGAAAAAAAGAAGCAAACAGAAATCAGAAGTGGGAATTATCATAAACTGCTTATCTAGGGTTAGTTTTCTCCTTCAGTATTCAGTTTTTCATTTGTTACCTGTTTTCCACCCTTGCATGATTTATACATCTGTCTGGGGATGGGTGATGAACTTCATTTAAAGTTAAACTCCTCAAACAGTGAATAAGAATATTAATTGCTGTAGCCACTCTGCTCCCAGAACCCAAGCTCTGATAACCGTGTCGCCTCTGTTAATATCCCTGACTGATGAATGTCTCTGCCTGGTGTTTAAGTATGCCTGTTGGGATCTCACACTATTTAACATGTATATAAAAGCATAAAAATAATCCCAGGGGAAACCCCATCCTGAGAAGAGGGTGGTGCATCAGTGCAGGCACTTTACTTGAATTCACACTAGGGCTTTTGCCCCAGTTTACCAGGTGCTGCTTGTACTGGTTTTCCACCATCTGCAATGGATCTACCCCACTAGGGTGTAACATCTAAAACTGGGCCAGATCATCACTTTTTTCATTATGAACTGAGAAAAAAATTGCACTGCACTGTGTTGCATAGAAAGAGGTTGAAGTAGAAGTGATAAGAAATGCTATTCTGAGCAATCATGGAATATTTCTTTAAATTCTGTGCATGATTCTTGGCTAAAGCCTTTCTATTTTTTTTTTTAAATAGGAATCATCATATCAGTTTCTACTTATAGTTTATAATCTGAAAGAAGTTGTTTATATAGAGGGTAAAGTAGATAGATTTTTTTTTTTTTTAGCTATCATACTATGAAGTTTGTGTTGTATCTAAGATAAAAAAGATCATAAGTTTATCATTTGTTCTAGAAATCTGGATTTGTTCATGGATTTCCATTATTTCAGTAACAAAAATCATTCCATTAGACTTTGTCAGGAAGCCTTGAGTATAATCTTCCTTTTATTTTTTTAACACCAACTAAAGTTGGTAGGTTGTCAAAATCAATAACCTACCAACTGAAATCTAAGAAAAACCTGTAAACCAACACATCTGTTTCCATGCACACAGTAATCATCCAAAATACATCATGAAAAATATCATGAAAAATTATGTTATCCAGCCATGTCGTTGGACATCAGTACATTTGCTTTGAGGAGAACACTCATGATACCTCCCTAAATAATTAAAAGGGGTTTTATCCAACAAGGCCCTTTTCCAGGGGAGTAGATTCTTTTGAAAGAAACATTCAAACAAGAATTACTTCCACACGTTGTAAGCACAATGTGTTCCAGGCCATTCTGCCCTGAAAGCTGTGTGGGAAATCGATGAACAACATGATTAAGTGACTTGTTTAATTATACATTAATCTTATATGGGTAGATCATATCTGCTCAGAACTCTCCCAACCATTCACAGCCTGATGAGCCTCTGAACTCATCAGAAAAAACCTCCCTGAAGGCCAAAAACATGACAAAGGGATTCAGATCATAACCGAGGAAGAAGTTTAAACCGCACTAAAGCATCTCCACTACAACCACAGTAAATATTCCCACAGTGGACTCATAAAGCTTTCATTTTGTCTTTTTTTCAGAACATATTGCACTTCATGAATCTCTCCAAATGTCTTACTTGTAAAATGAAAACACAGGAATGAACCGTGTAGACAATAAATAATGGACAAAACCACCTCTGATCAGGGAGATTCTATATCCTACAAAACAGTTACTCACTACTATTTCAACACTGAGCATCAAAAAATACTTACAAAAACCTTCTCAAGCTCAGTCAAGAACTAAAATTTGTCACCTGGTTGACTACCAAAACCTTGGATTAAATCAGTCGTGTTTTGTGATGCATTATAATATTTCTCCCATTGGCCATCAATATCTGCATGTTCCTCAACAGCACTCCTTCTATTGCTTGGTACCAATCACCTTTTCTAGAGTTCTGACCTAATGCTTACTTAATAAAGCTATTAATTTATTTTCAGTTTAAATTCATCTTTAAAACCTAGTACTTTGCTTTTGTGTTCAAAAGCATTCTTACCTTTTGGTCTGCACTGCTTAGTCTAATAAAAGTTGTTATCTTTACTTGCAACTCCTCTATGATAAAAAATAGTACATATTTTCTACTGGTTTTTTTTAATTTTAATAATTTATTTGAATCATTATTTTACCCCCTATTATATGAATATTTTTTCAGTAAAGTAGTTCAATCAAAAAATATTTTAAAAAACCCACTTACTGAGACCTCTAATTCTTTTTATTTATTTTCAGATTCACCTGAAAGTCCACACCTTTCTGTAGTTTTTTCATACAGAAAGACAATTTTAGAAAGAAACTTTAATCAAAATCCATTTTCAGAGAAGGAAAGTATAATTTTTTTTCTAAAGCAATTACAGAAACTTTCAGGATCCACAGGATACCTTAAAGTAACTATCAAATGATGTCCAAAAAGTCAGTGGCTGATGTACAATTAAAGGGGATCATTAAGAGCAGGAATGTCTAATCATTACTATGATTCCTATGACCTCCTTTAGCCAACAGCATTGCTGTGCAGACATTTCAATATTTGTCACGATAACTTCCACTCTGACCCTAAACATTTTTAGATGCTTTAGACTCTTGGTTGAAATCAATCCAGCTGTCAATATATCATTATTGGAGTAGGGGAACTGAATAGAAGGTGAACTTGACACACCATCAGAAGACCCAGCAATGTTTAGATTAGGTATCTCCTTGTTGATAAGCTTTCAATTTCTAGCTCTGAATTTCCTAACAGAGGCTGATTGCACGAGCTTTCATCCCCAGGATTTCCACGTATGGTGTATAGACTAAATATCAAAGGTCTCTGAACTGAGAGTGATATTTACCCACAGCATGCGTGTCATTAACAAGTAGATACGAAAAGATTGATCTTGGCTCTGGCTTTAAGAAAAGATCTGGGAGTTGTGTGTGTACAAATTTTGTTACCAGTAGAAGTATTATCCTTGTAAAATGCTGGAGCTTCACATTTAGCTACATACATCACGTTGATTCTGCTTTCTTAGCTAAATCATAGCAAATTGTTTCAGGTTGGCCAAATCGTTGTTGCTGCTTTTTGCTTTTGATCATACTTTGTTTTGCATCGTATGAAATGCTGTATTCTTTTTGAAGGTATTTTTCAATAGCAAATATGCCAGTCAAGACTAAAACCTTAAAAGATATTTGTAACCAAGAGGATGCATTGCTGAACAGTCTAATCACTCAGGTACCATCTGGGGTTGCTTGTAAATTCAACTGTTGTCCAGTTTTGCCTGATTCAGAGCAGTAACATGAAATTGAGTCACTTACTTGAAAAAGATGGGTCAAATGATAGCAGAGCCAATATTGAAATCCTAGTCCTTTCAGAAAACTCTGTGTTAATTAAGAGAACAGTAAGACCTCAGCCCTTCTAAGTAGATCACCCACCTGTAGTTCAATGGCATATTGTGCTTTCAGTCTCTGGTCCATGTCCACTAAACTATTTTCACAAGAGGATAATTTCTTCACTGAAAAGGTGGCCAAGCGTTGGAACAGGCTGCCCAGGGAAATGACTGAATCACCATCCCTGAAAGTGTTCAAAAACCATGAAGATGTGGCACTTGGAGACGTGGTTTAATGGTGGACCTTGCAATGCTTGATGATCTTGGAGGTGTTTTCCAGCCTTACTGATTTTATAATTTCCACACCAGAAACAGGGAGAAAATAATATCAGATATCCTGGAAAAATAGTGCTGGGAAACCCTTGTTGACATGGTTTCCATTCCAGTTTATCACATAGATCCCAGTCACTTTTTTGAAATGTGTGTCCTGCCCTTTCACAAGCACCTTCTCCTTCATAAACATGACACTACCTCCCACTTTAATAAGTTTCAGAAACACTGGGGAAAACCAACTGAATCCTTATAAAAAAAAATTTCCCCAAGAGAAACCTCTCCACTCCATTTAATGCAGACTTGCATATTTGCAAAGTTTTCAGTAAATATGAGTCACGAAAATTATTTTGCTAAATTTTGCCAGGAGTACCAGCAAACTCAGCCATTCCATCTGCTGCCTCCTCACTCCCCAGGCACCTGCACTCAACCTGCTCCTCTTTGGTTCATGATCTGCATCACCCACACAGGACCTGAGAGGGCAGGGCTGTGCCCTTAATCACACATCACCCACTTCAAAATTAACACTTGCCTGTTGTATTGAAAGATTACTTTGTCTTGCTGGAAATCAGAGCTCTTGAACAATGTACAATTACTGCAGGAAATCAAGATATCAGATGTAAAGTTTCAGGTGTTTTATTCTTAGTAAAGTTGCATTTCTTTGTTCTTTGCACTCCCTGAATTCCCTATACATTCAGTCAGACATTTATAAAGGCAAGAAGAGAGTAGTCTAGCTCCTCAAATGATGTAGTTATGCAGGTGTGCATATAAGAGTAGAAATAATTAGAAAAGTATATATACAGAGAATAAAGTATTGTAGATACAGTTTAGAATACCTTAGAAAAAAACATTAGTGAGCAAGAAACACACCACAATTATTGATTTTATTTTGCTGGGTAAGGAAAAATGATGAATTGTCCTCTTCTAGCAGGTGGCAATAGCTTGTTGAATGCTGAAATGGATTGGATTTCAAGATATGGCTGCACATTATTATCCTTTATCACTGTCATATGCAAGCCTGAAAGATTTCATTCACTAAATGAAAACCACATTGGAAGATGCCATTTTATTTGGGAATAAGTTTATACATTCAAAATTATCCTTGGCACTCCAGTGTTCATATTCCTCCGGTGATAATTTTAAACATTATCAGTGGAAGATGGAGGGATTAAGACTTCCAAGGATGTCAATCATTTCAGCAATCCTCTCCCCTGCTTTTGTCATCCACTGTAAGGGCAGAGATTGCAGATTTTGTGGTTTATGACATACATCTGGAATGGTACATTCCTTATTATATTAATTATGCAACTCATTATTTGTCTTGTACAATTATTTTTTCCTTCAGCTAAAAATAATTTAATCACACATTAAAGTTGTGAAAATTCCATTCCTTTTGCAGACTAGATTCTCCAGATTTATAACCTACTTACCTCACTTGGGTTTGTTTTGAGATTTTGAGATTGGCCTTATTTATTATACAGTCTATAAAATAGAATTATTCTAAATCACTCCTGTGGAACCATGAAAATGAAACCTTGGATAGGCAGGGGGATTTTTATGACTTTTAATTAGAGCTTACATTGAAACTTCAAGTGCTACGGCAAAATGTTCATTGAACAGCCTTTACTCAAGCTGACTACAAAGGACAGAACTTCAGCTGTGTAGAGATGAGATGTCACAGCTTTGCAGCAGTTTTAAATGATAATATCAATATTCAAAATCCTCAGCTCTTAGTCTGTAGCTTTATACAGGAATTCTGTTGCTTTATCCCCATTTTGCAGCCAGGCAAGTCGAGTGGAGGTGAATGTTGGTACTGTTGTACTCACTTCCTTTCTACAGCTGCTTCGTGGCAACACAGTCACAAATCTGTCCAGGATTTGCTTACAGGTTGTCAATCTAAAGTCAGGCAATGATTACAACTGGACAAATTAATCGTCATACTTCAAGATTTCAGCTTCAAGAGTCAGTCATGACTCAGAAAGTTTGGTCCACCTCATACCCAATCAGCTCACAGTGTTTATAGTTCTTTTGTTTTTTTCTGAAGTATCAGATAATCCATTCTCTGTGTTTTCAGCCACCTGGACACAGCTGTTACCTTTCTTCCCTCCTGTTCTCTGTCTGCAGCACAGATTTGGTCTTCTGAAGACTGGAAATCTTCCATTTAACTGTAGTCTTTGAGCTTAAAATGCTTCATGCATGTGAAACATAATGGGTTATGATACAGAAGCAGCCAGGCTAGATGATCTAATGGTACCTTCTGGCCATAAACTCTATCAAAATATTAAACCTATGAAATTGTAGAACATAAAATGCAGGATAACATTAAGTCAATGGGAGCGGTGGAAACTAAGCATCATGTAAAATCCAGCACCAGCATATCTCTCAGGCAATACCATTACACAGGATAATAAAAGAAAAAGGAAGAAGCTTTAGGGCCACTTGACCAGTATCTCCCCATATTTGGTAAGTGTACACACACTAAAATTAATTGTGAAGGAATTAAATGCCCGAGAGTCAATCCAGCAAACTGAGTAAATCCCGTCTGACAGAGTACCTGCAATTCAGTGGGTAAGAAATGTTCTCCACACTGTTTCAACAAGCTCATGTATGCAAATTTAACTCCACATGCAGACAGGTACAGGTACTGTGGCTCTGTCTCAACTGCTAGTGACTACAGATTTTTTTGGCAGAATGGGGGAAGAAATTGCTTTTTAAATTTGTAAAGTTTTAATATTTAGAGCAAACATCTAATAGATTAGTCACTTAAGCTAACAGTCATTAGTTCCACTTATATTATTTTTATTAGTTATATTAGTTCCACTTAGTTCCACTTAGTTCCATTTATATATATATACACATAATATTTATTTATTTATAGTCTTATTATTAATTTAAGGCAGTTTTCATAATGACATTTCACGTCTCCTAGGGAAGTGTGGTATCATGTGCAGTGGAAAACTAAAGTTAAACCAGCCTTGAATATCATCAAATTGAAGATTTATGGTATTTGCCCTGATCAAACTTGTTTTAGTCTATTCTCAGTGGCAGACTCCTGTCTTTCTTCTCTGACAAATTTTCATATGTGTTGGTCCTGATTCAAAGAACATATTGAAGCTCTTCAATGTAGAAGGTAACATGTCACTTATATTTTTGTGTCTACATACTTATAAAATTCAGAGCACAACAGGTAGAGGTACTGTATTCTTAATCCCTGACTTTCAGTAACCAAATGTCTCACAGAGCAGATGCAGTTTATGACAGATGCCACAGTTGTTGTCCTTGATCTAGATGACATGAATATCACAGCTCATTTCTAGGCTAACTGTAAAAGATTTTTTTCCCACACAAACAGGTGATGGGATGGTCTGTACAGGGCTCCCATTCCTGAATGCAAATCTGAACCTCAAGATTGGCAGAACTGGAAAAACCAGTATGAAGGTCTACTTTGAGATCAAGGATTCATGTGTAAAGCCAGGGAAAATCCTTTCTCCAAAGAACCCTTGTTGTAAGAAGCGACTTGAAAGGGACCTGATAGCTCTTCCCAGGGCCACACACATACATGGCAAAACAGAATCTAATCTCTGGACTTCCGAGTCCTTGCTCTTCTGCATATGCTTATTTTCATGCAAATTGTCTTCTACTGAAGCATCTGCCTTGGTCATCATAAATAGGAATGAGGCTGTCCTAGCATGGGTCTGCATGTCTGAAAATGTCCACCTCCAGTGTTTTGGTGTTAATAAGATCAAAGGTAGTTTTTTCTCTACAAACGCCTATCTAAGGAAAGAAAATATACACCTGAAATCTAAAACTCTTACAGGTGAAGCTTCTGTGACTGTAGTTCAAAGGGCTTTTGACTGAAAGGTTATTAGAAATATGCTGAAAATAATTTTTAAGTATTAACTCTATGTCATGTTTCAAAAAGAGGTGCCTCTCTTCCCTGACTGAACATATAGAATAATTAAAGATGATTTGCATTTAGTAAGTGTTGTGGTTTAACCTGACAGGCAACTAAACATCACACAGCCTCTTGCTCACTTCCCACACCACAGTGGGATGGGGGAGAGAATGGAGGAAAAAAAATTCATGGGTTGACATAAAGACAGTTTAATAAAGCAGATAATAATAATAATAATAATAATAATAATAATAATAATAATAATAATAATAATAATAAAAGAACTAGAATATACAAAACAAGTGATGCCCAATGTAATTGCTCACTACTCATTGACCCATACAGTTTTCCCCCAGTAAAAATATATAGATAGATACAGATATATATAGATAGATGTAGATATAGATAGATATAGATAGATATAGATATAGATATAGAGATATAGATATAGATATAGATAGATATAGATATAGATATAGATATAGATATAGATATAGATATAGATATAGATATAGATATAGATATAGATTAGATATAGATATAGATATAATATAGATATAGATATAGATAGATATAGATAGATTTGATATAGGTATAGGTATAGGTATAGATATACATATAGATTAGATATGGATATAGATGAGCATGACATTATGTGATGAGTTTGGGTCATCTGTTCTGGATGTGTCCCAAGTTACTCATGCACTCCCAGACTCCTTGCTGGCAGAGCAGTATGAGAAGCTGAAAAATCCTCTACTCAGAGTAAACACTACTTAGTAGCAACTAAAACATTAGTGTTTTATCAGTGTTGTCCTCTTCCTAAATCAAAAACACAGCATTGTACAAGCAACTAGGAAGAAAATTAACTCTATCCCTGCTGAAAACAGCTGCAAGGCATGTGCCTAGTGAAAAATTTTTATATGATTGCTTTGAATGTGGACAAAATTCCCAAGTTCCTAAGTTCTTCTTTTTTTTTTTTTTCACATTATCTTTTCTACCTTCTCCATATAACAATCAGTTACCTATTTAACTTAGAGAAAATAACCTTATGTATTACTTCAGATGTGCATTTTGATTTGGGGGACTCTTTCTGACTGTCCATTTGAAACACTAAGGAAGGAAGAGCCTCGAGAAGGAAAAGGGACTGAAGTCTGGAATGGCCTGAAGTCAGACAGGGAGTGCAATTCAGAATAAAAGAATGTGCCTTGTTCACTCTTTGAGTCACAAATTCAGACTAAATGTCTAATTTAGTTTTGTCTTCTGCTGCATAACCTCAAGGAAAATAGCTAAGACTTCATCCACCATGTCTAAATGGAATAATGATAGTCATAGTAGCAATAAAATGTTTGTATTGGAGATAAAAGCAGGAGAAGATGGAGGTATTGGGTAGTAGGATAATGGAGGTCACATAAGTAGCTTAGATGGATAATATACTCAAATGTAGTTCCCTGAAAATCATAGCCCCTGGGTTTGCCTTTTAAAATCAGAAATGGTTAATTTTTCTACTACTGTTATTATTGTCTTTGATAAACTCAGATCCCTCTGTATTTTCTAGCAACTTGGACTGCATGTGAACATTTTAACTACGGGCTTGACATTTTAGTTTGAAGTTATATGTTTGACAGTGTCTCTGTAAACCAACAGATCTGAACTATTTCTAGAAGAGCTTTATTTAAGATTATTTGTTTTGCTGATAAGAATGCTGGAGTTATATCTGCAAAGACTGGCCTGTGGGTATCAAAGATATCATTAATAAAAAAAGTCACCTTGAAATAGGTGCCTCATTCCATGGTGAGTTTCATTTCCACCTAATGTTTACTTTATAGATAGATGTGAATAAAGGACTTCTCTTGGTGTGTGCTCCATATCTACTTCTTTTTAAGGGAGCTAACAGGACTTCTGGTGAAGTTTGTCAAATTCATCTTACATCCACAATATTTTTCTTCTTCTTCATGTAGTATAGTCATTCTCTTTCAGTGAGAGTTTGTATCTTCACATTAACTCATTAACTCCACTTGTAAACTGTCACTGAAGCAGCAGATCTTACAGGAATCTGGACACAATGTTGGCTTTTATTGGTAAAATGTAATTATAAAGGTAATTGGCTCCTATATATCGGTCTGACACTTTCTTGGCACTACCTTCTCCAGTTTCTGGATTGCCTTTCCCTGTTCCACTTCTCGTCAATATGTTTTAGCGTTGGAGCCAATAGCCTGGTGACCATTCAGAGGTTATACTTGGCAGGTTTAGGACACAGATGCTGGATTGCAACATTCAAGGGCTTGCAAGAGTTTCTGTACCTAGTTCTCTGAGTGGTTCAGCCTCTTGCACCATGCAGCAATTACAAAATTACCTTTAAATACTATGAGAGTTAACCTATTGATGAGTTAACTCCATTTTATAGACCTTCAATTTCTTCTGGTTTATTTTTGTCTGAAAAGAATTAGGTTCTCTCACCTTCAGGAGCATGTTTTCCTAACATTCTTACCAAGATGAGCTGATGATGAACTATTTTATGTAACTTTTTTAAGATGATAGAGTGCCTTGAAGACCACCCACCTAAGCCCCTCTGCAGTCATTGAGACAGATTACCATTTCTGCACCCTACTACAAATAATCCAAAGTGTAAAAGGAAAAAAAAAAACATGCCAGGTGGCTGAAGTGGGAAGTGGGGGTAACAGAATGATGTGAAGCTGTCAGTTTTTCACCAGTGAAAAGCAGTAATCACATCCCACAAAATGCAAACAAATGTAGTCATAGTCTCCTCCATGGTACTTTCTGAGAGCAGCCTTGCACAAGATCCACTATATATCAGCAAGTCCAGGATAAGTACAAACTAGGTACTGCCTAATGTCCTTTTTTAAAAAAAAAAAAACAAAACAAAACAACAAAACCAGAGGAAAAAAAACTCCAATGGTTCCTCCTTGAAACAGTGCCAGAGTCCCTAGTGAAAGTTCTCCTGCAGGTGATAGACTTGGCAGTAAAGGGGTTTTACCATTAAAGGTGTGACAGGGTGATGTTGAGATCAGCTTCAGTGAGATGAGTTTTTAAAAAGTGCATCTCAAAGAAAAATAAAAGTGAATTCATCATCCTCTAAGCTATCTGAGGGCTCTAGTCAAACTCTTCAGCATACAAGTGAAAGATTTGAGGCCCTGAAAGCTGAGATCTGTTTTAGATGTTTTGCAGTGTTCAAGCTCATCCAAAAGAATAGAATGAGAAAATATGTAGTTGGAGAATGTAGAATCTTCTTTACCACTCATTCTTCTTTCCCTCTTTTTGACAAAACTGTAAGATTTTTCAATAGGGAAAAACTTGTAAAATAATTTTTTTTAGGGGGGGGGAGGTTTATTACTGGCAGAACCAACTGTTACTTCCATTTGGACTCTGCAGAGTCACAGAGATGCAATTTTCAGCTCTGAATCCAGCAAAGTCAGAGGCATTTAGGGATGTCCACCACTTCTGAAACTTTTGCCTTCAGCTCTAAATGAATTTATGCAGGAGCTGGAATGATGTTTAATTCTTTGCCAGAATACAAAATAAGCCAAAATACATGTCCTTTGTTTTTCTACGTTGCCTAAAGAGAATAATGTCAAAATTCTTCCGTTATTTGTCAGTGAATTTCAAGGCTGCTCTGGAACGTTTGTTGGAAGGTCCATATGCAATTAACACAAGTAGGTGTTCAATAATCAATAAGCACATCTGAAAGCTCGATTATTTGGAGTAGTACTACAACCTGTGTATGAAGCAATCTCTTTGTTTTCTGCTCTACCAACTAGAAATTCCTCAGCTTGTTAAGGGTTGAAGAAATTTAGCAGTGAAAATATAGAAAAAGCTTAACTAGAAAGAGTAAGAGAATTCAGGCAATACTATGTAAAGTCAACAAATGTTAGTCTGACTAATCATTTTTTTAAGGTTGAATTCTAATACAGGAAAAATTCTTATGGTAATGGAAATTCATATTTAGCACATGTGCATACATGTGTGTATGCCTTCTCCCACTGCAGAAGGTTTATTTATTCTGGAAAAAAAAAAATAACTGAGTGATTTAACTCTCTTTCTTTGCTTTGCAGTTGGATGCTTATGAATAGAATAACTGCAGCAGCAAATATGTCATGAGCAATCAATAGGTTGTCATATATTTGTATAAAGTATTCATCAGATAACTCGAAACTGAACAAATTCATAAAGTGTGTTGTATCAACTTTGCTTACACCAAGCACTGTAGGAAGTAATAGTTCCATTGGCATCCTTAGGAATTCTCACATTTGAGCAGAGATGAACAGTCTCTTCTGGGAGGATTTTGTTCCCTTTTAAAAGTAGGCAATTAACTAAATAAATACAGTAGCAATTTTCTTTTGTTAATAATGCATCCCTAACTACCAAAAAAACTTACCTAGGAACACAATGGATTTTCCACCACTGAAAGATGTTAAATCACATTTTTATATATTGTAAAAGAGATGTTTGATGCAAAAATGACTGAGCAAGAAGTTCTTTTTATTTTCCTCTGCTTATGAAAGAAGTTAGACTGCAATTTTCCTTTCTGGTCCTAGAATTTATGAATCTATTATGCTTAAAGTATATTTGCAGATGATTTCTAAAAGAGAAGTGGAAATAGATCAATAATATTCATTGTTTGCTGAATGCAATTTGTTTGGCTCAGGAAATTCACTGTATATTCTCTATATGCACCTACAGATACATCATGCACAAAAGTTATGGAATATTTAAATGCAAGTCTAATTTAAGTGAATGTAACCTTTTGATCTAAAAAATAAACAATCTAACAATAGGAAAAATTGCAATCTGTCAAGACATATTTGAGTTATTTTGCAGTAATTGGCTTGGCAGCAGCTTCAGTCACAGATTTCAGTTTCACAGATTGTCCCCAAATGAATAAAAGGTTTGCTTTGAAATATAATTAATACTGCGTTCAGCTGCAAGACTTTCTCAGGTTGTCAAAGGAATTTGGAAAAGGTAGTTAGAAATAAAGAAAGAAGGAAGGAAAGAGAAGATAAGAAAGAAAGAAAGAAGGAAAGAGAAAGAAAGAAAGAAAGAAGAAAGAAAGAAAGAGAAAGAAAGAAAGAAAGAAGAAAGAAAGAAAAAGAAAGAAAGAAAGAAAGAAAGAAAAGAAAGAAAAAGAAAAGAAAGAAGGGAAGGAAGAAAGGAAGAAAGAAAGAGTGTATGCACTACAAGAGAGAAGATACCAGAAAAACCTGTTTTTTCAGTGCTAGAATCATAAATATCTGCCTCACATACAAATGCATTAATTTACACTTCAAAGCTATGTACAAATGTTTAGGGTTCAGAAAGGCTATTTTAGGAAGCTTCTAACTGACTCAGAGTGCAATGTGCAGCAGAAATGGAAAAGTGGGTGCAATTTTGACCCTCTTCATAATTAAGGGGTTATTTAACTTTGGGTCCTCAGCTGCTGTATTTTCACTTTTTTCCCCAGCAGCATGAGGTTTTGGATGTGCACACTTGGCAGGGGATACAAATCCCTATTGGAAGTGAAATGAAACCAGAAATCTGGTGTGTAGGGTAGGACTGTGTTATCCAACAATATCACTGGGACAGAGCCTAATGGCCCCAGGTTATGGGAGAGAGGTGGGGGTGGAAAGGGACCCTTGTAGGGATGGCAATGTCCTCAAAGTCCTGACATAACCCATTTTTCCCCTAAGGACCACCTGTGTGGTTACTGAGAGAAGATATTTTATTGATATTTGTTGTCTTATGTGCCAAAATTCCACAGTCAACTAAACATCAACCTACACAGCAATGTTTGTAAAATTTCCTCGATACTTACCTGTATCTTATACGTCAACAGTTTCAAATGCATCACTCATGGCTTTGCAGTGCACTCTTTCTCCTATCTAAAAATTAAAAGTAACAACATTCCCTAGTAGACAGTAGTGACTGTGAACAGTTCAAATTAACACGAACCACATAAAGCCCACTGGACAAACAATACTTCCTAGGACATTCTTGTGTTGCAGCACCTAGTATACCGTTTCCTGCTGAGGACCATTCCCAAGCTGGTTTTGGAACACAACTCTGGTTGGTATTGTTCCTTCCCCTGGTTTAGTTTTCAATAGAGGGGTCCACATCTGAACTAGTTACACTGCAATCCCATCACTGTCAGTGAAGAAAATTCAAAATTCAGTTTATCCTATTATGCATCAGATGGATCATCTCTTTTGTTTATCAAAAATAGATGACCACTTCAGACTGTCAGAAAATTAAGATTGAATAAGAAACAAAATGCTTTATGAACAAAATATGCAATAGTCGATGACAGAATAAGTTTTCAGAGATAAAGGCTAGAAAGATATTCCTGAATATTCTAAACATCTAAAATGAGTTCACTTTCCTTCAGAACCCAGAAAATCAAAATTCTCTTTGCTTTGCCTGGACTTCAGCAGGGTAAATTAAGCACACAAACATCTACAAGAACTGACTCATTGCTTCAGTCTTTAATTGATTTGTATGACAACATTTGGGTGAGCTTTTCTTTATCCCAAGTGACTGTGGGGAGCAAAAGTGTTTCAGATATCCCCACAGGAGGATACTTGATAGTCGGTCAACACTGGGTGCTTTATTGGCCATCTTGGATGGCTTTTTTTAAAGATTGGAGTAAAACCTTTAAATATCACTTCCTTCATTTTCAGGAATCTTCCATTTATCTATTTTAGGCCTTCCAGCAGGGAGGACAGGATAGTTTTGTGCCAGAATGTCTTTATGGGACATGTTATCGCTACACTTACAGTTGACCAGGTGCTTGGTATTGTCAGAGGTGATTTACAGTGAATTCCACGTATTAGCCAGACTCATTTTCTGTTCAGATGATTATCAGTGAATTAATTGCATGTGTTGCTTGTCCAAGACAGTTTTGGGAGTGAAAGGGTGCAGCTGTAGGCTGTGTGCTTCAAGCCTCACAGGGTGGTGAGGATTAGCAAGAACCTGGTACTGAGACAGGTTTGATGTACAAAATGAAGCTGTTTGCAAAGGATACTGTAAAAGAGTAGAGAGAAGGGGGAGACTGAAGATGTGGCTTAGTGTATATCCTAAATCTGGCTGGAAGATGGGCTTTGAACAAGCTGTTATTTTCCACATGGGAGTAGCATTGCTACAGTAAAATGCCAGATTTCATCCATCATAATGTCATGGCTCATATTAAAATGTCTTGAGGGACCTGAGGGAGGGATGGGCAAAAGACATCAAATCAATTTTCAGGCAATTGCTACGGTTTTCAGAACCTAAGCCCTGTGTGATGGTGTTATGGTTGCACAAAGGGAGGCTGTAAATAAGGTCCATATATCAAGAGAGGAAGTAATTTAGAAAAAGGCAGTTGATTTGACTTTTGCATGAGGCTAAACACACAGTGAAGTACAACCAGGTTATCATTCCAAATATTCTTTACAAAGATGAGTACCAAATCCATAGTTATGAGAAATTAGCACATCAGTGTAGTCCTAAAAGTGTCAGCTCTGCAGCAGACTAGCTCTTGTTTATTAAAAAAAAAAAAAAAGAAAAAAAAAAAGAAAAAGAAGGGGGGGGAAGGAAAGACTATAAGATTATTTTACATTTGTTTAAATTAGCATTTAATTATGAGATATGGAAGTCAAACGTCATTATATAACTAATTTCTTTGGGAAGTTTGAGCATTAAGCTTTTGCAGAGAAAAGGATTTTTTTTTCAAGATGCTTTTAAACGCAGAGAATGGGAAATTAGTCCCAGGACTGTTCTGCACTAAAAACAAGTAGACTCTGAAAGTTTTGTAGTCTGTATAAAAAAGGATAAATAGTTTCATGATGAGTTTTTCAAGACAACAAATGGTCTGTGTACTGCAGTGTGCAGGGGGCAATGTTTGTACAAGATCACCAAGCAGGTGGCTGAGAAGAAAATTGATCTACCTAATGGCTTAATATTTCTGGATACTGCATCCACTTAGGACCTCTTCCACTTCTAGGTCTGGCAAAGGACCAGAATATATATGATAATCTATACAAGAGTGCCTTGTATTCCATCTGGAAACAGGATTCAGGGAGTTGCTTGTGAGAAGTCTTAGAAAAAATAATTGTTTCTCAGGTACATACCCGTGGATATTTACCTCCTCTATAAGCAATGTAGAAGGAAGTGAAAAGAAAAACCTCCATGAAAGCAGGTCTATGAAAGTGGGTTTGTCTTAAATGGTCATTACCATAGACATGGTTGACCTGGAACAATCACTAAAGAAAGAATTTTCCTTGTTAATGTGTAGTTTTTATCTTAGGCAAGGAAACATCAAAATTTGTTACTCAGCATCTGTTTATATCTTGTATAAAATTAGCAGCTGGCCTCGATCCTAGCCAAAGTGGACATATGGCTGAATAAAAAAAACACTACTATACTTAACACTAACCGACATACTTGTTGGCACCAGGGCTGGGTGAATAATTCAGTTTCTTTTCTGTTTGATAGGCAAACCACACAAAAAAAAAGTGAAGAAATTTGGTTCAGTAAAATGTTTCAGCAAAAGTAAAAGAAAAAAAATGGCACAATTATTTCTGCTCCCGTGTTTCATCAATACAAACACATAAATTTATTCATTTTCTTTCGGGGGTTAGTTGATGTTATTACTTGATCTTTTTTCTGTCAGTGTAGATGATTGGTTTACGTACAAGATATTGTAATGGGTTTGTAACCAAACAGAACTAGGATAGGTCACCTGATATATATTTTACCAATAAGGTGTTCCATACCATGTTATGTCAGCTCAGATATAAGGAGACGAGAAGGAAACAACTCCTTCTCTGCTCTTCCGGGACAGTTGAAATAAAATACTCCGACTTTCTCAAAGGACTTCCTTCATTTTTCATTGTTTTCATGGCTCAAAATAATTAATGATTTGGTTACATTTTCGAGTGATTTTATATTTCTCCTTTAAATCTTTATTTTTCAGTAAATCGGCAAATTCACTGTCCACTAAGAAAAAAAAAAACAAAACAATACATTCCTTGTTCGTCCCATCATGGACCAATGTGCATGGCTACCAATATAAATTTAGGTTTAATCTCTGTATGTGGTCCAGCTATGTCTGATGTCCATTGGATACCGAGAATTTTCAACCTTTGGTTTATTTATCATACTAAAAGCACAGACCTCATCATGACATCTATCAGTGGTTCCAGTATAAAGTGTCTGTCCTTTGGACATTGTCCATTGTGAAGTTGAGCTTGCTGTAGTCAATAAGAGCTTCTTTATAAGGAATAAAGCAGTTGCATGGCAGTTAAAAAGTCTCTTGGAGCATAGATTATTTCTGACAAATAAATGTTTCTGGTTTTGGGGAACCACATGTGTTTCTTTTGGTGAGTGGTAAAAAAAGAGTGAAAAACAGGTTCAACCTTACCTACAATATCTATGTTTATTCCTCCAGAAACATTTGTCTAATGAAAATCTAGCTTAGCCTACAAACAGCAGAAGATGTGGATGGTACTTTGTGAACTACAATTTGTATATTTTCTCCCCCTGGAGTCCTTCTCTGAATTTCACACCTCTAGTGGAAATGATGCTATTAATTGCTCAGGTCTTATTTAACAAGATGTATTAATAGATTTTTCTGTGTAAGCCTGTTAATATGGCATTAAATTCAATTCTATTACTTGAACATAAGCGTGTTCTGGCTTCCAGATATCATTCCTAAAGGTCACAGGTCTCCCTTAGGTCCTGCATCATGTTTGTCAGGGCTGTACAGATGTTGTGTGTAGCCCCTGGCATCTGAAATGGCACCAGATGTCTATTCACAGGTAACTGAATGTATCTCTGAGGACTGGATGCAGTTCCAGATTCAGACAAGGTGTCTAGTGTGTAGAGTTCACAACTGAATAGGTTTCTAATCTCCCTTTTTTGTCTACAGAGACGCTTCATCTCGCCAAATGAGGGACCAGCTGGATAACTCTCCTCTCCATTGAGCTCAGTTTAGTTGACCACATAGCATTTATTATTATTTGAGATGCTTGAGTGTATTTAAGATATTCTCATGGTGCCTACATATATGACATATGACACACAGGGACTTTTGCCTTCTGAAGGAGCAGTTGGTACTCAGATGGGATGCTCTGTTGTATCTCAACTGGCAGGACATGTGAAAACAAGGACAACTGATTCAAACCCCTCTGACTGTGTTGGAAAATAATCAATCCCTTGACACCTGCAGGTCTGGCACATGGGACACAGACCTCAAGAAGATTCAGGTCCGTGTTTAGCAGGACGTGGATGTCAGATGGCCTGAGTTACCTATAATGTCATTAGATGTGTGTTAGACAGCTGAATCCATATGGATCCCTGTGTTTGTGCTGTGTGCAGCAGCAGTAGCAAGTTCCAGCTCTCTCGGAGGCTCCTGCAAGGTCAAAGCTGAGTGTCGAAATTTGGAGGTTAATCCCACCCAGAACAAGGTGTTCACTTAAACTGGGCACACACTGAACCAATAAAGCAGTTAAGCGTGTCAGTCAGAGACTAAAAACAGCCTCCTAGGCAAGTGTTAATATGCATATGCTTAAAATTCAGTGTGTGCTTAAGTGATTTGCTGATTCAGACCTTGAAGTGCTTGGCCAGTCTTTCACTCTGCAAAGCTCGGATTGGAAAAGCATGTGATTTTCTTTTTTTCCTTTTTTTTTTTTTTTCCCAAGGCAGGAAATAATTTCTCACCTTTTTAAGTGCCACTTGGCTATGGGTACTGTAAAAATTGTTACATCTTGTGGAAGAGCCAATTAGAGACAATAATTACTTGACTTGTCTGCTTTAGCATTAAAATGCCTAAAACTCTGTATCCTTGGTGGCTGGAATTTCTATGCTTGTCTGACTCAAGAAATACACTTTTTTTAACAGAATTTAATACAATGATCAACAAGAAGGTCAATCAAATTGTAGAACTCTACTCATTCTTAAACTAATATCCCTAATATCTTTATTTCATTTATTAATTTTAGGAATCCCTTCCAGGGTAGTTTGTATGATGGCTTTGAATCATTTAAAATAACTCATATGGACTGTAACTATAAAATGGATTTTATGTAGAATTACTCCTAGATTAAGCATTCTAAAATTATATTGGATTTTCTCATCCTAGGTAATATTTTCAAGGAAAATGAAACCATTCTGTACTAATGAAAACCTAATTTACTTGAAATCTATGTGTATAAATGAAATTGAGTGCAATGCAGAATTATATTCTTTTATATAACTCTGACTAAGTTTTCTGGTGTTCAGGATGTGAAGGTGGAAAAACTCCAAACCAGTTAATGCATTTTGGCATATTTCTGCATTTTAGCACATCCCCTACAATCTAAAAATCATACAGATAGTTTTTCTAGAATACTTTTATGAGCTTTTAATAATTCTCATATGTAAAATAAAAGTTCTCTTTTAGCTGCACTTTAGGTACTTTCACTGGAAAATGCTTCCAACCAAATTTTGCAAGGGTTTTTTGGGGTGGTTTTTTTTTAACTACTACAAGAATATTTTAGAGATTTTTTTTCAAACCTATTCAACACCACTTCTGTCTAAAAAAGTGCATGCATAGGTGGGAGTTGATTAATGGTGCTAAAAACACTTTGTGTAGGATCTTATACTAATTATCCTTTATATCCTAACCTGTGTCAGTTTTAACAATCTAAATTAGCATTTTCTCTTAGGACTAGAGGAATGTGAGAATTGTGAAATTGGCTCAGTAAGCTGAATTAACAGTGCGAAAATTGAGATGTTCTGTGTTTCCATATTAACACCTGCTGCTTGTACTAAATGTGATGTTCTAATCTCAGTGATGGAGACAGTATCCCACCCCTTTGGAGAGGAAAAAAAAAGAAAGACAAAAAGAAAGAGGAAGAGAAGATGGGGTGGGGAAAAAAGAAATGAAAATCCTTCTACATTGTAGAAAAAGTGTAATTGGTGACAATTGTTATCGGCAGTTCCAGGTAATCATGTCTGGAATAATGGATTTTTGACATGCAAGTCTTGAAAATTGGTTGCATTATTGTTGATGCAAATAGTTTAGTTTCTTTCCTATTACTGCTGTAATATAATGGAAAACAATCTTGTAGGCAGTGGGTGATACAGGCAGCGCATTGCTCAGATAAAATCCTGATTATAAATGGTTCCATTTGGTTTATTTTATATTCTAATAGGAACATAAGTCTTTCTGGGCTCATTACATTATTAAAATAAAACTGCACATTTCTGAAGAGAATAGAAAGTTTTTATTATTGTTTCTTCTTCTAAAATAGTGTAAGGGTTATTGAGATTTTAGGTCTTGGTGAGTTCATAAACAGCAGTAATCAACGTCAGTGAGAAGAAATTTGTGTTTTCAAAGTATAATGATCTTGCCCAGTCTTGTGAACTGATTATTATCATAATCAATACTGCCTGAAATGTCTCTGGGCTGCCAGGGTGGCATCTGTGCAAGAAAGCAGCATCCAGGCAGCAGCAACTCACTCCAGATGAGTGTAAGTCAAACTGCAACATTCTACAGGATGTACTTACCGTTCCTGAGAGCACGAGACTGGAACGAAAAATACCAAAATCCAGTCAATACTTGAAGTTTCAACTTTGTTCTCAGAATTCAGGCACTTAGAAATTAAAATAAATAAGTAAATAGGTAAATAAATAAATAAGGACAAAGAAATCAACAACTCAACAACTTGAAAGACATTTATTGGATGTATTTGGATGCAAAGAGAGAGGTGTAAGCCACACCAGGTGGCTGATGTCACATTAATTTAGTCTAATGGAACCAAGGATGGTCATGGCTCTCTGGGAAAAGCCTGTTTCCAAGAGGCTCCAAAGCCCTGTGTGTTCTGACCGGGCAGGAGGATACGGGAGTTGTCAGTTCCAGAGTTGCTTCCAGCTCACAGGTATTTTGTGATGCTGATGGCCTGAGCTCTTGGAGCAAATAGAAAGGTTGGAGAGAGGCAGTTCAAGGCCTCCATTCTCATTCTTCACTTCTTGGCAGGAAGGAAAGAGGAAAAAGAGTTTTCACTTCTATCTTCCTTACTGCTTTTGCTCAGAAGAAAGATAGAAATAATGAGTTTGGCCCCCAGTCATCACTTCATTAAAATAAAAATCCTTCCTGGCAGCCCAAATGTGATCTTTAAAATCTTATTACTTGTCAGAATACACTTTTGTCCTATTCCTAGTCAACATTTTAAACGATTTCTTTTTATTTTACTTTTTCTTTCATCCCTGCAGCATTGCCATATGCAGCCCTTCAGAAGCATGGTATCACTTTGCAAGAACTCAGTTCAAATTGAAAGTCCAGATTTTAAAGGGGCTCCTGGTAAAATGGATTACAAATACAAAAACACAGATGCCAGCATGGTTACCCCAATTACGGCGTTTACATTGTTGCTTCCCTGTGAACTACCACAATCCAAGAGATCAACAAAGTGGTTTTGAAAGATCTACTGGAGTGAAAATGTAAATGAGCTGTCATCCCATTGGTATTTTGGGGGTTAAGCATGTACTTCCTTTAGACAGATGCTTAAGGGTCTATCTGAAGTAGCACTACAAAATGCAAGAATCACTGCAGCCTGAGTTTTGACTATTAGAACTGTGTTGGGCCTGGCTGACGTGGAGTTCTTTTGCCCACGGCAGCCCTACCAGAGCTGGGCTGTACATTGGTAGACGGAAAGGTGCTGATAACAAACACAGTGTTTTGGAACTGTTAAGCAGTGCTGGCACAGCATCAGCTCGCTCTGTCCAACATTCCCCCCATCACTGGGCTGGGCGAGATCCTGGGAGGAGACACAACTAGGACAGCTGACCCAAAGTGACTAAAGGGATCTTCCATACCACAGCACACCAGCTCAGATATAAAAGCTAAGAAAACAAGGAAGAAGGGAGAAGGGCATTTGTTATTTACAATGTTTGCCTTCCAGAGAAGCCAAACGTGCTGAAACCCTGCTTCCCGGGAAGTGGGTGAACATCACTTCTGATGGGAAGTAGAAAATAAATAATAATAGAGTAGCAGATATTTATGTCCCTACAGCTGAATTAGAGATCTCTTTTATGATTGCACCTGATGACCTCATAGATCTTTTCCAATCTAAAAGATCCTACATTCTATGGTTTATTCTTCTTCCCAGCTCACACCAAGCTTGTGCCAGCTGAGCACACAGGCTTATGCACCATGATGTGCTAGTTCCTTGTCTAACTCTATGAGCTGGTTGTTCACTGAACATCAAATTTACATTTTCTTTTTGTATTGTTTGAACATGTGCAATAAGAGTGTTGCTATAGCCTGTTAATCACATACTGGTAGACATAAAATCGATTCTTAAGCACATGTGAATTTTCCCTGGTTTCTTCCACTTTATCCTAAAGAACACTAAAAGTGACAAATTGCAGCTCAGTTTCTCAGCAGAAGGGATTTCTTCCCAAACATCCAGAAATGCTCAACAGTGTCATGTGCCATTCCCACTCTATGATCTAAGACAAATCTTTTCCTGCACTAACAGGTGGGTCACACCTTTGAAACCACATTCTTTATCCTGGATATCACAATCTATACTAACTAGTCATTGGGCTTGTCAATCAACTGGGAGCAGATTGATATGTAAAGCCATCAGCTTTGCTGGTTTCTCCTTACAATTGTCCCACTCTGGGTAATCACTTGCCCCTAAAACCACCTGTGACTAGAGTCTCTTCAGATTGGGATGTTAAATCAATTATGTTCAGATCAGTGACAAGATGATGATTCTGGCACTGTCATATTGTGCGTGCTCCAGTGCTGAACCATTTTGGAAAACTTTATTTTTATCAGATATATCTGCTTTATGGTCTACAGTCTCTTGGGGGTGAAAAGGCAAATTAATTTAATAGTAGATTCCGGTTTTACCAACATCTGTTTGCAATCTGGCCAGGCTGTTATAAGTATCACTTATCTTTGTATCAAAATGAAGTCTTGTATTACTTACACTGAGTTCTAGAAAAGCCCTTTCTCTTTGGAAGGATTGTTATTTTATTTTATTTTATAACTTTATTTTCTAAAATTGAGTAGCATCACTTTAAAAAGCCATGATTTACTATTTCCCAGATGGTAACATATTCAATGGTATTATTTTGTTGCAAAAGGCTGAAGAAAGATATCAAGCCAAAATTATACTTTTTTCTTTCCCTTTTCTTGGAAACCAGTGAAAATCAAGCACTACCATTAATCCAATTGTTCAAATTTTTATTTTTGGGGGGGTTCTTTGCATCATGGTAATGTTAAGGGAGAAACACTACTGGTAAAATGAATCTAAGTAGTAGAATTAGTCCAAACAGAAAGGCTGAAGAGACAACAGTATTTTCAGATGTTGGGCACCATCACACCAACTCATGACTTTCTGCAATGCTGATGAAGAACACGTGCTCAAACACTTTGTCAGATTGGGGCCACAGCCCTCAGGAGTTTGAAGTGTTAAGACCAGAAGCATCCCAGAATGGAGCAGAAGGAGGTATGGCTGCAAAGGATAGTAAAATTTGGAAGGGCACTTTGATTTTTCAGAGATATTTTTTTGGTGGGGGAGATCCTGTCTCCAGTCCAAGTACCTGAAGCCTGAGCCTTCCCTTGATTAGTTAAAAAATTAATCTTTTGGGTGTTATTTGTTCTTCTGCCTTTCTGCTGATGGACAAAGCTGTGGATTGAATGTCATTTAATGGGACTATTATTTAGAAAGCTTGTTCCATCCTTTGTGCTGAGGAAAGCCAAGACAAAGCCAAAGACCCTACAATCCAAGCTAAGAGTAATGAGGTGCAGGATAATTGTGAGTCAGTTCATTCCACAGATTCATTCCACACCTCTTTCTTTCTCTTTGTCTGCTTAAAATTGCTCCCCTGTACATGTGAGGTGACATTATTACTTTCCACTCACAGTCAAAACAGTTTGCACCTGAGACATGGAGCTGGTCAGGGAATGAGGGCTGAGGACCTGGACCCAAAGATCAATTCTGTGGGAAGTCACTAGAGAGGAGAGAACACTCAAGGTAACCTGATATCTTTCTCATCCCTTGGAAATCATTGCTATGCTCTTTATCACTTAGCATTTCCAAGGGGAAAAATAAAAGGAATTACTACTAAGGCTCAGTCCATGGTTTCCACAAGTAAATTTTTGCATCAGTGATGGTGAATTGCTTTGGCTTCCTGTTTCCATAGATCTTTGACCTCTCTGCAAATTCCCACTATCTGATTTCTCTATCCACTTCATAGATTTTACTCCATCTTTTTTCATCTCCATCCACTAACATTCCTCTCAAGTATTTTTTTCCCCTAGTACAGAATTCTTGCATCCAGATATTCTTTTTCAGGATCTGGAAGAGTCACCACCAAAGAAGGTGATGATTACTATTTTTTCAGTATTATCTTCCAGCCTAGAAACAATTTTCCTCTTGAATTAACAATTTCTTATCAGTTTTTCTCCTGAAAACTCTTTTCTACTTCCTCTGTGCTCATACACTGGCTTTAAGACAACATGACAAATTACTAGAGTAACAATCACAGTAAGAGCCTTACAGATTTTGGTGAGATTAAGATGAGTCCTGAGAGCTGCACCATCTCCCACCTTTCCTTTTTCTTCCATTGCATGTCTTATTTACACATTTTTTGATCCCTCTGCAAACCGGTAAAATGTTTTCCTTTAAAAATGCCTTTTTTCTGACACAACTCTGGCATTCTTTTACCTTTTTTTATATCAGTTATTGTTCTCAGTGTTTATGTGTATCCATCTGCAAAGCTGGTTAGGAATAATGGGCCAAAATGCCAGAGGTAGATAGACAACTCTGCCAGTTCTCATTGGCATGAAAGATTTGCACCACCCGCTCCTGATGTCCGGTCAAAATCAAGACCTGAACAAGGGTCTCAGGCCAAGTTCTGAGTGAAGACAAGCAGAGGTACTATGAAGATGATGCACATCAAAGGATATGACTTTTTGACACATCTCTCAGCATCCAAATTATTTGTTTCAGGTTGTTATCATTGTCCACCATTTAAAATCCTTTTGCAATCCTGGATGATCAGTTGCCTTGGCAGCAAAACACATTATCCCAACATGTAGCTGGCTATTAAAATACACACATCTTACCAACCTCTGACTGAATACTGAACGTGCCCATCAAAAAGAATAAAATCCCATGATATGTGGAAATAGAACTAAAACTCTCACTACGAGTTACCCAGCCATGGAAACCCAAACTTCAACTCTGCTCTTTCCTTGTGACTGTGTGCAGGGTTTGATTGAACTCTGCGTAAAATTCTTATCAAGATGAACATTAGAAGAGCTTGTGCCACTGCTGGTTCTCATGATGCTAAATTAGTAAAGTCATGCCTTTGTGGGTTGCAAAAGGAAATGCAGTCTAAGCCAAAATAGTCTCCCAATATTTCCTTGGTGTGCCAGAGTCATATGGGATGTCAAACCAACTACCACCTTAGTCTTCATGTTAAGAGAGGATTGTGATTGTTAGTGTAAAGGAACATTTAATTATTACTTCTGTTGGGTTTTCTTATTTTTGCACTCGCAGAGGGAAAGTCAAACTCTAAATGCTCTGGCACAAGGTAATCATCCTGCTGCTTCCCTCCTGGCCAATCATTCCCCAAGGCTCAACTGAATGCTTCAAGCATCTTTCACCCAACAGATTGGGGGAAAGTGAGGTCATGAGCATCTCTAGCTGCAAGATCCTGGCTGTAAGGAAGTAATGTTAATTACCCAATTGCTGAGAGGTGTATCTCTTGACAAGTGTTATCCTGAGTTTCTTTGGCAAATAATAGTGGATAAAGAGCCTGAAATACAGGGATCTCCACAAACCCACCTACCACCTGCAGCCCATCTGCTTAGCAACAGTGGGCACAGGGAACTAAATATTTAAAGTTGTATTTAACATATAGCTAAACAAAAGCAACTTCCTAGTCCTAACATACTAGTTCCAAAACCTCTACATTTTTTTAGTGTTGACCTCACAGCCTTAAAGGATGGTGCTCTCTATATGACCCATGACAGTGCAACATGACACTGGTTAGCAGCACAGCACCACAACACTTTGATAAATATATAGAAGTTTAAGGTTTTCTTTTCTTTAAGAAGTGGATTTCTCCTGTGAAACTTTCTTCTCTGGAAGATAAGACTACAGCGTGCTAGTTTTGTTTGGACATTGCCATAGTTCAATACTTCTTTGACTTAGTTTTTTTCCATAGTTTTTTTCCAGCCTTTGCAGACCACAATTCCATAAGGTGCCGCCCGACCATTAGAAGCCATTTGTAAGAATGTGACCTGAGAGTGCAAACATTCTGAAAGAGAAGAAGATTAATTGCATGGGATTATGAAAAGGTAGATGAGAAGCTAATGGAAAGTCAACAGACCTGGGTTTGACCTCTGTTCTGAAAAAGAAAAACAACAAAAGAAAACCCCCCAAAACCCCAACCCTGTTGTATGATCTTGGATGAATCTATTTAAGTCTTTGTTCTTTCTTTGTTGGCTGTGTCAGCTTTGTCCTTTCCAATACAATGCTCTCTGGGACGGGGACTGTTTTTCCTTTGTCTGTACAGTGTCTAAAACAAGACACTTCAGCCTTGGAGGAAATCTTCAAGTGGAATTGCAAGGATAGTAATTATGGAGTCTTTGTATCCGGTGTCACAAGCCCTTAATGAGTTAATAGAGAAGTGTCAGTATTAATACTGAAGGAAGGACAACAGATATAGCCAAGAGGGGGGAAAAAATCACCTTCAGTGTTTGAAAAATCCGTAATAGAGGAAGTGTTTCTTGTGGAGTCTGTTTTATTTAGACAATAAGACATTTGTTCAAATTACAATAGACATTCAAACACTTCTTATTAGGAACTTTAAAAACCTGAAGGAACCTTTCTTTGCTTTTTCCCATCAAAGTCTACAAGAAAGAGAGAAAGGCTCTTGCTTTCTTATTGCCCTGAAAGAGACTTTTCTACCAGCTAGTGAAACATTTGCTAAATAGAAATGTTTATTTTTTATATCAAAGTTTTTTGACCATGCTCATCCCTTATGAACATGTTCCAGCTTCTTCTGTGTCCTTTCCTTTTTCTGAAGAGCCCCAGCTACTCGACGTGGAAGGTAACAATGAGGCTCTGAGCAGCACAGTGAACCAAAGGCATTGTACTGAGTATCCTCATGTATTTGAGAATGATGAAAATGATAGAACCTAAGTTTGCACTGCTGGAAAGAAAAGCAGACATTTGTGCAGTGCTATTGATATAGAGATGTTCTCTGGGTTCACAGGTAAAGCCTGTTGATGGGGAATGAATGTGTTTACATATCTTAATTTCTTTGAGGCAGAATGTTTACCCTTTTAGCTCCTCACTGTGAATAAAGAACAGGGTTTACATGGTCACTGAAAGCAACAAAGGATTTCAATGAGTTTGCGGCATAATTTCCTCGGGCTTTCAGGATATTCAGCAGTAGGAAAATAATACATCCAATAAGCCTCTTTTTGTGAGAAAACTGGAGTTAGGAAGACGTGGACTAGGAGAAGGATCATGCAAGTGCTTATACTCGTAAGTAGTTCTTATGCTTCTAACACATAAGCATGAAGTGTTTCAAAAGTCCAATTCACTTCAGCTGGACCACTTATGTGTTTAAATTAGACACATGCTTGGTGTTCTGCTGCCCAATCTGATACTTACAGTGGAAATGAGGCATACACTTGATTATCATGAAGAGAAGCAATTTCCAGGACAAAGGGATTAGGCTTCAGGAAATTCTTGCTCTTGTGGGTAAAAACTAGATTGCAACATTTGTCTTTAAAAGTTTCAAAACAGGCATTATTTTCAGCAGCAAAATTATGTGAGCATGAGTTTATTATCATTTTAAAATACTGGGAAAGGTTGGGTGGTGCCCTCTTCCCTGAGCAATACCACTGACTTTCACCTGGATACAAAGAGGCCACGACCAACTCTGCTGAACATATCCTGTGTCTCTCAACAGTCTCTTCCCCTCTGGTACCTTTCTGCTCACCTGAGAATATCACAGCCCATGTTCTAAAACCAAAAGCATACCCAACTCTAATACATCTGCTCTCCTCCTGTTACTGAAACTAAACAATGCCATGTGGTTCACCTGAGGATGCTTGGTGCATTTCAGAACTGATGCCTTAAGCCCCTAATGTTTTTTTGTTTTTCTAATATTTGTAAGACTTCTAAGTTTTATAAGTAAGTTTCAAAAGCAGCAACCTTCCCCCCCCCCCCTTGTCCCTTGTTCCTTTCCCTTTCTCCAGTCCCCTTGTTTATACATTCCTTAACCCTCTTACCCCATTCTATGCTCCCCATATCAATCCTACTTCTGAATACAGCAGAAAATGTTTGGTCTTTTGTCAAGGCAAGGCCTAGACAGTTGACAGAACAGCATATCTGGGCCTAAACCACAGAATAGGTCAGGAATTAGGTAACTATGTACCCTTTGTGCTCTGATGAAGCTGAAGATGGGAAGAAGGGGGGGTCCCAAAATACACCCCAGACTCATTTCAAGGAGGTGGACCTGGGGCGGACCAGAGGAAAGGCCACAGGGTGGGTACATCTGGGATTGGATGGATGGTATTATAAAATGTAACCTCTCAGGCACGGCCTGCGCGCGTCCTGTAACATCTTGCCTTGGCAGAATAAACCCTTTCTTATCTCACCCCTAATTAACTGCTCCTGGAGATTTTTTCAGCACCAAAATACACCAGTAACAGAACAAAGAGGGGCAATGTCTGCAGCACTGACCTGTATTACTGACACAGATGCTTGAGCAAGATAAGGGTGCCTGGATCTCATAGAAATCTCAGAGATCCAGTGCTGCCTGGCCTAGGAGGTTATCTCAACTAGGTGATGTCCATATTATAGAGTTTCCAGACCTAGAAGACAAAAGAAACAGAAAAATGGTTTCTTCAAGCTGTGCTACAAGCTTGTCATAAATCATTTCCCATTATTTGCTTTCACCAGGATTCCTGGCTCTGACTTTGCCAAACCATAACAACCTTGGTATCCAAGAAGTCTGCCCACAGGTTTGACCTCTTAGTGACTGAACTACATTCAAGACAGAGCCAGAACTGAACAATACACACAAAGCATCATATTTCCTGTTTCCTTAGTCCTAGGACCACATGAGAGATCCTACAGGTTGTTGAGGAAGCTCCTCAGTTATGCCATGTTTTACCTCAGTTATCCCATGTATCTAACCATCTTCACTGGGAAGAGTCCTCTGAGAGGAAGAAAATCCCATGAGGTCAGTGGTAATAGGACAGGACTGAAATTGAAGACTTGAGTCTTCTCCAGCAGTGATTTAAAAGTTTCTCTCCTAGAAATTCAAAAGTTATTTGCTCTTTATCATTCTCATATCTACATGGTTTTGGCTTCAAAGCATCCTCGTCACATCTGTGCAAGAAGAAAGATTCGCTCAGTTCTTAAGACTCATGGTTTCAGGATAATCTTGTAGTGATATTTTCTGGAGAAAAAGAGCACACACCCTTGAAATGTCAGTCCTACTTGACACAGTTAAGGATCCTATCTCAGTGTAACTCACTAGAGCCACTATAATATAACAAAATGTTAGATTACACATGCTTGGTCCTGTTCCCTTATTCTGCTTCTCAAAATTGGAGGACAAGGTCTGGTTTGCTTGGGTTTTTTTGAAGATATTTTCATAATCTGTCTGTATTGTATTTGAAAATGCATTTAGCTTCATATATTTGGACTGTTCTGTGTAGACATTGGGTGCTAAGAAATGAGTGCTAAGAAAATTCACAAAAGCTTTTGGCTCTCTTGCATAGCAGCTGCCTGAACAGATAAAGGGTTGGGGGTTCTTTTTGGAAGTGGACAGGCCTTTGAAGTCAGTGAAATAACTGTCCTGGTTTAGATTCAATTTTCAGTCAATTCCTGGTCAGATTAGTTGTAAGACTGCAAGTGTCTTACTGGTGATGAGCTAAAGCAATTAGATGCCTGAAGCTTGTCATCTCCTTGTTAACAGGCTCCTGGGTATGCCTGCAGCCCCCTTATTTGCAGAAGACTGTAATTCAAATGACATCTGTGAGTTATTTATAGGAAACCAGTGCTGGAGCTGTAACCCATATAAAATCAGCCACTATTTTAGTTCCCTGAATGAGACACAGTCTCAAAGTCTTCCGTGCTTCAGGACACCCCTGATTTCAAATGTAGGGTCAAGACTGACCAACGTTTTTTGATTTTGTCCTTTGTCCAGCTGTATTATTCAGAAATCTTTCTACTACTCTGAGTTTAAACTCTGTTGGAGGCTCATTCCTGGGCATGCTAGGTATAAGGAACTGAAAAGAGTGCAGAAATAAGCAGGGGTCGGGGTGCAGCCCCAGGACCTCGTGAGCAGAGAGCTGCTGGCCAGCCTTGCAGAGCGAATGGTTCTCAGAGTATGTTCACACTCAGAACTCATAAGAAAAGCACTCGGATACCAGGAAGGAAATTCAGGAGCATATCTGCTCAGTCAGCTGCAGAGGTGGAAATGCTGGGTAGCAGCAACATTAACTGTGAGAAAGGAGCTGCATCTGCCCTGTCACTCATAAGCAGACACATTTTCTCTGCTTGTTGAATTCATCCACTGGTGTAGCTACTCTGTGGCTCGTGCTGCTCCTTCTGTCTCCACAGCAGCACCAAATCTTCCTTTCCTCCTGTAACATACAGGAATAAATCACCCCAGTTCAGCTTGTCTAGTCCAGTGTGATGCCTCTTGGTTAAGCCTACAGAATAAATATGGCAAATTTGGTTACTTTTATTTATCACATTCCCTGTTCATAACTTTCCCTTCAATCCCATTCTATCTCCCTTTCCCCCCTGAAAATTACCTGGAAAAAATTAGTCTTCTAGTCAGAGACAGATGTTTGAGTTGAACAAATTTAATTAGTGCATAGAACTAAAAATTAGAATTGTGTCAGCCCCTTGGTCTTAATATGTATTAAAAGTACTATTTAAGAAAAGGTGTAATTTACTTTGTAGCGTAAAATTGATCAGATCAATGCATATCAAAATGATGTACAGATGCTGAGATTATGGTAATTAATTAATCACCTAAATGTATGTTTAAAGTGATGCTTGACAGAGAAGAGCCAAGAAGTTCAGTATTAATGATTAATCCACACAAAAGTGAATTTATTTTGGCATAATTTCTGTAGATCTTTCATAATTCTTTAGAAATACTAATAAAACAAATATGTTTTTACTCTGGAAAATAACCTTAAAAGCATATTGGGATCCATTTATATTATGGCTCAGTTATCTCTAGGATAAATGTGTTTCTGTTATGCACAGGAAGATGCCAGATTGACACATCCATTCAGGAATGCCAAGCCATGTTCACCCTGACTGCTATATTGCTTCCAGTGAGAGGTTCTGTCACCAGATCTTAATTAAGTCTACTGTTGATAAAGTTCAAACCAGATTAAACACAACCCATTCTTCATTGCTACAGTCATTCTTCAGTGACAGCAGGAATCAGAAGTAGAACTGGTTCCTACTTATAGGTAGAAACTACTCGTATCTTGATATTGCAAAGTGTTTAGGCTGTTGTGATCACCTCTGAAAACATCAATTAACCAGTGTTATCAATTTATCCTTTCTCATACTCGTGCAAGTTAGAATTCATATATTTATTTGATTCATTCATGTGTTCATATGCCTATATATTTGCTAGGAGTCTTACCTTGTACTCTAGCCAACGCATTGGATGGAGTCCAGAAACCAACTTCAAGTCTGGAAACTAACTTCACTCCAAAGTAGACGTATATAATGAGTTGCTGAATAGCTTTCTAGTCCTAACTGACATAATTTAATGTAATATATATATGATATATTCTGTAGTGAGAGCTGAGACACCTGGTTCACATATAGAAAAGCACATCTCAGCACTTAAGTCAAAGCATCCCAGTGTGCATGTTCAATATCACAGAATCATAGAATAGTTTGGGCTGGAAGGTGCAATAAAGATCATCTTGTTCCATGTCCCTACCACAGGCAGGGACACCTTCCACTAGACCAGGTTGCTCCAAGCCCTGTCCAGTCTGACCTTGAACACTTCCAGGGATGGGGCATCCACAACTTCTCTGGGAAACCTGTGCTGGTGCATCACCACCATCACAATTTTTTTTTCCCAGTTATATGATAATATCAGTAACATTTTCTTATCTTCAGTAAATCCTTGGTTTCTTGAATCTGAATTTGACTTATGTTTCTGTAATTATTTTCGGGGCTGGAAAGGAGAAAAGCGTGAACACACAAAATATTTCTTCGGTGAGCACATGACAAGCATATGAGAATAAGCTAAAAGAACTCAGATAAGTTCAGGAAAAAAGAAAAAAACCACAAATGAAAACAGAACCAACAATAAATAACCAAAACAAACAAACAAACAAACAAAAACAAGCAAAAAAACCCCAATTCAAAATCCCAAATACAAAAATTTTAAAGCCAAAGCATCTAACTAGGAACTTCTCACCATTTAAACTCGTAGACTATATAACTATTTAAGTTTTGATAAACGATTTTACTCTCTTTCCATCTACTCGTGTAACGTCTGTGGAGGAAAAAGGGTGAAGGAGTCATTGGGTCAGGCAGATACAGATGTTTAACCTCCAGCACCAAAATTCCACTCCATTAACTCCTCTGAAAAGCCCCTGTCACCAAATGTGCACTGCAGCCAACAAATGGCAGTGGTACATGACTGCTATGATAATAATATGAATATTTATGTTCTGGATGACAGGACAGTGGTTTGGAAATCTAGAAGCCTTGGAACTGCCTTCCCAGTTTTCCTGCCAGACAACTGTGAACACTTCAAAAGTCATTCCATACTCTGAAAGCAGCTGTTTTCCTGGCTTCAAAAGACTTTCCTTTTCTTTTTTGTTTTGCTATACACAGAAAAGGGTCTTCATCTCACAGGACCTCCACAATATGCCATAATATAAATGACATTAATCACATCTTTTCCCTTGCTTAACCTGGTTATGTGTATGGGCAAAGCATCTCATTTGATGAGACCATTTTGAAAATGAGAGTTATCTTCTGAATTGCTTTCAGCTGATGATTTCAATCCATTTTATGGTCACCTAATGACAAAAAAGTGAGCTTCATTTACAGACCAGAACTGTTTTGAATTTGGACTAATACAACTAGCATATGAACATTAATTTCCAAAATATTTGTAGTCAGTGGCAGACCTGGTGTGGCCAGTGTAGTGGGAATTAACATATTGTCCATAGAACTGTTAAAATTCAAGAGATCCATAAAAGATTTGACATGGTAATACTGAAAATATCCAACTATACCTTTTCAAAAGGCATTTCTAGATTTTAATATGTACAATCTGAGTAAACTGATGAGAAATTCAATGTTTAATTTTACTATAATGCTTCTGTTTATTTGGCTCTGCATCTTAGTAAGATCTCATAAATCACTTGGATATAATTAAAAAATGTCCCAGCAGAGACAAATGGTGTATAAAACACTTCAAATTGTCATGCAAAAACAACTCCAAGCTTTCTGTGATAACTTCCTTCCCTCATCTGATGTTAAGCCTTTGTGCAGACAGTGAGCACCCAAGCACCAGCAGTGACTTGCCTCTGTTTTGAACATCAGATCTCACTTCTCCAGCCAACACTGCTGATAACAGCCCAGATAGAGTCAAATTTTAGGCTTCCTGTTCCAGATGCAGAAACAAATCCAAGATGGGATGAGCTTGGCCCTCATGATGGAGAAAAGTAGGAGCTGCTGCACTGAGTGAGAATAGAGATCTGAGCAAAAGGTGCATTTGGAGTCCAAATGTTGGAGCTTATGATCAGAACATGGGATCCAAGGATAAATGGGAACAAAGCTGGCCAAAGTTGAGAAGAGGAGCTGCAACACACATATGCTTTTGCATGTGGGTTCATGAGCATCAACATGCAGCAGAGCACATCTCCTCTGAAGTAATTTTTGTAATTTGGGCTGAGTTGTTTAGTAAAACCAACCAAAGAAACAAAAAAACCCAGGCAAAAGCAAAGACCTTGAATGCATCATTCAGGCAGTGCAGGGCCTAGACAATGCATAAGTTCTTTACTCATTATTTCTGAAAAATTTGTGGCTGCCCTCTTACCAGCTTATGCTGATTGTCTTCCAAAATTAGAGATATTCCTGGTTGTTTAGCATAGAAAGGAAAAGACAGCGTTAAAGTCTAAGTGATGAAATAGCAGACAAAGTTGATGCCAGGGGCAGGCTGGTGTAAGTCTCCCCTATAATTATAAAATTATACAAAGGATAACTTCCTAATTTGGCACTGATTATTTTTTGACTTCATAAAACTACAGGGATAATTCATTCATTGCCCTTTTCTGCTCCCTTTAATTAGGTATTTTCAAGAAATCCCTTCTTCAGCATCAAAGTTGTCATGAAGCAGGGGTAAGACAAGCTTTTTTTTCTCATAATTATTTTAGATAATAATAGCAGGATATCGAAAATATTTCCTCAGTGGGGGAAAACTTTCTGCAGCTTCAGAGTACCCCAGCCTATATGCTGCATAAGGGTAAAGTTAAAGTAAAATGATGTCCCTACATGTTTCACTCGATCCAAGAGCAAGACATGACATAATTCTTCTTGGTTGCCTTAATGCCTCTCGCACAGTGGTGTCCTACAGGATCTCTGGCACAATAGGACTGGTAGTCCTGAGCACAATTACTTGCTACATCCCAAACCTAGTCCCAGATCTCCTTCTTGTTGTAATGGTGCTTTATACGCCACATTCTGGGAACTACTGAGGGGGTAGTTGCTAATTAACACAGTGAAAGAAATATTTGGGTTCAGACAAATGAATCAAAAGTATTAGCTATGGGTAGATAATGTGCTTCTTGATACTTTAGCTGTCTATTTTTTTAACAGGAAGTACGTACTGAATAAATTGAATAAACAGCACCTGAAGCAGAAATGGAGAAATCCCCACTCCAGGATGGGACCCCAAGAGATTTTGATTCACTTGAGCTTTTTGCTTTTAAAGTCTTGCACATCTTTCTGCGCCCTTTATAAATGAAGGTGTCACCTCCTCCTCCTCCTCCTCCTCTTCCTCCTCCTCTTGGTATTTTGAAGAAAAATGCCTATCACCAGCTCTGCTTTACAGTGAAAAAAATCAATGTTCTTATTCTGAGTGTGCTCATCACATTGGGTCCCCAAGGGATGTGTGATACAGGAAAGATTTGCTGATGTGTCCTGGACAGAGCTGGCAGTCAGACATTGAGCCCTGCCAAAGTGGTGGCAGCTTTGGAGACAGCACAGAGACTACCAGGCATGCTGGGAATTATTTAGTGAAGACATAGACCCCAACAGATTTTCAAAAATCTAAATATTTATGGAGACTTACTGATTCTGTGCAGGTGACCTGAGAACAAAGTGATCCAGTGAATGACTGAAAACTAATGACCTGGGAGTCACACCTGGGTATTCTGAGCATCCAATTTAGTGCTTAATCACAAGCACTTTCACAGATCAAGTGGGACTTAAGGTTTGCACTTGCACTGCCAAATTGCAGGTCTCCCCTCTTTTAACTTGACGCATGTCTAATAAAGAAATGCATGTGAAGAATCAGATTGATGCTCGAGTGTGTGCTCTTTTTTATTGATGTTAATTTTCAGTTTCATTCTAATTTGTTTCATTGGATGTTTGGAAAAAAAACTGTTTCTGAGGCATTGGTTGCAGTCATCCCTCTATTGCCATGCTCAGTGACAGTAGGGAGAGTACAGCCAGAAGCAGAGAGGAACATTTGGGATCCTCAAGTAAAGGGGAAAAAAGTCAAAATTCTAAAAAATTATCAGAGTTACCAAAACATCTCTATCCTGAGCAAATAAATTAAAAATAATTTAATGACTTTTTAAAAAAAATATTATATTTATCTGCCTTCTTTTTAATGCACTTTGGGTTTAAAGGAAATGTTTTAAACATTGTTGAATGTCGACACTGAAAGATGAAAGTTGGCACTGAAGATGGCACTGAAAGAGGAAGAGCAGTGCTGATATTTGCTTCCTTTCTTTTTTTTTTAATATTATCAATTATTTCAGTGGAAAAATGCCTTCTTGAGTGTTCACCACTAGTCCTGTTTGTAATATTAAGACTAGAGGAAATGTTGTCACAAATCAAAGTGTCAGAAATGTTGGATGGGATTATAGAGAGGAATAATTAACTCAGGTATTTACATCAGTTTGCAATGCTCCACAGTATGCAAGAGCACAGTGCCATTATGATTATTCCTAGGAACAACACAACATTTTCAAATACAAACAAGTTCCCCAAAGGCTTCAAAGTTCTGAAATTCAAAGTCAGTGAGTAAGCATGCAAAAGCATAGCTGAAGGCAACAAGCACTGTGAATTTACAGAACATAGTCTGATTTTCTTATTTTTACTTTCAAATGTTGACCAGACTAAATCATTATGGTTCTCCTCATTTTCAGCATTTTATAATTAAAAGAATGAGTTCCAAAATGCTTTCAAATTATTAATCTAGGCTTTGGTTAAACATTAAATTGTACATATTTATTTATAAATACTTGATGGGGGAAGGGTAAAGAAAACCCCAGAGTAACTCTACATTTCAAAGAAAACATACACAAAATAAAGCTCTATTATTTTGCTGATAAGTTTGTTCTACAGAATAGCATGGTCTTCATTACAAGGTAGTCAAGAGTCATAATTAGACTCTACTGAATAAGAAAAATGCAGAAAGAAATTACTGTCCTTTTTCTTAGGATCTCAGAGAAGCTCAGACTCAAATATTAGTTATTCTGCTGCAAATTAGAAGCACACTAATCACATCAGTGGAACTGAAAATAAAATTGGGCCTACATGTGTTAGTCCACTGCTAATAATGCCACACTATAAAGCCCAAGCGCTTTTCCTGGTAACTGTCCCGATGTAAAACCAGCTGCCCTTTGTACAGTGGGACTAATGAGACCTGATTTTCTGCAATTTGAGGTCCTGCCTCTCTACACTTCTCCACATCAAAATATGGTGTAGAGCCATTGTAGTATAACTTCTTTCCTGTGGTAGCACCAAGGTCCCCACGCACCCCAAGTCCTCCAACCCTCTCCAAGCAAGGACCACTCATGCTGGGTTGCTGCTACTGTCCCATCCCTCATTAACTCAACTCGTTGGACAGACAATGAGAACTGCTGAATTTGTACTTTTGCTGAAAATAAGCCTTCTTCTGTCTTTGTCTGTGGAATTTCATATATTGAGACACCACCATCTTGTCAAATTGGCCAGTGGCTTTTAAAGTCATTAGAGAAGTACAGAAAGCAGGGAAGTTCTAAAAGTCCTGTATCTTGGGTTAATCAGACTTTGAGTCATAGAACTTCATCAGCTTTTCAACACATTCTGCCATCCTTGCCCACGTCAGGAGGTTTGGAGCTAGATGATCTTTAAGGTCCCTTTCAACCCAAATTATTCCATAATTATATTATTTCTACGATTTTAAATTTAGAAATCCCTGACTACAAATCATAGTTTTAATTTATCTAGGAAGGTTCTCTAGAATCATCTCTCATTAGTTTATAAATATCACTATGAAACTACTGGCTTGGATGACACTGAGAACTGAAATATAGATCTCTGCAGTTTCAGTAAAGATTGTTTTGTAGGTGTGCTTTTTTTATTATTATTTATTTATTTTAATTTTTTAATTACAAATCCCTAGGCAAACCAATGAAATTTGAGCAATCTAGTCTGGGTTATGATGTTGCATTCATAATTTTATTCTTTTCCTGGGTTGACCATACCAAAAAAACCTGAGGAGGAGAGGACTTATGCCTTACAGTGAGCTCCCACCACAGACCACTTTGTCAGTGAATCTCCAGCTAAGGACAGGGTTAAACTCACATTCCAAGAAAATATAACATTTTCTTAGTCAAGTTCAAGGGATATGACCTGAAATGTGCCCCAGATTGGAGCAGAATCACAACTGCTGTCGTATGGAAAGAAAGTGATATATTCCCCCAGAAGGCAGGGGGATTAAAGATGATCTTTAAGGTCCCTTCGAACCCAAACCATTCTATGATTCTATGATTCTCTAATTTATAAGCTGTGAGAAACTAACATGCAAACTGGAACTCTTAACTTTCAGGGAAATTTCTGAGAAACTTTCTGATTACTTCAACTCTGATTATGAAAATCACACATATATTAATTGAAATGAGTTAATTAACAATTTGTCTTAGGAAGAAAATTAACAATAATTTATTAAATGCTCGTTCATCGAGAATCACAGAAAATATTTTAAATTTAGAATAAGTAAATTTGAAAAAAATTCCTGTACAGCTATTAAGAAGTTCTAAGGTTTTTGCCAGAACAAAAATTTTAATAATTCAGTGTTAAACTTTGTCTCACCAGAAACCACTATAGAAATTATTATTATTTTCTAGTACTTTTTACAAGACCTTCTAATGTGTTAAAATTTTTTCTTTAACGGTGTGTTAACCTAGAATGAGGAAACTCTGAAAACAACTCTTTGATTTGTATAACAAACAACCTGACCTTTGCAAATCTACAAAGTATAAATTAGCCTCGTTTTTCAAAGGTAGCATAGTAACACTTCTATAAGGTTTGGTATCCACTATCTAATTCCATCACATATCCCCTAATCTAGTAATTTTGGGGTATCCACTGGGTGTGTAAGCAAGTGTTTATTGAAGACACTTGTTTTCCTATTTTACTTTTTTCTGTCTCTGACAGTAAAAATTTGCCAAGCATCTCATTGCATTTTAGGTGATTATTTTCTTAAATTTCAACTGACATCTCTTTAGAGTAATTTCTCTCCTGTTATCTAAATGAATAAAACACCAAAAAAGATGGTTGTCTTTGAGTGAATCTTTTCAGTTATTTTGATTCTGAGAAACCAAGTGGAATTTTCAAATCCATCTTTTTTCCATTTAAAAATATATATAGCTACAATAAAAAGATATTAGAGTTCTGTTGTTTGGGTTTTTTTAATTGAACTTTGGCCACAAGGATGGAATTCATTGCACTAAACTTTAGGCATTTAAAAATTAGACACCAACTTCTGAACTACTCAACATAGGCAGGATGTTAATTCGCAGTCAATGAAAGGAAAAGATGCTTCTAAGGGTCATTCTTGTGACCTGAGTTACCTGGTTTAGGCTGAAATGTCTCTTGGATGCCTATTCCTCTCCACTGACTGCAAAGAGAATTGCTCATTCTTTTAAAAACTAGATTACTCCTATATCTTGTCACCCAGATATGTCTTTAAAAAAAAATTACCTCCCTGGCCCAGCTATTTCAACTTTCAGTGTGGGAATTTTGAAAGTTCTGGTTGACTTCACAACGATGATGGTAGAAAATCTCCTGCTAATTTCAGCAGAGAAATATCTGGACAAGACTATTTTTGAAACCAAGTAATTTATGCTTTCATCTGCATATAACTGATGTGGGGTTTTTCTTTCTATTTAATTGGGAATTATTTGTGAAAATTGAGTTACTTAAAATATAAAAATATTGTAAAATTCACTGTTTGTATTTTGATTCAATTTTTCCTTCCCACTTCTACAGATGAAAACATACCTAAGCAGACACTTAGGTGTTCATAGAAAATCAGTGAACACTTAGCTGGCTGGATTCTCCACTGATCAATGAACTGAGCTGATCCCACATTTAAAATGCTCTCTATACAGAATGATGGCATCGAAGTGAAAGACGGTAGATTTAGGTGGAACATAAGGAGGAAATACTTCACAATGAGGGGAATGAAACCATGGAACAGCTTGTTCAGAGAAGTTGTGGCTTATTCCTCATCGGTCAAGGTCAAACTGGATGGGGCTTGAGCAACCTGATGTAGTGAAAAGTGTCCCTGCTCATGGACAGGGGCTTGGAGTAGATGATATTTTTATTGTCCTTTCTAAATCAAACCTTTCTGTGATTCTGTAATTCTGTGAACTCTTTTGACATTCGTCAGATGAGGATGTTTCACTCTAAACATTTTGGAAAACCCACAGTCCCGAAGGACAGTGGCACCGTGCTTACCTCACTGTATCCAAACCTGCAAGCACCACAAGTCAAGGTGCATTCTCGGGTGAGGTCCCACAATGCCACATATGAACACTACAGAAGCAGTTGTGAAGTTATCCTACTACAAATATGGGGGTATTTTCCTTTTTTAAAATTTGGATTTAAGAGCCATGGATATTGCAAAGTTTTTCAAAGAGGTATAATGAACTGTGGCCATCCAACCCACTGAAACATGCAGGTGCCAGCATTAGATTAAATTAACTCTGCCTCGTTCCAGTCTTTCTTAAAAAGCTTAAGGGATATTAAGAAAGCAGTGAAACTCATGCTACCCTCAAATAAAATTTCTCAAAATTGGTGCATAAGCAGGTCTTCAGCATGGTTAGGCAGTACTGTCCTCCACTTTTTCTACTGCTTGTGTTCTCCTCACCTCAGCATGGGAAAGCATTTGAGGCATCAAACATATCGTTACCTCTTGTCACCACATTGATCACTCATTTTTTCACCAAATATTCACTTGAGGTTCCTTCAGTTCATTTCCCCAAACTGCATTTGTGTAATGCCTGAGTAATAAAAGTCAGCAGAATGAGTAGATGGAATTTCATCCTTTTGCATTATCATCGCAAAAGACATTACTATTCCCTTATCAAAAATATCTATCAACCTAATTACATGCCTTTTCTTCACAAGGTTTTAAAATAGGATACCTAAGTATGATAGGCAATGCAGAGTTATTATTTAATGACCATAGGGAAGATACATTTTGATTCATTTTCTTACGTGTTAAAAATTTATGACAAACATAAAACCCTGTTATAGCAGTTAGATCATTTGTAATGGTCATAATTTTATTTAAATCATATATAGATAAAACATTATGTACATTATAAAGCATTATGCCATTCTGAACCACTTGGGGAGACAGTCTGATAGTCTGGAAATAAAGAAAGTGGTAAGAAAAATCTTAACTGAAAAATATGTGTTCTCTGAAACCTGGCACCTAAAACATTATTTTGGGGTTTTTAGCCTTTTTTAAGGTATTTTTTCTACCAATTTTAATCATCTCTTTGGTAATATCTACTTTATCCCAGTTTAGTTGAAGAGTTTTAATGCTGATTTTGCCATTGGCCTTGTAATATGATCTTGCTGAATCTGATTCTTTCCTCACCAGTTTTATTTGGTCCTTTATGATTTAAAAAATCTCCCTCTCTCACTATTTAACACTGAAGAAGCAAACAAAGACTGTAAGCAATGGAAAAAAAAATAAACAGGGAAAGATTTTTTGAGAACATACATCATCTGAGAACAACACATCTAATTCGCTCCAGAAAAGAGGACAATTTTTACATTAAACTGAAATTGCAACACCCTTATCCATTTTGTGGGCATCCTAACAAATTTTAAACCATACCCAGATGGTTTCTTTTCCATTGGAAATTATGTGAATAAATTCTCCTCTGTTGCAAAAGTTGGTCCAGCGTAGTAAAAGGAAAAGTCTGAAAAATGCAGGAAAGAGCAAAAGACATTTATCCTGGAATTCACCCACAAGTTTGGGTCCCCCTCCAAAATCCAGTTTAATAGCTCAGTACTGGTTAAATCATTGATACTAATGTCTGCTCTTTTCTTAGAGAATTGTAGTTCCAATTTATTTTTTTTTACTTAGTGATTATTCAACATGAAAGTACAGCAGAGGATGCAGAGGAATTTCCAAATTTTCTTCTCGAAATACTTTAATTTCTACTTTAAAATAACCATTTTTCACTGTATTTGAAAGGAGAATAAACACACACAATAAAATGTTTTATAAACAGTTTTCAGGATTTATAGGGGAGTTATCTCCCTATAAAAATTGATTCCTCTGTTTCAGCAAATTAGAATTTGGTCCTTTATGGTTTAAAAGATCTCCTTCTCTCAAAGCCTCTTGCAAAAACTAGGCTTTAGTTTCTAAGCCCTGACTGATATAAAATGGTGGAACAAGATGACTTTGTGTAGCCATGAACATCTTCATCAGCTGAGGATCAGTCCCATATTTTTAATATTTTGAAATATACTCCCTGAAATCTTTGACAATGTTTTCCCATTGGAAACGTCTGCTAGTTATCAGTGCAAGAAGCTGGAAGAAGTTTTTAGAGTGAAAGAAATATCAGTTGTATTAAGGGCAGGAACCAACGGATCCTAATGGGAAGTAGTTTGAATGGGTCATAAATTGACAATTTCCATATTTTCATGAATGCACACATGTGTAGGCAAGTAAGAACTTGGGCTACCTAATTCTGACTTGGAGAAAGTATTGTCTTTCCTTATAGATTTTATAGGGAAGTTTTGTCATGCCATGGAAACTGGAATGGTGACCCTATTGAAAAAAATTTCTTCATCTATAAGTCATGGATTTTTCTATCACATTTAGAATCAGGCAACTGCAAATTTGCTTCATATTTATGAGAGAAATAATAAGCTTTGCAATATATCCTAAAAAGTCTTTCTCTTTTTTTTTCTTTTTTTTTATTGTAAGAGACAAAAGAAGTGAGGTACAGGTGATGTATGATTCTGTGTTATAAAAGTAAATTATCACTGAAGTTTTCTCCCAACTTCCCTTATTTTCTAGAGTAATACAAAAACATACCCTTCACTTGCTACATTCTTCTGCTAGATAATATTTTGCAAGTGAAGGATTTTTTTTTTCTTTAGGGATTACTCCAAAATGAATGTTTGGGATAGTTTTCCTTCTTTATATCTCTATTATTCTATCCCAAGTTTCCTTAGGGAACCCTGAAACTCTAATAGTTAGATGTTTTATCTAAGACAGATGACAGGGTTACTTGTCTGTGACTCATGAAAGATTTTTTGTGCTACGGCTGAAATTTACTTTGAGGATAATTTTTTTTATATATTTCAGCATAAATTATATGGAATTACCTGAAATAACTCTGACAAGTATGAGCTTGTATAACTAGCAATAACAGGAAAAAATTATCAGGAAGTTACTTACATTTGCAATACTTTTCTGCAATATATATGAGTCAAGTACCTATATTGCTTGTTTCATTGCCATCAATATTAATTACAGCAATAAAAATGACTCCATTATTGCTGTCCTGAAAAGATGTTAATGATGTGGTCATCACTGAAATAGCTAAATTGGCTAATGTGATGGCACAATAAATTCAGAGTATAATTGGGCTGATTCTCTTTCCTCTGACATCTGTGTAAATTAGGAGCTCCCAAAGCATAAAACTCACGTAAATGAGCAAAGATTCAGATCTTTGCTTTATAGCTGTGGAGACCTGTTTGTAACACTTAGGTAATTTTAGTTAGTCACTCTGCACTTTTGTGCTGCATTAACTGGCATTTATATTCCACAGACATACCACCTGCATCTCAGCCTCTTCAATGCCTAAATTACTATTGTATTAATATTCTTACATCAGTTACATGTTCCAGCAATTCACCAGAAATTGTTTCATGTTGAATAAATATAATCATAGGAAAACTACATTTATATATTGCATATATGTATAGTTGTAAAAAAAAAAAATCTTTAAACTAAATTCAGGCTTAAAAAGTCAGTCCTTCAAAGCTTAGGGAAAAAAAATCATCTGCTTGCCCCTCCTGTCTCTTTTGTTTTAAGTACATGACTGTTTTTCTACGAGGTCCCATCCTCATTTAGAGAACAGAGTGGACAGTCAGCTACTGATGAACAGCAAGACAATACTTTGGTTTTTTGATTTCATTCAATCTTCTCAAGCTTCATTTACTGTAAAATATTCAGACTTTGCTCCAAAGACAGAATGATTGATTTCTTCCCGGTGTTTCCACACTGCCTCTCTTTTGTAACATCCATGGGTTTCGCAAAGATTATTGAATTTTTGTGCATAGCACTTCTGTTAGACAAAGAGTTTATACTATTCAGAGAAGGAGAAGGAGAGGCAAGGGTTGACCTGGTTTTACCTCACTTAGTTTAGTTGCATAACTCTGGTACCTAAGTCAACAGCCTAATAATTTCAGATTTGATCTGTTGACAGTTAAAGGAAGCAAGATCTTTGCAGAACAGCACAGATTTTGACTGGGTACCTCTCTGTTTCAGCTACTAAAGGAGCAAAAGGAAACTGTGATTCTAACTTATACTGCTGAAAATTCACAGGGATAGATTAAGGTTCCCATTTACCAGGGAGTTATGCAAGGCTTATTTTTTTCTGGTAATGAAAAAAAAAAAAGGTCACTATAAAGTGCATCTGTTTCCATCATTTTATTGTTTTCTTGAAAGAATGAGTCTGATAATCAATATTACTTGTGAACTCTCTGATTTCTTCAAAGCAGATGACCTGCAGACCCTGTACCTAGCACCCACAAAGTGTGAAACACATATTTAATAGCCAACAGCAGGAATTTCGTTTTAAACAGTGTGCCTAAGAACATGGAATGTGTCCTGCAGAAGTAACCCTGGGCTTGGGTCCTCTGCAGAGAGATTTCAACTGCCTCTGTCAGTTGAGATCTCCTCTCTAACATGATTTAGATATTCAAATTTTTGCTAAAAATAAAAAAAAAAAATCTAACAGATCATAAAACTGAACAACCTTCACTTATCCCCAGAGTCTGGCCCGTTTCTGGACCCCGGCACAGAAGAAATTGAAATGGAGAATTCAGCCTCTAACATGAAGTAGCTGAAATACTTTGGCACTTTGCAGTTTTTCACTACTTTGACGCCCCTTGTCAAAACATTAAGGGGGATGTAGAGCAGCAGCATGTCATTATGTAACATTTTTACACATCATATTTATAAAGAGTCAAACACATTTTATTCTTGATCTAGAACTTCGCTAATTAGATGCCACTGACAGTTTGACTGCAGACTTCGAGTCTGAACACTGTCATGCTGTTCCCGGCTGGCATTTATAGCTGGCTGGTCCATGGAAGCTTGGGCCATTCTGCTCAGGTTTTCAAGGCGAGACAGAAGCATTGAAACTTTTCACCACTTGTTCATCATCTCTCGCTTGTTAATTAATGTCTGCACAGTGCTTTGAGCGTGTGCTGTCAGAATTCTGTCTTTTATTTCGCTGGCAAAAAAGGGCTGGAAAACACAGTCGTGGACGCCCTGCAAACAACTCAACCGTCCTAGATGGGAAACAGAAAAGCCAGAGATCAAATCACCTGAGAGTACAACCATTTGAAAAGTGCATTTATCATAGAATTAACATGCCAATACAAGCTATTGCTCTTGTGATTTTAGGTTAAATAGATTTTTGTCATTTAGCTAGTTCAGGTTTAGAGAAAGTGCTATAATACAGAGCTCAGAAGCCAGTGTAAAGCCATCCCCAGGTAATGGTCAAGTTAATGAACTTCTGAGGTAAAGGTACATAAAGGCAGATCTTAGTTTCCCTCCTAGATGTTGCAGTTTTGTCTGGATCCCATCCCAGAACATCCTACTGGTAGCTGGATTTTGTGATATACCTCGTTCAGCTCTGACTGTGTTGTTAAATGGTCCATGTCCTGACCATCTTCCTGAGCTATGTACTAGTCAACCCCACATTGCAGACACTTTGGGGATTCACCAGGTCCATTACAGCTGTTATTGGAGGCATCCATTGTACTTGCATTTTTCAAATTCATAATCTTTGTAGATTACCAGTTTTATGTACAGACTAAAGGACACATTTACACAAAAGGATCAGGTCCCCCTTTGATGATATTAAACAGGAATTAATCTGCCTAAAACCCCAGTTCATCATATCTCCTTTCCAGAACTACATGCCCCTAAATTCACTATGCATTTTCTATTGAAATTTTCCTGGATGCAAAAAATCAGGCACAGTAATGTAGGGAAATGGGTGCTTTCTAGCTAAAATACGACTGCAATGCAGATTAGGAGAGGTAAGAAAGCTAGGAGTGACAATAACAGGGAAAACTCTATGACACTAATTCCTACCTTCCCTGTTTATTATCTACTCACAATGATAACTGTATCTACTGCATTCCCTAAGTTATATGGTCATCTGTAGATGCTAAAACCTCTTGCAACTGTTTAGTTCATCAGTTATCTAAAACTTCTGCTGTCAAGGCTCAGTGAAAACAAAGGTAAAAGGATTTATCCACTTCTGCTGATTTCAAAGTAATAAATAGTGCCTCATGCTTCTTTCTACCAGTCAGGGAACTCATGAAACTTCTGAAATGGTCTACCATTTATTTAATGTTTAAATACACAATTATTTGCTAAACTTAGAGGCAAACATAAAGAAACATGGTCAGAATTTGTTATTTAGAGAAACTTATCAAAGTCATGGAAACATATTTACAAGCAAAGAGTGCTTTTAAAGGTAGAGAGTTTGGTTTGTTTTTCAGTATGAATTGCTCCATGTCCCCAGACCATAGGATTATATTGAGAGATCAAGATTATCTAATATTTATGAATAACTGGATGGTTTTTTTGGAGAGTAAAATCATGGCTTTATATAAAGGTAAACTTTACCTTTATCAGCTCAGCAGTCTTAATCTTGGTCTCATTTGAAGAGCTGTGAAAAAAAGGGAAGTGTGTGTGGGGAAAATGTGGGCATAATTAGACAGCAAAAACTCAGACTCTTAGTTTTATTCTCCTTAGTCTTTGGAAGTAAAAATTACTTTACATTTGCTCACAATAAAACAAAATCTTTCTCAGCTGTGAAATTCTCCCCATAGAAATCTTACATAGCACTAGTAAAGAATGCTGTGGTAATGACAATGACACATTAGAGCTTGGTTTGAATGCCTGCTGTGCTTTGTGCATGATGCAGAATTCAGTGGACAGCGATAGGAAGGGGGGGAAGAGGAGTGTTTGTGTTCAGATTATATAATCCACTCATCCTTGTTGTTTCCATTCCAGGCATTTTGTCCAAAGATGTTCTGCGTCTCATAAAGTGCATTCAGCCTTATCTGGAGCTCAGAAGCCTAAGGCTTTGTTACAATAGTTATTTATAACTTAACTATAAAAAAAAATGATAGCTGAACAGGAAAACACTTCTTCAGTCATAAATAAATAGCTCATTTGTACCTAGAGAGGAGAAGAATAGCTTTCAGAGAGCTTTCACTTCAATTGCAGAATCATGACTTCCAGGTAGAAACGATTGGAAGAAGGCTCTCTAAAACTAGATTCGTGCCATTTGTTGTTAAAAGCACATTGCTAAGATTTCCAAAATTATTCTGGGATTTGAATACCTTTGTGGGTTTTTAGGTGTCCCACTTGGAATGAATCTGAAAGGAGCCCTTAAAAATACTAAGCATTTCCAGCCCCCTGAAAGCCAGACATCCCTGTCAACCATCTAGAAAGGGAAGAACAGAAAATTCTTGCCTAGGAGAAAATGAGTGGCAGTTGCAGATGGAGAAGCATATTCATGTGGGATAATTTAGGCCTTTGAAATACAATGGAGGTAAAGAAAAGAAATCTTGAAAAGTTTCCTATGAATTATCCAAGTAACAATTTGTGACCTGTTGTAAATATTGATTTTGTCCTCAGAAGAGGATTTCAGATAGGAGCCTAACTACTGAAACATGGAAATCAGAAACTAGGCCACGTTTATGGTGATACTGTTATGACTGTGTTTGATATCAGTCATACTGGTATGAAACTAAAACACTGATAAGGCTATTTCCACATATATGAAAAAGGTGTACTCAACTACAGAGAATCATGGGATGGTTTGGGCTGGAAGAGACATTAAAGATCACCTCATTCCAGCCCCCCCCCCCACCATGGGCAGGGACACCTTTCACTAGACCACGTTGCTCCAAACCCTGTCCAACCTGTCCTGGAACACTTCCAGGGATGGGACATTCACACATCCTATGAGTGTAATCATTTCAATTATATACAACACATATATACAATACAGTAACATAGTTGAAATGCTGAAGTTTTGTGTGTTTACAAAACCTTACATATTAGCTTCAGACAGAGAGAAAACCTACTCAAAGGAGTTTAACTTTCAAAAACCAGGATAAAACCCTCAATTGTGTTCTCCCTGTCATGAGCAAGTTTTGCAAAGGTGTTTTTCCCTTTCATTTCAGCAGAATTCTTTGGGGTTTAAGGGGCAAAAGACAAATATAAGAATCACAGTCCATACAGTGACATTGAATTTAAACCACACTGAAGTTTTTTTACTACATTTTGGTAGAGGCTGGTTTTGTGCTAACTGACCTCCATGTTACACTTGAGCATTTCCAAACCTCTCAAATAAACAGTGATATTTTCTCTCTCTTTTTCTATTATTAAGACAGGAGAACACACCACCAATTTCCCCAGCATGAAAGATTTCTAAGCAGTAGCAGAGAAACTGCCTGAACTCTCCAAAGCTCATGCTGAAATGCAGCATTTCTCTACTCTTGAATTCCTTTCAGTAGGTGTTGAAACCTTTTATAGTAAATTGCATTTTACATGTTAGGAACTTCAAAAGAAGGTGTTAATATAACTGAGACATGATAAGTTTGACAGTTGGTGCCATTATATGAGTTTCACTCAGCAGCTTTCTGAAGCAAAAATAATTAAAAAATATGTTTTCCTAAGGAAAGGAAGCTTATGCCTTTAATGATGAAGTATCTTCTTAATAACCTGCTCTAATCCACAAAGTCCTTGTCCAGGTTGCAATATTCAACATTTTAAAGTGAATTACAGGTAACTATTCTGGATCTCATAGTTCTGATATTATTTTTGAAGCAATAGGATTGTATTTTGTGGTTACACATTCTCCCTTATATTTGTATTAAATTACAGATAGGGAAATACTTTACAGTTAATTAGACACTTTAGATCTCATTGTCCTTCAGTGTGCATCAATAAGCTGGGGTCTTGTCCCAGATTACCACTTTTACCAAGATTTTTCAAAGATCAAGCCAAATAAGAAAGGAAGGCCTGGGTTTACCATGAACAAAGCTGCCAGCAATATTTTTTGGAGAGCCTGGGAACAGGAGGCACTTTGAGCACCAATTAGTTGATTCATTTCCTTCTGGAATATTAGGATTCAGACTGCTAAAAGCAGTAAGAAGATTTTTTTTTTTTGGTCTGTGTAAGGTCTATGAGGACAAGCCCTCCAAAAAAATTTGTTCAACAAACCCAAATGATACTCGATATGTAAATACAAAAAGAACAGTCCTTTAGGATTGTAAATGCTAATGTAGAATCAAATAGAGGACAAATCTGACCACTAAACCCTTGGGAATATTCTTGGAATGTGTCATGTGAAACTGACTTTTTGTAAAGAGATCAGAGTTCCTTGCACCATCTCTCTATATTCCCTGCTGAACACGAATAGTGCTGCCTAATTTGCCTCTCTCTTCCTTCCAGACTTCATTTTTGTAGGCCATCCTTCTGAAAACAGCAGAAAGATGTGTAAATTCTAAATAAAAAGAAAGCCTTTTAGGCAATCATCCTATTGGAGAGGTAACATTCACTTTGCAAAAACATCAAACATGAGAGTTATTGAGAAATCAGGAAAGGACGCAGCTTTAGATCTTCTCCATAAACATTGCCTTGTGTAAACTTTTTACAGCTAAAAAAATGAAACTTCATATTTTTCAAGCCTGCTTAGCATAGCCCCAGCCTTTACAGTAATCTATTCTTCACCTAAACTCATCCTGGTGGCCCTTAGCTGTTACTCTCACCTTGAAGGTCTTATTCCTTGTTGATATGAACGAATCAGAATTTAAACCCAAATGCTTCTATAAACAGATCTCCAATTAAGTGCTGCAGGCACATCTTAGTCTGGCAATGGAAGATTTGTGTACCATACCCACCCCTGGTACCAAGGAGGATGCTATCTATTTTACGAAGTCCTTCTTTCAGCAGTCTTAATCACAAAGAGAGGAGGGATGTTATGCAAAACTGAAATTGAGGAGGGATGCAGACTTGCAGGCCCAGTATATCCCATGGAATTTGACAGCATTTCTGCAATATTTACCACTTCACCCATTTTACAATTCTACTTATCTTTCTATGTGCTTGAAGACAAATGATCCAAGCATGGTAAAGTCCAAGTTCTTAAAAAAGTGGTTCTCCATCCAGTCTGTTGTGCAAGTACTTCCACCTGACTTGGCCAGACAGTTCTGCTGCTGTAGGAATGCTCAGACTATGTCAGACCAAGCTACCCAAAATAGAGATTTGTGAACTTACAGCTTAAGAGAAATAAAAGTACTGACTTTACACATTCTCAGTTTTGCAGTAGGCAGCAAAAGAAGAGAAAGACAAATTTGGATGCCAGCATCTTAAATCAGGTCAGGCACCAGGTTGAAGGCAAGCTTGGGACAAGCAAAAAGTCCTAGAGGGATAGGTGGTGGAAAGGAGGAACATGAACTCTAGGCAGGCAGGGAGAACTGAGTGATCAGGTCTAGGACTGGTTTGTAGAGGAATATTGTGTGCAGCATGCTAAGGAATGGCTTTGTTGTGCTGCAACAGCTCTTGATGGGTTAATAACATCTGTTAATTGTTATTATTATTATTATGGCATAAACATTTTGTTCTTTGAGCCTTACCACCCTGATGCCAACATTACCAGTCATTTATTGGCTCTAAAAATGTTCACCTCAAGTATTTCAGGTTCATGAAAACTTGGGTACCTCCTCTCATTTGTAATGGTGCTTGTGTTCACAATGCAGGTCTTTCCAAATACCCCGTGGAACAGTGCACACATGACATTGTCAAGGTTTTTGTGGGTTTGAGGGTGGTCTGTAAGTAAAATCTTCATCACAGTCAGCATGACACTGCTGAACTCCTAACACACACTGTGTCTCCTGGAGTTCAGAGACATCATTCCCAGGTTCCAAGCCTGGCCCCCAAGGTCTATGGTATTGGACAGGTTGCCCAGAGAAGCTGTGGCTGCCCCATCTCTGGAAATGTTCAAGGCCAGGTCGGATGAGGTTCTGAGCAAACTGGTCTAGTGGGAGATGTCCCTGGCCACGGCAGGGGTTTTGAAACCAGATGGTCTTCAAGGTTTCTTCCAACCCAAACCATTCTATGATTCTATGACTTACTTCTGTGCTTATCATTGCATCAGTCTCCCTTCATAAACCAAACTTTTCAGAAACCATTTTCATGGCATTTTCATCAACAGCTTTCCTCTGAGAACATTTTACATTGATTCCTGTGAAGCAGTTTCACATAAGACACCTTCAGTGACTCAGTCCTCTTGAAGGAATATTCTGTTAATTCTCTTAGCTGCAAGATCTACTCTGATTGCACAGCCTCCAAACTTTTTCTTGTGTACTGGGAATTAAAGTTACCTTTCCCAGGCTTCCTATTTTCCATCAAAACTTGAAGAGAAAGGAAAGCCAGAGCACCACTGGGAGAACTTGTTCTGTCATTGCGAGAATATGACAGATTCTCAAATTACAGTGGGGATAGTTGAATCAAGGTGGGGGAAGGCCCATGTTACAACACTAGTAAATTAAAGGTACTTTTGTAGCTTTTGTATCTTACACAACCCAGCAGGAGTGACGTGAGGAGAGATGACAGGCAAGCACATGCCTCAGCTAAGGAGAGGGGAAAGAAGGTGAGGAAGCAGGAGGTGGTGATAGAGCATGAATAGCTTCACAAGGCATCCCCAGATAATCAAGTTGACAGAAGGAGTGGGAGTTTTCAGGCAAACTTTCTGCAGTCTCATTAGATTGGGAGCAGGCTGATGAGAGCTGTAAATAACAGGTGCTTTATTTATCAAGGGGGAGAGAACAGGAAAATGAAATGAAAAGAAATTATTAGGACTAAAGTTTCACTAAGAGTGTTGGAGGCTGAGCCTATGACAAGGAAGAGTGGTGCTCTACATCTTTCTGTCCCTTTGGATGTCTACAGGCTCAGAGGCAGGAGGTCTGAAGGTCTCCTACGAACACTAACCTCCTCCACCCTGCAGAGTTCTGCCATAATGTGTCCATCCTTGCAAGGAACTGTAGTTTTCCCCAGCTTCAGGACCTACAGTATTCCTTCAAGGACAGACAAGTATTGTCACACACAACCTGGGACAAATGGCATTTCATGGAGCCACTGGATCATGTGTGATGATCTTGGCTCTGTTTCCTGGAGAAAAAACTTCTGAGATGGCCCAAAGCCCCTGGCACACAGGACACCTTTGAGGGTCTAAGACACATCTCCACATGTTCAGAAAATCAATGCTTGAGCTGAGTGATAGACTGTAGAGCTTTTGTGACTCTTCTGAGAAGTCTTGATATTTCCTCTCCACCTTCAAAAAACATCAAAAACACCTCGTTCACCAAAATAACTAGTTCCACCACTCCAAGGAACAGAACATGATCTACCATCAAATTCAATTTCATAAATTGTTTTCTTGAAAAGGAGGAGATGCCTATGAAGATTTTAGCTCTATATAAATAACCAAGAAAATTCTTATTGAGTTTACAATTAAATTGTTCTCAGGGACAGTGTAACATAGGTATCCAACAATTACACATTTCCATCAATCACCAGTTTCTTTACTTTTATCATGGTATCATAATAAAAGAGTAGCACTCTTCTTTTTATTTCATATTTCCTTTCAATACAATATTAGAAAAGAACTGTTAATCTACTCTTGTCTTCATTGGTCAGAATGAGATAAACACATCTTAGAACTGCCAATGGCAACTTTATTTTTTAAGTTAATTCTGAAAGAATTTGAAACTTTCTCCACTTTTTTTCAACACTTCATGGTAATTGCTTTGCCAAGAAGTGAGGATTAATTTTGCAGGAGACACTTTGCTCAATAACAACTGGCAGACTTGCAATTAATTATATCTGAACATGATATTTGCTCATAGGACATGGTTCTCCTGAAATTCTTGAAGGTAAAGGAAAGAAACTGGAGGCTGCTTCCCATCTCAGAGGCAGGGTAAGATTGCAAAGTTGACAAGCAGTATCTAGTCTTGTCCCTATCAACATTCAGCTCCCACATCTACCAGAACTCTCAAGAAACCAAGAGTTACTACTTCATTCTGCAGCAAGTTACCACTTTGTGGCTAAACACATGGATTTTTGTTTTGCTTTGTTGAGGGAAAAAGAAATTAGAGATAACTTTTCACTCAGTGGATGTTTGATATAGACACATATACTCCTATTGATCCATTTCAAACCTCACAATAGGGAAATACTTTAAAATCCTGAAATTATTTAACTTTTTCTTTTTTTGTTATGTTACCCTTCTACACACTTGCCTGAGGGTAGCACAAGTTCACTTGCCTTTTGCAGTATGGTTTTGTCCATGCATCACAAGGTACATGGGGATGTAGTGATTCATCTCCTCTGACTTTGGATGCCTGTTGCTCAGTCGCTTTGGCTACCTGTGGCTCTCTTTGTAATCACTTCACAGACCAGAGGGCTTTAAAGGCACAATTCATTTGACCTATTTTAGACATTGGCTTTAGCATGAAATAAATTGCACTTGAGAAATTCTCATTTCTCTCCAAAGTGAGCCTCAGGTGACCAGCACAACCACAGCTGCCTATGGTGAGGCTGTCTACAACTGTGTTAAATCAGTCCCACCCATGAATCTCAATCAGTGCCTGTATCCACTGAAATCCATGGTGAAACTCCCTTAGGCTTTGGGCACAGTTCTGCCCCATTTCATCTTTGAGAAGAAATGGATGTGCCTGCAGATGTTTTAAACACATGGTGGGCTTTTACTTTCCCAAAGATTTAGGACAGCATCTTAAAGACTCATTAAATATCTGTATTGAGTTGCTCATGTTCACTGACCTGTTTGAAATGAAAATTAAGTTAGTGTGATAGGGTTGGGGATGTAACATTCCTCTGCAGGTTTGAAATTGTAGAGGTAATTGTTTTATTAAAATATTTGCTCTTTTACTCCCTACAAGGTTTTTGATGGCCTGGAAGTCATTGTACAGCATCATGCTAGCAGTTATGCTTTGATTTCCACAATGCCTTTCTTTATTTAATAGGCCTGAAATATTGATTAACATTTACAGATTCAATTCCAAGCACTTGCCAGGGGTTACAGAGAGCCAGAGAGAGCTGGTTGTGCCAGTCAAATTCTGAGGTGTAATGAAATCCCCTACTGTGCCTGTCAACTTATCCAGTGTACAGGTCATTTCCCACAAGGTCTGCAGTGTTGAAAGAAGCAGTTTTCTTTGAAACATTTCATAGGCAAAAGGAAAATATGTCTCCAGTATTGTATGCTTTATCCCTTTGTCTAATATTGAATAGCCTCATTGCTTCACACAATTTTTGGCCCCAAAGCTTTCTAAGTCAATAGAAGAAGAATGTTTCAGGTGGGCAAAAGTCAAGACTCTCAGTGTAAATGCTTTATTACTGTTGTCAAGGAATTTCACAGTAACTAAGGCTAGAGATAGACAAGACTCAAAAGGGCTGGAATCTCAATCCATTTTAGTTAAGTATTGAATGATTCTTTTATTCTTCCAAATATTACAAAGCTCCCTTTGAAAGATACTTGTATCTTTCTTCCAATAATGTTCTCTTTCTTAATTTGTTCCAAGACCACAACTTTCCTTCAAATTCAGACTGTTTTACCTCTTTCAATCCAAGTCCAAATAGAATCTATTCTATTCCATCCAAGTCTATATCTGATTTTTTTTTTTTTTCATGATCAGGGTGCTTTTGTCTTCTTATCTCCTATGGAGAAAAGAAAGAGAAATGTTTGATTTTTTCAAGGTTCCAGTTTTGCTTCTGTTGTTAAATTTTAAATATCAGATTTCAAGAAAGTTGTTTTAAAGAAAGATGTCTTGTTCTTTGAGTGATTAGGATCTAATTTTAGATTGACTGTAACAATTGTCCTTATGCCAAAAAAATTAACGTAAACTCGCTGACCCTAATCTGTCACATGAGGCAATACTGTCTCAAAAGCAAAATTTCTGAGTGAGGAGCACTGTTGTTTGCCCTTTGTTCTCTAACAGGGGAGACACAGGTATCCAAGATAGTAAATGTTTCCAATGGCATGTCCTGACGTGAAGTCAAAAGGATGGCTTTGATTTACAATTTTATAGTACACTTTGGCTGGTTTCTCCACCAGCTTCATTTGTCATGGGACATTTGACAGTGATGAATGTCTGGATAGAATCACCAATAGATTCCAAAATATTTTCTTCAGTTTTTGCTGAGTACATTGAAAAAAGAGGAAAAACATCCATGCGAGAATGATGCATTGGACATTTTAGATATCAGTGACACTGGCTCAGGAGGGATCAAGTCTATCTAAATGCAATAGATATTGAAAAAGGCAATTTTTGATTTTTCCATCAAAAATGGGTCATGAGCAAAATCCCACTCTTTGACAGTCCATACATTTTCTCCCTCAAATATTTGTTTACTTATTTATATATTATTTAGAAGATTTGCACTAAGATAAGTGGCAAACATACAGTCCTGATAAATAGTTTACTACTGACGTTGGTTTCCCATCATCAGGGATGAGCTTCAGTGAAACTTTGTCTACAAGTTTCTCTTGATCTACAATAGTTCTGTTGCTAAGAAATTAATTATGATCTGTATAAACCTTTGTTTCAGTCATTACACTTCAATTTCTGATTTTTCACTGAGATCAAGGTGTCTCAAACAAGAGCTTTGCTGGAAAAGGGAATGAAAAGAATTTTTTTCTGGTAGCCAACATGCTCAAGATTAACATATAAAATTCTAACAATCAATGAGTGATTCCTAGGGAGGGATTGCTTTTAAGACGGAATAACATATATTTAAGTGTCCATGTGTGAGCTGAGTATTTAATCTCCTGACAGGTACAGCCAACAAGCACTGTACCCAGGGCAACTACTTAGCTGACCAGCCATGAAGAGCAGAATTCAACTATTTAAGCTTACTGAAACTTAAATAGCTGGGGGCTTTAGAAATGCCTGAGGCATTCCTAGTGGACTGACCAACATAATGTAGGATTTATGGGAAGTGACACCATTGTGAAGCAGCAGCTAGAGGCCATGCAAGATATTTGTCAGAATCTAAAATTACAGAAGACAACTGGATGCTGTCCTAGATAACTACTTAAGAGAGAGCTGATAATCTGAGCAACACAAACATCTCTGCTTTCAGTCAGGGAGACATCCTGGAGCATTTGAAACATGTACAAACATGTTTTGGACAAACATGACACGGTACTTGCAGGAGACACAAGCCCTACTGAAAATGCAGGTGAGACCCAAGTGGGACCTCAAATGGCAACAGACACATTCATTTAGACAAAGTAACTGAGTTCTAGAACCCATTGAATTTTTCCCACATTTCCTTTAGCTTTACCAGGTGCCTAGCTGTGCAGACACCTACAGGTAAACTATTCTGAGACCTCCATGTTTAATTATACCAATATATGAAATTTCTCAGAGTACCCCACCTGATGTATCTGAGGATCAGACTGACAATAAGAATTGGTTTTATCCCACAGAATCACAGCATGAATTAGGTTGGAAAAGACCTCTGAGATCGTCAAGTCCAGCCTATGACCCAACACCACCACATCAACAGGACCAGGGCACTGAGTGCCACATCCAGTCTTTCCTTAAACACCTCCAGGGATGGTGACTCCACCACCTCCCTGGGCAGTTCATTCCAGTGTCTAATCACCCTTTCTGTGAAGAAACGGTTCCTGGAAGACTTTCTTGGAAAGTCCCATCAGCAGCCTGATGGAATTCTCTTTGTTTTGTTTTTTTTCTGTAGCCCATTGAGAATGTCATTCATGCACGTGGAGGAAAACAGCAAGAAATTGAGAAGAGGTGACTTCAACACAGTCAACTTTATGGTGGACCTGCCCTAAGAGGATGGACAGGATGATTCAGGTTAGTGAAGAAGAAAAGTGAACAAATTATCTAATACTCTGTGCTTGCAAGTGAAAGACAAGACTCAGCTACTGTCGCATTTCTGATTCGTGACTTAATTTTAAAAGGAAAACACTGTGTTTCTAGATGAGGCAAACCTTTTGTTTGACTTTTAACAAGAAAGAAAAAAACTATCTTAATTCAAATCAACTCAAACACTGTGTTTTTTCTAAGAAAGGGTAAACAAAAAAAGCAATAACTAGAAGAGCCTTAATGAAAAGAAGGTAAACTCAGATGAAATTGAATTTCAACAGAATATTGGTGCCTAATTCCCTTCTCATTTTAACAATCTGGGTCACAGCTATAGTCACCTGGTATTGTCATGCATTGGCTTCTGGTGGTGCCTTTCCAGTGTGTCTTTGACACCTCCCTCCCACACCATTCCTTACCCAACTCTATTACAGGAGCTTTTCAGCTGTGTACCTCCAGTTCCAGCTAAAAACCTTTATTTTTCAAATTATTGTCACAATTTCTGCCTTCTTACATTTTTCTTTGATTATGAAAATAAGTTCTATTGACTCTAACTCAGGCTCCAGAGGTTGCAATTTTATTTTTATTTCTATTTTCTTAAAGAAAATATTATACTTGCTCTCTAAGTTGCTTCTTGATTTTTTACCCATTTTATCACTGTTCTGCCAACATGAATGTAACCTCTTCCAGTTAAATAATTGTCTTTTTAGAGTAACTTTGTAGTATTAAAGACAAATCTGTAACACTTTCATCATGTTGACATAATAGCAACCCAAGATATCCCTGACTACAGAAATGCTGGGGGCATGAATTCTAACATTTTGCTGTAGGCTAAATTGTACAAAAGGCTTCAGCAGCTGTGGTTGACCCTATCTGGTATAAATCAACTATGATGTATTTAAATTAGCGGCTTTTAATTAGATGTACACGGGACTGGGGACAACACGGAACATGATCAGGAGAAATCTCTGCTGCAACTCAGAAATGAAGTTGTCATTTGCATTTGCTGATCTCTAATTGCGACACCTTTCACGAGGGTCTCCTTTCCCTTTTCCTTATTCTGGTCACACTCAAAGCTCCCTTCATCTCTCTACCCCTTTAGCAAAATGGTACATTGACTTTTGCTGAAGACATGAAATTTTCTCTTTTTCTCTGTTTTTGCCATAATCTCATTAGCAGCCCCCTCCTTCTCTGTGTTTGCTGGGTCTAATCATCACTTTTCTTTGATTAACTGCAGGTAAAACTCACAGGTGTTTTGGGGGTTTGGTTTTGGTGGAGATTTTTTTAAGCTTTAATGTAAACTAGCCAGAGATTTAGAAACACAGATCCTGTCAGCTTCTGTGTCAGTGTTCTGTTCCTACGTATAGTAAAAGTACTTTTGAAAGTCTCCCTCTGGGTGCCTCAAATAGCACTTACACTGTTGAAACTTAAATGGAAGCGAAGATGTAAAACAAATGCCGAACACCCACTGGTTCCTTCAGCTTTAGCGGTTATTGCAGGTGCTTTGTCACTTCTAAAATTTGCACATTTCTGCTCAATTTGGAAAGGCCAGCACATTTGCAAAAGTGCAGTCTCCACCCTGAAGAGTTTTGTGTTTCAATAAATGTGTTACCAAAGGAAAAAGAAGATGAAGACATCAAGATAGTCGCTTAATTTCAACCTTTTGTCGTGGGAGCCCTTCCTCTAATGCTTGGTGATAAATTCAGTCAGTCATTGACCAATTCCTGAAGCAGGGAATCTATATCTTTAGGACAAGACACAGCTTGAGATTGCTTTTTACATGACTTATGGTCACTTTACAGTGTGTGAGTGTGACACAAGCAAGGTTCTTGATAAGTCTTCCACCCTCTTAACAGGGTAAAGGTATCCATGTTTGGTTTTAAAAGCCCTCTTCTGGTTTTTCCATGGACTTTAATCAAATTCCATTAAACAGTGAAACCTGTCAGGGATTTTTAAATCCTGAATAAGGTCCTGTGGGTTCAAATTCCCAAAAAACATCAAGACACCTACATGTAATTAAGATGAATTTGATGGTCTGGTTTCCCACACAACCAGGAAGCAAACCTAACATTTAAACATTCACATGAGTCATTTTCACAGATCAACCCTCTCTTTTTCTTTCCTCTTTTGACAGTTCATACCTTAAAGCATGTAGATTTTTGGAAATTTGGAATTTAATCTTTTGAAAGTCAAGTACAAAACCTGAGAACAATTTGCAGGGATAAAGTGTATATAGGAAAATACCCAAAGAGTTCTTTCCTAGTGGTAAATCTGGGTCTATTTTATAATAGAAGGAAGAAAATCTTTCCTTGAAAACATGTGTTCTAATTGAACACTAGCTAAGCACATCTTTGGACTAGCTCTTTATTTTTCACTTCTTATCTTAACAGAAGATTCTACACATTATCAAAATTGTATTAAAGGGTTTTCATTGAAATGAATGTTAGACTTATTGATATTAATAGACTAACCTTCTCAAGTACCTGTTCACAACTAAAGGAAGGTCAGAAGCTCAGTATCACTGAAATACAGCCTAAAGATTAAAAATGTGGCTTAAACATAACTTGCATGAGACATTTTAGTTTGTCTTTTGACTTGCTGAAACACCAATAACTCATATTTTCCAAGGTCTCCCTGTATTCCAGAGGGCCAGGAAACTTAGTTCTCTGGAAACAAAAACTGAGAAGCAGAAGCTTATATAAAAAAAAACAAACCAAATATCATGATATTAAAGATGAAATCTTGAGATATGAGAATGTTGTGGTCTGGACCTTTGTGATTTCAGCTGCAGTGAAATGGTCTCACCTCCTTTATCTCAAAAGAAGGACTGAAGGTCTCTGAGAAAATATGGTGTCACAAAAAACCCAAATAAACCTTCAAAGATGATTCTCTCACCTCTATGGAAACTCCTGCAGTCCTTGAAAGGGGAACTTTGTGCTGTTTCTTTAACACTATGACTTAAAAAAATACTGCAGTGACGGAGATTCTGAAGTAAAGGTACAATTTTAACAAAAATCCAGTGATTTCCTCAGAACTAAATGAAAAGTTGAAAAGTCACCAAGTGGCTTCCTCAATACTAAGCAATACTTGACGGTAAATTTAAATTTTTAGATCTTCATATCTCTTACATACTTGTTTTACTCCGATATTCCGGTGATCTGAAGCCCGTGAGTGTGAAAGGAAGCTGAAATTTCTTCACTGAGTGATATTTTGTATTCAAGCATTTACATTTTTTGGGAATAATTTCTCTTTACTTGTTGCTAAAAAATGATGCTTTTCCTAAGAATACAGGAAAAACTACAAAACTTTTGAGAAAAGTGAACTATTTTTTTTTAATCCAGATTTTTCCTAATTCTGAAGTAGAGAAATGAGGAAACATAAAAGAGAAAGAACAATGGATTGGAAGTGGGGGAGGAATTAGAAAACAGTTCTTAAAATTTCATCATTTCTTCACTGAATCCATTTCATTCTATCTTTGTCCTCCCCTTTTCAGACTTTTTTTCTTTCTAGTCATAGCTGATAAGTAGTTTGGCCCAAATTAAAGATCATTTATATTGTATTAATATTCACCATTCCTTATTTTGACAAAACACTGATAAAAGTTGTTTGCTGAAGAAATACATTAATATTAATAAGTGAATAATGAGTTCACTTAAGACTTTCATTATCTGTACATTCATAAGTTTGAAAGATGAATATGATAGCTGAGGAAAAAATATTGCTAATTATGTTCTCAACTCGAACACCAGAGCAGCTTTTTCTAGAGATGCACCAGAAGCAGAAATCAAAATATCAGTCTTGAACTCAAGAGCAGAGCAGAAACCCCACCTCAGATTTATTTCGTAGTTCTAGCTTTACTCTTTATCATGCCATGACTTTCTAAATATTTGTTGAAAGAGCTCTTGGGAGTTCTTATGTTTGTTACAAAAGACTGGCCATATTTATTCCAGTAAGGGAAAATGTTGCCCTCACTGTAAACAAGAAGCAGCTGGACTGTGCTGATGAGCCCCAGTGAGAGCACAGTTTATGCACATTTTTTTGTAGGTAGGTATTTGTGTATTGTCTGCTTCTCCAGCAGAGTTTTGTTTTATCTTGGAGTCGATACTCCACACCAAGATGCATGTAAATAGACTTCCCATGAGCTCTTTCAAAAAAAGTGATTGCACCACTAATCAAAACAGTCATAAACTTGCTAAGCTGCCCTAAAATTGGTCTGAGAAGTAGTTGAGGACCAAAGAACAGCTGGAGTGGGCAAGTGATGGCCACTAAGGGCTGAGAGAACTCCCTTACAGGAGTCCGGGATTGTTTGTTTTCAGGAGACACTGGAGAGCAAAGTCGACCCCAGGAATATTTTCTTATCATCTCGTTCATGCTTTGAAAATTGAATCACACAATACTTTTTGCAGGAAGAAAGAAACAAAGCTGAAACAAAACCTTCCACAAAAGAGTTTTAGTGTACCACTGAGGAGAAAATTAGTAAGACCAATTCAGTCTTCAGTGCCAAGTACTGTCAGGAAGAAAATTTTCTTCAAGGTTTTGATAGAGTCTGATAGGCCCTCTTCATTATAAAACTTCCTGTGTTGTTCACAGTGGGAAACAAGATTTCAAACTAACTTATCTGTCAGATGTGTTCTGGTTTAGCAACAAGAAGATCGAATCTTTAAATTAATGTAAGAACTAGAACAGTGGTAATGAAAATGCTTTACCTATTACAAGTTGCTGCCTATGGAAGATAAAATTTGATGTATTTTTTCTTTATTTGTGCATATCTAATTGCTGGATCAGCTGGAAACTTGAGTTAGCCTGATCAGGTCTGACTTGCTCTCTTAAAATCTCTATCCATCATCTGTAAAAGGAGATTTGTGCAATTACTGTCCTAACTTGCATGCCTTAGTTAAACACCAATACATCTGTGTCTATCTAATGTTCTAACTAATATTCCAAAATTATGAAGGTATATTTATATATTCAAATAAATCCTTTTAAATTTCTTGACGTGACATAGACGATTTTTCCCGCTGGGCTACATGACTATTCCAGAGGGCAAGTTCAATCATCAAAAAGTACATTGACCATAAGGAAGTCTATGGTCTGATTTCCAGCCTAAGTGAAATGTTCTAATTTAAGCCCTGTGAATACCTTCCAGCATAATCACTTGTTAGGTAGCACATGTAGACTCAAGGTATTTTGCTTAAAAGAGTATTTTTTGCCTTTTCTTTTCTGAGCTGATGATAATACGAAGGTATTTCAAGATGAAGGCATTTATATTTCAAGGAACGAAACAAAGAGATACTGTAATGGCACATGTGAGCTGCATTTACCCTGAGGCATTTACCATAAAGTTCAGTTTATTTTTTATTGCATCACTCTGACAGCTGTGAATAGGAAAGTGAACATATTGGAATTGTCACTGGGAACTACCATTTGCGTCCTTTGATACATGTGGGACAGGGAGTGTTAGGAAAGGTACCAGCATCTGTGTGCACACACACAGGCACAGTCAGAGAAATCCCTTGGATCCATCGCATTTGGAAGTCAAGAGAGACAAAACAGTTAGACACATTGGTGATTTATTTTTTTTTTTTAATAGGGAAATGAGGGAGGGAGTGAAGAAGAAGAAAAAAATTAAGGAGGAAAGCATGGTGAGGGAGAGAGGGAGGGAAGGAAGGAAGTAGGCAAGCAGGTAGGTGAGTATGGAGGAAGGAGAGAGAAAGAGAGAAAAATAAAAAAAAAGATAAATAAAGGAAATAAAAGATTGAAAGAAAATTAATGACATAAAATACGTAAGAGTGAGGGGGGAAGTGAGGAAGGGAGGGAGGGAGGAAGGAAGGAAGGAAGGAAGGAAGGAAGGAGGGAAGGAAGGAAGGAAGGAAGGAAGGAAGGAAAAAAGAAAAAAGGAAAAAAGGAAAAAAGGAAAAAAGGAAAAAAGGAAAAAGGAAAATAAGAAGAAAAGAAGGAAAGAAGAAGGAAAGAAGGAAAGAAGGAAAGAAGGAAAGAAGGAAAGAAGGAAAGAAGGAAAGAAGGAAAGAAGGAAAGAAGGAAAGAAGGAAAGAAGGAAAGAAGGAAAGAAGGAAAGAAGGAAAGAGGGAAGGGCAAGCTAAGGAGGCAAAGGCTGACTTCGTTCTACATATGTGTCTGGAGAGGTACACACAGGTATGTTTGATGTGCAGACACAATTTAAAACGACCTTCTACAAATGTCCTGGTGCACAAAACAAGAAAAATCCATCACTTTAAATGCCTGCAAAAGTTCATTATTCTTTCTCTACTCTCTGTGGAGCATCTTTAAACAAAAGCATGGTAAGTAATACATCAATTTTCTATCGCCACCTATGAGTGAAAATGTAGAACTGCAAATTATTCTTCTGTGCATAACAGAGGAAAGAGAGGAGATTGTTGTAGTTCAAATATTTCCAGACACATATATTCATATCTGAGGTGAAACCAACTACAGTCTTTTATTTCTAAAGGAAAGAAGCCAACTCTCAGCATATTTAGGGTTTATTAATTTACTTAGTTTTCTTCAGACCATAAATTTTGAGACTTATTTCAGTAGTACTACCATCCTATCCCAACTGAAGCCTATCCTATTATTTGGGTGTTCTGTAATCAAAGATAGAGACTAACTTTTGATTTGGATGGTGCATGCCATGTAGAAACAAGGTTAATCTCAGCCTCTGTACATACATTGTATTCCCAGACTACGAGGTCTGAGATCTATGCAGTGATTTAGAGACAACTGGTGCAAAAGGAGAGGAGGAAATGTGAGAGAAATATGGGTGAAGATTCTTCTAAAATCAACAAAAGGGTCAAAGTGGGGTACACCAGAAGATCTGAGTGAATGTGGAAAAGTTTGGTATAGAGTGATTGAACAATGGAGATGAGAGAGGACTGCAGATGGGACAGGATGTGCAGGATGACAGGATTAGGGAGGAAATGTGTATGGCTGCTGAAAGTACATGATTCATAACGTCACTGAGCAGAGAGAAATGAGCCCTGTGAGGTGGCAGCAGCAGGACTTAAGGACGAGTAAGAAAAAGTGAAAACAACACAGAATGTGCTGAGACATTACTTTAGGAGTCAAGAACTCTGGGTATCATAATTAGCTGAACCACATTCTCCTGCTTGAGTGGGAAAAGAAGAAAAAAAAAAAAAAAGAAAAAGAAAGAAAAAAAAAAAGAGGAAAAAAAGTAGGATAACTCTGGGCCCAATTCATGTCAAGAGTCCTAATGGGATTCATTAAGTGAATGAAGGTTTGAGGCACAGAGATCTTTGAGCCAATCTCCCCAGGCTCCTGACCATTCATTGAGGAAAAGCACATGCAGGCTGTGAATCATCTGTGCACATTTGGTTAGATGAATTGCATTTAAAAAGGGCTTATTTTTCTCCCTTGTCTGTGAAGGGAATCAAGGGTGCCCAGCTCACTCCTAAAACAGTCTTTCAGCTGTCTCCTCTTATGAATGGATAGAAATGGGCATTTCCAGTGTGTGATTTATTCCAGCTACCCCAAGCACTTGTCTAAATTGCCTTCTGGAACTGCATTCTGTTTCTTCATTTAAAGAAAAAACTCTCTCTCTTATTCCTGAGTGACTAACAGACTCTCACTCTCCCATGTCTAAAGTTAGGTGAGATGAATCTCACTCATGAAATATGAATTCCCAGTGGATTTCTTCCTGCAGGACAGCCAGTAGCCAAAGGTCCAGAGATGAGAAAGGCTGAAGATTTATGTCACAATTGTCCTGTTTATTCTTCCACGTACTTCAGGTCGATTGATAACAAATTGGTGCTATGAGCGTGTCTCTTGGACACACATCTTTTGATGCACCACATAGAGGTCCCTAAATGCTCATCATTTTGGCAGCTCAGGAGATATCCCTGTGCCTCCAGCCTGCAGTGCCCCCGTGTCTCAGTTTTTGGGGTAGGACTGTCTTAATTTCACAACAAGAATTAACACGTGGAAGTTGTTTGCAGGGAGGGAAGAAGGTGTGAAGGTTACAGTAGAAGTCATAAATAAAATGACCCAGTGTGAAATGTCGAGGAGTTCATTGAAGGGCAAAGCAAAGTTGAAGGTAGGCAGTCATTAACATTACAAAATTACCATAATGAAGTGCAATTTAGGCATTTAGTGAATTATGAAACGGGTCTTCCTGTGTTTGTGTTGGCTTTGCCATGAAATATTTGCATGATCCTTGGCAGGGCACAGAAGAACTCTTGGGAAAGTCAGGCACTCTGTGCTTATACAGCACTAGCCAAAATAGAGCCTTCATGTAATAAAATTTTAATTTATCATCTGAGGATACAGAGAAAGCTTCCAAAATGCAAAAAGTTGTGACTTTAAACTCAAAGAGAGTAGGTTTAGTTTGGATATTAGGAAGAAATTTTTCACTGTGAGGATGGTGAGGCCCTGGCACAGGTTGCCCAGAGAAGCTGTAGCTGCCCCATCCCTGGAAGTGTTTAAGGCCAGGTTGGACAGGGCTCTGAGCAACCTGCTCTAGTGGAAGGTGTCACTGGTCATGGCAGGGGGTTGGAATTGGATGATCTTTAAAGTCCCTCTCAACCCAAACTATTCTCTGATTCTTTGATTTTCTAATTCTATGATTAAATCCAAGAGCAATGGACTATTCTGATACTTTTGCTTTACTTTGCACTACTTGAATGGAGGCATAAAATGTGACTGTTATATTATGGGATGCATATTAAAGGAATCACAGAATGGTTCCATTTGGAAGGGACCTTGGGAGGACAAGTGGTCCAATCCTCCTGCTCAAACAGGGCTACCTAGATCCAGTGGCCGAGGACCATGTCAAGAGGGCTTTTGAATATCTCCAAGGTGGGAGATCTCACAACCTCTCAGGCAACCTCTGCCAAGGCTTGGTCACCCTCCCAGTAAAAAATATTTCCTTATGTCCAGAGGGAACATCCTGTGTTTTGGTTTACACCCATTGCCTCTGGTCCCATCACTGGGCACCAAGTGACAAGTATAGTCTCTGAAACAAGTGTTCATCTTGAGATGGTTGCTTTCTTTACATAGGAAATATGTCAGTTATCTGAATACTTTCTCTTTCTTACATTAGGAATTTCATATGAAATTAATATTTATCACAAGCTTAATGAATATTCCCAAAATATTAAGGAAAAGTGCATTTTTGGAAAGTCTGTGTGTAGTGCATGAAATATTTATAATTTCATATTGATTTGGGTAGCTTTGCTGGTAAATATTTTAATTAAAGAATTTCACAAAGGAGATGAGATAGAGAAGGGGGTTTTCCAGCTTTTTTAAAAATTCCTTTTTTGATGATCCCTAATTCTCCTGATCAACAGTGAGAGACATGCATCAGACTATAAAAACTGGAAGATGTGAGCAATAGAAGAAAGCCTGGTGCATTCTCCAGATGCTCATTTTTAAATGCAGTAGCAACATATTTAGAATCTAATTTAAACAAATTATTTAAACATCAGAGTTTTAGTTTTCATCATTTACTGCTCAGTACAGATGTTTAGGAATTTGGGATAGAAGCTTGAGATTATTTTCAGAGATCCAGGACTCATGCCCTGTGAGAAGAAAACTTTTAAATTGACCCTATTGGATAATCAAGAATTTATCTTTCCAGGAGCTATTTTTACTACCTAAAATAAGAAATCTGTTACTTAAACCATTTTTTTTTGGCTTCAGATATACTGTTAAAAATGTTCAATTAAAACTTGTGCAAGTCTCGGAGTATTTCTACTGCACTGAAGATATAATGGGATATATTTTAATTTGAGTGAAAGGATGTTAAGGATATAATAAGAGACTTTGACAGGTTTCCCAGAGAGCAAATGAAATTTAAATATGCAGATCCTACAGGCAAAAAAAAAAAAAAAAGTTCTCAGAGATCTGATTAATACACTTCAGTTCAGCAAATATGGTTTTACCACTAATCCAGGTAAAATAAAAGCAATATTTTAAATGATTACTTTGCAGTCTAAGATGGTTGTCCTGAGATTTTGAGGATAAAATAGAATATGAAAAAATTCACACAAAACAGATGTAATGTCAAGAAAGCCTAAAGTGAAGAACTGAAAATTCACACAGTCTGGCAACAAAAGGGCAATTATTAGTCATTTGAACAGTTAGAACTGCTCAACTACCATGCCACCTTTATAATTTATTGCCTGTACACAATATTAGAGTAGGTATGTGCTGTAAATTGGTATTTACTGTGAATTGTATTTAAATCTTAATCCCTAATTTAACAAGCCACCCAAAACAAAGGCTTTTGGGTGGCTTGTTGAAAAGGCTCAGGCTGAAAATGCAATTTGAAGATTCTAGTGTTTCTTTGCTTAGCTTAACACCAAAAAAACCCCCTAAAAGTTTAAAGAGGAAAACAAGCTTGGACACTGGGCACAAGTCACTCCAAAAATGCTTTCAACAAGTTTAAAACTGGGTGCTCAGTGGATGCTGATTTGTGGGATATTGACTATCCACACTGAGAGTTCACTGGCAGCCTTTGGAACTAATTAGAATTAAATATAAAATTATGATCAAGCTGAGAATCTATGATGCCAAGGATAAATAATCAAAACCATTAAACTTCCATTTTAAAAATGACATGGGGTCTGATTTTCAGAGGTGGCTACATCAGCATATTACTGTTAAATAAAATCTTCAAAAACCACACAGCTCATATCTACCAGGAAAATGCTTGTGTCCCTAATTTTCTCCTAAACACAAATGCTACATAAACATCTAATTGTTTTCATTAATAGAACTCGGTGTCTTAGAAAGTTTAGGTTCCTTTGAAATATTACTTCAAACCCTCAGCTGACATGAATTACATGATATGAAGCTACTGATGCTGATGAGGCTCAAAGTTTGCATTTTATTCCAACACGCCGAGCTCCAGGAGCCCTGTTATGCAAGAATCAATTTTTATTTAGTGAAAGATTAGCTTCTGCTTCTTCTCATACACAAAAAAGTCTGAAAATGTAAAACAGCACTTAAAGCAAGATGGAAAAAAAACAGAATTAGTTCTGTGGTTCTGTTACACTTAGAAAATCTGATTTATTTTTTTTTTTTACACTGGACATTGTCTTTCTAGAAGGGGACAGACTCATCTCTTGATGAGGTTATCGATGCTGAGCTCCCCAACTTACAAAGAGAAACCCACAGGTTGTTCTTACATTAAGTACCAAGGCGATCAGCATTATGGTGTCAATAAGGAACACAGAGTGAATCAAACAGTGTCTGCATGCTATAAATACCTTGAAATCAGCAGAAATGTCGTTCCAAAAAAAGGAGACCCACTTTTGCAGAAGTGAAATAAACAATTTTGCATGAATAGCCCAAAGGGAGAGATGGGTTACAAAACCATCTTTTTCTTCTGCTCTCTCTTGGCTTTTCAGCTGGCTGGTGTTTTCTCTCTCTCCTTTTCTCTCTCAGCTCTGACTCAGTCAGGCAACTCACTTATTAAGTAAACAGCCTTCAGAGCAGCTTGTCTGAGGAATACAGTTCCATTAAGTAAAAATATGGAGCGAGAAGCTCTTGAGAAGCAACGATCAGAGATCTAAGAATACAAAAGAACAAATGCACTTTCTGATTTAAATATGTTATTGTTATTAGCATCATTATTCATCTTCCAGTAGCTTCAGAACAAGCATCTCGCTGCACTAAATTTTCATAGGCATAAACATCTATTCTGTCCTAAATAACTTCCAGTGTAATTGAATGTTAGTAATATAAAACACTTACCAGGAAATGAGGCTGAATCATAGAGCCAACTCACTAAGTGACAGGTGGGTTCCAACCTATTTTTTAAGTAAATAAAAAAATGTTCTTTTGGTTGATATTGGGGTTTTTCACATGCTCTCCTGCAGTGATGGCTGCCAAAAAACTTGTAATTCTCCATTCAGCATTCAGCTTAATGATCCTGTTTCCTAAGGGGCTTCAAAGCTTTCTTGCACAAGAAGAGGGAAGGTTTACAGAGCCTCTGACTTTATCTGCAAAGGTCCATGTTAATGCACGTGTGAGATGGGAGCAGCACTGAGACTGAAACGCCTTTAAAATGGCAGAGGCCAGGGTTAGATTAGATATTAGGAAGAAATTATTCATGGTGAGGGTGGTGAGGCACTGGAACAGATTGCCCAGAGAAGCTGTGGATGCTTGAATACTTCCATCCCTGGAAGTGTTCAAGGCCAGGTTGGATGGGGCTTGGAGCTGTCCCTCCTCATGGCAGGGGGTTGAAACTGGGTGATCTCTAAGGTCCCTTCCAATCCAGACCATTCTTTGATTCTTTGGTTCTATGACTGTTCCCTTGCAGCAGCCAAACAAAGCTCTCCCAGCTCTCACTCAGCCCTTGCCTCACATCATCCTTTCTTTCTCATAGCCCAGTGCAGGAATCTATTGTCTTTGCCATTCGAAGTGAACACATTTTTTTTTATTGTCCAAGGCCAACAAAGCACTTTGGAAACAGAAAGCATTTCAAAACATGCCTGGAGCATCACTTTAGCAACAAGCAGACGCACAATATCCCTGTGAGGCAGAACAATGCTATTATACTAATTTCACAGATGGATAAACTTGAACGCAGGAAGGTGAGGCCTAGATCCTGTTTGGTGCTGTGCTTTGATATTTTAGGGAATTAAGCAGCAGAGAGCTTTTTCTCCCTTAGCAGAAAAGACAATCTATACAAGAAAATACAATAGGAGTGCAGCTACAAATGCATTTACACTTACAGTATGCCCACGGAAAAGTGTGGTTAACCAGCTCCTCTTTTCTGCTGAGCTGCACAGGTAACAAAGATGCCAATGAACATTTTCCCAACAAACCACTCATTCTTTTTTAAACAGCAGTAAAATGAGTCCCATCTGCCTCAAACCCCCTCTTTTTCCATGTTCTCCAAGCTGGTGCAAGTTCAAAGCAGATGTTGCCTCTGCTCCACTCCTTTCGCCCTCACCTCATCAGCAGAGCAGGGCTTGTCCAGAATACCCTTCCTCAAGTGCACAGAGAGCACCCAAACGGCCTCGTGGCCATGCTCAGACCTCTACCCAGACCCTCCCCTGAATATTAATACAGATCTTTTTGCATGTCCTCTGGAAGAGGCTGCACTTTGGCAGGGTGATGGATCTTTTTGCATCTGCTGAGCAAGAGCAAGTGCTGAGTTTGATCTCACTTTTTCACTTTGCACAACATGAAATTTTTAATTGTCTAGTTGAGAAAGGGTGGCAGCTGACAATTGCTTTGTTCAGACTCTCAGAGCTGATAATTCTCTGTTCATGAAACTGGGGCTGTTAATGATTCGTAAGCTGATACTTCCTCACACTTGATTGTGCATAGTAGACTTCATAATTTGAGCTTGTCATTTTTATTTTTCAGAGGGAAAAAAAAAAATAACGAAACCTTTCCTTTTTCATGGTAGACTTCTCTGTAAGTGTGTAATTACATCCTGATGTTCCCTGTGATTTGTGCCTTGTTCAACCTATTGAAAGCCACTTCTAATGCATTTTCACAAAACATTTTCTTTGTTAGGAAAAAAAATTCCATGTGACATACCGTGGGGGCAATGTTTTCTCATATATTATTACTTTACCCACATACAAGATGCTTCAAAGACTATTCACATCATAGGGAAATTGTGACCATTCCCCATAATGACCACAAATCATTTCTGCAAGTGACTGACTATGGAAGCGTCTTCATATCCATCTCAGGTCCTCACCACAGAGATGGTAGAAGTCTCTTAGAAGGAACCTTCCACATACAACAGGGCTTTAATAATCAGACCTTCAATGCAAATGTAAAGGCTGTTTGCAAAACCATACAGAAGTAAACTATTCCAAATCTTGCATCAGCCAACTGCTGTGGCTTTGGTTACATGAATTAAGTGGTTGAAAGACAAACAATTCTGAGCATCTCAGCAGGCTTTGAAGATTTATTTTAACAAACATTATTGCTCATAAAGATTGTTTTCCCTCGTAAGTCAGGCCTAAGTATTGAAAATAGACTGTTGACTTTAGGTATTTCTACTTTTAGATGACTGTGAAGTCCTGTTCTCTGAAAAGCAGGATACCTTCAAGTGCCTTTATTTAGAGAATCCAAATTGATAATAATTTTAAAACAATCTTCTCTTTAGTTATATCATGGGCCACTGTAAGCAGAATCATCTTAAAGACATATTTTTCTAAATAATCCATGATACAGTTACTATTAGAAGAGTAACCTGGCCCCAAATGGCCAGTTTAACATTTTTATTCCATGACTACAGAATGGAGAGAAGAGAAGAGAAGGCTCAGAGTCTGTGTTGGGTTTGCAGCTTGTAGTATCAGAGAACCAGACAGAAAAGGAGATTTCAGATGCCAAAGTAAAGAATATCAAAAACTATGTAGTAAAAAAAATAAAAATAAATCATATATGAATGTTTCATATTTAGTTATATTTAGGTGTGAATAAAATTATAGTTTGCACCATGACCCAAAATGTCCTCATACAAAAAACAAAGAAAATTTGCTGTCTATAAGGAGCCAGCCAAGTCTAGAGACAAGGTTGTTTACAATCATTTAATAGCCCATGTACCTGACTTCTCGTTCCTTTCTGGAATTTAGGCACCTGGCCTGATAGAAAGGGAGAGACTTTTCTTGGTGTCCTTAAAATTATGCAACCCAGCTTGTTACCTGCCAAAACTGGGAGTTTCAATTCTTTTAAACTTACAAAATCTCCTATACACATTTTCAATTTCCTAGGGCACTTTTCCAACCACAAGGTTATAAACTTTGGATGACCAAAGAAAAACAGTCATGAAGTCAACACATAGTGAGGAGCCTGATTTTTTAACACGGTTGTCAAGAAATCTCTTCTGGGGAAGAGGGAACTGATTTACAACCCTTGAAATAATTTCTGTGTTATAATCAAGGACTGTGTCACGTGGAAGACTTTCATATAGGAGTGAAGTTAAAATATTTTTTGTACTTATGTGCATGGTTTGGGTCAACTATGTAGAGAATAATCACAAAGCATATGTAAATATATGCATTTTCCCCCTGTTGTAAGAACCAAACAGGGAACTTCTAAGGTCTCTCTCAAAATTCCTTGCCAGAAGTCATCCAAACTGTGTGAGAACTTTCCTTCAGGCTTACACAGTCTTTCATATTCATATATTTGCTGAGCCTCTGTGATATTTCTCCATCTTCATGTCCTGAAAAAGAATCATTGAAATGAAAAAAAAAATTGGCATGGTAAGATCATGAGCAGTCTCTCCATGGTGCATAATGTGAAAGTTGTGTGACTATCATTACCATTATCACATCTGTACTAAATGCAGAACTGATGCTCCCTTCTCTGTCAATTTTATGCTCTTAGAAATCAGTCATGCAAATACCAGTCAGATGATTTGATTTAGCAAATCTGATCTTCCCCGCTCTAGAGGTAAGCTGAAGAGTGGCTTAAAAATTATAAGGACTGTCATTCTCATTTCTATCTGAATTCATTGCATTACACAGATGCAGATAAATACTTTGGGACTTTTAATTCTTCCTAAACTTGTCTCAGTTATTAAAGGCACTGCAATATTCCAGAGTAATTTTTAAAAGTTTTACAGCTAAACTACTGTTTGTTCTGACTATTACACAGTGAGGAAACACACAGAATGTAGTTCCACTTTAATAAATTCAGATTTATCACCATTTGGAAGTTAGACATTCACCCCAGTTATCTGGGGTCTCTCAACAACCAAAGGAGAGAGATACATCTCCACAGCATGATTCATCCCTCCTGTCTTAAATACCTATCTCACTCTGGAAGCTGATACAATTCCTCTTAACTCTTAAAAACGGATGTCTTATTTCCAATCTGAATCTATCTAGTTTCAGCTTCCAGCTATTGGATCTTGACATGCTAGATTAGTGAGTTATTTACTGCGAAAAATGTCTTCTCTCTGTGCATAAAGAGTGCAAATAATCTATTCTTCAAAGAACTAAATAGATGGAGATTCCCAGTTTCCCACTGTATGACATTGTGGTTGCTCTTCAAATAAGTCTTGAGAGATAATATTTCTTATCACCCCAACTGACACAGCAGGAAAAAAATAGACAGGTTTCTGGGCACATAAGCTCTTCTTTAGGTCTCACTGAGTTCAAAGCTTCTCAATGAAAAGCAAATTTATTTTCATTTTTCAAAAAACCATTTAACTTGACAAATTAAAGCTTTGCAAGGGAAGAAGCACTTCTTACATATAATTGGCACTCCAAAGTTTTAATTGTACGAAAAGCACCACAATAGTGAGCCAATTTGTCTTCTATTACCAGGAGCCTCTTTCCAGTGTGTACTCAGCAAATTCCGTACATAAATGTGATGATTTAAGATCACACTCCTGAAGTTCACAGAAATCAGTGGGATTGTTTCCACTAAATGACTTTCATTTAGGCCTTTTGGTTCAATTGTCTCTACTCACACAGGATGAAAACTTCTCTGGGCACTGAGCAGCAGTCATTAGGAAGCTATGGTGTGCTTGCAGGAATAAAGTTCACATAAACGGTGAGAGAAAGCACACTGTTAATTTGCATTTTACTTTAAAACTCAAAGTGTATTCTAGAAACCCATGACCCTATTATCAAAGGCTAGAAGAAGATAATGAGATTCTAAATAAGGCTCTGAATAAATGAAGGTTTTCTCTCAATTATGAATGGATACATGCTTACTATTATAGAGGTGTTCTCATGTCAGTTTTCTGAGGTCTTTGTCAAAACTTTCACTTTTTCAGATGAAGGTCAAGGGGACATTTTTATTTTTACAATTACAAGCTCACCGTGAAACAAAAGGTCCCTAATAAAAATCCCTAAGCAAAGAGATTCCGGCAACTAGAGGGGACAACTTTAGAACATTTGACATTTTCAACCTCTTGGAAATATAAAACCATTACTTCATCCTTACTTTTCCATGAGATTTTAAAGAAGTGGATGAAGCTAATCCAGATATCCCAGGATATATGAAATCAATGAGCACAATAAAAAAATAAAACTGCAGCTGTAAAATTTACCAACTTTTTGTATTTAATCACAGATACAATATTAATCTAATTTTATGAACAATTCTTCTCCCTAGTTTTCCTTTTTTCTTTTATTCCCTAGATTTCACAACTTAATTTTTAAGCAAAAATTATTTTTTAGTGAACTGAACAGAGAAACAACATTTTGATGGTAACAAACTTTTTGATATGAGATTTAGGAAATATTCCAAAGGTTTTCCCCAAGTCTGAGAAATAATAATAAACAAAAAGGAATATGTTATTGTTAAGTTAATTACAGTACATAATACTGTAAGATACAACACTGATAGGAAAAATGTTACAAGTCATTCAGGCTATCAGATTACTTATACTGGACAATGCCCAATATCTGATGCTTCATAAGATAACAGTGACTTTACCAATAATATTCCTGTCCAAATATCCAGTAAACAAAAAAAAAATGAATATTAAGCAAGAATATAATTCTGTCCCTAAAGTAAATAAAAGCATAAAACCTCTTTCTTCTTTTGTCGTGGCATAAATAATATTGGCATTGCTTCATTATTCCTTGAGTCTACACTGGGTTTTCCCTAGGGCAGCTGAGACATGCTTGATTCTCTTTACATGTCCTGTAACTTGTCAACAAGCTAAAGCAATTAGGACTTTTCCTTCCTGGTGGTCTGTGTGTGTGCCCTGAGTGATTGGTTTTATTTAAAGATGGACCAGCTTTAACATTCTTCCTGGTGACAAGTTCCACAAACCGCAGGTGTGACTCAAATCACAGCCCAGTCACAATTAGTTTGGCATATTTAGTATTTTTTGGAACCGGCTCTCAAGCAGAATTCTTGTGTTATTTCACAAATAGCCGCAAATGGAAATTGGCCGTTGGATCAAAACAGAAATTCATAAGCTTCTTACGAAGTATCCCTGCTATGAATAAGGGTTGTGCTGAAAAATCCAACTATTCCTATTATACACAGTAGACATCTTTCCACCTGAATGCTCTTATCTTTTTTTTTTTTTTTTATCATATAAGACAAACAAGAAAGATTCTCTGGAGTTAGAAACAAGACTAACCCCTTCAAATCCACCAATTTGAAGAGGGAAAGAACAAGTCATTCATTTTCTATCCATTTTTTATTTAAAACTGTAACATTTATATCTCTGATGAAATATGCAGTTTTGTTTCATTGGCAGTTACAAAGCCCTTTTGTGCTGTTATCTTATTCTTTATATTCATGTATCTTTCTTTTTGAAAGCTAACAAATGACAGATTTTTAAACTGTCTCAAATCCTTTGGAACTCCTACACTTTCAAGAACTTTAGTCACTTAAAGCTGTAAAAATTTGGAACTGTGATAGATATTTTAAGTGTACTTTTGCAACTTGAACTTCTGATTTTCAATAAAAAATCCCACTCTCACATGAAAATGGGTTTGGCTGCATATAGTCTATTGTGGTCAGAAATCTATCTCAGTAGTTTCACAAGGTTTAGGTGAGACTGCTTAAGTATATTTTTAATTTTGAAACCTGAAAACAAAATCAAAACCAAACCTAAGCTTCAGTTATTCACATTAATTCTTGTAACTGAAACTCAGATTGTTAAGTAGCTATTATTAACCATGTATTTTATTTCTTAGCTGAAGAGCACAAACTTGTGGGCCCTCTTTTGTGATGTTTGAATCCTATCTGCCATATATTTAATAGGAATTTTCCTTTTGACAATATTAAGCAGCAAGGGAACAAATAACACAGTGTTTTAGTTTGCAACACTATGTGATCACCATTACTCACACAAAGACAACCCCCCCAGGTTATGTGATATCCAAGAAAAACGTTTAGAAATCCCCAGAGTGTCATATTTTTACAGTGGATATTCGTGCAATTATTCATGTTATGTCACATATATATACTCATTCCTGTAGAATTTTTGCCACTTGTAGTAATTTCTGTTTGCTGTACCTTATGCCTATGACTGGGACTAGAGGTTGATTTTCTCAGGAATGCTCCAAACAGTAAGAGGTAGTTGTCAATTCACCAAAATGTGTTTTGGCCAGAAGGCAAGATGAACATAGAGAGGTGAAAGGATTTGCCTGTGTGACTCGAATATGTGAGGTATAGAGCCAGGGAGAGAACAGTGGCACCTGTTTTGGAGGTCAGGGCCAGTGTGTCCTCCATTCACGTCATCTGTGCTGCTCAAAGGGACAGAGGAGAGAAAAGATATCTCTTAAAAACTGGTTGGGTTAACTATACAGCTTTGAGGACACCAATAAATAACGAATATAATGAACATAGATGGAGGAAAAGAAGATATAGAAGTAAAAAGGAAGTGCCCAGTGAGAAACATCGACCACATCAATCATAGGATCATTCAGGTTACAAAAGAACTCCAAAACCATCGAGTCCAACCGTTGACCCAACACTACCAGAAGTAAAGTTCAGGCAAAACTGACTCAGACATACTTAACAACTGCCAATAAATCTCATATCCTCAAAACCAATAAAACAATGAACCAATCTCATCTCACCATAGGAAAAAATGTATCTGAAAAGCAAATTATCGTTATTTTCCAGTGGGATGCTGATACAATATTCTGCAATATTAATTTCTAACAAATTAGATTTTTTAAAATTTATATGTGTAAGAAAAGCTTTTTGTATTTTTCTGAACTGAATTATTTACTGACTGTAGAACTTCTGTTTTTTCATTTGGAAAATATCTTCTTTAAATATTTAGAAAAAATATCTATAAACAGCATGCAGTTTTAATTACAATTTATACGCTTGCATTTTAATTGCCTTTTAAACTAATTTAGCTTGTTCTTAAAGTTAATTAAACTCATTGGGGGGAAAATGTTCCTTAATTCAGTTGTGAAAATGGAGCAGATGTGGAGATGTATTTGTGATTGTGTCTATCAGTCTGAACTTATAAGAATCCTTTTAATCTTAAATTCTTTAATAGACCTTAAAACAAAGTGTTTCCCACATGAGCAAGGTGCCCTGTGCATTTCCTGTGTGCTTTCAACATTAAAATCATAATGCACATAAAATCAATGTGCATAGCACATTATTTTTTAATTTGTCCCTTCTAAAATTCATAAAAGCTGAATACAGAGGAGGATGTACTGCTGACTATATTGTTAGAACTTCTGGCTTTGGGGACTCTTCACTGTACGTTTACAAGCATTTTAGTAACTCAAATTCAAAATCAGGACTTAATTTGAACAATTCTGACTTTTGCAGTGAGCTTCTGGGAGGCCAGGGAGCATTTTGACAGTGAATAGAGGGAGTGCACATTCTCAGGAGAGGAAAACATTAAAAATACATATCAGCTGAATTAGAGGTCACTGTGGCACTGCAATTCAATTCTTGACATAGCTTTGAAGCGGCCAAACTGATATTAGCAGGAGTTCTGCTGCTGGCGAACTCATTGTGGGCTGCCTGCTATGCCTACAGAGTCCTGAGCTCTGAGCAGTTAGTCTGTGCTGAACTAAATGTTAAGCTACTTGTTTACAGCTGGTTCAGGCACCTCTGCTCCAGGTATAATTACAGCTGTCCAGTGTGAAAATGAAATTGTTTGTTTAGAAAGTTATATGGGAAAAAATTTAATTCCCAAATATCGATTTCCGAAGGAAAATTCCTTCCAGCCAAACAGCCTTACCAGGTGACAAGTTTTGGTTCCTACTCTGGTAGTAGGCTGTGTATAGTGGTAGCCACCAAAAAACAAACTCATAGCACATTTTCCCTAAAGTGACCTGGCCATATTCCTTTCCTGCAAGAATTTATCAGTTAATCAAACTAAACTATATCCTCACTTTGTGAGTCTGTTGTAAAAATGGTCCAGTTAAGATTTCTGGTTGCAGTGATAGTATCTGATATACATTAAATAAACAGAGTATTGCAGACAATTGATCTTCTGATAGATAGAGAACATTAAAACCATAAAATGAATCCAAGCCTTCAAAAGGACCATTAAAATGATCAGAAGTGACTACCCCACAGTGCTCATTAGCGCAGATCTTGAATGGTGTTTAACCAACATGGCAAACAAAGAAGGATTTATTGTGAGGGTTGAGAGAGAATAATAACCAGCGTTTCAGTCGCTTCAGAACAGCGCTAGACACCTAGAAATTCAGAATGAAAAAAAAAAAAAAGAAGAGAAAGAAAACCAACCCTTTCATCCTCACTGTATCCAGCATCCGTGGGTCATTGCTTCTGAGGTCACTGACATAGTCTTACAAGTTTTATAAAGAAAGCCTCAGTTAGCCTATGGTTCTGTTATTGCAGCAGAAACAAGCTCGCTGCTGGTTTGTTAACTTGTTTTGATTCTGCTCTACTCTTGTTTCATTGACGTACACAAGGCTGACATCCAGAGACACTCTTCTTGGGCAGTCATGTGTATCAGGCCCGGTACGCTCGCTGTCAGCTTGATAGGACTACTAAATGACTGTGCACTGATCCACAAGCAACTATTCCTCACACTGTGCAACTTGTTGGAGCTTTTATGCATACTATATAGTGTGTGACAGCTACTTTTGTGCATGTGTAGCTGCTCATTATATACACATTTAAATTCCTTTGCAGTAGTGCCTGCATGTATTTCACTTACAGATAAACTTTGGTTTTTTCTCCTTTTGTCATGAGTCTTTATTTTTCATGCTCTTTGGATTTGAAAGGATTTTTTTTTTTACAAGCTCTTTCTTTACTGACCATCCGTGTTTGCGAAAACTATTTCATTAACTGGTGCAGCACATAAACCTCACGGAATTAATCCATTCTTTCACACCCAAAAGCAAATTGAAGTCACCTCAATGCTTCCATAAAACTGAGCTTGTACTTTTTAGATTACTGAGCACAGAGATGTGTGCATGCCCTGTTGGAGGAGCTGTACATTTCCACAGGCAACATTCTTTTTTGCCTTGTTGTTGGCTCATTAGTCTTTCTTCTCCAGTACTGCAGCTCAAATCCATAGGGAAAACCTCGATGGTGTGTAGCTCTCTCTGAGGCAGCTGAACACAAGTGGGAGATTGATATGGGATTCACCAAACCTAAAAGGAAGTAGGGACCACATATTTCCTTGCCTTACAAGGTGCTGTCAGCTGTCATAGATCACCTCAGTCACATTATGCACATGGGTAAGGAATCACAATTCCAGATTCTGACCTGTGGTAGAGCTTTCCTTAAGTGTTTAGCTGCATTATGAATATTTTCCACTGGATTAGCACACTTGGTTTCATGCTGGCTCCTAGAATATAAACCAAAGGCTGTGTGTAGGACTGTGAAAGCCTATAGCCTGATGTCAGAACATGGATTTGTCTTGTGTTATGTCTATTTAGCAACTGTGGTCTCCATGAGTTACTGATAAAACCTTTTCATGTATCATCATATCATCATGGGTGTTACACAATTGCCAGCCATATCCTTCTAAGAGTTTGACATCACATTTGATTATCTAGGATCCTTCTACAGTCAATAGGCACTTTAAAAAGCTATTAACCTAATCTAATTTTGGGGCTGTCCTGTGCAGGACCAGGAGCTGGACTTCGATGATCTTTGTGGGTCCCTTCCAACTCAGGATATCCTACGTTTCTATGATTCTAATTTAAGCAACTTTTGGAGGACAGGAAAATACTTTTTTGTACCTCTAGAGGGATTTTCTCAGGTTCATTTATGTTTCATAGGAAACTTAACTCAGAATTCTGGTTTAAATACTTGCTGTTCCCATTTTAATCCAGTTTTCAAGATTTCTCTATCCTTTCTAGATTTGTAGCTCCACCGGCCCATTTTAGATCAAAACAATAAAGTAATTTCCTCAGGTCTCTAAACAGTGTAAATGGTCTGGAACATATTAGTCCAAGGTGCCTCCATTTTGTCATCATTACAGACTTCTTTTGAATCTTCTGAGATTCCATGCTGCTGGCATCCACATTTACCCTTGGAAAAAAAGACTGTCTTAACCTTGTTAATACGCAAGTCCCAGAGCACGAGCTGTCATGACTATGCAAGCAGTGAAATAACCACAAGGTCTCTGTAGAGTTTTAGATTATTCCCTGTTTGCACATAGGTTAACTGTGATATGAAAGAAGAGAAGAAAAAATTATGCTGTACTGATTCCTAAAAAAGAGTTGGTAAGAGTCAGCACGTAATGTCACTCGTTATTAAAAGGCAAGTAATATAATTTCCTTCTGTCACCCTTTAGTGACTTCAGTGATGTTTTCGTTTTCCTTTCTTTTCATCTGCTGGTCACAGAAGTTATGAGCCAAGTCAGCAGTTCATGAAGTGCGATGGTTAGACCACTGCAAAGGCCAAACTTAAAGGGAAGTTTTAATCTCGTCTAACTTCAGACACTTATATCCATCTGAGCTGTGTATTTATTCTCATTTCTAACAAGTGAGGAGAAACTGCTGTTTTCAGGAAGTTTATTTTAATCCTAAAACATGTGTTGTAATAAGCCACATAAACATGTTCCAAAAATGTGGATTTGTATGGAAATATTAAATGAAGTCTGGACATCTAGTTTAGCTGCAGGTATAAGATATCTAAATTAGGTGAGATTAATTCACCTTAAATAACTTAGAAACAAAACAGAAGCAGTACAAATTAAGTCTTGTAAATCATTCAGAGAATAAACAGAAGGATTTGCTACATATCATCTCTATTTGAATGGAGATAACCTAACGTCATTGGAACAGAAAATACCTGAACTAGCATTTTCAATGAACTCAAACTGCATAATGTATCCCAAGTCACATAGGAAATATACTGGATCATTAGAACAGCCCCAGTTCTGCACATTGTCTTTGTCCTGACAGCTCAGCACAGAACTGGGGATCAGAGCCTCTTCAGTATCATCTGATGGGAAGAAATTTTTTGCAGAGAGAGTAATCAGACATTGGAATTGGCTGTCTAGTGAGGTGGTGGATTCACTGTCCCTGGAGGTTTTTAAGATGCTTAGGAGCATTTTGAAAGTATCCATCATAGATCATGGATCATGGACCCCAAGAATGGTTGCTCTCAATCTTGCGTTGCTCTGTCATTTAGCATTCTTGGACATGTATAGTTCCTGAAACTGCTATTCATTCTGTCTTTTCTGTATGGATAACAGGTAATCTTGGTTAGTAACAATTTTCCAGTAGATCAATAATGCAAGAGTCATATCCCAGACTCCAAATCTACTGGGGTTTATTAGTTTTAAAAGGGGCAAGTCACTCACTTGTATTTTAGCCACAGTGGACTTCAATATTTGTCAGAACATGTTCCAAAGTCCATACAGAGGATTTCCATATAGAATACTGCTAGGACATTTTGTTTTATGCTGGAAATTAGCTGCAGTGTATCAGTTACCATCCCAAATTAACCCAATTAGCAGGGAAAATTATCTTGATCCAGTTGGGGAGATTATGTAAGGGCAAGAGAATAAAAGGTTTGGTTAATAACAAAGATGAAATAAACTCACTTTCACCTAACACAAACTTAGTTTTACTTTGGAACAGCCTGTTCATTTTAAGAAGTTGGTTCCAGTGTTCCCATGCTGAATCAGATCACTTGTGATTTCTACTAAATCCAGACAAAAGCAATTTTTTACAGTTTATCATCGCAATATTGATTCTGTCATATTTTCTATGGTACAAGATTGATGTGGATGTTGAAAACTGCTAAAGGGAGTTCAAGATTATGTTATATTCCAGGGAGTGGTTTATAATATAGAGTGAAAAATAACATTTTGTATTACAGTAAATTTAAAAACTTACCTTGTATTATGAAGAGGGAAGTGATCCATATAAACGTGTATTTATAGAGAAAGAGTTCCTTTGATTAATTTAAAGCATGATAAATTACATAACATGGTACAGACAATCAGGGAGAAATACTAAAAAGAAGTTGAATTAAATAAATTTGAAAATAATAGCACTAAAATGATGAGCAGATAAGGATACTATAGCAGTTCATACACTGTCTACTGCTAAATACAGATGAATATCAAAAATTCTATAGAAACCTTGACTCTAATCAACACAATTTTCCATTCAGATATGTAAAATTACTTAAAAGACTTAAATATTGTTTTCAACAATTATTAATTTCTTTCATCTTTTCCTGCAATAATTGTAGCTATAAATGTCACCACTTTAAAAAATTCTTACAGGGCCTGTTGCACACACACTTCTAATATTGTCTTTTTAATTATCATATTCTGTAGGCATTGAATAAATACATATATCATTAAGATGCAGCTACTTTAATATTTCTACTGCATTAAGATTAGAGTATCCTGTATCTTGTTTAACTTCCTACAATTTATCACAGTCTTGCTAAAATTGTTTTAAAAAGCAACCCTCCAAAGGAAAACAAATAAAAATAACTCAAAGTTAATATTGGAGAGAGCATAGGAAACAAACTCTTCACAGATTTAAATTTTTGGTTAGATAACAGCTATTGCACAACTTTGGTGTATGAAAATGTTTATTTCCATGGAAATATAAGTCAGGAAAAAAATTCTTTATCTGGTGCAATTGGAAAAGAAATTTCTAACAGTGTTTAGAAATTTTCTCATTAGCTCTACAGCTATGAAGATGGCTTCCACCACTGAAATTGGCTTCCCAGTCTATGGGTTTTGTCCTTCCCTAAACCCTTTTTGTTTGCTTTGTGGGTAATATTCAAGGTGATCCTTTTTTCTTATAAGCATTCTTATCCTGAAAGTATATATTGCAAATACTTAGCCCCATATATATCCTGTGTATTTTTCAGCACTTTAAGGCCCAAAGAGTGCAATCATATTTATGGTTGATGAAGAAAGATAACCTCATTAGGAAGGATGCGTGAGCAGCCTACAGGAACAACCTTACCTGACTACACTCCTAAACTGAGCATTTCGAAATCAGATGAGAAAAAAATTGGCCTTAGTGTGCTAAATACAATAAGGAATGTTCTCAGGAAGTTAGGGTGTGAAGTTCAACATAAACATCTCCCATTCTTCTGCTGGCCAACCTGATCTCCTTCTGATTTAGAAAATCATAGAATATACTGAGTTGGAAGGGACCAACATAGATCCTCAAAGTCTGACTCCTGACACCCCAAGAATCACACTATATGTGTTGTCCAAATGCTTCTGGAACTCTGGAAGGATTGGTGCTGGGACCAATTCCTTATGTTCTAGTTCCCAACCATTCTCTGGGTGAAGAGCCTTTTCCTAATATCCAGCCTGATTCGCTTCTGACACAGCTTCATGCCATTACACATTTCCATGCCATTAATGCATTCATGCAAATGAGGATTTCTATCTTAAAGCTCTTTCAAGTTTATTTAATTATATTAAAAAATTAAAGCCATGCGTGAGAAAGAAGTTATTTTAACCCTAAAACATGGTAGAACCTTAGCTAAGAATTCCTTAGTTTTAAATAAGAATGCACAGTACATTAAAGGCATAAAATTTTCTTTCAGAAAATTTACCAGGATTATATCAATGCAATGAATGATGAACACAAAACATTGTGCGAAAGGTCCCAGTCATCATCTGGCTCCAAGATCAAATCTCTCTTGCTAGAAAAATAATGAATGAGAACAGTTTCTTGTCCACAAACCCTCTCAGAAGACCGAGTACATGTGGTGCCTTTAAACTGCACAATGCTGATGGAATGACAGATCTTGAAAGCCCATCTGCCCCAGTATTTCAGCTCCTGACAATTTTGTTTTGTGGGGGTCTATTCATAAATTTTTATTTGCTGACGCTTTTCATCATAAATGTTTAAAAGTAAAAGTGCATATCATTTTCCCTTAAAAAAAGCCTGATCGAAATCTAACTGAAGTCAATGGGAGCTTTTCTTCCTTTGACATCAATAGGCTTTGGATCAGATCCATACAATGCAATTTAGTACAACAGTTAAACATGTGCTAAAGTTCCATGGACTACAGAGGTGCTTTAGACATATTTTCGACAAGCGCCCTCAATATCGAGATGTCGTGGGAAGAGAGCATTTGTTTGGTGGTTTTGGGAAGGAAGGATGAAGGCAAGAAGTAGAGGATAATTGAAGTTGACTCAGGATCATAAAAATTTAAAGTACAAACTAGTAAGTTTCTTACAGTGTTCCCTAAAACTGAGAGGATCACCGATATAATTCAACCAATAGGAAAGTTTCTAAACTGGAGAAACATTTTTGCTCAAGACTCATTTCTCTTAAAAAAGTAGTGTTCTGGAAGTGACATTTTCTTCTGTGCCCACCTAACATGTCCAGGTTCTTATGGTGTAAAATACGAACTGTCAGCCTCAGTAAATGTCTGGAACTGGGCCTGACAGAGTAAAAGCGTACTAGAACACTAGAATTGGATGTTTCTATGTACAACACAACCCTTCACGTCCAAGCAGACATGTGGGACTGAAAACACACAAAATTCCTGTGAGTGTATTAAAAATCATCTAGGTAGATCGTAAAGGCATCATCCTTAAAATCTCTTTTGTGATGATCTGAGAGCTGTCAGAAGTTTTTTGCAGCCAGCAGTTTCCTGGTCATGTAAACAACTCTTCAGAGTAAAATCAGGAAATGTGCATGAATAATAATTATACAGTAGGTGTCAGGGCCCAAACTGAGGATTCCCAAGAGTCACAGTTGCAACATCAGGCAGAGTGGGAACTGGGTACAGTCAGTCCCTGGACAGAGCTGAATATCCCTTCTGATTATCCAACATATCGACGTAGGTGCTCAAATGGCCTTCTCAGTAGAAAACATTGATGTTGAACTCTGTGTTTCTACTACATCATTTAACTTGTGCTGAAGAGAATTTTCAACCTTCCCTGGCACTTCTGTATATTGCAAATCCGCCTTCTCATCTTCATATGATATTCCACTGGTCACTTTGCTTATTCACTTCAGGAATTCAAGTTCTTTGGGCTTTGGACCTTGCTCTTTCACTGCATGAGTTTATAATGTTGAGTGATATATTTGTAGTGTATGTGCAAAAGGAAATTGCTACTGTTTAGAGATCATACACAACTGCATAAGACAGTTATGGGGAAAAGTAAAATGTTGAAATACACAGCAAAGAGTGGTTGTTTTGAAGTATCTAATAAACTGGTGTTTATGAAAGGTAAAACTCAAGAAATTTAATTCTGTCTCTTTCTCTTAGTATTTTAATTAAAGAAATCTCAGTCTGTACCTGGAAATCCCAAGCAAGAAAAAAAAATCAGCTTTTCTACAGACAACTTTAAAGTAGACTGGGAAAAAAAAACACTAACCTTTTATGAACTCTTTAAAAAAGGAAAGATTAAAAAATATGTGATCAATAACAAAACAGATTTTCTGTGAGTCTTGCATCTCTTCTGCCTTTAAGACAAAGGCACATTAACGAACACACAAGCATGAACAAAAATACTGTGGGTTATATTTCCCTTCCATTTATACTATGAAAAATTAAAGCAAGGTATCTGACTTTGAGCTAGTTCCTTCTATGCAAAACCTGAAAATGGAACTTTAAAAATTACTTTTATCTCCAGTACAGTCCCTCCTTTTTATTTTTAGTGGGTTTTTTGGTGGTTTTTTTTTTTTTTGGTTGGTTGGTTTGTTGGTGTTTTGGTTTTTTTTTTCCCCAAAATCATCAGATCTTAAATCCAATGCAAAGAGACAATCCAGGCACAGTAAGAAAAGACTACTCTCTGGAAAGATTGAGTCACTGGAAATTGGAAACCTAATTCCTACCGAAGGGGAAAAAAAGGCTTTTGACAGCTTATTAGTTCCAAGAAAAGGTATCAAGGGTCACCAACTCTTCCTGTTCTGCTAAAATATTTATAAGAGATAGTACTGGAGAGATGTGCTCATATGATAACTTTTTTGGATTATTCCTGAAAGCGCCTATGGCAAAGGACCTTTTTTGCCCTGTCGTTGTTTAACCCCAGCTGACAGTTCAGCCCCACAGGGTGCTCACTCAAGTTCCTCCCGGTGAGTTTGGAGACAGAATTGGAAGGGTGAAAGTGAGAAAACTCGTGAGTTGAGATATGGACAGTTTCATGGGTAAAGCAAAGCCTCACTCAAGCAAAGCAAAACGAGGAATCCACTCCCCACTTCCCATGGGCAGACACGTTTTCATCCATGCCCAGGAGAGCAGGGCTCCATCAAATGTAACCATGAGCTGGGGAGGCAAATGCCATCACTCCAAATACCCTCCCTGCCCTTCTCCTCCCAGATTTACATGCCAATCATGATGTCATCTGGTCTGGGATATCTCTTGGGTGAGTTGGCTGTCCTGGTTGTGTCCCCTCCCAACTCCTGATGTACCTCAACCACTTCACTGGTGGGGTGGGGTGAGGAGCAGAACAGGCCTTGACTCTGTGTAAGCTCTGCTCAGCAATAACAAAAACATCCCTGTGTTATCAACACCATTTTCAGCACAAATCCTAAACACAGCCCCACACAAGCTACCGTGGAGAAAATTAACTCCACATCAACCAAAACCAGCACAGCCTCTACCTACCCCTAGATCTAATGAACCACTGGGAATGTCACTTTGCCTTCCAGTGTCCTCAATCTCCAGTGGTCCAAATACGGAGTGGGATGTTTGGGATTTTTCACCAGCTTTATCACAAAGTTTGGAAATGCTGTGCTCTCTCCCAGGCCTTTCCAAACAGAATCTTTGTTATCCATGCAGCCTGAAATTAAAAGAAGGAATAATTCTTTCAGATCATGATGAAGGTTGTTGATGGAAAGAAAAATACGAGAATAAACCATTCATACAGAGGGCTATGTGGCATCCTGACACAGCCTTCTACTTCAAAAGTAATAAATATTCATTAACCATTAGTAAAATGCCTTCACCATCTAGTAGGTTTTTTTTTCTTCTTGCAAAGCTACAGTAAAAGGAGTCAGAATGTAATTTAGCTTATTAATATTCTTTATTTGTATTACAGTAGTAATCAAGGCACAATAATCACCCCCACTCTCACTGTGCTCTGACAAATGACCTTTATTTGGCTGCCACTGCAATATATATCTGTAGCTGAGAGCAGCAGATGACCTAGTACAAGCTTTAGAATAAGTATATATGGGAGCTGCTGCAAACTCATCTTTTCTGTGGTAGCAGAGCTCAGCACTGATGATAAGAATGGAGGACAACAATTTCATGTTTATGAAACCATCTTAGGTCCCCTGCCACCTCCTTTTTCTTTTTATAAGAACCACATTTTTGCAGAAGATTGTCCCTAAATGCAAGTCTGTCTATCCTGAAAGCAGAGGAGGTCTGATTCATGGATATTCACTTTGCCTGAAGAGGTTTTCACCTCAAGTTACTATAAATTATGCCAAGCAGTGACTTAACCTATGTTCCTCAGAGCTTAGACCACTGCCTGAAACATTTGGTTATTGTGTTTTTTCTTCCTTCAGTTCTGCTCTTCCTTTTCTTATTTCTTCTCTCCCACATCCTACCAAACAACAAAAAATTCTATGGAGATTAATTAAGTGATTTCTGTGCTTTTTCTAATTGTTGTTACTGCTGAGAAACTTAGCAGAGGTCTGAGGAAGTACATGGGCTGGTGGCTAAGGCAGAAAACCAAGTTTCAAAGGACTCAATTCTGTTTCTGGATACCTGGAAATCTCCTAAGTGTCACTGCTTATTAATTGTTCTCTGTCCTTTTCCACTGTCTGTTAAATGAGAACGGGGGGACTTCTTTCTTTATTGATTTATGATGAGATTTGTTATCTTTTCAGTTGTGGACACTGTTTATTATCTCTCTTAGAATTAGATAGACAAGTTAAAGTCCCCAGTGAAGGAAACTAAGTGGTTGGGGAAGATCATAAGCTTCATCATGTGAATGTGCTTATTTAATCTGAGGGAATCTCCTATAATAAAATGTGTATTAGATTATCCATGATGCTCACCACTGAATAATTCTGATCTTGCTGATGTGTAAGGTAAAACTGTATTAAGGCTAATGCCAGGTAGATAGGAAAGTTCCACACGAGTGGAACATGGTAAAACTGATTCCAGGAAACAAACCAAAAAAAAAAGGTCTGCTCAGCTCCCCTGATATGGAGGTTTGATGCCATTTAACACACCCTGAGGTCATTCAATTTAGTCTCCAGCTGCCACCTCCTAAGTACCCTGTGCAGTTCAGCTCTCCTAAAACTAGACACACAAAGTTAGGCCAGCTGAATATTTAATTTTCTAGGCTGTCATATTGGTTTGATCTGCTCCAAAGGTGATGCAAGTTTAGAGAGCAACATGTAGATACTTGCATTTACACTTGGTAATGGATTTTACACCTGGTGATGGATTTCACCCCAAATGTTTGAATTGATGTATTTTAAATGATCAGGGCTTAAAAGTGGTTCCTGCCAAAGAGAGAAAGTTTGATTCTGCTCCAACATTTCCTGTCCCTCGCAGTGACCCGAACCAAACTCAGGGTTTATAATGGCATCTGAAGCCAGGTGAGTTTCCAATAGCTCTAGGCTTGCAAATGTCATGCTGCTCTGCTAATTGCTTAAGCAGCTGTACTTTTATATCTTCTATCATTTCTGAAAAGGTAATCTATTTGAGCTTGGATTTTTAAACAAAGAAGCTAAGAAAACAATAAACTCCATTTTCAGAGAGGAGTAGACAGGTGCAGGAACAATAGATAGTGGCAAATACATAAACAAAACTCCCACCATATTGGGAGGATAAAGAGAAACAAAAATGACTGATCCAAGGTTATGATTAACCATTGAATTATTCGTTGTTGCTCTTGTTATGTCAGAAATTATGTGAAGGTTAAGTAATAGTAGAAGAAATAAAAAGTAGGATAGAAATAATATAGAAAATTTGGTGGAGGAAGCTGATTAAACCTTGCTTTCATAAGTATTAGTTATGGTTCACGGCATGAGCCCTCAAATTTCAGAGCATAAGACTTTGAGTAATAAGGCTGTGGAAACTAGGAGTGAACTCAGAGAGGAACTGACAGTGAGGCTCCTGCATCACCTCATTGTTGACATCAATCAACAGCACATTCAAAATTTGCTATGAACACTAATTGAACACAGTTTACAGCTAAAACAAAATATATTCTCAAAATACTTTTATTTTTCTCTAGCAACCAGGGCCCTTTAAACAAAAGAACCCAGCAATACGCCTGTCTCATGGAAACAGGGAGATAAACCCAGTATACAACCTAAAGGAATCTCCCTGTTTCTGGATCTTTCTTGTTGTCATCTGTTGGTCTTGATGCATTGCTGAATTTTTCAGGTATTTAAGCTGCATAGCACCACTGATTTCAGAAACTTTACTGCAGTGTGTTTCTAGTGTAAAATGGCAAATCAATTTACCAACAGTTGCAAATTCTTTTCTGAATTTGTATTAAATCTCTATCCCATTAAACTGGGAATATATCTAATTACTGTCCTCTATTTGCACTATTTTAGACAGGCAGTAACAGTCCAAATATATTTCTTACCAAAAATAAAAAAAAAAAAATTAAGTATTAAAAAGATGGGTCATGTAGATTCTGCAATTTAGTCCTAAAGATTGACCTTTTTCAGTGCTGACTTTTTTCCAGGTCCTCTGTACATCATTCCAGAATCTTAAAGAGACTCCTACTATAATACTTAGCATCTCTTGCTGGTTTTGAAGTAGGGGTCATTTTTAGGGAAGGGAGGGTTTGGGCAGATTTTTTTTTTTTACATTTTATTGTCTTGACTCATTATAAGTTGTAAGAAACAATGAAAGATGTGAGTTCAGCAGTCAGAATCTGTACAGATAGCTCTTGGACAGTAAAGTACCTGTTTCTGCAAATTGGCTAGATTAAGGGCTCAATTTCCATTTTAACCGAGAACATGGAGTATTTATTTGTGGAAATACCCTTTGGCTTATCAAAAAGAAGGTTAACAGGTGGCTTGATCTGAGAGTATCTAAAGAGCGGCTAGAAGAGAGCTCTTTAATCAAGTGGCCAGACACGAGCCAAGATCCAACAGCTAGAAATTGAAGATAAAATTAAATGGGAAATAGATGCCGATTTTTACTCTGGAGGGTAATTAGCTGTTATTTGCTGGTGGTTATTAGATTACAGAAAAGAGGTTGATACAGAAATACAAGGCGGTTGAAGTTGGAAAAGGCCTCTGGAGAACGTCTTGTCCAAGCCCCTCACTCAAAGAGTCATCTACAGGTTGTTCAGGATTGTATCCAGATGCAACTTGAGTATCTCCAAGGACAGGGACTTCCAATACGGGCAATCTGTTTAGCATTTGACCACCCATGTAATAAGACTGTTTTTCATACATTTAAATGTAATTTTCTGTATTTGAATTTGTACTCTCTACCTTTTGTGCTGTCATTGAGCAACAGTGAGGAAGGTCCAGCTCTGTCTTCTTTACCTCCACATCACGTATTTCTATACAATGGTAAGACCCCCTTATTCTCTTTCCAGGTTGAACAGCTGAAGGCTTCTCAGCCTCTCTTTATCTCCATCACTTCAATTTTTCCCATCAAGAATAGAAGTCTTTCCACTAGGATGTGCTCTAGTTCAACCACAAAATATCAAGCTTAAATTCATGGGTTATAAAGAGAGATTTGTCATGTAGAAAGTCAGATAACTAGAATAACACATTTTACCATTAAAATCTTTAGACCAACACCTTTTCCTTTCAGAAAGAACAGCCTTCGCTGAAGGTACTGATGAATTTTCTTTCTGCCTCAGATAACTGTGATTTTCAATCACAGTAATAGAATTATAAAATCTGAATAATTTTCTGGTGGAAAAAACCCGACACAACATTCTTTTTCACCAAATTTTTAATGACTTGTTGGGTTGTGCTGCATTTACAGTCTTCTCCTGCCCTACTGCCACTTGAGAATGTTATAGATACTAATTTCCCTCCTGGAGACACTGGCATTTTGGATTTTGTGGGTCAGCAAAAAGGCAGTGACATGGCAGCAAATCCTAGACAATTATTGCCTTTACCTCCCATTAGCAATGTGGCTGCAGCAGGACTGCACAGCTTGAGATGCTTTACCAAATTATTATCAAAGTGTGGATATTTTTTTGACATGACTTATTTCTTTGCTTGAGTAGGCAATCACCTTAGGATCTATCACTTTCCTTGGCACACTGTTAATGCTATTACATTTCTGATCTTCCTGGGGAATTTTTCCTTGGTTTTTTTTAAACCTTTCATTGGAAATCACACTCTAGATTTAGTTCATCAGTATATTTTGCTGAATCTGTTACCCTTCACCCATTGTATTCCTCTGAAAATGATCTGGGATTAATATAGGAACTGGATCACAGAGCTACTTGCATAAATCTACTTCATATAGATAAAAACTGGAGAATTCATTGGTAAAAAACTCTCAGGATGGTGTTTAATTCCAGCAGAGCTCCAGCTACTGGGATGCTATGAACTGGCATCTCTCTGGAGGTGAGGAGGGTGAACACCATCATGAGGAAGGCCATGCATGGACGAAATGTGCCTCTTCCTCATCCACCTAATTCACCCATTTTGGTCTTCTTGGCTTTTTTTAAAGGGGTGTAGAAACCAACCATGGGGTCTGGATACTCCAGGACTGTCCTAAATGGGGACAAGATACAAGGAGCAGTAGGGATCCGCTTGTTCCTCCAGTCTTTATGCACTGTGTAGATGGTTCGTGCTTGCTCAGTCTCTGGATGTGTGCTGTTCTCTGGCTGACTCCAGGCTCACACTGCTTTGCAGCTGGCATTATTTCTCCCTTTAGCTTTGAGTTGTCTCGCTGTAAAAGGGTCTTGAGAGCCTTTGTCTTTGCACTGCTAGAAATTAACACGTTGGGAAATGAATTACACCGCCCGCCAGCTAAATAAAAACACAGACGCCTCTAAGAAAGTCATTTATTGATCTTTCTTTTGTTAAAGTAGATTTCAGGGTGCAAAATACTAACTCAGCTAAATCAATATCCCTTTCACTACCAAGTTGACTTTAAGATTGTGGGGATATTCTGAAGAGTGGAGTTTAATTTCAAGGCATGTCCCTCAGAAATCACCTCAGTTAAAGCTACAGGACGGGTACTGGGCAAACCTGGAGGGAGATTCTAACAGTGGTGTGTGGATCTTCCACATGCGATTCAGTAGGATCTCAATGACATATGAAGGCAGAGCAAGATATATTTGCTGAAAGCTGAAATTGCTTCTAAGTACAAAGCAATTTTAAATCCCTTATTAAAGAGTAAAGTTGCAAATTCTGGTTTAATAATTTTTCCTTATCTGAGTCCTCGACTGCTACATATCAGCATAGCTTTACTGAATTTAGTGGTGTTTCATTGGAAATCTGGTCCTCTTTTTGATAGCAAGAAAATAGTTCTAAACATATCTCTGTATAAGAAGTCAGCTAGATGTTAATTTATTCAAAGTGTGCATTTTAAAAGTCAATTTTATAGGAATTTTAATAAAATCTTTTAAAAATAATTAAAAAGGCATTATTTTAACTATACTAAGGGACTGCTGTGTATCAGCTGTGACTCATATCTTATGGTGATGAGCAGAACTGTAAAATGTGAAGTAATAATGCAATATACCGGAAAACAGTCCAACTAGAGAGAGGGAAATCAAGAAGTAAGTTGTTGCAGTGCTTTTTTTCCTCAGCAAATTATCCTACTATGCCTGGGAGAATTAAGAAGAGCAATCTAATCACCCTTTCTATTTTATTCTTTCCTACTCCATGATTTAAAAATTCTCTGCTTTTTCTGTTGTTTTTTTTTTCCTCTTCTTCCCTGCAAGGAAAGTTTAATGAGGCATATTTGCTTGTTTCCATGGTATTTCAAAGAAAGATTACTAGCTGAAAGCAAAGAAATATATAGAATAAAGCAGAGAATGAATGTCTTGTCTTTAGTAACAGCTATAAACCTTACTTTCAGAATTAATTATATAGAAATATTTTTTCTACACTTGTAATAAGTGAAGCCATGTCAGTCATTTTTTTACTTTGCTATAAGGTCTGATGTAATACAGAAAAAATTATTTGCTAGCCAGTATGTCTCTATTTGTTGGTCAGACAGACATACACATATATGGTTTTAAAGAGCCATTAAAAACAGACTTTGCTATTGAAATATTTCATAACTAAGTGATGAACAGTGTTCTGTTTGCACTATTGATAAAGTGCAGGGCTATATTATGCAGATTTCACTTATTTATTGATGAAATCCAAATTTAACTCTGTGAATAACACCTGGCCAAGACAGACAAGAGCACTCTTGTGCACCTCCCAAGCAGACCCAAGTCCATAATTCCTGGTGCACACAGTAAATTCCCTGGGTCTGGTACCACAGTGTTTGCACAAATGCAGACAGGAAAATAAAGTTATCATCAAATCCAAGTTTCATTAAAATCAGAGACAAAAGTCCATGAAGCTCAGGGAATCTTGCACATTGCTCTCACTTATGATCAGAAAAATTATCCTTTGTTACTCTTATACTGTTAATTATTTGTTTAATTTTTAAAGGGCTTGAAAGCTCAGAGGATGGGCAGGATCTCACCTTGTTGCCCTTGAATTCAACGTCAAAATACCTATTAGTTTCAGAGGTCCGAATTCACAGACACATAAAATACTGAAATGAAATACAAACACCAACAGAACTTGAAACAAGCATTACATTTACTGCAACACCTAATGAAAAATATAGACAGGTGATGCATGAATAAAACCGAGGTTCATCAAGAACCTCTGACCTGAATAACCACGAGCAAACCACTAGAGATTGGATCTGTCACTTAAAATGACGTACCTGAGGAAGGAGCTCCAGCTTTCTCTCTGGTCAACAGAAAAAGATCAGCAACTTCAGAGGACAATTTAGTGCACCTAAGACACAAACCTGCCTTATGACCAGAAGTTTAATTTAAGTGCCTAAAGCTGGATGAGGTGAACCAGGAACAGCAAATACACAAAATAAATAGTAGTAGCAGTTGGGACAAAACTGCTGAAGGCTTTGCAAATCCTCTTGAAATCTAATGTGCCTTATTTCTTACCTTCAAATCGAGCTGGAGTTACTACAGCATCTCCAGAGATTTGTTAATACAACGTGCTTTGTTAGCACAAAGCAAAAAAACGCCATCTATTCAAAGAAGGTGGGTTTTTCTTTTTTTCATTGCAATCCTAGGAATAGTATTTTTCCAAAGCTCTGGTTTATTGTTTGAGGTTTTGTTAAACCTCTTCAAACTCTCTTTGAGCTACATGAACTCACCCTTGCTGATGCTTTCCCTTTGTTTGTGTTTCAGTGGGGGATCTGGCTGGCTTTGTGCAGATCCAGGTTTCAACCATTAATTATCCAACTGCAATAAAAAATGTTAATTCTACTCAGTCACTGCTGATCAACTAGATCTAATCCTTAACAATTTTAATAGAATCATTGTGAATCAGGTAAAAGCACTTGCCTGCAGCTTCAGTTTGAGGGTATGCTCATGCTAATAAAGAGCTATAGGTCATAATATTGCCAACCTGAGTATCTGATTTTACAGAGTATTGTTATTTCAATATTATCAGATGGAAAAATAAGGGCTGTCTTTTCAGTATTTTAGTGAAAAAAGGCACATATTTTTTCTCACTTATGTGTAAAAAATAGGCACTTCATCTGCCATTTACCCATTTCCACAACCTCATAAATATGATGCTTTCTTTTTTTCCCAGTTCTAATTTTACCTAAGAGACATGCAGGAATTATTATCTTCATTTTAAAGGTGGGAGATTACTGCTCAGGAGAATTAAGTTAAAGAGGGTTTCCAGTACAGAAAACTGGTTTCTCCTAAATTCCTCTCTACTGCTTCAGAGCTCAGGTTTAAATCAACTTCCATAATTAATCTAGAATTTAGAACTTGTGCATAAGAAAACATTGCGAAGTAAAAAACGAACAAGAAAATATGCCATCCTTGCATTCTCCACATTTCCTGAGCAGCATTTCCTTACTTTTTAAGAAAAAAAAAAATCTCTATTCAACTAAAGTGTTAAAATATTACCCCATATATACTTCCAGCAAGCAACTTCTCGGCATGGGTTAGGCTGTACTTGGAAAACTATTGTCATCCAGGAGACAACCTGTAGTTTTAAATGACTAGGCTGTCAGTTCTTTAGCTCTCTGCACTCGCTTCTTCTGCTTTAGTGAATAGTAACAATTACACGACAAACAGCATGTTATTTCCAACTGCGGGTTTTTTTGACAGAAATCTTTGTGATACAAATATTGCAAACTTCCATTCATTTGCACTATTAAATTTTACGCAGATTTTTTAAAGCCTCTAGGAGATTTTAATGAAAGCCTACGGTCTTTGGAATTTGGAGGAAAACAGGGGAATCTTTTCTAAAGTGTTCTTATTAAAATGGAATGGCTTGAACAGTGCAGATTTGGGAATTTTATTTTTTTCCTAGTTTTGCTAGATTTGTGTTGGGACTTGCAAATAGTGTATTTTATAGCTTGGAAAGGGTGTTATCAACAATGAGAATTAAATATTTAACAATTCTACCCCAGAAAACTTTTATAAATCACATTTTTTCTGAATTTACCAACGAACATGTAACATTATATCTAGTAAATAAACATGGAAATATTATAATTGAGTAAAACTTGAATGTCATTTATGAAGGTTGCTAGAAGCCATAGACCCTACTCTGATTTGCCAGAAATCACTTTTAAAATTCTCCTTAAGCATTTAATTTTTGAAGGACAAGAAGGGATTTAAATCATTCATCAGTGTCAGATTTGAAAGATGTGTACTTGGTTTCCTCTCCTCCCTGTTCTGCCTTCTCTCCCAGTTGGAACATGAGATGCATTTCAGGTGTCATTTTCTCCCAGCCTGAGCTGCAATCTCAGTGTGGCTCTGCAAGAGCCCCCATCATTCCAGGATGCCATTCCCAGAGTGGCAACCCCTCCCCAACGTTTTGTGACATCCTAATTACCCCATCAAAGTGCTGATGGTTTAAACAACCGAGGAACGAGGCTTCACTGAGGGTTTTGGTGAGGTTGTGTGTTTTGGCAAAGGAGAAATTATAATTTTGGCATGGGATTGTACCCCCAAGCCATGAAGAATTTCAAGCCCTGGACTAGTTTTGCAGCCTTGCTCAATTTTTATTGTGTATACTCAAACTTCTCTCACTGTGCAGTCACTATGCATGAGAATTCATCCTTTTTCTTTTTTCCTATTAATATACTTTCTTTTCTTTCCAAAGTCATTTTGAACAGTTCTAGTCTTCACGTGCATGATCAAGTCTGCAGCTGTGGTTTTCATGAACTGAAGTCTTTTATTTTGTGTTTTTTAATGCAACACCATTAATGAATGTTACAACAAGCAAAATGAATCTTTCATCAGGGTTAGACTCCTTATTAATATTTTTTTCTTTTATAGATACATTTTAAGCAATGAAAAGAACTCCCTGTACATGTTGAGGCTTCTTGATTTCCACTGAAAATTTTAACTCAATCCTGTTCTTTTTCACATCTACTTTTACATCAACAGATACCTGTTATCTTTGTATATTACCTGCACACTAATTAACTTTGTATTTGAAATAAAACCTTTGCTATCCTGATCATCTTTAGCGATGGTCTCCTAGCAACCGAACCACCTCAAATGTTGACCCTTATAAGGTGTCCTTTATCATTCAAGAGGTTAACTTTTTGTACATTTTTTAAAAGAAAATTTAATCCTTTTTGTATATATTACTCAGTTTATGTAAAATGGCTTTATTAATTTTCCCAGTGTCTTTGTAACAGTAAAATGACAGATTCAGAAAAGCAACCTCGAGTTCAACATAAACTCAATTATAAAAATAAAAAGAAGCTGTTGCACTCTGATAAATAAGTCAACTATTTCAGTTAGTATCATATTTTTTTATTTCAGTTTGCATAAAAAATAAAATGAAATAAATTCTATGGTGGTTTCTCAATTAAAATCCAGTGTTTTAGTCTAAAAAAATCACTTCAAATTAAAAATAATGTTCCCACTACATAAGCTGATTTACTTGATTTATTCTGGGTTGGAACTAAAAATTCAAAACCTGTTGAAACCTCCTTTCTCTAAAAAATTTCAACGCAATCTCAAATTGTGCTTAAAGCTGAGACAGCAATATTTTGGTTACCTGGAATTTTCAGGTTATGGGCATAATTTTCCCCCATTTGTTTCTGTTCTGTCCTTTCCTTACCGGGAATCCTTGGTAAGAGAAAAAGAAATGCAGGGAATTTTTTTTAATGAGATTTTTTTTTTTCCACAGAAGCAATAACTGAGGAAAAGAGGGAAAAATACAGAGAAAGGAGAAAGGAAAGAATAAAGAGAAGGAATGGGGAAAATACTAAAGTCCTAAGTTGTATTCAGAAATTTTAAATAGTTTCTAGGGGTTTTTAATTAATTTATGGATTTAGCCAATTATTTCCAATATTTTCACTGTGATTAAAAAATTGACTATCTTAAAATATTAGCTAAAAGACTCAGGCTCTTGGCTGAGACACAACTGTTCAAGTGATGCCATTTTACCTGTGTGAGGCCAGGAGCATGCACAGACCCAAGTAAAATAGGTTTTTGAGAGGCCTCCGCATTTCAACCCCCAACATGTTTTCCTTCAGTTCATCAGCACTGCGGGGGCAACTTATTAACACCCATTAACAGAGCTGTGAAGCAATAATTGAGTCATGTCCCCAGCCACAAGTTTTCATTCAAAATGTCATTCAAACTGCAATAAGTATATAGGGGGTAAGGGCCATTTCAGTGGAAACTAGAAGATTTATCAGTCATTCTGCCAATGGACAAATGCCAACAAAAGTTCTAGTTTGATCTTAGCAGAACGGCTGCTTCTCAAACATTGAAATTCCTTCTTCTATCCCCCACTGCAAATGTTTTCTGTTACTTGTATGGGTTCAGATTTTTATTCCATTATTATTCACAATATTTTCACTAAAATTGCTACTTGAAGGTTGGCCTGCTTACAGTGCCTGGCCTCCTTTTTAATAGAATTTTCTTTCTATCATTAACATGTCTGTGCCCTTACTTAAGTAATGATAGCAACACAGTAAAAATCATCTTCCAAAGAGCTTCCACTTCAAACCACAGAAAAAGGGGTACTTAGCCCTGATTAAAGAAAATCTCACTGATCTCATAGAGTTAAATGAGCTCCTGCATAAAGCCCTTTGACATCTTCACAGAAAGAGCAGGACATGTGCATCTCCCACTGGTGAGGCTGAAGTGCAAATCTCATGTCTTGGTTGTGCAACAGAACCAAGCAGGATCCATGGAAAATGTGGGGCAGGACAGGAGGGTTTCCCCTTCAGTACACACCTTGGAATGGTCCTGTCCAGGAAACTGTCACGCTGAGAACATGAAAGCCTGAAATCTGCCCACAGAAACTCCTAAAGGCTCTGACTGTCAGGGGTTGGGGCAGGTACCAGTAAGGAGGATCTAGAATGATAGAATAATTTAGGTTGGAAAAGAACTTTAAGAGTATTGAGTGCAACCATAAACCAAACACTGCCAAGTCCTCTGCTGAACCATGTTCTAAGTGCCACATCTACACATATTTTATTTCATTGCCTGTCCCCCATATCTCCCAATTTCACTGTCTGTTAATTGTTCTTCCCTCTTCCATTTGAAAACAAACAAAACAAAACAAACTCTTCTCAGTTTATAAATCAGATCTCTTGACATTGGGTTCAGTCCTCCTCACCACCTGCCTACTCAGAGGTAAAGGTTCCACCTAAGGAGTTCTAGTCAATTGGGAGAATATAAGTGCTTTACTTTATCTCTGTATTTCTAGGTGATTTTCTGAACCCTCTGGTACTGTGCCAGACCGGAATTCTTTTGCATTTATATCTCTAGCAAAAGGACACAGAAAGCATTAGACATTTCAAATTTTAATTAATGGAAATACGCTTATGGTGCATAAACGGGCTGCTGGGTAAAATTAAATAAATGGACCCTATTTGGAGACAGAGCAGAGATCAAGAGATCAGGAAACCAGATTAGACTAGAAAAACATCCATCAATTATCAGTTACTAAAATTAACTTTGTCAAATATCAATATGAAGCTTTTTTCCCTTGACAATCAGAGCTAGTGCAACAGACTTATAAAATTAATCATCTTTGAGCACTTTTTTGTTGTTTTTGCTGGATAAATTTCCAGGTCATTTTCTATACATTAATGAGAGTTTCATTCCAGGAGATGGTTCAGTAAAACAGGTGCTGTTTATTGCTTTCCCTTCCTTTCCCAAGCTGCTCTTGGTTTCACAGTCAATATTAGAATATTGAATATTAGTTTAAAAAGCTGAAAACCTTCATCAAATAATTGTGGTTAAGAAGACACCAGGACTTCACAGGAGTGTATCAAAGTGTATCCATTCATTGGCTCACACTCTTGACTTGTACTGTAGAGATCTATATTTATGCATGTTCCCTGTTTGCTTACTTAGAAATCTATAAATTATATCCATATCTGTCAGTCTAACAAATGCTTTAGCCAATATACCAAAGGACAATTTGACCAGTAGGAATTTAATAGTGAGTAGCTATTGAAATACACAGCAAGGAATGCATTAACCATTTCTTTTTAATATTGACAACTGTTTTAAGCAACATACAGTATTACAACTGAAAGGAAAAGGAAAGAATTGATGTCTTCCTCTATAATCACAGACTATTCACAAAGAAATACAGAATTAGGAAACAGAAGACACCAATTGTTACCTCTGCAATTGACTGCATCATTTTGAGATCTTCCACATTAACAGATTCCCAAAATCAAGTAGCAGCATGCACACCAACATGGAGAAAGATCAATATTTTATCTCCTACGATGACTGTAATTGCAACTCCGTGCATCTGAATACAGAATCACTGCAGTTGAATGTTAAGTGCCAAAAATACACTGAATTAGTACCCAAGAAATCTCATATTCTTGTGAATTCCACTAGGAGAGGTTATTCCAGATGAACCAGGTAAAGACAAATTCCAAATGCTAGTTGTTTTCTCAGGAGTGTGAATCAGAATGTTTCCCACTTCTGGACTGATGCCTGGTTGGAGTCACACTTAGATGAAATAGGCAGTGGTAAACACTACTGTGGCTTGGGAAAATATATTGGCTAAAATATGCAGAATTTTGAAGAAATCTCAGCACTGAATTCAGGCAACATCAGTCATAAAGATAAACCCCCAATGGGGGAATGCAACCTAATCTAAAAGCAATAAGCTATGTCTACTCTACACATAGTAAAATGAAGGAATGGCTGTAGTACAGAGAGTCATCTACAGTTAGTTAATCAGATAATTAACCAATTGTTTAATTGTTAGAAAATTGGATAACAGCAGCAGAGAAAATGCAGCTGCCTGGGTTTCAGCATAGGCAAGAACCACATCAGGAGTCTCTAAGATGTCATTCTCCTAAGGAAGAGGATGATCCTGCCTGTTCAGTTATATTTTCAGCAAGATAATCTGAAATAAAGCTGGAGCAGACAGTAGTAGAGAAAGCAGGGGCTGAGTTTGGGTCTTAAAAATATGCCTGTGATTATCCAGCCTGAGCTTACAAACTGAGTGATATCCAGGACGTGCACTCTTTCTGCTTTTTATGAGACAAGGCAGAATTCTGAGTAGTAGTTTTTCTATGCCTTTGCTACTGAGATTTTCATAACCATCTCATTAAAAATCTGATAGTTAGCATGCACAATATAAAGAAATGCTGTATGGCTGCCAAGTTTCCAAAAAAGTACCAGGAAGAAAACCATAGAAACACTGCTGTACAACAGTCAAATAAAAGCCCATAAATAAGTACTGGGGGAAAAAAAAATCTGAATTTTTTTAGAAGACTGAAAAATTAAGGAACAATTTTACTTTCCAAATTAATAACTGTAGACCACCTTTTTAGCTACATTCCTTTACATGTCATCTGGTAAATGCAATTTACTTCAAGACTATTACACAAGACTATTCACACAGTGTTGAAACATTGAGAGCTCGAGGGGAACCTTCATGGAAAAATCAATGTTCACTAAGGATATGAAGTGATATCAAAGTAGCTGCCCTGTACAAATTCTTAATGCAGACAGTGGCCTTTGGTGTATCTCCCTCTATGTTCCTAAGGGAATTAAATCAGAATCATGGTTGTCTTAATTTCCCCATGTGGCAAATGGGTAGAAAGAGGTATGTCCAGAAGGAAAGACAGATGTTAAATGGACTGTACTGTGCTGTTGAGATGGTTTTATCTCTCTGCTGCTTTTATAGGGAGAAGCTAAACTGAACTGACTTCAAAGAAACATACGTTCCTTAAAATAGGAATAAAATAGGAATAAATTACTTTTTTCACCAGGAAGACTCAAATCTGCCAAGAGGACGAGACACATCTCAGCTGCTGTAGAAGCTGGCTTTGATACAAGCCTTGTGGTACCAAGGACAATAATTGTTCATCATACTTTTTCCTCTCATTTAATTCCAGGGGTAATGATACCTGAAATCAGTGTATATTCTCCACACCTAATTTCTGAAAAACTTATCTGAATTTTGGGTTTCCTGGTGGCCTCTGTCATGCATGAGCACATAGTTTACTGACAAGATAATTGAACTGTATCTGCTTCCTAGTGTTAATTCCCACACTTGCCTTATATTCTTCCAAGGTCCCTCAGCCTTAGAATGGGATGTACCTCAGTCTAATCATCTAAAAGTTAGACGTGCAGTCAAAGCCACTCATGGAAGTGTCCTCTGTACTCAACAAGAGAGACAGGCAGAACAAATCCTGAAATCATACAATATTTTAGGCAGAGGGAATCACTGTGGCTCTTCTAGTCCAACCCCCATGCACAATGGAACATTAATTCTGGCACTAGATAACATTGCCTAGAATATTTTCCAGCTGAGTTATCAAAATTTCCAGGAATGGAGATTCCACAAATCCATACAACCTGTTCCAGTGCATAACCATTCTTTCTGCAACTCTTTTTCCCCAGATACCCAAAAAGCTCACTTATTTTTTTCACATCATGTGCCGCTGTCCCTTGGCATGGAGAGTTGCTTTTGTTCCAAGGGACTCTGTGCAATATCAGCGCTCACATCTCGCTTTAGCAGAGTGGAGGTGATTTGCCAGTGAGCTGTGAAGATTTTCTTTTTCCTCCCTTCACTTGGGCTAACATGACTATTGTGGTTTGTCATGAGTGTCTAGATTGTGGTTAGATGTGGAAATACAGTAATAGATGCTTTCACGCAAAGATGGAAGGTTGTGACACCAGTGTCAAACCAACTATTTCAGCATTCCCCAGTGATGCATCAAAATGTCAAAATAGTGACAGAAGTTGAAAAGCATTGCTAACAGGGGAGAACCGTGAACACACCTTCCAAAGAAAGGAAAAAGGCAAGGCATTTGCAGTTGTATTCTGAAACAGTGGCCTCTTAATGATATGGCACTCATTCTGGTAATGTCTGGTTTAGAAGGGCAATCACCTGGGCATGCAGTCGTGTAAACTGCACATTTCTTTGTGGAAAAATCATCAGTGGATGTAGAATGTCTGAGATAATTAACAAATACACAATTTAACCAAAATGGGAGAGAGTTATGGAAGTGGGAAATACTCTGGCAGATCAAAATGGAGTTAAGTATCTGGTAGAATGAAGCAGAATTAAGAATCAAGAACACTTGTTAAATTTTTAGTATTCTTCTGGGGATCTAAAGTACCTGTAATTTTGCTGCACTTTGTTTATACTCTGGTAGCACAGTTATGGCCCAATGTGCCAGATAAAAAGCACATAATAATAATTAATCCTTGCACTACAGAATTTGCAATACAATTACCTATGATGAGCAAAGAACTGAAGACTTGCTTCAGGGATATGTAATCTTACTTGAGACTAAAACAAGATTTGCCCCCAGTTACACTTGCAGTCATTAAGACACAAAGAATCAAATAATCTGCTCAAGTTTGAGAACAACAGATGAAGCAATTCCAGGAATTGATCAAATATTTCTCAGTCCTGTAATATGCTTCAAATCAACTGTCATTTCCTATTTCTTCTGTTAATAACTATGTGAATAGTGCAGGGTAAGCACTGGATTTCTTTTCTGCTAAATATTTAGATCAAAAAAAACCCAAAACATTTAGACAAAAAAAGGATGCTTGAAGCCCTGAGATGTTCCCTGAGGAGGTGTTTCTTACCTGGACTGATGAGGTACCACTACACATAGCTGAAGAAACCAGGATGGTAAGAAATGAATTAATTTTTGTAAGTCCTAACCCACGGTTGAAGCTCTTTTAAGCGTGTTTTGGGAATTTAAATCCCAAGGTCTTTATTTAAGCCCATAATAGCTTTCAGTTTAATCAGGGTCTGAATAACACCTCTTAGCTTTACTAGGTTTGCTTCACATGAGTCATCCTAAACACAGCATAGAAGTCAGAGGTTTATTTAACTAGAAATGAAGTCAGTGTTCTTTATTGCTGAAATCCAAGTAATTTTTTGTCTTCTCTAACTTAACATTTCCTGGTAGAAACAACAATCTGGGAAAAGCTGCAAAGGTCAATTAATTAAACTATTTTTAATTTACATTTTTAATTTAAACATGTTGGTTTTTAAAATTCCTTAATGTTATTTTCCAATGTATTAAGGTGACAGTTATGTTAGTTGTAGCAGTTATTTCCATCACTGAATTATATTATTATAATAACACTGCAGCTCACTGCTGCCTAAAGTCAGTACTAGCAAACAGTTAAAACCTCCTTTTTCAATAAAATTCTCACATCTTCATTCTCTTCTTTAACTAAGGAAAAAGGATCATCACAGCCATGCTGTTAATAGGATGATTACTAGACCAATTCATCCCTGTAATCCACTTATCCCAAGAAACCTTCTTAGGCCTAGAGTTTTTCTGGTGGCCTTTCTGAAAAACTAAAATACCTCAGTAAGGTGATCTGGCTGTCTCAAAACAGCCTTGTCAAGAAAATATAAATTCTTATTACATTCAATAGAGGAGGGATGTTTAGGCAGGTACCAAGACTAACATGACATTGCTCAAATATCATAGAGGTACCTGTGTGTACCTGTTCCCTACAGTTAGTTTTGCTAAACTTGGAAGAGAGTTTTCTGTGCTAGATCACTTACAATTCAGTCACCTTTATTTTTTGAGATATCACTTTGCCCAGTTCTCTGTTGAGAGATTTCATATCTAAAATGCAAGTGTTGCTGGAAAACGTCGTTTCATTAGTATAAGACTTACATGGCATAAGATTTATCCGGCCACACAGGAGAGGAATCAAACACTTTCTTCCTATTGTAAGAGCAAGGTTCTTTTGGACACATCAGGGGATGACTCACTGTGCAACCACCTTCAATCACCGAAAATATCAAAGGTCTATTTTAAAGAGGCCAAAGTGCTTTGTCTATTTCGCAGCCAAAAACTACTGTGAGATTAATTTTCTTCTACAAAGGTATAAAGTTCAAGTTGCTAAAATTAGCAATTATTTCACCTGAGCCTCTTCTCTGTGGTCCTATTCAAAGCTGTATTGTTTAGTGTTTCAGTGCCTGCTGCTTAAAATGTAATGTTCCCCATTTAATGTGTCAAAAAGCTTTAGCTAATTATTCTCATAGCAAGGATAATCACACCAATTATGATTCTTTAAAAAGAATGGTGGAAACAAAGAAGTGGAGATAAGATTTAACAATGACAAGACAAATTGGGGAGGCTGGGAAATCTTAAATTTTGAAAACCTACAGTGCCTTTTTTTTTTACAGGAAATAACAAAATTACAGTTTTATGATAACAACAAGTTACCACAGTGCAATCTGTGGAATTATGGATTATTATGATAAGGTTCTTGTTGGTTTGGAATGAAGCTCATGACTCTTCCTCCAGCCTCAAAAACTAGAGCTGTATCATACAACATAGAGGAAGATCTAATGTTTGCACCATTATCTACCTTGGACTGACAGGAGGTGGAATTTTAGGTGCATAATCCTGAAGGTTCCAGTCCACCTATTCTAAGACAAGTACCTTATTTCTCAGGTCTAGGGGTGGTCTATGAAGAGAGACAGATGGTTATAGGATTTTGTCAAGTCTTCCTGTGTCAAATATCTATAGGTACTGATTCCCTCTGGAATTCAAGTATTGCTAAAGGACAATTCAAACCATCTAGGCTAAATCTGTTTCTCTTTATTAATGTATTGAGTGTACAGTCTTTTGCATGCAGCTGGGACACAGGCAGAACACCTCTCTTTTAAGGAAAAATACTAAAAAGAGGACATCTGAATCTCAGTGAGGAAGAAAACAGTGGGAACAATGAGACCTGTGTCCTCAGCAAAGGTAAATAACCAAAAATTGGAAGATATATGTCAGCCTAGAGGGTAAAGAGCTCTTCTTTCCCACATCAAAAAAGATCACAATAGGATGTAGGACACTGTCAGGGAGGAGTACACTGTGATCCATCTGAAAATGACTCTGAAAATCAAGGAACAAGGGGATAGGGAGGAATTTTGCTCCTTCTGTCTCCCTGCCATACCACACTGAGAATCTACTGCCTTTTCAACTCAGTCAGCAATCTGCTCCTGCAGCTATTACCTCAGGAGAAGATAGGGAGCCTGGACATAACGACTTTTATCACTTACTTGTGGGTATTGTTAATCATTTTGAATGTCTTTGCGACACATTTAGATTTCTCTAAATGTGGTGACAACTTTGGACAGAAAAGAACAAAGCCCTTGGTTCTGATCCAGATCACACACACAGTTTGAACATACCTACTGTCACTTAAAATTGAAGAACAGCATCGTGCAATTGTCCTCTTGTGCCTGACAAATTCAAAGGCACGGATTGAGTTCAAGGAACTGTTGCCCTGTTCCGCAAGTGCTGATAATGAAGACACCATGAAAGCTCTTGGCACAAAGGAAAACAAGTCAATATACACATCAGGACACTACAAGAGATAAAATTTAGCTCTATTATAACCAGGTATTCAAGCACTATTGGAGAAATATAATCCGTTTGCTGCTATTTCTGCCATGCTAAGGGGGTGTTTCACTGTCAGGCTGAGGGGTGGTCCTCTCTGAGAGATGTCTCAGTAAAAGGTATTGAGGGATGGGAAGAGGATAAAATCTTTTCAACTCTTCTCCTCCCTTATTTCAAAATCCTTTTGTGAAATGTATCCTCTGTAATTACCAGGTAAGTTTGATATTAAGAAAAATTTATACCAAGGTTGGAGAAAGAAGTGGATGGGGTGAAAGGAAAACCTTTAAGCATAAAGGTTTAGAAAGACCTTGAGGAGGCTATTAAAAACATGGATTTTTGTTTAGTAAAACTTAAATGAAATATGGTTATATGGGGCTGCCTCACCTTTACAAGGGTTGTGATTTTCCCATAGCACTGGGGAATAAACACTTTCCTAGCAACTGCTCCAGGTTGCCAGTTACTGAAGGGGTATTCCACATTCCTGTCTTGTTACTGGTATTGGTTTGTTCTCAAAAGTTTGGGAAAATCAAGAGAGTCAATAAAGCTTGGATTCCTCAACCAGAATTACAAGTGCCTTTTACAGGACTCAGACACCAAGGTCTTGGATCAACACTACTGGCAGGTTGTTCTCTGTTATGCAGAAAGTTGTGTAGCAGGGAGGTGTGTCTTACACTGAGAAAATCCATACTGTAACAATGAGTTCTGGCTGAAAATGACCTGAGTTTCCATAACCCTTCCTTGCATTTATTCCACTGCTTTCCAGATCTTTGTCTGCTTTTTGCCCATCGTGAATTCTGTTTGCCTAGTGTATTTCCTTTCCATTACATAGATAAAAAACGCAATTTTGCATTTTGGTCTTATACCATTGAGGCCAGTTAACATTGTCTGTGAAACACCAATCTGCCTTGAATTTCCTTTGAGGTGGCTCTGCAAGGCAGAAGGGACTTCAACGCCACAATGCAAGTTTTGAGAAGCTGTGATTGAGTTTCATCTCATCTCATTTCATAGAAACTATATAAAAGTTTTTTGTTTTGTCTGTGCCAATTGTCTGTACTCTTTCTTTAGGAAATGGAAAGGGATAACTGCTTCCAGAGGGCAAATGAACCTGCTCACAGTGAACATTTATTTTGGATTAAGGCACATACTCTGGAATAACTCTCTGCCTCTCCATGGATTGCAAAAGGAGCTTATACCAAATGTTTCCCTACTGAATAACTAAATTTAAGCTCCTGTTGCAGCTAAATATAACAGGAACACTGTGAGACTAAACCTAAAAGCCCTTTCTGTACTACAGCTGGTAAACAGGCCACCTGATAGCAAGGTTACTTGCAGGTTACAGACACTTACTCTTCATATTTTTTTTAAAGTACTACTCTGTGTATCCTTTATAAAACATCTCAAACTATCACAAGCCACTGCACACATGGACAGTCCAGACAGATGGATGGTTTTGAATAGTTCATTGCTGTTAAGTTCATACATGATTTTTAGTAAAAATCCTTTTGCAGGATTCAGGATTTATCACTTCAGTCAATTCTGATGATAACAAACCTCATGCTCTGCCAGTAACAGGCCTATTTTGACTATGCTAATAGCTTTGCTGAATGACCTTAGGTTTACTTTTTCATACTGTATTTTGTAAAACTGGGAAACTGGTGGGTGAAGCATCTAATAATGCCATGGTCAGGACGTGGTTCTGCAGGAGAGCAGCACAAATGGCCACATGAGAGCATTCAGAGATTTTCCTCGGGGACTGGAGGGTTTAAACTGCAGTGAAGGAAAGGCTTTTACTTATACTACAGCACAACCATTTGGATGGATGTACTCTTCACTGGGTAAAAAAATGGTTGAATGGCTGAGTCCAAGGAGTGGTAGTGAATGGAGTTAAATCCAGCTGGCGACTGTTCCCAAGCTGTGCTCCCCAGGGAGCTGGAACCAGTTCTCTTTAACATCTTTATCAATGACCTGGATAAGGGGATCAAGTGCACTCTCAGTAAGTTGCAGGCAGTAAGTTAGGCAGGAGTGTTGGTCTGCAGGAGGGTAGAAAGGTTCTGCAGAGGGATCTGGACAGGCTGGATCAATGGGCTGAGGCCAATGGTATGAGGTGTAACAAGGTGTAACCAGGTCTTGCACTTGGGTGAGGACAAACCCTACAGGCTGGGGGAAGAGTGGCTGGAATGTTGCCCAGCAGAAAATGACCTGGAGTGCTGGTTAACAGAGGCTGGACACGAGCCAGCAGTGTGACCAGGTGGCCGAGAAAAACCAGTGGCATCTGTATCAACAATAGTGTGGCCAGCAGGACTAGGGCAATGTATTCAGCACTGGTGAGGCCACACCTCAAATCCTCTGTTCAGTTTGGGTCCCTCATGAAGCGTGTTCAGAGAAGGGTAACAGAGCTGGGAAAGGCTCTGGAACATAATTTACTACGAGAAGCAGCTGAGGGAACCGGAGGTGTTTAACCTGGAGAAAAGAAGGAACAGGGGGCACCTTCTCACTACAAATACCTGGAAGGAGGGTGCAGCCAGGTGGGAGTCGGTCTCTCCTCCCCTGTAACAAGGGACAGGGCAAGAGGAAATGGTCTCAATTTGCACCAGGGAAAGCTTAGATTGGATATTAGGAATAATTTCTTCACTGAAAGGGTTTTTAGGCACTTGAACAGGGTTCCCAGGGTAGTGGTGGAGTCACCATCCCTGCAGGTATTTCAAAGGCATGTAGATGTGGAGTTGGGGACATGGTTTAGTGGTGGGCCTGGCAGTGTTGGGTTAATGATTGGACTCAATGATCTTAGAGGTCTTTTACAACCTTAACAATTCTATAGTTCTATAATAAGAGGGGAAAAAAAATTTATTTTTCCTTCTGCTCCCTAAATGAGAAGCAGCAGTCCATTCCCAATGCTCCCTTAAAAATGGCAAAGCATGAGGAGCTGCTGTGGTGTGAGATGGAAATTTCAGGTCATTACTAATCCCGTCGACTTGCAAAGTGCTGAGGTAGAAATTGAAAGCCCTGTTGCACATCCCAGCCCCCTGAGACATTTGGTCTCCCAGGAATCATTATTTCCTCTGTACAAACTATTGTTTCATAAAGAATATTGTGTTTCAGCAGAAAAGTCAAATGTGTCCTCTCATAACTCCATGTGGCTGTTAGCTTACTGCTGAGCTAATACTTTGCCACATAAATAAAACTGCACAAAAAAGAGAGAGCAGACTTGCAAAGAAACATGGGGAAAAAATATAATTCATTGGCGCTTAGGGCTGAAAAGCTAGTGAGCTTCTTTCCTTTCCTTTTTTCTTCCCTTTACCCTTACAAGTTGATGTGTATCCAAACAGCTTGAAAAGTACTTTGAAATCCAACTTTAGTCAGCTACGATGAAGACATAAGAGGAGCTGATTTTTCCTTTGTGATGCTTTGTTTTCTTCTCTTTTATTCACTGTTCGCTTCAGCAGTGGCTGCAGGAGAGAAGCCAAGTATTTTTTCTTGGAACCTTTTTTTCTTTTTTTTTGGTGCTGTTAAAAATATATTTCTGGAGTTACACTGAGCAATAGTCACTACCTATTGCTTTTAAGCCAAGCTCAGCTAGTGAGCTGAGAGGGCTTGAACCAAAATGCAAGCCTTCTGAAACCAGGAATTCTGTAACACCTCACCTAAGGACTGTTTACTTTGTTTAAAAAATGCTGCTTTGTGTGGAAAAATGTCAAATAACTTTTGTTACAGAAAATAATAAACAATACTATATAGTTATTTTTATTTTTGTTGAAAACTATACCAAAAAAATCAATTTCACAAATGTTCTAAGGTACCATTAATATGAGTTTTTTCTTCAAACTGGGGACCAGTCATTGGGATCAAGGGCAAGGCTGCCACTCAGAGGAATCTAGAGAGGTTGTAGTACAGGGCTAACAGGAATTTCATGAAATTCAATGGGGAAAAAAAATGCAATATTCTGCACCTTATATAAGTTACCATTGCACAGCTGGGGAGCTGCTCTGCTGAGAAAGACACTCTCAGCAAAGCGTTCTGTATTGCTGATGCAGGAGCAGAGACAGAAGTTGGAGAAAAGTGACTATTCCTCTCTGATGGACACTCATTAGTTCACAGCTACCATACTGCATCCAGTTTTGGGACTCCAGAAAGAGAAAGGCACTGGTAAACTGGTGTGAATTCAGTGGTGGGCCATTAATAAGTGAGGTGGGAGAAGGCAGGAATCTGAGTAATTGACCTTCAGAAGATGCTGCCCTTGTTTGGCGTGGAGAAGAAGCAGTTTCAGGAGAATGTGACAGCATCCTGCCCACACCTACAATGAGGTCATCAAGAAGACAAAGTTAGGTTTGTGAGCATGGTGGTAGGACAAGAAATTGTGGATACCAGACAAAGAGAGATTCAGCAGAAATGAGGACAGCCAGGCTCTGAATCAGGTTGTCCTTGGAGCTTTTCTAGACCTGTCTGGCAAAGTCCTAAGCCACTTGGTCAAATCTCATAGATGGCTCTGATATGAAGGATAGAGACCTCCAGACAGTCCTCCCATTCTATATTCTAAGATTCTATGAAGTGTCTGCTAGTTTTCTATTCCTGCGTCCTTTGTCAACACATTTAAAAATGTCACTCATTAGTTTGTCATTCTGCTGGCAAGTGATAAGGAAGGTTTTGAAACAAAAAAAACCAGAGGAGAACAATGGTCAGTGGTTTAAAATTAAAAGAGGATAGATTCAGATTTGATATAAGGAAAAAATACTTTTGTGATCAGAGTTCTGAAACACTGGCACAGAGACGTGGTGGATGTTCCATCCCTGGCAACATTTAAGATCAGGTTGGATGAAGCTCTGAGCAATCTGATCTAGCTGATGATCTCTCACTGCTGGGGGGTTGGAGTAGATGACTTTTAAGGGCCCCTTCCAACCCAAACGATTCTATGATTCTGTTAATTACTAATGTTTTTTATACAGAGTTATGAGAATAGACCTATCCAGACAATCATGACTTTCGTCAAAATTAGTTATTAAAACCCTAGTTCAGTAAAGTGCTTAAATTCACATTTAAATTTAAGCTTATGTTTGGGGGTTTTTTATTCATTATAGTATTTCTAATAAATGTAGATATTTATGTCTTTTTTTTATTCTGATCTCTCTAATGGACTCACACTTTTTTTAGATATTATCTTTTTATATTTTATATATTATCTTTTTTATATGTTGTAAAGACCTACTTAAAACTGGACAAATACCTAACATCACTCCCGTGCTGGTTTGTAATATTAAAATGTGATTACCATTGATCCAATTCATGGATTAGGTGTTATTTCATTTTATTTTTACAGCTATGTGCAGTATTACCAACCATTAGCATGCAAGTATGAAATGATGAAATTTTTATGACTTCTGCATAAAATGTAATGGTACCAAAATTACGAGTTTTAGCTCTGAACATTTTATAGAAGTAAAAGGATTCTGTGCCATTATTCCTTTGGCATGGTGAATGCTGTGAGATGGGTCACAGTGGGTACTCCACAGTGCTCATATGTTACGCACAACCTGGTCACGGGAGCTCCCTGTTGATGTGAGGACATACATCTCTGCCATAACATCATTTGGGTTTACAGCTGACTCCATGTGAGTATATTCTAGCACATGTTGAAGTTTCCATCTTGCCCCTTCCACCTGGTTGTTGCTGGAAGAAATCCAGGTGTGCATCTACTTTGGAGGAAACACCACAGTCTGACCTGGCCTTGGGGCGAGGAAAGCATTGGCCAACGGGAAGGAGAAACACAAGTGAAAAACATTTGAAATATCTTCAGTCTGCATTAAAAAAAAAATAAAAAAGACCTGCCAAAGCATTGGTTAGAGCTTTTATCTCATTCCCACCTGAGAAGAAAAAATTCTCGACATCAAATGGACGCTGAAGTGTTCCTGGCTTCTTCATGGGAGTCCACCAGACAGTGTTAACCAGAAGTGACTTGCTCCTTCTTTATTGGTTTTGGGAACTCTATTCTTCGTGTTCTGACATGACCATGGTAAGTCCTCATTTGGGGTATCCAAATAACAGCACAGTAAGCTACAGCTGTGGTTGACACAGAAGCTACACAGAACATCCCTGAGATGTAATGCATGATTCCCTCATTTTAGTAAAATAGCACCCTAAGACAAAGTAGTCCTTTGGATCTGGATAAGGAACAAGATTACATCATTTTCTTTGCGAGAATGCCGTGTTTACAGACACGGGTATAAAATTTGTGACAAAATAAGAGAAATTAATATAAATGTCTAGCAAACTCTCAGTAGTGTCAGTTGGTCAATTACAACTGAATCCAGCCTTGCTGTATAAATTTACAATACCTGAGAATCTTACACTATTTCCTTAGACTAATCCAAAGTCAAAAAAACTTAAAATGAAGGAAAACAGGATGATGTACCATAGCACTGGAAGACTTAAAAAATTATGTCCAGTATTAATACACATGCAGTTGACAAGAGAAAGGTTTTCAGAATATTGGTCAAACGCAACACTGAACAATGTCTGCTAATATTAATTACTATTTTCACCATTATTGTCTCGACGTTCTAGGAGAAATTAAGAGAAAGACTAGCAAGCATTTTTTAACTTACATTGATGTGCAAATTAATTTTCCATGTAACATCATGCATTTTCATGTTGCAATCTTCATCCTTTATGCTTTTTCCATCAAAGAAAGAAACAATACCATGTGTCTGAGCTATCTAATCAAAATTTGTGAACCATTACAAGCTTTATGAATCGAACACACACAGTGAAACCATTTACTGCATGTTGTATGAAGGGTAACTCCACTGTGCTTTATGGTGGGATTTAGGTCTTTTTTATTGCTTTTTAAATTATTTTCCTAATAATTCTTAATTACTTTTGCAGTTAACCTTTTGACCATCGCTAACCACTGAGCCAACTTTTTAATAGAACCACTTGTTGCAATTTCAAGATCACATTCCTCAATGGCAACAACTGATTTTAACATTGAATATGGAAAAGTTAAGACTAGTTTTTCATGTACATCTTTTAAAATTTACTTCTACATAGTTTTAGTTCCCAGCTCATTGCCTGCTGATCATCACATGTTGTACATCATATTGCTAAAATAGTGTACTGAGTTGTAGAGCATGAGGTCAACGCAAGGCTTTAGTTTAGTTTTTTAGGCTGTTTCTGGGCAGTCAGATCTTAGATATCCCATAGATCTCTGTGAAGTACTTTCCCGTGTGATTTTCATTCACAGGAAGTAGAGTATTAGAACTTCAGTACCTCTGGAACTGAACCTTTAATTCTTTATATCTGTATTCTCCATGTACAAAATCTAATATTATTCTATGTCAGGGATAACAATTTTCTCCTGAAGAATAGAGGCTGTAAGGAAAAATTCATTCATACTTTCAGGCACCTCAGGCAGGTTTCCACTCACCTAATTTCAAATGCCTACAAAGTAATTGCCTATGCCTGAACTAGGTAGAGGGTTTTTCGGCTCTAAGAGACCTGGGAGAGAAATGGGCACTTAACTCATCCTGAGTTAGACATTCATGATAAGACAGATGAAACCTGTAATTTAACTACCTGTTCTCTCTGTGACTATAAAGAAGTTCAGATGCATAGTGGACCACACAGTTCAGATGTAGACACATACACAGCTGGAGAGCTACACATACCGAGATGAGTTTGACATCCTGAGTTTACAGTGGTGTCTGATGCTTCAGTCTCTACATAGATACCCACTGGAAAGTTTATGCTATATATGTCTTTGGGCTATAATCTAATCAATATTTTAATAAGTACAATTTTTCACAGATAGAAAAGATATTTCCCAAGGCTGTATGAGCATGATTTTGTTTTAAATTAAGATTTGGAGTCTGTTGTGAGCTGTAGAAACGCTGAGAGAAAAATGCCATGATCACATATAACATCGTGACCCAAAGGATGTGTGGATATTTATTTGCTAAATTCAGAATAAAATAGCACAAGTACAGTGAGATTGTTTTATAATTGCATTTTCACCAAACTATATGATTACTTCTGAATTCAATATAATTAATTAAAAATGTCTCGAGGTATCAAGAGGAAAGAGAGTAACACAGAGGGAAGAAGTGGTAAAGAGTACATCAGAACGGTAATGCAGTTCAGGCCACTGAAAATTCCTTGTTCTGTACTCAAGGTAATGGGTAGGAAGACAATTTTAGATTCTTTGACTCTTTAAAATGTCAGAAGGAAACAGGAAATGTTATATGTGCACAAAGGAAGGTGATAGAAACCTGTCTGGCCTTCATGTTACACACTAGCACACATTTGCCATCATGCATTCACCATCATTTTTGGTATAGCTAATCTAAAACAATGAAAACTTCTACCTGTATTCCACATTAATATTCAGACACATTGTACAACTCAAACCTTAATGGCAAAAGTTTGTGAAAATCTGTTGAGCTCCAAGAAGGACTCAAGGAGTCTTCTAAACAGCAGCACCCAGTAGGTCCCCCGTTGCTTCTTTCCCTGTTCCTTGGCATGAACCTGATAGCTGAAAGTAGCAATTTTCTCCAAAAAATTTTGATTTAGTAGCTTGCTGTGAAAGTATCCCTCTCCCAGTATTTATCCTAGAAATTCATGATTCCAAGCTTTCTATCCTGCAAATCTCTGCCTCACAGCTCCCCATGAACTGAAGGAGAGATAGAAGCTGGAATGTTTCAGAACTCACAGTTGCACTGCAAAACTCAAAGTCCAGTCTTCCTCCCATGCTTTTCAGGATCTTGTCAGTCCTTGGGAGTACTAACCTGGAAGTTTTTCTGATTCCTTGCCACCTTTACTTAATTAACCTTAAAAAACTTGTACAGTTGCTGAATGGAGGAATGGGAAACTGAATAATACCCATAATTATGTTGCATCTATTTCTCTACAGAATCACAGAGTCAATAATAGAATAGTTTGGGTTGGAAGGGATCTGAAATATCATCTACTTCCAAACCACCTGTTGTGGGCAGGGACACCTTCCACAAGACCAGGTTACTCAAAGCCCCATCCAACCTGGCCTTGAGCACTTCCAGGGATGGGGCATCTGCAACTTCTTGTGGCAACCTGTTCCAGTGCCTCACCAAACTCTGAGTAAAGAATTTCCTCCTAACTCCTATTCTAAATCTCACCACTTCTATTTTAAAACCTTGTCCTATCTGCCCATGTAAAAAGTCACTTTCCATCTGTTCTATCAGCTCCCTTTAAATCAAGCAGTTTAGGGAAGCAAGACTAATGTCCTTTGTAAATATTTATACTTAAAATTAATAACCTATGCATAGGTACAAAACTCTTCTTTGGAACTTTAATATTTCTGGAATATTTTAACTCACTGCATCTGAGACTGAGCGCCCTGGGGTCAACTGAAGGACATGGACAGCAAAAATTCTGTCAGTGAACAAGTCTGCTTGGAGAGAGAACTCAGAGATTCTGGATTCCTGCTGACCATGCAATCCTGATTCATCTCTGATGAACCTTCCTGCTTTTGTTCATTTGGACCAGTGAGTTGCCTAGCTGTGGATGAACTGATGCTCATGTCATGTATAGCATTGAAAAGCCAACAGGGAGGAAGAGCCCAAAGCCACCACCAGCTGGATACACCAGCTTC